>NW_026606085.1:8377500-9683750 GCF_029834395.1 Sorex fumeus | reverse complement strand
GCACGGCCATGGCCCCAGAGGTACACAGACCTTATTCAGAGCTTTCGGCAGAAATGTGAATGGACTATGCATTGAACTATGGTGCCATGCTACCCCGAGGAGGGAAAGGGTGTCTGTCTCTTCCACCACCACCACCCCCCCCCCCCCGCATGGTGGCCGCTGCCTCAGAGCTTATTGGACAGCCAGGTAGGAGCCGGTGGTGATGGGCACAGGCAACTGCAGCCTCATGGGATGGGGGGTGGAACCAGCACGTCTTTCCCATCTCAACAAGGCGGAGAGTTGCCCCCCATGAGTGGCTCTCCGGCACAACCATGGCACCAGAGGCATACAAATCAATCTCGTAACTATAGGGCTTTTGACAGAAATTCTTCCAGACTTGATTAGTAAAATATCAGAAATGCAAAATTCTCAGTCACGTGACATCATATGGTCTTCATAACCAGCAATGGAAAACAAACTATTTCACAATACGTTTTCAGCAGTGATTGGGAGAAAATTCCAAATAATAATGGTGCATATTTTGTCAAAATAAAGAACGTAATCAAAGTAGAGAGAGAAGCAAGTGGAAATCATCTGTCTCACAGGCATCAGGAGAGGTGGGATGGGGGTTATGCTGGGGTTCTTGGTGGTGGAATATATGCACTGGTGAAAGGATGGGTGTTTGATCATTGTATGACCGAGACTTAAACCTGAAAGCTTTGTAACATTTCTCACGGTGATTCAATATATTAATTAATTAAAAAAAGAGAAAGGTTCCCCCTCCCCAATTTCTTGTTGAAAGCTAAGAATTTTCACACCTGATTTTTTTTTAATATGGTCTACTTGATCACTTGACTTCCCGTTAATCGGCAATTTGCTTGAGCGGGCGCCAGTAACGTCTCCATTTGTCCCTGTCATGTGCTAGTGTAGTCTAATGGCGTCTGTTCACTCTAGGAACATGAAGAGCCTCAAACCGATCGTTCATGATCTTGATGAAGAAGTCTGACCATCTGGTAGGTGGGCGGTCATGCGGTCTTTTGACATCCCATGGAATCCAGTTGGTAACAGCTCTAGTCCAGCGGTTGTCTCTAAATCTCATTACGTGACAAGCCCATCTGATTTTTGACACCTTGGCAAACGAGACAGTGTCCCTGATTCTTGAACATCGATGGAGGTCAGAACTCCGGATTCTTTCTCTCATTTGAGTGAAACGTGATATTCCAAGCATAGCTCTTTCGATTCCTCTTTGGGAGACCCGTATAGCGTTCTCATCCTGTTTTCGTAGGCCCCAGGTCTCTGAGGCGTCTGTTAATGCAGGAAGAAAAGTGGAATCAAAGAAATGTGCCCGGAGCTGGAGTTTCTTTGTCCTCTTAGCTATTTCTTCAACGTTCTTGAAGGCATTCCAAGCCGCTCTCTTCCTCCTGCGCAGCTCGGGTGCCAGGTCATTTGTCATGTTGACTTCTCGACCTAGGTACACATAGCTGTTGCATTCGGAGATGGTCGTTCCGTTGAGAGTGAATGGGGCGTCAGGAATGAGACTGTTTCTCATAAACATTGTCTTCGTAAGATCAGCTGTAGTCCGACCTTTCTACACTCACGGTTGAAGTTGGCCAGCATTTGTGCCGCTTGGCTGATGTTTGGTGTTATTAAAACAATGTCATCAGCAAAGCGATGGTGGGGTAGTTGCCGACCATCTACCTTCACTCCCATTCCTTCCCATTTCAGTCATCGCATGATGTTCTTGAGGGTGGCACTGAAGAGTTTCGGTGAAATGGCATCACCCTGCCGAACAACTCTCTTGACATCAACGATTACTTCTTTGTAGAATGGAGAGATCCTGGTAGTGAATCCATAATACAGCTCCCGGAGGATCTTGATGTATTAAGCTTGAATGCCCTGATTGGCTAGGGCTTCAATGACTGCTTCCGTCTCAACAGAATCAAAGGCCTTCTTTAAATCAATGAACGTTAGACAGAGCGGCATGTTGAACTCCCGAGAAACCTCAATGAGTTTGGTTATTTTGTGGATATGGTCGATGGTGCTGAATCCTTTGCAGAACCCGGCTTGCTCGCATGGTTGTCCTTCATCTAGTGTTCTGCCAATCCTATTCAGGATGACTCGAGTGAACAACTTGTAGATGACAGACAATAGGCAGATCGGGCCATAGTTGCCAATGTGGATTTATCCCTTCTTGTACAGTAGTACAGTCCTGCTGGTTTTCCATTGGGATGCAACCTTGCATTCAGACAGGTAGTGTGTGAAGAGCTGAGCCAGAGTATTGATGAGTACTGATGGCAGGTTCTTCAGGTGTTCAGGTCTGACCTTGTCTGGGCTGGGTGCTGTTCGTTTCTTTACTGACAAAATGCCGTGTCAGATTTCGAAAGGGAGAACATTAGGAATGACATAACCATCCTGTGGAATTTGGTATGTTGGCATGTGGACATGGCTATCGAAGAGATTTGAGTATAAGTCATGGATAATCTTCTCCATTGCCCTTCTGGAAGATGTGATAGATCCATCAGGACGTCGGAGGGCAGTCATCTTGTTCTTGTAGTTGGCGAAGGAAAAGCGGGCATTACGAACAGTTTTCCCGGGTCTCATTCCCCTGACCCTAAAGGCGTCACCAATATGGCAGCATTGAGAAGGATGAGAGAGGAGAGGCTGATAAAATCTTAAGGCCGAACTAGGCTGTCACAACCAAGAAAGACAAAAATGATCGTTTGTACTTTCAATGCACGTACGCTAGCATCAGATGCATCCATTGAGGACCTGATGGTACAAGCCTGAAAGATCAAGTACGACATCTTTGGTCTGACCGAGACAAGAAAGCACCAATCTCATCAAGCCGTTTTCGACACTGGAGAAGAATTGTTCCTTGGAACATGAGATAAAAGAGGTGTCGGAGGCGTAGGTGTCCTTGTCAACACTAACTTGGCCATGAGCATTGATTCATTCGAATGCCTAACAACCTGAATCGGACATTTACATTTGAATAGATGTGGCTCATTGCCAGCAGTTTCTATCTTTGTTGTCTATGCACCAACATCCAATTATGATGAAGGAGAAATTGAGAAGTTCTATAACGAAGACCACACCTTCTACAAGATCATTGTGGGTGATTTTAATGCCAAGATAGGACCGAGAAGATCAGCCAAAGAACTTCACATCGGGACCCATGGCCTAGAATGGAACGAACAGGGTGAGAGACTGTTGAAGTTCATCATGTCGACCAAGACCATCCGTGGTAAAACAAGATTCCAGAAGGCAGAATCTAGACGTTGGACATAGGAGTCTCCCGGTGGATGATTCCACAACGAAATAGGCCACATCATATTCAACCGATGGCTTTGCCTGACTGATGTCGCTATTGTCCCAAAATTCCAAATGGGATTGGACCACCGTCTCCTTCCTGCAAAATTCTACTTCACAGAGCAGAGATAAAGGGCTGCAAAGTTTAAGAAGAGAACCCCCAGAACGATCACCAACGGGGAGCTCTTTGGCACTATTGCGGCAACATGGGGAGATGTGATTGTTGACAATATTGACGAGGAATACAATCGACTGGTTCAGCACCTCCATGATTGTGCGAGGAACACCAAGAGAGAGATAGCCACAAAAAAACGCCTGTCTTCAAAAACTCTTGAGCTTATTCGCCAACGTGGTTTGGCACATGCCTCAGGCAATCGCAAGCGAATGTCCAAGCTTGCAAAGCATTGCAGAGATGAGATCAAGGAAGACCTCAAAGAGAGATGAGCAGAAATGCTGGTAGATGCGGCAGAAGCTGAGAATATGGTCTACACAATCCTAAAACCAAGGACTAACAAAAGTATGAGAAAGAATAAAAAAAGAACAATAGCCTTTTTATAAAAAATAAAGCACATCATTTGACCAGCATTAGAAAGCAAGGGCAAGGAGAGTCCAGTGGTACCAACGGGTCTATTGCAGAAAGCCTCATCTCCCACACAGCACTGCAGCTTGCCCTGGAGAGGCCTGAGTATGTCTGAGAGGTCTGGCCCTGGATGCTCCTGAGCTACTCCTGGAACTCCCTGGTGTGGACCATCCCTTAACCTCCAGTTTTTCTAAGTGAGTGTTGCTGAGCAGAGCACCATCCTGTCCCTGGGCCACTTTAGCACTGCATGGACTAGAAATATAGTATGGAGATAAACACTTGCTTTGCACGTGGACATCCTAGATCCAATCCCTGGCATCACATATGATTCCCTAAGCTCTGCAATGAGTTATCTGGGGGTCCGGAAGCAGGAGAAAGCCCTGAGCACTTACCAGGTGTGCACAAAAACTCTTTTAAAGGTGGGGGAAAACTAATATAGACCCATTTTAAAAGAATAACAAGTAGGCCTTGTCAACACCAAGGTCTCGAATTCAACAAAATAAAGTAAAATATAATAAAGTATAACATTTAATAGGAATAAATAGTTTTGAATCTCTATAATTATGCATTGTTTAAAATATTGCATAGAAAACAGAACAACAAAAACTGACCAGAACTAATCTAAATGCTTATCAATCTCATCTCATAAAAGTTCTAAATACTGTAGTTAACCTAAAATAATTTCAAGATAATGATGATTAATATATGTTACAATATAGGGGAAAGATAAAAGAATATCATCTTAATATTTATATATGCAAATTATACAAAAAGCTCCTTCTATATTTTAGAATGCTAACATTCTAAAATGAACAATTAGTAACAACTTGAGTTACTAACATATTAACTCAGTCAAAGATAATAGTAAATTGCAGATGTCGATGGAACGTATGCAAGCTTAAACTGGGAGGAAACAATGGGAGAAAGACAGCATAAGCATCATGGATAAAATCCTAAAAACAAGTGTAAAAAGAATTATGGAAGGAAACAAAATAATATAAAATTACTATTTGAGTGGGTATGGTGCCTCCAGCAAGCACCATATATACGTGCAAGGTAAGTGCATCAGCAGCCTGATGGTGCCTTCTGGCTTCCTGAAACCCCACAATTGCTGCTTTGCCTTTGGCCAGACCCCAACAACTTGGGACCATGTTTACCAAGAAATTAAACAGCCTAAAGTTAGTTAAGTGGTAGCCATGCTCACAAAGCACCCCCGGCTCAGCTATAAAAGCTCATTTATCAGCCTTATTTCAGAGAACCATAAATAAATCTCAAAAGAGATCAAAAGCTGCAATTAATCTCAAACCCGCACATGGCTGAACAATCTGGGGTTAATCAGAGTGGGACAGATTGGCCTGTGTCCGCCCAAGCAGAGCCCCCAACAGCCACTTGCTTCCACAGTCCAAAATCACCACCATACTCCCAGCCTGACTCCACTGTCTCAGGATGGACCTCACCAAGATATAATCTGCTGAAAATTCGGGGATGTGTTTTTTGTGACTGAAATCTCCAGGCTTTCTTGGAGTTGGGATGGGCTACCACCCCCACTTCCCAATACTCCTGGAAACCCTGGCAGTCACCCCCATCAACCAACTCCAGTGCCACCATGTAAGCTCTACTCCCAGCCTTGCTTCAGAGACACAAAAATAAACCTCAAAAGAGATCAAAAGCCGCAGTTATTCTCAGACCTACCCAAGGCTGAATAGACTGGGATAAATCGGAGGAGGGTGGGCCAGCCTGGTGCTCACCCAAGCAGAGGCCCCTGCAGCTGCTTGCTTCCACAATCCAAAATTGCCACCATATCCTAGGTCTGACTCAACTGTCTCAGGATGTGGATTTGGTGACTGAAATTTTCAGGCTTTCTCGGGGTTGGGATTGGCTGCCTCCCCCATCATCCCTGTACTTCCGGAATACTTGGCAGTCACATTCATAACCCAAAGCTGCCACAGTTTGAAAGCTACTCCAGCTTTGCCGTATGCCCTGAACAAATACTATGACCTCTTAGTAGCTGATAGCACAGCGGGTAGGGCGTCTGCCTTGCACGCAGCCAACATGGCCGACCCGAGTTCGATTCCTCTGCCCCTCGGAGAGCCCGGCAAGCTACCGAGAATATTCGATATGCCAGACACAGTAACAACAAAGTCTCCAATGGAGACGTTACTGGGCCCGCTTGAGCAAATCGATGATCAACGGGAGGGCCTTTACTTTTACTTTACTTTACTTAGTAGCTGAATTCCAAACCATAATGCACAAAAGGAAAAGGAGAAAGAGAGCAAGAAGGAAAGTGCCTCCCTATATGGGTGGGAGGTGAGGTGTTGGGGGATGGTGGGAGTAAAATTCCGGACACTGGTAGTGGAAAATGTATACTGGTGGAGGGATGGGTGCTGGATCATTGTATGACTGAAACCCAATAATGAACAGCTTTGTAATGGTCTAACTCACTGATATTCAATTATTTTTTTTAGTAATGTGGAGTTCATTCCCACTTCAATCAGCTTATTTAATGGCTCAATAAATAGCAGTGCTCCTACATTAAAAAAAATTCCTATTTGAGTAAATATTGAAGAATATTTTGAGTAATTCTTTGTATTTCCTCTTTGATAAATGATTTGTGTCATGATTCCTTCTGTACTTGGTTCTTATTTTCTTTCTATTGAAAAAGTTCTTTTCTATAATTATGAATTTTATAGTATACCTAAACTTATAAATTAATTCTAAAATGTAAGATCATACCACATATTTTTACACAATGTTTATACTTGCATAGCAAAACCAAATTAAAATCCACTATCTCTAGTAGTTATTCAGTTACCCCCCTTTCCTTATCCTTAATCAAGTTACTTAGTCACTCATGTATCTTTTGGGAGCACTTACACCCATGCCACAGGAAAATGATGTTAATTTTGATCTTTGGTTTGTATTTTTTCCACTTAAACGTAAGCTCTTTAACTGCCTTTTATAGTGTTCAACATAAATCTCAACTGTATTCTCCATAAATCTCTCTTGAATGAAGAGATGAAGGAAAAAGGAAATAAAAATGGGGAAAATTTATTTATAATTGGTACCAAAAGGAAACCAGAAACGTAGGAAAGGTTGAAGAATACAGTTTGGATAGTCCCATTACCCTGACAGTAAATCAGCTTTTCATTTGGATGTTACTTTCTTTCAAAAGAGTTTGATACATTTGAAACTGATGTAGCAGTGTATACTATGAAAGCCAGGAATCATAAATTATTCCTTAAATCATTGAGTCTTGGGAAAATAGAAAGCCAACGAATCACATAATGTTTTAACATTGATCTCATTCTGCATAAGCCTGTGCTGGATTTGGTGTATGTGTGTGGCTCCAGTGGGTCTGCATACCCTCTAATTTGCGTGAAAACATTCCCATGGCCCTCTTGTAAAATATGACAGCCTGACATTTTCTTTAATTACAAGACCTGATCTGTTTAATAGCACAAAATTGGCCTCCAACTTGACAGGCCTCCCCTTTAAAATCGATGGTTAGACTCTAGGGCACCAGCTTGGTCATCAAGATCAATATTAGAAAAAATACAGCTTGTCAAGACCTCTCAGCCTTTTATTGATTCAGATAGGGAGCAACTCACAGATTGAATAATGATAGTAGAGATCAGATCCAACAAATGGTAGCATCTTACATTAATTTTGGTATAGGCAGATGAATATGAAATAAATGATACAAGCATAATATAATTATCAAAGAACTGTAGCTAGCTAAAGTAGAATGTTGGTGTTGGTTCTTCTGAATTGGAGAACACTCCCTCTCCATATATATGTTGCATTTATCTTCTGGGTAAACTTTTGTTTAGATTTTTCAGTATGTGCTTAAAATAACAAAAGCATTACTTTAGCCTTAACAGAACAAAACAAAGCAAGAAAAAAGTCACTCATCATTCTGAAATAATAGAAAGGAGATCACCATGAAAATAAAAATTATCACGGGAAGGAAAACAATGATCAGTAACAACTTATTTACTTGTTATTTACTTAATACTTAAGGAGTGTGTATTGGGCCTCATCCAGCAGGGCAGAGAGGCTTCTCCTGGTCTTGTATTGAATACTGACCCTGGTCAGTGCTGCTGGAAAATATGACCCCAACAATGGAACTGGGGTCAACACTATGCAAGGCAAAACCCAAAATCCCCGATTATCTCTTAAGTTGCATAATCTATTATTTTTAAATGTCTTAAAGTTTTAGAATAAAGCTGAAATATTAGCTTTCAAAATTACAGTTTTAGGAAATTGCATTGCTACACAAGTTGCTTAAATGATTCAGGTCTTACTTTCTTACTCTATTATGGAAGAGACTAGATAAATACCTAAATACAATTCAAGGAAAATACATATAGCAGTCAATGTTAGTTACTGCTACATTTCCTTAGTGATTAGAATAACTCTGTATAGTTAGTTCATTTATTTTTACTTTGAATCTGAACACTATTCAAAGGTGTAAATGCATTTCACACCAATGTGGAATGCAAAACTGAAATTATACCTATGAGGAATTGTCCTACTGAAGACAAATAAAAATATAAGGAATAGGAATTTGTTATCCCTTTATTCCTGCAAAAATTTAAGGATTTTGTACTTAGCAATTACTGTACTATAAGGCCAGAGAGATAGTGGGAAAGGTTTTACCTACACACAGCCAAGCTGGGTTAGATCTCTGGCAACACATATGGGTTCCCCACGCACCACCAGAAGTAACCCCTAGCTGGAAATACACTCTGAGTAATGCCAGATGTGGCACCTCCAAAAAAAATACAAACTATAAAATTAACATGCTACAATCTATTCTATGTGTGATTTATAATAGAAAATAAAACTTAAAAACTATTAAACTTGTTTGGAAGCGTCATTTATTTTAGATATAAACTAAACAACAATTCAAAACCAAAAAAAAGTAACTTTGGGGACATAAGTGAGCCACCCCAAGGTGTGCTCAGGACCTATTCCTGGATTTGTGCTCAAAGGCCACTCCTGGCAGTGCTCAGGTGACAATAGTTGTGCCTGAGAACAAGCTGGGGCTGGCTGTTTGCAAGGAAGAGATATAGCCCTGTACTATCTTTCTGGTGCCTAGAAAAATGATGGCCTAGGAATAACGAAAGAAACACCCTTTTATATGTTGTTTGTTCTTTAGCATATGCATATTATGGTTCATTCAGTATTCATAATTCCCTGACATTGTGGTGGGTATTTCTTTTTATTTCCTTTACATATGCCATGTGTTTTTATGTATCGTATAAGAGTATATCTTTACCAGAGATACACAAATGCCATAGCTTATCCTTTTTAAATATTTCTTTGAGAGTAAAAAGCCCCTCACTGCTCTTCTAGGAGTAAAATTAACTTCCTTCAAACCCAAATAAAAATGCATAAAAATTTTGGGGAGGCCACACTTTGTTTTGCTCAAGGCTTACTTGTAAATCTGAGCTTAGAGATGTCTCCCAGCAGAGACCACAATGAGTTCAGGGGGGTGAACCCTGGTTGGCCACATGCAAGGGAACTATCCTTCCTGCTATACAATCTCTCTAGTATGATAAATGAATGAAGTTATAGTTTCTATTTTGAAGACCAAATCACAATGCCAAATATGAGAAACATTACCAATATTTTTATTTACAATATTATTTTATACAAAAATATAATTTTCTCCATTTAAAAAAGACATTAAAAAGGACCAAAACATCAGACATCTTAAATATATAACATCTATGAAAAATTGACCTAGAATTCCATTTCTTATTTCCATAAATTTTAGGCATCAATAACCCAAAAACTTTCCCGAGTATCAAGTTCTTTCCCTTTCATTTAATTAAAACTTCACAGACTGCCAACTTTTGCTATTTGTAAAACAGATGTTACTGAGCATCTCCCGCATTAGAAAAACATAGGAGGAATTGAGAATACCCACTTTCTCTGGAAACTTCAAGTTTACTGAATGATTTACTTTTATATTCATTTATTTTTCTCTCACTATGCATGCAGAGACCAAGGCCCATGAAGCCATTGTTTTGATTGCTGAATTTCATATTATCTTTGCTACAGGAAATAGTTTTATCCTAGAGTTGTGTGCTCTTTCATTTAAATGGTTGAGAGGGCCAGTGAGATAGTACTGGGAGTAAGGCACATGTCAGACCTGGGTTGCCTCCCCAGCACGAAATATGATGTTCCCCTAAACAATGCCAGGAATTATCCCTGAATGGGAAGCCCAAAGTAAACCCTGAGAACAGCGAGGTGTAGCCTACATGGGAATATGTTTACATAACAACCATCCCAGTCAGCCTTTTCTAGCAATAACTCATAATGACTGTTCTATAAGGTCACTGGGTGGGCAAAGGAAGGTCAAACAATATCTGTAAGAACATCTTCCCATCTGTGGGCTGATAGAGACATGAGCAACCACCATTGAACACTGCATCTTCTTCCTTTTCTACACAGACTCACTTACTGGGATTATGTGAACTCGATCTCTGGAATAGTAATTGATTCCTTAGCTTTTTATGAGTAAGAACAGTGAATGGTACAAAGAACATGACCACACTTTATAGTAATCTTAACCGACTTACTGACAACTGGACTTGTGCAAAACTCACAGTTTATTCTCAATAATCTAGGAGTAAACATTTTCAATAAATTATTCTCAATAAGCTAGGAATCGCTGATCCAAACTCAAAACATGATATCTTACTTCAAAGCATTTGATTCAGGCGTCGCCTCAATGTTTTTCTGAGTCAAGTGTGGGTGAGTTTGATTTGGGAAGGGGTGGTAGCACATAGTGATGCACTGGAGCCACTCTCCCGGACTTGTCCCAGGCTCACACAAACAAACAAACAAACAAACAAATAAACAAACAAACACTGTCCTCCTATTGTTCATCGATTTGCTCAAGTGGGACGAGTAACATCTCCATTTTTTTGAGACATGTTGTTACTGTGTTTGGCATATCGAATACGTCACAGGTAGTTTGCCAGGCTTTGCTGTGTGGGCAAGATACTCTCAGCAGCTTGCCGAGCTCTCCGAGAGGGGCGGAGGAATTGTACCTGGCTCTGCCAGGCTGGCTTATGAGCAAGGCAAACGCCCTACCGCTGTGCTATGGCTCCAGCCCCAGGGCTCACACATGCTCTGCAAACACTCCAGTGCTTGGAGTCATCTGCCTACCCCCAACCAAGTCTGCTTTTAAAGTTTTGTGAGTTATTTGCCTTCACAACTGTGAGTACCTTGAAAATACAAACTCTACACAGAATAATTTTTGCAATACAATAATATGGTCTTGCAATACAGATACTGAAAGGTTATCATAGCTAGCCCTTTACCTACTTTCAACACATAGTTGTTATTCAGAGTGATCATGTCCAATTATTATTGTCATAGGGTCCCTTCTACAGAATAATTGTTATCTTTAGAATAGAAAGAAAATGTTTCCCCAAGGTTTTAAATCAGCACTAAATTGTCTAAGGAAATATGAACACTGTACACACAACTGTCGAACACAAACTCATTTATAGGTTTTGTGTTAATTAGATTACTTTCATAACACAATCTGTACTAAAAGAATCATTTCTAATGATCGATATACCAGTTATCAGAGACAACTTAAGAATATGGAACTTTCTAAGGTAGGTTTGGTCTGGGAAAATCTATTAACGTTCAGCACGGATAGAAGCATTATGGTTAAAGGGGTACTGACAGTGAGAGAGATCTTATTTGAACAAAGTTCAAGCACGATGAAGGCAAATTTACTTTGAGTCACAAATTTTCTAGGGTAAATTTTGCTCTCTTTGTCCTACCCCTTGGATAAAGAAAAACGGCCGTTCAGTTTTGAACCATTTTAATTGCTGCAATCCACAAAGCAGAAGGAATATGGGGAAAGCAGACTTCATATATGCTGATACAGATATTAAGCTGGAAGGAAATTTTGAAGGACAACAAATAAAGGTTGTGCTCTAAGAAGGTCTATTTAAAGTCATTTTAGTATGTCATTTGTTAGGAAACAGTGTTTCTTCAATGAAGAAATTTTAAATGTAGAAATCAATGTCGTCTTCCGCATGAAGTCACAGTGCAGTATTTCAAACTTAAATATAACCTCTAGAAATCCTGAGCATCAGAGCTTGCCCCTGCCTGCAGCCTGGTTGGTGATCACTAGTACTTGTGCTTCCATTTGGAACCTGGATCACTCAGCAGCTAGAGGGGTTTAAAAGAAGTTATGTCAATTCTGTTATGTCAATTCACAGCTGAGTTTGAATTGACATAACAGAACTGTGGAGATGGTAGTTTGTGTCATGATTTTCTGTTTCTTTCCTTCAGATTTAACTTCCACATATCATTTCCTATCTTTGGTAGGTCACAAAGTAGATACAATTATGCTGCTATTTAATCACTTGCTCTAATTTGCATTAAATTGCATTGGAGATTAGTGTCTTTCAAACTTGTAATACTAATCAATATTTGTACAGAGATCCATTATTTAAAACCGTTTGTTCTGTTTTGGGGTTTAGCATTTTAAATTATATTACTATCTGTTCATGAGTTTTTTCTGAATAAACAACTATAGAGTCCACTGCTCAAAAAATTACGAGCCTACCAGCTGTTTCAACATACAGAGCACTGTTTCTCGACCTTTTACCACCAAGACTTGTCTAGCCTGGCCCCACTTCCCTACAGGCGTCCCCTAGTCTCACCTGTCCTACAGGTGCCCAAGTCTCAGGAGTTCTACAGGTCCCCCTAGTCTCAGCTGTGCTTAAGGTGCCCCTTCGTCTCACCTGTCATATAACCACCCCTAGCCACAACTGTCCTACAGGTTTTCCCCCTACTGCCAACTGCACAGTTTTCACCAGTGGCCCTCCTGTAACATCCTGGAGACTTGATAGGGTCATCTGGCTCGCACCTGAGAAATGCTGCCATAGAATGCAATGTTTTCTTTTCTAAATATTTTTTCTTTTTTTTCAAATTTTTTTCTAAATATTTTTAAAAGCATTTAAAATTAGCTCTTTAAAATGATCAGAGAACAGATCAACTTTAATATCATTTCAGTTGAGTTCAGGTGAATGCACATATAATATCCACCAGTAAAATGTATAGTTTAGCTATTTTTTAGCCTATTCACAGAAGTGGAAGTCAAAAACTGATTTTGGAAAAGTTTTATTCCTTCAAAGAAACTGCACCCTTTCACAGTCTTACTCATTCCTCCAACTTGTTAAATCCATTGATATATAATTGTTGATAAAATCTTCTGATTGTCCCTTAAGATTTTTTTTCTTTTTTGGGTCACACCCAAAAAGATGTATGATATTCAGGGGTTACTCCTGGCTCTACACTCAGGGATTACTCCTGGTGGTGCTTAAGGGACCATATGGGATGCTGGGGATCGAACCTGGGTCGGCTGCATGCAAGGCAAATGCCCTACCACTGTACAATTGCTCTTGTCCTGTCACTTAAGTTCTACCAGGTAGAAATGAAGACAGTTTTCTCATTTATTATTTTATTGAGTATTGCCGATTCTCAGTTTTGTCATTTTATGTAAAATCTTGCATATTTGATGATCTTTTTAAAGAAACAAATTTTGATTTAATTAACTATTGCTTTCACATTTTTCTAAAATTTTCTCAGAAGTATTGTGACTTGATGTAACATATTTTATCCCTTCATTCACTTCAAATAATTTATAACTAGAATTATTTTTTATTTTCCTTTAGATACAGACTTTTAAGCAATACATTGTTTGTTACTTATTTCCTATTTTCTCGTATGCTAATTTTCTGTGTATTTCTAATAAACTTTTAAAATATTGTAGTATCATTTAAAATATTGTGTTTGAAGGTATTTATCTTTTGCAGTTCTTAAGGGTTATTTTGTGGTTAAGCCTTTAGTTTATTTAGGTGTATAACCAGGTGTACTTGAGAAAAGTCTCGGTCACGGTCCTCCTGTTGTTCATCGATTTGCTCGAGCAGGACCAGTAATGTCTCCATTGTGAGACTTGTTGTTACTGTGTTTGGCATATGAATACATCATGGGTAGCTTGCCAGGCTCTGCTGTGAGGGCGAGATACTCACGGTAGCTTACCGGGCTCTCTGAGAGGGGTGGAGGAATCGAATTCGGGTCAGCCATATTGACTGCGTGCAAGGTAAATGCCCTACCGCTGTGCTATCGCTCCAGCCCGATAAGTAGGCATAGGCATATTATACTTCCTCTCTGTAGAACTGCCAGTATGGTTGAGTCTTCCCGAAGGAGAACATTGCCTGCTGATACGTATGTTCATCAGGGTCTTATATAACAAGAAATGATTCCGCGGGGCTCTACCATGGCCCCTGTAGAGTTTTAAGGGGAAGAGGCTCTCACTGACTCCTGATAATCTGGTTTTCATAGACTATGGAATGAGCAGCCTCCAGTTTTTCTGGAGAAGTAAAAGCTGGGTCTCTGCTGGGTGAGAAGTGGACACGCATGATGCCAGCGATTGACTCATTTACAGGAATACCGTTAGAAAAGGCTTTTCCTACTGCTGAGGCACAGTAAAATCAAAGCAACACAGTAGGTGACACTAGATCTCCAAGAAAGACATTTGGAAAAACACTAACCATCGGCCTCTAGGTATGGTAAGATCTCTCACTAACAGTGATGCTGGGCTTTTGCTTTCCATAATGATCTGAGGATGTGAAATTAGAAAGGCTCCAACCAGCACAATAGGAGCCCTTCTCTGTTTTACTGAAGCCTCGTGGCTTTTCCACATTTTAGTTAGTTCTGTGGCCTTGCTGATGTCGAAATTCTAAAATTACTGCCCCCCCCACCCCATCAAATTTTCACTACTACCTGCTACATGGAGGCCCTAAGCCCACATCCTAGAGAGATCAAAACCTCTGTTTGAACTGTCTAACATTAGTACCTCTTTTTGCCAATTGTGATCATCAGAGATACCTTTTCTGTCTTTTTATTTTGATTTGATCTATTTAGCATCTCTTTATAGATCACAGTACTTTTTTTTAATTAGTGAAACACTATGAGGTACAGTTATAGACTTACAAATTTTTGTGCTTGGGTTTCATTTATACAATGATCAAGTACCCATCCCTCCACCAGTGCCCATCCTACACCACCACGGGTCCCAGCATCCCTCCCACCCCCCACCCCACCCCCGTTCCACCCTGCCTCTGTGGCAGGGAATTCCCCCTTGTTCTCTCTCTCTTCTTTTGGGTACTGTGTTTTGCAAGAGAGGCACTGAGTGGCATTCATGTTTGGTCCATAGACTACTTTCAGCATGCTTCTCCCACCCTGGGAGGATGCTCACAACACCCTTTATTTGGTGCTCTCTTCTCTATCTGAGCTTCCTTTTCCCCTAGCATGTGTGGCTGGCCTCCAAGCCATGGAGTGAACGTCCTGGTACTAATCTCAGCCATTCCTGGGTGTTAGTCTCCCATTTTGTTGCTTTATGTTCCCCAGGTGAATGCAATCTTTCAGACCACAGTACTTCTGACCCTTGTTTTTCATTTATCTCTTTACTATTTAGCGATAGCACAGGGTAGGGCATTTGCCTTGCATACGATTGACACGGCCAACCCAAGTTCAATGCCTCCGCCCCTCTCGGAGAGCCTGGTAAGCTACCAAGAGTATCTCGCCGCACCTGGCAAGCTACCTGTGATGTATTCGATATGCCAAACACAGTAACAAGTCTCACAATATTACTGGGCCTGCTTGAGCAAATCGATGAACAATGGGAGACAGTGACAGTGGCAGTGACTATTCATTTCATTTAAATTGCTCCATCATTAGTTATTTTGATTTCAGTTTTCTTTTTTTGCATTATTATTTCACAGTGAAGTTCTTCTGCCTATTGGCTACCATCATTAGCATTATTTTGACTGACTACATTTTCATGTTCACAGACTATTCCTTTCAAGGCTTTGCCTAACATGTAACTCTCAGTGGGGAACTCGGCTTCACAGATGGAACTCGGCTTCACTCGGACAGGCAGTTCCAATTCTGGTGGCGAGGGGCTTGGACATGCACTGCTGGGACTGAACTTAGATCCTCACACATAAAAGTCATGTGCTCTGCTACTCGTGTTACCTTCCAGTCAGACACTTCAGGGTTTACCCTTGTGAGCTTCCTTTATCCTTTCTCCCCTTCTCTTCTATTTGGACAGTTACTTTTTGGTTTATTCCTTTAATTATGATTTGGGGATTTAATTTATATTTGGGGGTAGGTGGAGCATCTTCCCCATAGAAAAGCAAAATTATAAGATTAGTTCCACCAACACTTTAATTTTATGATTGTGACATTTTTGAAAGCTCTTTTATGACCATATCAGTAAATGATCCAAGACTGGAAGTTAACCATCAGCTTTCCTGATTAAAACATTGTAATGGTTTTAAAAGCAACAGTAGCATTGATCCACTTAGCAAAATCACAGCATGATTCAGAATTTAAGTGATGCCACTTATTTGCATTCTTTCTTCTCACCTGCCTTTTTCTTGTAGGAATAAATCTTCAGAACAGATGGTGGAAGATTATCAATAAAAGGCGTTGTTAGCCTCAGTGTGAATCCACTATGTTCAGTCAAAATGCATTGCTTAGCCACCTGCTCATTTATTACATTCAAAACAACTTTGCCTGCTCCCAGGAACTTTCTGGTACAACACAAAAATTCTTTTTTTTTCTTATGGATTAAAAAACAGATATGTTAGTTTTCTAAGAGCTAATTTTATAATGCAGCATGTAGCTATGTCATATAAAGTTGGGCCCTTTTATATATGCAACTGTAAATTTTAATTTAGTGCTCTTATTTTAATGAATCACATTATATTTCTCAAATTTATTTGAGGATATGTTTTATAAAACAAAATTTGAAGGGAAAATCAGTAATAATTTGTAACAGAAAGCAAATTAAATGTAGTTAAAAGAGATGCAATTTCTATAATATATGGCATGATAAACCCTGATTTTAAAGATTACTAACTTTAAAAGGGTATATGTCATAAACTGAGAGTTTGTGTTATCCCAAAATGTGGATTTTGTGGAGACCGTAATATAGTGGGTAAGGTGCTTGTTTTGCACAGGGCTGATCCTGGTTTCATTCTAGCACTCTTTACAGGAACTTGGACCAACCAGGAGTCATCATCTGACCACAGAGCAAGGAGTAAACTCTAAGTAAAAGTGAGTGTTGTACCAAAACTAAGGCAGAACATGTGCATGTTGGATTCCTAATCACAAATGTGATGCTCTTTATAGAAGGTGTCTTTGGAGGTAATTGGAGCTGGGTTTGACCTTGGAATAAGGGCCTCAGGATGGTGTGAGTGGCGCCACGACACATATTGGAAGATAGTGAGAATATGATGCAGGCAGGACGAGGGCTGTGAATAGAAACCAACCCCCTGATACCTGGATCTTGGCTGTTCTGGGTTCCAGAATTCTCACAATATGAAATATGTATATACCTCCCAGGTATATCAGCAAAGTAAAAAGAAAAAAAAGACATATTTTCTTTCCTAGAAAAATAAGATAATTACAGCTCTTTCTAAATTAATAGAAAAATTTTAAAATATTTGATCATATTTCAGTACAAAAAGGTAGTGTAAACCACAATGTAATACAAGTAATGGCAAATAAATAGCTCAATACATCTGCATAGAAGGAAAAGGTCTGACCTAAAATATGCGTCAGATCCTATGTGAGACCTTTAATATATACACATACATTTATATATCCATTTATTATTTTAAATCTATATGGTAATGATATAGATAAACACATATAATATCATGCAATAACACTTCAGTACTCTTATCATTTTCTCCATTAGAGAGATCAGGAATCAAGACTCAGGAAATTGGATTTTTTCGCCCTTTGCCTTTTGCATCACACCCGGCATTGCACAGGGGTTACTCCTGGCTCATGCATTCAGGAATTACTCCTGGCAGTGCTCGGGGGACCATATTGGATGCTGGGAATCGAACTCGGGTCGGCTGTGTGCAAGGCAATTGCCCTACCCGCTGTGCTATTGCTCCAGCCCCGAAATCAAGATGTTTTATGAGAAAACATGGTGGTAAGTAAAATAACCATGAAAACAACCTAGATCTGATTATGTGAGTGACACTTACCCTTAAAGCGTTTGTATGAATCTGGGAGACAAATACATAAATCTAATTAAGAATATTTTGTCCTCTGGAAATTTAAAATATGAATATACAGTGCACATTTAGTTGTTATCTCTGACTTTGTATTAACAGATAAGTGAAAATCTGATGTAGATATTTAGTTTGTAAGCTACCATGAAAAGGAATATTAATATATATAATTTTTTTCAAAAACAGCTCATTTTATTTAAGCAAGGGTAATTCAGTGAAGCTTGTTATAATAGACTTTTTGAAATGAATTTACTTTTCATGTAAGATATAAGACTTGACAGGCATGTAGACAATTTCATCATCCAAAGAAAATAAAATTTGGAAATGACATTGCATGAATCAAAAACAGAATTATGCTAAAATTCCCTCATTTTCCATGGTGATTATAAAGTGTGACAAACGACAGTCAAGCGGGTTATGTATCTTGAATTTGACACACAATAACAGTGCGATCAATGATCTCAATGTAGAGTTCACTAAGATAAGGTCTTGTCTTGTATGAGACCTACCTAATTACATGGCCCAGCACCCCTGCACTGTCACCAGTTCACCACCAGTTGTCACTCCTGATGACTAAGAGTGTCATCCCCAGTTCACCACCAGGAGTCACTCCTGGTGGCAAAGAGTCAGGAACTACCTCTGAGCATAACTCACTTTGGTCCCAAGTCCCTCTATACCTTCCCTTCCCCCAAAATAATAATTACCAGGAGTCAAAACTAAAGGCTATCACCTTAAAACATTAGATCACAATATATTTAATATTAATTAAAGTCATGACGAAATTATGTCATGTTCCGAACCACCACAAAGTCATATGGAAATTCAAGAAAACTTCTGGAAGAAATGTTGACACAGCTGGCTTTTAATTGGCTAAGTGTTGTGCCTTAATTGGCTATCTCTAGTTATTCTTTAATGATCAAATAATCTTGTTTTAAAAAAACCTACTTATGTATAGCAAGCAATTTGCTTTCATATATGCCACCAGCTAATTGCCCATAATCATTTGCCTCATTTGCTTATGTACATTTTTGCTTATGTTTGGATATCAGCAAAGAAAATACAAAGAAAACATTTTCCAATTCATTTTATCATATAAACATAGGTATCTAGATATAGACAGCACAGTGCTGACAAAACATATCTAATATACTACAAAGATAGATAAAAGACAAGAAGGATGTAGAAGATTAGTTTTATGCCATATGAGAGCATAATTAAAACAGAACAAAAAGTATCACCATCATTTTTTTTTCAGTAAAGTCAGAATATTTTGCCAACTATGCTCTTCTCATAGTAGAAAAAGAGAAGGGACATAGATTGTATTAAAGGTAAACAGAAACATGTAATGCTTTTGTTATATGCATCTTCGATTTCTATAAGTTCCCACTGCCTTTCCACAGCTTCTTGCTAATGAGTGGGGCCAGCCTCTGTAATTTCCTAGAATATATTCCTAAGTGAATCCACAACACCCAGTCTCACTTCTTTGTTGGTGTTTGTCCCCCTGTTTTCTGAATATACATCTCAACCCCATTATCATTGTGTTTAATCTTCCAGATACAGTATTTGGACCTATTCTTACTCAATCTTCCTAAAAACCAAAATCTTACTAATTTTTTATATGAAAACAAGGACCTATGTAAAAAAATGAGGCTTAGTTTCTTTTTTTGGCAAATCCCAAAAACCTCCTGTTCTGCAGAAACATGTTGGCTGATGGGAAAGTCTGAGATTAAAAGAAGAAGAAAAATAAGAGAATCATAATTTACTCAATGACTATTGTTCCCCCAAATCTCTTTTAATATAGTACACAGGCAAAAATAAGTAAACATGAATTACATAACAGATAAACTAAGCTATCTACTATATCTGAGCTCACATAAGAATCTTATAATCTATTAAATTCATCAAAACTATCCACCTTCTGTATGTTATGGTGGAAAAATGAAAAACCTAACAAGATGTGCACTTCTGTCTATAAAATCAGTGTTTCTTTCAATAGGCATCATCAGAAATTTACACAAATTATTACAGAGAATAAAATGATAATATTTAATTTTTGAACTTTATAATTATTAAGAAACTTTAAGGTTTAATATATAACAACACAAACCTAATCAATTAAGATTTTTTAAGGTTTACCAAAATCTAAATACTTCATAGAAATGAATAGATATCAATTCAATGCAATACAAAACTGTCCCCCCAAAAAGTTAGATTAATTTTCAAATTTCAGGAATATCCCTTTAAATTGGTTCATTAACTCACTTTGGAGAGCAATGTCAAGAACTAGGAATTACTGGCATTCCTCTTTAGCAGATCTCCTGGACAGGGTAAATAGGTTTAGACGGAATTAGATTGATTAGTCTGCCTTTGAATTCAGTGCAGCATAGCAAGCTCCAACTGTTTTTCCTCTAGTGGATAAGAGTGAAACATTTCCAGCAACCTAGGTTTCTAATGAGAGTCAGAATGTCTCAGCCAATCAGCAGCTTGAGGTTCACTGGCTGAGATACACGTAAATTTCCAATACGGATTTTAGTGACAATAGAAAGACCAGGCTAAAGAGTACAACACAGGTGCTGTTATTTAAATAGGTTCAACAGGAAGATTAAGCATAACTGAAATAGAAAAACGTTTAAGGGAATATTGAAGTAGCAAAACACCAAATTGCTGAATGAGGGAGTGATGAGAAGACAACATAAAGGTAAAGGCCCTCCCGTTGATCGTCGATTTGCTCGAGCGGGCCCAGTAACGTCTCCATTGGAGACTTTGTTGTTACTGTGTCTGGCATATCGAATACTCTCGGTAGCTTGCCGGGCTCTCCGAGAGGGGCGGAGGAATCGAACTCGGGTCGGCCATGTTGGCCGCGTGTAAGGCGAACGCCCTACCCGCTGTGCTATCGCAGAAGACAACATATTAGTTGTTTTTAAAGTGATCAATGCTCTACAGGGAATTGCTTTTCTGCTAGGTTTTTCTCCATAATTTGTTTCACTGCCCATTATACTTACAGTACTGATTTTCCTTTGAAACATGAGACAAATTTGGGGTAGAATCCAAGTAATAAGGGAGATGTCTATTACATTGAC
Organism: Sorex fumeus; assembly: GCF_029834395.1. NCBI lineage: Eukaryota > Metazoa > Chordata > Mammalia > Eulipotyphla > Soricidae > Sorex > Sorex fumeus. The sequence continues at coordinate 9,662,664 of NW_026606085.1, read as the reverse complement.
AGGAATTCACTAACCCCAAGAATATGGTGGAAGCAGTGAGAGTGACATGTGATATGAATTTTGGCATGTGGTATGCCTTTGAGATACATCTGAGTTGAAAAAATTTAATACAGCTTACTGTGTAGAACTATACTAATTAATAGTCATGAATGAATAATACATACTAAATAACCTTGGCTGAGATATCTAATAGCTAGGATGATTTTAGAAAATGTCTGTAATCAGTTGTCTCTTTACCTGTAAGGTGTGAATAAAAAAGCTTTAATAATATGACTCTTCTAAAAAATAAAGCATTAAAAAATAAAGTACTTGTATTCAGTTTTGCATGTTCTACATCTTCTCTTTGTCCTTATAACTAGTATCATCTCTATTTTATCATATCGCATTTGCTTTCAAAACAACACGATTTAGGAATTGTTCATTATAAATATTTCCTACGTTTTTATGCTCTAGTGGATAAGAGTGAAACATTTCCAGCAACCTAGGTTTCTAATGAGAGTCAGAATGTCTCGGCCAATCAGCAGCCTGAGGTTCACTGGCTGAGATACACGTGAATTTCCAATACTAATTTTAATTTCTTTCACCATCTTTCTAATGCAGAATCTCTTACTGCCGCACCAGGTGTCTTCACTAGGGTCACTCAGAGGGGGGCGGATTGAGTTTCTCTCCCGGCCCCAAGCAGAACCCCGGCAGCCGAAAACCTCCAGAACCCAGTCACAGTCATGCCCAAGGCCACTCTCCACAGGATCGGATGAGCCTTGTGTATGAAGGAACCGGCAGAGAAACCCAGGTATGCGAGACCTGGGGCTGAGATTTCCAAGTCTGCTCAGATTGGGACTGGGCCTCCACCCAAATCCTCCATATTCCAGTTGCTTGGCAGTCACACCCACAAACTGCCCACTGCACCACATAATCCCATCAATGGCCAAGAGCCAGAGACTATAAAACAACTGTCATGTCACTGTCCTCCAGTTGTTCATCGATTTGCTCGAGCGGGCCCAGTAACGTCTCCACTGGAAACTCTGTTGTTACTGTGTTTGGCATATCGAATGCGTCACGGGTAGCTTGCCAGGCTCTGCCATGCGGGCGAGATATTCTCGGTAGCTTGCCGGGCTCTCCGAGAGGTGCGGAGGAATCGAACTCGGGTCGGCCATGTTGGCTGCGTGCAAAGCAAATGCCCTACCGCTGTGCTATCGCTCCAGCCCAGCGATAGCTATAAAACAAAGCTCCCGTAAATGCGGCCACGCGACCTCTTTTAGTTTTGCCCACTGATGTACCTAAAGCAGCACACATGTGTTTGGTTTTAACACACTTGCTTCTATTCTCTTATATACATTCTCCATCCCTCTCAGAGAGGGACCGCCTTCGAGGGACCCTGGTGAAGATAGCCTAGCACAGGGGCAGGAGATTCTGCGTCAGCTACTGAGAGTATCTTGCCTGCACGGCAGATCCTGGCAAGCTACCCGTGGCATATTCAATATGCCAGAAGCAGTAACAATAACGGGTATAATTACCCTGACCATAAAAGAGCCTTATTAGACTGGGAAGGACGAGTAAGGAGAGGCTGCTCAAATCTCAGGGCTGGAACGAATGGAGACATTACTGGCACCCGCTCAAGCAAATCGATGAACGACAGAATGACAGTGACACAGTGATATTACTTTCTATTTAATGTATGCAACTAGAAAAGAGTTTGGGATAAAACATGTGGGCTTTTTTTTTAGCACAAGTGACCCGATTACTGTTGAAAAGAACATATTAAAGGTCCTGAGATAGAGTACCTTACAGAGGACACCTTAATATGGTCTGCCTAAGTTCAATATGCAGCACTGTGTAAGGTCCCCTAAGCACTGACAGAAGTGACCCCTGAGAACCACCAGGAATGGTCCCTGAGCAATTCCAGGAGTACCTCAAATATAATTCAAGTTTTGCAAAATTTTAAGGTACATTAAGTAAAGATGTGTCCACAGTGCTACTCCATAGTGAGAAAATAATAAATAGTATTCCAACATACATACATGGATACATACATGTTGACAAAGTTTCCAGACCATATGATGAAACAAAGCATTCACTAAAGATCATATAAAATTTAAGAACTCACTTCAATAAATGGTGCTGAAAAACTGGACAACCACATGAAAAACAAAAACATATATTTTGTAGATCATTAACACCAAACATAAAAGTCAACCCAAAATGAATTAAAGGTTTGAATTACATCCCCAAATCATTAAAATGTATAGATTCTACATTGCAGGCCCTTGTGCTCAGAGATGCATTTAGAGATATACAATTCTAACAGCAAGGGAAACAGAAGCGGGACCAAACAAACTTCCAGTTCAAGACGGTGCACAGCTCAAGAACCTACACGAGGAGTGTGTCAGCACCGGGCTCAGGCATTTCCCTTGCACGTGACGTTGTGTCCTTGGCTTTCAGCCCTTGTGTATGAAGAAATTGCTCAAGACACCACATGTTTGAAGTCATGTTTCACTCTTGACCTGTCTAGAGAAAAGCTGACCTTACCATCGCCCCTTATTTCTTTCCCAGATATACCAACATCTGCATTCTGCCATGGTGATTCAGTTACTAGTAAATTGTTTCTTACTTTAAGAAACTGCTCTAGCAGAAAGCAGTTAACTTTTAGCTTTATATCTAAGTTCCCAAAATGTCTATTTTTTTGTCCTGCTAAGTCACTGTGACATATTAGCTTGTAGGAGTCTATATTTAAAACAGGAATCATTGGAGTCAAACTTCTTTATAGCTATACTTCGCTCACTCCTCATTGACTGTAGTTATAAACATAGTTTCATACTGAAAATAGCAAAATGCTATACACATATGAAATGTGCATAAAACACAAAGCATGCCTCTCTTGTCAAACTACAAAAACAATGTCTGAGAAAGAAAACAACAGTGTCAGCACAATTCAAGAAATTAAACTAGACTGTCACTAGTCTTTACATAGCAGTGTGGAACTGCTATTGTGAAGAAGACTTCTAAAAGGAACATTCCAGGCACAATGAGCCTCTCTGATCTAAATACAAGAACTGCAGACCTGGGTCCCTGAGCTCTGCCAGGAGTTATCCCTCAGTGCAGAGCCAGGAGTAAATCCTGAGCACCACTGGGTGTGTCCCCTACACCACAGAGGATCAATGCAGCAAAGGGAAGAACAGCATATAACCTAGACACCAAAGTATTTTTATATAAAAGAGTATTCGTATATAAAAAATGGTGATTTTCCTTTCCTACCCTGTATATCTGGGATGCTCATATAACGGAATTCTTGTTTGCGTGTGTGTGCATGTAAGTGTGTGTGTGTGTGTGTGTGTGTGCGCGCACTCATGTGTGGTGTGTGTATGTGTGGATGGTCAGGAGAGGCAAAAAGTGAGGGTTTTTCAGGTCCTGAGGTGCTGGGGTACCACAACCTCACAGGTGGTGTTGGTGGCAAGGGGCTGGAAGGAATGATATGCTGCTAGCATGAATCCAGGCTAGCAACTTAACCCCTATACTAGCTTCTCTACCCCCTCAAGTGCTTTTAATGAAGTGAGTTTTCAAGTACCATCACTGTTTTAAATGACAGGGAAATAAGTACTTGAAAAGAAAAATGCATTTATTTCAGGGAACCACACCCACCATTTTGGGGGAATCCATATGTGGAGCAGGGATTTAAACGTAGGCTCGCAGCATGCAAGGGAGAGCCACGAGATGAGAATGATGCAGTGGGGTTAAGGAGTGTCTTCACTGTCACACACAGTCCAAGGTCCTCTCATAGGCAATTAAGTTGTGCAAACAGATCACACCTTTTAAGTATATTCTCTTTCAAGAAAAAACTATATTAATAGTTTGCTTTACTTCTCCACAATTAAGAATTAGTGAAGATATTTCATATCCATAGCAATGAAATATTAAAAGATAAAATAACACAAAAATACAGAATATGATAATCATAATATTTCAATTAAAAAACTGAGGACAACTTGGCTTTAAAAAAGACCACTTAGCAAGTATCCAACAGAATGGGAAGGGGGTAGGACTGGGCAGTGCTTCGTGCTCACCTCTGCAGTGCCTTGGCATTTGGACAGGATGATTAACTTGGACAGGTCAAATTAACACAAACATAAAACAGAGGAAATATACCCTTGCTTGTCTCTGCCAGGAAACACAATCTATAATTGCTATGATCCAGCTCTTCAGCATCAAACTGGCCAAATGCTTACATTAAGAAACTGATTTTACAGAACAATACATACCTCTGATTTTAGGGTCATTAGAAAGGAGCATATTTTCCACAAGTTTTTTTTTCTTAAATTCTATCCAGATTAAATGTAGGTTCAGGTAATGACACAATCTGTCTGTCTGCTTTGAAAGGAATTAGAAAAAAAGCACACTGGCTTTGGACAGGAATTAATAAACTACACTAAAAGCTTTTCTTTTTTCATACATATATGGTTTGGGGGAGGGGGGCTTAAGGACACTATAACTGATTTGTGCTTACCCAATTATCCCAAGACTTTGTTATACACCTTAAAGATACTGCTGCTTTCTCTTTTCTTCACATAAAATATAAGAAGTGAACACCTAAAGAGGCCTTGTTTACAGGATGGGAGATGCATGTTGAAAGTAGACTATGGACCAACATGATTGCCACTCAATGCCTCTTTTGCAGTCCACAACACCCAAAAGGAGAGAGAACAAAAGGGAATGCCCTGCCACAGAGGCAGGGGGGGATAGGGGGGATGGAAGTGGGAGGGATACTGGGATCCATGGTGGTGGAAAATGGGCACTGGTGGAGTGATGGGTATTTGATCATTGTATAATCGAAACCCAAGCCCAAAAATTTGTAAGTCTACAACTGTACCTCATGGTGTTTCACTAATAAAAATTAATTAAAAAAAAGAAATGGCATTTCTTATGTGTGAAAAACCATGGGAAAAAAGAGGCCTTGTTTATAAGCGAATGGTACAGGGGACAGTGATCTTCTTTTCTTAGACTCAATGGTCTAATTTTCTAGTCTCCTTCCCTGAAAATATTCTCTTTAAACTGTATTTCTTGAAAAGGAGTAAAAATATTTTGTTAAGTATTTTCCTTATTCATGAATTTCCTTTCTAGTTACTTCCTCTCCTCTATTCTATACTCCAATCCAGATCTCTCATACGCAAGGCAAGTGCTCTAGCGTTGAGTCTCGCCCAAGCCCTAGGACCTATGTAAAGCCCAATGGTATCATACACAGCATTTACTGCACTGTTTTAAACACACCTTGTGTTGTCTTTGAATCATATAACAGATAGTTGCAGAAATTAAAAGTCGTAATTCAATTTGAGAAAACAGCAATTGGAGGCTTTAACCTTCAGATTGTTAGGTAATGTAGCTAAATGAGAACTGTTAACGCTGTGCACACCCATAGTTTTTGTCCAACCTACACTCTTACAAATATCTGATTCCAAGTTCCACATAAAGGCTTCCATCGGGGCAGCTACGTGTACCTCCTCTGCAGAAGATATGTTTTATTAACAAAGATGGGTAGAATTCATGTAAATTAAAACCTTCCTTTGAGTCCTGAGTGGAACCAGTAGCAAGCTTCCTTCTGAAGTTATACAGAAAAAAATATTTACTATGAATTCCTACAGCAAATACAAAATTCAGATCACTAGACCTGGATTTTATAAGCTATAGTAATACTGGAATTGTGGAGATGGAGCTCACAGCTAAGTCTATTACTTTAATATATTAGAGCACCACAATGTTAAACAAATGGGATCCAGTGAAATGTACGCTAATTCATTTATTAATGCTTTCCATTGATTTAATGGGCAACTGATAATGTTTTTAAGTTCCTTCATAAAGAAAGAAGATGGAACCTATTTAAATGTTTTAATTGTTGGAGTTAGAAATAGATTTGCTTTTATCAAATCAATACTGCTTTGACCAAATATCAATTAAACTGACAAGGCATCCAGTATTAAATGAAGTAAGGGATTAATTAAATTCCTTTTTCTAGCTTTCATAATGAAGAAAAGTTTCAGCATTATCAATTAGAAACTCAAAATATATACTTAATTTATATTAAAGGCACAAAATAAAAAAGATGTTTTTTATTTATATTCCCCATTTTATATTTCTAAGACATTTCCATAATTTAATTATGCTTTATCTTAAATAAAATCTTAATAAATTCAAATAGCTATTTGTTGTATTCTCAGAACTAGTTGGAAATTAACTTTATATATAAATAATATTATCATGGTAAATTCTATTGTCAATAGCAAAATTCTGACTTTAATTCTCTATCACCAAAAGACGATTTTAATCCTCGTGTATCTGGTTCTTTGTGAGCAGGGTAAATCCTTGCCATTTCCCTTAATGCTATCAAAGGAGAAATGTTAGGATTCAAATCTTAGCCATTATTTTCCTCTCACTTGCATCTATTTTCCATGACCTACAGAATGTAGCTTTTTCAATGTTATTATTAAATACAGGACCTCTTTTAATAAGTTTTCTTGTCCCAAGTCTTAGATATTCCTCACTGAATTAAATCAATTTCTGTAAAAATAATACTATCCCTGTTTTTTAATTTATTTGCTTATATTCTTCTGTCAATGTGCTGAAAGGGCTATTCCAATCATGTTTTTCAGGAAAAGTAAGTTTTTTTTCATTCATTAAGAATTATACTGATTTTATACTCATACATACACACATACCACACATGCATCAAAGTAAATATATATATATTTTTAATATGTATAGTATAAAATATATAATATGTATATCTATCTATCTATAAATATATATTGTCTCTGGAGAGTAGAATGGGTAAGGTGCTTGCCTGACACATAGCTGACCCCAGCTTTGATCTTTGTCAGGACATGTGCTCTCCAGTACCCTTCCAGGAATGATATCTTTGTATATCTGTGTGTGCACCCACCACATTATTAAAAAAGTATTATTTTAAAGAGAATCTCCTTAATTTATTGCCAGTTCTCTATTACTACCATCTTCTGGCCAAACTTAATAGTAATTCTCTGCCTTCCTAATGTATGTCATAATTAAACAGAATATTATATCATATACCTATAATGTGCTCGTTTATTATTTCATCAATTAAATTCAGATTAAATAACATACAATGCAAACAATAGTTTTGTATTCATAATTCTACAAAATGCTAAATTTCGAACTTAGAACAAAAGTATATATCAAATATTGTCACAATGGAGACATTACTGGGCCCACTCGAGCAAATCAATGAACAATGGGAGGACAGTGACAGTGACAGTGACTTTGATATATCAACTATACTTTGAGTACTGGATAAGCTTTGAACATTAACATAAAGACAAATTGATTCAATAAGGTAACTTATTCAATAAGGTATTTTAGATGGGGGAAGCAGAAAATAATACCGAATACCAATACATTATTTTCTTTGAAAGATGTAAACATCTATATTCAAATTATAGTGGAGTACGTGCAGGACAAAAACCACAGTTCCAGATTGAACAGGTAGTACAGGAGTGAAGTCACTTGCCTGGCATGTATCCAACCCTGTTTGCATCTCTGGCACACATAGGTCCTTTCTGAGCACAGAAACAGTATAGGGCCTGAGTACCACTGTGTGTGGCTAAATCTCTCATCAACAAAAAATATAGCAAGTTATCCCTAAATTGTAAAAAACAAAACAAACAAACAAACAAACAAAAATACCACAAAGTCAAGTATCAATAAACTTCCAATATTAATTGGGAAGAAGAAACTTTCTAGCAGGGCAGGAGCAATAGCACAGCTGGTAGGTCATTTGCCTTGCAAAAGGTAGACCAGGTTCGATTCTCAGCATCCCATATGGTCCTCCAAACACTGCCAGGAGTGATTCCTGAGTGCAAAGCCAGGAGTAACCCCTGAGCATCGCTGGGTGTGACCCAAAAAGCAAAAAAAAAAAAAAAAAAAGCAAAAAAAAAAAGAAACTTTTTTCAGTCTCCTTTTCTAAAAATTAGAGCACCTAATTAAATATATTAGAACATCTAATTTTTGTGAAATTAACAAACTTTGCAATAAAAATTTCAAACTCACCTACAGATTTTATCAAATTAAACATGCTTATTTTGCCCAGTGATTTATCTATCCAATTTTTTGATTTGTTGTCCTCAGACTACATTATTAAGTAAGCCAGGCAATTATTGTACCAAATAATAGAGCCACAGTTCTAAATTAACTTTTAGTATCATCATCCTGTTTCCAGAGGCAAAACAGTAACAATAATAATCTACAATATTCCTTGATAAACTGCTACATAAATGAGTCAATAAAATAATATTTGGGTTCATTTATTCTATTTTATATGACAGAAAACATTTTCCCCAGTATTACTTTTGCTTCAAAACTGTACGGCTTTCTCTACAATCTTACTCTTCCAATCTTATATTACTTTGTAAAAAGGGAATATTGAAACTTAACAACAACAAAATAAAAAAATTTACCTCATTAAGAACACCAAGGGATGATGTTTTTGCTTATTTTTATTTGAGGGAAAAATGTTTTCTATCCTATGAAATATAAAAAAACTACACACCCAGCAATGCTCAGAACTTTGTGCCAGCACACTGCTTTGTGGCCCATTCCCGGTAGTGTTCCTTGGGCCATGCCATGGGTTCAGGCATTATGTGCTCTAGACTTTTAAGTTATCCCCCCAGTCCAATCACACTATGCTTTATTTTTAAATTTTTAAGAGCCTGGCAAGCAACCGAGAGTATCTCGCCCTCAAGGCAGAGCCTAGCAAGCACCCAGTGGTGTATTCGATATGCCAAAAACAGTAACAACAAGTCTAACAATGGAGACGTTACTAATGACCGCTCAAGCAAATCCATGAACAATGGGATGACAGTGCTACAGTGCTACAGTGTTAATATAAAACTGATTTTATTAAATAAATTTATTTACAGTGTTTTGCTTTTTTTGTTTTTCTTATTAGGTAAAATAAACAAACTTTGCAATAAAAATTTCAAGCTCACATACAGATTTTACCCAATTAAATGAATACAATTTTAACAGATAAATCTGTAAAGTTGACATTGGCAACTATCGCCCTATCTGCCTATTGTCTGTCATCTACAAGTTGTTCACTCGAGTCATCCTAAATAGGATTGGCAGAACACTAGATGAAGGACATCCATGCGAGCAAACTGGGTCCCGCAAAGGATTCAGCACCATCGACCATATCCACACGATAACCAAGCTCATTAAGGTTTCTCGGGAGTTCAAGATGCCGCTCTGTCTAACGTTCATTGATTTAAAGAAGGCCTTTAATTCTGTTGAGACAGAAGCGGTCATTGAAGCCCTAACCAATCAGGGCATTCAAGCTCAATACATCAAGATCCTCCAAGAGCTGTATTACGGATTCACTACCAGGATCTCACCATTCTACAAAGAAGTGATCATTGATGTCAAGAGAGGGGTTCGGCAGGGTGATACCATTTCACCGAAACTCTTCAGTGCCACCCTCTAGAACATCATGCGACGACTGGATTGGGAAGGAATGGGAGTGAAGATACATCCGCTTTGCTGATGACATTGTTTTAATAACACCAAGCATCAGCAAAGCGGCAAAAATGCTGGCCGAATTCGACCGTGAGTGTGGAAAGGTAGGACTACAGCTGAATCTTATGAAGACAATGTTTATGAGAAACAGCCTTGTTCCTGATGCTCCATTCGCTCTCAACGGAACAACCATCTCCGAATGCAACAGCTATGTGTACCTAGGTCAAGAACTCAACGTGAAGAATGACCTGGCACCCGAGCTGCGCAGGAGGAAGAGAGCGGCTTGGAACGCCTTCAAGAGCCTCGAAGAAATAGCTAAGAGGACAAAGAACCTCCGGCTGAGGGCACATCTCTTTGATTCCACTGTTCTTCCTGCATTAACATATGCCTCAGAGACCTGGGCCCTAAGCAAACAGGATGAGAACGCTATTCGGGTCTCCCAAAGAGAAATTGAAAGAGCTATGCTTGGAATATCACGTTTCACTCAAATGAGAGAAAGAATCCAGAGTTCCGACATCCGTCGATGATCAAGAATCAGGGACGCTGTCTCGTTTGCCAAGGTGTCAAAAATCAGATGGGCTGGTCACGTAATGAAATTTAAAGATGACCGCTGGACTAGAGCTGTTACTGACTGGATTCCACGGGATGTCAAAAGACCGCGTGGCCGCCCACCTACCAGATGGTCAAACTTCTTCATCAAGATCATGAACGATCGATTTGAGGCTCTTCATGTTCCTAGAGCGAACAGACGCCATTGGGCTACACTAGCATGCTACTGGGACAAATGGAGACGTTACTGGCGCCCGCTCGAGCAAATCGATGATTAATGGGAAGTCGAGTGATCAAGTGAAATCTGTAAAGTTAATTTTGAAATGTAGCTGGAAGTACAAAGAACCAAATATATATTTTAATAAATAATGTGATTAAATGGCACTGGTATAAATATGAAGAAATAATCCAATGGAATGTATTAAGGAGAAGGTTAATAAAATGTGAAAGACAAATCAAGAACATTTAAGAAAGCTTTTTGACCTCACCAGAATAGAAAATTATTTCACATACACAGTATGAAAATAATGATTACTACCGCTACTATAATTTGAAAAAATTATTTTCAGTAAATCCCTCCAAATGCTAAGTTCATTGACTATATTAAGATATCAATCAAGTATAAACTGTGCTGAGTGTTTAATTGGTATTACACAAAAAAAATAAATGAATAACCAAAATATTATTATTATAATTTTGTTTGAGGGACCACATCCAGAGGTGCTCAAGGCAGGGATCACTGCTAGCAGGGATACATTTATATGCTCCCATTGGGAGTATAATTTGAAGTGCAAACAGTAATAAAATCTATGCTGTTATCCCCAAGCCTGCTTATACTGGGAATTTGGACACCTGATGTATTGAATGGGAATATGAAGTTTATTGCAGGAAAAGGGAAACATTTTGGGAAGGTATCTTGTAGACATATAGTAACTAAAAAGGGATATGTTTTTGATGTGGATATATGAGTGATATTTGAAACATGTAATATTAAGTTATCAAGAAGAACATAAAACCGGAAAAGATTCATAGTGAGTCTCTGAAAACATGAATCATTAAATTATAGGTTGAAGAACTGGAAAAAGAAAACAATAGCAGAAATGAAGTAATGAATTCTGAAGCAATAAAATAAGGTAGGAAAAAAGTAATGATGAAGGAAATAAAATTAGTGGTGTTCATGAGAATAAAAAATGTGGACCCAGATTGATAATGCTATTTCTTGATGATGTCATTAATTACTCAGTATGCAAACTATGATTAAAACTCAAGATAAGTGAATGCACTACTATATTTGATACTCTAAATCCTAGATTCTAAAGATAAATGCTTAAAAAAAAGTGAACCCTTGTGCTAAATCATTTTGTAACACCACAAGTCTCACAACTATTTCAGAATTTACATTTTGTCAATGTGAGCTTGAAAAAAAAATTAAACATGTTACAACTTCTTAGTTTTTTAATAAAGTTTCATCTGTTTTCTTCTGCAACGGGAACTGTTTTAAGATCTTTATCAAGTGATATTTCTCAATGCTATTCAAACTTTTCAACAAATTAATGATTTATTACTTCAAAGCAGTTTCTTAAGATTTAATATTCTTTATATATTTCTCACAATTGCAGTGGTTATTGTACACTTATCAGCAACAATTTAATATATACTGTCAAGTAAATGTCGAGTAATGATTATGATCCCAACATTAAAGGAAGAACATCATTCTAAAGTGATCTTTATTAAGTGCAGTAAGTCTGCAGTGCAGAAGGGATGAAGAAGGTTCATTGATCACTGGAACAGAGAAGACACACTACTTAGCACTTCATCAACTGATCACTTTATTTATGCCAACAGTATGTCAATATGTATATTTTATCATCTTAGCAAAAAAGGCAAAACAGTGCTTGTGATGTGCTAAGAACCAACTAGCAATCATGACGGGCTCCACTCCTCAATACAGCACAGTGTGGATAGCAGTGCATGTTGTGTCTCCTCATGGAAAACAAAATAATCCTTTTCAGGTTATTGAGTAAATGGTCTAATTTAATGTCTGTAGCACTGCAGCACTGTCCTCTCGTTGTTCATCGATTTTCTCGAGAGGGTCCAGTAACGTCTCCATTGTGAGACTTGTTACTGCGTTTGGCATATCGAATACGTCACAGGTAGCTTGCCAGGCTTTGCAGTGCTGGCAAGATACTCTCGGTTGCTTGCTGGGCTCTCCAAGAGGGGCGGAGGAATCGAAACTGGCTCGACCAGGGTCAGCCACCCAACAGCTGTCCTATTGCTTCAGCCCATCGATGGATGATCAATCAGTCTCATAATCAACGTAACACATTTTTTGAAATTTCATATAGGAATGGATCTGGAGAATATAATGTCAGTATAAGAAAAAGAAGCTCTAACGTGTGGTTTGCTATTTAGAGAAATAAGTTAGTACTGCACAGGCCAGAAATATTCTCTGAAGAACATCAGAATGAAATATACCTTTATAAAACTTCAAATAAAGAAGTGCCTGCAGTATGTAAAAGCATAAATTCTACCTGTGTTTAGACTGCAGGTTTATGTGTGTTGAATGTAAGACGTTAGACAGGTGGTGACATCAATTTTCTCATCAGTAAAGGGTAAGTTACTACTTTGGGGATCAGGGAAATTGGAGGGCTGGATCCATGCTTCACAACAGTCCAGTTTTTGTCCCCATCACGGAACTGACACTGAAGCCCTTCAAGGAGGACCCAGGCATAGACTGGGAACAGACCCTAGGCACTAACCACTGTGACCTCAAAACAAACAAATGAACAAAAATTCTAGTCAGGGAATATTTTTATTTAAAAACTGTTTTTAAAGATCTTGTAATATTGCTTCTATATATTTTGTGCTCAATGAGCTACTACAATTGTATATCTATTATATGTATGAATATTTTTATCAAAAATTATCACTTTTTGAAACATACTGACTGATTACTATGACCAAACACTGTATATTTTCTACTATTTATTTGGGAGAGGGGGCACACAGCTGTGTTCACTCCTGACTTTGGTCAGAAATCACGCCTGGAGGTGCTCGAAGGTCCACATGCAGTGCCAGAGATCTAACCAGGCTCAGCCGCATGCAAGGCAAGTGCCTTATCCCTGTATTGGCCTTAGGTCCTCAAAACATTACAATTTAGAGTACATTCTAACCATGCATCACAATATTTGCTCTAATGAAAAGCACGTTTTACAAATGAGACAATAAAATCAGAAAGGTGAAATAAATTAAATCTCTAATTATAAAAATGAAATAAAACGTGTAGCTCAATATTTTAAGTCTAAATATCTTGCTTGTTATGTTATATTGATTACTTACCCTACCCATAATACCCATTGCGATAATAAATGCTAATTATTTCAAAATGTGGTCCAAGGTATATTGCAATGTTTTTCTGTATTTTAGAAAAGAGTAATGCTCTTACAAAATATTGTAGAAATATTCCATTATTTTATAAAGCTATTTCAGCTTCTGACTTTAAGAAAATATCAATATTATTTCTCAATAAAGCCAATAATTATAAAAGCTTCAGTTAAATATTAGGCTGCAACCCTACGACAATGGTGGAAGAAAGCACACCCTTTGGTGGAGGGTGTGGTGTTGGAACGATTTATGCATGAAACCCGACCATTAGGCATTGTAAATCATAGTGCCTAAAATAAAATTTGAATAAAATTATGCTGAAAATCAAGACACATGTATTCAGACTGTGTTCAAATGTTGCTTCTATTCTAAGCTGGTACCTGTTCAATTGTTGTAAAACCTGTAACTAGATGCGAGGCTATGATTAGCGACTATTCTTGTTTTCGGTCAACCTTTATTTTTTGTTGCTGTGATGCTTTATAGCCTGGACATTGTTTATAATCAGAAAGAGTTTATCGGTTTACAAAATATCAGACTGAGGTGGTTTGTCTTTCCTTGCAAATCTATGAAGGCCCGCTGCATAAAGATATTTTTTAAGTACAGTGATTTCACACTTGAATTTACTACTTGGCAGCTGTCAGAATATACTGCCATAATCATCATGTGCATAGCCTCTGGAAGCATTTATAAGGGCAATCATAGTTTCAATTTTGATATCATGGCTGCACCCCAGGAGCTTTTGATTGGTCTTACTTGCACTGCAATTCTGGTTAACGATGGCTCCTGCCCCAAAACAATATCCAAAGTGCCCTTCGAGCATCAATCTGAAAACCTCTGCTACCAAGGCCAACTTGATCATATAGTCAGTTTGCTAATACACGATGGACCTGCTGGCTTACAGCCATTGTCTCACTGCCAATGACAGTTATTATGTAATTAGATGAAATAATGTGTGGGTAGGGTAATTCAGATCACTTTAACATTTACAATGACGAACAACTCTAGTTCTCAGGCATTATCTCCCTTAGTACAAGACACATGCGTTGAATAATAGCCATGTCTTCACTGAAATTTGTGGTACGAAGACATGATCATCTAACTAATTTTTCCTAGGAGGTAGAATCAAGTTAATTAGTACTCAGCCCTTGTGAACCTTGTGAACAATAATCTGGACGTAAGTAATCAACATTTCATGAACATAAAGTGACAGAAACTCCCATCACTTCTAAAGTTGTTCAAAGTTCATCCCAGGAATAAGCTATTCTACTTAAATTCTTTTAGATCAGTAGCTGACAACTGGAATGAGTTTACCCTCCATTAAATATCAAGCGAAATTTTCTGACACTTGAGACTGGTGGCACTGCTAAAGATTCTGCAAAGCAAAGACGGCACCCCGACCCTCTCCAACTAAGACATCTGACCTAAAACGTTAAAAGTAGCTGAATTTGACAATGCCTGCTTTTGATGACAGAAACATAACTTTAAATAATATCCTGAGGGAAATACAATGAGGATATGGGTAGCTGTTTACTGTTCTACATATTACTTATAAATGTTTCATCCACTTAACAGAAATCTGTAAAAGTACTGAAAAGGATTTAAGTGTAGAGTATATTCAGCAAACAAATTTCAACTTCTTTTCTATTATGGTTAATTATAGATCCAAAGTTGGATCAACATAGAAGAGTAGAAACACATTAACAAATGTTTAACACACATGTAAAGCAATATAACTCAACTACATTCAATTTGGCTGTAAATTAATAAATTTTATTTTGTTTTGAGGCCATGGCTTGAGGAATTGCTTATGGTGCTCTTCAGGAAACTATTTGCAGTGCTAGATTTAAACTGGGGTCTCCTATGCACAAAGGAAAAGCTTTGCCTCTGTGCAATCTCTGTGGTCTCTATTAATAAATTTTGGATATATATCTCTGAATAAGAATTTAACAAAAATAGTTTTCCAATATATTTTATGAGTGTATTATTGTATAAAAAAGATTTAGATAAAGAATCAAAGAGTAGCGGTATGATTTCAGATTCATAATTAATAATTCAAAAACAATATCTGGATATGATATCATTTTTTTAATTGCTCTAAAAGACCGTTAACTAAAAGGGAACCAAGTTCACTAAAGGAATAGGAGGGAGGTATGCAGGACCTCATGGAAGTGGGTTTAGGCTTTGGATTCTAACTTCTGTCAGGACCCGGGGTCAAGGCTGCTGCATGCGGAAACAGGCGCAGCTCCCGCTCAGGCTACCCCCAAAGCATTCTTCTGAAGACGCGGCTTGTGCGAGTCACGGTCACGGTCACGGTCCTCCCGTTATTCATAGATTTGCTCAAGCGGGCCCAGTAACATCTCCATCGTGAGACTTGTTGTTACTGTGTTTGGCATATCGAATACTTCACAGGTAGCTTGCCAGGCTTTACCGAGCGGGCGAGATACTCTCGGTAGCTTGCCGGGCTCTCTGAGAGGGGCGGAGGAATCGAACTCGGGTCTGCCATGTTGGCCGCGTGCAAGGCAAACACCCTACCGCTGTGCTATCGCTAAATCCTCTAAGACACCTGAATTGCCAGGGACAGAAGTTTTCAGAATTCTAAGTCACTAAAAATAATTTGGGACACTTTTGCATTTTATATAGTTTAATCCTAAGTACCAAAAAATATGATTTAGTATAACTGGTATAGAATCCAGAAAAAGGTATTTTTATAAAAGTTTTCCTGTTGCTTTTAAGCAGATGGTTCAAAAATCATCTTAGAAGTAAGTTCATACATCAGTATTTCACTGAGTACAATGATAAGACAAGAAGGATTTGAATCTGAAGAGGCTAGAGGGTCAAAAAAATTAAAGACTAAACTGAAAATTAGTCTCATTCTATAATAATATAATAATGAATCAATTCTTTAAGTATTTATGTTTTCTTTTTGGGTCACACCCGGTGATGCACAGGGGTTACTCCTGGCTCATGCACTCAGGAATTATCCCTGGTGGTGCTCAGGGGACCATATGGGATGCTGGGAATCAAACCGGGGTCGGTCACATGCAAGGCAAATGCCCTACCCGCTATGCTATTGCTCCAGCCCCCATCTTAAGTATTTTTAGAAGTCAATTATCTTCTTCTAGAAAGGATCTATACACTGAATATTCCCTCCTTCCCTTCACCCACTCTCTCCTCCCAAGTCCTAGAACTACTGCATCCTGGCCTCTGCATTGAACTGAGTAATGCTTGGAAAATCCAACACGTGTGTATGTGTGCACAAACAAATAAAATACAAAATGGTATTTATATAGAACAAATCTGAGGTAGCATACATCCAAATAAGTGTATTGCTAAAAGTACATGCTAAATAATACTCTGAGTATACACTTTAGCAAATACAGAAATGGCCCTTTAAATAAAAGGGCTGAAATAAAATATCTCACTATTAACAGCTTATGTTTAATGCTTTGTTTTGGTTTTGGCAACACCCAGTGGTACCCAGGGGTCATTCCTGGCTCTTTACTCTGATAACCATGTGAAGCATTCCCTCAATCCTTTAAATTCTCTCCAGTGCATGACTCATACATATATATATATATAATTATAAATAATAAAATTGTGTGTAAGAATAGTGTTTTTCTGAAAGTGTCACACTATCACTGATTTCAGATAATATTAATTTAAATAAAAAATAAGGCCCTCCCGTTGATCATCGATTTGCTCGAGCGGGCCCAGTAACATCTCCATTGGAGACTTTGTTGTTACTGTGTTTGGCATATCGAATACGTCACGGGGAGCTTGCCAGGCTCTGCCATGCGGGCGAGATACTCTCGGTAGCTTGCCGGGCTCTCCGAGAGGGGCGGAGGAATCGAACTCGGGTGGACATGTTGGCTGCGTGCAAGGGAAACGCCCAACAGCTGTGCTATCGCTCCAGCCCTAATATTAATATTAAAATTTCCCGAGTTCGATTCCTCCGCCCCTCTCGGAGAGCCCGGCAAGCTACCGAGAGTATTCGATATGCCAGACACAGTAACAACAAAGTCTCCAATGGAGACGTTACTGGGCCCGCTCGAGCAAATCGACGATCAACGGGAGGGCCTTTACCTTTACCTTATTAAAATTTATAAATATTAATTTATAAATTTTATATTCATTATTTTATTACATGGTTTAATTTTCAATGATAAGTCTAAATCTCGTTGGTTTGGTTTTGTGCCACACTTGGCTGTGCTCAGGCCTTAGTCCTGGTTCTGCTCTCAGAGATCACTCCTGGCAGGTCTCGAGGACACAGTGGGGGCAGAGAGGCATCCAACCTGCTGTACTATATGTCCAGTGTGGTTTTAAAAGCAAGATGCAATCATGAGAGAAATCTGGACCGAACTAGAAGGAATTGCCTTGCTCACTACTGTGGATATTTTGTTTGCCTCTCTCTACCTAGTGCGGATAATGCCTTAATGCATTGATGTTTAACAACAGAAGATGCTTTTTATATATGGTTTTTTATATGCCCTTTGCTTAGGTTAAATATAATAAACTTTATGTAATTCTCATTTGATGTGTTCTATCACTTCAAAGAACCTTGATTTTATAAATTTTCACTCATTTAATCATGTAACAGTAATGAATGTTTATCATGTTCCTATGTTACAATTCATAATGCCAGTTAGGAGTAAATCCAGAGCACTCTCAGGCATAGTCCCAATATTTATTTTTAATTATATATGTATATATATTTATATGTGTGTGTATTACAGAACTGAAAATGCCAAATCAGAGGGGAGTGGGAGAGGCAGAGTTGGGAGTGGGTCAGTGAACTGAATGGAACATAACGATATTGGTGAAGTGTCTTGGGCACTTTGATGGGGATAAGGTGAGGTAACTGTGTACATCAAAAACATAATATTAACATTATAATGAACAGGTTACTTAAATTATATGAACTTCTTTAAAATGGGTTTGCCAAGGACCTAAGTGGAGTCATTATAGGGGGTCTTGAGGCCTCAGTGGAATAACAATGAAAGACATTGGTGGCAAGTATCTGGAACATTAGCTAAAATGTTCTTATTAATATTATAAGTCATGACATCTGAAGAGATGTTTAGAAAAAATAAAAGTAGAAATTTAAATCTTATGTGTATACATACATATATATAAATACATATAAACACATGCACATATATGTGTATATGTATATTTTATATGTGTGTATGTATGTATGTATGTATCTATCTATCTATCTATCTACACCTCTGGTCAAAACTGAGAGAAAAACTTTCCCCAATATTTTGACATGAAGTATTCATACTATAAAATTAAAATATAGAAAGAGCGATAGTAAATTATAAAATTACTTTAAATGTCAATTTCAGTTTGTGGTCTAGTATTCATAATACTCGCACCAATTTATTTTGTGCATCAGGTTTGGATGAATTAAACATACCAACTAGGAATAAAATGTCTTGACAGTACATGAATAAAATATTAAAATAACACTATTCAATCTTTTACATTTTATAAAAGTCTCTAGTGTCACTATTTAAGGCTTCAAGTCACTCCACTTGTAATAACTTTTATGAATCTGTATATTAGGTCTGTGAAAAGAGATGAATAGTTATTAGACATAGAGAAGTATCTAACTACATATGAAAGTTGGTGTTCTGAATCATCCCCCCATAGTAATTTTCCAACACTCGACAATTCCAAAATCACTCATCTGGAAAAAAAATGGAAGTCACCTAATATGTGGGAGACATTACAACTAAAGCAGAAAATGTTCCATTAACTTGGATTAGGATTTAAACCTTTCTAAAGCACTGATCCATACAAAAATCATACTTGCATGAATATATTATCACTAAATTCAGACAATGAAACTCTAAAATCAAATTTTTTCAGTTAGTAAATAAATTTGACAAAATCTGTTATCAAATATAATATTTGTACTAGTCTATTAGTTTGTATTCATAAATTCTAATACCTCAATGGGGAAAAGTATTTTAAATGTCAATTTTATTAATCAATTGCAGGATAAAGGTTTTGTGTAATAATTTTTACTGTCATTTGCAATAAATAAAATAAAAATAAGCAAAACAAAAAGTAAGGAAAAACAGAAATAAATTACTCTATATACATAATAAAATATATCAACAAGTCATACATGTAAAACTATAGCCAATGACATAACTGGACAACCACATGCCAAAAAAAAAAATGGGCTTAGAACTCGACCTAACACCATGCACAAAAGTCAGATCAAAATGGATTAAAGATCTCAACATCAGGCCAAAATCCATAAGATACATTGAAGACAAGGTCGGCAAAACCTTCCAGGATATTGAGGCTAATGGTATCTTCAAAGATGACACTCCACTGACCAATGGAGTGGAAACAGAGATAAACAAATGGGACTATCTTAAATTAAGAAGCTTCTGCACCTCAAAAGATAACCAGAATACAAAGACAATCTACAGAATGGGAAAGGATATTTACCCAATACCCATCTGATAAAGGGTTGCTATCAAGGACATACAAAGCACGGTTGAACTATACAAGAAGAAAATATCTAACCCCCTCAAAAAATGGGGTGATAAAATGAACAGAAACTTTCCCAAAGAAGAAATCCGAATGGCTAAAAGGCACATGAGAAAATGCTCTACATCACTAATCAACAGGGAGATGCAAATCAAAACAACAATGAGATATCATCTCACACCACAGAGACTGGCCCACACCCAAAAAAACAAAAGCAACCTGTGTTGGCGTGGATGTGGCGAGAAAGGGACTCTCCTTCACTGCTGGTGGGAATGCCGACTGGTTCAGCCCTTGTGGAAAACAGTATGGACGATTCTCAAAAAATTAGAAATTGAGCTCCAATTTGACCCAGCAATACCACTACTGGAAATATACCCCGGCGAGGCAAAAAAGTACAGTCGAAATGATATCTGCACTTCTATGTTCATTGCTGCACTGTTCACAATAGCCAAAATCTGGAAAAAACCCAAGTGCCCAAGAACAGATGACTGGTTAAAGAAACTTTGGTACATCTACACAATGGAGTATATGCAGCTTTTAGAAAAGATGAAGTCATGAAATTTACATACAAGTGGTACTACATGGAAAGTATCATGCTAAGTGAAATGAGTCAGAAGGAGAGGGGCAGACATGGAATATAAAGTAACAAATTGGGAGACTACCACCCAAGGATAGCCGAGATAAGTACCAGGAGGTTCACTCCATGGCTTGGAGGCCAGCCGCACATGCTGAGAGAGAAGGCAGCTCAGATAGAGAGGGAAGAACCAAGTAAAGGATGTTGGGAGGACTCTCCCAGGATGAGAGATGCATGCTGAAAATAGACTATAGATCGAACATGATAGCCACTCAATGCCTCTTTTGCAAACCACAGCACCAAAAAGGAGAGATAGAACAAAAGTGAATGCCCTGCCACAGAGGCAGGGTGGGATGGGGGAGTAGAGGGTAGGGATACTGGGATCATTGGTGGTGGAGAATGGGCACCCGTGGAGTGATGGGTACTCAATCATTGTATAACTGAAGCCCAAGCACAAAACTTTGTAAGTCTACAACTGTACCTCATGGTGTTTCACTAATAAAAATTAAAATAAATAAATAAATAAATAAGATGCTGAATATGTTTTTTTTTAAAAAACAAAACTATAGCCAACTAGAAATTTAAAGAAGGCAAAATGAACTCAACAGCCAAGCTCTCTGTGGTGTATTCGATATGCCAAAATCAGTAACATATCTAACAATGGAAACGTTACTGGTACCTGCTCGAGCAAATCAATGAACAACGGGAGGACAGTACTACAGTGCTACAATTTTTATGTGAAAATATTAAATCACATCTATATTCAAAAGTATTTTAATTATGATAGAATATCTGGAAAACAATCAACACTCTAAGCATCTATGAAATGGTTGAATAAATGAATGAATAAAAATTTTCAGTAAATTAGAAATAGAGACATATATTTAGCAACCTGTACCTTGCAAAAAAAAAGTGTGACCCTTACACAATTAAGACTCTGAAGACTATTCTAAATTAAAGCACATCTATTCATATGGAAGGGATAGAAGTAAAAATAATAAAGTGAAGAGGTTGTGATATTAACTAAAGGATCAATATGTTTAAAATAATTAGTTAATATCATTGACACTTTGGTGGTGGATTTGGTGTTTCTACACTTTATCCATAAACCACAATCATTTATAGATGGCAAATAAATGTTTTATTAATAAATTAATGATTGAATCATT
This sequence comes from Sorex fumeus, assembly GCF_029834395.1. Taxonomy (NCBI): domain Eukaryota; kingdom Metazoa; phylum Chordata; class Mammalia; order Eulipotyphla; family Soricidae; genus Sorex; species Sorex fumeus. Next base: position 9,640,947 of record NW_026606085.1, on the reverse strand, counting down.
AGAAATTATACTCAATCAGTCACAGACTACCCAGTTTAAAATGCTGTAATAAAAGACCAAAGGAAAAATATATATTAGAGGTAAAAGTATAGGCAAAGGGTCAGAGAGCTAGTACAGAGACAAGGTTCTTGCCCTGCAGGCAACCAACCTAAATTCAATCCCCAGCACTATTATCCCCAAAAGGACCAGGAGTGCTCCCTTAGCACAGAGCCCATAGCAACTAATTCCAGATCACAGCTGTATGTGGCCAAACTAGAATAAGAACCCAAATTAGGGAGTAAGACAGACAAGTTTGAAATATGGGGAGGGAAAAATATTTTTCTAAGCTGCATCTGTAGGAGCTAGAATGATAGTACAGCGGGTAGGGCATTTGTTTTACATGTGGCCGACCTGGATTCAATACCCGGCAACCCATATGGTCCCCCAAGCACCGCCAGGAGTACTTTCTGAGTGCAGAGCCAGGAGTAACCCCTGAGCATCACTGGGTGTGACCCAAAAAGCAAAAATTTAAAAATTGCATCTGGACAAAGGCAAATAAACTTCAATATTTGTTGTCTGTTTGAAAGATGGTTCCCTTCATACCCATGTAAGACTCAGTCTTGTGGCTGTCACTATTCCATTTACATGGAAATTTTACTTCCTAAATCAATTTTAGTCAATAAAATAGCAGTAAATACAGGACAAGAGGAAAATTAAAAGTATTTTTTCGCTGGGACTTCCAATCTTTAATAGTTCTTACAACCCAAAGACTGCTGCAATATAAATATGCCTGAGGTAGGCTGTTGAAGAGATAACTGGAAAAGAATAGAGATTTTCTGCTGTTTGTAAGATGGCCATAAGCCGTTTGTCTGAGACTGAACACCCACCCAATGGAACTGCCAATTATCCATTGCCCTAGGAGAGAGGCAAGACAGCACACTGGTCCACACAACCTACATGCCCAAGTCTCAAACTGTTAACATATTAAAAAGCTCTTTTTATAAGCCACTACATATAGGGATGCTTTTTATGGAACAATGGATAATGAAATAAAAAATATATTACAGTTACAATATTTTGAATGGGGTATGCAGAAATTTAAGAGGCAAACCCCACTCCTTAGATCATAGACATAAATATCTATTGAATATTTTAAGCATGAGGATTGTCACATTTGTCTGTTTATAATTACAAAACTGAGAAGTCACATAGTTGCATATTTTAATTATCTTACACAGTAAAGGATTATGTCTCTAATATTTGAAACTTAAAGATAGACAAGGGAGCAACAAAACATAATGGTATAACTGATTCACAGACCTGAGTTGGTGGGAAGAGGGGGCTTAAAAGGAGGCTTTGGGTGGCCTGTGGGAGTGAGCTGAGTTTACCAGTGTCTGATGTAGTGTTGGGATTATCTTGGCAAACCATCATTAACAGTATTATAGATGACAAAACATCAGTCAATAAAGTAATTACAAGCCAAGTAATATTTTTAAGCGTAAAGGGTTAAAAAAAAGCTATGGTTACAAACTTACAGTATATCCATGGTGTTGAGGTGACTAATAACAACTAATCATGACATTCATTGTGTCCTTTTAGTTTTTAGTCAGCTTGTTAAAACTGTTAGTTTGGGTCAGCTTATTCTTAAAGTCTCTTCATTAAATGTTAAAACAAATATACTTCAGTTAAGTAAAACTGCAAACAAGTAAGCAACATACAACATGGACTACTACATATGGAAATGCAACATTTATAATTTGTTCGAATGGGCACTAGTAACGTCTCTATTGTGAGACTTCTTGTTATGTTTTTTGGCATATCAAATACATCACAGGTAGCTTGCCAAGCTTTGCCGTGCGGGCGAGAAAATCTTGGTAGCTTGCCAGGCCCTCCTAATTTAACATTTTCAATAAAATTAAGTGAATTTGCACTCCTAAATAAGGTAAGATTTCATGATTAACTTTTTTTTATTTTTACTTTATTTTTAGAATGACTGTCATAATTATTACCATTACATTCTACTATCATCACAGCCATCAGGACTGTGGTTTCCCCATATCCATATGGGGAAATATCCATATATGAATATAATATATAAGAATATAATATAAAATCTTTCCAACAAGAATAAAGTATATAATATAAAATCTTTTCAACAAGAATAAAGTAAATGCATTACTTCAAATGGCCATCCCCACTCGTAGGAAATGTTTTTTAAGTTCTTCTAGATATAAAATATTAATTAATAGTGAAAATCATAGTATGTAAATTTTATTATCAGAAAATCACATATGAATTACCTAGAGAATTTTTAAACCAAGCATGCTATTCATAGCTGTAAATTTACACCTTCTGGAAAAATAAATGTTTTGTAGCAAGAGGAAACTTCTCTTATTTCCATTAAAGTGTAAAACAGTAACTAATATCTAAATTAGCCATATGAATACATGTATTTTTAAACAACACAATTGACAGAAATAGCACAGTGAACTATGAGGCCAGAAAGCTCTTTTGGTCCATTTATGCTGACACTACGGCATGAAACTGTTTCTTTACTCACAGCTTTGATAAATGTTTCCAGTTTTATAAAGATGAATTCTTCCAAGATGCCCCTAGAGTGAAGCCCTTCAAGTGTTCATGATTTCCTCTAAATGTTTAAAACTATATTCTCTTTATATGTCTTAAGTAAAAAATATTGCCTTTTTTTTAATGAAATATAAAATATGTTTGACTTGATGTGCCCTTCTATTTTATTCATGCTCTCATCTGCTTTTTATCTAAAGCAGTATTCAGTGTTACCACATAAGAAGAGAAAATAATTTAAATAATATTATTTAATATAAAATATAAATAGAATATAAAATAATTTAAATAATATTTCCTTTCTTATACTCTGGACTAAAATAATTTTTTAGAATACATTCTGAAGTGATTATTGTTATATTTAATTCTCATTAGAAACACAGATATGTATTATCTGATATATAAAAATAAGGGGCAAAAAATATAGTGCTGAGTTAAGAGCACTTGATTTGCAAGGGGACAACCCTACTTCGATCCCCAGCACTGTATTTACTTCCCTGATCCCTAAGCACAGAGCAAGAAGCAAGTACTACATAGTCAAAACAAAACAAAAAGAAAAAGAAAATTCAAAAAATAAGTTTTGGATAAAATATTCAACATTAAATGATATAAAGTACACACACATATACTCTCACACACATTTACATATAACTAAATCCATACATTGAAAATCTATTTAGAAATAAAGTTAGAAGTAAATAGGCAGGCATATAAAATTATGCCTATAGTTGCAAAAGGAAGTAAAGGAGAAATAACGGAACTGAGAAATAGTTTGGTAGATTATAAAGTATTTGACAAGAGATTAAATAAGAAGCAATGCTTTATTACTAAAATGTTTGATGATATGTGAAAATATCCACACTTTCTTTCTAGACAAAAATTGAATACTGCACTTAAATAGAGATAGATGGTCCTGTATATTTAAATGTCACTACAATGCGAATATATAATAGCACTGTAGCACTGTCTTCCCCTTGGTCAATTTGCTGGAGCGGGAACCAGTAACGTCTCCATTGTGAGACTTGTTACTGTTTTTGGCATATCAATATGCCATGGAGAGCTTGCCAGACTCTGCCCTGAGGGTGGGATGCTCTCAGTAGCTTACTTACCAGGCTCTCCGAGAGGGACGGAAGAATCGAACCTACATCGGCTGCATGCAAGGCAAACAACCTATCTGCTATGCTAAAATTCAAAATAGCAATTATTAGCATTACACTTACTTATATGGAAAGGTACCATGTTTTTCCTCATCTCCACATGCACTGTAGCACTGTAGCACTGTCCTCCCACTGTTCATCGATTTGCTTGAGCAGGCACCAGTAATATCTCACAACAAAATGTGAGACTTGTTACTGTTTTTGTCATATCAAATACGCCACAGGGATCTTGCCAGGCTCCGCTGTGCAGATGCGATACTCTCAGTAGCTTGCCAGGCTCTCCGAGAGGAACAGAAGAATCGAACCCAGGTTGGCTGCGTGCAAGGCAAATGCCCTACCCACTGTGCTATCACTCCAGCCCACATACACTATACTTTCTAAATATTTGATATATTTTATATTCTGATTATAAGTAAGTTCTATAAACACATTACATATTCAAATGTTTTAGGATCATGCACCTTTCACAAATAATAACTTATCTAAGTATAGAATTTAGAAAGATTTTCCTCATGTTAACAAATGTTAAAAATAAACAGCATTAGACTTTTTCTCAGAAATAATTGTTTCTTATTACTACCAGTATATTAAAATATTTACTTTGCCCAGAGGTAAACAAAGCATAACCTTTTTTTCACTTGATCACTTGACTTCACGTTAATCGTCGATTTGCTCGAGCAGGCACCAGTAACGTCTCCATTTGTCCCTGGCGCGTGCTAGTGTAGCCCAATGGCGTCTGTTTGCTCTAGGAATATGAAGAGCCTCAAATCGATCGTTCATGATCTTGATGAAGAATTCTGACCATCTGGTAAGTGGGCAGCCACGCGGTCTTTAGACATCCCGTGGAATCCAGTCGGTAACAGCTCTAGTCCAGTGGTCATCTTTAAATTTCATTACGTGACCAGCCCATCTGATTTTTGACACCTTGTCAAAAGAGACAGCATCTCTGATACTTGATCATCAACAGATGTCAGAATTCCGGATTCTTTCTCTCATTTGAGTGAAACGTGATATTCCAAGCATAGCTCTTTCAATTTCTCTTTGGGAGACCCGAATAGCGTTCTCATCCTGTTTGCTTAGTGCCCAGGTCTCTGAGGCATATGTTAATGCAGGAAGAACAGTGAAATCAAAGAGATGTGCCCGCAGCCGAAGGTTCTTTGTCCTCTTAGCTATTTCTTCGAGGCTCTTGAAGGCGTTCCAAGCCGCTCTCTTCCTCCTGCGCAGGTCGGGTGCCAGGTCATTCGTCATGTTGAGTTCTCGACCTAGGTACACATAGCTGTTGCATTCAGAGATGGTCGTTCCGTTGAGAGCGAATGGAGCATCAGGAACAAGGCTGTTTCTCATAAACATTGTGTTTTTAAGATTCAGCTGTAGTCCGACCTTTCCACACTCATGGTCGAAGTTGGCCAGCATTTTTGCCGCTTTGCTGATGCTTGGTTTTATTAAAACAATGTCATCAGCAAAGCGGAGGTGGTGTAGTTGCCGACCATCTATATTCACTCCCATTCCTTCCCAATCCAGTCATCGCATGATGTTCTCGAGGGTGGCACTGAAGAGTTTCGGTGAAATGGTATCACCCTGCCGAACCCCTCTCTTGACATCAATGATCACTTCTTTGTAGAATGGTGAGATCCTGGTAGTGAATCCGTAATACAGCTCCTGGAAGATCTTGATGTATTGAGCTTGAATGCCCTGATTGGCTAGGGCTTCAATGACCGCTTCCGTCTCAACAGAATTAAAGGCCTTCTTTAAATCATGAATGTTAGAAAGAGCGGCATCTTGAACTCCCAAGAAATCTCCATGAGCTTGGTTATCGTGTGGATATGGTCAATGGTGCTGAATCCTTTGCGGAACCCAGCTTGCTTGCATGGATGTCCTTCATCTAGTGTTCTGCCAATCCTATTTAGGATGACTCGAGTGAACAACTTGTAGATGATAGACAATAGGCAGATCGGGCGATAGTTGCCAATGTCATGGATGTCTCCCTTCATGAACAGTAGTACAGTCCTGCTGGTTTTCCATTGGGACTGAACCTTGCATTCAGACAGGTAGCGTGTGAAGAGCCGAGCCAGTGTATTGATGAATACTGACAGCAGGTTCTTCAGGTGTTCAGGTATGACCTTGTCTGGGACAGGTGCTGTTCGTTTCTTTACTGACGAAACGGTGTGTCGGATTTCAGAAGGGAGAACATTGGGAACGACATATCCATCCTGTGGAATTTGGTATGTTGGCAAGTGGACATAGCTATCAAAGAGATTTGAGTAGAAGTAATGAATAATCTTCTCCATTGCCATTCTGGAGGATGTGATAGATTCATCAGGACGTCGAAGGGCAGTCATCTTTGTCTTGTAGTTGGTGAAGGACAGGCGGGTGTTATGAATACTTTTCCCGGCTTCTGCCGCATCTACCAGCACTTCTGCTCTTCTCTCTTTGAGGTCTTCCTTGATCACATCTCTGCACTGTTTTGGGAGCTCGGACGTTCGCTTGCGGTTGCCTGCGGCTTGCGCCAAACCACGTTGGCGAATAAGCTCAAGAATTTTGGAAGATAGGATTTTTTTTTTGTGGCTATCTCTCTCTTGGCGTTCCTCACACAATATGGAGGTGCTGAACCAGTCAATCGTATTCCTCGTCAATATTGTCAACAATTGCATCTCCCCATGTTGCCGCAATACTGCCAAAGAGCTCCCAGTTGGTGGTCGTTCTGGGATTTCTCTTCTTAAATTTTGCAGCCCTTTCTCCTCGCTCTGTGTAGTAGAATTTTGCATGAAGGAGACGGTGGTACGATTCCGTTTGGAATTTTGGGACAACAGCGACATCGGTCAGGCAAAACTGTTGATTGAATATGATGTGGTCTATTTCATTGTGGAATCATCCACCGGGAGACTTCCATGTCCAACGTTTAGATTCGGCCTTCTGAAACTGTGAGTTACCATGGATGGTCTTGGTTGACATGATGAACTGAGACAGTCTTCTCACCCTGTTCATTCCATTCTAGGCCATGGGTCCCAATGTGAAGTTCTTCGGCTGATCTTCTCGGTCCTATCTTGGCATTAAAATCACCCACAATGATCTTGTAGAAGGTGTGGTCTTCTTTATAGAACTTCTCCAGCTCCATGTAGAACTTCTCAATTTCTCCTTCATCATAATTAGATGTTGGTGCTTAGACAACAAAGATAGAAACTACTGGCAGTGAGCCACATCTATTCAAAGGTAAACATCTAATTCAGGTTGTTAGGCATTCAAATGAATCAATGCTCATTGCAAAGTTTGTGTTGACAAGGACACCGACGCCTCCGACACCTCTTTTATTGCACGTTCTGAGGAAAAATTCTTCTCCAGTGTCAAAAACTCATGACGAGATTGGTGCTTTCTTGTCTCGGTCAGACCAATGATGTCATACTTGGTCTTCTGCACTTGTACCATCAGGTCCTGGATGGATGCATCTGATGCTAGCATACGTGCATTGAAAGTACAGACGATCATTTTTGTCTTCCTTCGTTGTGGCAGCCTAGTTCGGCCTTGAGATTTTATCAACCTCTCCTTTCTCATCCTTCTCAATGCTGCCATGTTGGTGAAGCCTTCAGGGTCAGGTGAATGAGACCCATTGTAATTACTGGTTTTGGCATATTGAATACACAATGGATAGCTCTCCAGTCTCTGCCGTGCGGGTGGAATTCTCTCGGTAGCTTGCCAGACTTTCTGAGAGGGATAGAGGCTTTTGGGTCGACCTCTAATCGCCCTCGTAGGTGTTACCATATTTGAACCCTATCAAATATGGTATGGCAATTCCAGAAGATGGGTATTTAGTGTCTTATAATGTGTCGGAAAGTGTCCTGGAGTGTGGCGGCGACTGGGTAGTGGAGCTATTATTGGTAGTGGAGGTCTGCCAGTGAGGTATTTATCTGGTCCTGGTAGGGGTAGAGTGGGTCTTCTGTGCGCAATCCAATCCCTGGGTCTCTGGTGGTTGGTGGAAGCAGACAGGGCAGGGTAGGGTGGGGCTCCTGATTATAATCCCTTTGTCATCTGTGGTTGGTGGAAGCAAGCAGAGAATTTCTGTCCCTGGGTCCGTTGAGCCTGGAGTCCAAGGTCTCAGAAAGTTCTGCTTATCTTGTTCTGTGGGCCTTCAGTTGTGCGTGAGTCTCGGCCAGAGCTGCCATTCAGGTCCGGAAAGCTGGGTAGTGGAGGTAGTGTTGGTAGTGGAGGTCTGCCAGTGAGGTATTTATCTGGTCCCTGTAGGGATAGGGTGGGTCTTCTGTGTGCAATCCAATCCCTGGGTCAAGGATTGAACTTTTTTTTCAATTGAATTATTGTGAAATATACAAAGTGAATGCTGAAAGAAAGTAAAGTGATAAGCATAACATTTCTGGAATGATTTTCCTACTATATGTAGAGCACTTTGAGAGTAATTTCTGCATTTACTATATTACAAAATTCCTATAGGATTTATAAGCACACAGTATTAATATTATCTGATATGGAGCGATAGCATAGCGGGTAGGGCGTCTGCCTTGCACGCAGCCAACATGGCCGACCCGAGTTCGATTCCTCCGCCCCTCTCGGAGAGCCCGGCAAGCTACCGAGAGTATTCGATATGCCAGACACAGTAACAACAAAGTCTCCAATGGAGACGTTACTGGGCCCGCTCGAGCAAATCGACGATCAACGGGAGGGCCTTTACCATCTTATGAGTGAAATAATGTTGAGAAAGGAAACATTCCCTAATATGACACACCTGGTAAAGGTGTACTAAAAACTGAGCTTAGTTTTATACCAGTTTAATTACAGCAACTTAATTTCATCAATTAGCAAAATGAATTGAACCTCATTAACATTTATTAAATTTCAGGAATATTGGACAGACAGTACGGTGGATAAGGTACTGCCATGCACAAAACCAACTGGGCTTGATTCCCAGCTTCCCATACTGTCCCATAAGCACCACCAGAAAGAATCCCGAGCACAGAGCTAGGAGTAATATCTGAGAACTACTGAGTATGGAAAAAAAAAGTAACCAGAAAGGTGAATAGATGTGAATACATCACCTACTTGCAATTTGGCTACAGAAACGTAGTATTTGGAAGAAGAAGATGATATACAGACAAGTTGCAAAGTAGATTTTCTATTGTAAGTCCCACAGATGTGCTAAGAAAACAGAAATGATTTTTAGTTTGATGTCAGAAGAGGATCTCATTGATGAAAATGGCCTTTTGGCCCAAACCAAAGGGCAGGCTGACTTTTTGCTGAAAGATGCATGGGAAGAAATATATCGAAAAGGTCAAGCATGGACTGCAGCTAGGAAGTAGAAGGTGAACTAATAGTTATTTTTGTGCAGGAAGTCAATACCTTTCAAAATCACGTGTTCAGAGAAATAGAACCTTCATACTTTGAAAAATATGCTGATTAATATCTGGACAAAATTAATATTATATGCCAGAGGATGTTAAAGAAGATTTTAAAGGACCCACACATTAGAGCTTCATCAGCTTGATAGTGATTATTTGCATTTTACATTTATAATTTGAATTATTTGATTTTTTCTAGAATGAATTTCAGTTATTTTATAGCCATAAGGATGTTTAATATATTGTGTTCACAATCTAAAAGCTTTTAAAGAATTCTACTCACAGTTTTTAAAATATCATTAACTCTCAAATATTTTTGAAGGAACTCTAAAGTTTAATTATGTACATATCACTTCAAATGGTTTTATGTACTTTAGTAAAATAATCATTAATCTAAACAAGTGATCTTTCTGACATTTCATTATTATTCTAAGAAGTAAGTATATCCCTCTTAACAACTGATGATTTTACATATTAAGCTATAGAGGAATCAACTTCATACCAACCTACTCTGAATGTAGATCTGATATGAGTAAAATAATGTACTATGTAATATATTTACTATGTAATATAACAACAAACATAATACTAAATGTCTGTAACAGTGCTACTTCTTTTTTCTTTTCTTATATTTCTTTATTGAATCACTGTGGGAAAATTTACAAAACTTTCAAGTTTAAGTCTCAGTCATACAATGATCAAACATCTTTCCCTTCACCAGTAGTCATTTTTCACCACCAAGAACCCCAATATACCCCCTCCAATCCCTCCCAATACCTGTGAGGCAGATGATTTCTACTTGACTTTCTCTCTACTTTGATTACATTCATTATTTCGACAAAAGATGCACCATTATTGTTTAGAATTTCCCCCCAACAATCAGAATTGCTGAAAAGGCACTGTGAAATAATTTGTTTTCTATAGCTGGTTATGAGAACCATATGATTTTGAATTTCTGCAAAGAGCCAGATAATTAGGAGATTGGTTTCTGTGCATCTGCTGTTATGGCCGTGCCGGAAAGCCACTCGTGGGGGGCAACTCGTGACGTCGGTAAGCCGTGAAGGACGAGCCGGCACCAACCCCCTTCCCATGAGACTGCAGTTGCCCCATCACCGTTGGCTCATACCTGGCTTTCCAATAAGCTCTGAGGCGGCGGCCAACTTGCTGCTGGGGGGCGGGGGGGGAGGGAAGGAGGAACAGTGGTACATTGGTACTTTTTTAACCACCACTATTTCCTAGCATTAAAATGATGAGCTAATTACTCTTGGTACCCGCAGTGAGCCTTCAGCACAATGGGTTTGGCCATCCCCCCCTCCCAAAATGGAACTAAAAATTTGCTGATTACATAGAGAAAAATTTTGGAATTTCATTAGAACTTACAAAATAGGTATTTTTAATTTGACTAAAATATTCATGGTGCTTGTGATTCTGGTGTTTTAATAAGAACTTTGGGAAGCATTAGAGAAGCATTCTCTAATTAGAATGGTTTCCCTGCCCTCGGAAAGCCTGGAACATGAGAAACTGTCAAATGTCTATCAGCTTGAAAGAAAAAAGAACTGAACAGGAAATGAAATCACCTTAGACTGCAGAGTGATATAATGTATAGCTATTAACAGAGATATGAATGCCTTGAGTATGGATTTAAATGCATATAATATTAATTCATTGGATTTGGTTTGAGTAGAATTTACACTAAAACTTCAAAAAAAACTTTTACCTTGAGGGGCAAGAGCGATAGTATGCAAGTTGGGTCTTTGCCTTCCACATAGTAACACCAGGTTCAATCCCTGGCATCCCATATGGTTCCTTCAGCACAAGAAGTGAGCACATAGCACAGAGCCAGGAATAAGCCCTGAGCACTGCTGGGTGTGGACCAAAAGCCAAGAAAACCAAAACAAAAAACCACTTCCATTTTGATTTTAAGGATGATGTAGGCCCTGGGGATGAGACATCAATAAATAACAAGAATGCTTTGATAAAGTAATGACTATACAAACACACATCCTCACCCCTAATCTCTGATTTACATTACCCATCATATTGGCACATGTTCCACAAGTGTGAACTGGTTCTTCCTCTGAATATTTTTCTATTCAAAACTAGGAAGAACTGTTAACCTGGGAAACGATTATTTTCCATGCTGCAAGTAATTTATCTCTAAAATCTGTTTCTAGTGGAAAATAGGCACTGGTGGAGGGATGGGTATTAGATCATTGTATAATTGAAACCCAAGCACAAAAATTTGCAAGTCTATAACTGTACCTCATGGTGTTTCACTAATAAAAATTTAAAAAATAATAATAAAAATACAATTTTATGCAGTAGACTAGGATATACATCAGTAGAAACTATTGTAAAAATTATCAACCAAATGAGAACAATTAAAAATAGAGATAGGAACTCTTTATGTTAGAATCTTACATTTTCAAATAAAATTATTTCATGAATGTTTATTTCTAATATTGAAACTTAGTATTAATAACCGGTAAAATAGGTGATTACTCACAGCATAATAACCAGTACAGTTCCAAAGAGCAAATTCAAAACTTTGTAGAAATCTACTGTTTCCTTAAGCTTAAAGTGGTTTCTAGTCATCCCTGCCACTTGAACTACTATGCTATCTTTTTTTTATAGGTATCTAAAATCAGAACATACACAAATGGGTATTAAATTACTAGAGAAGCAAGCATTTTTGCTATTTTACATATTAATGAATCTCTTTCAAGATGTTAATTTAAATTCTGGATTTAATGATATTACAATGATCTTTCAATATTGATAAATCATTGGCTTCTACACTACATTGTGACTTACATGTTGAGATACTCATTTAAATTCTTAATGAAAATAATTTAATTTATTTTTATAAACAGTTATTTATATTAATCTATGAAAAATAAAATATTTCATAACAATATACTTTTATTTACCCCATACTTTATTGAAAAGAGAAATTGCATTTCTTACAATTTTAAAAGTTAAATAAAATTTTAAGTCAGTTAGATTGCCCAAATACTTTTTACAGACATCATTATATTATGTTTGAATCTCAATCTATCTCAAAATTTATTAACAACAGTTTAATGTTTGAATCTCAATATATCTCAAAATTTATTTACAACAGTTTTAACACAAAGAGATTTTTAAAAGACAAAACCTATCCATTAAAAAAGATAAATTTGAAATTATGAATTTACAAAATTTATGCTTCTGTGTAAAGCAAACTTTATTGAATTCTAGTTTTTAAAGCTATTGAAACTGTATGCCAGACACAGTATTTGATAAAATGCATATTATTTTAATGGTTTAGTGAAAAATATTATTCTCTAAAAATGTATCCTAGGGGTATTAATCAGACTCTCCTATAAGTAGGATAAAGTCCAGATTTACCTCATATGCTTTTTATATTGCCAAGTATAATGGTCCATCTAGGTAAAAAGTTTACATCAGGTAATCAGAGAAAGAATATTGAAAACATAATTCAATCTTTGTTGAAAAGCAACTTAAATGTACAATACATATACAATTAAACTCATCTAATACTCTCATCATAGAAAGAAAATTATTTGAATTGCAAGCACTTACCTTTTAAGCACAAAGCCTGTATATAAATGGTCTGATTTGATGCATTTCCCATTTCCACACACCAAATGATCATTCAGGGATCAAATCTGGCAGCTAACAATTTGCTATTTAACATTCTGTCAATAGATCATTCTTTTTATAGCCTGTTACATTTCAAAAAGTGATTGAGCTAATTAAACTCAACTGTGAAACTAAGCAGAGATTTAATTAACATTATTTGATGGCTTTGGAAAGGACATTATTAACAAAGACATATTTGAAATAACTCAAACCAGAGTTAAATTCATTAACACAGATTTTTAGTATTACTTAGTGCAGAACAAATTATATTTTAATATTTAGTTACTATATACATTCTGCAAATTGTTAAGAGTTATAGAGCCAACCATATGGTACACTGTTTAAAAACATTGATGTTTTTAAGCTTAAATGAGTTATATAAAATGATAACTAAAGCCCCTTATGAAAAGTATCATCCAATAAACAAAATTACTTTCTAAATTTTTCCTTTAGAACTTAAAATAATTTTCATTATGTTAAATAAAATATAGAATTTAATTAAAGATTATTCCAAAACAATAAAAAGAAGAAAGTAAAGAGAAACTTGTATTCAATGTTACCTAGGTGCTGGGTGCTCTTGGATAGTCATCAGTCATTAGTTTGAGTCCCCAAATGTTGTAAATTTTAGTTTTTGCAGAAATTTCAGCAGGTAGTAAAAACTTATTTCTTGGAGTGTGTTTTAGTATTATGATACAATTATTACTGATTATCTACTCTGTGTGCATTACTCCTCAGAGGATTAATTTACCTACAGCAGATTGGTGCAGTTCAATTTTCAGCACTTTTGTCCCTTGAGAGCAGCTACTATAATTACGTGTGTTTGAGTACTGAATATTCTTCCCGTATCATATTGCACAATTTTATTTTCTTTATGTAAGATTTATCCAGTTCATATAAACATTACAAGTCAAAAAGATTTCATGCATTCTCCATCTCAGATTCTAGAGAGTTGGAATATTTCAACTCCACATAAAATTTTTAAAGGAAAGAAGATTAGTAAGGGATAATAGAACACAGCTTTAAACAAGATTAGCAGTATTTTACAAAATCATTTTATTGGGAAAACGGGCCTATAAAAAATGACCTGAGATTCCTTTCTTGAACCATGTTCAAAAGTCAACTTGAAACAGATTAAAGACCTCAGTGTTAGACATAAATTCATAAATTATACTGAGGAAAACATAGAACACATAATGGCATGGAATCTAGAGGTATCTTCAATGATTCAAACCCACTTACCCAGCACCTAGAAGAAAAGAGAAACGAATAGGCCTGCATAAAATCAAGGAGCGTCTACACAAGAGAAACAATGAACAGGATAAAACAGATACACCACAGAATGGAAGAAAATATTTTCCCACTACTCATGTAAGAAAGTATTAATATCTAAGGTATCTAAAGTGCTTCTAAAATTGATCAATAACAAAAATGATCCCATCAAAAACAGGGAGAAAAGAAGTAGAGGAGCTTCCCCAAGGAAGAGATGCAAATAAACAAAAAGTATAAGGAAGGATGCTCAGTATCTCCTATCAACAAGGAAATGCAAATTAAAACAGAATGAGATATGACCTCACACAGTGAGATGGGCAAATATAAAAAAAAATAATAACAAGAGCTGTAGCGATACTACAGTGGGTAGGGAGTTTGTCTTGCATGCGGCCAACCCGGGTTTGATTCCCAGCATCCCAGATGGTCCCCCAAGCACTGCCAGGAGTAATTCCTGAGTGCAAAGGCAGGAGTATCCCCTGCGCATTGCGGGGTGTGACCCAAAAAGCTGGAAAAAAAAGAATAGCAACAGCCAGCAGTATTGGCATGGAAGTGTAAATAAAGGAACACTCATTCACTACTGGTGGGAATATCTAGTAGTTCAACTCTTCTGGAAAACAATATGGACACTTCTCAAAAAAGTCTAAAAAATGAGTTTCATAAAACCCAGCAATTCCACTCAGTGGCGTCTACACTTACGGCAAAAACAAAACAAAAAACACTCTATTCAGAAAGACATTTGTATCCACATACTTCTTGAATCACTAATTACAAAAGCCTGGAAACACTCAAGTACCCCAAAAGAGATGACTGGATACAGAAACCATGGCATATATACACATAGAATACTACACAACTCTAAGAAAATACAAATTATGCAGTTTACTGCCACTTGGACAGAACTGGAAAGTATTGGTGCTGAATAGAGTTGCCAATAGGAGAGGGATGGATACAAAGACCCTCATAGTAAAATTTAAAGAGACACAGAAAGGGAACATCAACCTCCCAAAGGTAGCAGATGAGTATGAAAACTGCTCTACAGACCTAAGCCTCGGGGAGAGGGGTGGAGGACAAGGAGAGGGACCTGGGGCCATGATGGAGAAGGGAAGTGGACAATCAGGTGAGGGCTCTGTACTGGAACAATGTGATCATATAAAATCCTATTAGTAGCAGCGTTGCAAATCACAACGTTTAAAAAAAAAATCACTGGATACTTTCTTGCTTGTGAATATAATTGAGAGTTCAAATTTGGATAATTATAACTTGACCTTAGACTACACAAGTCAATAATTTCATGCATCCTCAGAAATATTAAACCATTTAGAATACTGTGTCAGGTATATGTTTCCATTTCACATTATCAAAAATGAAAGAAAGTTTGTGCCTCCCAAATGAGAGAGTTTTAGTGCAAGAGATTGAGTAAGTTTTCATACACTCATACCAGATCATTAAGGGCTGTCAATGTTACTGTCCTCCCGTTGTTCATCGATTTGCTCGAGCGGGCCCAGTAACATTGTGAGACTTGTTACTGTGTTTGGCATATCGAATACATCAAGGGTAGCTTGCCAGGGTCTGCCATGCAGGCGGAATAATCGAACTCGGGTCGGCCGTGTTGGCCACGTGCAATGCAAACTCCCTATCTGCTGTGCTATTACTCCAGCCCATCATTAAGGACAAAGCACTAAAAATCTCCACAAGCTACTCGCTGAAAATATACTTAATTTTAAAGCCTTCAAAAGAATCTACCACACATACACTCACAACAGGGAATAGGAGAAATAACAAAACAAAAGAAAGGGAAATCCAACGTCAAAGTTAATTACCCACCTTGGTTTACAGAGCACATACTGACCTCTACTTTACTGACCTAGTCATACTGACCTAGTCTGAAAATAAAGCAAACATAAAACAAAGGAAGTGAATCTGAGAAAAGTGAAAAATTTTCAAAAAAAAATCCTAATTTTTGTGTTGCCGAAGATTCTCACAGCTGTTTGACACAAATGCTTTTACATTTGACACAAATGTTTTTACATGAGCTCAGTTAGCACATAGCTACCCTACTGCACATATAAAGGGAGAATTTCCACTTAGAATGAAACCTTCCTGGCAAAGATACAGAGTGAAGGGGAAACCCATACTAGATAATTATTTTAAATAAAAACAACAATTCAGCAGATATAAAATAAAAGAATTTTATAGGAGAAATATTAATAAACTCAGACAGATTAACTGACATTAGAGGAAACATTTGGGGATTATGATAAACTGAATAACCCCAGTCATCATATGGAAAAATCAAAAATATACTGTGTTAATGAAAACTGGAAATTAAATGATAAAGAATTTATGGAAATTATAAAAATGAATAATAAAATAAAACCATTCATTTGAAAATTTCCCTAGATAATATAATTATATAGGTAATACTTAAAAAAAAAAGAAATTCCCTAAGGGAACATTCCAAAATAGAAAAAGAGAAATAAATGATTACATGGCTAGCTCTTCTGTTTATTTGGGCCATACACAGCTGTGCTCAGGGCATATTCCTGTTGTTGTACTCAGGGAACACTCCTGGAAGTGCTCAGGGAATTTATGTGGTGCTGGGCATCAAACCCAGATAGCCAAGAACAGGCAAGTGCATTCCCTGCTGTTTCTCAGGCCCAAGGTAAATAATTTCTTAAGATGCTTTTCTGAGAAACAAACTAATCCTTATAGAGAGTAAATTTTATTTTAAAAATAACATGAAGAAAAAAAATAACATGAAGGTCCCTAAATTAATCCCTTATGGAATTTTTGACTGCCATTCTAAAATGTCACAGACACAGCTAAAATATGTCCATGAAATAGAACAAAAGAACAATGTTTCTATTATTAGAACAGAATGATAAAATATCCATATTTAATTTTAATTTTATATTATAATTGAAAAATAACTATGAAAATCAAAATCTGAAGAAACAGAAGCTGAAAACCAATGTAAACCAATGATGTCTCTAAGTAGAGGGAAAGAAGATTGTGAGTGATTTTATGGTAACTACACTCTTTTTTACTATTTAAATGGTGACTATTTATGCATATAGATTTTAAAAGTTTGAAATAAATGCAATTGTTACCTTATAGTACTTGCTGAAAAGATATTTTAAAAGAGCTCATTTTGCCTAGTTGGATGGTGCTGGTCTGCTTGGGCGGCTGTAACAAAATGTCTATGCTAGGAGGCTTGAAAACAAATTTCTCATAATACTCTATCTTGAAAATTGAAAATCAAGGTGTAAATTGATTTGATTGCTGAGAGCTTTGAAAGCTAAGAGCTTTCTTTCTTAGCTTTGAAAAAGCCACCTGTTGTGCTCTGTTATCATATGATACAGAAAGGAAGCTCCCCTGCCTCATCTTTTTCTTTAAGGGTATTAACCCCAAAAATAACTGCAACCAACTGGAACTGAATGTCCTCCCAAAGAACCACTTTTAGAGTCACCACTGTGGGGATCAGAATGCATACACATATACATCACTGTCACTGTCAACCCATTGTTCATCAATTTGTTCGAGTGGGCCCAGTAACGTCTCCATTGTGAGACTTTGTTGTTACTATGTTTGGCATATCGAATACATCACGGGTAGCTTGCCAGGCTTTGCAGTGTGGCCGAGATACTCTCGGTACCTTGCTGGGCTCTCCAAGAGGGGTGGAGGAACTGAACTCAGGTCGGCCATGTTGGCCTCTTACAAGCCCTACCTGCTGTGCTATCCTCCAGCCTGCACATATACATATAGATAAAGATCGATATAGATATATAGATATATCAAAGGTAGCCTCTCATCTCATAGCTGTGTGTAACCCCGTATTGGGTCATCTAAATAAAACATTCATTTTAAATCTCTTTGGGTCCTAGTCTTGAAATTTTCTGCTTCTCTCAGGTCCTTGAATTCTGTCTCTGTGCCCTGTGAATTCCTTGTGCTGATGCTGGAACTCCATTAAGAAGCATGAGGAGGAGCAGCAGGTAATTTATGAAGTTAGGTATGAGTAAGCTGGGGTTAGTCCCGAGTTATTAATATTTACCCTAATAATGACCCTTTGAGTGTAGCACCTTGAACAGCCACAGTTATGTGTGAAGCAGCTTGTGGCCTGTGGCAGGCTTCATCCAGGGTTTCCGACATTCGAATGGACCTTGCCCCCCTCAAGATCTCTTTTTAACCAGAAATGCGACATAAAGGAGTACAGCAAGAAACATCTCTAACTCATTACGTGTTTGATTCCCAACTAGCTGGTCATTGAGCATTGAGAAATCCTTCTCTGCTGCCTTTTTTGTGTCCCCACTGTAGGTCGCAACCCAGAGTTCAGGAATCCAGAGCAGTGGACAGATACTCTCACCTCAGACCAACGGTCAATGGCAGTCACGTTAATGAGCTACCTGGACATCTGGTCAGGGAAGCCTCAGGAGCTTCTTACATCTATTGTCATCTCACCACAACTATATGGTCATCCATAAAAAAAAAAAAACAACTACTAAGACAAGAACAGGGAAGTACTTATTTTTCAATAGTAATAAATTGGGCTGGAGTGATAGCACAGCAGGTAGGGCGTTTGCCTTGTATGCAGCCAATCTGGCTGACCTGAGTTTTATTCTTCCGCCCCCCCTTTGAGTGCCCAGCAAGCTACCGAGAGTATCTCACCCGCACGGCAAAGCCTGGCAAGCTCTCCATGACGTATTCAATATGCCAAACACAGTAACAAGTCTCACAATGGAGACAATACTGGGCCCGCTCAAGCAAATCGATGAAAAATGGGAAGACAGTGCAGTGCAATACAGTAATAAATTTGAGTTGGGGCCCAAGAGACAGTACAAGAGTACAAGAGTACAGGACCACAATGTTATATATTAATAAGTGCTCTTTGAAAAACTATTTTACGAATCTTTGAAAAACTATTTTACGAATCTGAGTTTCCATGAGTTCCTGATGTGGGTTGGAAACTGTAATGCCCAATCTCTTGAATCTGTCTCATCTCTTGAATCTGTATTGAGGTGGTGATGAGTAAAGGAAAGGAGAATTATTAATCTCAATGGGGAGATATCTTCCACACAGCAATGTGTGGGAACCAATCAGAGGAGATTCTATCACAATAGTGCTCCAGAGCTTAAAGAATTCGTTTGCTGAAAGTGAATTATGGAGATTTGGTTTTAGGGGGAAATGGGGAAATTTAACAGTCTGAATTTAGTGGAATACGTTGTTTATGTTCAAATAATCTCCAGATGAAATAGAGAAATTGCAGTATTGAGACAAGGTTATTTGAGAACATTACTCAACAAGATAACTATTCATTTGTGGGTTCTTTTTGGTTTACAATATTTCCTGTTTGGGATCTAGGTTACTGAAATCATTACACATATGGCAAACCATGTACCACCATATATTGTAGCAGTATTGTAAAATTCAATTTACTTTTTATCTTCAGGAATGTCTAATTAATTTTAAATATAGGATATGTCGGGGCTGGAGCAATAGCACAGAGGGTAGGGTGTTTACCTTGCATGCGGCCAACCCGGGTTTGATTCCCAGAATCCAATATGGTCTCCCGAGAACCACCAGGAGTAATTTCTTGAGTGCAGAACCAGGAGTAACCCCTGTGCGTCACCAGGTGTGACCCAAAAAGCAATATACATATATATACATATGTAGCACTGTAGCACTGTCCTCCTGTTGTTCATCGATTTGCTTGAGCAGGCCCAGCAATGTCTCCATTGTGAGACTTGTTGTTACTGTGTTTGGTATATCGACTACATCACAGGTAGCTTGCCAGGCTTTGCCGTGTGGGTGAGATACTCTTGGTAGCTTGCCGGGCTCTCCGAGAGGAGCACAGGAATGGAACTCGGTTGGCAGGGTTGGCCGCATGCAAGGCAAACGCCCTACCCACTGAGCTACCACTCCAGCCCATATATGTATACATATATGTATGTATATATATATGTATATATATTATATATGATATGTAATTAGAACAGCTTTGAGATTAAGTGCTGCACTTCCGTTTTGGTATTAATATATAAGCATATTGTCAGAACACCAATAATGTCATTTATCTGGCACATACAATTTTTTTAAACCTGTATTTATGTAAGAATTAGTGCCACTTCTGGAAAGCTACACTACATAATTCTGATTACAGGTGATAACTAAAACATGAAATGATCTCTTGTCCCTCTCTATGAAGATAATAAAATGAAAAGAAGGGAGTAAATAACGGGAAAAGTCAGAATGGACAGTGGCAGAATCAAACTAGATAAACTCTGTAAACTAAAGTAAAGTAAAGTAAAGGCCCTCCCGTTGTTCGTGGATTTGCTCAAGCGGGCCCAGTAACATCTCCATTGGAGACTTTGTTGTTACTGTGTCTGGCATATCGAATACTCTCGGTAGCTTGCCGGGCTCTCCGAGAGGGGCGGAGAAATCGAACTCGGGTCAGCCATGTTGGCTGCGTGCAAGGCAAATGCCCTACCTGCTGTGCTATCGCTCCAGCCCTGTAAACTAAAAATGGTGAAAAACTCTAATATCAAACATAAAAAATATGCCAGGTTCAAGAACTTCCAAATGAGGACACAGACATGAGAGAAATCATGTAAGTGTCAGAGAGACTAAGTAAGTCAGAAAAAGTGAGTTTTCTATAATGGTACACAAAACAATAAAATCACAAAACAATTTTTTAAATAAGGAAAAATAGGGAAATACTTTAAATTCTCAGCAGACCTTTTCATGAAAGTAAATTAGGTTGCAGTACAGAAAAGCAGATGAAAAACCAAAAATAAGTAAGATAGTGATTGAGGGACCAGCAGATAACCTGCTGGGAAGCTAACATTCTACAAATGAAGGGCTCATGGAGGGCAAGGCACTGCCTCAAACATGAATACTGGAACAACCATAAAACAAGTAAGTGAATAAGTTCTAAGTGAAATAAACAACAAATAAATATCTCAAGGAAGAAAGGAAGGAAGGAGGTCTGCGGTGTGGCCAGTGTGTGTGTGTGTGGGGGGGGGGGGGGGGGGGAGGGCAACTGTAGGTCTTAGTGCTCCTGGACTGGTAAACTTTCAGAGAAGACATCTCTCCACCAGCAAACAAGTGAGCATGTCTCACCACAGAAGAAAATGTGAATCACTTAGTAATTAGGAAGACATCTATCCAGAATAGTTTTTGTTCACTTATTTGTTTTAATTTGTCGTGCATTTAATCTCATTCCAACATAAAATTTTCAGATTATACTTGGTATTCTAAATTTATGAATTATTATGTAAGATTTCTTTTAGGAAAAAAATACCTTTAATTAAAAATGCAGCTATTTGTGGCCTGAGAGACAGCGAAGTGTGTAGGGAGCTAGCCTTGCATGTGGCTGATTTGGGTTTGATCTGCAGCACTCCATATGGTCCTCTGAGCCCTGTCAGGAATTGATCCCTGAAAACTGAGCTAGGAGCAAATCTTGTCCATCACTGATGTGATTCCACAGCACAAACAAAAATTCAGTTCCTTAACATTTCAATGGAGTGAGTCTAATGTTATATGATGAACACTTATTTAATAGAATGTGAGTTCACTGAACTGTCAGATCAATATTTCTCAGAATATCAATCGAGCTGAGAAAGTACATGTGTTCAGCACAATGAACTAAAAAATCTTCAAAACTAAAAGCTGCAAGCAACTGTAAGCTTAATATTTGGAAGGAGTGCGGGTTCATTACTGGATGTCTTCGTGCTTGCTTGCATGCAAGCTCCATGCCTGCTGTGTTGTCTTCCGATCTCGCTGCAGGCCATTTACTTTCCTTTAGGGAATTGAGCATTACAGAGAAACTTCTCAGTTATATACTCAGTTTTATCTCTTAAACTCCCTCCATTCTGTACCACTCACAGGTATCACAGCAATGCTGACATCCCTTTTACACGGCCAGAAGCAAGTCATAATTTTCTGACAAAATTCTCAAAGAAAAAGAAATTTACTCTTTTCCCTTTAATGTTAATTTTCCTTTGAGAATTTCAGTTTTCTGCTGTTGGGAGAAGGGACATGAGTTTAGGCACAATAGCACAGAAACTCTTATAGGGAAGAAGAACCTAATCGCTAACCTCTTCCCTAGCCACATGCATGCACTAAGGAAGAATAATAAGCAATATTATCATTCTTAATATTTCTTCTTTTAGTGGGTGGGTGAGCTTGGGGGCAACAAGCAGTTGTGCTCGAGGGTTATTCATGTCTCTGTGTTCAGAAGCGCACACAGCAATGGCTCAGGGATCATATGCAGTGCAGCATGTGGAACCCAGGTCAGCAGTATGCAATTCTGCCTTACCTGTAAACTGAGCTATCTTCCCAGCCCTAATCTGGAATAGTTCTAATGAAATCTTTACATTTACAAAAAAAATTAAGTGATTTTTGGGTGATAAACTTCCCTGTGCTTTACAGGGAATTCTATAAGTATCAAATGCACAAACTAAATTTACATGTAAGCAGACAACACCTATGTTTTATTTCCAGTCAGAGATAAAGAAGTTAGTCAATATTATTTGTTAAAGAGTAGCACGGTATGGCGCGGAAGTAGCGAGAAAGGGACCCTCCTTCACTGCAGGTGAGAATGCCGACTGGTTCAGCCCTTTTGGAAAACTGTATGGACAGTCCTCAAAAAATTAGACATTGAGCTCCCATTTGACCCAGCAATACCACTCCTGGGAATATATCCCTGAAAGGTAAAAAAGTATAGTCGAAGTGGCATCTTCACTTGTTTGTTCATTGAAGCACTCTTTACAATAGCCAGAATCTGAAAAAAACCTGAGTGCCAAAATCTGAAAAAAAAACAGGTGACTGGTTAAAGAAACTTTGGTACATCTACACAATGGAGTACTATGTAGCTCTTAGAAAAGATGAAGTCATGAACTTTACATACAAGTGGTACAATATGGAAAGTATCATGCTAAGCGAAATGAGTCAGAAAGAGAGGGATAGACATAGAAAGATTGCATTCATCTGGGGGATATAAAATAACAAAATATGAGATTAATACCCAAGAATAGCTGAGATCAACACCAGGAGGATTACTCCATAGCTTAGAGGCCAGCCGGGTATTCTAGGGGAAAGGACAGTTCAGATGGAGAAGGGAACACCAAATGGAGGGTGTTTGGAGGATCCTCCCAGGAGGGGAGATGCAGGTTGAAAGTAGACTGGACTGAACATGTTTGCCACTCAATGCCTCTTTTGCTGATCACAACACCCAAAAGGAGAGAGAGAACAAAAGGGAATGCCCTGCCACAGTGGCGGGGGGGATGGGGGAATGGGGGGGTGGGGGGGGGAGGGATATTATCCTGGTGGTGGAAAATGGGCACTGGTGGAGGGATGGGTATTTGATCATGGTATGACCGAAATCCAAGCACAAAAATTTGTAAATCTACAACTGTACCTCATGGTGTTTCACTAATAATAAAAAAAAAGAAATAAAAAAAGAAACTTTGCTACATTTACACAGTGGAATACTATATAGCTGTTAGAAAAGAGGAAGTCACGAAATTTACATACAATTGGTACTACATGGAAAGTATCATGGTAAGTGAAATGAGTCAGACAGAGAGGGACAGACATAGAAAGATTGCATTCATCTGGGAAACATAAAGTAACAAAATAGGAGACTAACACCCAAGAATAAAGTACCAGGGGTTTACTCCATGGCTTGGAGGTCAGCCTCACATGCTAGGGGAAATGGCAGCTCAGATAGAGAAAGGAGCACCAAATAAAGGGGGTTTGGGAGGAGATGCATGCTGAAAGTAGACTATAGACCGAACATCATTGCCACTCAATGCCTCTTTTGCAAACCACAGCACACAAAAGGAGAGAAAGAACAAAAGGAAAAGCCCAGCCACAGAGGTGGATGGAAGGGGGAAGGATACTGGGATCATTGGTGGTGGAGAATGGGCACTGGTGGAGGGATAGGTGGGTACTGGATCACTGTATAACTGAAACCCAAGCACAAAAATTTGTAAGTCTACAACTGTACCTCATGGTGTTTCACTAATAAAAGTTAAAAAAATTAAAAAATAAAAAGTAGCACTTAGCACTGTCCCCCAATTGTTCATTGGGCACCAATAACGTCTTCATTGTGAGACTTATTGTTACTGTTTTGGGCATATCAAATACGCCACAAGGAGCTTTCCACGCTCTGCCGTGCGGGCGGGATACTCTCTGTAGCTTGCTGTGCTCTCCGAGAGGGACAGAGGAATCGAACCCGGGTCACCTGCATGCAAAGCAAATGCCCTACCCACTGTGCTATCTATCTGAACTTTCATGAAGTCTAAAGGATATCTGTAGAAGAGCAGTGAGGACTACTAGAAAAAACCAAGAATATTGCACTGGGATATAAAGTCTCACCTGCATGTCTCTGAACCTCAGGATTCTCACAAAAATAACTGTAAGAAGAATATCTAAAGTGGGATCATTCTCATCATGAGTAATAAGAAGAGGAAAAATACCACCTACCAAGGTTTTCTGATAAGAAATAAAAAAACAGGTACTAGATTAGCTCCATCCTTCTCTTCCTTCCACTTTTCCCTCCTTCTTTCTTCCCTCCTTGTGTCCTTCCATCTTTCTTCTTCTCCCCCTTTATCCAACTTTCTTTCACTCTCCTCTCTTCTCTTCTCTCATTCTTTTTCCCCACTGTTCTCTATTTTTTGTCAAAGTATTTGCAATACATCAGTATTTTCAAACTCTGCTAATGGAGTAAATACCACTGAATCATACTAAATACTAAAATGCAAGACTATGCCTTCAAATTATCCCTTATGTCTGACAGCATGAGGAATTTCTGATCCAAAACTTCATAGTAAGAAGATATATATAAAAATAAATGAAAAAAGTTTATCACTTAGAATGGACATGAAATAAACCATTTTAAATTGTGATGAACAAAATAGTCAACTAGATATATTAATTTTCTATTAATGCTATAAAGAACTAGCACAAACTTAACAACTTAAGGCAAATACATCACCTTATGTTTATATAAACTGGAAGTCAAACATGAATCCCACCTAGACTAAGTGAAGAGTGCTGTTCTTCTCAGAGAGAATCCTATTTCCTGGCTCTTTCTAGCTGCCCAGATTTCCTCTTTTATGAACATATCCAAGCATCATCAAAGCCACAATGCTCAGGTACATCTCTGTCACCCTGACCACATTTCAACTTGATTTCACTTGGCCCATGTGAATATAGCATAATCCTTCTGAGATCATTACTGATCAGCAACTTTAATTCCATTTAAACTTTAAATACTTTTCCCTTTGTAACCTGACATATTCACAGGTTCTGGGCTTTAGGGATGTAGGGCTGGTATTCTGTCTAACCACACCAGACATATTATATTATAAATAGCCATACAAGGGTTCATGATAATGAGTAATTTTTTGGTTATCAATCTCAAGAAACATGGTTTGAATACTGAAAATACAAAAAAGAAAAAAATCAAAGTTCTGTTAGTTCTATTTCGAGAACTTCTTGGGAGAGTGTGAGATGCTTTTTAATCTCTCTGACAAGTGGAAAAATAAAATTAATATTTATATACTAGTCCCTATTCCTCATAAACCAAACATTTTGCACCGAATTTGTACAGGCATCAAAATGGCTAACCAGCAAGTTTTCTTTAAATATCCTACTCCATTTTGGAAAACAAAAACAAAAGCACTGGTGCAGGTATACAGGGTGATTTCACAAATCACTTTCAGGGTATAGCAGGATGCAGCCACAGCAATAATTAAGGGAAAGTCTGACTACACTAATCTGCCTTTATAAACTGGGGAATGAATCACACATGAAATTGTTCATGAAAGAAGATAAGTTGGAAAAGGTACAATAAAAGCTGTCACTGTCTGAATTGTACTTTAGAAACTAAAATCTGTCTCTTGAACTGTTTATAAAATAAGGATTTGGATATATTAAGGAAATATTCCAGAATGTCCCATGACATAAGCTCTAATTTATAAAAGTGTTCTCTTAAAAATCAACCCATTCTAGGGTATAACTTGGCAGCTGTAAAGCTCAAACCAAGAATTAATGGTAATAAGATTCTGACAGTGAATCAACTCAAGGCAAAATTTTGAGTTGACTCACTGAGCACGACCAAAGGAAATCTGGATTTACAAGGCTATTTAAACATAAATAGAGTGCGAAGGAATAAAGAAAACTGGACTTACAGGATTAGTCAACCATAAAGAGAGTCCAAAAGAATAAGTCAAGTAGAGTAATCAAACGCAGGTTCTGTGTGGTACTAGGACGTAATAGGCTCTTCAATAAGTTTGATAACATAGAGAAGACTTACATGATCTTATTTTGATGACAATAGCACTGTAGTACTGTCCTCCCATTGTTCATCTATTTGTTCAAGCAGGCATCAGTAACATTTCCATTGTAAGACTTGTTACTGGTTTTGGCATATTGAATATGCCACGGTGAGCTTGCCAGGCTCTACCATGCGGGCAAGATACTCTCAGTAGCTTGCCGGGTTCTCCAAGAGGGACCGAGGAATCAAAACCGGGCCAGCCTCATACAAGGCAAATGCTGTGCTATTGCTCCAGCCCTTGATAACAATGACAGTCATATATTCACTATATTTATCCTCTAATAATGAGCCTCCTTGAAGATCCATATTGGATCTTCAAAAAGTGTGCATTTAAAATAAATATAGCGATAGCACAGCGGTTGGGCGTTTGCCTTGCACGCAGCCATCATGGCCAACCCGAGTTCAATTCCTCCACCCCTCTCGAAGAGCCCAGCAAGCTACCGAGAGTATCTTGCCTGCATGGCAGAGCCTGGCAAGCTACCCGTGATGTATTTGATATGCCAATCACAGTAACAACAAAGCCTCCAATGGAGACAATAGTGGGCCCGCTGGAGCAAATGGATGAACAACGGGAGGATCTTTACCTTACCTTACCTTATATAACATAAATATGGTATATATAAGCACTGTAAGAACTGTCGTCCCATTGTTCATTGATTTGCTCTAGCAGGCACCAGTAACGTCTCCAATGTGAGACTTGTTGTTACTGTTTTTGGCATATCGAATATGCCCAGTGAGCTTTCCAGGCTCTGCTGTGCGGGCAGAATACTCTCAGTAGTTTGCCAAACTCTCCAAGAGGCACGGAGGAATCCAACCCGGGTTGGCCACATGCAAGCCAAATGCCCTACCCTCTGTGCTATCACTCCAGCCCATGAAATATATAACTAATTAAAAATAGTCATGTTTTTCTACATTATAGTATTTTTCTGAAGATTTTGCTGTCCCACTTACTAGAATGTACCCTCCCACCATATATGTAGAGCTGTGCTCTTTTATGCTATAGTAGGAGGTGGGAACGGGAAGGAGGAATACTGGCTGAATTATGAGTCTAGGCCATGAAACACACTGCTTTCCCTGTCATTTTCATTAAAATAAAAATAAGACTTTCCCAGGTGTCTTCCTGGCCCCAGAGCAATTAGAGCTGTGGCAGAGTCCTGCCTACTAGGTCTGGATTGAAGCCAGTTCCAGGTGAGGTCAACCTACTCCCATTGCACTTCAGCTGCCCAAGGAGCAGCAAACACAAAAGGGCCAGTTGGTTTTTTAAGGCTCTTCAGTTTCTTAAGGGTTGTTACTCAGTTTTATTACAAACATAACTGATAATGTCATTTCTCACAAATGGTCTAGGATCATTTCAACAATAAGAAAAACTACTAAAACTAAGTGCTAAGATTGACATCATGCGCTCTCTTGTTATTTTGCATCGGCGGTGCAAACAGAAGTTTACTCCTCACACTGATAAGTCTAGGAGTGAGATTGTCTTCTTTCTTACTTATTTCGCAATCAGATATGTTGAGATTTCTTAAGAGTAAAACGTTTCATTTCTATCCAATGCCCAAACCAATATTCTTGGCCTACATTCTCATTACAAGAATATGGCATGAGTACTCCTGCCACTTTGTCACTGCTACCCGCAACATGCTCACCTTACAATTATCCACAGCATCATAACCTCAACAGCAATTACTTTCATTCCATCACTCTTTCACTCATTAATTCACTCTTTTAATAGGCATTTATCAAATAGCTACTGTGCATTAAGGTCACAGAGTACTTTGGGAATAAAAGTTAAAATATAAATGAGACTATCTTTAGTGTTAATTTTATTTTTTTAAGACACTGTATCATGTTGAGATCAAATCTGTCAAGTATAGTTCTACTAAAATAAATTTTCAAATCATTGAAAATTTTAAATAATTTAACAAGAAGGTTAAATTTCTGTTTTGCTTTAAACTATTTGTAAAAAATAGCACTTTTCTGTCTGTCTCCTCAATGAGACAAACTAAAATATTTTTAAATACATAAAATTCTCAACAATAAAGCTTCCATCATTTTAGGATAAACAATAAAATGTGTATGTGTATAGAACCTTAATTATCATCATTTATGCCTTTTCAATGATTGATTTGTTTTGCCTTAAAAATAATCACAAATTATGACAAAACTAGGAACAGAGTATATCTTTATATATGTACAGATTTAAATTTCTGAATATATTTTATATATATTACATATATAAATATATATTTATGAATATATACTTTATATATTATATATATGTAACAATGATTTCTGAATGGAAATTTTGCTCCATCTCATCTTGCCTATAACAGCGTCCTTGGGATTTTTACCCTTAGGGTTATGGTATTGCAAACACTGCATAACCTCTTCCTTTGTAACCATGCTGAGAAGGTCAACTTCATTGTTTATAGCCAGATTTTCTAAGTACTTAAATCTACAAGTTTACTTATCCATTTCTGTAACAGCCTCTTATCTGACACAATTGTTCTTACAACTCTATATCCAACCTTGTTTAAAGTATAAAGTTTATAATTTCTAATTTCACCTTTAAGGGAATATAAAAATTTTAACCAATGATTGCAAAAATATTAAATAAGTATAGAGCCAATAAATATCAAGGACAATGGGGAGATGGAAGAATAAATTAACTGCATGTTTAAGTGGGAACAGAGTCAAAGAAAGTCATTCACTTCTACAGGAAAACCTCCATCTACAGGATCTCCATTTATAGCAAGTACTTTATAGAGCAACTATTTCATCATACAACATTTTCATATTTATATAATAGATACATTTTTAAAAGCAAAAAACCAAAAATTTCTTCTTTTGTCAGGTCTTTGAGTCTTTACAAGAGCATCAAGTTGATTTTCTGGTGTTACACATGCTTTATAATTATAGACAATATACAATGCCAGAAGAAATAAATGCCAGGAGCATATGGAGATGGTCATTTATGTTAGAGTTAGCATTTTGGTACCACTATATGTGCATCTGTTTATAGCAGATGCAACTTGATATTACTTTTAACTAAAGTCCCCAGAAAATGAATATAACAGAAAAGATCTGTTCATTCTGCATTTAGTATTTATATAAATCAAGTAATATTAATTCAAATTAAGAGTCTTTACAATTATAGATTTTAAAAAGCATGCTATCACTAAGTTTTCTATGATTGGTTTTATTTGTAGCTTGTTTGACATAAAAAATTCACGGTGTATAGAATAATACTAAGATCTAAATGACAAATATTTTAATTTCTTTTTAATTTTTAAAAATGAATTTAAGGAAATTTGCATGTATGGTTATCTGATTTTATGTATATACATATTAAATTTGCACATGCTATTATATCTAGTAATTTATAATTATTTATCTAATTTTCTGCTTCTTCCTTTGGATTAAAATTAAAATCTTAATTAAAATGTAATAGGAGGCACAGCTTAAATATTTGTCAAACAACCTGATTATTTGACAATGTTACTTTAACATAAATGGGATATAACAAAAACACAAAAAAGTTTCAAAATTGTAAATTATCTGCAAATGCTAAAGTTGCTTAACCTCACTCTAAGAGAAGTTCTCAATATATACTGAGATATCATTTGTCACTTGTAAAGACCAAACATAAAAGATACAACATAATGTTGGCAAGAAGGTGATGACAGAAGCACTCATACACAGATGGTGAGATTGAAAAATGGAGGGAACTTGGCCATCTAACAAGATTATATATGCAATCAACTATGAATCAGAACTCAGGATCCATACAAAAGTTGCACTGCCAAAATATAAATGACTTAAATGATATAAATATATATACAACCTCTTACACACACATGATTATTCATTTCAACTTCAGTTGAAATGATGAAAAATTCAGCAATCCATCATTAGAGGACTGACTGCATAAGATACAATATTAATAAAAAAAAGTGGTATCTTTGCACCACAAAATACTACACACCAGTAACAAGAATGAGATATGCTGAAATTAAAAAATCTATGAGCATATTTTCTTAATTATACAGATTTACTGTATGTCTATATAATCCACTATAAATCTATATATGATGTAGATACACATTATAGTTCTTATATTATTACAGAATGGGAGAAGAGAGGTAGTATAGGGAATAGTGTTTGTGTCTTAATTTGATTCTGGTATCACATGGTCCCCTGAACACCTGGTAGCACCCTACAAAGCCCTGGTACTCACAGTCTGGTCTGAGTGGCCAACAACTGTCAGGAGTAGCCCTGGAAACTCTAAACAATGCTTAAGACACCCACACTCTTAGTGTCACCTATATGGCCAAAATCTAGTTAAATTATTAAAATAGGTCCTTGTACATATATTCTATTCACCTTAGCTTAAATGTACAATACTAAGGATTACAAAGAATGATCACAGGGAAAGGGAAATGATTATGGGGAACAAGAGAAGAAGTATTCTGGGACGAAACACAGATCTCTTGAGTGTAATATATATAGAGAGAAAGCTATATAAACTATATCACTGTCACTGTCACTGTCCTCCCATTGTTCATCTATTTTGCTCGAGCAGGCCCAGTACCATTGTGAGACTTGTTGTTACTGTGTTTGGCATATTGAATACGTCACGGGTAGCTTGCCAGGCGTTGCCATGTGGGCGAGATACACTGGTAGTTTGCTGGGCTCGACCTGGGTTTGATTCCTCTGCCCCTCTAGAAGAGCCCGGCAAGCTATGTATGTATATACATGTGTATATATATGCATACATGTATATATATATTACATGTGCTGATTAGTACTCTGCTATGTGTATACATACATATATATACACACATGTATATATGTACATGCCATATCTTCTTTACACATTCATCCATCAAGAATATTTAGGTTGTTGTAACATATCTTATGTATTACAGATGATAACATGAACATAGGGGTACATACATCTTTTCGGACTTCTGTTTCATATTCTTCAGACACATGTCCAGAATTGCCGGAATTTTAATAATTGATGGATCATATGTGACGATGTTTTCCTTTATTTTAAAAATCTTCATAGAAATCATCTTTCCACAGTGACTGCACCAATTTACATTTCTAACAAATGTGTTAAATATTCTTACTTCAAAAACATTATTCCAATGCTATCTCCCTTTTTTTGTATGGACAGGGGTGGGTAATTTCAGCCACTCCCAATGGTACTGGTTTACTCCTGGCTCTCTGCTCAAGGATCACTCTTGGCTATGCTTAGGGAGTAAATGTGATGCTAGGGATTGAACCTAAATCAGCAGCATGCAAGACAAGTACCTTACCCCTATACTATTTCAGTTCGTTATTTCCAGTTTTTACATCTTCACCAACACTTCTTGTTTCTTTTTAATAGCTATTATGTAATATTTTGACATGAGTTTTTGTTTTGGAGCCCCACTAGTATACTCTTGGCTCTGCTCTAAGGGATCACTTTTGGCAGAGCTTCAGGGACCATACAGAGTGCAAGGGAACAAACTCAAGTCAACAGTGTAGAAGACAAGTACCCTGCCCACTGTACCAACTCTCTGGCCCCACTTGATAAGATTTTTAAGGAATTTCTTTAACAACTGCCTGTTTGTTGGTCATATGCACAAATTCTTTAGAGAAATTTCTATTCAAGTTGTAAAGCTGTTGCACTTTGTACTTTTTATGCATATATATATATATATATATAGTTTCTCTTCAGGGACGAGACCACCCATTCAGGCACAGGACCAGCTGACTCAAGGTTTTAACCCAGGGTTCCAGCATGCAAACATGTGGCCCAGCCCCTTGACACAGCTCTCCTCCTCCACTCTGTGGTCTCTTACTCTTTATGCTTTCATTCAATGGGGTTTTCACAAAAAGAAAATAAAATAAAGTTACACTAAAGTGAAAAACAACTCCTACGAAACTGTAAACCTACAATTAATCGCATACTGACAAAACTATCACACACAAAGTGTTTTAAAAGACTTTGAATGACAGTATTTTAAGAACAGAGAATTATTAAAGTTTTTAATGACTGAGTAGTATTCTTATGAATGCTACAAAATTTATTTAAAGTTATTATCAGTGTGATCAATATTATAGAGCAGGTGGATCAGGAAATATTTTTAAAAACTAGTAACAGTCATTCTCTTACAAAAAAGAATGAAGTTGAGCCTTTAATCAATTTCAAGTTAACTCTGATACCTGGTGAGAGAGTACCTACACTTTAGACCTGAATAATACTGATTTCAGAAATATCTTTAATTTTTTCTAAGAGTGAAATTAAAATAGTTCCTGCTTCAGGTCTTTCCCCATGCAGTAGCTTTGTTTTCCTGGCTGACATGTAATGTCTTCTGCGATTCCACTCCATTTTTCCCAACGGGGAAAAGACCCAAGATATGTTGCTAGTTTTGCAAATTTATCAGAACAAAACCATTCAACTCCATGATAATGGGAGAAGGGCTGAATAGACTCCTGATACTTATTGGTACTCATGGTACTGCTTTGTGTACTTAATTTTTGTTGAAATTTATTTAAACTTACTTTAATTTCTCTACTATGGGGTTTCATATTACAATAATTTAGTTTCTAAGGTTTCAGTAGTGTTTAAATTTCTGATATTGGTGCCCAATACTGTACAAACTCATCTCCAAATTGTCTGCAACCCTCTCCTGATTCCAATTTGCGATCCAGTCCAACAACCCTTCCCCAACCATCCCATTCATTACCTGCTGATCAATAGTTATGGCTCTAATTACTGAAAACTGCACAATGTTAACTAAATTTGAAAACTAATAACTAGTCTTTCTGTCAATACTTTTGCTCTAAATACTAAATGCCATCTCCTTTGATTTTGGACACACCCAGCATGTTCAAGACTTACTCCTGGCTCTGAGCACCACGATTCCTCCTGGAAATGCTCAGGAGCCATATGGAGTCCTGGGATTGTACCAGAACCAGCCAAGTGCAAGGAAATCACCTAAATCATTGCAATAACTCTCTAGCTCACATGTCATTTATTTGGGGACTTACATTTTGTAGCTACTTTTCACAATTCTAAAAGTGCTAGAGGGTTTTTTTAATTTTTTTTTCTGTAACAACTACCTAATCCCCTTTACTCTACATAAAAATATTTTACATTATCGTTTAATGATAAAAGAAAATACTAAAACATTAGATCTTTTTTGTTTTTAAAGAATTGTATAATGCAGCTGTTAGAAAAGATGAAGTCATGAAATTCATATACAAGTGGTACTACATGGAAAGTATCATGCTAAGCGAAATGAGGGAGAAAGAAGGGACACACACAGAAAGATTGCATTCATCTGGGGGAACATAAAGTAACAAAATGGGAGTACCCAAGAATAGCAGAGATAAGTACCAGGAGGATTACTCCATGGCTTTGAGGACAGCCGCACACGCTAGGGGAAAATGCAGCTCAGGTAGAGAAGGGAGCACTAAATAAAGGATGTTGGGAGGTTCCTCTCAGGATGGGAAATGTGTGATGAGAGTAGACTACAGACCGAACAAGATTGCCACTCAATGTCTCTTTTGCAAACCACAGCACTCAAAAGGAGAGAGATAACAAAAGGGAATGCCATGCCACAAAGGTAGGGTGTGATGGGGGGAAGGGGGGTGGGAGGGATACTGGGACTGGTGGTGGTGGAGAATGGGCACTTGTGGAGAGATGGGTATTCAATCATTGTATAACTGAAACCCAAGCACAAAAATTTGTAAGTCTACAACTGTACCTCATGGTGTTTCACTAATAAAAATTTAAGGGAAAAAAATAATAAAGAATTGCATAATAGCCATTAAATAATTTAAAGTGCCATATAATACACTAGAAGATAACTATATTTTTAAAAACTTAAAGAAATATTTTATATGGGTGCAAAAATGATTTTATGAATAAAGAGTAATAGGATGGAAAAGTTTTCAATAGATTATATCCATGTAATTTTAAAGAACAGTAAAAAGTTTGCCTGGTAAAACTGTATGAGCTGGTTTTCCATGCAGAAGGAGTAGCTGATATGAATTAATTTAGTTGTAAGAAAAGATGCACACTCAATAAGTAATGTAAGTACTGTCAGTAGTTACAGAGAGTAATAGATCATATTCTAAGGTATGTATAAAAAATTCCAAGAAGAAAATGGACAAACTGGCTAAGGTTTCATGTTGTTTCAAGATAAGATATTTTAATGTTACCTTGAATTTCAGTCAGGGGAGTGACAAAAGTTTTACATTTTTAAAATTTTCAACCTGGTAATAAAGGAAGACATTTTAAATAACATATAGTAAAAGAGTTCAGGGATAAGTTAATAAACCAACCAAATCATAGGGAAGGTAATAAAAAGGTATGTAGAATTGACAAATGACAGATTCAAGAGTTATTAAAGATGAAAAATAATGTCATCTTTGCTAAATGAGTAAGGGAAAGTATCACACATGGGGGGGTGTGATTTGGATGACAGAACGTTTAGTTCAGTTATACTCAGGCATAGAGGTGGAGGGCCAGAGACAGAGGTTACAAGGGGAATGTGTTTGCTCTACACATAGGTTATCCCTATTCAATCTCCGGTACCTCAGTCAAGTACCACCAGGAATGACTCCTGACCACAGAATTAAGAGTTTTCCCTGAGTACAACTTGGGATGGCAAAAAACAAACAAACAAAAAGGGGAGGTGAGTGGTAGAGAAAGTAACATTGTAAAGATTAAAGTATTACAATCAACCATACACTAAAAATTTCATGCAAATATCAAATATCCACTAAGATTCCAGTGAACTTAAGATTGTCTAAGCAACTGACATGCTGGTGGTATCTGAAACTGAAAAAGAAATAGAATTACCCAGGCCAGTGGCATACCATAGGAAATGAAAACTGAAAATCTAGTCTAACTTCATAGGACACCATCTTAGAGTAATTAAGAGAGTAAAATTTAATAAGTAGGAAAGAAAAGCTTAGACATTAGAGAGAAACCAGGGGGACAAAAACTAACCATTTATTTCTTAAGGAAACAGAGCAAGCATAATGGGGTATATCAGGTGTTTAATATTTTCTTAAAAGTAATCACCTGACTGAGCAACAAAGATAATTATGAAGATTCATGTATCATCCATGCTCATTGCAGCTCTGAATACAATAGAAAGGATACAGAAGCAATCAGAATATCCAACAGTAGCTGTGTAGATAATGAAGATACTGTGCCACACACAGGGGATACTATGAAGCTCCGGGGGGGATAAAATTAAGTTTCATGGCTTACAGCAATTTGGATGCAATCAGGTGTCATCTAACTTAAACAAGACAGGAGCAGAATGACAAATCCAAGATGATTTCATTCATTGCTGGTACACAGGAAAACAGATAAAGGGAATGAAGGATTTCAATCAATAAGGGACCTCGAGTAAGGAAGAGTTGACTAGAAGTAGCATGAGACATAGGAATAGGGACTAAAGTCCATGTACGGTGCTAAGAGAGCTAACAGTATACAACCATAACTGTCACTGACCAGTTAATGGGAGAGCAGGAATGTCTGACCAAAGGTAACAGGGATGGAGGGAGCTGAGGAGAGGTTAAATGCATTTCTGTGGTGAGGATGTGAAGTAAGTTTGTCTAACACACAATAAACACTGCTGTAATTCTACTAAACGATATTAAATAAATATTAAAATATTTTGGTGAAAAACACTTCTGAAAATTTCATTTACAGGAAAAACATGTATCTGATATCTAAAATTGTTTTTACACAATGACTTGAAGTTCTGGCTACTTCTGAATTACATTTCCTGCATTTATTTCAATTTATCTGTAATAGAAAAAATCGAATGCAAAGTCATCACAGTCACACAATCAGAACTTTATGTTGAAGGTAAATTTTCATGATGTTCTAAGTTTCTAAGGATATACGTAGTGAGTGATTAAGACACAATGATTGTTTTCTTTGCAATACACTCTGTTACAGACACTCTTATAGGTAATATATAACATATATGTATATGTGTATATATAAAGAATCAATTCTATTATCTATTGGCAAATTGCTACAGGGTGGTTGAATTTAGCACTTTGAGACCAACTTATCTTTTTTTTTCTGACTACCTAAATAGTACATATTAAACTACAATATTAAATTTTAAGACTTGGCAAAACTCAAATAAATCACAATCTAGAGCAGGCCATCCATTGCTGTAAAGAGTTATCTTACAAAAGCAAACTGTGGCGTGCTGATTGGGAAGTATGTGGTACAATCATTAAACACAGGAGCCTGTAAATGTAAGCTTAAACCAATGAGAAGACAAATATATTTTTCATTTCTAATTTCCTCTGCTCCAGGACCCAAAATTTTTAAAGCATCTTGGGTACAATAAGGACATAGAGCAGATACTACGGGGAAATATAGGGAAAAACCCAAGACATGCCACTCCCTCGTCACAACACTCTGAGCTCTGCTAAGATGTTTCACAGAGATTCCAAGAGGAACAACATTAGAATCATTGGACTACCAGAAGAACAGGGAAACAATCCCAATGAAAAAGCCACAGTTAAGCAAATCATCACTGAAAAATTCCCAGAGCTTGACAATGCAGCCATTCAGATTCAAGGAGCCCGAAGAGTGCCAGTTAAAAGAGACCCTAACAAAAACACTCCAAGACATATCATACTTAGAATGATCGATGCTGTTGTTAGAGACACAATACTGCAAGCAGCAAGGTCAAAGAAGGAAATCATATAAAAGGAGCACCCCTTAGATTCACAGCAGATCTATCAGAGGAAACCCTCCAAGCCCAAAGGCAGTGGTGGGACATAGTGAAAAAACTCACTGAAATTGAATGCTTCACCAAGAATTCTCTATCCTGCTAAACTCTCCTTTCAAACTCGAAGGAACAATAGACTGTTTTCTAGATAAACAGCAGCTCAGGAACTTCATCGACTCAAAACCAAACCTAAAACAAGGGCTAAAGGGGCTACTATAAGACAAGACAAACCCTACAACCACAGCAGACCCTTACAAAAAGATGACACAAAACCCCATAACAGTAATCTCTCTCAATGTCAACGGTCTAAATTAACCATTTAAGAGACACAGAGTGGCAAAATGGATTCAGAGACAAAACCCAACATTCTGCTGCCTACAAGAAACTCATCTCAACAGTTAGAGCAAACATAGACTCAAAGTGAAAGGATGGAAAACAATCCTGCAAGCAAACAGCTCCTGTAAAAAAGCTGGGGTGGCCATACTAGTATCCGACAATATTAATTTCAGGTTGAAAAAGATTAGAAGGGACAGCGAAGGCTATTTTCTCTTCATCAAGGGATACATACAACAGGAAGAAATCACACATTTAAATGTATACACACCTAATGGGGAACAGCTAAATATTTAAAACAATTCCTAACAGATTTTAAGGAGGACATTGCTAGAAACACAATAGAAGTTGGAGACTTCAATATTGCCTTATCACCTCTGGGCAGATCAACAAGAACAAAACTCAGCAAGGAAACATTGGCTTTGAAAGAAGAAATAGAAGAGAAAGGGCTTACAGACCTATACAGGGATTTACACCCCAAAAAGAAAGAATACACATTCTTCTCCAGTGTGCATGGAACAATTTCCAAAATAGACCATGTTCTAGGCCACAAAACATACCTCAATAGAATCTGGAAGATAGAAATAGTATCAACCATCTTTTCAGACCACAATGCACTGAGGATAGAAGTGAATCACACACAGACATGGAGAACCAAATCAAACACCTGGAAATTAAATAACACAATGCTGAGCAACAAGTGGGTCAGGAAGTAAGTCAAGGACAAAATCAAAAGATACCTGGAAACAAATGAGAATGAAGACACAAGCGAGCAGAACTTATGGGATGCAGCGAAAGCCGTATTAAGGGGGAAATTTATAGCTCTGCAAGCATTTCTCAGGATGGAAGAAAGGATGCATATAAACAACTTGAGTTCACAGCTCAAGACCTTAGAAAAAGATCAACAGAAAGAGCCTGAATATGGCAGAAAGAAAGAGATCATAAAACTTGGAGCAGAAATCAATGACATGAAAACCAAAGAAACAATTTGAAAGATCAATGAGACCAAGAGCTGGTTCTTTGAGAAAATAAACAAGATAGATAAACCACTAGCAACACTCACAAAGATACAGAGAGAGAGCCCTAATAAACCGAATCAGAAATGAGAAGGGGGATAACACAACAGAAAACAAAGAAATTCTAAAGATCATCAGAGACTACTTTGAAAGTCTGTATGCCACGAAACAAGAGAACCTAGAAGAAATGGATAAATTCCTGGATTCCTATCATCTCCCAAAGCTGAATCAAGAAGATCTAGAGTACCTGAATAAACCTATTAACATCAAGGAAATTGAAACTGTAATCAAAAGTCTTCCCAAAAACAAAAGCTCAAGTCCAGATGGATTCACTACCGAATTTTTCCGAACATGTGAAAAGGGCCTACTGCCATTTCTTCTCAAGCTTTTCCAGGAAATTGAAAAAACAGAAACTCTCCCAAACAGTTTCCATGAAGCCTATATCTCTCTAATACCCAAAGGAAATAAAGACACCACAAGAAAAGAAAACGACAGGCCGATATACCTGATGAACATGGATGCAAAGATTCTCAACAAAATACTAGCAAAAAGAATTCAACAACTCATCAAAAAGGTCATACACCATGACCAAGTGGGATTCATCCCAGCGATGCAAGGATGGTTTAATACTCGGAAATCAATCAACATAACCCATCATATCCACAAAAGAAAAGATAAAAATCATATGATCATATCAATAGATGCAGAGAAAGCATTTGACAAGATCCAGCACCCGTTTATGATGAAAACCCTCGCCAGAATGGGGATAGAGGGAACTTTCCTCAATATAGTTAAAACCATCTACCACAAGCTTACAGCAAGCATCATTCTCAATGGGGAAAAACTGAGAGCCTTCCCCCTAAGATCAGGGATGAGACAAGGATGTCCACTTTCCCCACTGCTGTTCAATATAGTACTGGAAGTACTTGCAATAGCGATTAGGCAAGAAAAAGATATAAAGGGCATCCAGGTAGGAAAGGAAGAAATCAAGCTCTCACTATTCTCAGATAATATGATACTATACTTAGAGAACCCTAAAACCTCTACCAAGAAACTCCTAGAAACAATAGACTTGTATAGTAAAGTTTCAGGCTATAAGACCAATACCCGGGGCTGGAGAGATAGCACAGTAGGTAGGGCTTTTGCCTTGCACGTGGCTGACCCGGATTTGATTCCCAGCATCCTATCTGGTCCCCTGAGCACTGCCAGGAGTAATTCCTGAGTGCAGAGCCAGGAGGAAACCCTGTGCATCGCTGGGTGTGACCCAAAAAGCAAAAAAAAAACAAACAAAAAAAAACAATACCCAAACGTCCATGGCTTTCCTATACACAAATAGTGAAAGAGAAGAAAGTTACATGAAGAAAACAATCTCCATGTATGTATCCCATCCATGGTGATGGGAAATGGGCACTGGTGGAGGGATGGGTATTTGATCTTTGTATAATTGAAACCCAAGCACAAAATTTGTAAGTCTATAACTGTACCTGATGATGTCTCACTAATAAATTTTTTTTTAAAAAAAGCTGTTTCACAGATTGAGAAGCTCTTTTTTCATCCATAGTTTATTAATGAATTGCTATTAAAATGCTTTTGTGTGAAGTTTCTTTGCCAGCTCACATGCAACCAAAAGGAATCTTTTCTGGGATCTAATATTTAAGTGTACAATGGTTTCTGGGATGTAGAGGATTTATAGTACTTCATCCTTTCTCATTAGAAAATAACTTTGTGAGTAGCTTCTCCATTTTTCTTCATAAACTTTTGCTATTATCTTTGCAATAACTGATGGTCATAACCCTAACTGCATTCACTGTCTTGGTTGTGGTGTTCTGGAGATCACAAACTTCTAGTGACACCGGGGAGCAGAGTATCAGGGCCTTGGGATTCAACTCCCAAAGGAGATGGTTCTAGCTATGTCATTTTAAGTCTGCCAGGCATTTACTTTACCACTGAAAGACATCCTCAGGCACACACACAATTTTTTATTTATTATAAATGCTAATGACAAGTAAGTTTATTTAAATTCCAACACAAAGGACACACACAAATATAAAGACAATGCATGCAATTTATACTACTACCAAATCTTATTTGGCCACATTACTAAAAGTATACCTACCACATTTTTCCTTTAATGGAGTAGAAAAGCATAAGGACAAAATCTAAAATGAGTTGTTTCGAACCTGATACAAATGTGGAAAATGTTGTGCTGGTATTGTCTAAATGAAATTAAGAAATGATGAAGTAAATTTCAGAGTAAACAACTGAACAAGATAAAGCTTGATTATCGGTACATGATACTTAATTTTATCAGACTTAAACTAATCGCAGGAATACAGAAATATTTAGTGATTAAAATATCCTCAAATATATGTAATTTTTAAGAATATATTATTCCAATCAACTCTAGGTATAAATGCAACTTCGGTTAATGTCAATCATTTATTCTGTCTCTAAAACTACTGTTTGTTTAACATAACCAGCCAAAATCTACTCAATATCTTATTTAAGGCCTTTATCTTATCAGCTGCTTACCTTTACTCCTGCTCACTATATACAGGGTAAATGGAAAATAGTGTTTAGTACATCACAGCATCAAAGAGACTTACAGGATGCTAAGTCATTCCTATGACGTTAATGATTCTGCTAGCACAAAAACTCTAAAAAGGGTTGACAGATCTTGCTGATTGTATTTTATTATCTTTTGTTTGGGACTGCACTCAAAAGTGCTGAGGGCTTACTCTGGCACTACACCTAGAGATCACTCATGTTGGGCCTAAGGGACAAATCATATGGGGTGCGGAGGATTGAATTTGAGTCTTTCAGGTACAAGGCAATTGCTCTACCCACAGTACTATCTTTCCAGGCAACTGATTGTGCTTTAACTAAAACAAATCTCCTAACCATTCATAAAATCTGTATTTTAAACATCTCTGGATGTTTGTTCTGTGTACATTAAATGTATTCCATAAGTTTAGGCTAGCTTCTTCGACAGCATTTTGCATTATTCTTGTAGTTTTTGTTTTCACTTTTCATCCAGAGTCATCAACTCTAGATTCAGTAATACAAGCACTAATTTTCAACTAATGGCTGAAACATTCATCCTTCCCTCATTCGACACATATTTATTGGGTATCTATCATGTATCAGACTATCTAGACCTTATAGATAGGAAGAGAGAGATAAATAAGTAGCCAAATTTAGGGAGGCAGATGGCAATGTGTAGATGTCATGGATAATTAAGTAGTGAAAGGATGTGGCGCACTGGGGTGGTGGAAATGCTGCTTTAAATGGGGTCTTCAGCTCTCACTGCT
Organism: Sorex fumeus; assembly: GCF_029834395.1. NCBI lineage: Eukaryota > Metazoa > Chordata > Mammalia > Eulipotyphla > Soricidae > Sorex > Sorex fumeus. The sequence goes on along the minus strand of NW_026606085.1, from coordinate 9,599,203 downwards.
AAGGTAGAACTGGAAAGAGTTCAGAAATTAACAGGTGGAAAGTGAGCCACCTAGGAAAGCAGCATCCATTTAAGATGCTCCAGACAGTGATACTAGGTCAAAAGACCCTGTGGCAAGAGAAAATTGAGCTTCGTAAAAATATAAAGTTTGAAAAGCATATAAATAATCTTTTTTTAAAATTTTTATTAGTGAAACACCATGAGGTACAGTTGTAGACTTACAAATTTTTGTGCTTGAGTTTCAATCATACAAAGATCAAACACCCATACCTCCACCAGTGCTCACCCTCCACTAACATGGGTCCCAGTATCCCTCCCACCCCCCCGCCCCCCACCCCACTCTGCTTCTGTGGCAGGGCATTCCCTTTTGTTCTCTCTCCTTTTGGGAGTTGTGGTTTGCAAAAGAGACATTGAGTGGCAATCATGTTTGGTCTATAATATACTTTCAGCAAGCATATAAATAATCTTAATAGTTAAATCAAACAACTAAAAATTTTTCAATGCTAAAAACCCGCTTGTGTACATATAAAAATGACAAGCTATACTATGCTGCTTTTTTACTATTAGTATATTATACAAAACATAAAGTAAATTTTTTAATAAGGTTAAGTATGCATACATAAAGTGCAGAACTCATAAATCCAAACGAAAATCCCCCTAATGAAGCTAAATTAAGTTAGATAGGTAGGTACAGTATTTTGGACTGCAAGTTGGATGAGGGAAATAATAAGGTAAAGGTAAAGGTAAAGGCCCTCCCGTTGATCATCGATTTGCTCGAGCGGGCCCAGTAACGTCTCCATTGGAGACTTTGTTGTTACTGTGTCTGGCATATCGAATACGTCACGGGGAGCTTGCCAGGCTCTGTCATGCGGGCGAGATACTCTCGGTAGCTTGCCGGGCTCTCCAAGAGGGGCGGAGGAATCGAACTCAGGTCGGCCATGTTGGCTGCGTGCAAGGCAAATGCCCTACCGCTGTGCTATCCATGTGTATATGGTGTATATGGTGCAGTCCTGTTAATGAAAATCATGGAAACCAAAACTTCTGTAGGTCTCGCCTTTTCTAGTTTTAAAGTAGAAAGTATAATATTGCATTAGCATATTTTTCCATTTACTTTAGAAATGCTTTCTAAAGGTTGTAAATTGATGTGACATTATTTCTGTGCTTGGTAATAGCACCCTGACTTCATGATCACTGACTAGCACTGAGAAAATAAGACTTTAGAAGAGGCACAAGCATAGATGTGCGCTGCAAAATGCTAATGCGGCATCTGCCAGGAACCAGAAAATTCCTTTGGATTAAGGAGCAACATACAATTAAATGTGCACCTTTTCAGCCTTAGCTAATGATAATGTCTTACAAATCACTTGTACTAAAAAACAAAACTGTGTCTCTTCTATTCTGCAACCTAGAATTATTAACTTTTCCCTTCAATTCCACCTTCTCTTTATTTTTAGAAGATGCCTTAAAAGTCTAAAGATCTAGATCATACCAATCCCACTGGGAATATGTTACTTTCAAGAAATATCAATACAATTTAGGGTTAGGAATAATTTTTCAGATCATCTAATACAACTTACATATTCAGACACCTAGAAATCGAGACCCAAAGAAGTAACGTGATATGATGATTCCAATCCTTTCAGATTACAAAATATGAAGCAATTGAATCCATTATATGAACCAAATTGTATTAATTCTCTCAATTTTAAAAATGATCTAAAGACAAGTGTCAATATTAATAGAAAGATAACATAAAAGGGAAACCCTAAAATGACTAAAATTTACAATACTTAATTAGCTTTGAATTATTTCCTTCCATTATTGAGCATAATTTGTTTTGCTCTATGGCTTATGTTTCATTTTTGGATTTACCTTTTTCTTACTCAATATTTCTTATTTAAACCATTCCATCTTAGGCAATTAATGTTGTACTATATGGATCATCTCTCAAATTTTACCATTTTTTTGCTTTTTAATTATTTGAAAGTTTTCTGTATTATTTCTAAAATATTATAATAATTATTATTATTATTACAGGTCATTATAAGTTTATTTGCGTGATAGCTTCAACACTGACCTTTAATGTTCTTTATTATATTTCTGAAAGTGGGCTGGAGCGATAGCACAGCGGGTAGGGCGTCTGCCTTGCACGCAGCCAACATGGCCGACCCGAGTTTGATTCCTCCGCCCCTCTCGGAGAGCCCGGCAAGCTACCGAGAGTATTCGATATGCCAGACACAGTAACAACAAAGTCTCCAATGGAGACGTTACTGGGCCCGCTAGAGCAAATCGATGATCAACGGGAGGGCCTTTACTTTACTTTTTTACTTTATTATATTTCTAGCTGATTCCAAATGATGTTTATTTTATTGGTTTGGGGGTCACCACCAGAGATGTCCAGGGGTTACTTCTTGTTATGAACTTCAGAATCACTCCCACAAGTGTCTGAGGGACTATTTGGGATGCCGGGGATCAAACCTAGGTTGGTCTCATGCAAGGCAAGTGCCCTACCTGCTGTACTCTCTCCAGCTCTGTAAATCATGTTTTATTAAGTGTCTCCATAGTTGTACTCATTCAGTAATCATTTATTGTACTCCCACTGTATGCAATGCTTAGGAATAGGACAGGGAGATTCTAGCTGAATAAAATATGACCTGGAAAAGCTCAACTATTCATCAATATAACTGGTCTCTTAAGTATTCAAATCCACTTTGGAAACATTTTCCTGAGATTCAGTACAAGAGACAAGTTTGCTCATTATATTAATAATATTCCCATCCTCAGGAAAACCCACCTTTGTATAAAGACTTATGATGTCTTAATTAACATTCTCTACTACAATAGGAAAGAAATATATCTTGATAATATTTAAAGAAGAACTCCAGAACTTACTTGTTAAGGACTCATCTAACTTGGGATCTGTATGTTATTATTGTAATCTTGCAAAATTTAAACCCCATAAGGTTTGTTTTATTCATAGGCAAAATGGGAGTGATATCACAACCTACTACATTTAATTGCTGACAGATTTGAGTTAATATTCTAAAATACTTATGACAACATTAACAATTCCTCCAAAATACAGTTGTATTATATCTTATAAAACTTATGAAATTTATTTTTATTAAAATACAAGAAGAAATTTATATCTATGTTTACTAAACTACTTGTATATCTGGACAAATTGTTATCCCTCATTACCTATTCTATTACCCTAGTTTTGGCTATCAACAGTAAGTATAAAAAATCCAAACAAAGATAATATTTTCATTCCCCCTCTCTTCTTATTTCATATTTTCTTTTCACTGTTACTGTCTTCTCTTGCCCATCGATACTTTAAGGAGACAATGCCAAATGCAGTGTTATCAAACTCTTTCTTCCCTCAGTGGAAAAATACTTGTAATGATCTTATTTTTCTCTTAGCAGCTCTTACATTTCACAACATATCCTGTTGTTCTCCATTTTTTTAGTTTTTTCAAAAAACTAAATAAAAAAACTAAAAAAAATATTAATTTCTCCAGAAAATTATATATGTATAAAATATATATCCTGAGAACACATATATGTGCATTTTATTTTAAATTTATCTGCTTATTTATTTGCTCGAGCGGGCCCAGTAACGTCTCCATTGGAGACTTTGTTGTTACTGTGTCTGGCATATTGAATACGTCAGGGGAACTTGCCAGGCTCTGCCGTGCAGGCGAGATACTCTCGGTAGCTTGCCGGGCTCTCCTAGAGGGGCAGAGGAATCGAACTTGGGTCGGCCATGTTGGCTGCGTGCAAGGCAGACGCCCTACCCGCTTATTTATAGCTTCATTTTGCCTCTCCAAGCCATGAATATTAAATGTAGCAAAAATTTCAAGAGCTCCAGCTATTTTATAACTTCTATGATATACATGTTCAGAGATCACTCTGGAGGTCTGATTTGTACTAAGTTATATAACTTAAAAAACATAAAAGATTTATAAACCAGTGGATAGTACAAATATGTTAGAATCTGCCATCAACAGTCCTGTTTTGACTGCACTGTCAATGAACCTGTTACCACACCCAGGTTTTGCTCTATTCTTTAAGCCTTTAATGAAGAAAACTCTGTTGCATAAATTTATAATTCTCAAAGCTCTTCAATGTTTGATACGTACATGAGCTCTGCAAAGATCCCAGGATGCTAACATCATGATCAAGTTCACACATAACAGGCTCATGAACCCCAGATTCTAGATGAGGGATCAAAATTCTTAAGTGCCAAAAACTGATACTGCAACTTACTCAGGATACATACCACTATGATTCCACATAGTGTCCAGAAATTTTCCAGATGCTCTACCAAAACTTTTACTACCACCTTTCAATTGCCTTTTTTAAAACAATAAGAGTGGAAATATTTGTGTGTTTTAAATTCAAACTTGTTTTTATGGTAATTACATGCCACACTATCTTCATTTTATCCTCTCTATCTGCAATATTACATCAACACCAAATTGCAATATTACATCAAGACCAAATACAATTTTTAATTCATTTTCTGATATAAAGTGGTTAGGATTTAAAGTTTCTATCCATCACTTGGACTCTGCGCCAAGCTGTTTTCACTTGGGGCACCCCAGAGTGGGGTGGGTGGGAGCCCTCCCCGCCTCAAGAGACCCAACCCCAGCAGCTGACCTCCACTACTCAACCGCCACCACGATCCAGGCCGCTCTCCAGACTCTCGGGCCAAGCCTCACACATGAATGAAGTCCTATGGAACCCAGGTAATATGGAACTTTGTGACTTACACTCTGGGCTCAACAGGACCAGTAGCAGAGATCCTCTGCCTGCTTCCCCCAGTCTCTGGCGTCCCAGGGGTGACACCCATAAGCCACTCCCTGTTGGCGCCAAATACTCTCCTCGTTGGCCACCCTCCAGAACTCATTGGCTGCTTCTCCTGGATGGGAGCATAAAATGAGACTCCCATAACAAAGCCACCCGGACTCCGTGACAGGCTGTTTTCATGCGGGGCGCCCCAGAGTGGGGCAGGTGAGAGCCTTCCCCGCACCAAGGGATCAAAGCCACAGAAGCCAACCTCCACTACCCATCCGCCGCAAGCTCCAGGCCACTTTCCTCACCGCGTGGCCACATGACACATCATAAGACACTTCCTACCCATTTTCCATAATTACCACATCATATTTGATGGGTTTCAGACATTAGGCAACAAATCATAGAGAGAAGTGTGTGTATATATATATATACACATACATATATATATATACACATATATATATATATTTATATATTCATCAATTTGCTCAAGCGGCCCAGTAATGTCTCCATTTTGAGACTTGTTGTTACTGTGTTTGGCATACTGAATATGTCACGGGTAGTTTACAGGCTCTACCTGTGCGGGCAGGATACTCTCGGTAGCTTGCCAGGCTCAACAAGAGGGGCGGAGGAATCGAACCCAGCTCGACGGGGCGCGCTGTGCACAAGGCAATATCTGAGAGCCCAGCAAGTTACCAACAGTATCCCGCCCGCACAGGTAGAGCCTGGCAAGCACCCTATGTCATATTCGATATGTCAAAAACAGTAACAATAACAGGTTCTCATTCCCCTGACCCTGAAAGAGCCTCCAATCGTTGGGAAAAACAAGTAAGGAGAGGCTGCTAACATCTCAGGGCTGGGAGGAATAGAGACATTACTGGCTCCCGCTAGAGTAAATTGACGAACAATGGGATGACAGTGATACAGTGATCCATCACTTACAGATGTGTTTCTGTAAAAAAATAAATTATTTATAAATTAATTTATTAAAGTAAACTTTTGAATAAAATTCATTTTTAATTACAAATATTGGTTAAAATATAGAATATACACATCAGATGAGATTATGATGGATTATCATGTGGAGTCAAAAATTATAGTTATAGTCACATTGTATTTAGATGTTACATGGAGGTATTTAATTTATTTTGTAGAATTATAAAATGATAAATTCACAGGTTCTTTCATACCACAGTGTCACTCAAACAAAACAAACCATCATTGTGTCTTACAATGAATCATTATTGGAAAAGCAACAGAAACTCTCATTTGGTTTTTGACTAATATAAAATTTTATATTCCTCATTTCCAAAGTAATTAACTTTCAAGTATCATAACAACTAAAATTAAATTTTAAGAAAATGATTATTTCTGTAGTCAGATTTACTGTTGAAGCAGAAACAGCCACAGGCTAGATCACTGTAAGTGCTGGCTGAATTAGGCACTGATACTAAGAGCAAAGATCTTTATGTCTCTTCCTTTCATATACCATCCTAGAAATAATCAAATTATCTACATAAATTCCATAATACTAATGTATATATTCTCATCTGTCTGTTAATCTATCTTGACTTCTATTACTAAATCATAAATGTTTTTAGAACTTTTATCAAGTTTAATAAAATATTTTAAAATAAGAAACAGATCAGAACTCAGTAAAATATTAAAGATTAAAAGAAAACTATCATAAAATATATTCCAAAGTCTTTATTTTATTTTCAATAAAATTTCAGTAATATTTATTCCATGTCAAATATAGCGATAAATCTCCTGACTACTAAATAATTTATCTATACAATCACTGCATGTCTTTGTTAATACAAAAGGACATTGCTCCTTCACAGGTACTATATAAGCAACTAACTCTAAAGAAAAGTTTTTCCTTGAATTTTGCAAAATGTATGTCAGATACATAAAGTAACAAAATAGGAGATTTAATACCCACGAATAGCCGAGATCAGTATTAGGAGGATTACTCCATGGCTTAGAGGCCACCCGGATATTCTAAGGGAAAGGGCAGCTCAGATAGAGAAGGGAGCACCAAATAAAGGATGTTTGGAGGATCCTCCCAGGATGGGAGATGCACGTTGAAAGTAGACTATGGACCGAACATGACTGCCACTCAATGACTCTTTTGCAGACCACAACACCCAAAAGGAGAGAGAGAACAAAAGGGAATGCCCTGCCACAGAGGCAGGGTGGGATGGGGCGGTTGGGGGTGGGAGGGATACTGGGATCCATGGTGGTGGAAAAATAGGCACTGGTGGAGGGATGGGTGTTTGATCATTGTATAATCGAAAACCAAGCACAAAAATTTGTTAAGTCTACAACTGTACCTCATGGTGTTTCACTAATAAAAACGAATAAAAAAATATGTCGGATAGTGTTTTAATAACATATAGACTACATTTTAAAATAAGTTATCTAATGTGGTTTCTTGTACAATTTTTCAGGGAAAATGTATGCAATGAAACCAGGAGTTAACTAAATGAAAATCATTCTTAAATGGTAGGGTGGATGGGGCACACCCAGTGATACTCTGGGCCTCTTCCTGCTTCTTTGCTCAATTGTGACTCCTGGCAGTACTGGAGAAATGAATGCAGTGCCAGGGATTAAAGCAAGAACACCCCCACCCCCACCCCCACCCCCCAAACAACCCTGCCCATGACTCTCTCTCTCTTTCTGTGTCTGGAGTATATTTTTAAATAGAGTTACTGTTTATTATGTTTTTTCTTTTTGAGTTATTGTTTAATGCATCACCCTACCAGAATAATTCGGGGTGAGGAAGATAGTAAAGTGGTAAAACACTTTATTTTCACACAGCTTGCCTGATTCGATTCCCATCACCCCATCCAATCCCTAACCTCTGCCAGGAATGAACACTGAACATAAAGCCAGGATGAAGCCCTGAGCACAGCTGGCTGAGGTCCACAAACAAACAAATAACAAAGACAACAAGAACAAAATTCTAAGGAAAGAAACAAAAGCAGATTAAGTTCAATGTTGCATAAAATGTAAGAAAAATTGAAGATAAATAAGACTAAAAGCAGATTATATGAAATGCTAATGTACAATTCAAGAATAAATACATTTTACCAGAATTAATGTGTACTAACATTATGGAAATTATTAAATATGAAATTTTCATTATTCTTAATACCTTATTACACCTTCATAAAATATCTGAAAAAGTAATTTTAGGTGAATAACCAAATGATATATAAAGAAATACTAAACAAAGAAAATTATTAGGGGGTATATAAATAAATCCAAATATTTCATTTATAATCACAATATTTCTTAAATAGCCACTAAAACAGATATTTTAAAGATATACATGGTTCAATGCATTATTATATTAATAAGCACATAAACTTAAAATTTTTATTATGATGTTTATTTTAATTTATTTTAAATTAAAACAATCTTTTTTTTTTCAGTTACAAAGTTGTTCAGGATTGGGTTTCAGTCATACAATGTTTCAACACCCATCCCTTCACCAATGTACTATTCCCAATGTGCCCAGTTTCTCTTAAAATTATTAAGAAATTAGAGAAAACTTCCATATAATCTAAAGAATACTATTCCACTAAGCAACAAACCTACTTTCTTATCTAAACTCAACTTAATAAAAAAACAACAGGGTTGTTTAAAGCCACAGAAACATTTACGTTTTAATTTTTGACAAGTAAATTAAGTGAAGTAAATATACTCTACATGTAATATAAGTCTATTTTATATTATAAATCTATTTTTATAAATCTATTTTATTTTTGTAAAGCCATATTCAAGAAAAACAATGGAAAATAATGAATATCATGATAAACCTCTTCAACTATATTTCTCTTGATTTTGAATTTAAATCACAGGCGAATAACCTAGGAGCCATTGTAATAACAATTTTTGAATAATCTTTCAGGTCCATAAAATGATGTTAGAAGCAATAAAACCCATTTTCGTATTTCTATTTACAGAATTTTTCATAAAAGACAACTTGTGCTGTGAAAAGAAGCTAAAAGTAGAGTGTCACATATCAAATTAAGGCACTTAAAAAAAAGTCAGCCTCCTCAACAACTTCACTCTAAGATAAAGGGTACGACTGAACTATTTAAACTAACATGGTCTTTGCTTATTCCTTTATAATTCAGATAAATTACCTATATTCACTGATGAGAATAATTATTCATTTACATAAAAAAGTATCAAGAAAAATACAGACAATATTAAGAGTGGAGTTAGATACTATCCATTGTCTTCACTTAAATGAAAGAAACTAGAGCAAGTTATGGAAAAATCTGTCTCTTGGCTGTGAACCTTTAAGCATGTTATTTTAATGGTTTTAGTCTCTCCTTGATGTAATATATTGTTTGTGAATATTAGTAAATGCATTATAGCAACGCTACAAAACATGAATAAACATTTTCTTTCTGCATTGCACATTGTAATTTTAGAAAACAGAAGACATTTTAAAATAAAACATAAAATCTAGAGATATTTTCAGTCTTGATTCACTAAAAATGACCCAGAATTTTCCTCTCAGCAGCAGCTATTTCAGTTTAATGCCTCATCGTTCCAAGGTGACTCCTGTAGCTTCAAGCACCAAAAGTTCATTTATAAGTAGAAGCAAGAAGGTGAAGAAAATAAAATATTTATTTCCTACAAAGGCTTCTTTTCTGTAATGAATGAAAGAAAGTATTTCTAGATCGCCTCACATGGACTCTCCTCCCCCTGATGTTTTGTTGGACAAAATTTGGTGGTATAGCAAGCATGTCCCTTTATGCAGAAACCAGGGGTAAAAGAGTCTCAAAACAGAACAAGAAGCTATGATTAGTTTAGAATAATTATGGCAAACCTCCAGGAAACCATGCATTTGTTTTCTAGAAAAACAAATAAGAAATGAGGTTCTGATCAATAAGGAAGAAATTTAGGAGGTATCACAATGAACAAAACAAGCAAAGAAAACAAATAGTACCGAAAGGAGGTTAGATAAATGTTAGGTGAAAGGAATCTTTGACATATGTACTGATATGACAGAATGGAGTTTTAGCAGTGACAAAAGTGTGATTGAACCTAACTGATGAGGTAATATCAGCTAGTTGCTGCTTCCAAAGACTTCCTGAGTTCAGTTCATTATTTTTATCTCCATTTGAGTTGACCTTCTTAGACCATTTTACTCTCACTGTTTATGTAAATTCTGAATTTTTGTCTCCAAATAACTGAAACCTGGAAAAACAGCTGTAAATTACAGCTTTGTTTTTTTTATTCTCACATAAATTGGAAGTTCTTAACAAATCACTGCAGAGATTTCACATAAAAATTTTGAGTATGAATTATTACACTAATTGAGTGTGCTTTCACAATTGTGTTTGTTATAATATTATGGTTTTATTGGACAATTTATACACTATCACATATACGAAATATATGTTATAGTGGAAAGACAATATTGAGGGGTCAGAGAGAGTATAGTGGGTAGGGCACTTGCCTTGCATACGGCCAACCTAGGATTAATTCCACATCATACATGGTCCCCGATGCACCACCAGGAGTGGACAGAGAGAGAGAGAGAAAGAGAGAGAGAGAGAGAGAGAGAAACAGAGAGACAGAGATAGAGAGACAGAGTGAGGAGGGTGAGAGAGAGAGAAAATATTACCACTTCCTTAATTTCCTATAGGAAAAAATTTGGGGGGAGTTATACAGATTTGGGGCTATCTCCAAAAGTAAGCCTTCTATCAAAGAAGTCCTGCACATGGCATAAAGGCACTGAGTTCCAGAGTGGGTAGCTGTGTTCACTTGCTCGTCACCCTCCCCTCTCCCAGCCTTCTCAGTTAATATCTCATTCTTTACTCAGGGTTAAGGCCTTTGGCTGTTTCATTTATTATTCCAGAATCACAGTCCAACGTGTTGCTTCATGTATGTGTGATGTTCAACTGTTCAACAACTTGTCTAGTTTTAATTTGACTCCTTTACCAGATAGATAAACAAAACAAAGAAGAAATTTTCTCTTTGCCCCGTCACATTGAGTCAATTTAAAAGAATTATGGAAAATATTTATTATATATGTTAAAGACCAAAAATGCTATTATCATGACTATTATTGTTAGTATTGTGATATAACTATAATCGAATCATCAAGTAGAAGTGTAAGCTAGCATCAACTGAATATTAACTGAATGAATGCTTTATTGCTTTACTTTAACATCAACTTCTTTCAGCTATTCATGTCAAAAAAAGGACCTGGGGTGGGATTGTGGAGAGACTATGCAATAATTAAGGTGCTTGTCATGCATTCAAGACTCTACCCTGACACTGCATATGGTCCTCCAAGTACTGCCAGGAATGGACACCCTTAGCACCACTGGCTATGACACCCAAATGAAAAAAAACTAAAAGAGGAACATATAGTAAAATACATAAAATTGAAAGTTATATAACAAGAAACATCTAATATAATATTAATAATAAAATACTATATAGTTTGTGAAATCTTAATATACTTTCACTTAACTCTAAGAGTTGTCCAAAGCTCTTAATTGACGTCAAATTAGCTATGTCTCTGGTATATCTAATTTTTAAGTGAAATGTGCATATAAAGGATTATATGTTCTTTTAACCCATATACTTTTTCATTGCATTGTACCATCCAAATTACCTTTCCAAGCACTTGCGACAAGCAGTGAGCACTGCATATGCTCCCCAGAGCATACCAGGGTCCCTGTGCAAACAGACATCGGGAGAGGCCCCAAAGCAAACTCTAAAACAAAACAAAAGCTAAATGAGCTTTATTTATTAAATGCATTTATTGCAACATTTTCCACTTTTTCTCTTCTGTAGATCTATCCATCGAGTCAAATCAGGAGGGTCCTTCTTTCTGTGAAAAGTTATACCTTCTCTTTGGGAAGTCACTAAAACTCTGTTGGTCCCCTCTCTGGTACCATATTCAATAAATTTTAAAAAGCACTGTTTCTTATTTAATATAAATGCCAAGTGCTTGTCCATCCAGCTTGTCATGTAGGGGTTTTTTTACTGTTTTGCCTCTGCTTTAAATTTCAGTCATCCTCCTGAAAGAGCTTGGAAAAAATTATAACTGGAATAAGAGTACACACCAAGAAAATAAAAAAAGCTAAAACTGCTAAATAAAACATGTTAATAATAAGCAAAAACATATAATACTTATCATATTGAATTGTGTCTGTGTATATATATCAATTAAAATATTTGTGAGATGTGCTGAGATAATTAAAAGACGAATGATATGCTTATATGATATAAAATTAAACTGTCTTATATAAGTTTCAGTTCAAACAGCTACTGCTCAAAAATTTAGCTAGCACAGTATGAACTTAATTTTATATCTAATAAACTACATATTTTAAATGATTTTTATAAGACAATGCTTCAATTCTGGTCTTCCATTACAAACTTCTGTCCAAATAGAGCATTCTCACTTCTCTTTCAAGGACAAAAGATCATTCATAATCTAAGAGTGGGAAGGAAGAGATGAGGGAAGGACTTCCTTTTTCCCTTTTATAGTTTCTATGTCTGATAAATTTATAGATAATCATGTAGTTTTAAGAGATAAAAAAAATAATAATTAAAAAAACAGACAAAATTAGTGTTCTAGATCTGCTAGACCCTTAAGTGCTTCAAGCTTTTAAATGTCAGGTGAAGGTATTTTAAGGTGAAACTATTTCTGGGAATGAGGAGAGATGCAATTCATTTCCTCACAGTGAAAACTTCATGTCTTCAGAAAATTTAAAAAGCACATGAAATAACTGAAATAAACTTAAAAAATAATAGTTTATAGTATTTTTGTTCCGCGGGTTCCGGGGCCAAGATCTCCCAGCCTACTCGGATTGGAGTCGAGCATCCTCCACCCAGATCCTCCAAATTCCAGTAGGCGGGGGTCACACCCACCACCTGGCCCCCTGGCGCCCTGTAATCCCATCAACGGCCAAGACTCAGAGACTATAAAATCCAGCTCCCGGACGAGAACAGTGCAGTCTTCTGCCCCCGCGCCTGGCTGTTCCTCGCCGGGGCCCCTTGGAGGGGAGCGGGTTGAGCTTCCATCCCCGCCCCGACCAGGGCTCCAGCAGCCGAAGACCTCCAGGACCAGCCACCACCATGCTGAGACCACTCTCCGCACACATGAAGGTACTGGCAGAGGGACAAATCCACACGGGTTCCGGGGCCGAGATCTCTCAGCCTACTCGGATTGGAGTCGAGCATCCTCCACCCAGATCCTCCAAATTCCAGTAGGTGGGGGTCACACCCACCACCTGGCCCCCTGGCGCTGTGTAATCCCATCAACAGCCAAGACTCAGAGACTATAAAATCCAGCTCCCGGAACCGCACGGCCACATTTGCGGCCGCTTGACATCTTATCAGGACATCTTTTTATGACATCTTATTATCTCATTCCTACTTTGGACAAACTTGCAGGCTATCGAATGTAGCCTGCCCACAGGGCAGAGTCTGGCAAACTCCCCGTGGCGTACCAAATATGCCAAATACCAGTAACAATGATGGGTCTCCTTCTCCTAAAGACCCTTGAATATAATCTCAGGGTTAGGATGAAAGAGACGTTACTGGGGACTGCTCAAGGCAATCGATGAATAACAGGATGATGAAATGAAAAAAATGAAAAATTTTTGTTCATTCTTTATGTGGGTCTTTTAAATTCCCAGTTCAAAATCCCAAAGTAGCATCTATATCCTCCTAGCACTGCCAGTAGTGATCTCAAAACACTGTCAGGAAGATCCTGAGCCAGATATGCGCCCTACCCCCTAAACAAATGAATGAACAAGAGAGCAATGCAGAGTTCTAGTGGACAAAAAACTTAGCCATCTCTAAAATCACAATATAATTTAGGAAGAAAAAATTTTGATCCAGGGATGCTAAAAGATGATTAGCAGAGCAAAGAGGTATAGGTATGCAAGGATAAGCAACTTTATCATGTAGATGATGGTAGCACTGTAGCACTGTCCTCCCATTGTTCATCGATTTGCTCGAGTGGGCACCAGTAACATCTCCATTGTGAGACTTGTTGTTACTGTTTTTGGCATATTGAATACGTAACGAGTAGCTTGCCAGGCTTTGTGTGCGGGCGAGACAGATAATGGTACAAGTGAAAAATGCTAAAAGCATAGTATCAGGGATGTGATGGGGACTAAATGCATCAGGGTTGGAGTTGCAGAAGTGCAGTCACACAGGGTGGAGAGAGTTAATACCTTAAAGGGTTCCATATGTCATGAAAGTGGGTCTGCATCTCATACCTATGACAGATCGAAGCTATGGGAGAGGTTTAGAAAGAGCAGGAGGCTAATACTCAAAAAAAAAAAAGAACGAGGCTAGAGGAGAAAGAATGCCTTAAGTAGTCCCAGAAAAGTTAATATTAGAACAAAGCTATGGTTGAAATATAGAGACAAAAAATAAATGACATCCACATTTCTGCTCTAATATTTTTTGTGGCCAACAGGACAGGAATATAAACATAGAACAAGGTATTCATTTTCAGTGGTTACTTGTTGAAGCAGAATAGGCAGGAATGAGGGAAAAAAAACAAAGAGACAGGGCTATGATGGATGCATCTTATTTGGAACATGTATGTTAGAATTTTATGGGGCCCTCTAGAAAATAAAGAATATTGGTAATATAGAAAATATAGCGTCTAGGAGATTGAGTCTCAGGCACGAGAGGTAAATTGGAAATAAAGGTTAAAAAAGGAAAGAAAATGAGTTGTCAAGTTACAGATGGTAACAGCAACCATAAAGGAAACTATATGGCCCATGGTGGGTGAACTCAATGCAGAAATACCAGTCTCAAGAGCTTCCTGCATTCACACAATTTGTTGGACAGTGCATACAAGTGAGAGCAGATGAAACAGTACTGATAATGTGAAAGTTTAAGTGCTATCTATGGGAAGACAATTCAGCAATGCGGACTTTGAAAAAAACCTAAGCACCAAGTAGAAGGAAAATCAACATATCACCTGAGCCACAGAAAGAGCACCCTTCATAAAGGTGGGAACAGCAAGAAGTCGCCAAGTTCATGTAAGTAAAGACTGATGTGTCTTCAGTGACATTTAGTTACAATGGCAAGCACATCTTTACCGGAGTAGTGAAGGCAGAAGTCAAAGTGATTTTTCCAAAGATTTAATGGAAAATGAAAAAACTAGTAGTGACTAGAGAAGAGCCCATTAATCTATATATCAATTAGAGTGAAATGTTAAATTTTGAAAGGTTAAGTAATAATAATTGACAAAAATGCAGAATTTGAATCCATTTGCCAGAGAAGAATATCTGCAGCTCTCATGGTGAATGACCCTGGGCAAAATATGTCTGTAACTCTACCTAGATGCCTGGGAGCGACTTTCCACACTAATAAGGGTGAGCTCTTCTAACCCCAGGCTGCACTGCAATCCTATTTTAATCTAAAATTGTGTCTATTTATATATAATGTGATGATTAAATATGCAGATAGTGACATGATGACTAGTGTCAAACTGCTCCACATCTTTCCTCACAGTTACCACTGTGTGATGAGATGACTAAAATCTACTCTCAGCCTCCTTCTAACATTAATAATTATTAGCAAGTCATATTAAACTTAGGCATTAGGCAAATGTATTAAATTTCTATTTATCTACTTATTCATCCTTTATTACATTGAATGTGTGATGTGACCCTCATCACTTCTGTCACCTGCAATTCTGTTTCTGCTTCAGTGATAACAGTTTCACTCACAGCTTTTAATATCGCAATATCTGCTTAAACATTGGGAATGTAAGTGACATGATACAGATCATACTGAAAGAGATCCTTTTTTCTCTACCAGCTTATTTCCTTAGGATAATATCACCCAGGTTTGTATAGACTGTTCCAAGTAGCAAGCTAGCTTTCTCTCTCCTGGTAAACATGATTTCATCATATACATATATGAACGTCCCATCCCCCATTCCCATACCTTCAAATATCTGTCCAAGTTACAATAGCTAGATCATGTGGTAGTTCTACTTAATAATTTGAGGGATTTACATACTGTTTTCACAATGGTGCTATGAATTTACACTACCACCAATCTATTTAAAGGATGCTTGTTCTCCAAGTCCTTTTTCCAGCACTTGTTAACTTTTATCTAGATATTGGCAATCTAGCAGGTGTGCGGTCATATTTCACTGTAATCTGGATTTGCATTTTCCCAATAATTAGTAATCTTAAGGTGATTTTTATGTATCTGAAGGCATACATAAAATGTATATCTGACATATATTTCCATGTATGTCATCTTTGACAAACTCTGGTTCAGAGGTCCTCTGCCTTATTTTTATATCCACCTTCCCTTTCTTCTGTTACCCTTACTGCAGCGTTCAAGGATCAAACACTGGGTTGTGGTGGTGACACATCTGGTTATTGGGCTCACAAATTTGGTTTGGTTACTCACACACAATTCAGTGCACCAAAAATATCCCAGTTGTGACACAGGGGATCCAGTAATGATGTAAAGGAATGTACTCAGAAACGCAGGATGATATGGAGTCTCTAATTCCTGCGTCCCAGTTTACAGGCTTCTCCTGTGTCATACTGTCATTTGATTTCTTTCTGTAGAATATTTTGATATTTACATATTTTATAAATTAATTCCTTACCTCACTCACAGCTTGCAAATATTTTCCCATTACATCATTTGTTTATTTACTCTGTCAATTATTTTCCCTAGTTGTAAAACAAAATATTTATTTTGCTGCAATTATGTTTGCTCGAGCGGGCCCAGTAACATCTCCATTGGAGATTTTGTTGTTACTGTGTTTGGCATATCGAATACATCACGGGTTGCTTGCCAGGCTCTGCCGTGTGGGCAAGATACTCTCGGTAGCTTGCCGGGCTCTCCGAGAGGGGTGGAGGAATCAAACTCGGGTCGGCCATGTTGGCTGCATGCAAGGCAAACGCCCTACCGCTGTGCTATCGCTCAGAGGAACATATGGTTCCAGATACTGAATCCAGGTCTCCTAGGTGTGAAGCCTACATCCCAGCCAGTTCAGCCAGTTCAGCTATCTCTTCTGGTTTAAAACTTTTGTCTTCTGTATGGGATGAAGTTGCAGATAAAAATAACTGGGAATTGAAAGCCGAAGCAATAGTAAAGTGGTTAGGACACTTGACTTGGATGCATCGACCCAGGTTCAATTCCCAGCACCCAATATAGTCCCTCAGCACTGCCAGGAGTGATGCCTGAGCAGAGCCAGGAGTGAGTTTGAGCACTGTCAAGGTGTGGCCCAAAGACAAACAAATCAATCACTGAAAATTTCAATTTGTAGCTACTGTCTATAAGAGATAAAAGTCAAATAAATAATAGGTCTACTCAAAGTTGAGTCCAAGTTCTTAAAATAAAATAATATTCAATCATGTAGATTGTGCTAATTAGAAAAGCTGTCTCCACTGAAGCATTTCAATTTTGTTTGAGAGTATATACACAGTTCTGATATTAAATACAATTTAAAGATCTGATAGATTAATAATAAACTCAAAATTCTACACTTCAAAATCTTGAGAAAATCATCTTACATTTTGTACAACTATATATGTGATTCAAATTTCTAGTTTGTGCTAATGATGAAAGCTGTCTCCACTAAGCATTTCAATTTTGTTTGAGACTATACACGCAATTCTGAGATTAAATATATTTTAAAGATCTGATATATTATTAATAAATTCAAAATTCTAAACTTTAGAATCTTGAGAAAATTATATCACATTTTGTACAACTGTATATCTGATTGAAATTTCTGATCAAGAAATGTATAGTTGCTGCTCTCTTACCGACCACATATCAAAAAGGGTACAAAAACAAGCGCTGGTGTAAAGGAAAAAAGAGCCCTTATGCACTATTGGGTATAGAAACTAGTTCAATGTCAGTGGAAAACAGTATAGATATTTCACAAAACATTAAAAATGTATCTAATATTCAGTATTTGCACTATCTCTTGTGAAAAGAACACAAAATTCTAATTTGAAAATATCTGTACAGGCCTATGTGAATAACAGCCTTAGATCCAAAACAATGCAAGTGTCTCAAGCCACATGAGAGGGTGGAGAACATGAGACTATATCCACAATGACATACTGCACAGCTCTAAGAAAAGATAGAATTTTATTTTTTAAGACACTGAATAAAAGAGTAGTTCTTTGTTCCTGATTGAATGTAAACTGTGGCAATTTCAATTCAAATATACTGAAGAGGGGTAGACAATGCTAGGAACAAAGTGTAATTCAAGAGACTTTAAAGTGTTCCCCACCCCCAAAACTGTTAACATATTCTTTCACTGTCACTGTCCTCCCATTGTTCATTGATTTGCTCAAGTAGGCCCAGTAACTTTGTGAGACTTGTTGTTACTGCTTTGGCATATCGATTACGGTAAGGGTAGCTTGCCAGGCTTTGCTGTGGAGGCGAGATACTCTCGGTAGCTTGCCGGGCTCTCTGAGAGGGGCGAAGGAATCAAAGGTGGAGGAATAGAACTCAGTTTGGCCAGGTCAGCCTTCAAGGCAAAAGCCCTACCCACTGTGCTATGGCTCCAGCCCAACTTTATAATCTTTATAATGTTAAAGATTAACATTATAAAGTGTTACAATGTTATAACTTTAATAATGCTTATAACATTATTATAACATATAAACATTATACAACATACAGTTATTATAACATATAAACATATAATGTTTATAACACTTTAATAATGTTTATAACATTATAAACATTATTAAAGTGCTATCGCTCGAGCCCAACTTTATAATCTAATTATGTAAATCATCAGAAAACAATCATTTTATTATTTTAAAATAGATTATAAATTCAAGATAAAATTCAATAAATTTAGGAGTGTTAAATATATAGGTATGTTAACTCTACCATAAAACAGAAAATATGGTAGTGTTATACGTGAAACCCTATAAGTAACAGTACAGTAAAACTAAAAGCAAAAACTTAGTTTTGTTTTTAAAAATGTGCATCTCCCAAAGAGAGAGAGAGAGAGAGAGAGAGAGAGAGAGAGAGAAGCTCCTACCACAGAGGCAGGCAACGGGTGGGGGGGTGTTGGGGGGTGATGTGAGGGAACCTGGGGACACTGGTGCTGGGAAATACACACTAGTGGAGGGATAGGTGTTGAAACACTGTATTTCTGAAATTCAATCATAAACGGCTTTGTAAAGCTCTAAAAATAAAAATTTAAAAAAATTTTAAAACGTGCATCATATAAAGACCAGTGGATGGAGAAACAAATGGGGTTGGGGGAGCATTTGGTTGACAATGGCCCAAGTGGGAATGAAAGATCACATGTTATATAGCAATGGTGAGCAACGGGAGGACAGTGACAGTGATACAGCAATGATATGGCAGTGCTTAGCAACCACAACCACGCTTCTTAGCTGTTAAAGAAAACAGTCTTGTACTTTGATGATAGAGTATTTCTAGGAACTGTGGGTATTAATTTTAAAAAGTAGCAGTACATTTACATTAACTTATTTTTCACCTGAATGTAAATGTTATTAATATTCTGCCTGCTTTATCATTTTGAGGTAAATAAAAATTTGGCTTTAACAATGGCATCTACAAAATATCTAGGAATGTTTCCTATGAATTTCTATCATCCAAAGTCTGCTGATTTTAACTTCAAATCACAAGGGAAGGAATTAGAAATGAGTAGCAAAGAGAATGAACTGTGCACTGTAGGCAGAAATTTCTTATACTTGACTTAAAAGTAAACTTCAAACTGTATAATGTGATCATCTGCTGAGTATTAGTAATGCACTTTAGTCAGTATATAAAAGTAAAATAAGTTAGCCCGATACATTGTTTTAGTTTCAGTATCAACTTTAGAATGTTGAAATTAGTTCTGTGTTTAAGTCCCTGAAGGACACTTAAATAAATTTGGCTATTTCTCTAAAACCTTGTAATCACTCATGTATTTTAAAGTTTTCAGGCAAGTGGGAAATGCACTAACACTATAAATATCTTAATCAATAATTGTGATAACAAAAGAAGCCTATGCACTCAAAATCCAGCCTCCCTTGTTACTTCTTTTTATAATAGAAAATTCTTATTTGAATCATCTTATTTTATTTTAATAAACTCATCTTGATATTTTAAATTAGAATTATAACCTGTGAGAAGAATATTTCACTAATTCTATTTATATGGCAAATCAATTAATTTCCTATAAAAGGAACTTCAGTTTATGATATGAATATTGTATATCTCACTAATATGATTTTTAGGTATAACTATATATTATATAATAATTTGATAATTTCTTAAGGGGAAAGCATTGAGTTAAAGAATTTCCTTACAGTAGGTATAAGTAGAATTCAAATAATATGTTCAGTGAACTAAATAGATGAAGTTCTGTTTTTTTGCTGATAAAGTGTTTTACACATGATTGGCTAGGAGAGGCCAATCTGCTATCTGCTTTTGTGCAGATAGCGATTCAAGTGCTAGATGCACTAAATATAAATATTAATTGGTCCAAATAAGGAAGTCACAAAATTTTCATAAAATAATAAAAAAATTACAACATTCAATAACTAAAGTGCTTTCGCACATAACCTATTTTATCTAAATTGAATATACAGAGATACACAGCTACAGAGATTTTTGTTTCCATAACAAGTATTTGCTAATACAAATATTTTTAATCATATAAAAGAAAAATAATCTGATATTTATCCAATTTTAATATGCCAGCATTCAATATGCAGAATCATTACAACCAATAAGAAGATACTCGTACATTAATGAGTTTCAACTTACTGCTTGGTACCCCGATGACTCTTACTTTCTATATTCCTTAGACCCAAACACAAATATCGCCTCAAGAGACGAAACACTTAGTAGTTGCCACCTAAATTCTTAGGAGAAATGAAGAGCATTTTCAAAGATTCATATCTTTAAAAAATATCAGTATGGTATTTTTGCCTTTATAAATCCCTTGGGCTAAGTAACACCTACATGCAAACCATTCACATAAATACACATACAAAACACATGTTCTTATGTTTATCGACAGTCAACTTTGTCTATAAACATACAAACTGTCAAAAAACAGATACAGGGCAACATGTTTAAGTCCTCAGGCTTGTTTCAATATTCAACTGCTGCCATCTTAAATTTCTTAATAAAACTGTAATGAGGACTCATTTTTTTATATTTACTAGTCCTAGAAAATTTTGCATCTAATCCTGGAGAAAAACATGTTTTAACTCATTTTATTGATATACTCTAAAATCCTAGAAAAATTGCATTGCCTCCTGAAAACATATTTGTTAGTCAATAAATTATATTGCAATGCAAAATCTCAGTGATTAAAAAATATGGAAACAACAAAAAATGAAAACAAAAATCTTGGCAATGTTTCAATATTCATCATAGATCACTCAGACACTATGTTTCATAACCTTCTATCACTTTTATTTGTATTTCAAATATTTTTTAAAAAACTAAAATAAATTTTAATGGGCTTTATAAAGCATAGAAATAAAAGCTTATAATGATGAGAGTAACCCTTTTTTTAGGAGGCAAAGTCTTTTGGAGAAACATTAACTTTTGCTTATTACAGCTTTATGGTAATTCATTTCTAATGAGTGAATGAATGGTAAGAGAGGATATTTATTCCCTTTACAAAATCTGTACTGTTGAAAATCACCCGAAAGGCTCATTAACCATTTTTAATCCAAAATCAAATAACAGCAAAGTACTACAGCATTATAAGGTTCTTAGACTTCTTGCACTTATGACCATGATAGCTGTCAACATTTCCAATACAAAATATTACTTGATTTCAGACGAAGACTTTAAAAACTGAAATATCTTCCCAAAAACAAGTAATGTGAGCTGATTCTCATTCACTATCACTATCACTATCACCCCGTTGTCCTTCAATTCACTTTAGCGGGCCCAGTAACGTCCCCATTCATCCCCGTCACGTGCAAGTATAGCCCAATGACATACTGCGGGCTCCTTCAGGGTCAGGGGAATGAGGACCATTCATTGTTACTGTTTTTGACATATCTAGTACACCACGGGTAGCTTGTCAGGCTCTGCCATGCGGGCGGGATACTCTTGGTAGCTTGCCGGGCTCTCCGAGACAGATGGAGGCTTTTGGGGCAGCCTCTAATCACCTTTACAGGTGTTTCTAGTCAGGCATATAGGCGGGTATGATACTCTCAGTAGCCTGCCGGGTTCTCTGAGAGTGAGAACTAGAGAATAATAGAGAATAAGATTCTCATTAAGGTTCCTTATTATCTTATGATCCATAATCCAGTCATTAGTACTATCTCTTTTCCAAATTACACTTTATTGCTTTCATACTGTTTTATCTCCATACTATTCCTTCTATCTCAGTACTTGAATATCTCCTTCCTTTCTTTTCGATAACCCAATTTATTGCGCATAAATTTCACATCCCTCAAAAATCCATCAAAGACTGCCTGCTCTGAAGATGCTTGTCATCTGGGCGACCATCCATTAGTTTCACCATCATTTGCTAAACTAGTCAAGTGTCTGTTTACTTGGTTTGTGTTCATTAGGATGTGAACTCTGAGAAGACAGAAAAGATTGCATTTTCTACATTGAATTTCTAGCATTTATTACAATGGTGGCATTTGGACTGAATTAAATAAATCAGCTTTTGAAAGATTCCAAGAACGATTGGAAGAAAATGTAATCTAATATCTGAAAATAGTATTAATTATACAATACAATCCATACATTCACATTTATATACGAGACTTGCTATAATCATAAAAAAAGGAATTGTTTATGGCTGCTTTTATTTCTGCTACATATAAGCAATGCAGACTATGTTTTACTGAAAGCCATTATGCCTAGGGAAGCAATATCCAGCAGAGGCATGGAAGTAAACTGATAATTCAAATGTTGATGGTTCTATTACCTCTGCTTTGAACATGATAAACAACTACCTGTAATCACTTGGTATTCTTCGGGCATGTTTTGCTTATTTTAAAAACAAGAACAGTGGTATGGGAGGTATAGAATAAAGTCATATCTGGTGTGAAGAGGCAACTGCAAGTTCTGCATTCATCTTCGCATGTGACCTTGGAAAGTCCTTATATGCCTTCATTTTTTCGTTTTTCTTTTTTGTAAGTATAGTAATCTCTATCCTACATGTATAGTGTGTATGAATTTTAAATTGCATAGTGTGAAAACTTTAGTGTTATGTACAAATGAGAAATAAAAGATTAAATGTTCTGTGCCCCAAATATACTGAACTATCAAACCTATTATTCACCGAAAAATTATATATCTCTGGGTTTTCCATACCAAGTTAACATATGAGGACAAATGTACAAAAGTGTATGTCATAAATACACAAATAGGGAGTACTTATAAAATAAATTAAACAAGAATCCAAATTATGTGTGTATGTACATATACAAAGGCATTATTTACGGTTAAATGAATGACTTAGATAATAATAACAGGGAATACAATTATTCACTATTAATTGTGAAGCTGGGAGATAATTTTACTGCCATTAAAAACATGACTTATTTGGAAGTAATGGGCTTGCTTTGCATGTGGTCAATCCCAGTTTAATCCTCAGCACCACATAAGATGCCCAAAGCACTATCAGGAGTGATCAATGAGCGTAGAGACAGGAGTAAGTCTTTAGACTAGTAAGATATAGCACAAAACTTCAACCAAAAAGAAATGTTCAAATTAAACCAAGCCAAATTTTAATTTTGTGAAAAAATAAATTCAAAATTGCCAAAAAATATTTTTAATATATTTCGGGATTTTTTTTACTTTGTTTATTTAATGAGAGATGTCTGTAAGGGAACATACCCATGTTAAATAAATTCAGGTTTTTTTTAAAAAAAAAAGGAGACCCATTGTATTTACTGGTTTTGTAATATTGAATATGCCACGAATAGCTTGCCAGGATCTGCCGTGTGGACAGGATGTTCTCAGTAGCTTGACAGGCTCTCTGAGAGGTATAGATTAAGGGCCTTTAATCTATAAGGAACACCCTTGCAGGTGTTCCCATGGTTCAAACCATATTTTAACCCGATCAAATATGGTGCGGAAATCCTGGAAGATGGGTATTAAGTGTCTTATGATGTGTCGCGTGGCCGCTTTGCGGTCCAGAAAGAGTCCTGGAGTGTGGCGGAGGCTGGATAGTGGTGGTAGTGGAGGTAGTGGAGGTCTGCTGATGAGGTATTTATCTGGTACCGGTAGGGTGGTTTTTCTGTGTATAATCCCTGGGTTGCTGGAGGTTGGTGGAAGCAGACAGGGCAGGGTAGGTTGGGGCTTCTACTTTTAATCCCTTGGTGACCAGAGATGGGTGGGAGCAGGCAGAGGATCTGTGTACCCAGGTCCCTTGAGCCTGGAGTCCAAGGTCACAGAGTTCCGCTTACCTGGTTCTGTGGGGCTTCAATCATGCGTGAGTTTCGGCTGGAGTATCCGGAAAGTGTCCTGGAGCGTGGTGGTGGCTGGGTAGTGGAGGTAGTGGAGGCCTAGAATGGAACAAACAGGGGGAGAGGCTGTCTGAGTTCATCATGTTGACCAAGACTATCCATGGTAACTCACAGTTCCAGAAGGCTAAATCTAAATGTTGGACATGGGAGTCTCCCAGTGGATGGTTCAACAATGAAATTGACAACATCATATTCAATCAAGGATTTTGCCTGACGGATGTTGTTATTATCCCAAAATTCCAAACGGGATCGGATCACCGTCTCCTTCGTGCAAAATTCTACTTCACAGAGCAGGGAGAAAGGGCTGCTAAGCTTAAGAAAAGAACTCCCAAAACTACCACCAACTGGGAGCTCTTTGGCTCTGTTGCGGCAACATTGAAGATGCCGTCATTGACAACATTGACGAGGAATACGATCGACTGGTTCAGCACCTCCATGATTGTGCGAAGAACATTGAGAAAGAGATAGCCACAAAAAGATGCCTGTCTTTGAAAACTCTTGAGCTCATTCTCCAATGTGGCTTGGTGTGGGCCTCAGGCAACTGCAAGTGAACTTCCAAGCTCGCAAAGCAGTGCAGAGATGCAATCAAAAAAGACCTCAAAGAGAGAAGAGCAGCAGTGCTAGCAGATGCAGCAGAAGCCGGGAAAAGCATTCGCAACGATGCCTGTCCTTCGCCAACTACAAGACCAAGATGACTGCCCTCCAAGATGGATCTATCACATCTTCCAGAAGGGCAATGGAGAAAATTATCCATGATTTCAATTCGTATCTCATCGATACTCATATCGACCTGCCCACATACCAAATTCCGCAGGATGGATATGTCAATATCGATCTATGTCAATAACCAAGCTCATTGAGGTTTCTCAGGAGTTCAAGATGTCGTTCTGTCTAACGTTCATCAATTTAAAGAGGCCTTTGATTCTGTTGTCGTTCCCAATGTTCTCCCTTCTGAAATCCAACAAGTCATTCGTCCATAAAGAATCAAACAGCATATGGCCTAGACAAGGTCAGAACCGAACACCTGAAGAACCTGCCATCAGTACTCATCAATAAGCTGGCTCGACTCTTCACACACTACCTGTCTGAATGCAAGGTTCCATCCCAGTGGAAAACCAGTAGGACTATACTACTGTACAAGAAGGGATAAATCCACAACATTGGCAACTATCACCCGATCTGCCTATTGTCTGTCATCTACAAGCTGTTCACTCGAGTCATCCTGAATAGGATTGGCAGAACACTAGATGAAGGACAACAATGATAGCAAGCCGGGTTCTGAAAAGGATTCAGCATGATCGACCATATCCATAAGATAACCAAGTTCATTTAGGTTTCTCAGAAGTTCAAGATGCCGCTCTGTCTAACGTTCATTGATTTAAAGAAGGCCTTTGATTCTGTTGAGACGGAAGTGGTCATCGAAGCCCTAGCCAAACTGGGGGTTCAAACTCAGTTCATCAGGATCCTCCATGAGCTGTATTATGGATTCACTACCAGGATCTGACCATTCTCCAAGGAAATGATCATCCATGTCAAGAGAGGGGTTTGTCAGGGTGATATAATTTCACCGAAACTCTTCAGTGCCATCCTTGAGAACGTCATGTGATGACTGGAATGGGAAGGAATGGGAGTGAGAATAGATACTCAGCATCTACACCACCTCCGCTTTGCTGATGACATCATTCTAATAACACCAAACATTAGCCAAGCAGCACAAATGCTGACCAACTTCAACTGTGAGTGTGGAAAGGTCGGACTACAGCTGAATCTCACAAAGACAGTTTTTACAAGAAACAGTCTTGTTCCTGATGTTCCATTCACTCTCAGTGGAAAGAACATCTCTGAATGCAACAGTTATGTGTACCTAGGCCAAGAAGTCAACATGACAAATGAACTGGCACCTGAGTTGTGCAGGAGGAAGAGAGTGGCTTGAAACACCTTCAAGAGTGTGGAAGAAATAACTAAGAGGATGAAGAACCTCCAGTTCTGAACACATCTCTTCGATTCCACTATTCTTCCTGCATTAACATACGCCTCAGAGACCTGGGCCCTACGAAAACAGGATGAGAACACTACTCAGGTCTCCCAAAGAGGAATTGAAAGAGCTCTGCTTGAAGTATCATGCTTCACTCGAATGAGAGAAAAAATCCGAAGTTCCAACCTCCATCGAAGGTCAAGAATCAGGGACGCTGTGTCATTTGCCTAGGCATTGAAAATCAGATGGGCTGGACACATAATGAGATTTGGAGATGGACGCTGGACTAGAGCCATTACCAACTGGATTCCATGGGACGTCAAAAGATCGCGTGGCTGCCCACCTACAAGGTGGTCAAACTTCTTCGACAAGACCCTGCACAATCAGTTTGATGCTCTGCATGTTCCTACAATGATCAGACACCATTGGGCTACACTAGCACACAACAGGGATGAATGGAGATTACTGGTGCCCACTCTAGCAAATGGATGAGTAACAGAATGTCAAGTGATCAAGAAAAAAGTAAAATAGTATTTACAACATTTCCAACAGTTTTCATGAATTCTACCTTATATACAGACACACAGAGTTTCAATCTTAAGTTTCAATTTTTTCTCAAATTGCCCCAATCTATACAGATAATCCACTGTCCTGTGGCTGTGTCAAGTAAACCAGCTGAGGGAGAACTGGAATACTATAGTTAGGCCAGCATCATATTTAACTCTACAGCCTGTATTTCTGCTATCTGAATCAGATACAAACCAACCGAGGATTTCAAAATGTGCCTACAGCAGTGATGGTCTCTTTTAGTTTCTTTTCTCCCCCCAGTTCTGGGGATTGAATCAAGGGTCTCACACAAAGCAAGTGCTTTACCACTGAGCCAAACTCCAGCATATAGAGTGCTTTTTATATTGCTTTTTGGGTTGTTATTTTTATAATGTTTTCTTTAGAATAATTTTTTTGTCAGCAAAGGAAAATCTTTAAGACTACCTATTTCATACAGAAATCAAGTCCATTTTAATAACCTTTGAAATTATTCTCTTCTTCCAGAAATACAGTACAAATAACAATAAATGAATAATTATAACTTCAAATTCTAAGAAAATTTAATTTATTAAAATAAAGGACAAAAATAATACATGTCAATGACTTTTCATTACATTCTGTAATTCTGAAATAATTCAGTTTACTTTAGAACAAGTTCAACATTTTAGGATCTCTAAAGGTAAAGGTAAAGGCCCTCCCGTTGATCGTCGATTTGCTCGAGCGGGCCCAGTAACGTCTCCATTGGAGACTTTGTTGTTACTGTGTCTGGCATATCAAATACTCTCGGTAGCTTGCCGGGCTCTCCGAGAAGTTTGTTTTATTTTAAATGGACTTTTGAGACTTTCATACTATTTAATTTTGGTGGTACAGCAATAAGAATCATATGTGCATAAGCTACAGTAAAGTAATCACTGAAAGTCTAATAAATTTGATTACATAATTTACCCTCAACCAATTTACCATTCCACCCTTTCCTTAGTGCCTCCTGGTAAACATTAGCTTGGAATTCCTTAGTGTTGAGATGTTCACTTTGCTTAATTTAGTTCATCTATTTGTTATCTGTATAGCACACACAAATCTATTATACAATGTTTGCCTTTCTCAGTCTGACTTAATTCTTTGCTTTTGCAAATGGTCAGAATTCATCCACCCCTCCATAACTTAATATGATTACATATGTATACATACAACACACATATATACATATATGCAGATATATGTATATACATACATACATATTCTACTTTATCCACTTGATCTTTATTCACAAGATCTTAGGGTGTTTTCAGCTCTTAAATATAACTTCTCAAATTGATAGATTTTTTTTTAACTTGGGGAAGTAAATACCCAAAGCAAAACAAATAGATCATATACAATTTTTAATTTTTATATTATTAATGCCTCCGCCCCTCTCGGAGAGCCTGGCAAGCTACCGACAGTATTAGGCACAGCAAAGCCTGGCAAGCTACCCATGACATATTCGATATGCCAAAAACAGTAACACAACTCTCACAATTTTTTGCGATACATTACTGATGCCCACTTGAGCAAACTGATGAACAACTGGAAGACAATGCTACAGTACTATATTATTTAGGATCTTGATACTGAGTTCCAAAAAAAGCTGCACCAACGAACATTCCAGAGGGCTCAGGAGAATAGTACAGTAAGAGAGTAAGAGACTTGTCCTGTGCACAGCCAACCCAGCTTTAAGAGAGATAGCACAAACATAACCATGCTGCCAGACCCATACTAGGCTATTTCACTCGGGGTGCCACAGAGTGGGGGAGGTGAGAGCCCTCCCCACCCCAAGGGACCCAGTCTCGGGAGCCGAAAAATTCCAGAACTCAACCGCCGCCATGCCAACAGCTGCTCTCCACATGATCGTGCCGAGCCTCACCCACAAGTGAACCTTTTCCTTGACCACATGGCTATGTTCAAGGTCATAAGACACTTCATAGGACACACCCTACCCATACTCCAAGAATAGCACACCACATTTGATGGGGTTCAAAGTAGGAGGCAACCAACCTTAGAGGGAAATATTATATTATTTCAGTTCTGCTTTGGGGCAGGGATTTGGGTTCGGGATGGAAACACCCAATACATGGTGGTGGGAACGTGGGATACATGGTTGTGCTTGAATATTAAATGTAATCAAATATTGTGAACTAATTTATTAAATTAAAAAACAGACAAATGGCACACTTGTCTTGTATATAGCCAACCCAGCATTAAAAACTCCCAGGGAGATCCCCAAACATGAACAAAGGTAGTATAACAGAACTGATCCACATGGTTGAATTGAGGCAAGGGGCCTACACTATTTCTTAGAAAAGACAGGATGAAAAAGAGGAATGGGGAGGAGAAAGGGCTGGGGATAGGACAAAATGGCAGAGGCCTGAAAGGTAGAGGAGAAAAAGGTAAAAGTAAAACTTTCCAAAAATATACAGAAAATAGGAGGAGAAACGGTGTTATCTTTCTTTCAGTTTGTTTATGTTGTGGTGCTCAGGGCTACTGTGAACTCAGGGATTAGAACTGCACCTGATTGGACTCAGGCTCTCGAGCTAAGGAAGGACTGCAACAGGCTCCTGCGTGCAGACTTTGGACGCAGCCTACCGGGCCATCATTGGAAATGTTTCCTCTTTGAAAAGTTATTGTTTGCAGATCTGACATATATTGGAAAAATTTTATTTTTTTCTGGTAGTCCGTAAATCATGTCACATTCATTTTGATTGTTTTAACTCAAAAAACATTCTTATTGTAATGATGTTTTAATCATAATTTAATTTCCCGAGATATCAAAATGTACTTAACAATGAAAGGAAAGAATCCAGCTTTAATCAAGCCTGGAAACCTGCTATCAAGTTTTCGTAGAGGGAAACACATTTCCATCTAGATGATACAAAACACATCAACCTACTGAAAGCTGAGAAATAAAAACAATGATAACAGCTAATTCTCCTTGTCAGTTCGTTAAAGTTAGGTTGTTTCTAAATGAATCATATGCACAGTGTCATTTATTTCACACCAACCTTATGTTACAGATCCTGCTTTTAACCCTATTTTAACACAAGAAAATAATAAACACAGAGGCATTAATATGCTAAATAACTTTTCCCATGTAACCAAGGAAGGATGTCATGGATTGGCAGATGAACACGTTTCTGGCTGCATAGAACAGCAACACACACTGCATCTCTGAGGTGTATATGCTGGGGTGAGCATGTGAACTCCTGTGTGCTGTGTGCAGTATGAAGCCTGGGAGAGGGAGATGTGACTCTTTTTTTTCAGTTGTTCTGTCTGTGCTCTGCACTCCAGGGTCACTCCTGGCAGGACTCAGGGGACCAGGTGCAGGTCCAGGGATCACACCCAGGTCAGTTATGATCTAGGCAAGCACCTTACCCAGTGTCCGATCTCTTGAACCCAAATGTAATTTTTTGATGGAATTAAAAAACATTTTAAAGACTATCTTAAATTAGGCTAACAAAAGCTAGTTCTTTAATGGTATACAATAGAAAATACAAGTCAACTAGTATCCAGAGATTTTTTAATTTGAAACTGAAAATATGGTGACTTTCAGGATAAAAGTCATAGAATATATAAAGCAAAATTGAAGGCAACTTATTACATTGCCTATATTGTAGACATTTGACATTTTTGAAAGAATAATTGTGCTAGGCTCTGGAGACAGAGTACAGGGGGTAGGGCAGTTGCCATGTACGCATAACTTTCATGTTCAGTAAGTGGTAGGTTGGTAGGCACCATTCCTGTATACTACTTTAAGTTCACAGCTGTCCCATGCGAAAGAACTATTTCGCAGTCCATCTGCTCTAAGGAAAAGAATTGCAACAGTGCAAAGCTCAGACCAGCACTGTGTTATAACTAGAGTTGCAATTTTTAAATAGATTTCAAAAATAATGATGTTCAGTTTCTACTTTTAGATACCAGTGAGATAACACCTGTCTAGACAGATGGTCTCTGGACTGTGAAACTAAAGACAGCTGAGGAGCAGGAAAAATCAAGTTGGTGAGGACTGTGAAACCATTAGTATCTCTTGTGGAAACCTCTTAGTCTCTGAAAAATACATTCTATTGGGAAATTTAAGCATGAATAAGAGATATGCAATACAGGAATCCAAAGAAATAATGTACGTGAAAGATTTTAAGAAAGTGACACTTTGTTGTATTGAGACAGAGTTAATGGATCAAGCAAGTAATATTTTTCATTAAATAATACAGGGCCATTATATTCAGGATTTCCTTAAACAATATTCTCTCAAAGAATAGCAGGTCCTAGCAATTATTTTGCTACAATGTAAAGAAAAGGCCCTAACAGGGAGTTGAGATTCACCCCTTTTCCTCAGATTACTCTGTGATGTGGGCAAGCCTAGAATAGAGGCTTCAGCTCTGTAGGCCTCTAGTGTTCTGTTCTAGGGATGCTGGAAATGAGTTATCCTAAGCTGTTTGCCTGTCCATGAAGCTCTTTACCTGAAGGAAGTAAAGCACACTGCCAAACTCCTGCACAATGATTACAGTGTCTCACACAGCTCGACTTTGTCAAAGCTGTCACTCTCCAAGGCGACCACTGGCTTCTTCACAGATAAAACTAGATTCGTGATGGAAATTCAACTGGTAAAATCCAGCGAACAGGTCTAAACGTCCACTAATAAATAGCAAAATTCATTGTGATTTTAAAAATCTAACTCTCTTAAAATTATTGGAGCCACAGTGGTTAATGTTTTCTATCTGGTCTTGTAGGTGCTGTCCAATTATTTAGATGGAGAAGGAACAATCCATAATTCCCCAGGTTTCTAACAGGGCAAATGAGAATTGCACAGAAATGTCTCCTTTCTAATAGAATATCAGCTATACCAAATTCACTGTACCCAAAAATACATACTTTCTTTTCCCTCAGGATATAAGTAATGTGGGGCTGGAGAGATAGTGCAGGGGGAGAGTACTTGCCTTTTACGCAGCTGGCCCAGATTCAATCCCTGAGACCACATATGGTCGCCTGAGCCCCGCCAGGAAGTGAACCCTGAGGACAGATCTAGGAGCAATCCCTAAGCGATCCCTTCTCTGTTGGGTGTGGCAACAGAGAAAAATTAGAATAAATAACATGTAATTCCATAGAAAATATTGCCCTTTACAGGCAATGAGTGCCAAGAGCCAGAAGGGCCCAAGTGTAAACAGACTGAACTAGGAAAACTCCAAGATGCACTGAACTCAAAATGACAACAGCCAAAGATAGAGAGTATCGCAAACATCAAGATAAGAAAAGAAACTCACATACAAAGGAAATCCGATAAGACTCACAGCAGATCAAGTGAGACTTTCCGAGTTAGAAGAGTAGGAAGGAAAACAGTAAAAAAATTAAATGAAAGAAACACCTCTTTAAAGACTCCTCTGCCAGGCTAGATTCCATTCAGATTTGAAAAAACCAGAGAGAGCTTCATGGAGAGGCAAACAGTTGAGAATATTCATAGCCTTGAAATCAGTTTTGCAAGAAGTATTAAAAGAGTTTCTTTAAAGGACAGGACAAATTTCCCAACATGTGACATTAGTATGACACTCAATAACGGTGAATATAACAATTGACAACTATATTGAGAAAATGTTTACTCTTAGGTTGATAAGGGATTTTATACATATTCCATTAAAAATTAATGTCAGATTTACATTGATTGTTCTATGTCTAATAAGTTATTTTTATATCCATAATTTTACTGCAATCTTTTACTTATTAATTCTAATTATGATGCTGTATCTATAATATTTTCTATATAAAGCCAGTATTTGCAATTCTCTTAATAAATTTTGCATTTGTATGTTTTCCCTACTCATGGAAACTCTAAAATATATTAGCAAGGAATATTTTCTTTACTCCATCCTCCTACAGTTACTAGCAAGAAAAGTTTTGTTTGTTTGTTTTTGTTTGTTTTTGCTTTTTTTGGTCACACCCAGTGATGCGCAGGGGCTATTCCTGGCTCATGCACTCAGTAAAATACTCCTGGCAGTGCTCAGGGGACCATATAGGTTGACCACGTGCAAATCCAACGTCCTATCCGCTGTGCTATCACTCCAGTCCTAAGCAAGGAAATGTTTTAAGCTTTACTTGTGACAGGGTTGAGATGATAAGATCCAACTACAAAATAAAATTTAATGAAATACCTTTTAGATGTCAAAATTGAAAACTAAGTGTTGTAAATGAGAATAGACAGTAAACTATATTATATAAGTATATTACATAATTTATATCGCATTTATATTAATGTGATAAAAATAGTATCACATTAGTCATGATTTCTCATTAATTGTACTGATACTATTTTAAATTTCTAAAATACATGTAAGAAGGATTTTAGTTAGGTTTCTATTATAAATTCACAAAGAGCTAAGGAATTCTTAGCGACTAAAATACTAAAAAATTCAATGTCTCTAGACACAAGATATAAGAGGGTACTATTTATGTTAATCTATTATTAATTTGATTTCAAAACTGCATAAATAACTAAAGGAAATAATATGACCACCATTAAAACTATGTACAATTTTATAATAAAGTATATTCTTAGAGATTATTTATGTGTTAAATTTGTCATTTTGATTTCCTTTATTTTTTTCTTTTCTCGTAAGACGATTATCACCTCTAAGTCAGTCTTATTTCATTTCATAGTGTTTCATAGTATCTCATTCTGACTCATTATTATTATTCCTTCAGATTAAAATAATGTGTTAAAATGCATATAGCAAGGATATTGGATTAAAATATAGAAGATGAAATTAAAAAGAAAGGCAATACTAAAAATTTCATTTTTTCAGGTACATCAAAACTAAAGTTAATATTTGTTCTTTGAAGGGCATAGATTTTAAACACACTCTATAAGAAACAAAGCAAAAAGATACAGTGATTTCTAAAAAAGGGTAGCATTGCACATACATAAATATAACTGTGGCTTTAAAAGTCTTATGATACCAGGACATTTCTACTAATTAAAATTCTAAATTCAGAACAGCAATGCTTTTGAAATCATCTTAATTATTACCTGTTAGGATGTCAGCAAATAAAGTCTAGCATACAATAATTTAGGTCTAAATCCATAGCCAATTTAAGCATTATGATAGGGAGAAATAGTGAGCAAACACTTATACTTCCTCACTTGGCTAGTCATTGAATGACTCACCTAACAATATTGAAATTATCTGAGACAAAGAAACAAATCTAATAATAGCTTATTCCCAGCAAAGAAGTCATGAAAGAAAATACAAATACATCTTAATTCCAGATCATAAACCTAGTACAGCAGTCCATTTCCCACCTACTTCCAATCTTGAGGAATTGATCTGGGAATAAATGAAGTAAAACCTATGAAAACACTTAGAAAATTATAAAATGCCAAACAAATTGACAATATTGCTTTAATCTGCATTCTTCTTGTTAAAATGAAACACTTCTTTGAATGTTTTCTCAACTTGAACACTAATTATTATTATTTTTTTTTGCTTTTTGGGTCATACCCGAGATCCACAGGGGTTACTCCTGGCTTTGCACTCAGGAATCACTCCTGGCAGTGCTTAGGGGACCATATGGGATGCTGAGAATCGAACCCAGGTCAGCCGCGTGCAAGGCAAACGCCCTACCCGCTGTGCTATCACTCCAGCCCTTGAACACTAATTTTATGCTACAAATCCATAAAATTCATGAATCTTTACTATTTCCTTACTCCTCAAGTAATTACTTATCATCACAAAAATATTGTTTTAAGAGAATATCATTGTTCTATCACATTCGGGGCTGGAGCGATAGCACAGCGGGTAGGGCGTTCGCCTTGCACGCAGCCAACATGGCCAACCCAAGTTCGATTCCTCCGCCCCTCTCGGAGAGCCCGGCAAGCTACCGAGAGTATTCGATATGCCAGACACAGTAACAACAAAGTCTCCAATGGAGACGTTACTGGGCCCGCTCAAGCAAATCGATGATCAACGGGAGGGCCTTTACTTTACTTTACTTTTTACTATCACATTCTACTATAAACAAATTGCATAGAAATGAACAAATTATAACCTAAATTAGGACTTTTTGCTAATTCTAATAGCTTCTTCTAAAAATCAATTATTTTCAAAATACAGTTAGATATTTTGATCCCATTATTTTCCCAGTTAGATACATTTTATTTAACCAGTAGGTATTTTTCAAAGAATCTCAACATTCCCACTGAAATCACTGCAAATTGTTAAGAAAAACATCCCTGTTTAACCATTCATGTGAAGACAATTTAAATATGAAAGTTGATCACTTGATCACTTGACTTCCCGTTAATCGTCGATTTGCTCGAGCGGGCACCAGTAACGTCTCCATTTGTCCCTGTCACGTGCTAGCGTAGCCCAATGGCATCTGTTCGCTCTAGGAACACAAAGAGCCTCAAACTGATCGTCCATGATCTTGATGAAGAAGTCTGAACATGTGGTAGGTGGGCGACCACATAGTCTTTTGACATCCCATGGAATCCAGTTGGTAACGGCTCTAGTCCAGCGGTCGTCTTTAAATTTCATTATGTGACAAGCTCTTCTGATTTTTGACACCTTGGCAAACAAGACAGTGTGCCTGATTCTTGAGTGTCGATGAACTCCGGACTCATTCTCTCGTTTGAGTGAAACGTAACATTCCAAGCATAGCTCTTTCAATTCCTCTTTGGGAGACCCGAATAGCATTCTCATCTTGTTTGCGTTAATGCAGGAAGAACAGTGGAATCAAAGAGATGTGCCTGGAGCCGGAGGTTCTTCGTCCTCTTAGCTATTTCTTTGATGCTCTTGAAGGCGTTCCAAGCCACTCTCTTTCTCCTGCGCAGTTCGGGTGCCAGGTCATTTGTCATGTTGACTTCACGACCTAGGTACACATAGCTGTTGCATCCGGAGATGGTCGTTCTGTTAAGGGCGAATGAGGTGTCAGGTAAGAGGCTGTTTCTCATAAACATTGTCTTCATAAGATTCAACTGTAGTCCGACCTTTCCACACTCACGGTCGAAGTCGGCCAGCATTTGTGCCACCTTGGCTAATGGTTGGTGTTATTAAAACAATGTCATCAGCAAAGTGGAGGTGGTGCAGTTGCCGACCATCTATCTTCACTCCCATTCCTTCCCATTCCAGTCATTGCATGAGGTTCTCGAGGGTGGCACTGAAGAGTTTCAGTGAAATGGTATCAACCTGCCAAACCCCTCTCTTGACATCAATGATTACTTCTTTGTAGAATGGTGAGATCCTGGTAGTGAATCCGTAATACAGCTCATGGAGGATCTTGATGTATTGAGCTTGAATTCCCTGTTTGGCTAGGGCTTCAATGACCGCTTCCGTCTCAACAGAATCAAAGGCCTTCTTTAAATCATGAACGTTAGAAAGAGCGGCATCTTGAACTCCCAAGAAATCTCACTGAGTTTGATTATCGTGTGGATATGGTCGATGTTGCTGAAACCTTTGCAGAACCTGGCTTGCTTGCATGGTTGTCCTTCATCTAGTGTTCTGCCAATCCTATTTAGGATAACTCGAGTGAACAACTTGTAGATGACAGACATAGTTGCCAATGTTGTGGTTTTATCCCTTCTTGTACAGTAGTACAGTCCTGCTGGTTTTCCATTGGAACGGAACCTTGCATTCAGACAGGTAGAGTGTGAAGAGCCGAGCCAGAGTATTGATGAGTACTGATGGCAGGTTCTTCAGGTGTTCAGGTCTGACCTTGTCTGGGTCAGGTGCTGTTCATTTCGTTACTGACAAAATGGTGTGTCAGATTTCGGAAGGGAGAACATTGGGAACGACATATCCATGCTGCGGAATTTGGTATGTTGGCAAGTGGACATGGCTATCAAAGAGATTTGAATAGAAGTCATGGATAATCTTCCCCATTGCCCTTCTGGAAGATGTGATAGATCCATCAGGACGTCGGAGGGCAGTCATCTTGGTCTTGTAGTTGGCGAAGGACAGGCGGGCATTACGAATACTTTTCCCAGCTTCTGCCGCATCTACTAGCACTTCTGCCACATCTACCAGCACTTCTTTTTTATTTAATGAAAGTTATTAAGAAAATTTTTAAGGTACCCTGAAAACTTAGAGAAAAGTAAAAAAAATTAAAAAAACGAAAACAGGATGAGAACGCTATTCGGGTCTCTCAAAGAGGAATCGAAAGAACTATGCTTGGAATATCACGATTCACTCAAATGAGAGATAGAATCCGGAGTTCTGATCTTCGTCAATGCTCAAGAATCAGGGACGCTGTCTCATTTGCCAAGACATCAAAAATCAGATGGGCTGGACACGTAATGAGGTTTACAGACAACCACTGGACTAGAGCCATTACTGATTGGATTCCACGGGACATCAAAAGATCACGTGGACGCCCACCTATAAGATGGTCAGACTTCTTCGTCAAGACCCTAAATGATCGATTTGAGGCTCTGCATGTTCCTAGAACGAACAGATACCATTGGGCTACGCTAGCACGCAACCGGGATGAATGGAGACGTTACTGGCACCCGCTCGAATAAATCGATGAATAACGGGGATTAAGTATTAAGTGAAATGATATTAAGAAAATTGAATGAGTACTAGAAAATCGCCATTGTACTTAAAAGAGATGAAAGAGAAATAGATAATTTTATGAATTTTTTAATTCATTTTATATTATATTTACTTATTGCTTTTTCGGGTTCACATACATGGTATTCAGGGCTTACTCCTGGTTTTGTGCTCCTGGTTATACATGACCAGGCTCAAGGGAATTGTACGTCATCAAACTTGTATCAACAATAATCGAACCTGAATCAACTGCATGCAAGGTAAGTGCCCTACCTGCTCTACTATCACTCTGGCCCCATGACTATATGTTAAGACTATGAATACATAATATTTTTATAAAAAAATTGATCACATTTTTCAGTAAAAGTTTTCCTTATTATTTTTAGGGTGCGCATCTCCTGAATGTTTATAAAGAACAATATCCTTAGATTCTCATCCAAATCTTTTCCCAACTTGCAGTCCCAAGTTCATTTGCCAACTGATACCTCCTCAACTCTGACAGGACCTGAAGAGATTTCTCAGACTCTATCACAATACAAAAACATCTCTGAGTTCCTGCACTTGAAATACTTTAATGCTAATGACTCCTGCCTCAAGCCCCACATTATCTTCACAGCAGTTTTCTGCCTTCACTTTTTCTTGATGACACTATATTTGATACTCAAGGTACACAGGAAATACTGGTATTACCTAAGTACCCAAAATAAAATTAATAGTATCTATATAAGCATCTAATTAAAATAATGTTTCATTTTATTATAGCATTCCTAGTGAGATACATCTTACCAAAGAGAGAGAAAGAGGTTATTTTCTAGAGAGGCAAGAATAAAGATTGAAAGAGATGGCTTGGGGATCAAAAAATGTAAATGTGGGAGACACTAAAAAGCCATTACATATCATAAAAAACCATTTTCTAGAATACTTTAGGTTAATATTTTGCCTGAGTGTAGTGGCTATATAAGATACAGAGTGAAAAATAAAATTATTTCACTTATTATAAATCTCCTTTTGTCCCTGAAGATTGCTGTCACACACCATTGAAAGGTACTAGATTAAAGTTTTCTTAAGAATTTCTTGAAAGGAAGGTAGATTAAAAACAAATTTTCTATTTGCTCTTTGCTATGAAGAATATGTCTACGCTCTATAAGGAGCAACTCATTCTTCAGCTGTTAAAAATATTATCACATTAGTTTTTTTTTTCTTACTAGTGAAACACCATGAGGTACAGTTGTAGACTTATAAACTTTCATGCTTGGGTTTCAGTTATACAATGATCGAGAACCCATCCTTCCACCAGTGCCCATACTCCACCACCAATGATCCCAGTAGCCCTCCCAGTCCTTCACCCTACCCCCCCCCACCCTGCCCCACCTCTGTGGCAGGTCATTCCCTTTTGCTCTCTCTCTTTCCTTTAGGGTGTTGTGGTCTGCAATAGAGGTACTGAATGGCCATCGTGTTTGGTCTATAGTCTACTTCCAGCATGCATCTCGCATCCCGAGCGAATCTTCCAAACGTCCTTTATTTGGTGTTCCCTTCTCTATCTGAGCTGCTTTTTCCCCCCAGCATGTGCTGCTGGCTTCCAAGCCGTGGACCAGATCTCCTGGTATCCCAACTATTCTTGGGTGTTCGTCTCCCATTCTGCTACTTTATATTCCCTAGATGAGTGCAGTCTTTCTACGTCTCTGCCTCTCTTTCTGGCTCATTTCACTTAGCATAATACTTTCCATGTAGAACCACTTGTATGCAAATTTCATGGCTTCATCTTTTCTAACAGCTGCATAGTATTCCATTGTATAGATATACCAAAGTTTCTTTAACCAGTCATCTGTTCTCAGACACTCGGGTTTTTTCCAAATTTTAGCTATTGTGAACAGTGCAGCAATGAACATACAAGTGCAGATGTCATTTCGCCTGTACTATTTTGCCATTCTGGGATATATTCCCAGGAGTGGTATTGCTGGGTCAAATGGGAGCACAATTTCTAATTTTTCAAGAAGTGTCCATACTGTTTTCCAAAAGGGCTGAACCAGTAGGCATTCCCACCAGCAGTGAAAGAGCGTCCCTTTCTCGCCACATCTGCGCCAACACACGTTTGATTTTGTTCTTTTGGATGTGGGCCAGTCTCTGTGGTGTAAGATGATATCTCATTGTTGTTTTAATATGCATCTCCCTGATGGATTAGTGATGTAGAGCATTTTCTCATGTGCCTTTCAGTCATTCTGATTTCTTCTTTGAGAAAGTTTCTGTTCAATTCATCACCCCATTTTTTCAGCTAATCTTTGATAAGGGAGCAAGAAATGTGAAGTGGAGCAAGGAAAGCCTCTTTAACAAATTGTGCTGGCAAAACTGGACATCTACATGCAAAAAAAAAATGGGCTCAGATCTCTACCTAACACCATGTACAAAAGATCAAAATGGATTAAAGACCTCAACATCAGACTGGAATCCATAAGGTACATTGGAGATAAGATTGGCAAAACCCTCCACGACATTGAAACGTGACATCTTCAAATATGACACACCACTGGAAAAGCAAGTGAAAACAGAGATAGACAAATGGGACTATCTTAAACTAAGAAGCTTCTGCACCTCAAAAGAAACAATGACCAAAATATAAAAGACAGTCTACAGAATGGGAAAGGATATTCATCCAATACCCATCCGATAAGAGGTTGATATCAAAGATATACAAAGCACTGGTTGAACTCCACAAAATATATTTTTTTTAAATCAGTGCGTACTCAATCTTGACAGGGGCCTCAGGGCTAAGCTTGCACTGAGGTTCTGAAAGTACTCTTCCTGGTACTGCTAAGAGGCCCTGTTGCCTACACCCAGCAGTGCAGGAATCTGACTCTGGGTCCACTGCTTATAAAGATGAAATACATCCTCTGAGAAATTTCCAAGCCCCCAGAGTTCTTTGTGTAATTTTTTTTCCTCATCATAATTGTTTCCTTGTAATATTTGCTATGGGTTCAAGCAGCCTTATCTTTTGTAGATATTACAGGTGTATCTTTCACAACATTGCAATATTTTTATCATGAGCATAGTTTTTAAGTAAAAATAATTATCTGTTTGGCCAGAAATGGATTCTATGATGCCAAGAGTGGCATTGTTTTGTTTCTTTACTAAAATTCTGTCTCATACCTATAAAAAAGTGTAAGCTTTGAACATTAGGATAACTGCTTACAATTAGAATTTGAAATTCCCTCACATTGGATCAAATATTTAGATACATGTTAAATCTAAACTCTACATGGTTAGTACTACTAGCAATGGCATATTAATGAGATTAATTAATAATATATTATATATCAACATTATTAATGTTATTATTGCTACTCTTTTGAAAGTTGTAGATACTAACAAATAGAAATTATGTATCATGTAGGCTTTCATACAGAGTATGATAAAAGAGGTAGACTCTTATGGGTCTGAAAACATTTAAAGCTGCTTTCATTAAAGATAAATACCTACACTTATAGTAATTAACAGAATGTATTAATATATCTATCCACAAAATTTTATCAATTATGCCATATTTTCTGTATCTATATACCATTTATAAATGACCTACAGTGTAACAAATACAAATATGACTTTTTGGCATTAAAACCATGTAACACAGTAGGAATACCACCAATTTGAAAATCAAATTCAGATGTTATTATATTATCTAAGTCTCAGATTCGCATAAAGAAAAGTATTATTGCCCTGACCTCTTCAATTTTTTCACTTAATTTTATAAAATAAAAATATGATGAATTATGCTGAACATAAAGTACTACACTGCAAAACCAAGGGATATTATTATAAGCTGTCCTTACTTTTGTCACTGTTCATTTTCCAAGCACTCACTTGACATTTCTATTCTCACACATGTCAACTTCATTGTTTAAACAGTTACTTTCTTGACCCCTGCACTATAAATTTAATTGGCATTTAAATAAGCCAAAATGGCTTGTTATATATTGATGATATACTTACATAACGAAGACCCAAAAAATGGGAATGAGAAAAACCAACAGTTGCATATTTCCTGCATATAAAAGAGACTGTATTATCTGTTTTGCTTTGGGGAACTACAAGTTACAGTGGTGAGGAACAGTACTGAAGAGACAAGAAAATCATGCATCAAGGTAAGAACACTGGGAGTATCCAAAT
The DNA here is from genome assembly GCF_029834395.1 of Sorex fumeus. NCBI lineage: Eukaryota > Metazoa > Chordata > Mammalia > Eulipotyphla > Soricidae > Sorex > Sorex fumeus. The sequence continues at coordinate 9,557,670 of NW_026606085.1, read as the reverse complement.
CTATCAAACAAGAGAAGGAAAACTCAGGAAAATAACATAAACTATTCATTTAGGAGAAAGAAAATCTGGGAAGAAAGTTCGACTGGAACTTCAAAATTAAGAGCTGGAGTGATATTACAGTGGTCAGGAACCCTTGCACGTGTCGACCTGGGTTCGATCCGGCATCCCATATGGTCCTGCAAGCACTGCCAGGAGTAATTCTCCTGAATTGAGTGAAGAGTAACCTCTGAGCGTCATTGGATATGGCCTCAAAATCAAAAAACAAGGAAGGAAGAGAAAGAAAGGAAAAGAACAAAGGAAGAAAGAAAATGCAAAAGCAATTGACTAAAGCCCAGGTCAATTTTCTTCAGCTATAATTAATTTTATATTGTTAACTTATTTTTATATTTGCAAAGTTATCAAGAAATAGAAGAAAACTGTAGAATTATAATTTTGATTGTGTAATACTAAAATCTTGAACAAACCAGTTAAGCAAACATACTAACTCCCCTTATTTATATGAAGTTATATAAAATTTACCTTCTATGGAACTATGTAGAATTAAAACAATATTCTTTGTTTGAAATTCATTTTGTCATTAAAAATTCTTCTTTTAGGGACTGCATTTTAACTATTTTGCATTACTGATTCTGTTAAAACAGGAGGTAAAAATAAATGCCTATGAAAATGTGATTTATTAAAATGTAATATTTTAGAAGCAAGTGGGAAAAGACAAAGAACATTAGTGCAGTGCCTAATAGTGGTTCATTTCAATCTTTTGGTGTTAAGAGGATCAATAAATAGATATGATATCATCTTGAGATCACAGGTTAGGTATGATGACTAAAACTTCTCAGAAATGCATCTGTAATTATTTTTTTCTCTTAAGTTCCAGATTGAGGGAAACAAAGAAAATTAACCAAAGTAAGTCTCCTGAGCAAATGCAGACAGCATTATTTACAGCTGGTATGCGTCAGAGGATGATAGCTGAGAAGTCCCTCAACACACCTGCCTGTGTTTTAAGTGATGCTGTTTCTTTGCTACATTAGTAAAGCTCTTCACACTTAATTCTGAGAAGTTTCACTCAATTTAAAAAGCTCCACATATATTGGAGACTGCAGTAATTTGTTCCTTTAACAAATCTGCCTTTCTATTTTGCTGAAAAAATAAAGAACGTATTGTAGAATAATCATTAAAAAGAAAATGAAGTATGAGGTCTTATTTGTAAATATATAAAAATTGTTGCATTAATCAATATTATATTTCAGCAGCTTTCACTTAAAAACTAAATTTTCTATTTTTACCATAACTCCATACACTCCTAATCATGACAACTGCATATAAGTACTTCAGAAAAAAAATTTTCAAAGGATGAGAAAAATATATACCAAGTCTTGAGGTCAGGTAGATAGTTGCCTTGCATATACCTGACTCCAGTTGTATCCACACCACTGCATATGGTCACCTGAGCACAGCCAGGAGAGATTCCAGAGCCAAACTGAAGTCCTTAGCCAATAGGATGTGGCCCAAACTTCATCATATCTATCTATCTATCTATCTGTAAAATATACAAGGGCAATGGAGAAGATGACTTCTACTTAGATCTCTTCAATAGACATGTCCACCTGCTGACATACCAAATTGTGCAGGATGGATATGTCGTTCCCAATGTTCTCCCTTCCGAAATCCGACACACCATTTCGTTGCTAAAGAAACAAACAGCACCCGGCCCAGACAAGGTCAGATCTGAACACCTGAAGAACCTGCCATCAGTATTCATCAATAAGCTGGCTTGGCTCTTCACACGCTACCTGTCTGAATGCAAGGTTTCCGTCCCAGTGGAAAACCAGCAGGACTGTACTACTGTACAAGAAGGGAGACATCCACGACATTGGCAACTATCGCCCAATCTGCCTATTGTGTGTCATCTACAAACTGTTCACTCGAGTCATCCTGAATAGGATTGGCAGAACACTAGATGAAGAACGACCATGCGAGCAAGCTGGGTTCTACAAAGGATTCAGCACCATCGACCATATCCACACGATAACCAAGCTCATTGAGGTTTCTCGGGAGTTCAAGATGCCGCTCTTTCTAACGTTCATTGATTTAAAGGCCTTTGATTCTGTTGAGATGGAAGCAGTCTTTGAAGCCCTAGCCAATCAGAGCATTCAAACTCAATACATTAGGATCCTCCATGAGCTGTATTATGAATTCACTACCAGGACCTCACCATTCTACAAAGTAATCATCGATGTCAAGAGAGGGTTTTGGCAGGGTGATACAATTTCACCGAAACTCTTCAGTGCCATCCTTGAGAACGTCATGTGACGACTGGAATGTGGGAAGGTATGGGAGTGAGAATAGATAGTCAGCATCTATACCATCTCCGTTTTTCTGATGACATCATTCTAATAACACCAAACATTAGCCAAGCAGCACAAATGCTGATCAACTTCAACCGGGAGTGTGGAAAGGTCCGACAACAGCTGAATCTTACGAAGACAATGTTTATGAGAAACGGTCTTGTTCCTGACGCTCCATTTGCTCTCAACAGAACGACCATCTCCGAATGCAACAGTCATGTGTACCTAGGTCAAGAAATCAACATGATGAATGACCTCTCATCTGAGTTGCGCAGAAGGAAGAGAGCGACTTGGAACGCCTTCAAGAGCGTCGAAGAAATAGCTAAGAGGACGAAGAACCTCCAGCTCCGGGCACATCTCTTTGATTCCACTGTTCTTCCTGCATTAACATACACCTCAGAGACCTGAGCCTTATGAAAACAGGATGAGAACACTATTCAGGTCTCCCAAAGAGGAATTGAAAGAGCTATGCTTGGAGTATCAGGTTTTACTCAAATGAGAGAAAGAATCTGGAGTTTTAACCTCCATCAAGGACCAAGAATCAGGGACACTGTCTCATTTGCCAAGACATCAAAAATCAGATGGGCTGTCTTGTTTGCCAAGGCGTCAAAAATCAGATGGGGTAGACACATAAGGAGATTTGGAGATGACCGCTGTACTAGAGCCGTTACCAACTGGATTCCACGGGATGTCAAAAGACCGCATGGCCACCCACCTAACAGATGGTAAGACTTCTTCATCAAGATCCTGAACGATTGGATTGAGGCTCTTTGTTTTCCTAGAATGAACAGATGCCATTGGGCTACACTAGCACGCGACAGGGACAAATAAAGACGTTACTGGCGCCCACTCAAGCAAATCGATGATTAACGGGAAGTGATCACGTGATTTCTCAGGTTTTACAAAATAATGCACTTGTCACCACTTAAAATATGTCTCAATAAAACTTCTCAATAGAAGTGTACATCATCAAAATTTGTCAAATCTTCAAATGAATTCTCATTTTCTACTGGCTTAAGCCGGCATTCCTTACTAAATTGTTCTCAAAACACTCAGATATTTTCTATTTTCCTCAAAATATAATGATGTGAAACTGCTGGCAGCCTACTCAATAAACATTTTTCTTTTTTCCTTCCAACAGTTTTCTCCCCCCATCCCAGTGTGACATGGGAACAAGTCATAAATATCAGTAGGTTATGTAAATTAACTTCCAAATTCTAATAAAGAGTATAACTTAGTTTTGACAATTAAGGGAATACTACTGAGAGGAAAATTTGACAAAATAAGGTCTCACAATTAAAATAAAACAAATGGGAAAGTCAACTCCTCTTCTGCTTCACAGAAGTCATATTTGTATACAAAGTTTTTGTTGATGTAGGAATTGTGCCATCTTCATAAGCATCAACCAGAGAACCAGGCTCGCATCTTATGGATTAAAAGTGAGAAAGATAGAAATGAGAGCAGGATAGAGAAAAAAAACAGATAGAAATGTCTTGGAACTGATGCCAAAGATAAAGTACTTTCAATGTCTGTCTCTACTCATTCCTATCTCGTGACTAGAAAATGAGGTAGTATGTTTCTTTCATAGTTATGCTACTCAGATTTGGGATTTCTGATATTCTCTGCCAAGAACATCATAACAGATGCAGTGTGCAATAAAGAAATCATAGCCCTGTCACTATCACTTTGTTCCATTTGCCTTTGACTATTTTAGGCTCTTCTTTAGCACAGTGGTAGGGCGTTCGCCTTACAAGCAGCCAACATGGCCGACCCGAGTTCGATTCCTCTGCACCTCTCGGAGAGCCCGGCAAGCTACCGAGAGTATTTGATATGCCAAACACAGTAACAACAAAGTCTCCAATGGAGACGTTACTGGGCCCGCTAGAGCAAATCGACGATCAACGGGAGGGCCTTTACCTTTTACCTTTACCTTTAGGTCTTAGGTCTATTCACATTTTAAACATACTCAAAAAAGAAGATGAAACATACATCCCTCGCTCGATAAACATATGTAGCACTGTAGCACTGTCCTCCCGTTGTTCAACAATTTGCTCGAGCGGGCACCAGTAACCTCTCACAACAAATTGTGAGACTTGTTACTGTTTTTGGCATATTGAATAAGCCATGGGTAGGTTGCCAGACTCTGACATGCAGGCGAGGTACTCTCAGTAGCTTGCCGGGCTCTCCGAGAGGGGCAGAGGAATCGAACCCGTGTCAGCTATGTACAAGGCAAATGCCCTACCTGCTGTGCTATCGCTCCAGCCATGAAAGATATTTCCTTCACTTTTCTCCTTTATATGAATTTGCTATCGCTCCAGCCATGAAAGATATTTCCTTCACTTTTCGCCTTTATATGAATTTTCACAGTACAGCTCGTAGTAAGAATTTGGCATAACATAAATGTTTTATAATAAAATTAAGCACTCTATATGTGTTGAACATATATATCAGATTCAGTAATACAGATGAAATATGATATGTATATATCTATACTCTGTTTCTATCTAGAAATGGTTCAAGACCAGAAGATAAACATATGTAAATAAAAGCAATCTTGTTATGCCTGCAAAGGCTGGAATATAATTATATGAAGGGGAAACAGCGACAGCAACAATAATCTGATCTATATAGGGACAGTCAGAACTGTGTTCTTTATGTCTTAAAGGAGGAGCTGGAGTTCCCCCGGTTGACAAGTGTGCTTAAAGATTTACACTCAGAATTGGGTAGAATGTGCAAAGACAAACAAGTGTGAAAAAAGATGACACATTCAAGGACCTGAAGACAATTTTCCTTTTTTTGAGAAGAACCTTCAGGAGGTAAGAGCTCATATATTTAGCTAGAAAGGTAGACAACAATTATCACAAAATGTTTGTATTACATACTTACTTTCCAATTTAATTTAAAAGTCATTTATGTTTTTTTGTGATCATGTTCTAGAATTTGCAAGATCATACTGATCTCAAACTTCCTTCACTATTAGTACATAGCTTTATGTGAACTAGTCTGACAGTATATAACGATTCTTAGAATACACATCCTGGTCAATATATGCTAATTCATTTTTTTAAATGAACAACCAGAGTGGTAGCAATAGTCCAGTGGGTAGGATGCTTACCTTGTATGGGGCCAACCTGAGTTTTATCTCTGGCATCCCATATGGTCCCCCAACCTCCGCCAGGAGTGATGCCTGAGACAGAGCCTAGATTAAGTCGTAAATAGCTGTGGCCTCAAAATCAATAAATAATTTTTAAAACTCAGTACCCAGAAGCATAGTGTGGATACTGAAAGTCAGAAAACTTTTCATGGAAATCTTAATATAGAGTTTCCATTTATATTAATGACTTCATTTTCCACTGACACGATGAATCTTAGAATTCTATCTTTTGATTCTGCTGCATAAAAATTCTATTTAGTGTTAGTTGAGTATGTATCATGAAATTCTCCAATTACCCTGCAAAAGGTCTCTTTAGAGATCTTTAAGTTTTGAAGAAAAAGATTAATATAAATCCCAACAAATATATATTTATCAATTAACTCCAAAGTGATACATTCATCACCAAACAAAACGTAATTATAAATTTACTTAAAAATGTTACCTTCCCACTCAACAAGAAAGAGTATAGGACCAAAGAAATAGTCATAAAGTGATAGATTAATGAAAAAAGAAGAGGAAATAAAATATCAATCCTCATGTTAATTTGAAACTGTCACTGTCACTGTCCTCCCGTTGTTCATCGATTTGCTCTAGTGGGCCCAATAACATCTCCATTGTGACACTTGTTACTGTGTTTGGCATATCGAATACGTCACGGGGAGCTTGCCAGGCTTTGCTGTGCAGGCGAGATACTCTCAGTAACTTGCCGGGCTCTTTAAGAGGAGTTAATTTGAAAAATAAAAGCAATTTTAAATAATCGAAAACTGTTAACTTAATTGAAAATTATACTGATTTGCAAAGACAGGAGAAAGTGTTAGAAAAAACTTTTCATTTGAAGTTATTAAGGGGGAATAAAAAGCTTAACAGAATTTTGATAATGCTTTAGTGCCATCTTACTACTGTGGTTTATATATAAAAAAATCTTAATAATTTAGCAATTTTCTGCTTTCTGAATATGTCCATAAACGTTTTAAACATATCACAAAAAAACAACTGAGAGAAATAATGTGAAATTGTCTTGGTTGATACTATTAAATATACTCAAAATGTTAGCAAAAAGTTAATCATCCATATGATTATATAAATATCATCATAGTTATGTTTGCATTCTTTTATTTCCCTGTAACACTATACATTACATAATATTTAATTTTTGTTATTGTTAAACTTTATATTTTATAACAGTGTTAAGAGTACCAACAAATCCCAAATGACTTCTTCTAAATATCTCATTCTGATGCAAAGGTATGACACAGAAGACCAAGCAAACTCAATAGCAAGATTTAGTTTCATGAAATGCAATATGCTAATCTTCTTTATCCTGTCTCCTGGGTAATAAAAAAAAGAAATTGCATCTTGGGACACTAAGGACTATAGTGCTACTCAATATTGATAGGTGACGTGTAAAAACTGTTTGATTCCATTAGAAGCAGAATAAAACTAAAACAAGCAACCCTTTGAAAGAACTATTCAAAGAAATAAAAAAAAAACACAAGTTACAATTCTCGTTCACTGAAAAATACTGAGGCTTTCCCCCTGGCGCTTTTTCTCTGTACTTCCCCTTCCGTTAACTTACTAATCTATGAAAAAACTCATTCAAATAAGCTTTGTTTTCCAAATATGAAAGAAAACTAGATTCTGCACTTTCCCTGGCTAGTATTGGATACTCTCTTATATGATCGTTCATATTAAAAGACATAAAAGTTCATTTTGTTGGCACAACATATCTCTAGGATGACAACTTTAAAGTAGCTTTGCTTCTATTTAAAAATGCTTTATATTTAGGTAATATTGTCTAGAAAGTTGGATATTGTCAGACACTTAGTGACAACATAAGAAAGCCCTTCTGGAGGGCCCAACAGGTTCAAAGGAAACACCACCTAAAAGATATTCCAAAGCCCTTCCTGACTGCCCAAGGGCAAAATACTTCCTAGGGTGTTTTTCTCCTTTCCTCAGTCCAATAACTCTATCAATTCTATCAACATCTTAATACTAGTTATTTTTGTATGGACACAGTAAGCGATAACATTGAGGCTTGCAGGGCAGCTGTCCTGAGACCATCTTGCCAGACACTCAGACTACAGTGCTCAGGCCAGATTAATCATTCCTAACCCTAGCAGGGTCCAAATCTAGTTATTATATTTTGGATCATGACAGCATTTGTCCATGACCAAGCTCTTAAATTATAGTTAAGCATTATGGCACTTTGACCAGGCCCATCTCGATGCCAAGGTAGCACATAGCTTACCGCTTGCCCTGGTTCCATCCAGTCCTTCGTCGGGACCCTGCTTTGGGGGCCACTAGGAAGTTAGGGCAGCTGAGGCTTAGGTCGAGAGAACAAATGCCCAGGAGGAAAATATCACTGAGAGTATTGTTACAAAAGCATAGCATATACTGTCTTCTTGTGCCCATACAAAAAGGACATTGCTCTGAATAAAATATGCAAAGGACTTAGGGAGAAGAGAGAAATAATATTTAAAAGTCAACAGAGCACAAAGAAAGAAGTTACAAATAAACACAGAGAAATGGAAGTACTGTGATGGGAGCAACCCAATAAACCTAAACCACCTGAGGCTATCTATGCAGGAAGGACAAAACAGTGTTATCCTATATCTCCCCCATTTTCTTTTTACAAAAACACAAAAGTATGAAATAGAGTAACAATTTTAAACACAGAACAGTCTCATTAGTTATACTAAGATTTCATTCCAACCTTGAACCTAGAGCAGTGCCTGTAGTAAAGCCTCCAATTGTCCTGCACTGTCCAGGGGTGATAAGAGTCACCAATGATGAGAGTCATTTAGTCATGTTCTGAAGAAATGAAGTCTCTGGATCAAAACTGAAGCGGTGTTCTTGTAACAGCATCAGTAATGGTTGCAGCAATGAGGCCCAGGGGAGCAGCTATTAGGAGACAGATAAATTTCAGGAAGCACTGGATCACTCTGGGAGCATTGGAACAGGAGTATCACAACTTCTGGCAGGAGCACTTCAGCAGAAAAATGCAGTAATTCTCTGGTCAAGTTCATCGGCAGTCATAGATGTGCAACCTAGCTTATGTTCAATAAAAAAACACTTTTTTAAAGTTATCAGACGCTTTGACCATTGGGGTTTGGTCTCCATGCCTGGGGGTAGAGAAAGAGGCAGCAGGGAGATATATGCATACACATAAGAAGTATATATGTGTATGCATATATCTGTGTGTTTTTCTTGAGTTTCTGTCTATGCGTTGGGACTGGCAATGATAAGAATTTTGTATTTTCTCTTATTTTATTTTTGGGTTGGGGGACAGGCCTGGAGGTGACAAGCTTACTTCTTCCTCTGCACTTAGGGTAACTCCTGGCAGCACTTGAGGAACTGTGTGGAGTGCCAGGGATTGAATCCAGTTCACTAGCATAAGTCAAGTGCCTAATCCACTGTACAATCTCTCTGGCCCCCAGTGTTTATTGTTTTTTTGTTCTTATTTTATTTTTTAGCAAATAAATACCATTCACTAAAGAGTAAAGTACTTCTTGTTAGGAATAAATAATCTGCTCAAACTAAAAAGGATAACTCAAGTGTATTATTGTAGTATTTTACAAAATGACATTTTACAACATTTTAAATGATGCCACACATCCACAGTTAGTGTTTATATTTTATTGAGAAATTTCATCTTAATGACTATTTTACTTGAGGAATACAATGCATATATTTAAAATCAATAATTTCATATATATAACAATAGCATTAACTTTGCAGAAAAAATAACGTAGTAATACAATTATAACCCACTTTTATTCTTAAATCAAAGTTTTTCTTTCCAAATATATAGTACTTTACTGTCAATTCCCCTGACCACTGCGAATATTCATTAAGTAAAAAGAACGCAATACAGTTATTAAATAAATACACTTATAGGAGAGCTAAAACGAGAAACACTAATTTTCATAATAGAAGTAGGAAAATTTTGGTTATTTTTCTTCATATTTTCCAAAGATTTTAGATAGCCTCAGGTTGAAATGTCGCTTCAAATATTCCCTTTAGTTCGTTTTTTGGATTAAGATTCATTTCAAACTTTAAAGGGATCAAACAAACATAAACGCACTTTTACTTTAACAAAAAGATCTAAAATAAAAGGAATGTTAGTGTAATTTGTTTCATTCTTGTCTTGTTTCGGTTTGGGGGCCACACTCAGTAATTCTCAGGCTTCCTACTAGCTCTGACTGAGCACAAAGGTCGCCTCTGGCAAACCTGGGGGAACATCTGAGGCACCTGAAATGGAACCTGGTTGAGTCAGCTGCTCCTGAGCTAATTGTTCTTTTCACTGCACCATTTCTCCAGCCCCTGTCTGTGTAATTTGTATAGTAATTAACTGTAGAAAGTTTATTTTGAGTCAATCACTTTTCCTGGTATTTCTATATATACTTTTGCGTAGAAAGAGGTATTACACAGTTGGTACTCTTGCATCTGACTCTTGGTTTGTCCTCATATTATTCTAACTTTTGAGATCTTTTTTATCATTCTCTAGGCTAATTATATTGAGAGTTGACAGCAAAAAGTGTACAAAATACCTGAATGTAGTCCTAACGTGAGCTGAAAGGGATTATTTGTTGTAACACTGAAATTTAAAAATGGCTATAGAGACTTTAAATACCTTTTTTTTGCAAAAGTGTCTTTACCCATTCCTCAATTCATCTTTACTGTCTCTCTACATGTATATAGAAATAATTGGAGATAGATTTCTCAAAAGCTGAAAACGGATCATCTAAAAAGAGTAACTTCGGTTGTATTTTGTTAACTTATTCTTTTCTTCACTTTTCAGTGTATCTTACATCTTTTGTAATAAAGCATCCCAAATGCTTTCAGGAAAAAATATACTATGAGTGAACACAAATACACTTTTTTAAAGATGCCAAAAATCTAAACTAAAACTTCCTTTTCATGCAAATTTCCTCCCAGGAAGAACAAAAACAAAACCTGAACAAAAAGAGGAGGGTTCTGCTCTGTAGACTGCTCAATGATAGGAGTCTACAACCTTTTGTAAGTTACTAGGGGGAAGAGTGCCCAGCGCACAGCCAGGGAAGCCCCTGGTAGAGCCATTTTTCAGGCCAGTGGGGACCAAATGGTCCTCAGGAAGGTGGCTCACCAGCCCTGTGAGAGAGATCCCGCCAGAAGAGGAACCCAGGGTGGAGGCTGGCAGCTCAGACCTCATTAGCAAAAGAGGGAGATCTGTCCCCTAGACCTGAGGAAGTTAAGTGACTAATTAAATCCTACCCTGCTGATGACAAGAAACAAGCCTAAGGGCCTGGCTTCCCCATCCCTTCCCTCCTCTGAACCTTTCACTGAGAGCAGTAACACATTTAGGAAGAGGAATCTTAAAATCTCTGCCTAAGGCAAAGGACAAGGATGAGGTTTACATGTTTCACAAAGTAATTCCTGAAACACAAGGAGCTGGTGCTTATAAACAGACCATTCAAGACATCTAAATAAGATTTAAAAATAATAACTAAGTTTCATATTTTTAAAAAAATATTCACTATTTTTCTGAGATATGCCAGAAAATATATAGACGCTGGGATGAATAACAAAAAAATACCCAATACCTCATCTCAAGTTAAATAAAAGACATTTCAAAACAAACAATCATAGCAGAAAGAAGTCACTATCATAAAGATAGTCACAATAGTGCTGTGGAGTAATGCCCTCCCATTGATCGTCGATTTGCTCAAGCGGGCCCAGTAACGTCTCCATTGGAGACTTTGTTGTTACTGTGTTTGGCATATCGAATACTCTCGGTAGCTTGCCGGGCTCTCCGAGAGGGGCGGAGAAATCGAACTCGGGTCGGCCATGTTGGCCACTTGTAAGGCGAACGCCCTACCCACTGTGCTAATTGGTATCAGGGCATTCATCAATCTAATAATCCTCTTGCAAATTTTGAGGACAGAAATGAAAGGGAGGATACTTGATTTCAATTCATCATGTTTAATGTATCCTTTACCCCCAAATTTTTCCTAACCCCAACTCAAGGTAACCTGACCTACATCTTTCTATTATATTAAGCCTGTTTCCTTTTAACATAATTGATAAACAATTCTAGGGAAATTTCACATACAATGAATTTAAAAACTCAGTTTTCTATAACATGATTTTTCACTGATTGTTTCCCACCAACTCTAGTAGTAACTGGTTTAAGTATGCCATCTCCTACTGCTGCTTTCAAATTAGAGCAGGAATGAATCCCTGCCAATTCCCGTGACTCCTGGCTAGCAAAAGAGAACTGTCTTCTGAAACTGAGGCTACTCCAAAGTGAAAACGAAAAAAGAATTAAAAGAGATTTCCTCTTTCATTCATTAAACTTCACTCTTTCGTATGGAGATAATTTTTAAATATTTTCAACACCTGGAACCCAAAAGCCTATGCCTTTCTTTGTTATTAATTTTCTATTTATCTAACCAAAATATACTTAACAAACTAACACTATTCTATTTATATAAGATTCAATAGCAGACCCTGCCTTGTCTTCATTTACTTCCGTCAAACTTGTTTACTACCTTTAAGGTGATATTTTAAAAGTCAAAACTTTGTTACTTTTAAAAATATTCTTCAGTGGTTTATCACTGTTTTCAGGATGAAATCTTGGTTACACAAATGCTTTGAGAACTGGACTGCCTGCCACTTTCTCCTCACCAACTCTGCTCCCTCACCTGCCCTGTTTATAGCTGCCCTATTTATGCATTTTGTAACATCCAAGATTTTCTCTAATGTCTCTAGGTTCTGCCACTTAACGCTCAAGTATCTTCAACAAGCACTTGTCTAGGTGCAGTTACTACTGCTCCAAACCAACTAAAAGCTAAACTCACGTATGCCTTAGTTGTGCCCATGTGTTTTCATCCGAGATGTCCTTGCTGATTCCTCTCACCTAAATGAATGAAATGCCTCTATTATATATCCCATGTCTCAGGCATATTTTTCAATATATTCATCATACTATATTGTAATTGTTTGTCACTTGTTTTTGTTATAGGAAAGCTGTAACATAGTGCCTATAACAAGCAGGTATACAAAGAATGCAGAGTATTTTTAGCATATAATTAAATTGGAGCGATAGCACAGCGGGTAGGATGTTCGCCTTACAAGCGGCCAACATGGCCGACCCGAGTTCGATTCCTCCGCCCCTCTTGGAGAGCCCGGCAAGCGACCGAGAGTATTCGATATGCCAGACACAGTAACAACAAAGTCTCCAATGGAGACGTTACTGGGCCCGCTCGAGCAACTTTTGGGGCTGGAGTGATAGCACAGCGGTAGGGCGTTTGCCTTGCACGCAGCCAACATGGCCGACCCGAGTTCGATTCCTCCGCCCCTCTCGGAGAGCCCGGCAAGCTACCGAGAGTATTTGATATGCCAGACACAATAACAACAAAGTCTCCAATGGAGACGTTACTGGGCCCGCTCGAGCAAATCGACGATCAACGGGAGGGCCTTTACCTTTACCTTTACCTTTTACTATTAGGAATGGGCTAGAGAGATAGCACAGTGGAAAGGCGTTTGCCTTGCGCGCAGCCAACATGACTGACTCGAGTTCGATTCCTCCACCCCTCTCAGAGAGCCCGGCAAGCTACTGAGAGTATCTAGCCCACACGGCAGAGCCTGGCAAGCTACCTGTGACGTACTTGATATGCCAAACACAGTAACAAGTCTCATGATGGAGACATTTACTGGGCCCGCTCGAGCAAATCGATGAACAACAGGAGGACCGTGAGCATGACTATTAGGAATATAGTTCCTATTTTTATATATACGAATATATATATATTCCTATATATAAAAATAGGATCTATCACTGTCACTGTCCTCCTGTTGTTCATCGACACTCTTTTCAATACAATATGAATTGTATTGAAAAGAGTGAAAGAAAGTAAACTAAAAATTAAAAGTGTTGGAATTCAAAGAAAAAATTAGATCCATTTTGGAAAATCCCCGGCATCCCCAAATCCCCGGCATCTCCAAATCAGCCGCTTGCTTTTAAGGCTGGAGCGATAGCACAGTGGTAGGGCGTTTGCCTTGCATGCAGCCAACATGGCCGACCCGAGTTCGATTCCTCCGCCCCTCTTGGAGAGCCCGGCAAGCTACCGAGAGTATTCGATATGCCAGACACAGTAACAACAAAGTCTCCAATGGAGACGTTACTGGGCCCGCTCGAGCAAATCGATGAACAACGGGAGGGCCTTTACCTTTTACCTTTACCAATACAATATCTCATTCCTAGACCACTCTTCCCCTCTTCTTCCTATATATGACACTAACTTGCCTCTCCATTCTTCACATATGAACTTTCTATTGATGAAGATGACACTTTAACCTGTCTTCCTGCTTTCTATTCTCAGTCTTCTAAGATTTCCACTCCTGTTTAGTGAACAGCGATTGTCTGCTTCCCTTCCACATCTCTCCATTGGCATAACTATCAATATTTATTTTAGGAGAACAATAGCTTTTTGAAGAGAAGAAAAATAAAAATACGGAGTTGCCTAGAGATGCATTAAAATCTGGCCACCATGATAATGTTGACAAATTTTCTGACCATGCATGCCCTTAACTTTTCAAGAATAAAAGAAAACATTAGTGTTTTAGTGTTGAAATAAAAATCTATAGATCCTTAAAGAGTTTCCTTCTGTAAAATTCCAAAGACACTGGAAGGCTTGTATTAATATGTGTGTTTTGGCCTTTGATAATGCAAATGCTAAGATAGAATTTATATGTATCAGTGACTCATTTACTAGGAAAATACCTATGATGGAAACCAAAAAAAAAAAAAGCTTGGAATAATACAAAAATAAGGATTTGGTTTTTGCGAAAGGAAAGGAAAAAAAGTTATACCAATGCAAGACCTGAGACTAAGTTTCAGTTGGAAATTTGGCAAGGCCAAAAGAAAGCACTGAATCAGTCACCATAGGAAGATTCTTAAGTATTCCTTCTGTGCATCAATTGCTGTGGAACAGCAAAGAGAAAGTGAAACATGAGCTTAAATGCAGTGATGGATTTCAGAGAGAAAAGCTGTACAATAAAAGGACACCCGAGCTTCCATAGTCAGACCTGAGAGCAAGGTTCTGGCTGCCACCATATGGTTTACACTGCCTGGCTTGGCGTATGAGAAGCATCTTCATAAAACATCAATTAACATCTACTGTCCATGTTTCGACTTACTTTAATCAAGTAAATATAGGTTTTTAAAAACAACTGCAGCTGTAAAGAAGACACCATCTTCACCTGCAGTCACAGTCACTACTATCACATAATTAATATCAGCAAGAATTGTCCCTGAATAGTAAGCAAGATGTTTCTACATATTATATGTATGCACAATCATGTTTAATAACAATATTTATCTTACTTTATCATTTCCTATGTGCTAATTGAGAAAACTGACACAATAAAAAGATGAGAATAAAACTACAATGAAATGCTTGATTAGTTACCAAAACAATCCATTTAAAAATTTTATTGAATTCAAAACTGTGAATTCACAATTCTATGCCAAACACATGGTTTAAATGTGATCCATATTAATTATATTTATAATCCAAATCAGTTTCAATATTAGCAATAATCAAACTTTTTCTACAGTCATATTTTGTCAAATAAAATATATACTATACCTAATAATGTTGTATGTATGGTATGGTTTTGAAAGTATGTATAACTTATGAACTTTTCTGATAAGATTGTGACTTCATAATAACCACTAGGTTTCAAAAATTATTGACATGTAATTATTACTATTAATTCAACAAAACAGAGATAAGCGTACTCTATGAAATCACTCATTTCTTTGATCTGCAAATAACTAAAGGTGGCTGGCAAAATAGAGAAGAAGTGTTAAACTACCTTTTTAGTTGGTGGCTGACTCCACATACGCACTCATGCCCCAAGCACTGCAGGTGCAGCACTAAAGGTACCTCCATCACCTCCAAAAGGGCCTAAGTAATTGCACCTCAGGACCCTAGAAGTACCTCATCTGGGTCCTAGGCATCGCTTCAGAATACCTATTGCCCCCATAAAGGTGACACAAATAATTGTGCTCTACAATTTATCTATGGTCAAATTGTCAAATAATTGTGCTCTACAATTTATCTATGGTTTCAAAAATCATCATTGTTTGCAGATTATTTGTCCCCAGCCTTCAATTCTGTGCTTTTATGGTTCTTTGTAAATTTGAGAATATTGTCTTCTCTGACAGTTTAAAGATAAATTCCAAAGTGATTTACAATTGAAAATCTACTTCTTGCCTTTTTCTCTGCGCATCACTAAAGATAATTGTATGCCTCTAATATGGGCATATTCGCGAATGTTCACTGTGAATCTGAAGATTTCCCATTAACTTGTATGTTTCTTGCTCTTTTATGTGTATGCTTACTTTGCAATGATATTTTCATCTATAATGAGAAACAGACACCAACAGACATATAATTGAAAAACTGAAATGCTTTTACATTGGTATCTGTTTTTTATTTTATTATGAAAATTAGTGTTAATGTTTTCATTATAGGAATCAAATTAAAAAGAAAATATTCTCTTTACCAGGAAATTACCATTAAGTTCAAAGTCTCAGGTCAAACAATTTTACTTTATAAATAAGAATACTTTATTCTGTATGAAAAATACATTTTAATGTCATCATAACTTTAGAAATTAAAAAAATGAAAATACTCAAGACAAATTGCAAAATAAAAAAAGTGACACCTTGTAGCGGACTATTTTAAGCTGGTAAACTCCGAGAAATTAGTATGAACCAGGAAAGTCTGCCTGTTCTTTGTGTTACTGGAGAAAACAAGCAAAGAGCATTGTTATCTCCTAAGACAAAGGGACGTAAAAAAACATGAGACTTCACTGAATGTCCAGCCCCTGCCTTTCTTGCTATACCAATTTCATTCTTTCATCTATCATATTTCTCCACACTGTTCATTCCTCAGCAAACCCAACAAAAAAATTACACAAATCTCTTTTTTGGGGATCCCCATTTTCTTATGGGTGTTCTTATTTCCTATATAATTTACATTGATCTATATGGTCATTTCTCCTCAATGTGAGTGTTAGTTAAGTTATCCACCCCTTTTGGGGACCCTAGTGGGGAAAAGAAAACTTATTCAACTTACAAACACCTCTCAAAAATTTTAAGGTACATTTTAATGAAAAATAGTTTGCCTTCTTTAAAAAGGCAGAACCTTATCATTTCAAAGTGGCCTTCCTCTGCATAAGTGATCTTATTTTTTTTTTCCTTTCAAATGTTGGTAACTTCAAAAATGCAACCAATTCACTGTCAGAGTCTCATTAAAACCGAGGTAGTTTGAGATTTCACTCCTTATGTAGACAAAGGCTACAGCCTTTTTGTCAGCACCAAGAATTTACTTTTGCCTTAAGGATTTAAAGTTGCCTATTGGGGCTGGACTGAGCTGTCAGGGTGAACCCCTGTAGACTGCACCCACAACAGGCAGGAACATGGGGACCCATGAAAATGCGTGAGATTTCTCATGTGTCCTGACTAGTTTGGATGAGGCTGAACATTTTTCCTCTTCAAACTGCCTTCAGTAAATAATTTCAGTATATTGTAAGGGGCAGTTATCCTTTTCTCACAGAAGCCTGGCTGGCCTTTGACATGCAGATCTCCCTGATCTTTGGAATGTAGATTCCAGGCTCTAGCTTACTAGTCTTTGGGATGCAAATCCAAGTGCTAGAAGCCCAAGAAAGGTTTCAGTTTGGGTTTTGTATCTTCTTTTGGAGGCTAAAATTACTGGCCTGCAGATGCAAAGAAACAATGTATGTTTTGCTGCCTCAGTGTTCTTTCTGTAACTCCTTTTGATGCCATCAAAGTATTGTGCCCCATGATCAATAAAAGGAGATTTCGGGACTTTCTACATTGGTCACAGGTCTGAGATAACCTGGGGCCTCCATGACATAAATTTATTTCACATTCCTTGTCTCAGCGCCTCCGACTGAAGGAGCAACATCTGGCACCCAAACGTGCAGGCCCAAAGGTAAGGACCGGTACGAAAGAAACCGAGAGGAAAAACGTTGCACCGAGCTTGCATAGACTCTCGGCAGATTGGAGAAAAAAGGGATGATGGGCAATTTCATAACGTCGCAGAGGGAAGTTTATTTTGATATCTTGAACTGGTCTGCCTTTGAAGGAGCAAGCAGTGCAACACCTCCTTGAGAGGGTACATAAGTACTGTTATTGGTTTGAGCGCAGAAATAGAGATCAGTTCAATTTAGAACTGTGGAACAGAGTAGGAAAAGAATTTTTTCATGCCCATCAGAAAGGGGACTTGATCCCTGCAGAGGAATGGGGCTCATATGCTGTAATCACCATGGCCCTGATTCCTTTCCAGTCTGACTCAGAGTTCGAAGAGGCTCTGAGTCCTTTGTTCCCAGAGAGGATGGTGAGCATGAATGCAAAATACATGGCCTGCTGGAGGGTCACTGGTCGGGGAGTGTGGGAGCCATCTCCACTGCCCCCGGACACCCCGGGAACTGTTTGGTAGGACATCCTGGACTGGCAGGAGTTAACTGAACTCCTAGTTTTTAACCGGCCTAGTTAAAAACAGGAGCTTTTGTGAAACAGTGCAGAGATAAAATTAGTTCTGGTGTTTTCTTATGCTGCTATTTAAAAGTTTAGTGAATGCCAATGACTTTATTGTGTGTGTATCTGAATGTTTGTAGTGTGAAATTGTTAAAGTATCCAGGTCTGGTGTGAAGATTTTATGATTTAAGGTAATCGAGAACTTTTTGAAGTCAAAGTAAAAGATGGTCAACATTTTACCACCTTACGTTTTCAATAACTGTCATAATTTATTTTGCTGGCTTTATAGTAACAAAAGTGCTTTTTTGACCCAATCTTAACAAGAAGGAGACAGGCTAGTTAGACTGAGAAACGGGGAACAACCCCATTGGCTGACAGGGAATTTTACCCTGAGGACTGCCCTTCCTTTCTCAGTCAATCAGTTTATTCCCTGCCATTTTTGTAGGGTCAGATAAATCGATCACATAAACATATCTATGCACATGTAAATGTGATGTTTGTTTTTCTGGCTCTCTGTGTTGAGTACTCAAATGTTAGAGTAAGGTTAAAATCAGAAGTATAAATCCTTAATTAAACCGAGGCAAGCAGCCCTATCACAGAGATCAGTGACATGCAATCCAGCAATTTAAAAGTTTAGGCATTTTTGGAACTTGTTAGACAAAGGTTTAAACAAAGATTGCTAATCAAAATGTGACGCCTACAGATAAATTGAAATTCTCAATCTAAAATCTCTTAGTGGAGAAATATTAATGGTTATTAACGGTTGAAATTCTTTTTAACTTAAGAATCTGTACTATCTAGGAAGAGCTGCGGAACTAGAGCCTGAAACTAAAGTGAAATAAGAGTTCAGAGAATCTAAGGCTTTATTTTACAAGCCTCAGCCAATTTTAATGAAGAATTTAGGCTGTTTTACAAACAATAGAGATATAGAAGCCATCAAAATAAACCAAGAACGTTTTCTTATGCTTCCATAAACATCAGCAGTTCAAGAGTTTTCAGCATGTTTGTATTGTGAAATTGTATTTGGTGTAGAAAGCTCATGATTTGAAATAACTAAGGTATAAGAACTATTTAAATTAAGCCAAAAGAGGTTTTCCTCATGCTTCGTAAAAATTGGTTCCAACTTCTTCTTATGCTGCTATGTCTATATGTATATATATATACATATATATATATATGTTTGTTTCTTTCTTTCTTTCTTTGCATCTGCATTGCTTCAATTGTTAAAATGAGAGTTGAGGGGCTGGAGCAATAACACAGTGGGTAGGGCGTTTGCCTTGCACATGGCCGACCTGAGTTCAATTCCCAGCATCCCATATTGTCCCCTGAGCGCCGCCAGGAGTAATTCCTGAGTGCAAAGCCAGGAATAACCCCTGTGCATTGCCCGGTGTCACCCAAAAAGCAAAAAATAAAATAAATTAAATAAGTTAAATGAGAGTTGAAATAATTGTGGTATCTAAAAACAGGTTCAAAAAGTACTAGTTTGGTTGAAAACATGAGTGTCTAGAGTTATAAAATTGGTTGCAAAAATTATCATACCAGTGTCTTATTTGATCTGAGGTTTTTGGTAACTAAAGTTTCTAGAGCTAATTAGCAATATTCTTATGATGGGTTGATCTTAGATATCAGACTGACAGCGTAAAGGGGCTCAAAACCACTTTGGTGATCTTGCAGGGGAAGAAAGGAAGTTGCCTCCTCCCATCTTTTTTTTCTTTTCTCCCTCCACCCTTTCTCAGCCTTCTGATTTCAGTTTTGAAGTTAGGAAGTTAATATCTAAAGTGTTAAAAGTTTTGAATGCCTTTCGAATTGAGTATGTACCGAAAACAATATATGTATTTGTGGTAAAAAGGAATTTAAAGTTTAAAGTATTCTGGCAGAAGAGGTTTATTTCAAGAATTATGAAAAGAAATAAGAGATAAAGCAGGAAATTGGAAGGAATATTTGGCTTTCATACTAAGATAGATATCAACAATCTAAAATTTTGCTACCTTTCTTTATATTATGTGATTTTCAAGAATTGTTTAAAATATGGGCTTGAACTACATATATGACCATTTGAGCTGTATATTGGGGAGAAAATTAAAAATTGCTGTTAAAGTTGTTTAATACAATAAAACACAAGGTGCAGTCCACTGGAAGTGATGAGGTGGGCAAAGATTGAAGAAACGTGTAGGTGGGTAAAATATATGAATCTTGTGAGCATTTTAACCTTCTTTTATTTGTGTTCTCCTACACTTTGGAATTCTATACCATAAGATCTTTTTGAGCATTGTAAACCTTTTGAAAATATATAGGACTAATGTAATGCTTTTGAAGGAGTACTACAGGGTATAACTTGGTCGAGGTAAATGAGAATGACTAGCAATCTTCTTAAGAACTCTCTAGATTATATCTGTAGTTATTTTTGTATCCGGACTCCTATTACAGTGCTCCTAGATAACTGGAAATCAATGTTTAGTTAGACATGATGTTGTTAAACTGTATATTCTTTTAATGCTTCTGTTGATTTGACTAGGACTCATAGCAAAGGGGTATTGCCCACATTTTCCAAAAAATTCACTGCTCGAAAAACAGCTCAGCCAATAGTCTGGAAACAGGTTCAGCCTGTTTGGGTTGAGCAGTGGCCCTTGGCAAAAGAAAAACTTGGCTTTGTTTTGAATTGGTTGTGGAGCAGCTTGATTTGGGACATATCATTACTATCTCTAGTCCTTGGAATTCACCTGTATTGGTTATTAAGAAAAAGACTGGTAAATGGAGAATGTTAAGTGATTTAAGAAAAGTCAATGTCTGTATGGGATCAATGGACCCTTTACAGCTGGGCCTACCCAATTTGGCCATAATTCCAAAGCAATGGAATATTATTATAGTTAATATAAAAGATTGTTTCTATAATATTCCTGTAAGGGAGGAGGATAGAAAGAAATTTGCTTTTACTGTGCCTTCTTTAAATAATGAACATCCTACTAAAAGATAACGCTGAACTGTTTTGCCACAGCCTGACAATGTGCCAATATTTTGTTAATCAACCACTAGATTTAATAAGGACACAGTACCCTGAGGTTAAAATCATTCATTATATGGATGATATTCTAATCACTGCTCCACCTCAGACAAATTTGCAGAAGGTTTATGGGGTTGTAGTTGGTGAACTGAAGTCATAGGGTTTGAGAATTGCATGGGATGGAATTCAACACCACGTTCCTTGGGAATTTTTAGGACAAATAATATGGGAAAGTAAAATTACGCCTCAAGAGGTCCAAAGTTGGAGAGATAAGTTAAAAACTTTAAATGATTTTCAGAAACTATTGGGAAATATAAATTGGCTACGGCCTTCTCTAGGCATCCTGACCTATGCCTTACAAAATTTGTTCCATACATTGGAAGGTGATTCTTCTCTTTAGAGCCTGAGGCAACTAAGTTTTGCAGCTGAGTGTGAATTGGAATTAATTGAGAAAATTGTAAATAAGGCTCAGCTAGATAGAATTGATTCTTTAGAAAATTTAAATCTGATAGTGTTGCTTACTTCACATTCTCCCACTGGGATTCTGATACAAGAAACTAATATTGTGGAATGGAGATTTTACGTAACAAGCCTACTAAAAATTGGCCACTTATGTGTTTAAAGTATCTCAAATAATTCTAAAGGGAAGAAAATAACTAGACAATAAGGGATGATCCTGCTGAAATTATTGTGTCATTGACCAATGAACGAATCCAAGCACTATGGGAACTTGATGAAGATTGGCAAATTGCTTGTACTGATTATTTGGGCAAAATTCCTAACAGAAGCTTTCCAAAGCAAAAGATGTTGCCATTTCTTAAATTTACTAATTGGATTTGGCCTAGCATTATAAAAGCTGAACCTATTGAATCAGCAGTTAAGTTCTTTATGGATGTTAGCAAAGAAGGAAAGGCTGTTTATACTGATATGCAAAATGATAAAGTTTTACAAACTGCATATAATTTGGTTCAAAAGAATGAATTGTTTGCAATTATTTCTCTTGTACTAGATTATTCTGAACCAGTTGATATTAGCTTACAGTATTAATCATATTACAGGAACTCCCTATAACAATACAGGACAAGCTAATACCTGGGCCCTCCATGACATAAATTTCTTTCGCGTTCCTTGTCTCAGTTCCTCCGTCTGAACGATCGTTCATGCAACAGTTGCCTCATCTTTAGGGGTGAATAAGAAAGGTAGATAAGAAAGGGCCCCCATAAGACAATGAATTCTTGGGGAAATATTAAAACAAATACCCCAAGGCTGCAGTCAAAGCCTTGCAGGCAGAGCGTGGCAAGCTACCCGTGTGTATTCGATACCAAAAATAGTAATAGTAACAGGCCTCATTCTCCTGACCCTGAAAGAGCCTCCAATACGGCATCATTGGGAAAGACAAGTAAGGAGAGGCTGCTAAAATCTCAGGGCTGGGATGAACGGAAACATTACTGGCACCTGCTCGAGCTACTCTATAAACAATGGAATGACAGTGCTACAGTGCAGTGCAACCCCAAAGCTGCAAAAACCCACCTATTGAATATAGAAACTAAGGCCTGATAAGCTCTTTACCTGACCAAGAAGAGAAGGCTGGACCCTGCTGAGACAAACTCCAGAAGGAACAAAGACGAGGAAAAGAATATCAAAGATCATCAATTACACCAAACTCTACCCTTTGGTAACCACTTTAGCAACACCCTCTTAACACCCCACATGGGGCAACTTGGGAGAAACCCTATAAAATCCCACCTGAATGAGGAAGCTCACTTATACACTGCCAGAGCCCATGTGATGCTTGAGGCCACATGTTGGATAAATGTGTCATCTGCATCTCCCCTCTTGAAATGTACACTCATATTTTCATGTTTGACTCTCCCTCTCCCTCTTTCTCTCCCTCCCCTCTCTCTCTTCCTCTCTCCTCCTCTTGCGCTCTCTTCTCTCTCCCTCTCTTCCTCTCTCTTCCTATTTCTCTCTCCCCCTTCTCCTCTTCCCTTCCCCCACTCCAGAACATCGCTTCTTCAGAACACCAAATGATCTCCATGTCTACTGATTTATGTTATTTTTCTGTCTGCATTATTTACATTATCACAGATACCTATTTTTATTTTCACAGAATTAATTACCCCAAAGGATAAAAGACACAGATCAAATCAAGTCTTGGGATGGGTTATGACAATGATGAGGAGGAAAGCCCACAGGTTTTGGAGTTGGAGATTAGAACAGAAGCCATATTGTATTTGGGACTTGGAAGACAAAAGCAGAGGATATGTATGTATCCCTATACTATCTTATACTGAACACTGTTCTGAAAAGTTCTTGAGTTCTACTTTTGTCTCTTTGGAATGCAACACCACATGATGTTATATCATCACATAGTGTGATAGGGACAAACAAAGAATCCAGGGTGGAGGGATATAGAGACAAAAGAATTCCAGAGTAGAGCAGGACTTAGGGATGCTGACTCGGGTGTCTAAAACAGCTTTGCAAGAATAGGCAAAGAGTTGATACCTGGTACCATCTCCTCTATGGTACTACGTGACTCTGCTCTCTGGAACCTAGTGTCACGACAGAGTTTGTGATTCCCCAGCGCATATCAGTTTCAGCAAATGACTGCATCACCCATGAACATCACATCTAAAGACACAGAACTCCATGGGAAGAAAGGAGACCAAGAACACCAGGTGAGTGGCACCTGTGAGCCTACCGCAGAAGGGACATGAGCACCACAAATGAATGGATTTGTCTCCAGGTGAACACTGCAGAAAAGCAAGCAAGCTCACAATCAAGCATGTATGATCATCAGTCATCATTACAGTAAAAACAGCAACAAAAGGCTGGGAAGTGGGGAACAGAGCAGCTTTATTCTTACATATATATTGTAACCACAACACAATAGTACAATATATCCATTATAAAATGATGTATTATCTGTGTTTCTTCTCCCCATAGATTCAAGAGCAAATCTGCTGCATTTATTCTCTATAATAAAAAAAACTCATATGCTAAGCTCATCTTCCCCTTCCTGTCCACAACTAATTGAATCTTCTATTACCACATCATCTTAATATCAATGATCAAGCTGGTTATAAGCTACTTAATTATTAAGCAGAACATAGTCATTCCAACGATGATAGATTCAGGGTGATTTGTTTTTCAGTTGTGATAAGTACTCTATATTTTATTTATAAATCTAGATTTTTAATAAAAAGAACTTTCTCAATAATATACCATTGTGAGTATATATACAAATACTTCAGATTGAATGTATGGTTTAGCCCATGATATTTCCATGGGCTAGAGTGATAGCACAGCGGTAGGGCGTTTGCCTTGCACGCAGCCAACATGGCCGACCCGAGTTCGATTCCTCCGCCCCTCTCGGAGAGCCCGGCAAGCTACCGAGAGTATCTCACCCACACCGCAGAGCCTGGCAAGCTACCCGTGATGTATTCAATATGCCAAACACAGTAACAACAAAGTCTCCAATGATACCAGATACTCAGACATTTTGTAAAATCATATTTTATAGAAAGCTTCCATGATGCAGAAAGGACTAGGAAGTTTTACAAGATTTAATATGGAATACCTATTTAACAAAGTCCCACTAGTCCCTCTTAGCAATGCGTCCTCAAATTCTTAGTTACCTTACCCAGGTATATCAAAAAGAATATACTAAAAAAATAAAAGCACAAAAGAATAAAAGGAAGAAAGAAGGGAACTTAGAGGAAAGAAGAGGGGTGAGAGGGGAAAAAGGAGAGAGGAAGGGAAGAACAGAGCATTGGTAACAACAGAGAAAGAGACATTTCACACAAAGAATTGTTAGTTTAAGCACAGAGTCCTTCATTTACAACAGGGATGGGGAATATGCAACCAGTGGGCTGAAAAGCACCTGTGAAATCATATTGTCAGGGCCTGATACATGGATGATACAGACATATAGTTTAGATATTTTTTTTCACCTGCTGTCTGCCCATGGTCTTAGAAATATTCAAATAATGTTGACAAAAAAAATGATTTCCAACTCCTGACTTAACTTGTATAAAACACTCACAGTCTGTATTTGTTCCGTGAATTTGGTTTTATAAATTGTACGTAGCAGCACATG
This sequence comes from Sorex fumeus, assembly GCF_029834395.1. Classification (NCBI taxonomy): domain Eukaryota; kingdom Metazoa; phylum Chordata; class Mammalia; order Eulipotyphla; family Soricidae; genus Sorex; species Sorex fumeus. The sequence goes on along the minus strand of NW_026606085.1, from coordinate 9,532,518 downwards.
GCCCCAACATGCTTGATGCATGTATGTACTGACTGAGCAACACATCATATTAGCTTCTGGTAAAAGAGGAGATGGAAATTTAAAAAAAAATACTTAATCTAGGGAAAGATATGCGAGGGGCTGGAAAGATAACACAAGGGTTATGGCGCATGCCACATGCATAGCTACAGAGTGGTCCCATGATCGCTCCTGGGTGCAGTCCTTGAGGCGCCTGAGCTTTCCCCATTCTGGGCCTGGAGGCCTACAGGCACCAGGGAACAATCAGAACAATCCTAACCTTGAAGTTCCTGGGCAACACGGCATCCTGCAGTGAGCACGGAGCACTGAACACCTCCTGCAGTGAGCAAAGAGCACTGAACGCCTCATTTGAGAACTACACAGAGCAGTCCCCAGACCTCTGGAGACCACTGTGGAGCCTCTCGCACAGGATACTCCATAGAAGGTGTAAAAGATCACAACATCAATTTAACGATTTACTGTAGACTACATTGGGCCCAGGGGTATATTTCCATCTTTATTTTAAGTAAAATAATGGTGAGCCTTAAAAAAGATAGAAAAATTTAGGTAGACTAGCCTGTTCAAGTTCACCACTGACTACACCACTCCAGGATGTAGAAGCATAAATCTGAGCTTTCATTTAAGTTAAAGAAATTCATGTTTGTGACCCCTACAGATTAATATGGTAAGAATCTGATAGGATGGGAGAGAGCAGTCCAGAGGCTTGGCACTAAACAGATAATGGGAACAGGAAGGGCAGAGGTGAAAGGAAATTAAGAGATTATCTTTGGTGTAAAATAAATCAGAAAACCCTTAAACAATTTATGAAAACATTGTGTCATTTGAGAAATTCAGATTGAGCCCCATTATTTTAATGTATTAACTTTATTTCTCTATGCATCAGCTTCCTCATCTGAACTTTTCCAAAGCTATCAAATGAATACAACATGGACTACTCCGAAAAACTAAAGCAAACTAAAGCAAAAACTAAACTAAAGCAAAAACTAAAACTAAAGCATGGACTACTCCGAAAAACTAAATTATTTAACAATAATTACACTAAGAAAGTGAATTAAGAGAATACCAAGCACAAATAAAAAAATGTTGACTTTTACAATGATATATGAGTAGTATATACATTGGCATTTTATTACCTTACTTGAGAATTTGAGGGGAAGTTTGCTAAGATTTTATTAATTTACCTTGACTGAAAAGAAAAAAAATAACTGTATACATTCCTAAACTAGAATTTACTATATACATATATGTGAATAAATATACACAACTAGACACACATGACAGACTGATACCCATCAACATGCACATATCATACCTTGATAGATAGACAAATATCCCTACCCAACTCAAGTTGTCTTCAATTTTCACCACTTAGAACTTTCTAAAATGTTCTGAGCTCATTACCTGTCTGAGCTCTGTTGTATCCTGCTCATTCCTCGGATTTGTCTTCTTGTTCACTCAGATAACTGGAAGAATGCCAATCTTTGATTAATGACAATGAAGAAAGCATTTGAACAAATCAATGAACCTGGCTAAGAAGGCTAAACAAGCAGAGAGGAAAACTCAGCCTATCAGTGATGAGTCATAGGAGAAGCAAACAACATTAAGAAAAATTCTAAGGCTAAGCCCTCTAATTCAAGGGGTTGTACCTTTAGAAGCAAATATATTAATTTAAGCAGTATTAACTTTTAGCAGTGTTTTGAAAGTTGAAGATACTTTGCTAAGTAATAGATGATAGCTTTGATTATTATCTGTGGGACTCAAATCTGAATCTATGATTTATAAACTCTTCTCTAAATTAAAGATTTGTATACCAAACCATTTACCAGACATCCTTTTTTGTTTGTTTGTTTTTTGCTTTTTGGGTCACACCCGGCAATTCTCGGGGGTTGCTCCTGGCTCTGCACTCAGGAGTTACTCCTGGCAGTGCTGAGGGATCATAAGGAATGCTGGGAATTGAACCCGGGTCGGCCGTGTGCAAGGCAAATGCCCTACCTGCTGTGCTATCGCTCCAGTCCCAGAAATCTTTTCATTTCTTAATATCCAAGGGAAACAATCTATGAAAAGCTAAGCTCCCTTCTCTTCTTATACATTGTCTCAACTAATGTAAACATTATCGTTCCAGGTGCTGAGGTAAAAAAAACTTTGGAGTCATCCCATTCCATTCTCTCACATCCAACATAAAAAAACACATGTAGTCTGTAGACATGTCTGAATCTGACAGAATCCGACAGCCTGCACTAGCACCACCTAATCAGAGTCCCTATTATCTATCACTTTGGTATTGCAGTAGTAGTTTTAATATTATGACTGTCCTTACCGTTCCCCGATAATTTTAATTTTATTTCTGGTTTTAATTTTAATTTTGATTTTGTTTCCCAGAAGTTCTCAGGGATTACTCTGGGTGGCACTTGGGGGCCATGGAATCAAACCCACGTCAGTTCCAGTGCAAGGCAAGCAAGCACTGTACTTATGGTATTATCTCTCTGACCCATGTCCCTATGATTTATGTTCACCTAGCAGTTGTGCTATTGTCAGAATAAAATCTCTCTATTCAAGTCCCCAAAGCTTACCATTTTACTCTCAACAAAACTATAAATAATCTCCAATATGTTTTCTTCCTGATTTTACTTCTTCAACAAATCCTTGCTATGCGTTTTCATCTTTTTCTGCCCCCTTTATGCCCGGGAACAAAATTACAAATACTGCTCCTCCAGTTCTACAAAAACTAGAAATTGAGCTTCCATATGACCCTTCAATACCACTTCTGGGAATATATCTTGAGGATGCAAAAATACACAGCAGAAATGACATCTGTACATATATGTTCATTGCAGCACAGTTCACATTAGCCAAAATCTGGAAACAACCCAAGTGCCCTAGAACAGATGACTGGTAAAAGAAACTTTGGTACATCTACACAATGGAATACTATGCAGCTGTTAGGAGAGATGAAGTCATGAAATTTGCTTATAAATGGATAGACATGAAGAGTATCATGCTAAGTGAAATGAGTTAGAAAGAGAGGGACAGACATAGAAGGACTGCACTCATTTGTGGAGTATAAAACATAACATGAAGCTGACACCTAAGGACAGTAGATACACGGGTCAGGAAGATTGTCCCATAGCTGGAAGCCTGCCTGATGAGCGAAGGGAACAAGGCAGCTGGAATAGAGAAGGGATCACTAAGAAAATGATGGCTGGAGGAGCCAGTCAGGATTGGAGATGTATGCTAAAAGTAGATAATGGACCAAACATGGTAACTTCTCAGTATCTGTATTGCAAATCATAATGCCCAAAAGGAGAGAGAGAGGGTATGGGGAATATTGTCTGCCATGGAGGCAGGGGAAGGGTGGGAAATGGGGGGTATACCGGGGATATTGGTTATGGGGAATGTGCACTGGTGGAGGGATGGGTGTTTGATTATTGTGTGATTGTAACCCAAATATGAAAGCTTGTAACTATCTCACGATAATTCAATAAAATAAAAAAAAATACTGCTTCTCAAAATAATATGTATCCTCTATTTGGAATGTTCTTATTTTCATATGGCTTCCTCCTTCCCTCATTGTCTACATTAAAATAGCACCTTTTCTGAACCATCTAAATAAAATTATTAACCATGTCTACTTTACCTTACAAAAACTGCCAAATTCCTTTTCTCCTCAGAATCTGAAACTATATAAATATCTACCTACCTCTCTATCTAATACAGACTCCGCGCTAGGCTGTTTTCAGGTGCCCCAGATGGGGGCGGGTGAGAGCCCTCCCTGCCCCAAGGGACCCAACCCCCAGTCACTGCCCAACCGCTGCCACACTCCAGGCCACTTTCCGTACACTCGGGCCGAGTCTCAGGCATGAACAAAGTCCCACGGAACACAGGTAATGTGGAACTTTGTGACCTTGGACTCTGGACTCAATGGAACCTGGGAGCAGAGATCCCCTGTCTATTCCCCCAGTCTCCAGTGACTCAGGTATCATACCCATAAACCGCACCCTCCTGGCACCAGATTATCTCCTCCTCTAACACCCTCCAGAAATCACAGCCGCTCCCCCCAGAAAGGAGTATAAAATGAGGCCCTCATAACCATGCCACCGGACACCGCGCCAGGTTGTTTTCACTGGGCATGCCCCCGGGAGGGTGAGAGCCCTCCCCGCCCCAAGGGACCCAGCCCTGGCAGCCAACCTCTACTACCCAACCGCCACCATACTACTTTCCGGAAGCGCAAAGCTGCTCCCTTATCTTAATATTTTATTCATGTCATGAAATCTGTGCATGGAGAAAGTAATACATATTTGTTTCTTAAATGATGATAAATTCAATATCATGTTTTTACTTTACTATGTTCAATAAAATATGTAACAGAGCTGGAAAAATGGTACAGTGGCTTAGAGTGAATATCTCGCACATGTGGAAATATGATTAAATCCCAAGTACCATACGGAAATCCCCAAAATTGGCCAATGGAACCTCAGAGTCTCCAAGCACCACCAGGTGAGACCCGGATAGCGCCAAGCTTTGTCCAGTGTGGTCCTGCTGGTTCCCAGACCTCAGAGCCAAAGCAACACTGTTCTTGGGCTTTAACATTCAATCACCTTCTCCCCTTGGGCAAGACTGGCCAGTAGTGGTCCTCTGGCCCCTAAACTTCACTTGGGAGCACACCCCTCCAATAAAGACATATAACTGTATAATTGAATAAAATAATTAATCTTCTTACTAGATTTTGTTCACTTGGAAAAATCTAGTAAATGGAGGTTAAAGTGAGTCTTCTTTACATCTAAAAAACATTATTAGAAAGGATCAAAAGAACAGGACCTCTCCCAGGCACAGAGAAACAATTTTATTATAAGGCCAAACTTTTAACATATTTGTGAGAAAAAAATAACCTGTGTTGAACTGGTTATATATGGACTTTAGGGTGGACATAGTCCAGAACTGTATGAGAGCTAGGAAACTGGAGGAAGAGATAAACGACTGTTACAGAAAATCTCCAGGATAAACTGATCAGGCTCACTGAAGGCAACATAACAAAATTCTCCAAGCATTTCAAAAGCAACAAAATCATCAATCCCAAGAGACAGCATAACTTAAGTTATCTCTGACCAGATTAAATTGTGCTGCTTGAGGCTGCTTACACTTGTCAGTTTAGTGATAAGCTGAAATTTGGCTTACAGGTGGTGTCCATAATTTACCTTATATTCCAAAAGAGTTGAGAAAAACGATGCTGAGCAGGTAGGAAGAGAAAATAAAGATATTCCACTGAATCAAAAGTCAAATTCAATAACAGAAACCCGCTGAGGCTCATGTGTTATTTATATGTATATGACACCATGCTTGTAAATATTTCTCATGATTTTTGAGTCGTGTCCTTTCGACACAATAGCTGAATCACTTTGGAAATTGAAAGGGGGGATGTTGCCATCAATCACTGAATGTAGCTGCACTACTTCTCCCACATTGTAAGCTAATCCCATCTTCCCATCTAGGACCCTGAACATGAAACTAGTGATCCAAAGGTGAAGGGCTTACTTTTGGGTTTTTCCTGACACTGGGGCTATTACCCAGGGTCTCATATCGACTGGGAATGTGATCTGCATGCTGAGCCACATCCCCAGCCAAACAGCCACCCGCTGAACCATTTCTGAGATTATATCTGTGCCCAGCATTTGTTCTATTTGTTCCCTCAGTGAGGCACTCTATCCTCACAAGATTGGCTGTTTCTCTCAGTCCATCTTTCCTAGCCCTTCTTAACTCTACCTAAATTGTATTATTTATTTACATTGAAGAGAATGATTCTCAACTTTGTTATTTCAGTGTTGTCTGAATATCTTTCAAAAACTTCTGTTTGTACTCGAATTCAGAATGACTGCGGGATAAGGGCGAGGGGCGCTGGAAAGGCAATACAGCAGGTAGAGTATTTGCCTTCTAAAATGTCAATCCGGGTTCAATCCCTGGCATCCTATATGGTTCCCCGGAATACTATAATGACTGTGTATGCTACATCATAAAACCTCTATATTGAAGCTCTATTTACAAATATTTAGATTGGTTATGTTAGTGTGGGTGAGAAAAGAATCTCCTCTAAAAGAAAATGTGCATTTGGTGACAATATTGATGATAGCTATTTTACTTACCATTAAATAATGTAAAAATTAATAGCAAGAAGGGATTTTGAAATTCTTAAAAGGTAATATCAGATCAATGAAATAGCAGTCCACATCCATGTTACTGAACAGAAAAAAATACTGTAAAGATAAAGTGCTTAGAGCCAGTATGCCTTTAAAACCTAATACACAGACTTAAAGGGGAAACTGTGATAGCAAAAATCAGGCAAGCCCTGAAATTGAAACGGAATCAACCCAAAGGCAACAATCACTGGCACCTGAATGATCAGTCAGGAGGACTCAGCTGCCTAGGGCAGCAATGTGTTCAGACTCAGCAGTGAGTTGGAAAGGGTCCCTTCAGCAAGATTCATTCTGGCCCTAACAATAAGGGAGAATGGACAAGTGTAGGGGGAAGCTTGCTTAGTGCCCTGGAATAGAAAAAGCACATAACTATATATGACTTACGGCCAGCCTACACTAAAAATGATAATAAGTCTGATTGGTAAGAGTTGGTATGTGGAATGCATTTAAGTGTGCTTATGGGGTTTATTAGAAAATTAGAACAAAGAAAATAAGATTGGTGTGAAGCAGCATATAGCGTGTAACACTGTAAGTCAAAGCCAGGTTGTCCATCCCCTTAACCAGTATATATTAACACTATTAGATAGAATTCCATAACATAAAAAGATCACTGGAAAACTAGATTAAATTAGACTTTGATAATTGATGTAAATTAGTAACAAAAATTAGAAAAATTTTCCTATTTAGAAGATTAATATAAAATTGATATATTAAGATTACTTATGAAAAATATTAAGATTTTCATATCTGTGTCTTAATAAGTATATTGAATATTACAAATGGATAGCGGTGAGTGGTATTAAAGTAATTTTATTGGTATTCATAGGTCCATTTAGTTTCCCTGAAACCATCAATAGTCACACAGTTTAATATAAGTAATGACATAACACACATTATAAGGTGATATAACACTTGTTTGAGGAATGTCTACATCAGTGGTTTTGAATGTATCCTCACATCGTATTTCCTGAGAAGTCATTAAAAATATATATTCTCAAGCCCCAGCTGAGTTTGGGTGTTGAATTCTGGGAATGTGGCCCAGAAATTGTTGCCTTATCAAACCTTCACAATTGTTAATTAAGAGAAATTTTCCTAAGTATTGGTCTGAGCATTATACCAGAAAATTTTAGCCAACATAAATTTGCAAAAATTTGTATCTTCCTGAAATATCTGAGCAATGATCTTAAACCTGTGAAAATAAAATATACCCAAAATAAACAGTCCTTGAAAGACTGTAGAAGAAGGAACCTGTGAGATAGAGCGGAAGTTAGCATTCAACTCTAATTTGAGCCCTTACACCACATGGCATCCCAAGTGTCACCAGATGCAGCACTAAAGGCACCTTCAGGGTGACCCTGGTGGTCCCCGGTATCACAAGGCCCAGAAAAGCACAACGTCGTCAGGCCCTAGCTCTTAGCCCCAAGTCATCTGGCTGAGTATGGCTGGGGAGGCCTCCTGAGCATTGCTGGGAGGCTGCCTTGAAAATAAAGAGCACTCCAGTACTGTTGGCCTGAATGCAAACTGGCAGATCCTCTTCAGATAAAAGGAGAGGTTTCTCAAACTATGGCAAATAGATCTGCCATATGATCGAGCAACTCCACACCTCAGTACTTATCTGAGGGTCAGAAAAACACTAATCTGAAAAGATCTATGTGCTACAGTATTCTTTACAGGAAACTTATGACAGCTAGGATCCGGAAACAACCCAATGTCAAAGACGAGAGAGAGAGAGAGAGAGAGAGAGAGAGAGAGGGAGAGAGAGGGAGAGGGGTGGGGGGGAGCCATTTCCTCTCTTAACATCATGAATAGCGCTGAAGAGGGTCATGCTAAGCAAAATCAGTCAGAAGGAGAAGGACAAATGGTGGAAGGTCTCACTTAAGGAATACACCATATATGCATAAATCTTAATCAAGAGGGAAAGCAAAACCATGCTAAAACCAACATGTGAATTTTTTAGCGTAGAACTGAGGTTACCAAGACAGGAGGGAATGGGCTGAAAGGGAACAGTATATATCCATTTTCTATGGTGGTAGGATATTGATATTTGGTGGATAGTGAGGTGACAACACATGTTTGAGGAATTGTGAAACTCCTACGAAACATGAATTTGTAAATAAATGAAACGTCAATTAAAAAGTAAAGGTTATCCGAGAGTATTGGATATGCCAGACACAGTAAAAACAAAGTCTCCAATGGAGACGTTACTGGGCCCGCTCGAGCAAATCGACGATCAGCCTTTTTACCTTTACTACATATCATGTATATATCTGTCATTCTGGGCAGGAACGATAGTACAGCGGTAGGATGTTTGCCTTACAAGCGGCCAACATGGCCAACCCGAGTTCGATTCCTCCGCCTCTCTTGGAGAGCCCGGCAAGCTACCGAGAGTGTCTTGCCCACACGGGAGAGCCTGGCAAGCTACCGGTGACGTACTCGATATGCCAAACACAGTAACAACAAGTCTCCTGATGGAGACGTTACTGGGCCCGCTCGAGCAAATCGATGAACAACGAGAGGACCGTGACCATGACCGTGATCTGTCATTCTCAGTATAACCTATTTAGTTTGGTGCCTATTACACTACTGTTTACAAATTCACAATTGTCTTAGCAGGACTGCTCCACTAAACTCTATGTGTTTGGTTATGATATTTTCTCAGTTAAACTCAAACATCCAGCAGTCAAAACTCAATTTATCATTGAAGACTACACTCAAAAGTCACTTTTTCCACACTCTTTCTCTAACATTCCTAATGAAATGTTAGTAATCTCACCTATTCCTGTGAACTCTGAATGGCATGAACACATTTTTTTGTAAATGTAAAAACTTGAATACCTAAACCAAGCAAGTTTATAATGAACTTCAACAAATGAATGAAAAGAAATTAATACACTGAATGATACTCAGCTATTAGTATAAAGCTTTCTTCTTTTCCTTCCTTCAGTAATAAGTTTTCTGGGCAAATATTTTACTTCCTACGTAATGACTTCCTTACAATACACAGTACAATGCTCTCAACATAGTTGGTAATCAATACCCGCTGTTGACTGCTGAAGTAAAATAAATTTACAAAAATAAACCAGGCTTGTTCCTAGTAATGGAATTCCCCTTGGTGATTTTTGGTATGCTAAATGAAATCACCACAGGAAAGTTTGTGAATGATATGCTGAATATTATAAATTAATACAGTACTTTCAAATATAGCAAAACTCACTGTAATTGTTAAAGATATTGAAAATCAAGTAAGTCTCAAAGGGGAGAAATTTGAGGGTAGTATTAATGATTCATGTATTTGTTTCTTTCCCTTTGAGATCAAGAACACCAAGGCCTTTGTACTGAATTAGAAAAAAAACTATACTGTTAGAAAAGCTTTTCTTCAAATACTTTATAGAGAGAAATACAGTTTACTATTAATAAGAATAATATCATTCTAAAGTATCTTCCACCAATATGGTTAAAATCAGGAAATTATTATTTTTGTCACATAAAGAAATTATTTTATCTCAATTTCCTATAACTTCTTTTGACATATTAAATGATACTACTTTGACCCTGAACCATGAAATAAATTAAGTTCTGAACTTGGTACAGTGAAAGTATACTAGAGAAAAATGAAAGGTTGAGTCAGTTTTGGTGATGTTTCAGTATACAATAAATGTCATCCTGTCTAAGCTGTGGAGGTAGGTCACAGCTAGTTCTAAAGGGCAGCATTCATTTTATCAGATTGCATTCCTCTCACATGTCTTATCTAGTGACACAGGAATTAATGTTCTACAACTCATTAATAAGGAAATAATTTTGCCAGATAGAAGCTACAGGATAATAACTACAAGTGAAGTAATATAGCTAGGTATGGACCAATAAAACAAAAACAATTCAAAAATAATCAATTTGTACATGTTCCCCATTCATTAATTTATTTTATTATTCATGTAAACACACTTAAACATTATACTTAGGATACTGGCTGAGTAATATTTTCCCATGTGTAATTATATAAAGCAATTAGCAAAAATAGAAAAAAAATGTGAGAAAATAAAATAATAACTATGCCTATTGAAATTGTTTAAAATTGCTTTCTTTTGTTTGGAATAATTAATATTCTGATGTAACAGCAACAAATGATGCTGGGTTAAGACAGCCTTCCTTTGGGATGGAGGCTAGCATAGCAGGAAGTATGCTTGTCTTTGCTCTGTTAAAGATTTCCTTTGTCTCAGGTTGCATAGGGGAACTTATTTCGAGCAGATCTGAAACTCACCACCTTGATTTACTGCTTTATGTTACAATATCTGTAAACTGACCTCAGTAGATGGATTTACTATCATTTCAAAACTTACTCCATAAACTGTGCAGTTTGGGCAAAATAAAAGGAAAAGGGAAATTCATTCCAAACTATGAAGTTTGGGCAAGATACAAGGAAAAGGGAAATTCATTCCAAAATGGAATACTAATATCAGCAATAATCATACATTAAGAACATATAGAGAGAATAAACCACGTTGGTTAGCAATATGAATCAATGTTAGACACCTAAAATACTAAGATCTAAGGTAACATGTAAACCTAAATTCAAATACTTTACTGTCTTTAAACTTATATTTTCATTATAATCAGTGTTATGATTAGAAAAACATGGATGTGAATATTTCATATTAGAAAATAACTGGGATTAGGTGAGTGGCAATAAAGTAAATTCAACTTTCCTTGATTGAAAGCACTAAAAGTTAATGCTAGCAATAAATTAATTACTCTCTTAAACAGCTCTCCTATTTTCATTTATCATAAATGACTAATCATTAGTTACATAGCTACGCATATCACACATATCACACATGATTGTTTTTTATTTTGGGGGGCAGAAGATATTGGCATACCCAGCAATGCTCAGGGAACACTCCTGGTGGTGCTTAGGGGACCACAAACCCCCTGGTGGTTGTTTGGGGGTGCCAGCAATCAAACCTGGGTTGGCATTCAAGGCAAGAGCCCTACTCAATGTACTATTACTCTGGCCTCACACACCTGAATTTTGATAGTATAATTTCTATTTAAATATTATAAAATAATGAATTTTGAAGTTAATTCCTATTCTATTTTATTATGATCACTAGTTCTTAGCAACATCTTAGGCAATAATCTTTTCAAACATTTGCTGTAAATGATATACTATTCCCCCAAATTCCTATCCTAAAATAAGTTCTCCATTTTCTAATGAAAGACTCGAAACACTCTAGTCCAATTAATGGTGTTGATCTTGACAACAAAGAGGGCAATATTTCTAAAAAACAAATTAAAATTTAAATGTATAAGAACTCTTAGTTCCTAAGAAATGTGAAAACACAATAAGGAGGTCAATAAAAACCCCAATTCTTTTGTCACTGGAGCTGTGCATTAAACAGCTGTTCCGCCACATCTGTGTTTATTCATTTGTTTATTAATAATCTACATATTTCATCTAGCTGCAAACTATTTCAGTTTCTAGAAATCATAATACTTTCTAAATATAATTTTTAAACTTTACAGAATTTGAAGATGGAAGAGTTATGCACTCAAAAATGTAAGTACAAAGATATAGTGTGGACTATACTTGGGAACAAATAATTTGACTTAAAAAAACAATTATGAGAGATGTATTAGAATGTAACCTTCAAAGTAAGGGGCAAGCAGTTCAAAGATAGCAAACTAAGAAACAAGTTAACATAAACATAATCATTTATCTATTTGCCTTGTTTTTTGCCTTTTTTGTATTCTTTATAAAATATCATTATTTAATATTGTCAGATTATAGATTTTAATCTATAAAACATATTTATTCAGAATCATCATCATCACCATCATCACTGTCATTCCATTGTTCATCGATTTACTCGAGTGGGGGCCAGTAACACCTCCCAGCCCTGAGATTTTAGCAGCCTCTTCTTACTCGTCTTTCCCAACGCTGCTGTACTGGAGGCTCTTTCAGGGTCAGGGGAGTGAGACCCCGTTATTGTTACTGTTTTTGGTATATCGAATACACCACAGGTAGTCTGTCAGGCTTTGCCTGTGTGGGTGGGATACTCTCAGTAGCTTGCCAGGTTCTCTGAGATATATATATATATATATATATATATATATATATTATATTATATTATAATATATATTTATTATAATATATATTTAATTATTATATAATATATAGCACAGCGGTAGGGCCTTTGCCTTACAAGCGGCCAACATGGCCGACCCGAGTTCGATTCCTCCGCCCCTCTCGGAGAGCCCGGCAAGCTACCGAGAGTATTCGATATGCCAGACACAGTAACAACAAAGTCTCCAATGGAGACGTTACTGGGCCTGCTCGAGCAAATTATTATGTAATTATTATAATATATATTTCCCTCTATGATTTGTTGCCTACTGTCTGAACCCCATCAAATATGAGGTGGTAATTATGGAAAAAGGGTAGGGAGTGTCTTATGATGTGTCCAGGAATATATTCACTCATATGTGAGGCTCAGCCCAAGCATGTGGAAAGTGGCCTGGAGCGTGGTGGCAGTTGGATAATGGAGGTTGGCGAGTGGAGGTCGGCTGCCGGGGCTAGGTCCCTTGAGGTGGGGCGGGGAGGGCTCTTACCCACCCCACTCTGGGGTGCCCTGAGTGAAAAAGCCTGGCATGGAGTCCAGTGGCATGGTTATGGGAATCTCATTTTATGCTCTCGTCCGGGAGAAGCAGCCATGAGTTCTGGAGGGTGGTCGATGAGGAGATTATCTGGCGCCAGCAGGAGATGACTTATGGGTCTCTGGAGACTGGGGAAAGCAGGCAGAAGATCTCTGCTCCCAGGTTCGTTGAGTCCAAAGTCCAAGGTCACAAAGTTCTGCATTACTGGGTTCCGTGGGACTTCACTCATGTGTAAGGCTCGGCCTGAGCGTGTGGAAAGTGGCCTGGAGCGTGGTGTGGTTGGGTAGAGGAGGTCAGCTGCTGGGGCTGGGTCTCTTGGGATGGGAAGGGCTCTCACCCGCCCCTATCTGGGGCACCCTGAGTGAAAACAGCCTGGTGTGGAGTCCCAGGCTGATTTAAAATAATAAAAATAATTTATTTTAATTCAAAGTAAATTTTTCTTAAATTGCCATGATATTTCATGATATGAAAATGATCAATACATGAGAAATCTTTTTATTATTTTCCCATAAAAGCTAGTTAAAAGAAAATAGTTTTATATATGTATTGGTAAAGTCATTTTAGTAATGGCTATTGTAAGACACTGAGCAATGTATAAAACATTAAGTAAACTTGATGTACTGCAAATATTTAAAAATGTATTTCTACTTTCTAAATGTAACTTACTCGTAAATAATAAATGAATCTAACCTAAATTGAAATATCCTCACTTTTACTTTAATTTTTCTGAGTTCTCACTACCATTTTTCTGTTTTCTTTGAATTTGTAAATTTTAGCTTCAAAAACTTAGACTATGTGAAAATTGTCACTGTCACTGTCCTCCTATTGTTCATCGATTTTCTAGAGTGGGCCCAGTAATGTCTCCATTGTGAGACTTGTTGTTACTGTGTTTGGCATATTGAATAAGTCACAGGTAGCTTGCCAGGCTTTGCTGTGCGGGGAGATACTCTCGGTAGCTTGCCAGGCTCTCTGAGAGGGGCGGAGGAATAGAACCTGGCTCGGCCTGGCTGGCTGCACGCAAGGCAAATGCTGTGCTATCACTCCAGCCCATGTGAAAATTAAAGCACTTAATTGGGGCAAGAGATATAGTACAGAGGGTAGGGTGCTTGCCCTGCAGTAGCCAATTCCTGGCATCCGATATGGTCCCTGCAGTCGAGGTAAGCATGATTACTGAGCACAGAGTCTGGAGAAAGTCCTGAGCACTGTAGGGTGTGGCTAAAAAATTTTAAAAACAATGAAACAATGAAATAATTACGAGTCATACTTTAACATTTTTTGCCTAACTGCCTATCAATTTTCCCTGCAAATGGCCCTTAGTGGAAGCCCAAAGTGTCCAAATTCCAATTCGCATAAAAGTGAGTGGTTGCCTGGTATGTAATTATTATCAAATTTTCTAAATTTTGAAATTGTGAGACAAAATGAAGAAATTCCCTCCACCCTAAAGTGCATGGCCTATAATTACTACAAAAATTTAAACGGGATTATGATGTTTACTTGAATTTGTTATTAATGCTATGAAAATACACTGTCACTGTCACTGTCCTCCCGTTGTTCATCGATTTGCTCGAGCGGGCCCAGTAATGTCTCCACTGGAGACTTTGTTGTTAGGGTGTTTGGCATATCGAATACATCACGGGTAGCTTGCCAGGCTTTGCTGTGCGGGCGAGATACTCTCGGTAGTTTGCTGGGCTCTCCGAGAGGGGTGGAGGAATCGAACTCGGGTCAGCCATGTTGGCTGCGTGCAAGGCAAACACCCTACCCGCTGTGCTATCGCTCCAGCCCATGAAAATACACACATATTTTAAACTTACAAAAATATTTCCTGGTAGTAGAGATAGTACAGATCGTAGAATTAAGTTGGCATGCAGCCAACCCCAATTTGCTACACAGTTCTACCTAAGATCTCCCATGCACTGCCAGGAATGATCCCTGAGCATATAGCAAGGAGTAATAAGTCCAGAGTACATCCAACTGTCACTAACCATGTCCCAAAATACAAAAAAAACAAGAAACAAAAATAATCTTAGAATTTTTTTTTCAGAGATTTTATTTTTTTAAAATGGAAAAACATTACTTTCAATGTTTGGATAAGGAACAATTCATTTGCTTGTCAATACAAAAACCATAGAAGATTATACAATTGGTTTCTTATCTGCTTTGGCACTTCAAAATTCAGCAGCATGTATATACAGACACTTTGTCTTTCCCTTGTTAAGCAACAGACAACCAGTCTAATTACCATGAGACCATTTTAATTGTGCATATCAGAATTATTTGACTCCCGTTGTCCTTTGTGTTTGACACCTGAAACTGATTTTTCTCTGCTCATAAAAAGAAATCCTTGGTCTTCTATTTGATTTTCACTTTTAGTTTTTTCTATTGAGACAGAAAGAATACAATATATAGTAGCTGGGATTTTCTAAGTTTGTCTAGTGTTGGAAAGAATAAGACTGTGCGTACTTTTCTGTAGCTCAATAATATTTCCTAATGATGATATAGAGCTCTTATTCGAAAGGAATTGTTTCAAAGAATGGGATCATAAAGACAAAAGAAGACAGTGAATAAAGGAGGTAATAGCACACCATACCAACTTCAATGTAGTCAGTCAGTGATCTGAAAAGTCCCAGAGACATATTTAGGTTTCTTAGAATCAAATTCCTCTTTAGGGTTTTCCATTTTTTTATTTATTTCTAAATGTGTTTACTTTAAAACCACATTACATTCTTAATGATTATGACACTATTACCTTAGCATTTAATAGGCTTGTTTTTATTTAATTAAGCTACACACCAAAATTGAAGCATTATTTTAAGAAAAAGTAATAATTATTTTTAAAACTTGATTTTTTATTATATATGAGATAATATGATAATATTAGTGATAACAACATACAGGGTATTGGTACATATATTCACTGTACAGCATATTGGTACAGTATATTTACTGTATCCCATCACCACTATAGATCTCAAGAGCTTCCATGACTGTCCCTAGGTAAACTCTAGTCCAGCTCTTCACTCTCCCTCTTAATTTTTCCCACCACTCAGTAATCTGATTTTTGCAATGTAATCTCTTGTTTTGTCTCCAGGTTCACAGATGAGTGTGGACATTGGCATTTTTCTCCCTCCGATAACATACTCTGCTTAATATGATACCCTCAAATTTCATTCAAGTTTCAGTGAGCTGCAAGATTTCATTTTTTTTATTACTACATAAGATTCCACTGCGTCTATATACCTCAACTTCTTTATTCATTCATTGTCACTGGGCATTTGAAATGTTTTCATATCCTGGCTATTATACTAAGCACTACAATAAACATGAATTTGCATACATCCTTTTGAACAAATGTTCTTGTTTTGGAGAGGGGTAGGAACCAAGAAATGGAATACCAGGATCATAGGGACACTGAACTTTCCATTCCATTTCCTACAGAAGCTGGATCAGAAGATATTTCCACAAACACTGAATGATGAGGTATCCTTTTTCACCACATCCCAATTGTTTCTAGTCCTTTTGATGTGTGCCAGTCTCACTGAGATAAGTTAATGATATCTTATTGTTGCTTGATTACTGATTCCCTGATAATAAATGATAATGGATACATATTTTTTCATATTCCTATTGACCATATGCTTTCTTCAAGAAAGTATCTTTTCACCTCAACTCCCCATATTTTCATGGGATTACAGGTTTTGCTATTGTTGCCTTTTTTTCTGACTCATTCTGTGCAAATGCTTTTTCATTTCAGCAGTATGTCTTTTCATCTTAATCCATGCAAAAATTTAAATTTGAATAAGTACTATTTGTTTTTATTACCTTTGTTAGTCTGCCATGTTGGCTGCGTGTAAGGCAAACGCCCTACCGCTGTGCTATCACTCCAGGGCTCCAGGAATCGAACCCGAGTTCGATTCCTCCGCCCCTCTCAGGGAGCCCAGCAAGCTACCGTGAGTATCTCGCCCGCACGGCAGAGCCTGGCAAGCTCCCCTTGACGTGTTCGATATGCCAGACACAGTAACAACAAAGTCTCCAATGGAGACGTTACTGGGCCCGCTCGAGCAAATCGATGAACAACGGGAGGGCCTTTACCTTTACCTTACCTTTACCTTTGTTAGTGAAGTCAAATTGCTAAAGAGACCTCTGAAATCCACGTACTAGAAAATTCTGGCTATTTTCTTCAGTATATCTTATTACTAAGTTCTAGGGCAGGAGCGATAGCACAGAGGGTAGGGTGTTTTCCTTGCATACCGCCTACTTAGGTTCAGGTTCGATTCCTCTGTCCCTCTCGGAGAGCCCAGCAAGCTACCGAGAGTATCCCGCAGACCCTGGCAAGCTACCCGTGGCGTATTGGATATGCCAACAACAGTAACAACAAGTTTCACAATGGAGACGTTACTTGTGCCCACTCGAGAAAATCGATGAACAACGGAAGGTTATTGCTACAGTGCAAGGTTACTAAGTTCTAATCTTAAGGTTTTGATCAATATAGAATTAACTTTTGTTTGTGATGTGAGATATGGTCCCCTATTCAATTTTTACCATGTTCTTATCTGTTGGAATATAGCTCCAAATATTTTAGGTTAATACTGTTGCTGTAGCAGAAACAACTCTTCAAATTGTAATCAAATGAGACCTTTTTTGTTTGTAATCTTTCTTACTCTATTTCAAAATTTTGTGTTTTTGTAAACAGAAAAGGGGGAGATGTAGGGTAACATTGCTTTGTCCTTCCACAAGAAACTTAGGTTTATTTGGTTACACCAATTAATCTGGTTACACCCATCAATCTGGTTACACTCATCACAGTGCTCCTGAAGCACTTCCACTTCCATTGTGTTTATCTGTAAACAGTCTTCCCTATGCTCTCCTTCCCACCCAGTTAATCAGCTTTCCCCTTAATCAGACTTTGTTAATTTGTAAGGTCAGTTTCCCAGAAATCTATGATTTTATATGTATGAGTGAAATATTGCCTTTCTCCTCTCCTTATGCCTTATGAACAGTTTACTTTAAAGTAATATCCTTTTTGTATAGATACAGGAAGACCGTTAACATTATGCTTTGTAACTTAGGATTTGATTGGCCTTGAATATTATTCACTCCCGGGCATCTGCTTTCTCGACGTAAGCCTCAGTTGCCCTTAGTTCCTAACACCCCAAAAGCAGGGTCCTGACGAGGGACTGAATGGACCCAGGGCAAGCAGTGAGCTACCCTGGCAGTGAAATGGGCCAGGCCAAAGTGCCATGATTCTTAACTATAAGTTAAGAGTTTGATCATAGACAAATGCTGTCATGATCCAAAGGTAACGACAAGACAGGATCCTGCTAGGGGTGGGAAAGACTATCTGGCCTGAGCACCGTAGTCTGAGATCGAGATGGCCCTAGGAGAGCAATTCTATAAGTTTAAGATATTTCTTACTATATCCATATAAAATGATTTATATCATATATGCTTATATGCTTGTCGGACAAGGAGAGGAGAGACACACCCTTGGGATTCCGCTCTAGGGTGGGACCTCCCGCTGAGGAAGGATCTGTCCTAGGAGCAGCCTTCCCTGAGACAAGATTTCTACCCCTATTGATTTCTACCCCTATTGATTGTGACCGCACCTATGTGTAATTGTTCCCCCAATTCCTCTTGGAGAGAGATATAATGAGACTGTAGATTGGGCATAGGGGGGCAGAGACGATGAAGAGAGAATCAGAATAAACTACAACTAATACATACCAGCCTGGCCCTCGTTCCTTCCTCCCCCTGACCATCGCCATCGACCTCTCCGGGGTGGGAGAAGGGTGAGACTACCGAACGCGGTCGGCGGGAGAGATAGAGCCACCGCCATTGTGTGTGCTGTGCCCCTCTTGTGTGAGTTTACACATTTATCAAATTTTCCCAATGCTATTTAATAGGCTTTCCCTGCTCTGCTTCACATAGCAGGTTCTTTGTCACAGAGTAACTATCCATAAATCTGAGGGTATATCTGAATTCTGTTTCACTTGTCTAAGAGTCTATCTTTATTCCAGTACCACATAGTTTTGGTTACCACAGCTTTATAGTACAAAGTTAGGAAATGCAATTCCTCCTGTCTTCTTTGTTCTCGCTCAAAATTGCTATGGAAATTTAATCATGCTTAATTTAAAATTACACAGAGTTAGCTAAAAAAATTACAAATCATTCAAGAAATATCTTTCATTTTCCAATTATTCTTCTTATAATAATAACTTTTGTATTTGACATGAGGATATAACATTTTAGCTAGGACTAATTTGTTAAGTCATAATATAGTATGTAATAACTAGAATAATTAAACTTATACCTATTTCAATTAGGGACAACTTATTATTTATTATCTGATTCAGTTATGGTATTTAAACATAAATTATATCATTTTTATAAACTTTTTCTATATATCATAATAAAATAAAGTAGTATGTATTCTTATACACACACACATACACACACACACACACATATATTTAGGAGGTTGGGTCCAAGAGAGATTAAAGGCTTATTCCTGTCTCTGTACTGAAGGATTTTGCTGAGAGAACCATTTGTAGTGTGAGCGACATAATCAGGGTCATATACAAAACATCTACCCTCAGCACTATACTCTCTCTCTCTGACCACTTTGATTTTATAGCTAAGTTTTAAAGATTCTGGAATTTTCTATTCATGATTATAAAGTATGTAATAAAATACAAAAACTTCCATATTTAAGCAGTACTAGAATAAGTACTTGTCTACTACCCATATGTTTTATTGAAAAAAAAAAACATGTTTTGTAATGAGAAGTGAAAACATAGAAAAATTCAACCCATAAACAGGTCTTGAAATTTAAATAAAAGTTCTGAAGAATATCATGATTAGTGCCAGGATATACAAGTCTGACCTCTTCAGAATAATTGGTCATAGTCATAGTCATAGTCATAGTCATAGTCATAGTCTCTCGTTGTTCGTCGATTTGCTCGAGTGGGCCCATTAACGTCTCCATCGTGAGACTTGCTGTTACTGTGTTTGGCATATTGAATACATCACGGGTAGCTTGCCAGGCTCTGCCGTGCGGGCAAGATACTCTCAGTAGCTTGCCGGGCTCTCTGAGAGGGGCGAAGGAATCGAACTCGGGTCGGCCATGTTGGCTGCGTGCAAGGCAAACACCTTACCGCTGTGGGTAAATATTTAGTTGTTATTTTTTTTTTGACACTGCCTTGCCATGGCTAGATCCAACACTACACAGTGGAATAGTAAGAAAACTTATTAAAAGGGGCCAGAAAGAAAGTATAGCAGGTAAGTCTCTTGCAAACTGCTGACCTGGGCTTTACCTCATCACTCTGCATGGATGGATCCCTGTATCTCCCTACTAGTGATCTTTTACTCATCTCCATTTTGGAGCGATAGCACAGCGGGTAGGGCGTTCGCCTTACAAGCGGCCAACATGGCCGACCCGAGTTCGATTCCTCCACCCCTCTCGGAGAGCCCGGCAAGCTACCGAGAGTATTGGATATGCCAGACACAGTAACAACAAAGTCTCCAATGGAGACGTTACTGGGCCCGCTCGAGCAAATCGACGATCAACGGGAGGGCCTTTACCTTTACCTTTACCTTTACCTCTAGTGATCTTAGACCAGAGTCAGGAGTGATCCCTGAGCACCGCTGTGTACCCCTTTCCCCACAAAAAAGAAATTTTCTGAGAGCCCATCATATACTTATGATGTTCTATACTTAATGTAACTGTTGCAATGTGGTATTTCTCAATGTTGACATCTCCAAAGCATTACGTTATGCAAAGCACTAAAAGTTAAGGCACAGAGCCAATTAAACATTTAATTGTGTTATGTAAAGCCACTTATAAAAATGGCCCAAATATATTTAATTCTTTATAATAGCTTGTGATCTCCTAGTAGAAATTTAATTTTTTCCAGGACAGTATATGAATACATATGTTAGAGTGGAAGTAATGATGTTAGCAGATATACAGAGTTGGAAATTTTAGTGGTGAGTTTGAGTGGAAGCGTAGTTCAACCTATAATGTGTTCTGTGTTCTGTAGTCTGGAGAAGCCCAGCAAGATTTCCACTGAATAGCTCCGGAGTTCTTCAGAGTTCATGAAGAATCAAAAATGTGTTCCTCCATCATCAAGAACCATGAGATCTTTCAGAGCAAAAAAACAATGACAAGCAAGACTTGAAACTTTTAAGATCATTCTATCAGAAGGTTTGAAGTAGGTAAGAGAATGGGGGTAAACAGTTTAATGATGTTATTTCAGAGGAAAATACCCCTTACTATTGTATAAGGTAAATGAGATTTCAAAGTTTGATTTTAAACTGAGAAGGATTATTTATTCATAATTGTTTATCTTGCAGGATTTTACTGCTCTACCAAGTAGAATCACCTCTTCTTGGTACTGGATCTTATTTCTTCAGTATTGCATACAGTAGTGAGGGAAAGGAAGACAATGATATTTTTACAATTACATTTGGCCATTTACAAATCTGCATTTTACCTCTTAGAAACTTGGGGGATGCCTCAGAGGATTTTTAATGGACTTACTAAAGATTTATTCTGCTGAACAAAAATAAGAACTTTGGTAACTTCTTGGCTACAGTGAAATTATGCAGAATATCTAAAAAACATTTAGAAAAGTTATCTAATTTTAAAATAAATTAATGTTTATCTTAAATTTTAAACATCTATTAAAATGAATTAATATGTAGATAACTGACCATGCAAATATCTAAAAAAGAATAAAATAATTGTCATTTCTTTTCTAAATTACATAGCTAAAAGTATTATATTTAATAGATACCATTTATACATTCAATCTGGGAAAATCAATCATGATTTATTTTATTACTGAAGAAGACAAAGGCACACAAAGACAAAAAGAAACCTTTGTTTTAGAGGAAATATCAACTACTAGCAATTCAAACAGTATCTCATGACACGAATATTCATTTAATCATTTCTTCACTATACAGTGTAAGATCGCTTTCCATCAGCTCCCTCTCCTGTCTGCTTTCCAAGTTTTTCCACCTTTCTTTTCGCTTCTGTATCCAGTTTCTCCAGACCCAGCATATAGTCATACTGTACTATCTTGAAAGAGATAATTTTTGCAAATTTGTTTCTTCCATTTATTTATACTTTGTTAAATCTTCTATAATAGCAAAAATATCAGTAAACATGTAAGGAAGAGGTTGGTTGTACAAAGTGCATAAATATTAAAAGAAGCACACATAACTATATTAATCATAATGCATCTGTTTATAATAAATCTTAGTGTCAAGATGGTGAAACAAAAAATGGTTCTATGTAGCTAAATAATATTTGTGGGAAATATAACTCTGAAATATCTGAAAACTAAAATAAAATCATTTCATTTACTCTAAAATATAATAATTCAGAGTTTAAAAGCTTTGTTTCTATGGGCTGTCATGACAGTACAGGGGTTAGGGTGCTTGCCTCACACATGGCCTACCTGGCTTCAATCCCCAGCATCCCAGTCTCCTGAGCACACCAAGAGTGTTCCCTGAATGCAAAGTCAGGATTAAGTCCTGAGTACCACCAGGCATGGCCCCCAAAAACAAAATAAATAAAAGTTTTGTTTCTATTCATTTTAATGAACAAACATTACACATAATATTTCAGTACGAGTTACATTCATACAATTATCAGTAACAAACCATCTAATAAAATGAATAAATAAAAAATGGGCAAAGTTATTATTTTCAAATGAAAATATTCTATGCCAATAGTAACTACAAGGGATTCAAAATGAATATTCAATAAAACCACACTGTGATGAAAATAATTTTGAAAAACAATATAAAAAATATCTTTCTCTTTTATGCTTAAATCATTATTTCTCAACTTTTTCTGACCATGGTCCTTTTCAATCCTTGTCCTCTTCCTGTGGCCTTCCAAGTCCTGCCATATGGCTCCCAACTCTTATGCCATGGTCCCCAATTATATATGATTTTCACTTTGTCCCCTTCTGAATATTCTGGGACCCACATGGTCTCCAGTTGGAAAACAATACACTCAATAATTCTATAAAAATTAAAGAATTCCTTTTCAGGCAAAGCAAAACACAATAAAATTAAAGATAGGCTTAAAGCAGGTAACATAATGGTTAGAAAATAATGATAATAAAAGGAAAATAAAAGGAAAGATAATATCACTATCAGTAAATGGACCATATCACTGTCACTGTCCTCCCGTTGTTCACTGATTTGCTCGAGCGGGCCCAGTAACGTCTCCATTGTGACAATTGCTACTGTGTTTGGCATATCGAATACATCACAGGTAGTTTGCCAGGCTTCGCCGTGTGGGCAAGATACTCTCAGTAGCTTTCCAGGCTCTCCGAGAGGGGTGGAGGAATCGAACTCGGGTCAGCCACATTGGCTGCTTGCAAGGCAAACACCCGACCGCTGTGCTATCACTCCAGCCAAATAAGGCTCTGCAAAGAAAATGTGTAATGTTCCTCATCTTTAGAAAAAAGATTGATTATTACCATGTTTAGCATTGTAGCACTGTCATCCCGTTGTTCATTGATTTCCTCGAGTGGGCACCAGTAACATCTCCATTGTGAAACTTGTTGTTACTGTTTTTGGCATATCGAATACTCCACGAGTAGCTTGCCAGGCTCTGCCGTGTCAGCAGGAGAGCCAAGCAAGTACCAAGCTACTCTTGGTAGCTTGCTGGGCTCTCCAAGAGGGACGGAGGAATCAACCCAAGTCGGTCACGTGCAAGGCAAATGCCCTACCCACTGTGCTATCTTGCTTTCAAATACTTTTTTTAAGAATATAAATCTGTGTAAGCAACTCTAAGAATGTACAGGAAAGAATTTTGATTTCTGAAATCTTCATAGTCTAGATTCCTTCTTATAAAAACAAAACCAAACCTGTGAAGCTGTAGTTAATACTGTCGCTTCACAGGGAAATGAGGACAGAAAAGGAAAACATAGAAAGGTTACTGCTGCTCTGCTCTGAGAAAGGACAGGAAGCTGTTGAGTCAGGAGTCAACTCAAGTGTAACAAGTCTATGCTTTTTCCATAGCTTCCCCATATGCTCTGAGGGTGGAGTCTTGTCTTGTTATCCCTGATGGAATACAACATACACTCAGCTGTCAACACCTAAAATTCAATTCTCCTCTTCATCAAAACCTCATACTGTACACATAGTTATTGAATTACAATGGATCAAAACCTCCCCAAATGTCCATTATAACAATTGATTTTTAACACTTGGATTTGAGAGATTAATAAACTAATGGAGAGGAGGAAGTTAATTTTTCCAAGTCACAATAAGGGGTAAAAATGAGTTTGAATATTATTTTTTAAAATCATATAATCCTGAGATAAATTTATAATCCTCTGATATTTTTCTAGGTGGAGGATGTTTTGGGCAATACTCAGCAGTCTCAGGGGTCGGTCCCGAATCTGTTCTCAGGGGGCAGTCCAAGAAGTTTCTGGGGGGCTAAGTGGCAACAGTGATCAAATGAGGATTGGCCTCATGCAAGGCAAGTACTATAACCCATGTACTGTCTCTCTAATTCTTAATCTCGGTCTTTAAACAAAAGCTAGATTCATTCTTTCTCTCAGAATCCTTCCCATTGTGTCATTGAACTAATTTTATTCTACTTATTTATTACCTATCAACATTTGAAATTTGATCATTTAATTTACACACCCAAAGAGGACCTGTACTCAGTGACAGATTTAGTTTTGAAGATATATAACTCTTTCTGCTAGTATAATGGTTATGTTGTCAGGAAACACACACAGATGCACACACACAAATTCTAATCAAAACATTTTGGGGGGAAAGAGATAGTATATCAGGTAAAGCATTTACTTTGCACACAGCTGACCCTGATTTGATCCCCAACACCACAAATAATCACTGGAGCTCCACCAACAGTAATCCCTGAATTCAGAGCACTGAGCAGTTAGGTATGACAACAACAGTAATAACAAGAGCCAATGACAAAGTACATTGGGGGGATAAACCCAACACTGGCCCTAGAATCTAAGGGAGTGAGTCAAAGAAGCGGGGTTGTCACTAAGTGTTATATAAAGGTAGTACCTATCTCTGCTGTTAATTGAAACTTGCTTGGTGCTACAGGAGAACTCTCATTTTCAATGAAAGTCTTGTGACTCAGATATTTTCACTTGATATATTTTTGATTCTCCATTTGCATTAGTTATTTCTTTATAATAACTTTATTAATTCCTTCTATGTATCTATTTATTTCTGCCTCTTTTTCCACCAAGTCCATTCCAATCCATAATAGAAATGTCAAGTCCTGTGCCTCTTATTTGTAGGCAGGAGTGGGGGTAGGGGTGTTAATACAATATCCAAATGACTGTTTTTCATCTTACAAGATCCTCAGAATATGTGACCAACATGTCCAAAGTTATGATTACTGACTTATGAATTAACTATGGATATTTTCTTCTATTTTTATTACAACCTGAAAGAACAGTTTGAGGCTCTTGGTGTTCCTGTAGCGAGCAGACACCATTGGACTACACTAGCACGCAACAGGAACAAATGGAGACGTTACTGGTGCCTGCTCGAGCCAGGAGTAATGAGCAATGGGATGACAAGTGATACAAGTGATTTTTGTTACATAAAAATATACATAAAGAGGGGGCTGGAGTGATAGCAACAGCAGGGAGGGCATTTGCCCTGTACGCACTGACACAAGTTCGATTCCCAGCATGCCATATGGTCCCCTGAGCACCGCCAGGGGTAATTCCTGAGTGCAGAGCCAGGAGGAACCCCTCTGCATTGCATATATATATACACACATAAAGAGAAGATATATATAAAAATAACCAACACATGTTCCATGGAAGACAATCCACTTTTCTACTATTAGAGCAGCACCAAGCTTCATACCAAAATAGAAATTTTGGGGGCAAAATGAAAGTACAGTGGGTAGGCATTTGCCTTCAACACGGAAAACCCAAGTTGGATCCCTGGCACCCCAAACTGTCCCCCAAGTCCCACCAGAGGTGACCTCTGAAATAAGAGCCAGGAGTAATACCTGAGTGCTGCAAGGTGTGATTCCCCCCACCAATAAAAGAAAAATTTTACGTGAGTCACAGTGCTGCCTTAATTGTGGAAAATAGTATTGAGATCTATAGAATCTTAGTCTCAGACAGTAAAGTTAACATTTTCATGAGATGCTGAAACAATAATATTCATTTTATATTATATTCATTTAAGAGGTGAATCTTGGAATCAAAATTACGTGGATATAGTTTAGGCACTGGGAATTAAATGCAGCAATGATAGCATGAAATAGTCAAAGCTACACACACTACACAGGAAACAAACAAAAGCAGTTTTGAATAGGAGAAACACTGAAAATTTACATCTTAACTATGAATGGCTCACTTGCTGCACATTTCCTATTGAATTATTCTTACCCTATGTAACAGTCTCCTCAACCAGGCCATGAACTACATATTGCCCTTTATATTCTTTTACTTGGTACAACTGCCCTCGGTAGACCACTTGAGTGAATTAATGTAGAGATTATTTTGAGTGTGAAAGGCCTTGCATTTATTAATTTTACTCACTAAGGTATATATAAACAGGAGTTCTTTAAAGAATGAGGGGAAAATAAGGTGATAAGTCGTTTTGTGTTTGTTTTTAACCCCTAATGACAGGAGGGGCACCACCTGAAAGATGGTCAAGAGACCCAGGAGATACAGCAGAGATTCTTGGACAATCAGGTCTTCAATTCAATTCAAGGGACTAAGGATGCTACGTTGGTGCTGGGACCATGTAGTGCCGGGGACATCTCAACACCCTAGCACTGCTGAGGCTTCCAGGGACAAATGTGGTAATGCTTGGAGAGCCTCCCAAACTGTACCCAGGAATTCTCAGAGGACCATGTGATGCTAGGCATGCAATCTGGGTCCACTATATGGTAGGCAAGAACCCTAACTGCTATACTATACCTCCTTGCCACTAGTAATAAGTTTCACACAAACTTAATAGGATAAAATTTCATCAAATCAATTCTGAATCACTTAAGTCTTAGTTAACAACTCTTTTTTCCTAAGCTTATCACTCTTTAAAAGACTGCAGATTTAGAAAATACGGGTAAATAAACATACAAGGAAAATAAATACCCAAAAGGCTACTTAAACTTTGAACCTAGAGAGTAGATTCTATCTTTACTACTAAAGTTATTTGTGAATTTTGCAAATATATACATATATATGTACCTACATATACAGCGCAAAAAAAAAGGTCTCAGAGCAGACATTATTTCACCCAATATTTTTGTTTAATCTTTATCATGTTTGTCTTCTCACCTTTATTTCTCTCATTATGTAAAGAAAAAAAGGAGTCTTAAAATATTAAGACATTTCATATGAAGACACAAAAATACTCATTGATACCTCACAATGAAAACGTTGAGAGAGGACATCTATAAAAACCATGTTATAGAAACTGGAATGTAGCTTAGGAGAAGAGCATTTGTTTTGTATATGCTTAACATAGGTTTAACATTAAAAACAGCAAGAAAAATTATACCGATGAAAAAGGTTTAGCATGTGATTAATTCTAAAATACTTTACATGATACTAAAATTAAGCATAGGCAATCCTAGGTTCATATCCAAACCTAAAAACCGTTACAGATATGAGGTTATTCTCTACTCACTACCTTTAAAATTGAAACAAAGTAACTAGAATTTATATACAAGTTGCCATTGAATTCTGTCATGCATTTTCTGCTTTGAAGTTTACTAAATGCTCTAAAATATTTACCCTAAATAAGTACCTGGATTAAGTTTATCCAAACTTGCAAATACACAGAAATGTTTTCTGACCCTCATTTTTTCACTGAGTTCATGTTTCATCTAATGTCCAGTTAAATATACATTACTGGATGGGTTAAAGGTTGGGGAAGGTTATCCCAAAGAAAAAAAAGGTACTAATAAGAGAAACAATGTTATTTTATTAAGATACAGTGAAACAACCACATATTCATTTTTTTACTAGAGTTTCCAAGATGTTTTGTTACGGTTTTTATTGATTTTGTTTGTTTTATTCTGAGTATACCATACCCAGTGGTAATCAGTGTTTACCCCTGCCGGTGCTCAAGGGACCATATGGGGTGGCAGGGACAGAACTACAGTCAGTCTAAAGCCCTGTATAATATCTGCAGTCTGAGTTTCCAAGATTTTTACCTGAAACTGTTCTAAAATGTCTCCTACTTGATGCAACTATTTAGTGCACATTAAATTCATTTTTAAAAAGCAATTAAATAACCTAGGAATTGCATTTTTGGGTAAGGCAATGTATTTCCAATGTGTTACTATAACTAAATTTGTATTTGTCTAAATATAAATTTGTCTTAACTTTAAAGGCAATGTTTTACAGATAATCAATGGCAACAAGAAAATTGTTTATACTTATATGCTGGTCTTTGAACATATAACCCTCTCTTGTTCTAATTGTACTTAAATACGTGGAAAAAATAAACCTTGATATTTTATTTTACTTACAATAAAAACGGTATTATTGTGTCACTTCTCCCAATTTATGCTCATAATATGTATATCAATAACTCATGATACTTTTGCTCATTTTTAACAGATTTTTGTTTGTTTGTTTGTTTGGGATTGGGGGCCAAACCCAGAGTCTGTCTTTGATTGTGATGCTCAGAGGTGTCTTGGAGGAATGTACAGAAGATCATGCAGTGCCTCAGATCAAGGCAGAAAGTACGCTCTAGCTGGCTCAGCTATTTCTCTGACCCCAAAATAAGGATTTCCGAACAAGAACACTTTTCAGGGGTAAGAGAGGAGAGAGTCATACTTGGCAATGCTTGATTTGCTGTTTTAGGGATCAAATCAGGACTGGTTGCATGCAAGCCAAGTGCCAGGATGCCAGGCTATCTCTCCGACCCAATTTTTACTTATCTTTAAAGAGAAAGTTATTTTGTATCATAAATTATCATTAGCAGCATATACTCTGTTATTTAAATAAATTGAGAGATACTGTGTTAAATTAGTTGAATTAAGAACTCTGAAATTTAAATTAAATTATAAAAAGCTTTTAAGAGTCATATAATAAAACATTCAAAAGTAAAAAAAGTTAAAATGTTGATTTTATTAACTTTTATCATGCATGAGAGAAATGAAGCTAGTATATAACGTTAAGATATTAGAAAAAGAAAAGTTTCAAAATAATAACAAGGCGAAATGCAAATATAACTAAGGTCATAAATAAAACTTTTTATGTTTTCAAAATTATTTGGAGGCACTTAAATATGTGTAGGTGCCCAGGAAACTATCTCATATCTAATGATTATGAAATTCCAATTAATCATAATTTCCAAAGGTTTAAGTCTTTGTTGGTTTATTTTGTTTTGATTTTTGGGCCACACCCAGTTGTGCTCAGGGCTTACTCCTGACTCTGTGCTGATGGATCACTCCTGGAGGGGCTCAGCACTAAAAGCATTCATCTTTCAAAATTCCTGTTATTACTTTCCTGTACCCTGCAATTAGTTTTCATCTTATTTACTGATGATTCTATTCTATTCTGTTATTTTAGAGATTATAATGTGCAACAGCATTTCGGTACACATTATGTAATTAAAAACTGAATACTTATATAATTGAAATGGGAGAACCTAACATTAGTTTTCCTAAACTCTTTGCTACTTTCATATGTAGTTTTGTTTTAGAAAACATTTGATTTTTTAATTTAAAAATAAACGGAAATAAAGAAACTTTTTATACCTAAATGCATATTTTTCAACAAATGTGCCATTTCTCTAATTTCATAAATACATACTTTGAAACTACTGAGATATTTATGAAAAATAAAAGATATTTGTGGTTTTAAAAGCATTAAACTTGCCCCACTGTATCACATATAAAAAAAAATCCTTATTTTTTCTCAGGCTCTTGTTGAACATTTTAGCAGTTACATCCATCACAAGGAAAGGAACTAGGATCCACATTTTACCAGAAAATTATAAATCAATTTTTTCTTCTTAACTCCTCATGGTGTAGTTACTACTGGATTCTAATGAAAGATTATATGTACTTTGTGAGTATGTAGTAGCTATAAGAATGATATGGAATAGATTCTTACGCCTTCCATGAAATCTTTATGTATATTATTATACTTTTGCATTTGGGTTGCCATAAAACAAAGATTATGCTCATTTAGGGGGGAAAAATGGGAGAACTGTTTTCTTCTTTGCCCGATCTACAACAGCTAAAACTTTGGATAACATGCAGGTAATCAGTTTAACCTCATAGTACCAGATCCAAAGGAAAGAAATAAACCATAAGGATATATGTGCAAGAAAGCACATACATGTATATATAACAAACTCACCTAAAATTCATACTTAAATTTATGTCAAAGTATCAACATTTTTTACTTCTACAAATAAAGGAAATAATTGAAGCTATAACTGACATTAAAGAACATGTATAAATATGTAAGATATTAAAACAAGTAGAGAATTCCACTTGTTTAAAATAAATAAAAGTTGTATCCATGGGGCAGCATGATATAGTCATTACAGATTTTTTAGGGAGGGACATTAGAGAAGATGATGGGGGTGGAGAATTCAATTTTACACCTATTATCAAATGCATTCAATGAGACATTTTTGAACTGTTTAAAAATGACAGTGATCACTAAGAATGCTAATTTGAGGAATATATGGGGAAAGAACCTATTTACTAAATTTCCTCTAGTTAATCAAACTATTTTACAATGAATTTAGAAATACAAGATTCACTGTTTCACATTTTTTATTTCCATAAGAGACAGAACATTGATTTAGTCTTCAGAACTGGGAAGAATTTTTTTAAATAGAGTACCATTTTTCTGTACTAGAGAAAAGAAGAGCTCCCAAAAGCCATATTTTCACTATGAACTCACGTTTACAAAGGTTATAAAGTTAAAGATACAGGATGTACTACCAGGAATCTTAAAGATCAGTATTTCAACTTCTGGGAAAGCACACAAGAAAATTTCTAAATTTAACTTATGTACATATTTATATTACATAAAACAGTAATAAAACTTAAGATATAATTTAACACAACAAAATGACACTAAAAATAATTCAAATGTAAGACAATATCTTATATAATAAACTCAGCTAAGATTACTTTAATATCCCTATGTTAATAAAACACCAACAAATTAATTTCAGAAGTTTTTAATAATAATGAACTAATGTCTGTTCAAATGTCTTGGAACTATGACCTTGTAAGATTCCATTTTCACAGCCCAATACTATAATTTGAATATCTGAAATAAAAAACATGAACTTAAATAGTATGGTAGGTAGATGTGGTAGGTAGATGGTACATGCTTCACAGTAGATTTTAATTCTTAACTGTTAAGAATTTTGTATACAACATTACTTTTTATAATGCACCCATCTCTAATGTAGTGCAATTGATTATAAATGCTCAGAAAATAGACTTCTGCAAAGATTCCACTGCTTTGAGCTTCCTACCAGCCTCTTTCCTGCTATAAAGTGCTAAGAAGTTCATGTAACATATTAGCACAGTCTTGAAACATTAATCTCAAGAACCTCCTGTCACAAGTGCATGGCTATCTTATGTTTGTATCTTTGGTGATTATAAAGGGAGAGCTAAATCTAAGTTCCTGAAGTCAGAATTTTGACATGCAAGCCATATACAAACAAAGCCACAAAGTACAGATCTAGCATTTTTAAACGAAGAAAATAAACTTTCAGTAGATGTTTAAGATACGATTTGTCAAAACTATGGGTAATCAATATCTAGATAATAGGACAGTTTTGGCAAATCACAACATGTTAACTATTCTAGCTCTCCAAAATTCAAAATTAGTTTCTGTTGGGGGGGAGTACACTAAGATCTGCTAGAAGACTGTTTTAGTCAGTCATTGGAACTTATAGTCAAATGTTTACATAATGACAGCCAAAGGTCCATCTAAAAAAAAATGTTTACAAAAGTACACCCTTCTTTTCATCAAGAAGTAGCAAGACATCCTGCGAAAGAAGTTGGCCAGTTCTGCATCTCCTAGTTCCTGTCTTCACCTGGAGTACTTTACCTTTGACTAGACACCCTCTGGTCCTTATCAATAAATCAGGTTTGAGGTTAAACTCACTCAAAGTGGTGGTGATGGTTGTCCAGAGTTCTCACGAGAAGACAAGGAAAATGCGCTATCATCTGAATCTGGTCCATTTTTGGATGGACAGCTTTGTTTAGGGTTCACAAAGCCTAAGTCAACTTTCTCGCTTGCTTTTAATTCGCTTCCTAGTCTAATAAAGAAGGATGAGACAACCCATCAGTCCAAGTGCTGCTCACCTCTGCAAACGCCCAGGCGATCAGGGATCAGGTGAAAGCCTCCAGACACAGACACAGACACACACACACACACCCCTCACAACTGACCAACTGGCAGGCGTTGCTTTAACGCCTTTAGGAGATTCAGCATAAGTCTCTAGACACACACACACACACACACACACACACACACACACACTCACAACTCACAACTGACCAAACTGAGTTGTAGCTTTACTGGAATAACGCCTGCCCTGGCGATCCGACGAAAGCCTCCAGACACACACACACACACACACACACACACACACACACACACACACACCTCACAACTGACAAAACTGACTGAGCTGTTGCTTTACTGGAATAACGCCTGCCCCCACTAAATTTTCCTATCATCCTAACTTCATCGTCCGTGGTGTGCAGAGTCCAGGAGCGATTATCCTAGCACGCGTGGTCCTCCTACTAAGTGCTCCGAAGTTTGACAAAGGAGCCTGGCAGAGACTCGGTAAGGCCCTGCAGGAGAGCTCGGGCACTGCCGCCGCCGCGAGCCCGCACTGCCGTCCGCACACGCCTCAGAGCCCGCCAGAGCCCGGCCGACGCGTCTCCCCAGCTCCCTCCTCACTGACGTCCCGCTCGGCGGCTGTCACTTTCCCAGAGGTTCCGGCCGCCCGGCTCTGCGGCGGCCACTGGGCGCTCCCGTGGCTCCACGTGGGAGCGGGAAGCGGCGACGCTCGGAGCCGGGCGGGACGGACGCGGACGCGGCTGCTGAGGCGGTCGCTGAGGCGGCTCCTGAGGCGGCTGCTACGGCCCCTCGCTCGCCTCAGGGACCCCGACTAGGCGTTAGGACGCGGGCGGCGGGCGGACCCAAAGCTCCCGCGCGCCGCTACGCCACTTCCCCGAGTCGCGGAGCCCCCCGCGGACTCGCCGGCCCCACGCCGGGTCCTCCAGGGCGAGCGACGCGCGCGGCGCCGCCTCAACTTTTCCCACCGAAGCCGCGCGAGGGCGGCGGGCGCGGGCGGGCGAGGGGCTGCGGCTCGGACCCGCGGCCGCTCCCGGGCTCCGAGCGTTTCCCCGGAACGACCCCGCGGCGCGGCGCCGCGCCCGGGCCACCCGCGCCTCAGCCCGCGGCGGCGCGAGACGCGGCGCCCGGCCCGGAACGGTCCCCACTCACCCGCCACGAGCCGGTCGAGTCCCCGGCGGCGCCCGCTCCTCAGCGCC
Organism: Sorex fumeus; assembly: GCF_029834395.1. Classification (NCBI taxonomy): domain Eukaryota; kingdom Metazoa; phylum Chordata; class Mammalia; order Eulipotyphla; family Soricidae; genus Sorex; species Sorex fumeus. The sequence continues at coordinate 9,499,125 of NW_026606085.1, read as the reverse complement.
CGTCGCGCCGGCCCAGCCGCTCCCTCCCGAGGCGGCTCAGGTGAGGCATCGTCTCCGCCCCGAGCTTTAATGGCACTTTGGCGGCTGCCGCCCGCCAGCGACGCTCCCGGTCCGAGTTGTCGGCGCGGGAGGGAGCGAGTGAGAGAGAGGGAGGGAGGGAGAGAGAGAGAGGGAGAGGGAGAGGGAGGCGCGGCGCCTCCTCAGGCCGGAGTCGGGGCGCGCGGCTCCCTCCTCGCGCGCGCCTCCGCGTGCCCGCGCGCCGCCGCCTGCCCGCCTGACGGGCCAGACCGCGCGCCCGCGCCGCTGCTGACTGACTGACTGACTGACTGACTGACTGACTGACTGACTGACTGACTGACTGACTGACTGGCCGTGTCCGCGCGTCCGCGCCCGCGCCGCTGCCCGCCTGACTGACTGACGCTCCGTGTCCGCGTGCCGGAGACTGACTGACTGACTGACCGGCCGAGCCCGCGCGCCCGCGCCTCCGCCCGCTTGACTGACTGACCGTCCGCGCCCGCCCCGCCCGGCCGCGCACCTGCCGCGAGCGCCCACCCGCGCCTCAGGGCAGCCGGCGCCTCTCGGCTCGCGTCCGGGCTGTGGCGGCTCAGGCGCCGCGTCCCCCGGCCCCGCGGCCCCTCGCGTCCCTCCCCCGGGAACGCCCCGCGCCCCTCGTAGGCGGCCGCCCCCCTCAGACTCTGTCTCCGAGCCCTCGAGCCTCTCCCGCAAGGACGTCCCGGACCGAGCGATACGCCTCAAGCCCCTGAGGGGACCCCGGGGGGTGCCTCGCCCGGAGCCACGGCTCCGCGCCTCCCAGGTACCCGCAACCCGGCGCTCCGGCCTGGGTCTGGCCCCCTGGGAGGCGGGTGTCACGGGCCATTTCTCCGCTCCCCGGGTTCGACCCTCGCACCCGCCCCTTTGATCCCTGACAGACTTCAGCAGGACTTGAATCACCTCCTAAAATGGACCCCGATAGTCAACGACCAAGAGCTCAGAGAGAGCGTGTGCACGCGCGTGCATGTGTGAACGCGACGTGTGTGCTCGAGTGCACATGTGCGTGTATGTACATGTTGAGTAACATGTGTGCGCGCGCGCGTGTGAGAGTGAGCATGTTGAATATGTATGTGCGTGTACACGCGTGCAGAATACGTGTTGCATTGTTGTGCATGTCTGTGCATGTGTGAGTGTGCGTGCGTGTGGGTGTGTATTCTTGGTGGGTGTGCATGCGTGTCGTGCGTGCGTCTTGTGTGTCTGCGCGGTGTGAATGTGCAACAAGTATTCACCTCTGAACATCTGCCCTAATTGGGCACGTTCAGCCTTATGGGGGGTCTGGAGGATGAGTTCCCTTCTCTTTATCCTCACTTCTCTACCGCCCGTGAATCTCTCCTTTTTGGCATTTGTGTCATTAGCTCCTACATTTGACATATTTTCTCTCAAATCACCTTGTTTCAGAAAGGATTAACTTGGCGGATAGAAATTTATTTCATTAAAAATTAATAAAAGTGCGTCAGTCAAATCAAGGCTCAGAATAAGCTGACAGTTGGAGAGTTAAGAGGAAACCAGGGAGGAGGTTCAGAGAGAAAATTCATTTGCGTTATGTTAGGAATGGTCCTCAGTTTTCTAAGAGAGTTAGCCAGTGCAAACGAGGAAACAGCCACAGGATTCCTGGTACTCTGACATGATGAAGGTGAACTGGAAATTTGGGTTTTAATGATATAGATGAATTACATCCTTCTCCTTGTTTGATTAAGAACACCCTCATTAAGAGAGTAAGGGTTGGGCATTAACATATTTCCCAACAAGTATTTGATATATTGGCGCATTTCCTATAGAAGTTGTAGGTAATTTGGAGAGAAAGATATAGAATCTGGCTAATTAATATATATGTGTGTATATAGATATATGTATACACAACATGTGTCTGAACATTTTTCTGAAAAAAAAAACCTGGGATTTTCCATTACAAAGTATATTTTTGTGCTATCTTTTAAAAATTATTTTCTTTGAAAGCAAGGGGGTTCTATACTATACATGATGTATGGCCTTATTATGCTCTCTGGGCTCAAGTATAAACAATTCAACATCTGAAGTTAGAAAGGGGGCGGGGAATGCATAAAGAAGTAGAAATATTTTCTTATAGGAGCTCTGCCAAGAAGAAACAAGCTTACTCATGTTGTCAGAGCACTCATCAAGTCCTTTTATATGCATCATAACTATTTTTAATTCTCATTTTAAAATGAAATTTTAAAATATTGTCATGACTTAGAATTATCTGAGACATACAAGTATTCGTGCCCCATTATAAAATCCTAATGAAAATTACTTTCAAAAGGTCATTCCTAAAAGATGACTTGTTACTCTCACTTTCACAATGTCAGTGATATACTTGAGTTAATTAACTCATTATCTACTCTGGTAAAATATAATTTGAATATTAAATGAAATAAAAATATTCTTTGTGGGGCTGGAGAGAGTACAAAGGGTAAGGTGCTTATCTTAAACACCACCAGCCTTTGTTCAATCTCCAGGACCCCATATGGTTCCAGAGTCCTGCCAGGAGTGATCCCTGAGCAGAGAGCCAGGTTTATGCCCTGAACAAAGCTGGTTTGGCACCAAAAAAAAAAAAATTGTTCACTATAAGCAGATTAGGTGGTTTAGTAGATCATTTTCTCATGCTGTAGATACACTACCTCAAATTAGATGTCCTATGGCTTATCTGAGTCTATTGTCTAACCATCTTTGTGTAAATGCGTCCATCTCTTTACATGCCAGGCCCCAGTGGCAAGTGAGCAGATGCAGCTCATCTGTAGCAGTTGAGTTCCCTCTAAGTCCTTGTCTTGTATTTTATATTTGTCCTCTGAATCATGCCCTTCCCCCTCTCACTACCACTTAACACACAGGAGGTTCTGGATTCTAATTAAAGATATAACCCCCACAACTCAACAATAAATTGAACAGAAACAGGAAACACTTCATTGAAATTAAGTTCAGTCCTTCTATCCTTCTTGGATCTCCTCCTTTGCTTATTGGAGATACTTTCAGCATTTGATTTATAATGTTTGTTTAAGAGAATAGTGAACATGTAAGTGCTTAAAATAGAATTAAAAAAAAAAACCTTGGAAACTGGGAGAGATAGTACAGTGGGTACAATGCTTGCCTTGCATGCTAAACCAGCTAACCCTGGTTCAATACTCTGTGTCCCTTATAACCAACCCCCTGAGCACTGTCAGGAGTAATTCTTAAGTGCAAAGACAGGATTAAGTCCCGAGCACCAATGGATGTGGCCCAAACACAATAAATAAATAAATAAAAATTGTGTCTATATACACTGATGTACCCCATACATAAAAATAGAAGATGAAGATCCCAAAGTAAACTTTTACTTTAACAGCATATGATGATTTTAATTTTATTTGGGGGATTTTTAGAAAATTGGTTTTAATACTGATATCACAGCTGTTTTGTGAAAGCAGAAATAAACATATCTTGATCAGACTTGGAAAATAAACTGACTTAATTAATTTAACAGCTGCTTCAGTAGCCAACACTAAAGAACATAGCCTGCTTTGTGGATGCCTTGACAACATCTGCAGCCAAAATTGTAAAGCGGTATAAGAGTGGAGCTCTAGTTCAGCTGTTTGGGTGCTTATGAGTGCTGCTTTTGCTTCCATGTACCGCAGACCTGATGATTGTCAAGTAGTTCTCAGACTTATTCCACATGATCCTTGTCTGAAAAAAATCCTCTTCTTTTGGAAACAACAACAACAACAACCCCTGATGGCTAATTATTTCAGCTGTTAGTTATTTTAGAAAAATAAGAATAGAAGTAGACATTTTATCAATTCAAAATTTTATCTGAGTTTCATTCACTCCCTTCCTTTGGATAATTAGATGATTAAGTGCTACCTTTAATATTAAGGTTACTTACTTATTTTAGTATGCTTTTATTGATGTTTAGCTGCCACTTTGTAATTCACCAAAATCTCATATAAAGATGTTTCTGTGGGAAAAATAAAAAAGGGAAAAAATTAGGATTCATGTATTCATGACCAGTTATGTCTCCAAATAGTCTATTTACACACAAATCTTCTCGTATTGGGATAGAAACCTATAATGGCTTCTTAAAATCTGTCAAAGCATTGTTTTATTTTAAAGGATTTTCATGTCTGTTGCATCTTGATCAATTCTCATCTCTTTTCTGTCTCTCAAGTGGATTAACTTGACCTTTCTTTGACTTTTTCTGCTAAATCAGAATAACCTTCCTTCAAAAAAAAGTTCTATGAATTACTATATTCATTTTTCTTTTCTTGTCCTTTTCTGTTTCATTTGCATCTTTAAAAAAATTATTTATTATGATACAACATAAGAATTTTTTGAGCCTCTATAGAAATCAACTGTATGCTTCCTGTGGACCAGGACTGAAATTTCCTCTATAACCCAGTGAAATCTTGCTTTTTAAGCTTTGTTGTTTTAGTAGCGTACGTCTAGGAACCCTCCTCTGGCTGGCCAAGATTGACTCCATTCAACTGAAGCAAAGGATTTCCACTACCTTTTCCTGTTCACTTTCTTGTAAACCTGTAGGTAGCTATCTTGAACAGCAGATGGCACTGATGTTCTAATAAGGATGCCATTTAGGCTCTGTCCTGGGGATTTCCCCCTAATTTTAGGGAACCCCCAAAATGTATTTGAGATTATAAGAAGAATTGTATGCAGTTTAAGGTACGACATATAGTAAACACATTGGCAAGTTTCAAAGTGTCAAAATGTTTAATATATGATATTTCATTTACAAAGAAAGAGAGGCCCATTAACTTTTGTTGAGAGTCAACTATCCACTAAGCATTAAAACACATATACTTGATTAACTGATCCATTTCAGAGTGATTGCCTAGCAGGAACTCCAACTCAAGTCTCTGCTTTCATTGAATATTCTTAACCAGTTCCCTAAAGCAATTCCTATATTTTAATGAATATCTATTAAGGTAAAGGTAAAGGTAAAGGCCCTCCCATTGATCATCGATTTGCTTGAGCGGGCCCAGTAACGTCTCCATTGGAGACTTTGTTGTTACTGTGTCTGGCATATCGAATACTCTCGATAGCTTGCCGGGCTCTCCGAGAGGGGCGGAGGAATCGAACTTGGGTTGGCCACATCGGCCGTGTGCAAGACAAACGCCCTATATCACCACAAAAGTTGTGGACTATTTGATACTAAACCAAAGAGTATGAATTTGTGATACTAGATGCTAAGAAAATATCTTTCGTGTTAATCCAATTAAAAGAAATGATTTTATCATGAGTGTAGAATAAGATTAAATGCTGCATTATGCCTAGTGGCAATTTTTGGCATTACCATTTTCTCTTAGGCATATTTTCCACTCAGTATTTTAAGCAAATATTTTCAGTCTCTACACAGTACAGAGATAAATAAAATGTCACTGTCACTGTCCTCCTGTTGTTCACTGATTTGCTCGAGCGGGCCCAGTAACATTGTGAGACTTGTTACTGTGTTTGGCATATCGAATATGGCATGGATAGCTTGCCAGGCTTTGCCGTGCGGGTGAGATACTCTCGGTAGCTTGCTGGGCTCTCCGAGAGGGGCGGAGGAATCGAACTTGGGTTGGCCACATCGGCTGTGTGCAAGACAAACGCCCTACCCACTGTGCTATTTTATAATTTTGTGGTGCTGAAGATTGATCGTAGGACCTCACATATATAAGCAAAATCTTCAATTGTTGAGCTTTTTCCCCAGATCTATAAATGGATACAAAACAATTTTTCTGCATCTTAAAAATTATTTATTATATTTTCTCATGCCTAGATAATACTTCAACATACGTACTGTCACATAGCAGTCCACAATCTTGAAAGAAAATACATAGTTCTAACACATGCTCAGGAGCTTTTGTTTTTTAATTTTTTTTTCAGAAAATACATTTTGACGTTTCCAGTTTATTTGGTGTCAATATTACTTATATATGTTTATTTCTCTTTATAAATTAAGAATGGTCTTTTGTTATTGTCATGCAGGATTATGGCAATGAGGCATTGGTCTTTCTACATGATTCATCACCACCCATCACTGCTAGCTGGGAGTAATGAAGAGTCAGGACTCAAATGGTAATTGTCCATAAGACTAAGAAGACCCCACCCAGAGAGCTCTTCTGGCTCAGTCACACTGGCTTTGCTTGCTGACAATGGTAAAAACTTATTGTGAGTCTACGGGATACTGAGATATCTTTTATCCATTTTGCAGCTACAAATGCAATGCTGGTAGTTTATACTCAAACAACACCTTCCCATAAGAAATCTCCAGTCCGTTAAATGTGGCAGCACAAATTAGTTTAGCTACATGGTACCAGTTAAATACATTTTCATTCTTTCTGTGCTACATCATTTCCATTTGTATATAAGCATTATATGCATAGAAAAACATACATTGTGAACTGTTGTCCATGTAAGTGGTAAAGGCTATGTTCCTAATTAAATGAAAATAGAAGACCATGGGTGCTAGAGTACACCAGTATACAATTTTAATGTCTAACATTTAGTTGTTAATTAATCTTTAGCTCATCAGGTACTGGCAGTATTATTGAGGTGAAAATAAAGGAGTCCATGTTGGACAATCCCATAGAAAACCAAGAGGCTGGACTGGATGGTATCATGTCAGCTTAGGGGTTTGTGCTAATGATATTTGCTAACTGGTGTTGGCACGGATGTGGTGAGAAAGGGACCCTCCTTCACTGCAGGTGGGAATGCCGACTGGTTCAGCCCTTGTGGAAAACAGTATGGACGATTCTCAAAAAATTAGAAATTGAGCTCCCATTTAACCCAGCAATATCACTCCTGGGAATATATCCCAGAGAGGCAAAAAAATATAGTCGAAGTGACATCTGCACTTGTTTGTTCATTGCAGCCCTCTTTACAATAGCCAGAAACTGGAAGAAACCTGAATGCCCAAGAACAGATGACTGGTTAAAGAAACTTTGGTACATCTACACAATGGAGTACTATGTAGCTCTTAGAAAAGATGAAGTCATGAAATTTACATACAAGTGGTACAATATGGAAAGTATCATGCTAAGCGAAATGAGTCAGAAAGAGAGGGATAGACATAGAAAGATTGCATTCATCTGGGGGATATAAAGTAACAAAGTATGAGATTAATACCCAAGAATAGCTGAGATCAGCACCAGGAGGATTACTCCATAACTTAGAGGCCAGCCGGGTATCCTAGAGGAAAGGGCTATTCAGATAGAGAAGGGAGCACCAAATAAAGGATGTTTGGAGGATCCTCCCAGGAGGGGAGATGCATGTCGAAAGTAGACTATGGACTGAACATGTTTGCCACTCAATGCCTCTTTTGCAGACCACAACACCCAAAAGGAGAGAGAGAACACAGGGGATTGCCCTGCCACAGAGACGGGGGGATGGGGGGATGGGGGTGGGAGGGATATTATCCATGGTGGTGGAAAATGGGCACTGGTGGAGGGATGGGTATCTGATCATTGTATAATTGAAACCAAAGCACAAAAAATTGTAAATCTACAACTTTAAAAAAAATAAAATAAAATAAAGGGGGAAAAAAAAAAAAAAAAAAAAAAAATTAAGAATGGTCTTTTGTTATTGTCATGCAGGATTATGGCAATGAGGCATTGGTCTTTCTACATGATTCATCACCACCCATCACTGCTAGCTGGGAGTAATGAAGAGTCAGGACTCAAATGGTAATTGTCCATAAGACTAAGAAGACCCCACCCAGAGAGCTCTTCTGGCTCAGTCACACTGGCTTTGCTTGCTGACAATGGTAAAAACTTATTGTGAGTCTACGGGATACTGAGATATCTTTTATCCATTTTGCAGCTACAAATGCAATGCTGGTAGTTTATACTCAAACAACACCTTCCCATAAGAAATCTCCAGTCCGTTAAATGTGGCAGCACAAATTAGTTTAGCTACATGGTACCAGTTAAATACATTTTCATTCTTTCTGTGCTACATCATTTCCATTTGTATATAAGCATTATATGCATAGAAAAACATACATTGTGAACTGTTGTCCATGTAAGTGGTAAAGGCTATGTTCCTAATTAAATGAAAATAGAAGACCATGGGTGCTAGAGTACACCAGTATACAATTTTAATGTCTAACATTTAGTTGTTAATTAATCTTTAGCTCATCAGGTACTGGCAGTATTATTGAGGTGAAAATAAAGGAGTCCATGTTGGACAATCCCATAGAAAACCAAGAGGCTGGACTGGATGGTATCATGTCAGCTTAGGGGTTTGTGCTAATGATATTTGCTAACTGGTGTTGGCACGGATGTGGTGAGAAAGGGACCCTCCTTCACTGCAGGTGGGAATGCCGACTGGTTCAGCCCTTGTGGAAAACAGTATGGACGATTCTCAAAAAATTAGAAATTGAGCTCCCATTTAACCCAGCAATATCACTCCTGGGAATATATCCCAGAGAGGCAAAAAAATATAGTCGAAGTGACATCTGCACTTGTTTGTTCATTGCAGCACTGTTTACAATAGCCAGAATCTGGAAAAAACCTGAGTGCCCGAGAACAGATGACTGGTTAAAGAAACTTTGGTACATCTACACAATGGAGTACTATGTAGCTGTTAGAAAAGATGAAGTCATAAAATTTACATACAAGTGGTACTACATGGAAAGTATCATATTAGGCGAAATGAGTCAGAAAGAGAGGGACAGACATAGAAAGATTACATTCATCTGGGGAACATGGAGTAACAAAATGGAGACTAACACCCGAGATATCCGAGATAAGTACCCGGAGATTCACTCCATGAATTGGAGGCCAGCCGCACACGCTAGGGGAAAAGGCAGCTCAAGATAGAGAAGGGAGCACCAAATAAAGGGTGTTTGGAGGATCCTCCCAGTATGGGAGATGCATGCTGAAAGTAAACTATAGACTGAATGTGATTGCCACTCAATACCTCTTTTGCAGACCATAGCACCCCAAAGGAGAGAGAGAACAAAAGCGAATGCCCTGCCACAGAGGCAGGGTGGGTGGGGAAATGGGGGGGGAGGTGGGAGGGATACTGGGATCAGTAAAAGTAAAGTAAAGGCCCTCCCGTTGATCATCGATTTGCTCGAGCGGGCCCAGTAACGTCTTCATTGGAGACTTTGTTGTTACTGTGTCTGGCCTATCCAATACTCTCGGTAGCTTGCCAGGCTCTCTGAGAGGGGCGGAGGAATCGAACTCGGGTTGGCCATGTTGGCTGCGTGCAAGGCAAACGCCCTACCCGCTGTGCTATCGCTGGGATCAGTGGTGGTGAAAAATGGTACTGGTGGAGGGATGGGTAATTAACTGCCGTGTAACTCCAACAACGGCCAGGATCCAGAGATCATCACACTCAGCTCCTGGGAGAGAACAAGGCAGAGTCTCCTACCCTATGCCTGACTGTCTCCACCAGGGCCCAACAGCTGAAGACCACCGAGGCCCAGCCAAGGCCATGCTAAGATCACTCTCCACACACTTGGATGAGCCTCACGCATAAAAGAACTGACAGAGGAACCCAGGTGTGTGGGACCCGGGGCTGAGATCTCCAAGCCTGCACAGTTTGGGACTGGACCTGCCAGTAACTAGACAGTTACACCCACCAACTGCCGTGTAACTCCAACTACGGCCAGGATCCAGAGATCATCACACTCAGCTCCTGGGAGAGAACAAGGCAGAGTCTCCTACCCTATGCCTGACTGTCTCCACCAGGGCCCAACAGCTGAAGACCACTGAGGCCCAGCCAAGGCCATGCTGAGACCACTCTCCACACACTTGGATGAGCCTCACGCATAAAAGAACTGACAGAGGAACCCAGGTATGTGGGACCCGGGGCTGAGATCTCCAAGCCTGCACAGTTTGGGACTGGACCTGCCAGTAACTAGACAGTTACACCCACCAACTGCCGTGTAACTCCAACAACGGCCAGGATCCAGAGATCATCACACTCAGCTCCTGGGAGAGAACAAGACAGAGTCTCCTACCCTATGCCTGACTGTCTCCACCAGGGCCCAACAGCTGAAGACCACCGAGGCCCAGCCAAGGCCATGCTGAGACCACTCTCCACACACTTGGATGAGCCTCACGCATAAAAGAACTGACAGAGGAACCCAGGTGTGTGGGACCCGGGGCTGAGATCTCCAAGCCTGCACAGTTTGGGACTGGACCTGCCAGTAACTAGACAGTTACACCCACCAACTGCCGTGTAACTCCAACAACGGCCAGGATCCAGAGATTATCACACTCAGCTCCCGGAAGCGCATTCGCGGCCGCGCGACATCTTATCATCTCATTCCTAATTTGGTCAAACTGGCAGGCTACCAAATGTAACATGCTCACACGGCAGAGTCTGGCAAACTCCCCGTGGTATACCCAATATGCCAAATACCAGTAACAATGATGGGTCTCATTCTCCTAACCCTGAAAAAGCCTTGAATATGGCACTTAAAAAAAAAAATCTCAGGGCTAGGACGAAGAAGACGTTACTGGCACCTGCTCGAGGCAATCGACGAACAACAGGGTGGTCGTGATCGTGATCGTGATAATTGAAACCCAAGCACAAGAATTTGTAAGTCTACAACTGTGCCTCATGATGTATCACTAATAAAAATTAAAAAAATAAAATAAAAAATAAAAATGATATTTGCTAATGAGGTTGCAGATACTAATAAGAACCCAGCAGCAGAAATCATATTAAACTGCACCAAAAACAATATAAGACAGAAAAAGTTGACAGCGAGGATTTAAAAAATGACAGCACTCTGTGTTCTCAGATCCCAGTGAGCCTTGGGACAATGCTGCCAACTGTGACAAGTCCCGAAGGGGGAAAGTGTGTCTGTTTTACAGTGGAAATCATCAAAATTAGGGTGTAATGAGCTAATACTATTAATGAACACTGCATGTTTTACTAGAATTTTTAACATTTTGATAGAAATTATACTAAACCAGAGCTTTTTAACATGAAGTGAATAATGGGGGACATATTCAAGTGATTGAGCAGAGTCATGGAGTCCTCATCTGGAGCATTGAGAATTTCTGGCTGATTTCCACTACTAGAACATCCTTTCTTCTTACTAGGTCTATTTGCGTGCTCCACACTCTTCTGGTATAGCAGAGGGCAGACACAACACTCTTTAACTGTGAGTAAGCTATAGCCAGCCCATCTCTCTATACCTAAAAGAGGTTTGGAGAGATACCTGCGTCCTCCCTTTCTTCTTCTTGACCACTATTTCCTATGTACTCAATTAGAATTCTAAGTTCTGTGAATCTTTTAGACTGTCAGTTGTATTAATACAAGTATTATTCTGATTTGTTTTCAACTGTGTTACTTCTAAATGAAAATATGTTCCATATGAGTGGTTAGGAAATACATTTTTTTAATTTTAAATCATTCCAGTACTGAGTAAAACATGTTTGAGCTTCACATTTCATTAACTCTTGACAGCAAATTGTGTACACAGTACTTTTTAAATAAAATCACAGGAACCATTTAAAATGTTGAAAAATGTTAATATGCCAAACAAATTAAGAAGCATTCTTTTTGATGTCTCTGTTAAACTTTCTAGATAATAATGTTTCAAGATAATCTATAATTTTGTATTAAAATATGTTGATAGATCAAAGAAGCCTGGATAAAAATCTTTCTTAAGTTTCCTAATCATGATTTTTTTATTGTTTAGGTGACATGTTTACAATAGTGCTCATATTTATTCTTTGAATGTACAGTTACTACACCTCTACCAACACCAAAGTGCCAGGTCCTCTTTACCAGTGTCCTTATGTCACTTCTATTCCATCTCTCCACTCGGTACCCAACTCCTACTACTTGGTGATCTTGATTCTTTTTTAAAAGTCCAGGGCTTTATATTCATTGAATACTATTCATTCCATTGCTTTATTTCTTTAGATACTGCACATGAGTAGAATCTTCAGCACTTGTCCTTGTCCTTCTTTACTTTGTTTAATATGACACTCTCTAGTTTTATTCAGCTTATTGGAAAAAGCAGGGTTTTTTTCTGAGTACTATTTTGCTGTAAATATGTACCATACGTTTTTTTTTTGTCTGTTCATCTGTCCTTGATGTCCAATTATGTTGTTTCCAGTTCTTAGCTATTTTGAATAGCATTATAATAAACATCAGAGTGCAAATATTTTTGAATTCATATTTGTGTTCTTGAGATAGAAGTAAAGGAGTGAAATTGCTGGATCATGTATGTCCATTATTAACTCATTCAGTGTCATTGTACTATTCTCCATAGAAGTTAATACAGAGCACATTCCTGTCTAAAATATCTGTATCTTATACAAAAGTCGGGAATAAAACCGAAGTTTTGATCTTAAGAAAAGCAAATTATTAACTATGAAATCATTCTAACATTTGTTTCTTTATAGTTGACAGCTTAACAATAGCAAGATAGGAGATTTTAAATATTGTACAAACTATACCTGACATAAGTACATATTTATTCCTTCTGTTTCCTAAATGAGGAATTATTTTCCTTATAGTAAACAATATTTACTAGAGAGATTGATAGACAAGGATTTGGATCACATATTTAACTCCTGCCTCTGTTTAAGGAAGTATCTGTGGTGCTGGAGACCAAAACTGTTACAACATGCATTATCCTTTTACTTATAGGAACTCAGATTTGGGGATTTTTGTACAATTCTATTTGATAAGGTGTATGTGACATTAAAGTTAGTTCTCTTTATTTGGTATATAAATAATATAATCATTGGACTCATCCATTTTAGCTAAAGATTTTATTACTGATTATATGATAGGAGAATATAGTGAGATTTCTCAGCTCTCAAGAGCCTTAGTTCAGACTCATAAATGCATATTTCCAGAGTGCTTTTTTTTTCTTTTGGGGTCATACCCGGTGATGCACAGGGGTTACTCCTGGCTCTGTGCTCAGGAATTACCCCTAGCGGTGCTCAGGGGACCATACGGGATGCTGAGAATCGAACCCGGGTCAGCTGCGTGCAAGGCAAATGCCCTACCCACTGTGCTATTGCTCCAGCCACTCCAGAGTGTTTTTTGAAGAAGATAATCCCAGGAAGGAAGACTTGGAGAACACTTCTCTGCATTAAAGGCAGTAGCCACCAAAAAATGCATTTTCACTGGCTAGAGAAATGAATAGAGTAACTGGCCATATATGCATAAAAACTATTGAATAAAAAAGGAGTCACTATATAATTATTTATCTATATTATTCCACATTCTGTATATCTGTATAGATACTTGACTCTATATAGCTAATGGTCACACTTATATCACTATCATTATTTTCTAGTCTAATGAGGAAATAAACAACTTATCTTGTAGTAGTTTATTTGTAGGGGGTTTCCCAGATCACCTTTGATTCCAGGGTTTAGAGATAAGGAGAGAGAAGAAAAGAAAACAGCTTGAGGAGGATAGAAGAGAATGGGAAATATTGGATGAGCATGCATCAGGGTTTCAGTTATATGGGTAATATGGGTGAGTGGTAGAGCCACACATATAAAACACAAACTCAACAAGACTGAAAACATACATATAAGCTGCAACCACTGAAACTTTGTAATATGCCTGTCAAGTTGGCAGGTGGGAATGGGGTGAAGGTTGGAGTTGGGCAGGGAATTTGGAAACACTGGTGGAGGGAAGTAGACACTGGTGGTGGGTTTGCTGCTGAAATGTTATATGCCTAAAACTCTATAATCAATAACTTTGTAAATTACAATCCTTTAATAAAAATAATAAAAAGTAAAAATATTTACTTTTTAAACTTTTTTTTAAAGTTTTAGTTTTGTGATACAAGAACAGTGTTTTCCCAAATTCATGTGTCTAAGAATGTTAAAAGTAATGAGGTTGATTAGATACTTTCTAGGGGGTTCCTGGAAAGTGCATAGAAAGCTACGATACTGGTGTAAGTAGGAGTTCTATTAAGGAAGAATTTTACAGGCTGGGGAGATAGTAGAAATGGTTGAGAATATGCATCACATGCAAGATCCCAGCATTGCATGGTCCTCTGGGCATCAAGCCAAAACTAGGCCCTAAGCACCTCTAGGTGTGGCCCAAAAGCTTTTTTAAAAATTGGCTTTTGTATCATCCTAATAAACTGGAGTCATTGCAAAATTTTAATCAAGATAAGTCTGGGGATGAATGAATATGAAGCAGAGAAATAAGTTTGGGAGTATTATAATATCTGTAGTCACACTGTATAAATAAACTAAGAATATAGAGACTTCTTAGAGTTTGGGATCAGTTAGGTCTGAGGGAATGTGAAAGAGAAGAGGCACTCTGAATAAACTTTCATTAGATAAGAATTAGGTATTAATGGAGAATAAAATTGACATGATATGATCTTTATCCTCCAAGACTACAAATTCATTGGAAGATATAGACAAGTAAACAAAACAAAATCTTCCAAGCAACAAACAAGGACTTCTACTTGCTCAAAAGGAGTGGTAAAGTTGATTGGAGGATTTCAAAATATCTTAGGAGATAGACAGGAGACAGTGGCAAAGATTCAGTTTTAAAATATGAAAGAAGTCACATGGAATAATAATTTGTACCTTCCTTTAGAGATCAAAGATACTGTTTTGAAAGCAGTCAGGGATAGTTGGTAGTTGATGCATGGAAAAAGTGGATTTATCTATTCTGAATGAGAGCATTAAAATATATCAGGACTAACAAGGAAATTTAGAGAATACTTACATTTCAGGGTGAAAGGGAAATAACATTAAAAGAGATCAGGGACAATGAAATGTAAAGATCACTACATTTCAGCATGAAAGGGAAATAAGAATCAATACAGTACACTGAAAATGCAGTACAATGTATGTAGGAAGAGATACTTGAAAAAAGATGCTCAGGAAACCAAAGCAATAAAGAATTTCAAGAAGGGCCAGTTACACCAGTGCATCAAATTCAAATAAATAAATAATATATTCAAATTTAAATTCAAATAAATAATATAAAAATAAGTTTTCCTTTTTCTTTTTTAGGAATTTGGGAATATATATGTTGTATGCTGTAGTTATGAAAATTTTCCACATAAACAATGGACAATATAAATAGATTACATTAAATATTGTTCAAATAAAATAGTCAATAAATATTGAAAAAATCGTTCCATGTGACGTTATTTAGTTGAATCAAATCTCCAATCAATAGTACTAACAGATTCCAAATTTGATATTTTTTTCTGGAAACAGCTATTACAAATAGGTGATTTTATTTTTTATTATTATTGCTATTTTTTTATTTCATAAGATGTGTGTTTTTATTTTTATTTTTTTAATTTTTTAATTTTTATTAGTGAGACACCACGAGGTACAGTTGTAGACTTACAAATTTTGTGCTTGGGTTTCAATTATACAATGATCAAATACCCATCCCTCCACCAGTGCCCATTTCCCACCACCACGGATCCCAGTATCCTTCCAACCCCCTATCACCCCCATCCCACTCTTCCTCTGTGGCAGGGGATTCACCTCTGTTCCCTCTCTCCTTTTGGGTGTTGCAGTTTGCAAAAGAGGCATTGAGTGGCAATCATGTTTGGTCTATAGTCTACTTTCATTGCTATTGTTTTAACAAAGAAAATTAGATCTTAGAAATTCAATAGCTTGTGATTAATCTGCATATAATATATGTATAGATATTTTTACATACAGTTAATACATTATAGTAATGACTTGTTCTTGTAAAAAGTACATTAGAGTTCTTGCTTTGCATATGTATCATAACAACACAATATTACCTTTCCTCAATGAAGATAATCTAGGCAATTGAAGTGCTTATAGAATAAGTGAAAGACATGGGTAAAATTATTCTCATTTAAGATTACTCCTAATTAGAGTGATTTTCCTTGAATAAGTTCCAGCTAAGTTTGCATATACTGGGGTTGGAGGGCTAATACAGCAGGTTAAGACCCTGAATTTGCATAAGCCAACCTGATGGTCCCTGAGGTTAGAGCCTGAAATAAGACCTGAGCACAGCTGGATGTGCCATTTCTCTCCACTCCCCCCCATCCCCACACTCAAAAAAAAGAAAGAATTTGGCTACAATAAACACCTTTTATTTTGGACCATGCCCTGCAGTGTTCAAGAACTCTACCCTGTGCTGTCCTCAGAGGTCACTCCAATCAGTTTTTGTAGGAGCTTGTGCCTGGGATGGAACCCAAATCTTCTACATGCAAAGCATGTGCTCCAGACCATTCAGCTACTTCCAAGTCCTTTATTTCTTCATTAATAACAAGTGATTATCACTAAAACATACTGTGACGTTCTTAATTGTGAAATTATGTCCAGTATATGTTCATTGTCACTAATGATTAGTGTTATAGATAATACAGTTTTAAATCTTGAAACATTGTCACTCAATACAAACAGGATAGCTAAGTAATTCCCACATGACAAACAAAAGAACCAAAAGAGTACACTATTTGCATCATTTCTTAGTGGTTATTAACCTTTGATATAGTACAATACCAATTAAAAAGAAAATATACTACAGGCTGACATTGGAAACTGCAGAACAAATTAAAATATATTTTAGGTATTTTAGGGAAGAAAGAAAAATCAAAACATTCTTTTTGCAACATTCTTCTCAAAGAAAGTATTTTCCATGCCAATAAGTGTACTGGCTTAATTTGTAATTGTTATAATAAAAACACAAGAATATTTTGTAATGTTTTTTGTGTTTTACAAATATTAACTTGACATATGCATCTTTTTAATTCACTTACTTTTTCTAAAGATGAATGTTTAAATTTGGTTTTCCAAAATTTTTTTATTTAGTAAATAAAAAGCTGAGCAGAATACATATTTTTATTTTGGTTTATATTTATCGACATGAATTTTAATTAACTTGGCAGCAGCTGATAAAAAGATTATTAGCATGTACAAAGTGTGCAGTTAATAGATGCAGAACAAGAGGCAATTAGTGGAATTAGGTGTTTTTTCTACTGAGAAAAAGTTACCTACACATTAATTGTTTATGCCAGTCCAATCACAGCAAATATCACTAACAGCATCATCAAATCAATGTAACATTACTTTGTACACAATGAATAGGCTTACCAATTTGGTATCATTGGCACAGTAATGAAACTAATAATATTTTCTGATTTAGTATACACTTTAAAAACTTGGTCTTACAATGGTCACAGTCACGGTCCTCCTGTTGTTCATCAATTTGCTCGAGCGGGCCCAGTAACTTCTCCATCATGAGACTTGCTGTTACTGTGTTTGGCATATCGAATACGTCAAGGGTATCTTGCCAGGCTCTGCCGTGCGGGCAAGATACTCTCGGTAGCTTGCCGGGCTCTCAGAGAGGGACGGAGGAATCGAACTTGGGTCGGCCATGTTGGCCGCTTGTAAGGCAAACTCCCTACCGCTGTGCTATTACTCCAGCCCCGGTCTCACAACATTTAGTTTTATATATTTTTTAAGAATTAAGGAAAACATGCACTGTGCCATAGGTATACTTTCTTTGTATCACCAATGTCACACTCAATGGCTTTTTAAAAATATTTTTGCATTTGTTTTTTATTTATAAAACCCTTAAAGCTATCAGAAAATTGATCACTTGATCACTTGAAGTCCCATTACTCATCAATTTGCTCAAGCGGGCACCAACAACGTCTCCATTCATCCCTGCCACATGCTAGTGTAGCCCAAAGGCATCTGCTTGCTCCAGGAAAACGAAGAGCCTCAAACCATTCATTCAGGGTCTTGATGAAGAAGTCTGATCATCTCGTAGGTGGGAGGCCACGCAATCTTTTGACGTCCTGTGGAATCCAGTCGGTAATGCCTCAGAGAGGATCCTGATGTATTGAGTTTGAACACCCTGTTTGACGAGGGCTTCGATGAACGCTTCAGTCTCAACAGAATCAAAGGCCTTCTTTAAATCAATGAGCAGCATCTTGAATGCCCGAAAAACCTCAATAAGCTTGGTTATCATGTGGATATGGTCAATTGTGCTGAATCCTTTTCGGAACCTGGCTTGCTCACATGGTTGTCCCTCATCTAGTGTTCTGCCATCCTATTCAGGACGATTTGAGTGAACAGCTTGTAGACTATAGACAACAGGCAGATCGGGCGATCTGCCAATGTCATGGATGTCTCCCTTCTTGTACAGTAAAATGGTCCTGCTGGTTTTCTACTGGGACAAAACCTTGCATTCAGACAGGTAGCATGTGAAGAGCCAAGCCACTGTATTGATGAGTACTGACAGCAGGTTCTTCAGGTGTTTGGGTCTGACCTTTTCTGGGCCACATGCTGTTCACTTCTGTACCCACGAAATGGCGTGTTGGATTTTGGAAGAGAGAACTTTGGGAACAACATATCTGTAAAATCTTATCACACCGAAGGTTGTGTGTTCACGGGCTCACTGGATGGCACTGTCTCACCGCCTGCGTTCAGTGCTCTTGAGCCGCTGTGTGTGGCCTGGATCGGAATGGCTGTTGGCAAAGGGCAGACAGAAGAAGAAACGATGGCCAGGCCAGTCTATATCAATAGTAGTTTATTCCAATCCTCTTCACTCCTGTCTTTCTCTGCCTCCTTCTCTCCTGGGCCCCAATCTTGGAACCTCTCTCCTTCTGGCTCTGACTCTGGATCAGAGCTCTCTCGCTTCTGACTCCCCTCTCCGAGCTTACGTCTTAGTTTATATAGCAGTCACATAAGGCGGTGACATAAAGGTGGGTTGAATACTGACGAATCAACAAGGAGAGCTAAGACCACTCCTCCAGGAGATTAACTCAAAGATAAAATCTCATCTACAGAGATTACTTCAGATTACTAGGAGATCCACTCAAGGGTGGGATCCCAACAAGGGTGTGTTCTTCTCTCAGTTAGTAATCTACTTAAATAGTTGTAATAAATCTACTTCTAATATTTCTAGCAATGTCATTCTGTATGTGCACAGTAAGAGATATAAATTTAGTTTGGTTCTTCCTGAGAACATCTTACTATACATTCCGCAGTCCTCAGGCTAGGTTAATCTTCCTAGCTCCAGCAGGGTCCTAGTCTCATCGTTACTTACTTTTGGATCATGACAGCATTTGTCCATGATCATGCCCTCAACTTACAGTTGAGTATTGTGGCTCTTTGGCCTGGCCCATTTCGATGCCAGGGTAGCTCACAGCTTGCCCTGGGTCCATTCAGTCCCTCGTTGGGACCCTGCTTTTGTGGTGCTAGGAACTAAGGGCAACTGAGTCAAGAAATCAGATGCCCAGGAGTACATATTATTCGGAGTCAATCAACTCCCAAGTTATAAAGCATAATATTAACTGTCTTCCTGTGTCCACACAGAAAGGACATTGCTTACAATACAAGTTCAGTGTCCTTAGATGGGTGTGACCTGACAAACCTAAGCTACCTAAGGAAGGACAAAAGAGTGTTATCCTACATCTTCCCCTTTTTCTTTTTACAAAAACACAAAATTTGAAACAGAGGAACAATTCCAGTACAAAACAGTCTCATTAGTTGTACTAAGATTTCAGTCTAACCCTGGACTCAGAGCAGTGCTTTAGTGAAGCGTCCAGTTGTCCTGCACTGTCCAGGGGTGATAAGAGTCACCAATGATGAGAGTCACTTAGTCCCGTTCTGAAGAAATGAAGTGTCTGCATCAAAACTGAAGAGTTGTTCCTGTAACAACATCAGTAGTGGTTGCAGCAATCAGTTCCAGGGGAGTAGTTTTTAGGAGTCCAATAAATTTCAGGAAGCACTTGGTCAGTCGAGGAGTACTGGAACAGGAGCATCACAACTTCTGGCAGGAGCACTTCAGTAGGGGAATGCAGCCATTCTTCAGTCAGGTTCATCAGAGTCATAGATTTGCAACCTAGCTTATGTTTGAGAAAAACACTTTTTTAAAGTTATCAGAGGCTTTGACCATTGGGGTTTGGTCTCTGTGTCTGTGAGTAGAGAGAAAGACAAGGAAGCTCCAATACAAATGGATATCCTAGAGAGAAATGAAAAGGTGTTTGTCAAGTCATTCCTTTCTCCTTCAGGAACCTGTGAATTCCAAGAGAAGGGTAAGAGTAAAGAATCGTTAATTCAAAATATGGAGGCCTGGCAGTGTCTAATCCACAACCTGTAAAAAGAGAGGTATAAGGAATGTCTTCATGTGAACTCATGATATGTTAAAGGAGCCAGAGGCCTTGCTGCAGTTCCTCTGATGCTGGCTCCTCTTCTTTCCCTTGTGACTTCCAGCTGAAATCATTTTGGCGATGACTTGGGTCTGGAATATGAAGGGTTGTGAGTCTCTGGTGGTCTGAGATCCAATTCAGGTGGATGAATTCCACTCCTGATGAGACATAACGGGACTCAAAGTTTCTCAATGGGGTTATCATCTGTTGAAACAAAAGCATAGCCTTTTCCTCGAATGAGGAGTTTTCCTGCTACCCATTCCTTGTCCATTTTAATCCAAATAGGAGAATTAATAGTTTCCTGAGTCTGTGCACCTTCCTGAAAATGCCTCTCAGATGCTGTATAGGGCTCTCCTTGAGGCAAATTTAAGAAGTTTAAAGTAAACAACGTCAAGGACAAGGAATCAAGCGGAGGCATACCTCCTTTTTTGTATTTTAATAACTGTTTTGAGGGTTCTATGGGCACACTCAACTATGCCTTGACCCTGTGGGTTATATGGGATTCCAGTAATATGTTTAATTTTCCGTTCATCACAGAAATTTTGAAAAACTTTACTAGTATAGGCTGGGCCGTTATCAGTTTTAATAGCAGAGGGAACGCCCATTACAGAAAAACATTGTAGTAGGAAGGAGCAGACTGCTTTGGTTCTTCCAGAAGACATGGGAACAGCCCATAGGAAGCGGGAGTAAGTATCTATAGCTACATGGAGAACAGGTTTCTTGGGGAAGCATGTGACATGAGTAATGTCCATTTGCCATAATTCATTGGTCTGTAGGCCTCAGGGATTAGCCCCAGCCACATGGGAGGTACAGTGTAAAGGAGCACAGATGGAGCAAGCACAGACAAAATGCCTGGCTTCCCGCATTGGGATACGATGTTGAACATGAAAACGGCAGGCATTTGTGTGTAAGACTTGGTGCTCTTCTTCAGCAGAGGCAAAAATTGGCGCCGCCAAGAGATCAGCAGCTTCATTTCCCCGAGTCATAGGTCCAGGAAGACCAGAATGAGGTCTGATATGAGTAATAAAAACAGATTCCGAGCGCTTTTGTAGAAGTGCTTGTAGCTGTTCAAGTAATTGTTGGACTATAGGATTGGGGGCATTTAGAGAAGCAGTCACGATACCAGGGAAGAGACCAACCACATAAGCTGAGTCCGAGACTATATTAGCAGGCCCTGGCACATGGGAGAGTAGATAAACCAAAGTGGCAAGTTCCACTTGCTGAGCAGAGGTATAGGTAGTGTTTATTGTTGTGGTTAAAGAGGGTCCAGAAATTCCGCCTTTCCCAGAGGCAGAGCCGTCAATATAGTATACTGGAGCATCAGGAATAGGTGAGGAGCGAATGATGGAGGAAATGACAAATGGAGTTTTTTTTGAAAAAATCCCAGGTTTTTCCTGCTGGATAGTGGGAAGAAAGTTCTCCCGAAAAATCAGCTAAAACTCTTTGCAAAGCATCACTGAGGGGCAGGATGGAGGTAATTTCTTTCACGGGAACAGGGAGAACAATGATATGAGGATCAAATCCCAGCATGGCAAGGGCTCTCAGTCTTCCTTTAATTATAGTTTAGCCACTAACTCAAGATAAGGCACCAGAGTGCGAGACTCTTTGTTGTGCAAATGGAGCCATTTTATTGGGCCCGAAAGTTGTGCGAGTGCAGCAGTGGTTGACTGGGGTGTATCAAAAAGCAGGAGCCACAGTTTTTCTCCAGGAGCAAACCGGGAAAGATGGGATTTCTGGAGTCGGTCTAGAAAAAAATCTAATTCTTTCTGAGCTTCAGGGGTTAACTGCCTAGGACTGTCCAGGGTGGAGTCACCTTCAAGGGTCAGGAATAGATTATGGAGGTCTGAGTTGGGAATGTCTAGAGAGGGGCGGACCCAGTTAATGTTTCCTAGCAGTTTTTGAAAGTCATGAAGGGTTTTGAGTTTATCATGGTGAATAGAAATTTTTTGAGGTCGTACAGTAGTACGCTCAAGAACATAGCCTAAATACTCATATGGAGGCAGCATCTGAATTTTTTCTGTGGCTATTTTTAACCCAGCTGTGGGTAGACGAGTTATAACATCCTCATATAATCTTTGGAGCTCTCCATCATGAGAACAAGCAAGCAAGATATCATCCATATAATGAATAACATAGGCCTGAGGAAACTTGACACAAGAAGGGCGCAAGATCAGGTCAACAGGGGAATTCCATTCCGAAAATGAAGTTTCAATATGTCCCAACTTCAGTTGTTCTTCTACCAAGGATTCTAACACCCTTAGTTTTTCATTATTAAGGGACCACTGGGAGGACCACACGAGATCGTGGGATTTCCACTGAATACGGAGGGGTACTGGGCTTGAAGCCACAGCAGCTCCAATTAAAAGAGGGGAGGCCTCAGAACCAAAGTTCACAGTGGAATGTGGAAGTGGAATGGGAATTCTAATCTCCGCTTACCATTGCTGAAGTAAATCTCGTCCCCATAAGTTCAGAGGTATGGGTGCTACATAGGGCTGGAAAGTGGCTGTAATGCCCTCTGGGCCAATACACCTTAACCATCTGGCACTCTGCCGGACAGAGGAGGAAGGCATCATGCCTACTCCGTGCAAACCGTAAGGTATTGCCTGCACAACCCAGTTACGGGGCCAATATTGGGTGGAAATGATAGAGGCATTGGCTCCCGTGTCAATCATTCCCTTAAATTTCTTTCCATGAATCTCAAGAGTTAGAAATGGGCGGTTGCCTTCCCTCAGACGGGCAACATAGGCAATCATAGGATTAGTGCCTTCAAAATCTCCCTCACTAGGACGAATGGATAGACCTGGCACAACAAAAGGAAGTAAGAGAAGCTGAGCGATGTGCTCTCCCTTATCAAATGTCCAAACAGCAGGCACTGTGATAATGATTGTTATTTCATCAGTATAATCAGGATCGATGACCGCAGTATGAATAGTAATTCCCTTAATAGAGGAACTATTTACACCCTTTACACCAGAATTTAATTTGTAGGGACACTGGGCGGGGGTTATAGTAATCTTATTAGGGCAGGAAATATCCAAGGCTGCGCTTCCCGCCATCACTGGCTGCAGTGAGTCTACTGATTGGAGCTCTGAGACTCCACACTGGGGAGAGGGGCTGCAACTGGGAACATCCCCGGATTTTGTGGGGCCTGGGGATGGCCCCTCTGCAGGTTTCCCAAATTGGGGTCAACAGCTGCATCAAAATTGAAGCGACAGTCTCTGGCCCAATGATATCCCCTCTTACACCGGGGACAGGGCCCGGGAGGTGCAAATCTGGCTCTGCAGTCTCTGGCCCAGTGGTTTCCCTTCTTACACTGGGACATGGCCCAGGAGGTGCTCTCACAGTAGCATGTTTGGGAGGTGCACTGCAGTCCTTATGAAAGTGGCCTGGTTTTCCACAATTAAAACATCTTTTCTGAACTTGTCTCTGTATAGCATATGCCTCAAAAGCCTTCATCTGCACCTTATGTTTAACAGAACCAACATTCCTACATGCTTTCAAATACCCCATTATGTCTTCCTTCTCCTTGATAGGGCACAGAATGGCCATTGCTTACAATACAAGTTCAGTGTTCTTAGATGGGTGTGACCTGACAAACCTAAGCTACTTGAAGAAGGACAAAAGAGTGTTATCCAACACATATCCATCCTGTGGAATTTGGTATGTGGGCAGGTGACTGTGGCTATCGAAGTAGAAGTCTTAGATAATCTTCTCCATTGCCCTTCTGGAAGATGTGATAGATCCATCAGAACATCAAAGGGCAGTCTTCTTGGTCTTGTAGTGGCAAAGGACTAGGCAGACTTTGCGAATGATTTTCCCGACTTCTGCCACATCTGCCCGCACTGCTGCTCTTCTCTCTTTGCGGTCTTCCTTGCTTGCTTTCCTGCACTGCTTTGCAAGTTCGGACATTCGCTTGTGGTTGCCTGAGGCTTGTGCCAAGCCACGTTGGTGAATGAGCTCAAGAGTTTTCGAAGACAGACGTGTTTTTGTGGCTATCTCTCTCTCACCATTCATTACACAATCATGGAGGTGCCAAACCAGTCAATCGTATTCCTCATCAATGTTGTCAATGATGGCATCTTTCCATGTTGCTGCAATAGTGCCAAAGAGCTCCCAGTTGGTGGTCATTCTGGGAGTTCTCTTCTTAAACTTTGAAGCCCTTTCTCCCTGCTCTGTGAAGTAGAATTTTGCAGGAAGGAGACGGTGGTCTGATTCCTTTTGGAATTTTGGGACAACAGCGACATTGGTCAGGCAAAACCGTCGATTGAATATGATGTGGTCAGTTTTGTTGTGGAACCATCCACTAGGAGACTCCCATATCCAACGTTTAGATTCGGCCTTCTGGAACTGTGAGTTACCATGGATGGTCTTGGTTGACACAATAAACTCAGACAGTCTCACCTTGTTCGTTCCATTCTAGGCCATGGGTACTGATGTGGAGTTCTTCGACTGATCTTCTCAGTCCTATCTTGGCATTAAAATCACTGACAATGAACTTGTAGAAGTTGAGGTCTTTATAGAACTTCTCCAACTGTATGTATAACTTTCAATTTCTCCATCATAATTGGATGTTGGTGTGTAGACAATGAAGACAGAAACTGCTGGCAGTGAGCCACATCTATTTAAGTGTAATCGTCTGATTCGGGTTGTTAGGCATTCAAATTAGCCAATGCTCTTGGCCAAGTTTGTGTTGACAAGGACACCGACACCACTGATGCCTTTTTTGTTCCATGTTCCGAGAAATAGTTCTTCTCCAGTGTTGAAAACGGAGTGATGTGATTGATGTCTTCTTGTTTTGGTCAGACCAATGAGGTTGTACTTGATCTTTCAAGTTTGTACCATCAGGTCCTCCATGGACACATCCAATGCCAGTGTATGTGCATTGAAAGTATAGACAGTCAATTTTGTCCTTCGTTTTGGCAGCCTAGTTCGGCCTTGAGTTTTTATCAGCCTCTCCTTCCTTATCCTTCTTAACGCTGCCATATTGGTGGCTCTTTCAGGGTCAGGGGAATGGGACCCATTGTATTTACTGATTTTGGCATATCAAATACACCACGGGTAGCTTGCCAGGCTCTGCCGTGCAGGCGGGATATTCTCAGTAGCTTGCCAGGCTCTCCAAGAGGGGTAGAGGCTTTTTGTGCAGCCTCTAATTGCCCTTGCAGGTGTTCTCATGGTTCAGACCATATTTGAACCCCATCAAATATGGTGCGGTAATCTTGGAAGATGAGTATTAAGTGTCTTATGATGTGTCCCGAAAGTGTCCTGGAGCAAGCCGGTGGCTGGGTAGTGGAGTTAGTGGAAGTAGTGGAGGTCTGCTGATGAGGTATTTATCCGGTACCAGTAGGGTGGGTCTTCTGTGTGTAATCCCTGGGTCCCTGGAGATTGGTAGTAGCAGATAGGGCAAGGTAGGGTGGGGCTTCTGGGTTTAATCCCTGGGTCACTGAAGATTGGTGGGAGCAGTCAGAGGATCTCTGTTCCGGGGTCCTGTTGAGCCAGGTGTCCAAGGTCACAGAGTTCTGCTTACCTGGTTCTGTGGGGCTTAATTTCATAAAATTAAAATATTTGAAGTATAAAACATTAATATAAAAAGTGCTGTAAATCATGTTACCAAATTTTAAAGCTGTTAGTAAATGAAAGCAATTAGTACATGTAGAAAAACAAAAGTATGTGCTTTAATGACTCCACAAATGAAATATAAAACATTTTGTGGAAGTTATTAACTTTTATTTTTGATTCAAAAGATATTTGATTTAAATTAATAGAAAGGGAGAGGGATAAGAAGTTTCCCATGGTATGAGAAGGAAGGTCCTCTTATTCTCTTTCGAACTTGAAGACCTATGTATTTTACCTTTATTAATTAATATTATCCAATGGTTTGGATAAATGCAGTTTTGAAGGGAGAGACCATGTATTTTTGATCTTCTTTGTGGTTTATTTATCCTAAGGAAGAAACATTGTCTATTTGACATCAGAACTGAACTGTAGAAAGCCAACATACTTCTTTCAGTTATTTGCAATCTGTTCTTTATTTTATTTCCTCCCTTTTATGCATCATTCTGCCTTATTGTTTCATTATATCTATTCCACTATTTTTTAATTCTCTAGCAAAAAAAATGTAAAACTCCAAAGTAAAGTAGTAGCCTCTATATTTTAAAATATATTTATTCTACAAACTTTCAGGGCAGAGGAATTAAAACTTGAGAATCTCAGGACTCCTTTGCATGTCTCAAATTTGTAATGACTCCAAATAGTTTTGTTGCAGTATTTTAATTATATTTATTGATATTCAACAACTGTCATCAGAGTTTACTCCTTTTTCTGTACTAGACATCATTCTGGTGGTGTTTCGGGGTCCACTTAAGGGTCAGGGAATCTTACTGAAGTTCACCACACATGCAAGGCAGACTCCTCAATCCATGTGCTTCTCTCCAACCCTGACCAAACTGAAAATATCTGCTTTAATTGAAGAAAAATGTATTTTTATGTCAAATTTTACATTGAATATGATGCAATATAAGATGGGTGTAACTTCTGGAAATCTCCACTATAAATTTATGAAATAATGAAAGTCAAAAGAGCAAATGCTATCTTAGTGTGTTTATGGATGCATTTTCATTTCTTCTGCATCCTAAAATGGTCCCAGGGAATCCAGAATCACTGGACCAACTCTTTAAAGCAACCAGTTTGGGATCATAGCAGTTTTATAAAATGGAATGATTATTCTAATTGTGCCAATAAAATTATAAAACATATACTACCTCATATACTCTTATACCTCTAGATTAGATTATTCACTTACACCCATTTAGTGACTAAGTTCTGTACAGAAAACATCTAATTATTACGTTATATTAGTACAAGATTTTAGTTCTAAATTTTTCAAGCTTGCATTTTTTAAATGTCTTTTCCATGACTTATTAAGCAAATGTTTCAACAATTTAACACAAAATTCCATATTATCAGTAGGGGAATTAAATTAAAATCTTCTAAAATTACACACACATGCACACTTATGCACACTTCTGAATAAGTTAAGGGAGTTAGTCTAATGGCACACTTAACTTCTTAGAAACATTATTATAAGGATTAAATGAATTAAAAGAACCCAAATAAATTTAAGCTCCCCTCAGCCAAATCTGAGCTCAGTTATAATTAAATAATTACCAGACTTGCTTAGAAAATTGAAAAACAGCTTAAGTATTTAAGCATCTGTAAAACATTAATGGAGTACATCTATTTCTAAGACATGGACGTTTTTAATATTGTTTTTCCAGCTTCTTTCGCATCTTTTTTTTTAACACAATCTCTTTCATCATTCACAATTGAAGCAACACCTATAATAGCTCTCATTTTCCAAATATTCCTACTTTCAGATTGCAGATGTTCCTACTTGTTTTACTTTGCTTACACTTTTATTAAAAAAAATATTCCCATGGTTCTTATAGTTTTAGAGTTTCATATAGTAACTCTGCCTTCACCATATGACTAGTCCTCTCGATAGTTGTTCATTTTTATAAATATTTTCTAAAAATATTTTCTAAAAATTTCACTTGTACTGTCATCCATACTCTGCAAATACCTATGTAATCTAGTATCATGATACAGTTAATTACAAATGCAGAAGTTTTTGAAATCTTCCACATAACTTTCACTCATTCAGCATTACTTTACAAATACATTTATTGAATTCAGTGTTTTGATGCATTCACATTCAAATATGTAAATGTATTAAAGATGTTATTATTAACATTCAAAAAGAATAGAAGAAATAAGGATCGTGGTAATATTATTTTCCACGTACCAATTGCCATCTTCCTTTCACTTAACCTACAGAAAGTAAATGCCACAGATGAACCTTCAAGAAATATCAGTTTCCTGGGGCCTGAGCAATAGCCCAGCGGGTGGGGCATTTGCCTTGCACTCGGCCTGCCGGCCGACCAGGGTTCAATCCCCGGCATCCCATATGGTCCTCCGGCACCGCCAGGAGTAATTCCTGAATGCACAGCCAGGAGTAACCCCTGAGCATTGCTGGGTGTGACCCAAAAAGCAATAAATAAATAAATAAATAAATAAACAAACATCAGTTTTCTCCCCCATGCCTGCATCATTTGAATCGCAGATTATTCTTTATTCTTTTCTGTCATCAGTTTTTTTTGAGACGTAATGTGTCTGGTTCAAATGGACCTGTTTACAATTTGCCTGAGCTGATCATGGTGATCCAATGCCTCTTGCTAGGGATTGGTCAAAAGAAGGAAGAGCAGTGATGTGTAAATAAAGTCAGCATCTGAGATTTCTAAAGTGTCTCCCTCCCCAGTGCAAGGTTCAGGGACTCGAGGAGACTGTTCATCAGTTCCTGCTCACCCTTGGCCAAGTTCTGGACACAGTAAATGAAAATGGGATCTTCTTACTCCAACAGTAATTTTGAACCTATCAAATGATAAACTAAATAATTAAATACAATTGTTTAGGAAGATGAAATATTGAACACGATAAAGTAGAAAAAATGAAAATATTGATATCAAAATTCTCAATACTTTGTTTTCTCTGCTTTAAAATTATATCCTCATACAGTTTTTATATTATTGATTATAAAATAAATTATAATAAATTATAATTTTATAAATTATAAATTTTATAAATTATAATAAATTATAAATTTATTATAATAAATTATAATAAAATAAGACTCAGAGACTATAAAATCCAGATCCCGGACGAGAGCAGTGCAGTCTCTGCCCCCGCGCCTGGGTGTTCCTTCCCGGAGTCCCTTGGAGGGGAGCGGGTTGAGCTTTCCTCCCCGCCCCGACCAGGGCTACGGCAGCCGAAGACCTCCAGGACCAGCCACCACCATGCTGAGACCACTCTCCGCACCCATGAAGGTACTGGCAGAGGGACACAGCCACGCGGGTTCCAGGGCCGAGACCTCCACGCCTACTCGAATTGGAGTCGAGCATCTTCCACCCAGATCCTCCAAATTCCAGTAGGCGGGGGTCACACCCACCACCTGGCCCCCTGGCGCCGTGTAATCCCATCAGCGGCCAAGACTCAGAGACTATAAAATCCAGATCCCGGACGAGAGCAGTGCAGTCTCTGCCCCCGCGCCTGGGTGTTCCTTCCCGGAGTCCCTTGGAGGGGAGCGGGTTGAGCTTTCCTCCCCGCCCCGACCAGGACTACGGCAGCCGAAGACCTCCAGGACCAGCCACCACCATGCTGAGACCACTCTCCACACCCATGAAGGTACTGGCAGAGGGACACAGCCACGCGGGTTCCGGGGCCGAGACCTCCACGCCTACTCGAATTGGAGTCGAGCATCTTCCACCCAGATCCTCCAAATTCCAGTAGGCGGGGGTCACACCCACCACCTGGCCCCCTGGCGCCGTGTAATCCCATCAGCGGCCAAGACTCAGAGACTACAAAATCCAGATCCCGGAACCGCGCGGCCGGGACAGCTTAACAGAACTTTTTTTTATGACATCTTATTATCTCATTCCTACTTTGGACAAACTTGCAGGCTGTCGAATGTAGCCTGCCCACAGGGCAGAGTCTGGCAAACTCCCCGTGGCCTACCAAATATGCCAAATACCAGTAACAATGATGGGTCTCATTCTCCTAAAGAGCCGTGAATATAATCTCAGGGCTAGGATGAAAGAGACGTTACTGGGGCCTGCTCGAGGCAATCGACGATTAACAGGATGATGAAATGAAAATGAAATGAAATAATAAAATAGGAATCCTATTAAATATAAATATGTAGATATTGAATAGAGAAAATATCATTGTTGCATTTAAGATTCATGAAAACAAAAGGATTTGATTATTATATTTTTCCCTATACTCAGTCTCTCTAAAAGGGGTATTCATTTTTAAAGTCTTCTAGTTCAAGGAAGGTGGCTCACAGTTTCAAAATAAAACTTTTAAATAATGTAAGACATAATAGGTTTAATATAGGAAGATATTAAAGACAATAAATTAGAAAATTGTCACTTAAATCATTAAATTATTACTAATTATATCATGGGTTTATTATGTATTTGGGTAAAAATCCTCAGGCCATAAGTCATCAATTAAAAAATTCTTAAATTAGTGACAAGACTCTAATCAAATAATTTATTTTGGGAAAACAAGAACATGATTAAAAACTGCTTCAGGGATTTTCCATTACTCTTGTTTCATATAAGGAAATTTTTGTAATTAGTAATAAAATACTTCCACTACCCAGCCGTCGCCACACTCCAGGACGCTTTCTGGACCCGCGCGGCAGCTCCGGCCGAGACCCACGCACAACTGAAGACCCACAGAACAAGGTAAGCGGAACTCTCTGAGACCTTGGACTCCAGGCTCGGCGGACCCAGGGACAGAGCTTCTCTGCTTGCTCCCACCACCACAGGTGACGAGGGGATTCTAATTAGGAGCCCCACCCTACCCTGCCCTGTCTGCTTCCATCAACCACCCAGGGATCGAATTGTGCACAGGAGACCCACCCTACCCAGATAAATATCCCACTGGCAGACTTCCACTCTCGACACTACTTCCACTACCCAGCCGTCGCCACACTCCAGGACGCTTTCTGGACCCGCGCGGCCGCAAGCGGCCGCGTGACACATCATAAGACACTAAATACCCGTCTTCTGGAATTGTCGTACCATATTTGATAGGGTTCAAATATGGTAACACCTACAAGGGTGATTAGAGGTCACCCCAAAAGCCTCTATACCTCTCGGAAAGACTGGCAAGCTACCGAGAGTATTCCGCCCGCACGGAAGAGCCTGGCAAGCTATCCGCTGTGTATTCGATATGCCAAAACCAGTAAATACAACTGGTCTCATTCACCTGACCCTGAAGGCTTCACCGACATGGCAGCACTGAGAAGGATGAGAAAGGAGAGGCCGACAAAATCTCAAGGCCGACCTAGGCTGCCACAACGAAGGAAGACAAAAATGATCGTCTGTACTTTCAATGCACGTACGCTAGCATCAGATGCATCCATCGAGGACCTGATGGTACAAGCGCGAATGATCAAGTACGACATCATTGGTCTGACCGAGACAAGAAGACACGAATCTCACCATGCCGTTTTCGACACTGGAGAAGAATTGTTCCTCGGAACATGCGATAAAAGAGGTGTTGGAGGCTTCGGTGTCCTTGTCAACACAAACTTGGCCAAGAGCATTGATTCATTTGAATGCCTAACAACCCGAATCGGACGTTTACATTTGAATAGATGTGGCTCACTGCCTGCAGTTTCTATCTTCGTTGTCTACGCACCAACATCTCATTATGATGAAAGAGAAATCGAGAAGTTCTACATGGAGCTAGAGAAGTTCTATAAAAAAAGACCACACCTTCTACAAGATCATTGTGGGTGATTTTAATGCCAAGATAGGACCGAGAAGATCAGCTGAAGAACTTCACATCGGGACCCATGGCCTAGAATGGAACGAACAGGGTGAGAGACTGTCAGAGTTCATCATGTCAACCAAGACCATCCATGGTAACTCACAGTTCCAGAAGGCAGAATCTAAACGATGGACATGGGAGTCTCCCGGTGGACGATTCCACAACGAAATAGACCACATCATATTCAATCGACGGTTTTGCCTGACTGATGTCGCTGTTGTCCCAAAATTTCGAACGGGATCGGACCACCGTCTCCTTCGTGCAAAATTCTACTTCACAGAGCAGGGAGAAAGGGCTGCAAAGTTCAAAAAGAGAACTCCCAGAACGACCACCAACTGGGAACTCTTTGGTACTATTGCGGCAAAATGGGAAGATGCCATTGTTGACAACATTGACGAGGAATACGATCGACTGGTTCAGCACCTCCATGAATGTGCGAGGAACGCCAAGAGAGAGATAGCCACAAAAAGTCGCCTATCTTCGAAAACTCTTGAGCTAATTCGCCAGCGTGGTTTGGCGCATGCCTCAGGCAACCGCAAGCTAACGTCCGAGCTTGCAAAGCAGTGCAGAGATGCGATCAAGGAAGACCTCAAAGAGAGAAGAGCAGAAGTACTGGTAGATGCGGCAGAAGCCGGGAAAAGTATTCGTAAGGCCCGCCTGTCCTTCGCCAACTATAAGACCAAGATGACTGCCCTCTGACGTCCTGATGGATCCATCACATCCTCCAGAACGGCAATGGAGAAGATTATCCATGACTTCTACTCAAATCTCTTCGATAGCCATGTCCACTTGCCGACATACCAAATTCCACAGGATGGGTATGTCGTTCCCAACGTTCTCCCTTCCGAAATCCGACACGCCATTTCGTCAGTAAAGAAGCAAACAGCAAGGCCCAGACAAGGTCAGACCTGAACACCTGAAGAACCTGCCGTCAGTACTCATCAATACACTGGCTCGGCTCTTCACTCGCTACCTGTCTGAATGCAAGGTTCCATCTCAATGGAAAACCAGCAGGACCGTACTACTGTTCAAGAAGGGAGACATCCATGACATTGGCAACTATCGCCCGATCTGCCTATTGTCTGTCATCTACAAGTTGTTCACTCGAGTCATCCTGAATAGGATTGGCAGAACACTAGATGAAGGACAACCATGTGAGCAAGCAGGGTTCCGCAAAGGATTCAGCACCATCGACCATATCCACACGATAACCAAACTCATTGAGGTTTCTCGGGAGTTCAAGATGCTGCTCTGCTTAACGTTCATTGATTTAAAGAAGGCCTTTGATTCTGTTGAGACGGAAGCGGTCATTGAAGCCCTAGCCAATCAGGGCATTCAAGCCCAATACATCAGGATCCTCCGTGAGCTGTATTGCGGATTCACTACCAGGATCTCACCATTCTACAAAGAAGTGATTGTTGATGTCAAGAGAGGGGTGCGGCATGGTGATACTATTTTACCGAAACTCTTCAGTGCCACCCTCGAGAACATCATGCGATGACTGGAATGGGAAGGAATGGGAGTGAAGATAGATGGTCGGCAACTACACCACCTCCGCTTTGCTGATGACAATTGTTTTAATAACACCAAACATCAGCCAAGCGGCACAAATGCTGGCCGACTTTGACCATGAGTGTGGAAAGGTAGGACTACAGCTGAATCTTACGAAGACAATGTTTATGAGAAACAGCCTTGTTCCTGACGCCCCATTCGCTCTCAATGGAACAACCATCTCCGAATGCAACAGCTATGTGTACCTAGGTCGAGAGGTCAACATGACAAATGACCTGGCACCCGAGCTGCGCAGGAGGAAGAGAGCAGCTTGGAACGCCTTCAAGAACGTCGAAGAAATAGCTAAGAGGACGAAGAACCTCTGGCTCCGGGCACATCTCTTTGATTCCACTGTTCTTCCTGCATTAACATATGCCTCAGAGACCTGGGCCCTACGCAAACAAGATGAGAACGCCATTCAGGTCTCCCAAAGAAGAATAGAAAGAGCTATGCTTGGAATATCACGTTTCACTCAAATGAGAGAACGAATCCGGAATTCTGACATCCGTCGACGATCAAGGATCAGGGATGCTGTCTCATTTGCCAAGGTGTCGAAAATCAGATGGGCTGGTCACGTAATGAGATTTAAAGACGACCGTTGGACTAGAGCTGTTACTGATTGGATTCCACGGGATGTCAAGAGACCGCGTGGCCGCCCACCTACCAGATGGTCAGACTTCTTTGTCAAGGTCATGAACGATCGGTTTGAGGCCCTCCATGTTCCCGGAGCGAAGAGATGCCATTGGGCTACACTAGCACGCGACAGGGACAAATGGAGACGTTACTGGCGCCCGCTCGAGCAAATCGACGACTAACGGGAAGTTAAGTGATTAAGTGATTAATAAAATACTTGTAACTGTGTCAAGAGTTTATACTTCTCTCATTGCATTCCCTTCCTCCATTGTTGTTATAAAGTGCAGCTGTGGTGACTGTGGGTTGTGGAGACCCCTGGCTGTGGCACGCGCCTGGACTCCCAGATCAGGCAGGCTGCAGTAGTCCCTGAGGTGTGCACTCCTCTGTGCTGCTTACACATACTCAGAGATTGCATCCAAGATGACACACCTGCATTACATTTGTGGGATTCATCAGGAGTCACTGCACTGCTCACATACATGCTTGCCAAGGGTCACACCTCTCAGCCACAGTACTTTTATATCTTTTTAATTGTGGTACTTACTAGAACCTCCACATAGATATCTAGTACTTCTAATTGGATAATTTGTAGCTCTCAAAAAAATTGATAGGGTTTTTTCAACTTTATTCATCTATTTCAAAGGAACAGTCGCTTCGGTTCGTTGATATTTCTGTTGTTTTTCTTCTATTTATTCCTATTTTTTATTAACAACACCGAGATTTACAAAGTTGTTCAGAATGCAGTTGTTTCAGGCATTCAGTGATCCAACACCAATCCTGCCATCAATGTGACCTTCCCTCAACCAATGTCTCCAGTTTTCTACCTATCCCCAAAGTCTGATCCCTTGAACAGTCACAAATTCACTTCCTATTGCTTATTATAACAAAATGGTAAATGGAATGATAAAAACAATCAATAAGTCAATTTGTGATCATTGTTCTGTCTCACAATGGTGTTACTAAAGTCATTGTCTCAGGAGCAACGGAGCTGGTTTGCGTTTGTTACAAGGGTAGGGTGTTTGCCTTGCACGAGACCGACTGGGATTCGATGAGAGGGATTCGATTCCTCGGCCCCTCTCAGAGAGCCCGGCAAGCTACTGAGAGTATCTCGCCCACACATCACAAAGCCTGGCAAGCTACCTGTGATGTATTTGATATGCCAAAAACAGTAACAACAAGTCTCACAATTTTTTGTGAGACGTTACTGGTGCCCACTTGAGGATATCGATGAACAATGGGAGGACAGTGCTACAGTGCCTTCTATGTTAGTTGTTCTTTGAGCTTGTTGGTCTTTTACACTAAGCTTTCCCATCAAGAGTCAAAGGAGGAAGTTCTGAAGAAGAGCGAAAAAGATCTGAAACTTTCCCTGCTTTCAAATATGTACATTTATAGCTATAGTTAAATACAACAACACTGCTATATACATTTTTAGATGCTGTATTTTTCTTTATTGTTTAGTATATTGTCTTTTTCGCTCTTCTTCAGAACTTCTTCTTTTGACCCTTGGGTTTTTTAAGAAGTTTATTTGGTTTCCAAATGCAGGAGACTGTCCCCATTATGTATTTCTAATCTGAATCCCTTGCAGCTAAAAAAAAGTATTTATATTTTTAATAAAGTAAAATTTATTTCCATTCTTTTAAATTTGTTGAGAATCATTGTATCTTCTGGTACAATGTATCTTCTGGTATATATTACTCCATATATATTCCTATAGCACTTGAAAAAAAAGTCTGTGTTCTGCATAGGTCAGTGGGGTGCTCTGTAAATATCTAATTTATGTTATTGGTGGATTATAATGTTGAGTTAGCTAAAATCTTTGCTGGTTTTCTTTTTTATGTGATCTTTTAAAGAAGAGGATAATAAGTTTAGAGAGATAGCACAGGAGGCAAGGCATTTGCCTTGCATTGATTTGAGTCACAAACACTGCCTATGATTCCCTGAGCACTCCCAGGAATCATGGAAGCACAAAGCCAGGGATTGTGGAGATCAGAGCTAGTGTACAGCATGTAGGGCATTTGCCTTGCATGTGGCAGACCTTGGTTCAATCTCCAGCATTGCACATGGTTCCCTGAGCATGACCAGCAGTAAGCACCGCCAGGTATGGCCCAGAAACCAAAGAAACAAACAAAATAAAACAGAAAATACACTTTCTGAACACAAAGCCAGGATTGTTTCTGAGAACTGCTGGTGTGGTCAACACAACCATAACAAAATAGACTATTGTTTTTAGAAGGATTTTTATGTCCCCTACTGTAAATTTATCTATTTATCCTTTCAGGATAATTTTTAAGGTATCCTTTTAGGAAAAATAGATATCTACTTTTCCTGCAACGCAAAAGTGTTCAGTACGTATTCCTGAATCTGTGCTCAGTACTGACCTTGGCAGTAGTTGGGGGACCACATGCAGTTCTGGGGGTTGGAATCAGGGTCAGCAGCATGGACAGCTAGCGCTGGAATCCCTGTACCATCTCTTAAGCCTTATTCTTTTAGTCTTACCTTTGAGTCTTTCACTTTATACATTTGCAGTTGTGTTGTTTGGTTAATATAATTTTAGAAGTACCATTTTAACTTGGTAAATTGACTGCTTAACACCTTATACTATCTCTCTGTCATAAATTTCTTTCATTTAACATTTAATTTTTTGTAATTTAGTAAATACTCCTACATTGTTTATTAATACTTGGTATATATCATTTTCCATAAACAATAGAAGCTGAGTATATTTTACAATTGATATTCATTTTACTGAGAGTATCTCACCCTCATGGCAAAGCCAGACAGGCTCCCCGTGATGTATCCGATATGCCAACATACTAACAACAAGTCTAACAATGGAGATGTTACTGGGCCCACTTGAGCAAATCGATGAACAACAGGAGGACAGTGTTATAGTGCCATTCATTTTACATGAGAAGCATGTTGTTGAGCTATTTAAAGTATATTCTGCCAATTCTTGTCAATTAGTATAAGTATACTGGTTATATTTAATGCAATTAACTTGTTCATATGTTAAGGATTCAATCTTCCAAATTTACATGTTTTATTCCTCTTATTGCATTTTTTCTGCTTTCATACTTGAACATTTCAAGTTTAATTTATGTTTTTTACAGCCTATCTTTTTCTTTAAATAGAACATATCAGGGCGTTGGAGCGATAGCACAGAGAGTAAGGCGTTTGCCTTGCATGCAGCCAACGTGGCCGACACAGGTTTGATTCCCAGCATCCCATATGGTCCCCCGACCACCGCCAGGAGTAACCCCTGAGCATCGCCGGGTGTGACCCAAAAAGCAAAAAAAAAAAAAGAACATCATATATAATTATTTTACATATTTTATGTAGTTACATATGAATAAGTATATCTTATATAACCTTAAAAATGATAATATTAAATATGTAAATTTCATAAATAAATACTATCATAATACAGTTATCAAATATTAACTATATATTTGAAATAATAATAATACTGACATTTTTGCTTAAATTATCAACTGTAAATCTGGGAATCAAGAGAAGTAAAGCCTTTCATTTATCTATATGTTTAATGCACCATTTTACCTCCTGTTATTGTTTCTTCTCACTATTCCGGTTTAGAAAATTTTTTTAATTTATATTTTGAATTTTCATTTAGTCACTATGATTTAAAATACTGTTAAGGATAAGGTTTTGTGTATGCAGTGCTCTGTTCCACATCTTCCACCTTGGTGTCCCTCCCTTCTTGCCCTCCCACCCCCACCGTGATAAGCTAAGTTCTATGGACCAGGTAGAGAATTCGCCTAAGCCTTCTACTTGGATCTCCATTCACCTTCTCTCTCTCTCTCTCTTTTTTTTTTTTTTGTGAAACACCATGTGGTACAGTTGTAGACTTATGCCCGAGAACAGATGTCTGGTTAAAGTAACTTTGGTACATTTACACAATGGAGTACTATGTAGCTGTTAGAAAAGATGAAGTCATGAAATTTACAGACAAGTGGTACTACATGGAAAGTATCATGTTAAATGAGTAAAATGAGTCAGAAAGAGAGGGATAGACATAGAGAGATTGCATTCATCTGTGGAACATAAAGTAACAAAATAGGAGACTAACACCCGAGAATGGCAAGGATTAATACCAAGAATTTTGCTCCATTCACCTTCTCTTGATGCCTAAAATGGAAGAAGCATTTCTGCGAAGCACTGTGCCTTGTCTTCACTGACACTCTTGGGTGAGAGACTTGTTACCAGCAAGAGTGGTCAAATTGCCAGACTCTCATTGTTCTTCCCGTAAATTAATCTTCATGGACTTTAAGGCAAAAGCCTTCGTTCCAGATATGGTCTTTGCTGGGAGAAGTAGAAATGGGGTCAGAATTACCTTTCTTTCTCTTTGGTCACTGGAATTATTGTTGGGACTTTTCTTTGGAGCTCACTTTGCATGTGAACAGACTGGATTCAATCCCTAGCATACAGATAGTCCCCAAGGCATCACCAAGAATGATCCCTAAGCACTTCTGGATGTGGCCCAAAATCCAAAGGTAGAAAATCAAACTAGATTCAGTCTTTATGGATTTCTTTCCTCAATATCGTGTTTTTATATTAATCCATGTGTTCATTTGAAGTTGTTGCTTACATATAGGGTTAGCATGCTATAATCTCTTCAATGCATCATAATTTATGTATCCTACTTTTGATTAATTTTAGATTATGTATACTTTTTTCATTAAAATTTTGCTATATGCTTTTACATACATATATCCTGCTATAAGTGTATAGGCCTCTAAGGTTACATCATAACATAATATATGTTCTTATATGACGAAATGATGCATCATTGAATAAAAAGATGCTCAGCTTGTGGGGATGTAGATACTATGGTGAATACGTATTTTTTTGTATTTTTATTGTATTATTGTGTTTCAGATGAGTATTGTGTTAATTTTTTTTTTTTTACATTTTTTGCGTCTCATGGGAATGAGGTTGGGATACTGTTTGCCTCCAGGTACCTCTTATTTTACTTGAGAGTAACCCCAGGTCAAGTATCTGTATCTGTTTAATATCTTTAAGGCAATGTGCAATATACTTTTAATATCTTTTTTATGGGCTGGAGCAATAGTACAGCAGGTAGGACATTCGCCTTACATGCTGCTGACTGGGCTGACCAGGTTCGATTCCTTCGCCCCTCTCGGAGAGCCCGGCAAGCTACTGAGAGTATCTCGCCCACACAGCAAAGCCTGGCAAGTTCCCTATGATGTATTCTATATGCCAAACACAGTAACAACAAGTCTCACCTTGAAGATGTTATTGGGCCCGTTTGAACAAATCGATGAACGAGAGGACAGTACTACAGTGCAGTGCTATATCTTTTTTAGTAGAACACCCTCCGCTGCCTTCTAGATCTTGAGGGACTCTGTTATAGGGAAGCTATCTCTTTCTCGTTTGTTTGCTACCTTATATGTGTTTCTTGTATATCAATAATTTTATTTGTTCCAATTAAGATATTTCTCTTCATTTTTTATTATTTTAAATGGGTATTTATTGTGCTTTTCCATTTCTATGTGATTAAGATGGATATTTAAAAAACAGTCAATTAGGTATAAAACATTAAACATAATTCTAAAGGACATTCTTTTAAATGCAAGATGTATTATTTCTATGTAGCACTTTTTTGATAGTATATAAAAAAAACTCTTCAAAGAGCCATGGGTCACGGGTCACGGGCCTCCCGTCGTTCATTGATTTGCTCGAGTGGGCCCAGTAATGTCTCCATCATGAGACTTGTTACTGTGTTTGGCATACCGAATACGTCACGGGTAGCTTGCCAGGCTCTGCCGTGCGGGCGAAATACTCTTAGTATCTTGCCAGGCTCTTCAAGAGGGGCGGAGGAATCGAACTCGGGTCGTCCATGTTGGCCGCTTGTAAGGCAAATGCCCTACCGCTGTGCTATCGCTCCAGCCCCTTCAAAGAGCCATTACTCCCTTTTGATGCACTCTGTAGTCACACAATGTTAGAAGTAGTTGAAATGGCAAATCTGAAATTTGGTTTTCCCACTGACATAAAACTCAGTCTTACCCATCAAACATCAAACAAGCATTAAACAAAGAAACAGAAGGCCATGGAGCATAAATTAAATATATATATATATATAATTTCTGAAATACAGAAAATAGAGCCCTAGGAAACAATATTCTGAGTCTTCTGAGGAAAATCAATAATCGTTCTTCTAAAAATATCTTCTTTGTTACTTCAAATATGGCATTAATTATTGCTGAATTGAATACATAAGATATATGATTCATTTGAACAAAAATCAAAATTTTAAGTTTATATTTATTAGTGAACTATCTTATTCTTTTAACCTTAGTATATTTTAAATAGAAAAGAATCAGTCTTGAAATTTTCCTTTTGAGTTTTTAATTCATCCTGCAACACTTAAAAATATTGCAAATAGTAACTATTAGTTACCTCATACCCATGACTGTTCTTTTAGGATTAATGGATTTTCATAATGCTACCACCTATCAATGGGAGGACAGTGACATTGACAGTGACAGTGACCACCTACCCAACAATTTTATTATAGTCACTGTAGATCTTCTTTAATTGAACTTCTTAAGCTACTTTTACCTTTAAGTTCAATATTTTATATTGCTTTTGTTTTGTTATTTATTAACCATGCTGACCACATGCTATAGTTTATACTATTGCACCTTTTAAACGCCATAATGTTATGAGGTAGCACATAAAGTCCCTCAAATAACTGTGTTTTGTTCAGCATTATTTCATTGTAACTTTGATGAGAGAAAGAGATATATTCTTTCTGTGCCACTGACTGTTTCCAATTTTCTTCCATATTTGTAGCTCCCTGTCAGAGCATGGGAGAGCATATAGGGGGTTAAATATTGTACCCGAATCAGCCACATCGAATGCAAGTGCCTTTCTTCCGTACAATCTCTCTCATTCCAGGGTGGGTTATTTTTTTATAAATAACTGAAATAATTTATATGTGTTCATCCAGAAAATAGAATAGAGTTTAAGAATGTTTAAGACTTTAGGGTATAGTTTAAATAAATGAATGCCTTTTGTCATCATTGTAGATGTCACAGACTGTATTGTGAAGGCTGGGGAAATTAAGTAAAATATACTATTATGTTGATTGTCAGTTCAGAAAAACATGTTTTCTATTCCTCAGAAATGAAATTACATACTTGTTTTCAGTTTCTTAGTTGCTAAAATAGTTTTCCTTTATCCTTTTTCATTTGGTAAATATTTGTTATAACCTATTGAATTATACAATTGTCAAAAATGCATATGCACACAATTATACAAATGTACTCACACTCTCTTCCAGGATCAGCCCTTTAATTAACCTTTAAGTTAGTTCTAAGGATGTTCAGCTTTCTGTGGGAGTATACTTAACCTTAATGTATTGTTGCTCTGTAAAAGATGTAAAATCTGGATTCCCCACAGCCCTTCTCAAGAATCACCCTTATAGAAGGCACATCTAACACAACCTGTTATAACATAGTGTTCTAACTGTGAGCACTATATGGTGGGATACAGTGCTCTTGCTGTTAGTTTCTGAGTTTATTGAAATGACTGGATTTATCAAAAAGATAAATAATGAATTTGTAGGACCAATAAAATGTCCTTGAAAAGTTTCATTTTTAGGGCTAGGAATGTGTCTAGAATACATACGCTGCATGTTTGAGGCCCTTGCTGTGACCCCCAACACTGCACCAATAACCTCCAGGTGTGGGTCTGGAAAGTCCTGGGTCCCACTGGCCTACACACCATTGAAAGTGGTGCCACACCCCTAGCTCTACTGTTACTGCCCCTCAATAATGAAACTGTTTCTTTTATCTAATTTTATAGCATCTCACCATCTCTCCTTTCCTAACAGATTTGAATTGCTTCAACCCTGGCACACTTTGACTATCTTAAAGGATTGTGGTTAAATGAAACTTTGAATATTTCAGACTCTTAGAAAAAACTTAGAGAAACCTATGAATTTGTACTACTTTGTCAAAAGAGCTTTGTTAGTTTTAATAATTCTTTTTTTTCTTTTGCTTTGTTTTTGGGTCACACCGGGCAATACTCAGGGGTTATTCCTGGCTCTGCACTCAGGAATTACTTCTGGCAGACCATATGGGATGCCTGGAATCGAACCCTGATTGTCTCTGTGCAAGGTAAACGCCATACCTGCTGTGCTATTGCTCCAGTCCCATCTTAATAATTTTTAGGAAATTTGAAAGGTCGAGTATTCTAGAAGAATATTTTTGGGTTAGCCAGTTTTGTGAACTTTACTTGTGGCATAACTATTCTACATCAATCTTCTCCTGTCATACAAGTTTAATGTACTGGACAATTTTTTCTTTTTTCATTGCTTCTTATAAAAATAATTTAATTCAACATTAGATTAACAATATTATAATTTGCCTTATTCTTTAAATCACATTATTATAATTACTTTGATCTTATTTGAACATGAGTTAGAAACAATAATTATGGTAATGATGAATTCCTGTTTGTTTATGGCTTTCTCCAAAGTTAGTATTGTGGTTTTATCCATTTATATTTTTATTACTGTCCACAAATCTAAGTGGTAATTTTCTGAATATAGGTAGGACATCTACAAAAGTGGCAGGAGCACTAATACTCATCTAATCCTTAATATAACAGAGGACAGTCAAGCATGGTTGGTTTGTCACAGTGTGGCGGCTTTCACACAGTGGTACAGCTCTAGAACACTTCAGAATGAGTGTCAGGAGAGGCAGTAGCTGTATGGACAATCTCGTGAAATATACCACAGCACAGGTCTCTGCAGTAGTCTTGCTAAAGAAAGAGACACGGAAGAACCAATAGATGG
This sequence comes from Sorex fumeus, assembly GCF_029834395.1. Lineage (NCBI taxonomy): Eukaryota > Metazoa > Chordata > Mammalia > Eulipotyphla > Soricidae > Sorex > Sorex fumeus. Next base: position 9,456,547 of record NW_026606085.1, on the reverse strand, counting down.
GGAGTGAGCTGGCAGGGATTTTGTGTGATGACTAATACACCTAGGAACTACAGAACATAACTTGAAGGGATTAATGGGAACAATATCTCTGAGAGCTGGGTTCACTGAAACTGCAGTAAACTTGGAGATTCAAGGTTCAGAAATTGTTACTGAATTTGAATGTTTTTTATGATCTAATTCCATTAACTTCCTAGATCTAGTAAGACTAAAATAAAGTTAACTATACAATTTAACTTCCAATCAGAGCTGTTTGTTTGGGTGCATGTTTGTGTACAGGAAATGTAGCACTCTCATTATATATTATATATATTATATATTATATATATTATATATTATATATAACTTATTGCTTATATATATCATTAAATAAGCAAAATCAGTTCCCCCAATTTAAAAACTTGACTCCTTTCACTTAGCCTCACCTAAAGGTGATGTGTATGGCAGGCTTGTATCACGGTTATTTTGGGTGGGAACAGTTAGAGTGTTGTTAATATAACACTAGGTGTGCAGCTCTGTGCTACCACAAGTGGCTTCAGTTTGTGAGACCCTGAGTATGATCCTTAGAAACCCACCCTAAATGCATATACCTATAATGATAACTTACTTACTTGTAAAGTATTATCAGAGGATATTATAATAAGTGTACAGTATGATCAATTTTCTAAATTGAACATACTAATATAATCTGTCACTGTCACTGTCCTCCCATTGTTCATCGATTTGCTCGAGCGGGCCCAGTATCGTCTCCATTGGAGACTTTGTTGTTACTGTGTTTGGCATATCCAATACATCACGGGCAGCTTGCCAGACTCTGCCGTGCGGGTGAGATACTCTCGGTAGCTTGCCGGGCTCTCCGAGAGGGGCGGAGGAATCGAACTCGCATCGGCCATGTTGGCTGCGTGCAAGGCAAACGCCCTACCGCAGTCATTATTGGCTAAATAGTAGAATATCATTAAAGTAACAAAATATTCAATATGTTTCCTTCCTACACTATATGTTTCCTTCATCACTACACTAACAATGATTGTTTCAGCTTCTCTTCCATAAACTGATCTTGCCTTTTATTTAACTTTCTATACCTTTCATTTATTCTTTTTCTTTTTGTGGCGCTCCAGCTAAAAGTAAGTTGGACATTTTAATTTAGTTTTATATAACATCTATGATGTTTTTCTGATCTGTTTTTAATTTCTCCATATGTATAAATATGTTTAATTTCATGACTATGTTTTTTGGTTCCTTTCAATGTAGAACTTTTCCCTTGTATGTCCATTCTGAAGCCAGAATTACTTGTTGAGCTAGGTTTTACACACATGTGATTGAATAATTTAAGGTAAATAATAATTTACCCTGTTTAAAAATACATTGATGAGATTTGCTTTAAATTTGTGCTTTGAATTACATCGTCAGGTTTACCAGTAAGTTTGCTTATATCTGATTTTTCTTTTGAATTTCAGTCCCTTGTCTGTCTATTCGAGTAACATTTTTATGATAAATTCTAAACATTATATTGGAAAATTTGTAGGGCTGTCTGATTATATCTTTCTCTAGAGATGTTCAACTTGTTTCTTTTATTCAGACAGAGAGAAGCAGATCTGATTCCTTTATTCAGTCAGGGGCTGCAATTGCTCCAAGCACTGGAAAGACAGAGCAGCCCAACTCGGAGCGGCTTCCTCTTTCTCTCACTGGTCATCCTATCTCCCCTGACAGGGCCTCTAAGATGATCTCCAGTAGACTTCTCCTTTCAGCATTTCCTGATAATCCTTTTTATCCTACTGGAATTATACAATTGTTTGTTGCCAGTTCCTTAACTTTGGAGGTTATACATTAAAAGCCTCCAGCTCTGGGAAATTTCAGACCTAATGTGAGACTGACAGTGTTTTCCCACATTCCCTGCCCTTCTTTACACTGACATTCCTGCTTTTGCCTGCCTCCAGCTGTGGTCCCTCAGGCCCTGATAGCATTTCTTTATGAGGTTTCCTGCCATTTTGTAGTAGCTCTTGGTCTGGGTACTGTCCCTTGGACAAATTTCCCGAGGCAAAAAACTGGGAGAGAAAAAAATGGTCAGCTCATCTTTTGGAGTTGTTTCTCCTTTATCTTGAAATTTTTGTCTTTGCCTAAGTCTTGGTGCCTCAGGTTCTAATACTTGAAACAAAATTTTTAATAAAACTTCCTGTGTTTTTTAACTTGCTTTTGGTTGGAGTCTGTTATTCTACATTTATCACAACTTGTACAACTTGTAATTAGCTTATCTTAAATGGTTTAATGTGGTTTATATATGATTTTGGTTTGCAGAATCAAAATCTGTAGTGATGTAAATTTTTATATATTTTAAAGAAGTATATTATTATTATTTAAACTATGTCACTGTCTCTGTCTTCCTATTGTTCATCAATTTTCTCAAGCGGGCCCAGTAACATTGTAAGACTTGTTGTTACTGTGTTTGGCATATTGAATATGCCACAGGGAGCTTGCCAGGCTCTGCCATGTTAGCGAGATATTCTCCGTAGCTTGCCGGGCTCTCCAGCCCTGGAGCCATATCACAGCGGGTAAGGTGCTTTCCTTTCATGCAGCCGACCAGGTGGACCCGAGTTCGATTCCTCTGCCCCTCTCAGAGAGCCCGGCAAGCTACCGAGAGTATCTCGCCTGCACAGCAAAGCCTGGCAAGCTACCTGTGAAGTATTGAATATGCCAAACACAGTAACGTCATGTCTCACAATGTTACTGAACCCACTTGAGCAAATCGATGAACAACGGGAGAAGAGTGACAGTGATTTAAACTATATTCCTTATCACAAATCTATTAAAAATAAACCTTGAGGTCAAAAGATATTACCTTGGGTAAGATGGTTGCCTTGCATAAGGCCAACTCATGTTCAATTCCTGGCACTGCATATGATCCTCTAAACACTGCCAATAGTGTTTCCCAAGCACAGAGACTGGATTAAGCCCATAGATCAGCTAGATGTGTCTCCAATGCTAAAGAAGTAAAATAAATTGAAAATGAATAAATCAAGATTCATCCATTCATTTTGAGAGATCTACGCAATAATTAATACTTTAGAAAGTTCTGAAAACGTAATGTCTTCCTTTAAACACACAGCATCCAACATGAGTAGATTCTTCTAATCTTAATTAAAGGATTTATTATATGAGGAAATTAGCCAAATTACAAGTAGACTATGTTTTAAACCACAAGTATTTCTCTAAAATCCTTTCTGGACATTATGCATATACACACAAATACTCAGAGTGTGACAACTTTTTAAGTGATAAGAGACTTTGAGAATTTAAATTGGCAACACAAAAAGTTGGTTTTTTTTTATGTAGGATGGTCATTTTAATTTTTTTAGGTATGCAACAGAATTTTTAAAAATCTGTTATGTATGAATTTGTAATGTATTGGTTCTTTAGAAAACGTATTATGTCTGTCATCTATTTAAATTGTAAGACATAAACAAGAGGATTTTTCTTTTGTTCAAATTTTATTCGGTTATAAATTTTAATCATAAAAATGTTACAAGGCTGAACCTTCATTCCAAGTCACATCTGAAGTAATAAAATCCAAACAATTGGCTTTCTGAATAATTTGGCCACCTTGGGTGATGGATTCTAATGAGTATAACACTTTAAACTGACCAGTAATATAATGTGATATATTTTAACTTGTATAACACTGATACTCTAATCATCAAACTCTTTGTTTTAGTATAGCCTCTGGAATCCATTGAACTTTTCTCCTTTGAGAATAAGCCTTTAAAATTAAATACATCCACACTATTTATTCTTATAATTTGTAACACATATTTTGATTTATATTTCAACAAAAACATATACTAAAACAATATGCTTATAATTAATATGATAATATAACTAATGGTTGTCTTCATCTTTATGTGCCCAATTTCTATGATGTATCTGGATTATGCATTTTAAAATTTTCCCCAAAGAATAATAAAGATATTAGTTGTGTATCACTGTCATTGTCCTCCCATTGTTCATCGATTTGCTCGAGCGGATATATATTGAGACTATACATGCAGAATTTAGATATTTTAAATTCTATTTTAAACACATTTTGCTTAAAGATTTTATAAAAATCATCAAGTAGTGACTTACTATTTTCTATGTAATAAAGACCAACTGCAGAACAATGTTGTTAGATATTGTTCAGTTACCACAATAGGTAAAACTAAGGAATTCACTTGCCTAAAACTAAAAAAGATCTTTGAGTGCTATGCCATATAGAATGCTACAGCTCAAGGAGTTGAGCTTGAAAGAGATGGCATAATGAATTAAATAGTTGAAATGGAACTGTAGAGACAGTTCCAAAGGCTGGAGTTTATGATTCGCATGCAGGATGAGTGGGTTAAATTCCAGCAGCAAGTGTTATATCCATGAGCAAGGAGCTAGCTGTGACCCTAAAACAGAAAGAAAGAAAAGAAAGAAAGAGAGATAAAGGGAGGGAGAGTAGAAGGAAGGAAGGAAGGAAGGAAGGAAGGAAGGAAGGAAGGAAGGAAGGAAGGAAGGAAGCTAAATGGAAGATAGTACAGGTTTCTCAATTATTATTCCCCAAAGAAGCCTAACTTTCTCTAGATTTAAAAAAGGAAAGCATTTAGTTTTCCTAAGAAGCTTGTAATAATGGTGAAGTATTAAAAGAGTGCAAAATTCAGTTAGTAAAGAATCAATAACTATTTATTGAAGGCCTACTTAACGCAGGCACTGTTCTACTGCTGGGGATAAAACGGCACGCTGCACAAGCAAATATTGAATAGAAGTGAAATATAAGAGAAAAAAGTGAGACAATTAATAAGTTAATAAAACAAGGTTTTTAAGGTATTTAGTTTCTTATTTATGTTTGTAATTGCTGATAGTATATCTCCACCAAAGTATTTAGGGGATCTTCTTTAATACTATTTTTAACTATTTTTAGCCAGGATTGTAACTAAAGGGATACCTGTCATGTGCCAGGCCTGAGTTGGACTACTTGGCACCACACGCTCACAGCGCTGTGGACTGTGTACCTGGAGCTCCACCCAGCTGGACACCAAACTTCCAGGCCCACATAGCCAACTGGCCAAGCCAAGCATTTATGGGTTGACTGCAGGGCTCCCCAAAATCTACTGGGAGTGAACCCTATAAAAGAAAAACAGTGTATTTCAATACTATACTACAATACACTATTGTAACAGATTGTTACAATGAGGAAAGGAAATTGAGGTATGATGTTGGTCAATCAAGAGAGAATCCTGATCATGTCTAGAGCTAGACAAAAACTAGGAAATCCATACAAATAGGTACACACACATATCAAGTGCTGGTAGTTCATCTTCCTCCAAATATTTTAACCTACTTAACACATGCACACACACACATAACATAGATATGTATATGTTTGAAAGGATGGCCCCAAATAATGGAAAAATAAGCCATAATGTGTTTTAACTTTGTGAAAAGTACCACACCTTCTACAAGATCATTGTGGGTGATTTTAATGCCAAGATGGGACCGAGAAAATCAGCTGAAGAACTTCACATTGGGACCCATGGCCTAGAATGGAACCAACAGGGTGAGAGACTATCTGAGTTCATCATGTCGACCAAGACCATCCATGGTAACTCACAGTTCCAGAAGGCCGAATCTAAACGTTGGACATGGGAGTCTCCCGGTGGAGGATTCCACAACATATTCCACATATAGACCACATCAAATTCAATCAACGGTTTTGCCTGACCAATGTCGCTGCTGTCCCAAAATTCCAAACGGGATCGGACCACCGTCTCCTTCGTGCAAAATTCTACTTTACAGAGCAGGAGAAAGGGCTGCAAAGTTTAAAAAGAGAACTCCCAGAATGACCACCAACTGGGAGCTCTTTGGCACTATTGCAGCAACATGGCAAGATGCCATTGTTGACAACATTGACGAGGAATACGATCGACTGTTTCAGCACCTCCATGATTGTGCAAGGAATGCCAAGAGAGAGATAGCCACAGAAAAATGCCTGTCTTCGAAAACTCTTGAGCTTATTCGCCAACGTGGTTTGGTGCATGCCCCAGGCAACCGCAAGTGAATATCCAAGCTTGCAAAGCAGTGCAGAGATGCGATCAAAGAAGACCTCAAAGAGAGAAGAGCAGAAGTGCTGGTAGATGCGGCAGAAGCCAGGAGAAGTATTTGTAATGCCCGCCTGTCCTTTGCCAACTACAAGACCAAGATGACTGCCCTCCAACGTCCTGATGGATCTATCACATCTTCCAGAATGGCAATGGAGAAGATTATCCATGACTTCTACTCAAACCTCTTTGATAGCCATGTCCACTTGCCAACATACCAAATTCCACAGGATGGATATGTCGTTCCCAATGTTCTCCCTTCCAAAATCCAACACACCATTTCATCAGTAAAGAAAAAAACAGCGCCCGGCCCAGACAAGGTCAGACCTGAACACCTGAAGAACCTGCTGTCAGTACTCATCAATACGCTGGCTCGGCTCTTCACATGCTACCTGTCTGAAAGCAAGGTTCCATCCTAATGAAAAACCGGCAGGACTGTATTACTGTACAAGAAGGGAGACATCCATGACATTGGCAACTATTGCCCGATCTGCCTATTGTCTGTCATCTACAAGTTGTTCACTCGAGTCATCCTAAATAGGATTGGCAGAACACTAGATGAAGGACAACCATGCATTCAAGCTCAATATATCAAGATCCTCCATGAGCTGTATTACAGATTCACTACCAGGATCTCACCATTCTACAAAGAAGTAATCATTGATGTCAAGAGAGAGGTTCGGCAGGATGATACCATTTCACCAAAACTCTTCAGTGCCACCCTCGAGAACATTATGCGATGACTGGAATGGGAAGGAATGGGAGTGAAGATAGATGGTCGGCAACTACCCCACCTTCGCTTTGCTGATGACATTGTTTTAATAACACCAACCATTAGCCAAGCAACACAAATGCTGCCCGACTTCGACCATGAGTGTGGAAAGGTCAGACTACAGCTGAATCTTACGAAGACAATGTTTATGAGAAACAGCCTCGTTCCTGACGCCCCATTCGTTCTCAATGGAACGACCATCTCTGAATGCAACAGCTATGTGTACCTAGGTCGAGAAGTCAATATGACAAATGACCTGCCACCCGAGCTGCGCAGGAGGAAGAGAGCAGCTTGGAACGCCTTCAAGAGCATCGAAGAAATAGCTAAGAGGACGAAGAACCTCTGGCTCTGGGCACATCTCTTTGATTTCACTGTTCTTCCTGCATTAACATATGCCTCAGAGACCTGGGCTCTACACAAACAGGATGAGAACGCTATTCAGGTCTCCCAAAGAGGAATTGAAAGAGCTATGCTTGGAATATCATGTTTCACTCAAATGAGAGAAAGAATCTGGAGTTCCAACATCCGTCGACGATCAAGAATCAGGGACGCTCTCTCTTTTGCCAAGGTGTCAAAAATCAGATGGGCTGGTCACGTAATGAAATTTAAAGACGACCGCTGGACTAGAGCTGTTACTGACTGGATTCCACGGAATTTCAAAAGACTGTGTGGCCGCCCACCTACCAGATGGTCAGACTTCTTCATCAAGAAGATGAACGATCGGTTTGAGGCTCTTCATGTTCCTAGAGCGAACAGACACCATTGGGCTACACTAGCACGTGACAGGGACAAATGGAGACGTTACTGGCGCCCACTCAAGCAAATCGACGATTAACAGGAAGTCAAGTGATCAAGTGATCAAGTGAAAAGTAAAAGTAATAATTGAATCAATTTAGATGGGCACAATTATAAGCTTCTGGACCATGTGAAGGGTGTGTTTTCATGGTGCACACAAATTCTAGCCAAACTGCAAAGTCTTTGGGAACAGTTGCCATAAGTTAACTCTTTTTTTTTTTTGCATTTTGTAATTTTTATTGATTAGAGATATTTAGTTATAAAATAGTATTTCCCTTTGCATATCAATATTTCCAGCAATTGCATCTTGTCACAACCAGGAAATACTGAAGAATATTATTATCCAAAACAAAACTAAAAAGTCACAAACACCTGACAGATAGAAAAGTAATGACTGAAACAAACAGTGGAGCCATAGAGTGTGCAAAGCATGATGCTGAAAGATAAGCTTGAAGCATAGCCAGACTCATCACAAACTAAATGAAGCGAACTGAATTTTAGCGTCAGGACATTGGAAAAGTACAGAGGGGATAAAACACAAGCCTCAAGTTTGGCTTCCTTGACTTTCTCTCCCTTCACACGTGAATCTGACAAAATAGGAAGTAGTATAGAATCTATGATTTTGAATTTAATCATGGAAGTTCAGGTAGCTTGCTAAAAAATTCACATTTACCAATGAAAAGACTGAGATAATTTATAATTGAATTGAGGGACAAAAGAAAGGAATTATCATTATCATACATGGACTAGAGCTATATATTTTGGATAAGAGATTGAACATATAATGTTGTGTTAATGAAAGCATATCCAAATATATGGCAAATCAGAATCAATAATATAAAGAACTGAAAACAAAAATGGCATTTGTCACTGATAAAATGTTTTTTTTAAAAAAAATTTGGACTCTACTATTGGATGATTTTGAACTTATGTATGTATGATTTTGGTTAAGATTTCTAAAATAATCATTCTTAAAGTTCAAGTTTTTTTGTTTCATCATTTTCTTACTGTGGATTTTTTAGCACTGCTTTCACCAACCCCATAGTCACCAATCAAGTTTCTATCATCAAAATCACCTTCTTCCCATTCCACTAATCTTCCCTTTCCTTTCAAGCAATCACTATAAGTTTGGTTTTTTGGGGGACGGGGGCATACTCAGTGGTACTTTGGGCTTACTTGTGGCTCTGTGCACAGGGATCACTCCTAGCGGGACTTGGAGGAACATATGTGGAGCCTGGCATCAAACCTGGGTCGGCTGTGATGAGGCAAATGCCTTACCCACTGTACTATTATTCCATGCCACAATCACCAGTTTTCACAGAGGATCATATTTGGTTATATTGGATTATTTTTTAAAACCAGTTTGTTTGCTTTGTTTATTATTTTACCCAATTTTATTTGTCTGGAGAGAGATTACAGTGAATAACATGGCTGACACGGGTTCAATCCTCAGTACCACATATGTTTCCCTAAATACCACAAGAAGTGATTCCTGAGCACAGTGTCAGGAGTAAGCCATGAGGACTGCTTGGGTGTGGCTCAAAAACAAAACTAAAAACAAACCAAAATTGACAAAAATATTCTAGTAATTATCTTTTACTCCCTGATGTATTAAGCTGTGCATAATCATCTAGAATTCCATCCATCTTGTTATGAAGGGCAGTTCCATCTTTGTCCATAGCTCAGTGGATTCCTAGGGCTATATACTGTAACTCATTTATCAGTGGATGGTTAGGTTAATTGGGTTGATTCTGTTTTTTTATAATTTTATTTTGTTAAAGAATCTTGAATTACAAAGTCATTCTAGGTTGGGTTTTAAAAAATTTCTTATTAAATCACCATGAGATAGTTATAAAGTTGTCCATGATTTTTGGTTTTCAGTCATACAATGTTTCAACATCTGTCCCTTTACCAGTGTACATGTATGCAGTTTCCACAGTTTCCCTCCTTCCGCCTTCCCCTCAACCCCAGTCTGCTTCTATGGCAGACACTTTACTTCTCTCTCTCTCTCTCTCTCTCTCTCTCTCTCTCTTTCTTTCCTTTTGGTTATTCTGGTTTATAGTACAGGTACTGTAAGGTCATCATGTATATCCCTTTATCTACTTTTAACACTCAGTTCTTGTCCAGGGTGATCATTTTCAACTGGCATTGTCATAATGGTCCCTTCTCTATCCTAACTTCCCTCTCTCTCTTCCCCATATTTGTGAAAAGTTTCCAACCATGGGCCAGTCCTCTTCTCTTAGCTGTCACCTCCCCGCCCCTCCCCAGCCACCAGACCCAGCTTGCCATCTTGACTGGCATGATTCTGTGTTTTTAACTATCATGAACAAAGCTGTCTGGGCATACGGGTTCAGATGTCTTTTCAAAATAGTGTTTTCTCAGTCTTCATATTATGTGGCAATTTAACACAATAAGACCAATCCAATCAGATGAGCACCTTCAATCTTTGCCCCATGGGTGTCAGTCACAGCTAATGAGAAAAATAAATACAAGTGGATGAGAAAAATAAATACAAGTGGACTGTGCAAGCTTTAGGGTGACATGGGCAGTTCCAAGTGAACTCACCATCATTTATTTAATACAATATCTCTCCACAACCATAGTTCTCATCACAGGAATTATTCTTTAAATTGATAGAAACATTAAGGACAGTTAGTACATACATAAAAATTCAATATGACAGGATACAAAGAAACTGTTATTTCGCATAGCCAATCAGCAGACATTATTAAAATATACAGTCAGGACAATTTCCTATTCTATTTTTGCCTATGTTTCCTTCTACATCTCAAAGACCCTAAACTTTTCTTTCCTGGGCAAACATGTGCATGCCCACAATATTCTAAAAGACCTAAACTGTTTTGCCTAAGGGGCTATCCCCACTTTAGGACTTTTGTTACTGGAATGATTGATTTCCTTTACATATAAATATCTTTGAGTACTATTACCAGATCGTTTGGCATTTCCAGTCTTATAAAATTCTTTTAAAGAATAAAGATTATTTTTAATTTAATTTATTTATTTATTGAATCACTGTGGGAAAAGTTACAAAGCTTTCAGGTTTAGGTCTCGGTCATGCAAACATCAAACACATTTCCCTTTACCAATACTTATTTTTCACCACAAAGAACCCCAATAAACCCCCACCCCCCCAACCCTCCCAATGCCTGTGAGGCAGATGAATTCTAGTTAACACTCTATCTACTTTTACTAGATTCATTGTTTTGATAAAAGATGCACCATTATTATTTAGAGTTTACACCCCCAAAACAGACATGTTGAAAAAGCATTGTGAAATGATTTGCTTTCTACAGCTGGGTTCAAGAATTAAATGTCGTGTGGCCGCTTACTTATTAACCTTGGAAGTATTTCTGCTGAGAGTCAGATAATTTAGAGATTGGTTTCTGTGCTCTGGAGCCATGGCCGTGCTGGAGAGCCGCTCACGGGGGGCAACTGGTGACCTTGGTAGGGCGTGAAGGACCAGCCGGGAACACCCCCCTTCCCATGAGGTTTTAGTTGCCCCACCACGACCAGCTCATACCTGGCTTTCCACAAAGCTCCCAAGCAGCTGCCATCTTTCTTTCCAGAGGGAAGAAGGCAGAAGGGACCAACACCCTTTCCCCTCCGGGCACACATGGTGGCGTGGATTAACGCATAGTCTGTTCACTTTTCTGCTGCAAGCTGCTGGGCTCTGCATTAAGTCCTTGTGCTTCTGGAGCCATGGCCGTGCCGGAGAGCCACTCGTGGGGGGCAACTGGTGACCTCGATAGGGCATGAAGGATGTGCCGGGAACGCCCCCCTTCCTATGAGGTTTTAGTCGCCCCACCACGACCAGCTCATACCTGGTTTTTCACCAAGAATAAAGATTTTTAAAGTTCTATACGTACAGGATAGGTTTATGACAAAAACTGGCATAATTGGACAAAATACCAATATTCTATTTAAATAATTGATGATGTAATCAGACAAAATTATTTGATTGCATCAAGTATCAATGTTTTAATAATTACATTAATTATTAGTGAAATTAATACTTTGAAGACATTTTAATCAATTTTGTGCTGTTATAGGCAATTCAATGTTTTGGTGAGCAAATTGCTACTGTTGATTCAGGAGAACTACCCAAATTCAAAGATTAAAGGGGAAATTTGAGAAAAATGAAAGAGACATTTGACATTGTGTCGAGAGTCTTCTGATATTGAGTATTCTGATTCAATTACTCACTGTAGCACTGTAGCACTGTCCTCCCATTGTTCATCGATTTGCTCGAGTGAGCACCAGTAATGTCTCACAACAAATTTTGAGATTTGTTGTTACTGTATTTGACATATTGAATACGTCACAGGTAGCTTGCCAGGCTTTGCCATGCATGTGAGATACTCTTGGTAGCTTGCCGGGCTCTCCAAGTGTGGTGCAATTAATCACAATTTTATTATTATTTTTAAATTTTTTTCTTCTAATCCTTCTCGATGGTTATCTAATCGATAACCAAACTCATTGAGGTTTCTCGGGAGTTCAAGATGCCGCTCTGCTTAACGTTCATTGATTTAAAGAAGGCCTTTGATTCTGTTGAGACGGAAGCAGTCATTGAAGCCCTAGCCAATCAGGGCATTCAAGCCCAATACATCAGGATCCTCCGTGAGCTGTATTGCGGATTCACTACCAGGATCTCACCATTCTACAAAGAAGTGATCGTTGATGTCAAGAGAGGGGTGCGGCAGGGTGATACCATTTCACCAAAACTCTTCAGTGCCACCCTCGAGAACATCATGCGACGACTGGAATGGGAAGGAATGGGAGTGAAGATAGATGGTCGGCAACTACACCACCTCCGCTTTGCTGATGACATTGTTTTAATAACACCAAACATCAGCCAAGCAGCACAAATGCTGGCCGACTTTGACCGTGAGTGTGGAAAGGTAGGACTACAGCTGAATCTTACGAAGACAATGTTTATGAGAAACAGCCTTGTTCCTGACGCCCCATTCGCTCTCAATGGAACGACCATCTCCGAATGCAACAGCTATGTGTACCTAGGTCGAGAGGTCAACATGACAAATGACCTGGCACCCGAGCTGCGCAGGAGGAAGAGAGCGGCTTGGAACGCCTTCAAGAACGTGGAAGAAATAGCTAAGAGGACGAAGAACCTCCGGCTCCGGGCACATCTCTTTGATTCCACTGTTCTTCCTGCATTAACATATGCCTCAGAGACCTGGGCCCTACGCAAACAAGATGAGAACGCCATTCAGGTCTCCCAAAGAAGAATAGAAAGAGCTATGCTTGGAATATCACGTTTCACTCAAATGAGAGAACGAATCCGGAGTTCTGACATCCGTCGACGATCAAGGATCAGGGACGCTGTCTCATTTGCCAAGGTGTCGAAAATCAGATGGGCTGGTCACGTAATGAGATTTAAAGACGACCGTTGGACTAGAGCTGTTACTGATTGGATTCCACGGGATGTCAAGAGACCGCGTGGCCGCCCACCTACCAGATGGTCAGACTTCTTTGTCAAGGTCATGAACGATCGGTTTGAGGCCCTCCATGTTCCCGGAGCGAAGAGATGCCATTGGGCTACACTAGCACGCGACAGGGACAAATGGAGACGTTACTGGCGCCCGCTCGAGCAAATCGACGACTAATGGGAAGTTAAGTGATTAAGTGATTTCTTCTAATCATTTATTTATTTATTAGTGAAGCACCATGAGGTACAGTTGTAGGCTTACAAATTTTTGTGCTTGAGTTTCAGTTATACAATGATCGAAATCCATCCCTCCACCAGTGCCCATTCTCTACCACCACTAATCCCAGTATCCCTCCCACCCCCCATCCCCCCATCCCACTCTGCCTCTGTGGAAGGGTATTCCCTTTTGTTCTCTCTCTCTCTTTTTGGGTGCTTTGGTTTGCAAAAGAGGAATTGAGTGGCAATCATGTTTGGTCTATAGTCTACTTTCAGCATGCATCTCCCATTCTGGACAGATCTTCCCAACACACTTTATTTGGTGCTCCATTCTCTATCTGAGCTGCCTTTACCCCTAGAGTGTGTGGCTGGCCTCCAAGCCATGGAGTAAACCTCCTGATACTTATCTTGGCTATTTTTGGGTGTTAGTATCCTATTTTGTTACTTTATGTTCCCCAGATGAATGCAATCTTTCTATGTCTGTCCCTCTCTTTCTGACTCATTTCGCTTAGCATATTTCCATGTCAATTACTCACAATTTTAGAAAATTAAAGGGGAAATATTCTTAGAATAGAAGAATTAGATCATTAGAAATCATTTAAAAAACACACATGAAAAGAAAACTAATCAGAAAGAAAGTAATTTAAGTTTCCAGCTTAAGCAGAATTAGACAACCTTTGAATATATGTTAGTTACTAAATTGAATTGGGTAGCAAAATAAAATTTGAAAAATCTTCCTGGCAGGTAAACATTTTGAAGAGCAGGCTATTAGTCAATTGAAATATTGTATTACATTATTTCTATTGTCTATGTAATGAAGACATGAAGTCTAGGAATGAAATATTATATAAAACATCCTTTCAGAAAGCTCCATCCAAATATGCATTTGCCTAACAATGGATTGATTAAACCCTCTGTAGCCAAAGGGCATTGCTTCAAAAGTAGTACTATAAAGACCACTTCAAATCTTCTGCTGAATAGAGCCATTTCCTGTAAAAGAAAGCACAGTAAAATTCCTATATATTTACTCTCAGATTTACTTAAGAATTCTGTCAGTGTAATCGAACATTATTTTTCAGAGTTTCACTTTCTAGGTAGGAAAATAACCACCTTCTTAAGATTCTTTTAACATTAGAAACATGAATTCATAAAAGTTCTTGATACATTTGCAGTCACTTTACTCAGACCTTGATGACAAATATGTTAACTCCTAAAAACAGCTAGAGTGCTTCCTTGAAAGTGTTTGATTTTTTAAAGGTTGATTTTTTTTTAATTCTAGGAAGCAGTATATGTGATGAAAGAAAATTAAGATTTTTCTAAGGATAAATGCTTAAAACCAGACATGGAATATTGCTGTAATGGTAGCACTGTAGTAGCACTGTAGCACTGTTGTCTCATTGTTCATCAATTTGCTTGAGCAGGCACCAGTAACGTCTCTATTGTGAGACTTGTTGTTACTGTTTTGGCATATCGAATATGCCATGAAAGCTTGCCAAGCTCTGCTGTGCAGGCGGGATACTCTTGGTAGCTTGCTGAGAGGGACGGAGGAATTGAATCCGGGTCAGCTTCATGCAAGACAAAAGCCCTATTCGCTGTGCTGACAGTGCTATAATGGTATGTTTTCCTAAATAGAAATACTGAATATGGTATTATGTTATTTTATTAAGTTTTTGCTGAGAAGTTTCATATTATTAAGTTTTATTTATACCTCACAGGTATTGTGCTTAACTGGAGTGGGGGTGGGGGGCTAAGGGGATGAGGATTGAGCTCAACGAGGATTGAGCTCAACAGTGCTCAGGCATTAATCCTGACAGAATCAGAGGGTGTAGGGAGTGCCAGGGATCAAACCTGTTTCAGCCACATGCAAGGTCAGTGGCTAACCACTATACTATCTCTCTGGCCCTAAACTTAATCTTTGATAAAATAGTATTCTTTTGTGAAAGAATATCACCTGTTCTAGGATAAATATAAATGTGATTAAACATATTGGTCACTTGCCTCTTATGCTTTTACACAGATATCCACAGTCTATTTGCTAGCAGAGGGTGGACCACACCCAGTGATGCTCAGATATTGCTCAGGGATCATTCCTGACAGAACTCAGGGGACCATGTAGTACCAGTGATAAAACTGGATATGACCATACATACAAGGCAAATGCCATAAATTTTGCACACTATTGCCAGTCCTAGATACCCAAGTTCTATTCTACCAATTTAATGTCAGTAGATTTGCATTCAAATTTCTCTGTTTAGAATTTCCAGCTAATTATACATTGTATCTCACAAATATGCTATGTTCTACTCCTCTGATATGTTTATGTGTGCGTATGTATGTGTAAGAAAGAGCATGAGAAAGTGGGAAGGCAGGGAGAAAATAGAGGCGAGAAGATAGAAAGAAGGAGGAAAGGGAAAGGAGTGCGAAAGAAAATGGAGGTAGGGGCCAAAGAGGGAATATTAAGAATCTACTGAGACTGAATTTATGCCACAGATTGATGCTCAGTGTCCATATGATCATTTATAAATCATTTTTTCATCAAACTAATACTACTGAAATCCACGTACGTGTCTCTCGTATTAGAAAATAGATATATAATTATTTTTGCTTGAAATTGACAATATTCTGCTGTCATATCAACTCTCTGAGCAAGTTTCTTCATCTTCAAGGGATGTTGGGGGTCTGAGTAATTGTACAGCTGATACGACACTTGCCTTGCACATGACTGACTTGGGTTTGATCCGTTTACTCCACATGGACTGCCAAGTCAGCCAGGAGTGATCCAAGAATTCAGAGCCAGAAGTCAGCCCCTGAGCTCTGCCAGGGGTGGCCCCCCAAAAGCTTAAGTTCTTTAGAATTTGCTAGTTATTTTTTCTTTAGTTCTGTGATATGAATTTTACCTTTATTATTAATTCTAGTGAGTGAAATGCAGGTTATGATAAGGGGGTTGGGACATACCTTGCCAGCTAACAAAATAATAACAAAATATTATTATTCCATTTTTCATGATAAAATTGAGCTTCTACCTGCTTAATAAATTAGTTATAATGCTGCACTCTGAAACAAGCTAAGATAAAATCATCTCAAATCTTGGAGGTTCCAAATCAAAATTCCACTCTTTTTGAATTTTGACTGTTGTCAGAGTCCTTTATCTATGCTTTATGTACTCCAGGCCTAGCACTCAGTTTCCTTTATTGTCGTTTGAATGTGTCTCAATTTTTATTTCCTTTTACTCTGTTCAAACTTATTTTCTGGAGAAATATGGTGTTGAATACTTAAAATATCACATGTATATTTTATATAATATTAATTTGGGGCCTGAGAAATAGTAAAGGTAAGACACTTGCATTGTTTTCAGATGACCTCAGTTTGAATCCCTGGTACAATATATGGTCCACCAAGCACTGCAGGGGTTATTTCTGAGCAAAGATCCAGGGATAGTGCTCAGATATTGCTGCGTTTAGTCAAACCCCACCCCAAATAAAATAAAACATTAATTTTTATATAAATGTTATCATCCGTCAGTATTTTAGGGCTTTGGGGGGGTCTTCTGTTATCCTCAAAACACTAATATTATTATATATTTATGAGTGTAGTCTTAGTAAAAAATTATCAAAACAGGCATTTGTTTAAAGTAGATTAAACAAAACTCTTAGGTATTATATCCTTTATATTAAATGCAATTCTTAAGTAATTACTTTTTAGTCATTACACTTGTAACTCCTGCAACAGATAATGAATATGGAAAATTAAGCCACCACTTCTGTGATTTCTCCAAGAGCAACTACTTCATTAGATGGCTTTATTTCTTCTATTTAGTGATGTTGATGGTATATGTTTGAGAAAATAAAATCTTCTATGGCAACCAATGTACTGGTTCAGTTATATAGCCATTTCTCCTCAAACTGTAAGTAACTCTTTGAAGGAAGTCTTCATATTATGTGTTTTTTCACAGATTTTCTCTCAGCAGCAAACTCTAAATCACAAAATGTCTGGCTTTAGAAAGAGAATCACACATAATCATTATTAAGTTTTTGCAGCAAAGCACATTTCTTCATTTCTACTTGTCCTTAATGTCTTTCTCTACCTTTCTATTTTGCCAAAGCCAAGATATCAACAACCTTCTTGCCACATTTCAGATAATGATGAAAATTGTTACATTTCACTTCCTAAGCATATTTTCACTTTCAGTCTATAGGACTTAAGTGTTGAGTTCTCCATTCTCACTGCAGTTGATGTTAAAATTGTTGCCTTTTTCCCCCTTTTATTTACTGAACACCTACAATCTTCTAAGTGTTAGAAAGAATTCATACTGGCACAGTTGCTATTGTTACAGTGGTACCTTTCTTGGGAAAGTAAGGAATAACACTATGCTCTCAAGAGAGTAAATGATAGTAACTAAATCAACATGTTCGTTTGCTTATATATCCCCTAGTATTCATTCCACCCTTATAGTTAATACCACACAAACTATTCCAAATCATTCCATCTATCAATCAGGAAAAATAAGATGCAAGCAATAAATACCACGTGATAATTTATGTTAGAGACTAGAAAGAAGAGAATGTACCTGGCATAGGAATGCTTCGTGATATATTCTTGAAATATTACAGGACGTTAGGGGGAAAACGCCATTTTATGACTTTTTTATTTGTATGCAACCTTACATGATAATTTCTAAGTAATGCAGAAATATTTAGTGCTGGCAGATCTGAGATATGATATAAAATGATAAACCTCATGTATCCTCTCATGCAGTTGGAATCTAGACATAATTTCTCTAGCAATATTTACATATATGTATAAATAAATGTGTATATATGTATTTATATACATAAATGCAT
Organism: Sorex fumeus; assembly: GCF_029834395.1. Classification (NCBI taxonomy): domain Eukaryota; kingdom Metazoa; phylum Chordata; class Mammalia; order Eulipotyphla; family Soricidae; genus Sorex; species Sorex fumeus. Next base: position 9,438,352 of record NW_026606085.1, on the reverse strand, counting down.
CTGCAAATGAGAATGAGTAGGAAAGAGAAGTAAAACATCAAACTAATAAGAATGTATTTCCATGTTTCACAGACTTAAAACATTCCCTCAAATTAAGGCATTATATTTTATTTGTATTCATTAGTCTAGATGATTTCATGTTGTTTTACTTTCAACATGTTATATTATGAAAACAATATATATTTTTGTTTTCAAAGTAGAAATTATATTAAAATATCAAGCCTGCTGTTCCATATTACATTACTCCAAATTGGATGCCTTATCTCATTTTCCCACTTGAAATGTCAGTGTGCAAACATATTCATTTTTTTCTCTTTGCTATACTATCTTTAATATATACATATATAAATCACACATATACAAGCATGTGTGTTAACCATCTCACTTATGTCAATAGAATGTAGAAGTTTATTTTATTATTCGTGCCAGATTATTGAAGGGTCCCAAGATCTCTGACTAGTAAATAGCTCAACTTTTTTATTTCACAAATGTTTGTTCAAACAACACATATATTATTAGAGCTATGCCAAGTCTAAAAATTAATATTCAATATTTTTATTATTAAAAAAGTAATTATTTGGAGCTGGAGAATGAGTATGAATATTAGGCCACTTGCCTTGCAATGGGGATGGCTGCAACAGTGGTTCCAATTCTGGCACTGCAGGGCCAGGTGTGGCCCCTAAGCAGAGATCCAGAAATGTATCTGAGCATTGAATCAAGTGCTCCCTGACCACCTCACCCCAAAGGAATTAAAGAATGGAAATTAGCATGAGAATATGTGTGCAATTAGGTACCTGGTTGGTTTTTAACTCTACTTTCAAGAGGGAGATGTCAGAATCAATCTATCCTCTTGGTAGGACTCCATTGGAATTATATCACCCTTAGTAGGTTAAGTCACCCTTGAGTTCTAAACACAAACTCCCTGAAATATCAGTGTCAAGGTCAGCTACTGTAGGAGGATGGAAAGTTGACTTTATGGCATAGAAACGGGGCTCAAAATTGAGAAGAATGTCTCATAAGCCCAGAGGGTAATGGAAAATAGCCATGTTCTGAAGCATCTTGATTTTAGAATTGTCTGTCATAATAATTTTAGAATTGTCTGTCATAATAATATTGCCAAAGTGAATTTAGGACCATTTCTCAAGAATCAAGGAATAGGACCAGAATGAGGTGAATGCTTTGACTATGGTTGACCTGGGTGTGATCCTTGGCACCCCTGTGGACCCCTGAAATTGCAAGGGGTAATTCCTGAGCAATCCAAGAGTAAGTACTGGGAACTGTGGGTATATTCCTTTGGCCCCCTGAAAGAACAATACTGTCTAGTGGTAATCTCTCAAAAACTGCTTTTGAAACAACTGATTTACTCTCTGGTGGATAAATTACTCAGCCTTTCTACAATGGGTATGTTTCTGGTTTATGAAAAATGTTCAGTAGAATATCTTTTGGGGAAAGGGAGACCCTGGGCTTGTTTTTACTGGTTGGTTATATGAGGTAATGTCCTAATACTTGGGATACACTGTGAATTGCAAAAAATGGTGATTAACTAACTATGCCTCGGAAAAAAACTATAAACACCGCAAAGAGAATTTTTTGTCTTAGATATACTCATTTCTCAAATCTGTAAAAATAAGCAGGGTACAGGCCTTTAAGGGCTAATTCTGTAATATATTAAACAATGTAGGGCTAGAGCGATAGCACAGTGATAGGGCGTTTACCTTGTGTGCAGCCGGCCCGGCTAAGCCGGGTTCAATTCCTCTACCCCTCTCGAGAGCTCGGCAAGCTACTGAGAGTATCTCGCCCGCACGGCAAAGCCTGGCAAGCTACCTGTGACGTATTCAATATGCCAAACACAGTAACAACAAGTCTCACCATGGAGACCTTACTGTGCCTGTTTGAGCAAATCGATGAGCAACGGGAGGACAGTGCTACGGTGCTATTAAACAATACAAATAAACAGTGGATCTTATTGTTAAATACATTAAACATGCAAATATATTTATCAAAGATAGTGCTAAACATTATAATTTTAAACAAAAAACAAATATTTTATGTTAATTTTGTAGTAGTGAATTGAATTTTTGAACTCCATTTGTTACTAAGCAAAGGAATATAATTGTCATTTATGACTGTTACAGGCAAATGTATTCCATAGATTTTTTCATGAACATTAGATAACCAATTAATAGACAAGCACCACTCTTGAAAATAAACTCATTCTCAAGGGACTTACTAAGAATAAGTCACCATATATACTGCTTATCTATCTCCTAAAATATAAATGCATTCAATAATTTGATAGTTAAGTATTTTAATAGAATTAAATGAAAGTAAATTCGACAGGAATAAACTTGTGTATCTGTACTTTAACTGTTAGCTTTGATAGGTCTTTTAAAGATGGCCTCTGAGCTTTTCAAAACCATTATCAATATAGGATACCTACTCTTCGTCCCCAAAGCTGTGCTGGTCTTTTTCCCCACCCAGGTCAGTTTATCCGCTGGTGTTCCAATCTGGGACTTGGCATTCTCTGTGCAAGCGCCCCAGGCGTCCTCTCGAACCCTGTGACAAAAGCAGCCCTGAGCCGCTGCCTTTTCCTCTTTGTCCCCAACGCTGTGCCCATCTTCTTCCCCACCTAGCCTTTACCTCCCCCCCCAACAACACACATCAGGTTCCCGTTGGGGCATGGCCTCTTCAGAAGTGGGCGTGGCTTTGTTAGAAGTGGGCGTGGCCTAATTTTAGGTGGGCCAATGCTCTCCGGCTGCAGGTAGTTTAGTCATACCAAGAAATCTAGTCCCCATCCCTACACACCAATATGAGGAAACAACGCAAATCCCCACCATGTGGGGAGGATGATGAAAAGAGTTCAGAAGCCTCCATAGGTGCTACTCACCTAAGGGACCTCTCTGACAAAGAATTCAGATATGAAGTCATGAAGATGTTCAATGAACTCAATGAAACAGTCAGACAGATATCCAGTAAATCCAGTAAATTGAAGGAGGACATGAAAGAAACAATGGATTGGACAATCGAGAAAATCCAGGAAGAAATGAGAGCAGAAATTGGAAAGCTACACACAGAAATGTCACAAGCTAAAGATTCCGTAGATGAAATAAAAAACCCAGTCTGTGCCCTCAACAGTAGAATGACCACAACTGAAGACAGAATCAGTGAGCTGGAAGATCAGCTGCACCAAGCCAACAGTCAATAACAAACAATGGCAAGGGACCTCAAAATAACTCTAGAGCGAATTAGAGTCTTAGGAGAAAATTCCAAGAGGAACAACATTAGAGTCACTGGAGTACCAGAAGCTCAGGGAAACAATCCCAATGAAAAAGCCACAGTTAAACAAATCGTTGCTGAAAAATTCCCAGAGCTCGACAATGCAGCCATTCAGATTCAAGGAGCCCGAAGGGTGCCAGCTAAAAGTGACCCTAACAAAAACATTCCAAGACATATCATAGTTAGAATGATCGATGCTGCCGATAAAGACACAATACTGCAAGCAGCAAGGTTAAAGAAAGAAATCACATACAAAGGAGCACCCCTTAGATTCATAGCAGACCTATCAGAAGAAACCCTCCAAGCCTGAAGGCAATGGTGGGACATAGTGAAAAAACTCACTGAAATTGAATGATTCACCAAGAATTCTCTATCCAGCTAAACTCACTCAAACTCGAAGGAACGGTACACTATTTTCTAGATAAACAGCAGCTCAGGAACTTCATAGACTCAAAACCAAACCTAAAACAAGGGCTAAAGGGGCTACTATAAGACAAGACAAACCCTACAACCACAGCAGACCCTTACAAAAAGATGACACAAAACCCCATAACAGTAATCTCTCTCAATGTCAATGGTCTAAATTAACCATTTAAGAGACACAGAGTGGCAAAATGGATTCAGAGACAAAACCCAACATTCTGCTGCCTACAAGAAACTCATCTCAACAGTTAGAGCAAACATAGACTCAAAGTGAAAGGATGGAAAACAATCCTGCAAGCAAACAGCTCCTGTAAAAAAGCTGGGGTAGCCATACTAGTATCCGACAATATTAATTTCAGGTTGAAAAAGATTAGAAGGGACAGCGAAGGCTATTTTCTCTTCATCAAGGGATACGTACAACAGGAAGATATCACACATTTAAATGTATACACACCTAATGAGGGAACAGCTAAATATTTAAAACAATTGCTAACAGATTTTAAGGAGGACATTGCTAGCAACACAATAGTAGCTGGAGACTTCAACATCGCCTTATCACCTCTGGATAGATCAACAAGAACTCAGCAAGGAAACATTGGCTTTGAAAGAAGAAATAGAAGAGAAAGGGCTTATAGACCTATACAGGGCTTTACACCCCAAAAAGAAAGAATACACATTCTTCCCCAGTGTGCATGGAACATTTTCGAAAATAGACCATGTGCTAGGCAACAAAACATACCTCAATAGAATCAGGAAGATAGAAATAGTATCAACAATATGTAGCTGTTAGAAAGGATGAAGTCATGAAATTTATATACAAGTGGTATTACATGGAAAATATCATGCTAAGCGAAATGAATCTGAAAGAGAGGGACAGACATAGAAAGATTGCATTCATCTGGGGAACATAAAGCAAAAAAATAGGAGACTAACACCCAAGTATAGCCGAGATAATTACCAGAAGGTTAACTCCACGGCTTGGAGGCCAGCGGCACACTCTAGGGGTAAAGACAGATCAGATAGAGAAGGGAGTACCAAATAAAGGGTGTTGGGAAGATCCACCCAGGATGGGAGATGCATGCTGAAAGTAGACTATAGAACGAACATGATTGCCACTCAATTCCTCCTTTTCAAACCACAGCACCCAAAAGGAGAGAGAGAAGAAAAGGGAGTGCCCTGCCACTGAGTCAAGGTGGGTTGGGGAGATGGAGGGTGGGAGGGATACTGGGATTAGTGGTGGTAGAGAATGGGCACTGGTGGAACTGTATAACTGAAACCCACGCACAAAAATTTGTAAAAGTCTACAACTGTAACTCATGGTGTTTCACTAATAAAAATTAAAAAAATATATATAGGATGACTATACTTAAGTATATTTTAACATCTGTTTCTTAACTTCTTTGGACATGATTAATACAAATAAACCATCACCAATAGCATATTTTAGAAATAAAACTGAGACTGTAATGATATTACAGTGGGTTGAGTGTTTGCCTTGCATGTAGCTGACCTGGGTTCAATTTCTAGCACCCCACATGGTAGAGTTCAATTTCCCCTGAACCCCACCAGATGTGATTCCTGAATGCAGAGCTGAGAGTAATTTCTGAGTACTACCATTTGTGATCCCAAAGACAACCAAAGAAACAAACTGGTATATCATCACATAAATATATAGTTATTATTTTATTTCTTACTTGCTGAAAGACAGAGAATATTTAATTAAAATAAAACCTTATACTGTCATAGTTATAATTTTGTTAGACAGAAAGTTGATGAAAAATTTGGCAGCTGTATAAATAAGATATATTCTAGGAGTTGTGCTTATTTTCTCACATAAACTTCTTCAAGAAATATGCATGCCTCACTTTTTATTAGTGTATAAGAGAAAAAAATTTCCTTCTCTTAGAAAATCTACTGTCAAGTGTATTGGTGATTTTACTACTTTAATAAAACCCAGGGGATTATTTTAAAAGGGCATCATATATGAATTTTCCTTTGAGAAAATGCAACTGAGGGGTTTAGTTAAAAAAAAGAATCACACTTCTTTAATTTAAAGGAATTTAGTTTAAGCATCACTGTCCTCTCATTGTTCATTGATTTGCTCCAGCGGGCCCAGTAACATTGTGAGACTTGTTACTGTGTTTGGCATATCGAATACATCACAGGTAGCTTGCCAGGCTTTGCCGTGCGGGCGAGTTACTCTCAGTAGCTTGCCAGGCTCTCCGAGAGGGGCAGAAAAATGGAACTGAGGTCAACCTGGTTGGCCGCATGCAAGGCAAATGCCCTACTCACTGTGCTATTGCTCCAATCCAATTTAAACATAGTAATTTCAAATATAAATTTAGACAGAATTTTAATTAGCTTTTAAGATATAGGATGTACTCAGTAATAATGAGTATTTTGAGTCTCTTTTTCAGATTCTTTCAGGGTCAGGGGAATGAGACCTATTGTATTTACTGTTTTTGGCATACTGGTCGACCCGAGTTCGATTCCTCTGCCCCTCTCAGAAAGCTCGGCAAGCTACCAAGAGTATCTCACCCGCAAAGCCTGGCAAACTACCTGTGATGTAGTTGATATGCCAACACAATAACAAGTCTCACAATGTTACTGGGCCCGCTCCAGTTAATCAATGAACAATGGAAGGACAGTGACAGTGACAGTGGCATATTGAATACGCCATGGATAGCTTGCCAGGCTCTGCCGTGCAGGCGGAATAGTCTCAGTAGCTTGCCAGGCTCTCCGAGAGGGATAGAGGCTTTTAGGGGGCCTCTAATCACCCTGTAGCTGAATCTCATGAAGACAATGTGTATGAGAAACAGACTCGTTCCTGACATTCCATTCACTCTCAATGGAATGAACATCTCTGAATGCAGCACTTATATGTACCACGGTTGAGAACTCAACATGATGAATTACCTGGCACCTGAGTTGCGCAGGAGGAAGAAAGCGGCTTGGAACGCCTTCAAGAACATCAAAGAAATAGCTGAGAGGAAGAAGAACCCCCAGCTCCGGGCACATCTCTTCGAGTCCACCATTCTTCCTGCATTAACATACGCTTCAGAGACCAGGCCATACGAAAACAAGATGAAAATGCTATTCAGGTATCCCAAAGAGGAATCAAAAGAACTATGCTTGAAGTATCGCACTTCACTCAAGTGAGAGAAAGAACCCGGAGTCCGACCTCCATTGACAATCGAGAATCAGGATGTTGTCTCGTTTGCCAAGAAGTCGAAAATCAGATGGGCTGGACACGTAATGCAATTTTGAGATGACTGCTGGACTAGAGCTGTTACCAACTGGATTCCACAGGATGGCAAAAGATCGCGTGGCCTCCCACTTACGAGATGGTCAGACTTCTTTGTCAAGACCCTGAATGAAAGGTTTGAGGCTCTTTGTGTTCCTGGAGGGAGCAGATGCCATTGGGCTACACTTGCACGTGACAGGGATGAATGGAGATGTTACTGGCACCCGCTCAAGCAAATCAATGAGTAACGGGAAGTCAAGTGATCAAGTAAGTTTCAGATTCATTCAGTTTTAATGTTAGCATGATAATCTACCTTGTCGTTTTGACAGTTTTAAAATTCTTTTTTATTAAAGAACCTTGATTTACAGTTATTATTAGCTGGATTTTAGACATTCAATATTCTAACCCCAACACCACATTAGTGTCAACTTCCTTCCACCAGTGTTCCCAAGTTCACTTTCAAGCCCCAGCCTGCTGCTTTGAAAGGCACATTTTAAAGTTTGCTGGTTATATCTTGGATCTCGTATTTTCAGCTTTGTTGATGCTGCAGTTTGAATATATAGCTATATCGCTCCACCACATTTCCATTGTACCCAAGGCCCCTGATTTCTCCTCCCCAGTTATTTTCCATCCTCATCATACTCCAAGTCAAAGAAATACGATTCATTGTTGAATCTAGTTCTTGCATATGAACTCTATGTTGCCTGAATATTATATTTTAGAATTTCAGATATATTCAGTATCACTGTCACTGTCACTGTCCTCCCATTCATCGATTTGCTCCAGCGGGCCCAGTAATATTGTGAGACTTGTTACTGTGTTTGGCATATCGAATACATCACGGGTAGCTTGCCAGGGTTTGCTGTGGGGGTGAGATACTCTTGGTAGCTTGCCACAAAATTTCAAGTTAAAGACTTGGAACATGATGTTGCTGATATCATTTCTTTCTTGAGCAACACATCACCACAACCAGAAAAGAGTAGTGATACAAGCACCTCTTCTACAAAGGCATTGCTTTAGTAGCAATGTGATATATATCAGCAGTTCTATTACTTAGGTAATCACTAATTACAGCGGATAATTATTAAACATCTGCCATAGACTTGGTATCGGCTAACTTTGCATTTACTTTTTTTCTGCCTATGAATCATATGTTTTAACAGTGAGGAAAACAAGACTTTTAATTCCTAAATAATGTGCCTAAGCATCAGTAGGAAGTGATACAACAGAGATATGTTTTATGTCATGACCTCGCTATATTTACAGTCCATTTAACCACTTTTTCTCCTCTGATATTTAATGCCCAGTATAAATATTCTGATAACCTAACATCCTGCATAACTTCTACTACTGATATCTAGTATTTATTCAACATTTCTCACTTTTTAAATATTTCTGAAACTTAATGTTATATTGATTTTATCACAATAAAAAAGTATACTTTGTGTGTGACATTAGTCATTTTTCTCTGTACTTGCATCCTGTCCTAAAATAGAAATGCAAACTTATGTGGTCAGGCTGTATAAAATTCAGTCTAATATGTATATAATTTTTCTTGCCAGGGCAATTACTTATATGTGGAAACCATCATATCATATTGTCTCTAAAGCATTGAACATAGAAATGTATATCAAACTAACAATTTATTAATGTACGGGGCTGGAGCGATAGCACAGCGGGTAGGGCGTTCGCCTTACAAGCGGCCAACATGGCCGACCCGAGTTCGATTCCTCCGCCCCTCTCGGAGAGCCCGGCAAGCTACCGAGAGTATTTGATATGCCAGACACAGTAACAACAAAGTCTCCAATGGAGACGTTACTGGGCCCGCTCGAGCAAATCGACGATCAACGGGAGGGCCTTTACCTTTACCTTTACTGTTCTCAAAGTGTGTCCCCTGAACTTCCAATCCCAAGAGAAAATATTAGACTATAAATGCCAGTAAGAAAAAATTTAGATATTTCCATTGATTATAGTTATTTCTTGCGTATCTGGTAGAAATCACCTTATTAGTAAATATTACTAAAAGGACTTCAATTAACTGTTTCAGAATAACATGTATTTTAACATCTTGTCATAGAATCTCATTTGTAGACATACAATCTAATATTGCATCCAAGTCCTGAGTATAATTTTACTAAGGATTTATCACTCCTACTTCTGATCATATTTTTAATTATTTTATATATTCCCAGTCAGTAATTGAAGTCCTTCTTCAGGAAATTCATTCTTTGACAATATATTAAGAAGTTACTTCAAATATTTTGTCAACATATACAAATTGGAGCAAATTGCCAGTTTCATCTCCTCTAATATAGCAGGAAATTTTCGAGTTAATGTTATCATACAGGACCTATAAATATATTTTTTTTCTTCATGATAAGCAGATCCTTTGACCTGCTCTTAACTTTTCTGATCAGTCTATCAAAGCCAATTGTTTATAGAAAACTTGAAGTAGAATGTCTTCTGTTTACAGAAAGGAACGAGCAGATGGAATACAGAACCTTTGTAGAGAAGTAAAACCACTCTGAATTATGCATAATGGTGGATATACATAATATTATGTATTTGTCAAAATTCACAGAACTGTGCAATACAAACAATAAATCTTAATATAAACTCTAAAGTTTAGTAATAATGTATGACACTGGTTCATTGATTATGACAAATGTAGTGCATTGATGGATAAACCGGTTGATGTAGGAGAGAGAGATAATTAAGGAACTCCATGCTTTTTAGGAATATTTAGGTAGGTTAATACTTTTTTTAAATAAAATCTAACAAAAATTTTATGTTAAAATAGAAAATTCATTTATAACTATGTGTAAATAAATATATATTTTTCCTGAATGCTTAGATATATTTTTATTTTGACACTAAAGTAACACAGTAACAAGAAGTCTCACAAAGTAACAGAAGTTACTGGGCCCACTCGAGCAAATTGATGAACAATGTGAGGACAATGCTACTAAAGTAAATATATTTTAAGGATGGGGTACATATATATCATTTGATGCAGGTATTCTAAACAAGTTTTGATTACTTGAGTACCATATTTATAGTAAAACTGTAATTGAATCTGTTTTTGCTGAATTTTTAAATACAATTTTGAGCCCGTTGATATTGCCATGAATCAGAGTAAATATGCAGAGAACCATGATTTTCCCTGATTACCAATTATCACTTATTGTAAGTACAAATTAACATTCTTTACTTCAAAAACTACACCAAACAATTGAACGAAATATCACTATAGCACAGACACACTATTCATGTTCCTTAAAAATATTTTTAAATGAATGGCCAGAGCAATAGTACAGCAGGTAGGGTGTTTGCCTTGCTTGTGACAGACCTGGGTTTGATCCCCAGCACTCCATATGAGCGCAGAGCCAGGAGTCAGGTCTGCACCCCAATGGGTGTGGCCCAAACCCAAAAATAGTTTTTTAAAAGATGTATTAGCCTGGAGAGTTAGTGCAGGAGGCAGTGTGCTTGCCTAGCCCAAAGCCAATTCAGGATCATATGTTCTCCCCAAGCTCTGCCAGGAAAGTGAGTGGAGTAAGCATCAGAGACAGAGCACAGCTGAGCGTGATCCCCCAAACCAAAATATAATAATAAAAAAAAGTAATATAAGCTGAATATTAAGTTTCTTACCAGGGATATTAAATTTCTAAGCCTCCATGTAAAGAAAACCATGTCCTAGTGAAAGAATTTTATTTTCATGTGTATTAAAATGACTATATATATATATATATATATATAATACACACACACACACACAGTGTGTAGAGGTACTCCACGCCAGACTATTTCCATTCGGGGCACCCCAGTGAGCCCTCCCCACCCCACCCCACCCCAGCTCAGGTAGCCAATCTTTACTACCCTACTGGCGCCACACTCCAGGCCACTTTCTGGACCACACGGCCGCAAAGTGGCTGCACGACACATCATGGGACACTTCCTACCCATTGTCCATAATTACCACACCATGTTTGATGGAGTTCAGACAGTCGGCAACAGATTATATATATATACCTGGCAAGCTACCTGTGACGTATTCGATATGCCAAACACAGTAACAACAGGTCTCATGATGGAGATGTTACTGGGCCTGCTCAAGCAAATCGATGAACAATGGGAGAACCGTAACCGTGAGATATATATATATATATATATATAAATATATATATATATATATATATTGGAGTGCCCAGCAAGCTACTGAGAGTATCCCACCCGCACAGCTAGAGCCTGGCAAGCTACCCGTGTCATATTTGGTATGCCAAAACCAGTAACTATAATGGGTCTCATTCCTCTGACCCTGAAAGAGCCTCCAATCATTGGGAAAGACGAGTAAGGAGAGGCTGCTAAAATCTCAGGGCTAGGACAAATAGAGACGTTACTGGTGCCTGCTCGAGTAAATTAATAAACAACGGGGTGATAGTGATACAGTGATATATGTAGAGAGTCAGCCACCATTATCTGGAATTGTTATTAATATGTTATTAATTGTTGTGTTACCAAATTATTAATATAATTATTATTTTACTATTATTCTACAGTCAAATGGATGGTTTGTTAACCTAACTGATTCCTGCCTGCTCTGGGATGGAAAGACAGGGAGGTGAAAAATCTCCATTTTTCAGGACTGGAGAGAGAGCACAGGGAATGAGGTACATGTCTTGCTTATGGCTGTTTCTGCTATGATCCCCAGCAAAACCTGGGTCCCGAGCACCACTGGAATTGGTGATAACAAAATTGAGTGTGAATGCCAAAATCTCAAAAAATATTACTAAGTAAAAATTTTATATTAGTTTGAACACATATTTTGGTTAGGGGTGTAGTTAGTAGAGTACATGCGTTGTATATATCAGTCCCAACACAAACATTGTTTTAAAAATTATAGACTGGGGCTGGAGCGATAGCACAGCAGGTAGGGTATTTGCCTTGCACGCAGCCGACCCGGGTTTGATTCCCAGCATCCCATATGGTCCCCTGAGCACCACCAGGAGTAACTCCTGAGTGCAGAGCCAGGAATAACCCCTGTGCATTGTCAGGTGTGACCCAAAAAGAAAAAAAATTATAGCACTGTAGCACAGTCCTCTCGTTGTTCATCGATTTGCTTGAGCGGGCACCAGTAATGTCTCACAACAAATTGTGAGACTTGTTGTTACTGGTTTTGGCATATCAGATACGTCATGGGTAGCTTGTCAGGCTTTGCCATGAGGGCGAGATAATCTTGGTAGCTTGCCGGGCTATATTTATAAATTCTATTTGTCTATAGAGGAATCTAACAGTTGTCTGAATGTATTGGTATGACAATACATTGAATATTGTCTGAATACCAATAAGAGGGAAAATTTATTTCAATTGCAAATAATAAACATTTAAACTATTGTGAAATACATAGAATGCCAAGAAGTAATTTTTGTTTCCCATTGTTACCTCTCCTGTGTAGTTGTATGCTTTTAATTTTTTTTCTTTTTGGATCACACCCAGCTATGCACAGGGATTACTCCTGGCTCTGCACTCAGGAATTGCTCCTGGCAGTGCTCAGGGGACCTTATGGGATCTGAGAATCAAACCCAGGTCGACTGAATGCAAAGCAAACGCCCTACCCGATGTGCTATCGCTCCAGCCCCATATGGTTTTTTATTTTTTTGCAGGATCAAAATGTCCACGTTTATTTGTTACATGTATATATACATTATTTAAAACAAAGTATTTATGAATATTAGTTTTCCTTATTATCACCTTTCTAGTAAATAGCTATTTCAAACTCTGCATCTTTGATTTGTATGTAGTTGTTTACCATTAAATTCATTTCTTGAATTATCTCAATCCTAAAAGCCCTTACTGCCTTTTACATTAAGAGGAAAAAACTCCTAAAAAATCAGTTTTGTCAATGAATTTACATGTAACACCCATTTGAAGTGTAAAATTTGTGGAACCTTGACAAATGTATATGCTCATATTATCTCCAATGAAAACTGTACATTTCTATTGCCCAAGAAAGTTTCTTGCATGTAAATTTCATAACTTCATCTTTTCTAACAGCTACATAGTATTCCATTGTGTAAATGTACCAAAGTTTCTTTAACCAGTCATCTGTTCTTGGGCACTCAGGTTTTTTCCAGATTCTGGCTATTGTAAAGAGTGCTGCAATGAACAAACAATTGCAGATGTCACTTCGACTATACCTTTTTGCCTCTCTGGGATATATTCCCAGGAGTGCTATAGCTGGGTCAAATGGCAGATCAAATTCTAATTTTTTGAGAGTCGTCCATACTGTTTTCCAAAAGGGTTGGACCAGCCGGCATTCCCACCAGCAGTGAAGGAGGGTCCCTTTCTCGCCACATCCGCGCCAGCACCGGTTGCTTTTGTTCTTGTGGATGTGGGCCAGTCTCTGTGGTGTGAAATGATATCTCATTGTGGTTTTGATCTGCATCTCTCTGATGATTAAAGATGAAGTTATGAAATTTACATACAAGTGGTACTACATGGAAAGTATCATGTTAAGCGAAATGAGTCAGAAAGAGCGGGATAGACACAGAAAGATTGCATTCATCTGGGGAACATAAAGCAACAAAAAGGGAGAGTAACACCCAGGAATGGCTGAGATTAGTACCAGGAATTTTGCTCCATGAATGGAAGGCCAGCCACAGGCTCTAGGTGAAAAGGAAGCTCAGATAGAGAAGAGAGTACCAAATGAAGGGTGTTGTGAGGGTCCTCCCAGGGTGGGAGAAGCATGCTAAAAGTAGTCGATAGACCAAACATGATTGCCACTCAAAGCCTCTCTTGCAAAACACAGTACCCAAAAGAAGAGAGAGAGAACAAGGGGGAATACCCTGCCACAGAGGCAGGATGGGATGGGGGGGGGATGAGGGTGGGGGGGATGCTGGGACCCATGGGGATGGATGACGGGCACTGGTGGAGGGATGGGCACTTGATCATTGTATAACTGAAACCCAAGCACAAAATTTGTAAGCCTATAACTGTACCTCATGGTTTTTCACTAATAAAAAAAGAAAAAAAAAAAAGAAAGTTTCTTGCTGCCCTTCTCTACGTGTTTTCTTTACCCCCATCTAGCAATTGATCATCTACTTTCACTCACATCACTATAGACTATTTTGTTGAATTTGATATAACTGGGATTGAGCACATGCTTTTGTTTCTGTATTCAACCTGCTTGAGATTCATCCATATTTCTAGAGAAAGTCTGAATTACTTGTGTATCACTAAAAATTATAACCTAAGCAATTAACCTTTGCATACAATATTAAAAGTTTTAAATTTTTGTATCAGTAATCTACATAATATTTACTTCAATTTTTCCTTAAATTTTCAAATGCATATAAAGTATAGAAAGGATTAGATAGGGAAAGTCCATGTATCCACTATCGAGTTTTAATTATAAACTGGTGGTATTCTTTATTTCACGTCCTAACTCCTTCCATATTATTTTTTTTCATTTTTTATAATTTTATTTATTGAATCATCGTGCGAGCAGTTACAAAGCTTTTGGGTCTAAGTCTCGGTCATACAATGAAACACCCGTACCTTCACCAGTGCCCATTCTCCACCACCAAAAATCCCAGTATACCCCCATCCCACACCCTCCCCCCACCTGTGGGGCAGATGATTTCCACATTACTCTCTCTCTCTCCACTTTGATTACATTCAATATTTTGACACCAGACCCACCATTATTATTTGAGATTTTACCCCAACACTCAGATATGCTGAAAGGGTAACAATAGACAATTTGCGTTCTATTGCTGGTTATGAATATATATGATGTTGCGTGGCTGCAGTAGGGCCATGTGATTTTGAAATTCCGAAATTTTAACACTTAAATCTGGAGGGATTTCTGCCAAAAACCACTGGGTTTCGAGACTTGCTCCTGAGCCTCTGGGATCATGGCTGTTGAGCTGCTTGATCAGAAGCCAGAGAGGCCATTCATGGGCGATGACTTGGGGTCTCGGGGTGGGGAGGACAGGCCCGGCTCCACCCCATCCCGTGAAGCCCAACAAGTTTCATCACTGTGGGCCCAAGCTTGACTGTCCATCCTCTGGAGGATGGCGGCCACTGAGCCTCCAGGGGGAAACAGGCGGAGGGACAGCACCCTTTCCCCCCTGGGGTGGCCCAGCGACAGTAACCTACTGCAGGGTCCGGATACATTTCTGCCAAAAGCCGCTGGGTTTTGAGATTTGTTTCTGAGTCTCTGGGATCAAGGCCGTTAAGCATCTTGATCAGGAGCCAGAGAGGCCATTCGTGGGCGATGACTTGGGGTCTCGTCGGGAAGGGGAGGACAGGCCCGACTCCCCCCGCCCCATCCCATGAGGCCCAACAAGTTTTGTCACTGCGGGCCCAAGCCTGACTGTCCAATGGCCTCTGGAGGATGATGGCTACCAAGCCGCCAAGAGGGAGCAGGTGGAGTGACAACACCCTTTTCTCCCTGGGGTGGCCCGGCGACAGTAACATACTGTGGGGTCCGGACGCATTTCTGCCAAAAGCCACTGGGTTTTGAGATTTGTTTCTGAGTCTCTGGGATCATGGGCGTTAAACAGCTGGATCAGGAGCCAGAGAGCTATTTGTGGGTGATGACTTGGGGTCTCGTTGGGGTGGGGAGGACAAGCCCTGCTCCACCCCAATCCCGTTAGACCCTGTGTGTCTCGTCACTGGGGGCCCAAACCTGACTATCCAGTGGCCTCTGGAGGATGGCGGCCACCGGGCCACCAGGGGGAACAGACCAAGGCGTGAAACCTATTCCCACCTTGGGTTGGCCCAGCACTGGTAACCTACTGCAGGTACCGGATGCACTTCTACCAAAAGCCGCTGGTTTCCAAGATTCATTTCTTAGTCTCTGGGATCATGGCCATTAAGCAGTTCAATCAGGAACCAGAGAGGTCTTGCCTCCAATTACATAGCTAAGCCGGAGGTGGTTTGTGGGTGTGTTTCCCACATACCTAACTTTTGGTTGTTTACTTTCTTGGAAAAATTTGCTCCAAGTTTTTGGGGTCTGGCCAAAGGCACTGCAGCAATTTTGGGGTATCTGGAACTCTGAAGGCGCCATCAGGCTGCTGATGCACTTGCCTCACAGGTACAGATTGACCTGCTGGGGCACCATACCCCCAGCCCCATATGCTTTTAATTTTTACCTCATGTATATTCTGAAATATAGTTGTTTTATAATAATTTGAATCTCTAATTTTTATTTATTTATTTATTTATTTTTTCTTTTTGGGTCACATCTAGTGATGCACAGGGATTACTCCTGGCTCTGTACTCAGGAATTACTCCTGACGGTGCTCAGGGGACCATGTGGGATGCTGGGAATCGAACCCGGGTCAGCTGCGTGCAAGGCAAATGCCCTACCCGCTGTGCTATCACTCCAGCCCCCGAATCTCTAATTTTTAAAGTTATTTTTGTGCCTCTAATAAATAAAATAATTAAGCTTTATTAAGTTAACTCCATCTTAATCATGCTTGTCAAGTTTTTTTAACTTATTATAGCTAAAGTTACATGTTTACAATGGTGTTGACATTTATGGTATTGGTGTTCATAGTTACATCTTTTAATTGCATGTAAATCCCACTTCTATTTTTATTCTCAAATTAAAGTGCAGAAAATCAAAGTATTCAAAAATTTTTCTCCTTTAATTCTGAATCTTTTGCAATCTTAAAAATGCTTATCTGAAAATTATTGCAATTTTTGAAGACTTTTTATTATGACACCATTAATGGTATATCAGTCTAAATATTTGTGTTAATAAAGTAAGATGCTAGGAATTGTCTCTGGTCGACTTGAGAGGTATAGGTGTTTATTCTAAATAATGACTGACCTGTCCTGTAACTTTGTTTCAAGTGGATTCACAGCCTGTTTGTCCAACCTTCCAGTCAATCAATATGGCGGCAGCAATAGCGTGGTGTGAAATCACTGAAAATTAATGTTTTATTTTGCGATTCCTAAGTACAGATTTTTATTGATTAACCCTGTCTTTAAATATTAAACAGCTAGTAGACCCCTTAAAATTATGCTCTTTGTAAATTTTCAGTGCTCTTTCATTATTACATATGACAAATAGAACTAAAATTTAAATTTAAAAGCTTGAAATATATACTTTGAGATTAAAAAAAATAACTTCAGTGTCCAGGACTCACTAAAAATTCCATGTTTTCACGCTTATTGGATGGTTTTATAAGTATGTGTGACCTAATAGAGCGCAACAAAGGTTTGTAAGAGTGTTTGTGTTTTTGAGGTGTAGAGAAGGAAATAAGCATAACAAAATCTGCAAAATCAAAGTTGCCTGCAACTCCCCAGTTCTTTTGAGTTTATGCTTTTAGTTTTATTGAAGTGAAAATGATTTAAATTCACATACCGCATATGGAAAACCTCCAGTTCTCTCGACTTCAGTATCTTCCAGAATTCTCAGAAAGCTTGTATGTCTCTAGGTTACTGCTCTCTCATATTACTAACACCTGCCACACACATGCTTGTGTTTATTATAGCTCCCATCTTAGGGTCGATTACTTCTATTTGCTTTGCAATGATTCTGAAAAAGAAATATAAGCTTGTATGTTTGTCTTACTTAATACAACTTTGAAGACAATAGTTATAAAATATTATAAAGCAAAATCTTGAAGTAGAATATTATATTTTTCTATTTTAAAAATCCTTTGGACTTCTCTGTTTCCTTCACTATAAATTTATTTTTCCATATTATTCTGGTATCGTTCTTTTACTTTTCTGCTCTTTTTAGTTTCCTCTTTTCCTTTATTTTCCTTTCCTTTTGCTTTTTTCTCTTGCTGTTATAATGAAAATTTAAGGTCTATTTTTCTTGGCCCACAACCGCTCTTTGCATATGTAATTAAAATTATTATATTATAGCAGAAAGATGCCCATTTTCACTGGATCTAACTCCTCAGAACACAGAAGATCTGGCAAAGGCTTTGCCATTTGCATTTTTACTTCAACCTCAGAAGCCTCAGTAGGAAGTGAAATGGAGCAATATAGATATGGCATCCTCACTGATCATAATTATACTCTCTTTATTACTAAGCAGGAAAATATATAATTTTTTTTTTAATGGAGAAAAATATGGGGCCAGAGTGATAGTATAGCAGGCAAGGCACTTGCCTTGCATGCAGCCAGTCTGGGTTTGATCCCTACAATTCCATATGGTCCCCAAGCCCACCAGGAGTGGTCCTTAAGCACAGAGCCAGGAGTCAGTCCTGAGCACACCCAAGTATGTCCCCACCCCATCCCCAAAAGAAACAAAATACGTTTTTTTTTCATTGTGATTTTTGACCATCAACTACACACAATTTCAGCCTGATTAGGTTCCAAAACGATGGAACTAGCTTTTCCGAAATACATGGATAAAATAGGTATTCATACTTAAATATCAGAGCCTCTTCATTGTTCTTCATTTCTCCATGTTTTAAGTCTTAAATTTTGTTTGCTATGGTACCAATGTATTTAAAATAATGTCATGCATATTTAGATACTTGGTGAATGTAAAATACATGAGTGCAATTTTAATTATGTGTAAAGAAAGTGCTCAGGAAAAAATGCTTAAAACTTACATGAAAATACTGGAAATTGTCCAAAATCAGCTTTCTTTCTTTCTTTCTTTCTTTCTTTCTTTCTTTCTTTCTTTCTTTCTTTCTTTCTTTCTTTCTTTTTTTTTAAAGAAAGCTGTTGCTGTTATTTCAGTCAGGTGGCAGGAAAAGAACTTCTAAAAGCCAGAGGAGCCAGAAAGCCAGAACAAGGGTTAAAGTGCTTCTACCAATCATCTCCAGTGTGATCCCCAGCGCCTCAGATGTTTCCCTCAGCACAACCAGGAGAGATCCCTGAAAATAAACCTAGGAGTAAGTCCTAAGCAACATGGGTGTGACCCCAAACACATTAAAAGGAAAAAAATAAAAGATTTGTAGAAACAGAAGAACCAGTTTTCTTTGTGGGTAAATTGACATCTACAGCTGGAAAAAGTAGGGTGCCTCATCCAACTCCAAGAATGATGTATTAAGGGGATAGAAGAAGTATATCAGAGAAGGGTTGATTCTCCCTAGTTCATATCTCATTTCAGTACATATTTCTTTTGTTTGGGGTCCATCGCCAGTGGTGCTCAAGGCTTAATCCTGGTGCTGTACTCAGAGATCACTCCTGGTGGGGATCATGGGAATGGAACGGGTCAGTCATGTGTAAGACAAACACCTCACCTGCTATGCTTATTGCTCTGGACTCTCATTTCAATAAATTTTAAACAAATATAAAACTCATTAGAAAAGAGCAAGAGAGAATTGTATTAGTAGAAAATTCTCTTGCCTTTCACTGAAGTTTGGGAAGCTGAACATAGTGGAGAAGCATTCATCTTAATTTGTCTGTTCTCAGTGCAGAAGTACTACTAGGACTTGGCTGAAAAATCAAGACTAGCAAAGGAGTGAACTCAGAAGCAGCAGGAATATTGATCTCACTTGAACTTTTGCTGAATACATATAGTCTTTGAGGCTGGGGTGGTGGCAAGGGATTACACTGTAGCATTATCCTGTGGCACTGTCCTCCCATTGTTCATCGATTTGCTCGAGTGGACACCATTAATGCCTCCATTGTGAGACTTGTTACTGTTTTTGGCATATCGAACACGCCACAGGGAGCTTGCCAGGCTCTGCCATGTGGGCGGGATACTCTTGGTAGCTTGCTGGGCTCTCCGAGAGGGACAGAGAAATGGAACCTGGGTCAGCCGCATGCGAGGCAAATGCCTTACCCACTGTGCTATTGCTCTAGCCTTGTGCTCTCGCAAGGGGTTTTGTAAGATTTTTATAAGTATTAGCCTAAGACCTTTGCAGCAAATTATTTAGAAGTTTTTTTCAATGAACATTTATGCCTCAAGTTGATAGAGTCAGAATCTTTATACACAAGAAATTTGTGATTTTGAGTGGTTCTTGGACAATAGTGTCTTTAATGTTTAGAACCTCTGTTGTAAGTAAATATTTCAGTGACTGCAGTTGCTGAAGTAATAGGAGGAGGAATGCTAACTCTACAGAGAAGAGGATAATATGACTGACAGTCTTAAATTCCACATAGCATGGTATCTAGGAAGCAGATCTATAGCAGAAGCCTTAGAAAGGTTAACATAATCTGTAAACACTGATTATCCTGACACATCTGTGGCCATACCTCTACGATTTCTGAAAGCCAGGTAGTCATGGCTGCAGCCATCTGACAGTGCAGATCTTTGCCAAGTCAAGCTCTTCTCCACATAGCTGTTTCTTAAAACCATAGAGGACTTTCAACATTCCCAAACCAAAGAATCTTCTCTCAAATTAAATAAAGTCCTTTTTCCCCAGTACAGTCACAGTTTTCTATGTATCCCCAAGTCCATCCATGTTTTATTTGATGGTGTTGGATCAATTATGGCCCACAATGATTATGCTAGTTCCAAACTCATGTTTTTTTTTAAAGGGATGTTAAGCTTCTTGCACCTTATACGTTGTCTATAAAAATGTCAAAATGATCACTGACCTCCCAGACAATAATAGTATATGGAAAATCCAATAAATAACTAGTATATCTTTATCTCAGCCTTTTTATTCTGTTACTAAAATATAATTCATTGCTTGAATTGACATTCATGAAATATTATATGAGAGTCAAATTTAAGTACAAAGACCTTTTCTTTTTCACACTTATCATTGCTATTTCCAAAGCTAAAAATTTATTTTCCTGCCCAGAACTTGAAGCTTCCATTCATCATTTTCTTAACTAAATCTGCCTTTTAACATATTTCCCCGTCAGTGAGTGCTGCTAGCATTTTACTTTGAACAGTGTTTGCATTTCTTGTTGTTTTGTTTTGTTCCTTGTCTTATATTTTTTGAAGCAGTTGGCCTAATTACAAAATCATCTATTTAGAATAATAAACTTTACATAACCATGTCAACTAAGTCAATACCCTCTCCTTCAAAAATTTGGAATGCAATGCATGTAATGAATGGGTTTAATACCCCCAAATTTACATTTCTTCCACAAGAAGAGATCAAAAACATATTAAACCTGATTTCTATTGCTTTTTGTACTCTTTTAGTAATTGCAAACTGTGGTTTCAAAAATTAGAGAGCCAGGGGTTTAATTATGTTTTAAAAACAATTTAAACATCAAAATACATTCTAGGGTCCAGGATTCTACAGATATTAAGGCTCTTGCATTGAGTGCAGCTAACTCAGTTTCTGTTCCTGACATCACATATGTTCAAAGTGCTCATGCACTGCCTGACACAGAACAGAGAGTTAACAGCCCAATTTGTTGCCCCAAAAGTTCTAAATGTGCCCCAAATTCTGAATACTATGAAATGGTTATATCGAGTTATGTAGATTGAATTTTTAATTATTATGTCTCTTTCACAAATATCCCAATTATTCTATAGTTTATGTTGTTAAATTCCTCCTCCTTGCTGGTGTATCCATAGTGCATACACCAATGTGCTGTGTTATCTGAACTTTTAGAACAGACTGCAAAATAATACTCATTCTCAATGCTCACCTTATCAAATCTGTTCTCTATGATAATGTTTTTTAAAAAAGGAGCTTTCTAAAATAAAACATAGAATTACTCCCATTGGGGTAAGTCCTTAGTTTGAAATAAATATATAGTTTGTTTCAGAAAACACTTTATTAATGCTGACTTTCATATGTCTTGTTACATTTTCATTACATAAAACATATTCATAATAGAAATGGTAGTGATGACTTATATTAACCACATTTATTGAGCACTTAGTATGTCCTAGGTATGCTAAGCTGTTTGCATGAATTTTCTTTTCTGTTTGTTTTGGGGACATATCTAGTGGTAATCAAGGCTTACTCCTAGGGATCACCTTCTGGGATCACTCATAGAAGAAGCCATATGTGATTTAGGCATCAAACTGGGATCAGCCACTTGCAAGTCAAGATCCTTAACTTCTATACTATTTCTCAGGGCCTCTGCATGAATTTCCTTATGTAGGATCACAAAATAATCTAAGAGATTTGGAATTCAATTTTATTTTATAAATAAATAAAATAACCTCTTTATGTGCAAGATGTTAGGAGACTAGGGTTGAGAGATAATATAAAAGGTAGGGCATTTGCCTTTCATACGGCTAACTTGAATTTGATCCCCAGTCCCCCATGTGTTCCCCTGATCACTGTCAGGAGTAACCCCTGGGCACAGAACCAGGAGAACCCCCGAGTATTGCTGGGTATGACCCCCTCTCAAGAAAAAGTTTAGGGAAATGATTAAATGTATCGAGTAACATCACTGTTTAACGGAACAACTGATTTAAAATTAAACTTGATCAATTTGTCTGTGAATTTTTTTCTACTTCTACTACCCATGGCATATTTGATATGCCAAAACCCAGTAACAATGATAGGTCTCATTCCCCTGACCCTGAAGAAGCCTCCAATGTGGCACTTGCTAAAATCTCAGGGCTAGGATGAATGGAGACATTACTGTTGCCTGCTCGAGGAAATCGATGAACAACAGGATGACAGTGATACAGTGATACTCCATCCTTTATGTTTTCTTTTTTTTTTCTTTTTGGGTCACTCCCAGCAATACTCAGGGGTTACTCCTGGCTCTGCACTCAGGAATTACTCCTGGCGGTGCTCAGAGGACCATATGGGATGCTGGGATTCGAACCTGGGTTGGCTGCGTGCAAGTCAAACACCCTACCCTCTGTCCTATTGCTCCAGCCATGTTTTCTTTTTTTTTGAGGATAAAGACTTTCCTAAAATAAATCTTAAGTAATTTCATGAAATAAACTGTTTTCACTTCTTTTTTTAATCAGTGTGTTTTAATTTTTTTTTGAGTTTTCCAAGCTTCAGTTTTTGTGCTGTTTTCTGATATATGAGGTTTCAAAAATCCTATGAAAAATGAGTATAATTGATGACGTGTTGCTAAATTGAGAATATGCTATCTATATGGGGCTGGAACCATAGTACAGCAGGCAGGGCATTCGCCTTGTATGTGACCAATCTAGGTTCAATCTCCCACATAATATATGGCCCCCTGAGCACCACCAGGAGTTATTCCTGAAAGTAAAGCCAGGAATAACCCCTGAGCATAGCTGGGTGTGACCCCTCCACCAAAAAGGAAGAAAAAGGGAATATTCTATCTAAAGATCATTCTTTGTCAGAAGTAATGGTGTTCTTCCCTTTGCGGTATTAAAATCCTCTTTTTTAAAAAATAATGACATTTTAAGCATACTTAACAAAATATTTGAGCCCCTTATTTACAATGTTAATGTATTAAACCTAATAATTAGAAATTCATAGTTAGCACTGAAGTTTTTATAGGCCATATAAATTGTTATTTGCAGAAAGATTCTCCTCAAGAGTAAAAACACTTTAAATGAGTCATTTTCCATTAATTTTCACATTTTTGTGGCCCGTATGCTTTTCATTTGCAGTGCATGCTTAATTAATGTTACTCTTGAATGTCAAGTCATACCTGTGAAGGTTTCTTTCTATATCCAAAATTTCTTTAACATACTGTCAGTCCTGATGTTTATACCTCATTCCTTGCTACTAATACTATAGCTATTATTGGTACAATTACTAACTCAGCTCCCTTACATTACCACTCAAATGTTTCATGGGTAACGTTCCCCTCCTCTGCTCCCCTCATAAACACATGTTGCAGCAGATGGAGCAGGCTTAATTATTTCAGTTTAGCAGAGGAAGAAAGTGAAGCTCAGGGAGATAAAATATTTCATAACAATTCTTCAATTATTAAGTTATATAATTGGAAATAGAACCCAATTGCCAGTCTGGTGGCACCATAACTTGTGCAAGTTCTTTCTTCATGACTAGTTTAGAAGTCCCATAATCTCAAGTGCTAGTTCAAATATTTTCCCATAACTGTAGTTATATAAGTGTCTCACATATAAAGATTTAAATACAAACAATACTCAAGGAAGGTTAGCTAAACTAGTCTGTAGTTTATTTTTGGAGCTGCCTAAATCAACATTTTCTTCTTGATTGTCAGATAGCTGTTACTTTGGCCAATTTACATAAAATAGCTGGAATAGTTTGATTTAGAAGTAAAATATTCTGCCTACTCTTTCATCATTACCCATACTTAATGCATGGATGTGCTGAGTGCTTTTGGGGTCCTTAATTACTATTTTTATAACTAATTTAAGACCAGTTCAGAAGAATAGACAAATTATTGGCAATCCTTTACTCTGCTAAAGGATCCAGAGATACAATTTAAAATCTGAAGATATTCTCAGGATATAATGCAACATATAAAATGAGAGAGGACTGCTGTTAAGTGAATGGCAAGTTGAACACTTGTACAATGGTCTACATGTTTTGTCTTCTTAAATATATGTTATTTAATTTGTATAACATGCGTAAGAGGAGATATTGCTAATATATCTCTTTCTCACTGGTATTGCATAAAATTTTTCTCTAAGTCTTGATCATGTGACCAGCTATCATTCCACTCATTTCAAAGGTTAGTGGGTTAAAAAACTGGTAAGGGATTTCCTGGGATGTTCTTGCTTCTTGTCTTTCATACTGTGTGTATCAGATTGTAGTTGGGACTGCAGTCATCTGCCGCCTGAGCTGACAGGATGGTTAACAAGGATCTTTTATGTGGTTGGCAACTGATGCTGCTGTTGGCTGAGAAACTGTGATTAGGAGTAGATCCAGGGTTGCTGGGTTTTGGACATGTGGGATGATTTCTGATAGCACAGATAAGACAGATGAGAATTCTATGATTTTTTCTGACTCAGCTGTAACCAACACAAAGTTTTCCATTAGTTTTAAGGAAATCAAACAGGCAGTTCTGTGTCTATAACGAGAGGCATCACACTTCTCAATGGGAAGAGCATTAAAAAATGTACAAGCTGTCGTAGAGGATAGAGGGGTTAAAGCATTCAATCCCTGGCACCACATATGGTCCCCAAACTCTGCCAGGAGTGATCCTAAAACACAGAGCCAGGAATCATCCTGAAGCTCCAGGAAGTGTGTCCTAGCCGCTGGCCCCCATATCACCGTTATGTAGAAAGAGGGAAATTACTTAGAAATAATTGCATCGTTTGTAATTGGAGAATCTAGAACATAGACTTGGGCATTTCTGTCTCCAGGGAAAGAACTTACTCTTAATTCCTAAACTGCATTTTAACTTTATTACCCACTCTGTGCTAATATGCAGATTGATACGTTTCAAATCATGTCCATTGTTCATTTTTCCTTTCAGAGATTAAAAAAATGCACTAAGCAACTATAAGTTACAATTTATTTAACCCAACTTCATCTCTAAAGCAAATTTTGGGATATAAGAACTTTGACTTATGACTAAGAACTTTGTGGTTCATATCTAGTCCATAATACATTTCTGTAAATACTTTTAAAAGTTCATCTACCAATTTATTTGTAGTCTCTTCCTTCTGCCCTCTCCCCTACCTTCATTGTTACTACATTTGACGATGTGGTGATTATTTGGCATTGCACACAGAGAGTCATGGTGTTGCCATGGTTTTAGTTGAGGTACTCAGTAATCTTGATACTAGCGCATTTTGGGTATTTGAAGAAGAACTGAGGATACAGATACGAAAAAACACACAGGGAACCTATACCTGTACAAATCAAAAAGATGTTTGTATGCCTGAGAAACCCAAAGAGTTTCTGTGTTTGTGGAGTAATTTATACTAACAGTCTGTCAGAAGGCACTGTTTAAAGTTGAATTTACAAATCTTATGTCAGAGATAGCAGAGAAATTAACGTTAACTTGATGAAATTGCTCAATTCAGGTTCATCTGATTGTTTATTAGTATGTAGTTAGGTTCCTCAGTAGACAAGTTGACTACAGTTAAAAAAAAGAGTATCTAAACTTGAATATAATTATCTCTCTTCATTTTTATCATCTGTTTCCATTCAGGGCACCCCAGAGGGGTGCGGGAGAGGTAGCCAACCTCCACTACCCAAGGGACCCAGCCCTGGCAACCAACCTCAACTACCCAACCACTGCCATGCTCTAGGCTGCTTTCCAGACAGTGGCTGCAAAGCGGCTGCACAAGACATTATAAGACACGTCCTACCTATTTCCATAATTACAACACAATGTTTGATGGAGTTCAGACAAAAGGCAACAAATCATAGAGAAAAATATATATATATATGTTTCAGAATCAAGGATTCAGAGATTATCACACCAAGCTCCCGGAAAAGAACAAGGCAGAGTCTCCTACCCTGTGCCTGACTGTCCTCACCAGGGCCCAATAGCTGAAGACCTCTGGGCCCCAGACAAGGTCATGCTGGGACCATTCTCCACACACTTGGATGAGCCTCACGCATAAAAGAACTGGCAGAGGAACCCAGGTGTGTGGGACCCGGGGCTGAGATCTCCAAGCCTGCACGGTTTGGGACTGGACCTGCCAGTAGCTAGACAGTTACACCCACCAATTGCCGTGTAACCCCAACAACGGCCAGGATCCAGAGATTATCACACCAAGCTCCCGGGAGCGCACAGCTGCATTTGTGGCTGCACGACTTTTTATTTACATTCATTTAATTTTTCAGGGTATCTTAAATATCCCACCCACACGGCAGAGCCTGGCAAGCTATCCGTGGTCTATTTGTTATGCCAAATCCAGAAAAAAAAAAATGGATCTCATCCCCCTGACCCTGAATACGGCAGAGTCGAGAAGGATGAAGAAGAGAGGCTGATAAAATCCAAAGGCAGAAATAGGCTGCCAAAATGAAGAAAGACAAAAATGATTGTCTGTACTTTTAATGCACGTACGCTGGCATCTGATGCATCCATCGGGACCTGATGGTACAAGTGCGAAAGATCAAGTACGACATCATTGGTCTGACAGAAACGAGAAGACATCAATCACATCACACCGTTTTCAACACTGGAGAAGAACTGTTCCTTAGAACATGTGACAAAAGAGGCCTCGGTGGTGTCGGTATCCTTGTCAACACAAACTTAGCCATGAGCATTGATTCATTCGAATGCCTAAAAACCCAAATTGGATGATTACACTTGAATAGATGTGGCTCACTGCTGGCAGTTTCTTTCTTTGTTGTCTATGCACCAACATCCAATTATGGTGAAAGAGAAATTGAGAAGTTCTACATGGAGCTGGAGAAGTTCTATAAAGAAGATCACACCTTCTACAAGATCATTGTCGGTGATTTTAATGCCAAGATAGGACCAAGAAGATCAGCCGATGAACTCCACATCGGGACCCATGGCCTAGAATGGAGCCAACAGGGTGACAGACTGTCTGGTTCATCATGTCAACCAAGACCTTCCCTGGTAACTCACAGTTCCAAAAGGCTGAATCTAAATGTTGGACATGGGAGTCTCCTGGTGGACGGTTCCACAATGAAATAGACAACATCATATTCAATCAGCGGTTTTGCCTAACTGATGTTGCTGTTATCCCAAAATTCCAAACGGGATCGGACCACCGTCTCCTTCGTGCAAATTTCTACCTCACAGAATGAGGAGAAAAGAATGCAAAGTTTAAGAAAAGAACTCCCAGAACGACCACCAACTAGGAGCTCTTTGGCTCTGTTGCGGCAACATGGGAAGATGCCGTCATTGACAACATTGATAAGGAATACGATCGAATGATTCAGCACCCCCCATGATTGTGCGAGGAATGGCAAGAGAGAGATAACCACAAAAAAACCGCCTTTCTTCGAACACTCTTGAATTTATTCACCAATGTGGCTTGGCACATGCCTCAGGCAACCGCAAGCAAATGTTCGAGCTGGCAAAACAATGCAGAGAAGCCATCAGGGATGACCTCAAAGACAGGAGAGCAGCGGTGCTGGTAGATGCAGCAGAAGCTGGGAAAAGCATTCTTAATGCCCGCCTGTCCTTCACCAACTACAAGACCAAGATGACTGACTGCCCTCCGACATCCAGACGGATCTATCACATCTTCCAGAATGGCAATGGAGAAGATTATTCATGACTTCTACTCAGATCTCTTTAATAGCCATGTCAACTTGCCCACATACCACATTCCGCATGATGATATGTCGTTCCCAGTGTTCTCCCTTTCGAAATCCAATATGCCATCTCGTCGGTAAAGAAACAAAGAGCACCTGGCCCAGACAAGATCAGACCTGAACACCTGAAGAACTTACCATCAGTACTCATCAATACACTGGCTCGGCTCTTCACACGCTACCTGTCTGAATGCAAGGTTCTATCCCAATGAAAAAACAGCAGGACTGTACTACTATACAAGAAGGGAGACATCCACGACATTGGCAACTATCGCCCAATCTGCCTATTGTCTGTCATCTACAAACTGTTCACTCGAGTCATCCTGAACAGGATTAACAGAACACTAGATGAAGGACAAGCATGTGAACAAGCCAGATTCCGAAAAGAATTCAGTACCATCAACCATATCCACATGATTACTAAGCTCATTGAGGTTTCTCAGGAGTTCAAGATGCCGCTCTGTCTAACGTTCATTGATTTAAAGAAGGCCTTTGATTCTGTTGAGATGGAAGCGGTCATTCAAGCCCTAGCCAATCAGGGCATACAAACTCAATACATCAGGATCCTTCGTGAGCTCTATTACGGATTCACTACCAGGATCTCACCATTCTACAAAGAAGTAATCATTGATGTCAAGAGAGGGGTTCAGCAGGGTGATACCATTTCACCGAAACTCTTCAGTGCCACCCTCCAGAACCTCATGCGAAGACTGGAATGGGAAGGAATGGGAGTGAAGATAGATGGTCCGCAACTACACCACCTCCACTTTGCTGATGACATTGTTCTAATAACACCAAACATCAGCCAAGCGGCACAAATGCTGACCGACTTCGACCATGAGTGTGGAAAGGTCGGACTACAGCTGAATCTTATGAAGACAATGTTTATGAGAAACAGCCTCGTTCCTGACGCTCCATTCCCTCTCAACAGAATCACCATCTCTGAATGCAACAGTTATATATACCTAGGTCGAGAAATCAACATGATGAATGACCTGGCACCTGAATTGTACAGGAGGAAGAGAGCGGCTTGGACTGCCTTCAAGAGCGTTGAAGAAATAACTAAGAGGACAAAGAACCTCTGGCTCCGGGCACATCTTTTCAATTCCACTGTTCTTCCTGCATTAACATATGCCTTAGAGACCTGGGCCCTACACAAACAGGATGAGAATGCTATTCGGGTCTCTCAAAGAGGAATCGAAAGAGCTATGCTTGGAATATCACGATTCACTCAAATGAGAGATAGAATCTGGAGTTCTGATCTCTGTCAACGCTCAAGAATCAGGGACGCTGTCTCATTTGCCTAGGAATCAAAAATCAGATGGGCTGGCCACTTAATTAGGTTTACAGAGAACCGCTGGACTAGAGCCATTACTGACTGGATTCCACAGGACGTCAAAAGATCGCATGGCCGCCCACCTACAAGATGGTCAGATTTCTTCGTCAAGACCCTGAATGATCGGTTTGAGGCTCTACATGTTCCTAGAACGAACAGATGCCATTGGGCTACCCTAGCATACAACAGGGATGAATGGAGACGTTACTGGCACCCACTCGAGTAAATCGATGAAAAACGGGGGATCAAGTGATCAAGTGATATATCAGAATGCCCTGCAAGCTACTGAGAGTATCCCACCATGTGGATGGGCAGAGCCTGGCAAGTTCCCCATGGTGTATTCAATATGCCAAAACCAGTCACTATAACAGGTCTCGTACCCCTGACCTTGAAAGAGCCTCCAATCATTGTTAATGATGAGTAAGGAGAGGCTGTTAAAATCTCAGGGCTGGAACAAATAGAGACATTACTGGCTCCCACTTGAGTAAATCAATGAACAATGGTATGACAGTGACAGTGGCATTTTTATCATAATTCTTTGTCTTTTTTTGCAATTTTATACATTTTATTTTCATAAAGCAGTTCACAATAGTTCATTACAGATAATATTCAAACACCCACCCAACCAGCAAGCATCTTCCAACCACAATAAGAGGGAAGCGTATAAAGGTTGTTGATTTCATTCTGGGATCCTTTAAGCCTGTATATAAGAGAATACAAGCACATATGTTAAAGCTAAACACATGTGTGCTGCTTTAGGTACATCAGTGGGCTGGAGCATAAGAGGAAAAACTGCATCAGTCTTCGGGAGCTTTGTTTTATAGTCTCTGAATCTTGGGCTTTGATGAGATTACAAGGCACCTGAGGGCAGTTTTTGGGTGTGACTGCCAAGCTACTGGAAAACTGGGGATCTGGGTGGAGGAGGCCCAGTCCCGATCCAAGCAGGCTTGGAGATCTCAGCCACGGGTCCTGCATACCTGGGTTTCTCTTCCGGTTCCTTCATGCTTATCCAAGCATGTAGAGAGTGACTTTGATTATGGCTGTGGCTAGGTTCTGGAGGTTTTTAGCTGCCAGGGCTCTGCTTGGGGTAGGGAGGGAAACTCAACCCACCTCCCTCCAAGGGTGTCCCAGTGAAGACAGCCTGGCATGGGGGCAGGAAATTCTGCCATAACTCTTTGTCTTGATAGAAAACTTCTTGTTCCTAAAATGAGGAACTAAGGCTGAGGAAATTTAAGTAATGTTTCCAAAATACCAGAACTCGCCAGCAACAGGATCAGATTTTGAATCCAGTTATTTGTGACTTAAAAACCTGTGCACCATCTGCTTTACTATGACTGACATGTCTCTGTCTCGGAAAACCAACATTTGATTATTTGAAATGCATTTTTATATTAATGTGTCTGCATATTTGTTACAAAGCTGACAGAAAAAACGATAATAAACAAAGACTCTTCTACCCCAAATAAAGCAGCCAGTCTTCTAATGTAATAATATTATCAAACTTTCATTTCCTGATCTGTCCTACCATTCACCTTGAAATCCATGCAAGTTTCTTATTTGAATCTCTATGAAATACAATCTAATATAAGCATTAAAATAGGTGGGATGCTCCAACTCTTCTTCAACTTGTACCCATAAGAATATTAACTAAACTGGAATTCTAAAATAAATTTTTCCATAACGTTGTTGGGAGGGTATATTCAGAGATCTACATAAGTTGTAGCAGCACTGTTGTTCATCAATTTGCTCAAGCGGGCACCAGTAACATCCCACAACAAATTGTGAGAATTGTTGTTACTGTTTTTGGCATATTGAATACATCACAGGTAGCTTGCCAGGTTTTGCTGTGCGGGCAAGATAATCTTGGTAGCTTGCTGAGCTCTCCGAGAGGCGCAGAGGAATCAAACCCGGGTCCACTGCGCGCAAGGCAAATGCCCTACCTGCTGCTCTATCGCTCCAGCCCATCTACATAAACTACCTAGAATAAAATTTTTCAGTTGGAAGTTTTAAGAAAATTTAACTCATTATTATAATATTGCTACCATTATTCTTGATCACTTCAGAGGAGCAGGAAGCAATTTCAGTAACTTACAAAGTAATTTTAGGAAAGGGATTTAGCAGTAGAGAGTGATGAGGAAAGGTCAAGTCTAAGTCTCCTGTTCCAAAGGTCAGAGACTCTAAGCTCTAATTGTCTGATGAAGATCACAGAGGCAAATAGAAGTTCAAATAATGCTCAGACATTTACAGAGTGATGACACACTGTGAAGGCTATCTTTTATAGAACATTCTTTTTAATTTTTTTTCAGTGTTTTGATTGTTTATTCAGGCAACTTAGTTTTTTTTAATTTAGATTTTTATTAGTGAAACACCATGAGGTACAGTTGTAGATTTACAAATTTTTGTGCTTATGTTTCAGTTATACAATTGTTGAATACCCATCCCTCCACCAGTGTCCATTCTCCACCACCACTGATCCCAGTATCCCTCCCACCCCACTAACCCCCATCCAAAGAGGCAGGGTTGGATGCCCTATCGCTGTGCTATCGCTCCAGTCGAAAGTGGAATATATATTTTATAATTATAGTCTCATCCTCCCATTGTTCATTGATTTTGCTCTAGCGGGCCCAGTTAATGTCTCCATTTTTAGACTTGTTGTTACTGTGTTTGGCATTTTATGTTGGCTGCGTGCAAGGCAAACGCCTTACCGCTGTGCTATAGCTTCTTTGGCATTTTGTAACTGGTATAATAGTATAGGGCTACAGTGGGTAGGGCGTTTGCCTTGCATGCAGCCAAGATGGCCGACCCAAGTTCGATTCCTCCGCCCCTCTCGGAGAGCCTGGCAAGCTACCGAGAGTATCTCGCCAGTAAGGCAAAGCCTGGCAAGCTACCCCCGATGTATTCGATATGCCAAACACAGTAACAAGTCTCATAATGTTACTGGGCCTGCTTGAGCAAATTGATGAACAATGGGAATACAGTGACAGTTACAGTGATAATAGTATAATTAGAGACTATGATCTGAGGCACTTTATAGTGACAGAAAGCATGAATGTGCTAAGGGAAAAAAAATGATGGTGAGTTGAAGGAACACAGAAGCCAAATGAAAGATCACCCAATGACTAATTGGAAGAATTTCAGTAGTAAAATTAATGATACATTGTTGAACATAATCCAGAGTATAAATAAATATCCGTGATAACATATTATAAGTAAATTGTTGCAAAAATAAATGGAGATCCTCACATGAGAATTTCAAATTATCTGTAGGCCCTCTACTCTGAGTTTCCTGAGCATTTCCAGGAGTGACCCCTGAGGAGATAGTCAGGAGTAAGCGCTGAAAACAAAAAAAACAGCTGTGATCCAAAAACCAAATAATAATGAAAATAAAAGAAAAGAAAAAGAAAAAAATATATATTTGGTCACTTTATCAATCTTATAAAATATATAAAACATATTCTTTTATAGACCTTTAACCATAGAGATTTACCTCATTTTATTTAAATGCAAGATAGAATATAAGTGATAAATTATTAACTTAGTGCATATAATATTTATATAATATAGTATCTACTAGCTATTGTATATCATTTATTATTTGTAAAGCCTCATAAAAAGGTACTGAGATCCTAGGTTTCTTTTTAGAAGTGCCATAGGGTAGAACCTTATAATAAAAACATTTTTATATTGCAAGATGTATTTCTTATTTTCCTCTTATTTTGCAATTGATCTAAGTTATGAAAGGCAATCTGAATTGTCAGTCACTGTCCGGACATGGTTTAGTGGTGTCTTTTGCTTTAAATAGTGTGGACTATACATGCTTAGTTCAAAAAATAGTTCTCTCAGTTTTAACAAATATTAAAACTTTATAAGAGGAATTGAAGTTATCACAGGAAAATGTGACAGAATTCTTTCAGTTACAAACATGCAGCTTAAAGACTTCTGAAAGGCACTGGTTATTTTCATTGGTGTGGAAACAACATTTCATTTTTTTCTTATAGCAAAAAAGCAATTTGAACCAATGCTTTCCACTGAGAGAATGAACCAAAAATGAGCCTTTTAAATATCTGTCTTGATAATTAAGCATGCAAACAGGCATGCATAATTATTTAACAAGCTCTTTCATGTGCCAAAAAGTAGAATATTTTAAAACTAAATGAGAGGAATTATTGGACAATATTAATATCTAAAGGGCATGTATGTACATGTATGCTATTATAAAATAGTAATTTTAATTACTCCCCCTTATCTGGGAGCATTGTAAGAATTCAGATTTTGCCTTGCTTTTTCTTTATTAATGTTTACCACACCATTATTTAAAAAATTATCTTTATGATTACATTTAATTTGTGTTTTCTTTCTCAAGGTAGTTATAGGTTTCTCCTGTTATTCGAAAGTAGAATGTAGGGCTGAAGAGATAGTACAGCAGGTAGGGTGTTTGCTTTGCATGCTGCTGACCAAGGTTTGATTCTCAGCATCCTATATGGTTTCCCAAGCACTGACAGGAATAATTCCTGAGTGTAGAGTCAGGAGAACTCTGAAGCATCACTGGGTGTGACCCAAAGAGTACATCCAGAAAGACAGAAAGAGAAAGAAAGACAGACAATGTTTTTATTTGGTACTTTTGATTGGCAGGTTACTTTCCAGGAATGCAGTTACAATTAATTTATGTGAAAAAAATTGAGGATTCTCCGATCTGAAAATAACCCACATGTCAGCTACAATGGTTCACCTTTCAGAAACTCTCTGAACCTGTATCAATGGTATTTTTGTAAGAATTCTCCCATTTCTAAAGTTAGGTGTATATAATTTATATTTAGTGGTACAATTTAAAGCCATGAAATCATTCCCACAGTATCAATGCTATCTTCTATAATTAGGGATGGTAGACACATCTAAACATTCACCAGTAAGTTGCACTAGCTCATGAGGTTAAAACCCTCCATTCTAGGGAACACTATTGGTCCTACCACAACTCCTTCAAATCCTGAGTAATCATTCTTGAGGTCTCCATGGCTTCCTGAAAGACATACCTGCTGTCTCTTTCAGAGAATCTTTTTTCATCTCTGTTGCCTTGTTACCATTGAATATCTTGAAGAAAACATACAGATAATGATAACTTCTGTTGTTGATACCTGGAAAACATAGGAGTACAAAAGCTCACTGCTTATAGAGATGGAAATAAATTTTGAGGTAAAATTTTAACTTCAGGTTTCCTTGGAGACTATCATCTGGACATACTATGAAACCACACTTTTCTATGAACTTTTTAAAAATCCTCCTTTCTTTTTGTTTTCTAACTGGATAGTGCTGGAAGGGTTTCTTTTCTAAACCAATGACGTTTCCCATGGTCTACTTCTAGGAAAAGTGACTGGTTTGCTAATGTCCTTCAGTAGATTTACTCTATAACTGACTTACACTGAATTTCTATCAGTTGTTTGTAAGAAAGTTCTAAATAAGGTAAATACAATAGACCTCATCAAAATGTTTTAAGTAGATTTAGGAACATTAGACATAGGGATAGAGTTGTAACACAGTGGATAGGATGATCACTTTGCATGATCTAGACCTGGGCTCTGTTTCTGCACTGTATACGATCCTTAGTCCCACCAGAGGTAAATCCTAAGCACCACCAGATAGGCCCAAAACACTAAGAAAAAAACGAACAAAAAATCCAGAACACCAAAACAAAAAGTGGTAGCCATGATGGATGTGGAGATTGAATTATTATGTAATTAATGAAATGATGCACATCAACGTGATGCAGTACATCAGAGCCAATGACTAGACACTACTACCAAGTTTGAGCTATTTTAAATAGTGGCATCATGATTTTTCACTTTGATGATAATATTTAGCATCCTTTCTACAATACATACATTATTTAGAAAGACATTCTGGCATTTCTGGATATAATCTATTATATAATCAAAAATATATTCAAAATTCAAATGTGTATAAAATATTCTTCATATAATAGTTAAATATGTAAGGAGTCATCATGATACTGGTTTCCAAGGTATTAGATTTTTTTCATTAAATAGAAGTTGTGAAAATTAAAATACAATGTATAGGGGCTGAGCAATAATACAGCCTCTTGGGTGTTTACTTTGCATGTGACTAACCTGGATTTTATCCCTGGCATTTCATATGAGCCCTCGTGTACCGCCAGGAAAAATTCCTAAGTGCAAAGCCAGGAGTAACCCCTGAGCATCGCTGGGTGTGATGCAAAAGAAGTGAAAAAAAAAAAGTACAAAAAGAAGCTAATGTACAGAGGTACCTGATATATAGCAGGTAATGTTTATTTATTCCTCTTTCATTGTTCTTTATCTGATCACTCATTCAAATGATCTTTCCCATTAATAAATATGTTCTGGAATTCTTTCATATTTTGTCTTCTTTCAAAAATTTGATATTTTGAAAAAAAAAGTTGAAGTACATCAATTATAACCTTTTCTATTTTCTTCCCTTTCTTCAGACAATGATAGTAATGATAGAATCAACACATTGATACTTTATGTCAAAATGGAAAAATCCTCTAAATGTGACAATAGTTTGGTTTCATCTTTAATTTCAATCATTCTGAAATTTCAGTACACGTTAGAATCATCTGGAGATATGATTAAAACAGATTGCTGAGGTCTAATTCCAATACGTTCTCATTCTCCCCCTTTCTCTTTCTCTAACAGTAAATCTCTATTTTTATTAAATAAGTAATCAATTTATAACAATGACTATATGGAAGACTTTAATTACTTAAATTATAATTACTGTAAAGCACTCCATTTTATAAGACTCAATAATCGTTTGCCAACTGAATGAATAAACTTCCTCACATCTTTGAAGCCACATGTCCACATTTCTACTTTTGGCTGTTTCTTTAAAACCATAAGACAAGTGAAGTAACATTTGGCTCTATCCTTTTTTAATTCTGTAGAGACCATTCCATCATTTTCACAAAATTACGAATTCAATTTTTTCACAGTATTTCTTATAAATCTCTTCATCTCCTGTTGGCTTTTCCTGAAACTATGGTTTTGAAAAATTTACTTTGAATAAAATTTATTTTATATTCACTGTATCACTGTCACTGTATCACTGATTTACTTGAGCGGGCACCAGTAACGTCTCCATTCATTCCAGCCCAAAGATTTTAGCAGCTTCTCTTTACTCATCTTTCCCAGCAAAACTGCCATAGCTGAAGCTCTTACATTATTAGTACTGTTTTTGGCATATCAAATATGCCACTGGTAGCTTGCCAGGCTTTGCAATGTGGGCAGGATACTCTCAGTAGCTTGCCAGGTGTCTGAAAGGCATATATATATACATATATATATATTTACCATTTATAAAATAATATATTTATTTATTATTATTTTATATTATTAAAGTAAATTATTATAGTTTTTAAGTTTTTCTGTGGTGAGTTAGTCAAAGTAATTGGTTTTTTGGTTCACATTGGTGATGGTCAGGAGTTGCTCCTGGATCTGCATTCAGAAATTACTCCTGGCAATGTTCAGGCACCATATCGGATGCCAGGGATCAAACCCAGGTTTGCTGCATGCAAGGCAAAAGCCCTACTCACTGAACTATTGCTCCAACACTAAAGTAATTTTTAATTGAAAAATTTATTCCAAAAAAGTTGAATATTTGGTTTACTTTCTTACAATTTCCTTTTGACTTTTTTTTAACATGTGACTGCCCTTTTCTAGTAAATAGAAAATAAATCCTTGAAGAAAACTTAGGCCCTAAAATTTGCAGTTTCAGTAAACTGGATACGGGTATCATTCAATCAGCAGGTGTCAGCTGATCAAACTCTAATCGTTTAAATGTATCTTTGAAATGGAAACTGCTTTGAAACCATGTCCAGGTAGATAGGAGATCAGCTGCCAACTTGAAGTTTATTAATATGCTATAATATAAAACTACTCAAAGTCTTTTAAAAACAAATAACCTTCATCCCTCGCTCTTTTATTGTGAGGACTAAGCCAGATGTTTGAAAATTCGAGGCAGAATCGCTTGCACATGCCAAGACGCATACAGCATCTTCTTCAGCAACCAGAGCTGTCATATACTCATCAGCACCACACAGCCTAACTGCAACCACATGGCTGACATGCCTCTTTAACCTCCCTATATAACTGTATATTGATACAGGACCAATAAAGATCTTTGATGGTTCCATTTGCCATCTCATTAAGATTTGATTTTAACTTATTTTTATATATAAATTAAAATCTTTAAATCATGTGATTTATGGTCCTGTAAAAACTTTGACAATGAAAAAGAATACTTGTTAGTAAAGTCCCACTTTAGAAATACCTGAATAAGATGAGCTGCATCCATTCATAACAAAAAATAGAGAATGTAAAATCATCAAATGATTTTTCTTAAACCATTAACAAATGAACACATTTTTCTCACAGACTTCATAAAACAAAGGCATTTAATGGCCCCCATGGCAACCTTTTGACCAGCAATATAATTAAAATAAATAGTAACATGACTCTTTAAATGTAGTATTTTTTAAAATGTGAAATATCTTTGAATTCAATGTTTGTATAATATTGTCTCACTGGTACCATAGGGAACATTTGCTAATTTATCTAATATATTCAAGGTACATTTAATTAATAAACCCATGCACACACAGACACAGCAAATATAGTAATGAGAGAAATTTGAGATAACATGTAATCAAAATATCACTCTCTTCAGAGTGATAGTACAGGAGATAAGACACTTACCTTGTAAGCAGTTGACCTGGATTTGATTTTAGGAACTACATATAGTCCTCCAAGTTCTGCAAAAATGATTCCTGAGCACAGAACCAGGAGTAAGTCCTGAGTACTGCCAGGTGCGGTCCAAAATAAAAATTAAAAAATGATACCAAAAAACTCTCTTTAGTTGAAAAGTAATATTTTTTGTTTTTTTTTTCCACAAATTTTATTTTATTAAAGCACCATGAGTTACAAAGTTATTCAATCACAGGTAGGTTTTTCACATACAATGTTCCATCCCCGATCCCACCACCATGTCAACCTCCCTCCACCAGTGTCCCAGGTACTTTCTGCTAGCCTTCTACCCCCAACTCCCATGCTTAACAACTTAACAGGCATCTTTTACATTTGGTTATTAAAGACTGGGTCTCATGATTTCTAAAATTGCTTTTGGTTTGAGAACTCCTTTTATTATCTTGGAGTCTAATAGAACTGTCTGCTGATTATTTGCAGATATTCAACTCATATTGCATAATTGTAGTAAGTTTGATTGTGGGTAATACATTGTATTTTGGAAATATATCCATATTCTATTAATAGCTCAAAATTTTTACATCAATGTTAAGGAGGGCTTTACTTATATATTTTCTTTCTGTTAGTCTTTTTTGTGAGGATTCAGAAAGAAAAACAATATAAAATACACTTGAAATTTCCCCCATTTTAAAATTCTGAGTAAAGTAGAAACATCCTCAAATCTGCCATCTGTCTATACTAAGCTAATAAAGGTAAAAGCACACTTCTTTTTATTATGTATAGAGTGGTTATTTAAAAAATAACTGTAGTGATTGTTGGCTACAGTTATTTTTTAAACACATTTTTAATGCAGCATTTATAAGAACTTCAATGTTTATATGCTCACTATTATAATGACACAGTGTTATCAGAGTATACACCCTACTTAAGTGCCAATATCCTGTTACAAT
This sequence comes from Sorex fumeus, assembly GCF_029834395.1. Classification (NCBI taxonomy): domain Eukaryota; kingdom Metazoa; phylum Chordata; class Mammalia; order Eulipotyphla; family Soricidae; genus Sorex; species Sorex fumeus. The sequence continues at coordinate 9,399,359 of NW_026606085.1, read as the reverse complement.
TATTCCCATTATAATTATCTTCATACTACCAGGTAATAAACATGTGTTTCTATCCTTTAAATAGACACTTAAACATTTAAACATTTGCTGCAATTTATTAACGTGAATTTTCACAAATCTGGAAATTTTAGCTAAGCTAGAGATTTTAGGGTTAACCATTTGGCTGCAAAAATAGACTTTCTTGGGAAACAGTGCAGTTTCTATGGTTGGATAGGATATGTAGACTATTTCTTTTTTGCTGGACAAGTACCAACCTCATGTCAATGTAGAGTGGCCAGAATGTGCTTGGCATTCCAAATGGCTGTTTCTAATTTGAAAGGGTTTTGAAAAGAAAGAGTTCATTGTACACTTTTTCCTTTAAATCACAGTGAAGTGTATGGTTTGTGGAGCAAGTCCCGTAGCAAAAAAATAAAAAAATAAATGGAAAGAAAAGAAAAGAAAAAGAGCTGCTTACCCTCCAAATTTTGTCTCTTTGGCTTTGTTGCCTATAAAATCTCTTTTCCTATTTCTTCTTTCCAATATTTTGTCTTTTCTTATGGCTACCATTGTTTGCTTGTGGGGGGAAATCATTGGAGCTAAAAGCCCACCTCCCACGTGGGTATGCCAGTGATTGCCTGGAGGCACAGAAGGTCCTTCACAGCCTCACACTTACAGTCAGATAGTGCTAGAGCAGAAAGTGACTTGTATCAAGGCTATGTATACAAAGATAAATGAAAACACACAGAAAAACACAAAGCATTAAGCAACAAACAATCCTTTTCAGAGTAAAAGATAGGTAGCCTAGGACAATGCATAAAAGCTCTGACTTTGATGTAAAACATGGGAGCTGAAACAGCATCTGCATGCTATTACTACTGTTCCTAGGACCTTAAGCAGCTTAATCTGGGTAACTTGTTTCTTTGTTGAGGAAAAGTAATGAATCTTATTTTAGACTGCGTTGAAATAGTTGATAATAAAACACATGAGCTGCCGAGTCTAACTTTAGACATATATGAGATGTTAAAGCACTTGCCAGTTGTTATTTTAGTTATGATTGTCATCTCTATTATGACCATAAAAAGTGATTTAATATGGCTGAATAATATTAATTATTATTTTATTTTATTTTTTTATGTAGGAGTACTGCTATTTATTCAGTCACTGATTAGCTGATTGAATTAGGCATGAACTCCACCTTACTTTTTTTTTCATTTTTTATAATTTTATTTATTGAATCATCGTGAAAGCAGCTACAAAGCTTTCGGGTCTAAGTCTCGGTCATACAATGAAACACCCGTTCCTTCACCAGTGCCCATTCTCCACCCCCAACAACCCCAGTATACCTCCATCCCACACCTTCCCCCTATGTGTGGGGCAGATGATTTCCACAATTCTCTCTCTCTACTTTGATCACATTCAATATTTTGACACCACACCAACCATTATTATTTGAGATTTTACCCCAACACTCAGATCTGCTGGAAAGGGAACCGTAGAAAATTTGTTTTCTATTGCTGGTTATGAATAATATATGATGTCGTGTGGCTGCAGTAGTGGCCACGTGATTTTGAAATTTTGAAATTTTAACACTTAAATCTGGAGGGATTTCTGCCAAAACCTGCTGGGTTCTGAGATTTTCTCCTCAGTCTCTGGGATCATGGCCGTTAAGCAGCTTGATAAAAGCCAGAAAGGCCATTAATGGGTGGTGACTTGGGATCTCACTGGGGCGGGGAGGAAAGGGCCAGCTCCACCCCCATCCCACAAGGCCCCGCGTGTTTCATCACTGAGGGCCCAAACCTGACTGCCCAGTGGCCACTGGAGGATGGTGGCTACTGAGCTGCCTAGGGGGAGCAGGCAGAGGGACAACACCCTTTCCCCCCCTGGAGTTGTCCCATGACAATAACCTACTGCGGGGTCCAGACACATTTCTGCCAAAAGCTGCTGGGATTCAAGATTTGTTTCTGAGTCTTTGGGATCATGGGCGTTAAACAGCTTGATTGGGAGCCAGAGAGGCCAGCCATGCCTCCAATTAAACAACTGAGCTGGAAATGGTTTGTGGATGTGTTTCCCACATATCTAACTTTTGGCCATTTACTTTCTTGGTAAACTGTGCCCCAAGTTTTTGGGGTCTGGCCAAAGGCACAGCGGCAACTTTGGTGTATCTGGAAGTCTGAAGGCGCCATCAGGCTGCTGATGGTACAGACTGACCTGCTGGCAGCACCATACCCCGTTTAATTATTATTTTAAATTGACATTTTTCCCAAAGAATGATTATACACCAAAGAATAGTTACATGATAAAATATCTAGTGGATCTCAGAATAAATGAATCATAAAGTGTCATTTACATAGATGATCTTATGACAAAAGAATGTTATCTGGCAATATTTTTCTTACATGTCATTAAAGCAATATTAGTTCTCATTCCACCACTAAAGTTTTAAAGTGACAATTAAACTTTATGTAATTCTACAAATTTAAAAGCTTGCACTTCTTAATAAGATATTATAGGATGATCTTTGTACTTAAGTATCCCTGACAAAAATAAAAAATAAATATTTTAATAAAATACAGAGAAATTACACAACTATACACAATGTTATGCAGTTATGCACACAATGCAATTATACAATTATATGCATATACAAATGCAAATGCACTCTTATAAACAACACAATCACACTGAAGATCATTCTTCAATAGTACTTTATGCATCCTCGTATGCTTTTGAAAAATTATATTCAGAGAATATGTGAATAAAGAAATTTTCTTAAAAGTCGCCAAAAACACACATCTAAAAATCATTTTCTCCTGCAGGTAAGCCCACCGCTGCCAGGCCTAGGGTGAAGGTAGACTAAGTCCCTGCCCTGTCAACGGCACAGTGCTCCTCCCACACAAATTCAGCTCCACCTGCCACCAAAGCAATGGCCCAGCTTCCTGACTGATGCAGGAGAGAAGTCAGTAGCTGATTATTTCCAAGCTCCTGAAGCATGAGGCCCTGTATGCAGCCCTGCCAAGGAGCCACTAAGCGCTATGAATGCAAACAGTAACACAGAAGGCTTAGCTAGCACCTAACAGCTCCGTAAACTCTCAGACAATTACTTTATTAACATCATTAAGAAATATAGATTATAATAGTAAAGTAAGTAAAGGCCCTCCCGTTGATCGTCAATTTGCTCGAGCGGGCCCAGTAACGTCTCCATTGGAGACTTTGTTGTTACTGTGTCTGGCATATCGAATACTCTCAGTAGCTTGCCGGGCTCTCCGAGAGGGGCGGAGGAATCGAACTCGGGTCGGCCATGTTGGCCGCATGCAAGGCAGACGCCCTACCCGCTGTGCTATCGCTCCAGCCCATAGATTATAACAAGAAATGTAAATTATTTTGTGCTTGCCTAGGAAGCAGACTTTCAGGATGAGTAGGAAACTGGGGACATTGGTGGAGGGAAGGTCACACTGGTAGTGGGACTAGGCATGAAACACTGAATACCTGAAACAACTGTATTGTGAACAGCTTTGTAAATCAGTGTTTAAATAAAGTTTCATACCAAAAAATATCAAATCCTCCAGCTATATGCTATTCTGATATATCATTCCTCTTTATTGAATTATTGCAATTTCCTAATATTGATATATTTTGATAATAAGCATTAATTATTTTAACATTAAGGGTCTGTAAAATATAAAATATTATGATATAATTCATTAACACATATTCTTATGTTTCCAATTTCCAACAAACCTGTTTTATGACTTGTTCTGTTATAATATACCATTCCAATAACTTTGTGTTTTTCCTTTTCCTTTGACTTGAGTCATTATGCTAATTTTGCTGACTATTCATCTTTTTTACCCATTCTTTACTAAAAATTATGTTTGCTTTTATTTTTCTGTCACTCTCACTGTCACTGTCCTCCCGTTGTTCATCAATTTGCTTGAGCGGGTCCAGTAGAGTCACAACGTCTCCATTGTGACACTTGTTAGTGTGTTTGGCATATCAAATGTGTCATGGGTAGCTTGCCAGGCTTTGCCGTGCAGGCGAGATACTCTCAGTAACTTGCCGGGCTCTCTGAGAGGGATGCAGGAATCAAGCCTGGGTCGGCCAGATTGGCTGAGTGCAAGGCAAACGCCCTACCTGCCGTGCTATAGCTCTAGCCCTCTTTTTTTTTTTTTTTGGCTTTTTGGATCACACCCAGCTATGTTCAGAGATTACTCCTGGCTCTGAACTCAGGAAGTACTCCTGGCGGTGCTTGGGGTACCATATGGGATGCTAGAAATTGAACCCGGCTCAGCTGAGTGCAAAGCAAACGCCCTACCTGCTGAACTATCTCTTTGGCCCCATAAGTTTGCTTTTACCTAATGTGGAGTTGTGTAAATCAATAAAGTCCCCACTATTCATCATGATGTTCCTATAAACTCTATAACTTGCTCAATAACAAGTTAGCTACCTATGAATCTTTGCTTCACTCAGAAAAGGAATCTTTCAGTCCTGTCACTGATTCTTTTACAGATGAGTCCTTTTAGCTGCCTCCAGTATAACTTTATCTCTACTTACTCTCACCTTGATTGAATTTTCATACATATCTGTCTTTAGTCATTTCTGTGACCATATGAAACTTGACTCTAAATTGTGAGTATCTTTTGATCTTCTAGATATTATTGAATGTCCAGATTGTCTAGTTTACATTCTAAGTACTGTCTATTCAACTTTCTACATTGTCAACCCTTTCCACAAAAAACAAACAAACAAACAAACAAACAAAACAACTGTGTATCTAGACTTGTTGTATGCTGTGTTGCCTATGCTGAGAGCTGATTTTATCAGTTTACCTCCAGAACTTGTGGCAAATTTATTATTTTTAAAGTGCTCTGATTAGGGGTCAGAACCATAGTACAGCAGGTAGAGGTTTGCTTTGTAGGCAGCCAACCTGGGTTCGATCCCTGGCATCCCATATGCCCTCCCCACTCTGCCCCCCAGGTACCACCAGGAGTAATTCCTGAGTGCAGAGACAAGAATAAGTCCTGAGCATCGTCAGTGACCCAAAAACCAAAATAAATAAATGAAGTTTTCTGATTAGGATCTGGGCTTAAAGAATCTGTAGTGTAAGTGATCTCACACAAAACCACAATCATGGGAGTGAAATTCTCCCAATATCTGTATCAGCTAATAGTCGAAAGCAAGTGATTTGGCTACTCACACATTTAGAGAGGATGATACAGACGCTAATGTGGAAGCTCCAGCGTGGATGGCCACATGATCCGCCTCACTGTTTCTCTGAACTCATCTTGCCCTCCTTCTTGCCCACAGCACTCCTGGTAGAGAGGACTCCATGCAAATGCTTAAGTCTCAACGAAGACTGCTTCTTCCAAGCCTTCCTGTTCACTTTTCTCTTTATGAAGAAAGAAATCCAAGTGGCAAGAGCCTGCCTAGCCTTTGGAAATAATTGTCCTGATGTTCACAAACTGCAGTAATATCTGTCTCCTCACTCTACCCCAGAATGTACTTCGCCATAGACTATGTTACCACTTGGCTTTTCAAAAAACATTTGTTTGTTGAGGCCAGGGATGTGGTTCTGTGATAGAGCACGTGTTTTGCATGTGCAAGAGTTCAGTCCAAGGCACTGCATGGTTCTCAGAGCACTGTCAGATGTGGTCCCACACAATTATTTTCATACATGTTTGTGGTTTGTCTTCATTATGAGATCATAAAATTTTTCATTTACTGTCTAATTTGTAGTACTAAGAACAGGTCCTGCTATGCCAGTAAATTTGTATGGAATTTATCACTGTGGCCTTAGTCTGCTTTCTGAATAGGGACTGAATTGTATCAAAAATAAGATCATTACTGAGAGAGATGGCAATGTTTCCAATAAAAAGGCATAATGTAAAAAAATACTTCTGATTTTTTAAATATTTTGCAATATTGTGTGTGGATTTTGCTATGATTTAGCAAAAAGTTGACGTTTAACCTCTGTGAGTAGGCTGAGATACAATTCATGGAATCTTTTAGAAGGGATCTTGCTGGAAGGCAAGCATGAAAGCAATGAATTCTTTGTGAAGATTTACTCACAAAGCTTATACAGGCCCTTCCATGATATTGGTATTCAATAAAACTCCACTGAAATAAATTGCACTAAATCTAGACTATGATTTTTAGTTCTGCCATCTATTATCTTCAATCTTTTGGGAGAAATATTGTGAGATCATGTAGAACCAGACTATTTTTACTTTGTATCACATTGATAATTTTACTATCACATTTGTTATTAAATAATTGGTTATCAAACAATTGTTTATTTCAATAACCAATATAGTCTGTTGTATTATATTTTTTTCAATAACGTAAAAAAAATTCAGATGTTAGTGTGCAAGACTGACAAACTATTATTGTGTTGTTTCATTTTCATGAAAATTTCATAGTCCTTAACAGTACACCATCATGTGCACTTACACAAATATTCATATACAAACAAAATTAAGCCTGGAATTCTATAGGAGAGAAATATTATGTCAATGAGGACTTTTAATGTATACCTTATGTATGAATGTATGTATGTATGTATGAACATTAAATGTATGAGGACATTTAATGTATACCTTAAAATAATAAAGAATCTTAGATGAACTAGGACCAAGATTATGATTACAGTAGAGAACAAAACATTGTAAATGCATGATGGGTCAAAATATTAAGATATGCTTCCAAAATATATTTCCTGGGGAAAGTGAGGATCTGTATCAGTGTTAAATTTATCCATACAAAGAGATATAATAATATTTAAAAAGACATGATTATGAATCTGATTTAATTATGTTGTATTAGAACTGGATTTTCATATAAAGAAAGGGTAAGGTTGTTGGTTTTCTTAAACCAACTAAGGGTAATAGTTTTCTTAAAATTATCAAGAAAGGGAGAGAAACAATTAGTATTTCAGTAATTACAGCCCAATTTTTAATTGTATGATAAGAAATCAGCAAGACCCCTAATGTTCTGTGTAATATAGTGTATTTATAAAAAAAATCTTTTTATGCAATTTCAATAAAACACATGAATCTGTACTATGTGTGAAAATAAACTTATTTAATATTAAGACATTTTTACCTTGGGAAAAGACACTTTCAGATGCTATGGAGAGATTTAGACTGCTTCATATTTTAAGGGAGATTTAGAAGTACCTATCCAAGTATTTTATGCACATATCCTTGAGCCAGAAATTTCACTGTTATCATATTTTCCAGGGGAACTTGGTGAAGAATAAAAAAAAGTGACATAGTCTAATTAGCTTATTAAAACATTTATTATAAGAGGATAAAAATAAAAATTCAACCAAAATGGCTATCAGTTTAAAGATGGAAGTAAAAATTATATCTAAGAATTGTACTGTGTATGAGTAAAAAATAATATATAAAAGTAGTATATATAAAAACTCATGTAGTTAGAACCCAAGGTGTTGATTGTAAATGTTATGTGATAAAGCAAAGAATTATAAAATATAACTCTGTATAATATTTTACATATATATTGAAATGTGTGTCTATGTACTTTTTAGCATATGTGCATTGTGTGTACATATTTATTTAACCATATGATTTATACATACATGCTCATAATACGTCTGAACATCTTGCATAGAAAGAGCTAAAACCTATGGATTGTGAAACATTAACTTTCTAGTCTCAATACTTCTTTTGTGACTTTAAGGAGGTATTTTAATCTGTGGCTCAAATCAATATCTGAAATAAAGATTCAAATTTTAAAATGATGTAAAGGAGAATAATAATATTTCCCACAAATGCATGGAAAGAAATGATCTGTAGCCTCATGTTAAGAAATTCAAGGTAGCTGGGATAAGAGGGGCAGCAGAGACCTGGAGACCTAGAGATGAGATGGTTACTCTATGAAGGGACATGCTTGGTACTAGGCAAGAGAAAAAGTCTACAGGAAGGTGGTGGGGCAGCAAGTGTCTTATGGTCTGGAACTTGACAGCTGATTGATATTCCTTTATTAAATATGTTGAAATATTATATACTTGAAAATTTAAGAAATTTCAAACATAGTTTATGTAAGTGTTAGAGAATGAGCAGGTGAAATAAAGCCCACTCTCAGCTTAAATCAGTATATCTTGTAAAAACTATTATATGATCACACGGGTTTAGTATGTGTTTATGTTATTTTCTTTAAGGAAAAATTACTCCAGATGACTTTCCAACTTATTGGTCCAAACTGACTAAAAGGCTTTTTTTTTCCTTTTTGGGTCATACCCAGCAATGCTCAGGGGTTACTCCTGGGTCTGCACTCAGGAATTACTCATGGTGGTGCTTGGGGGGGAAAATATGGGATGCTGGGAATTGAACCTGGGTCGGCTGAATGCAAGGCAAATGCCCTCCCTACTGTGCTATCACTCCAGCCCCCTGACTAAAGGCCTTTTACATCACCTTTGAAAGCATGTTTTATCTCAAATGAAACTTTCATTTGATTAATATTCTGTACTCTCTGACCTTTTTCCCTAAATTTAAAACCATTTTCTATATCCTGAGATGATTTTAGTATTTTGTTTTATGGAGCAACACTGTCAGATGTACAGTCACATAATTTCTAACCCTTAATCCAATCATGAGAAGTCACTGTTATTACCACGATAGGATTCTCAGAGGTAATTTTCTTAAAGGGCCACACATTCAATATCCTAATCATGTTTGGCGATTAAGGGTACTCTATTGCATTGTGTTGTGGTTTACTTTCCTTTGCAGTATGAGAAGGGCCTTTTATTATTTAATTTATTGCAAGATTGAGAAACTGCTTACATGTTCCCTTCGGTTGTATGCTCAACTCCATAACACTGGAAAGTAAAATCTATAATTAAATTTATATTTATAGAAATAAATCCCATCTTAGAATGAAATAGACTTCTAAGAGCAGTGTTATAGGAGTAACTAAATAACTAAATAAGTAGCGATAAGTAGTAAAAAAAAAGAGTGCAAAAAGGCCAATTATCAAAATTAAGAAACAGGAAAATTGTGTTAATGGAATTTGGTTCTCTAGGTGTTTTGTACTTACTCCAAAAAAAATAGTCAACAGAAAACAGAAAAAATGATAGAACTGAAATTAATAAGGGTCAGAGAGATAGTGCAGTGTGTAGGGTGCTTACCTTGCACACAGCAGACCTGGGTTCAGTCCCTGGTACCCAATAAGGTCCCCTTTGCATATTCAGGATTGGTTCCTCAGTGTAGAACCAGGAGCATCCCCTGAGCATCACTTGGTGTGGCCAAATCCAAGGCTAACTTCCTCTATTTATAGTTGGGAACAAATTAAGACATAATTTAAATTATTTGTATGACTTTAACAAATTTATAAAAGTCTGGCTGTGCTCCCTAGATAATCTGTCTTTAGCATCCTTTGCTACAGATCTTTTCACCAGACATTATGAATTGTAATTTTAGACAACCAGAAAACGAAGAGTGCCAAATGCAGGATTTTGTTTAAATAGAAAAAAGAAAGAAAGAAAGAAATGACATCAATCACAGAAGGAAATTAAAATCTGTCACTAACATACATCAAAACATCTGATTATTTGGAGTAGGTAGCCCACCATATGGCAGTTTCTTAATAAATGTTTAATCACAGTAAGAATTGCAACTATAAGAGAAACAAATAACAGTGATTAAAGCAATCTACCACTGACTGTTCAATTCCTCTACCCTAAAATTAAAATTAATGGGGGCCCACCATGAAGAAGGGTGTGGCAAATATTAGAATTCATGAGAGTAAGCTGTTTGGTAAATAGTTATTAAAGTGCTTTGTCCCAATATATCATTTCAGTTTTCTAAAAGATATGCATTTTGATTTGACAATAAAGTCCTTACAAAATGACAAATATCTACACCATTTTTGTTGTTGTTGTTCCATGGAATTGCTTCTGGGGATATATGACCTAATTCCCACGAGTGTTCTTATTGGAGTGAATTGGAAAGAAATTTTCGGATCAGAGAAAACACACCTGGCAGTAGAAGAACACTGTCTCCAGGCATAAGAATCTGGCAGAAGTGATCGAAAGGAGATGACAACATCAAGAAAATAGAAGTCACAGGCCATAGACCAAGTAAGGCATGGGGAGAGGGGGCAGTAAGACAGGCCAGGAGTGCTGGGGGAGCACCTGGAAAATTGTCAAATACCTAAAAATTTAAACACTGGAAGGGTAGAGTGCAATACAGGCAGTATAATGGCTGAGTTTTCTTTTTGTAAAACATCCATATATTGTAATTCTTTTAATGAAAAGGTTCAATCACATGGCAAACTTTGTAGTTTTAAATTGCTCATTTAGCCATGATAGTGCTGTGTGTGTGTATGTGTGCGTATTAATCACACCTGGCAATGTTCATGTCTTACTTCTGTTTCTTGTGTTTTGGGTCACTCCTGGAAGTGCTCAGGAGAACATAGATAGCCAGTGTTGAAAATCAAACTGGGGCTTGGCAGTGGGAAAAGCAAGTACCTAACCTCTATACTATTTCTACGACCCTTAGTATTTTAATATAACTGATTTCCTCATATTCAATCATAAACATTTATCCTGAAAAAGTCATCAATTAGTTTATTTATGAACTTCAAAGTAAGTTGGGACATTAACTTGGGACATCGGCAAACTTCCCCTTAAATATTGTTGTATACCAGATTTGAAAGAAATGGTTTGCCTTCTTGTGTTGAAATCTTTCTTCACTTAAATGTAAAGTTCTTTTTATTATTTGTAGTTCTACATTCAATGTAAATATAGGTAAAGTACATGCGATATATTTACCTGAAATATTTAATGAGCATCAGACAAAATGTAAACCATTCATTTATAAATGATAAATGCCTTACATTTTGCCTTGGACATAAGTCCTTGATCAACTACTATTGAAATAAGCAGAGCTAAGAGGGAGGTAAACAAAATAAGCTTCTCTTATACTGATAAAGGGAATATAGGGCAACACAATATAGGCTAATGGAATCAAAGTGGGCAATTCTGCATCAGCTTTGAGGAGTATGACATTTGAAGATGATGTGACATATTTCAAAATTTCCGGATCTTACATATTCACATTTAGAAGAAGAATTTATTGATATAAGAGTTACAATACATCCTGTCATCTCTTTGAATGTCATTGTACTTTTAGTGAAAAAAAATGCTGTCAACAATTTAATAGCCCTGTAAATCCAAGCAAAAGTCATTCAAGACCATTTCATCCTGCATCTAATCATTTGTAAAAAGCTTGCTGTTCCTAATAAACACCTATAAAATGAAAGCTTGTATTTCAGAGGAGACTTTAGGTTTCAATGTGTTTGTTTATCTCCATATCCCCATGATGTAAACACAACCTGTTTTTAAGATGTCAAAAACCTATAATGATCAACAGCACTCTGTGCTTTAAAGCACTTAGTTTCCACAGACCTTAAATAATATATTGCCTCAAGTCCAAAACAGAGAGAGTTCCTGCTATAGAATTTCATTAGCTATATTATGTTTATCTAATATATGGCTTTACAAATACATTTTAACATTGATTTAACCATCTAATAAATTCTCCCTTGCTTTAAACACAATATATTTTATATGAGGCAATCTTAAGTAAATGTGTTACTCTTGTGAAGGTGATTGTCTATGCAACTACAATTTTCCAATGGTAGTTTTTTGCTTTTGTGCTTTAGGATACTAACATCTTATATTTTGATAAATATTGTTAAATTCATAAGACCACACATTTGGTCAAAGTCTATGAAAAGATGCCACTATCAGAAATGCACTTATGGGAGAAAATTTTATATTCCTTTACCAAAGGTTTAGTCTTTAATTTTCATCTAGCACGTTCTTTGGTACCTTAATAAGTTGGAAACAATTTGATATACATGATAAGAACATTAGAGAGGAGACTATAAAGATTGTAACATCCTACAAAGCGCCTTTATTGATAGCTGCTATCTAAGGAATAGGGAAAAGAAAAAAAAACAGAGAAGTGTAACAAGACAAGAAAAGGAGGGAAGCTCTCTTACCTCAGCTTACCCTCTAAATAACAGCATGACCGAGGTCTAGGTGAGTGGCAGAAAATGGAAGATTAGGGTCACTGCCAACCAATGGTGCCGAGAGTGGAGTCAACGGAATCGGCCAGTGAAAAGCATCTTGGTTCAGCAATAAAATAGAGAACAAACACTGTATAAATGTAGATCTATAAAGCATGTAAGATACATCCATATCCTATTGTATTTATATGGTATGTCATATGTATAAAATGTGAGTACTTTGATTTATAAATATATTTATATTAATGCATATAAGCATTTTATATGTATGTGTATGAATTTACTTAGTGTGTATTCATACTCAAAAACATCCTTAAATTAAACAAAGAAAATCTACTTTTAAGAATCTGGGTATGAGGGGGAGGGGAAAGAATCTGGGTATTAACTTTAATTGTATCAAATTTTTGCATAAATTTATAATTATATAAAATAAGTGGCATCCACTCAAACTTAGTAATAAGTTTACTAAGGTAAAAGTAATTGCAGACTATATAGTTGCAATGCTATTATTTGAAAGCATCAGATAATTCCTACCTAATGCATAAAGGAAAGAGTGTTATAAAACTAAGGGTGGCTCAGCAAATGAAAAATAACTAATGAAATCCTCACTCCTATCCCACATGACTACTATCCATCCTCCACATAACAAAGCAGAAGACTGATTTTTAATTTTTCCTTAAATTTTTATTAGTAAAACACCATGAGGTACAGTTGTACACTTACAAATTTTTGTGCTTGGGTTTCAGTTATACAATGATCAAACACCCATCCCTCCACCAGTGCCCATTCTCCACCACACCAGTCCCAGTATCCCTCCCATCCCCCTTCCCCCCATCTCACCCTACCACTGTGGCAGGGCATTCCCTTTTGTTATCTCTTTCCTTTTGAGTGCTGTGGTTTGCAAAAGAGACATTGAGTGGCAATCTTGTTCGGACCATAGTCTCCTCTCATCACGCATTTCCCATCCTGAGAGGAACCTCCCAACACCCTTTATTTGGTGCTCCCTTCTCTATCTGAGCTGCCTTTTCCCCTAGCGTGTGCAGCTGTCCTCAGAGCCATGGAGTAATCCTCCTGGTACTTATCTCGGCTATTCTTGGGTGTTAGAGAAGACTGATTTTTTAAGCTTTTCTCTATTATTTTCTCTTCTGCTTGTAACTTTCACATGACTTTTTAAAATTGGAATGATAACTGAACTTCCTAATATCTAGTGCCACCCTCCCGAATCTGCAGCTCTTCTCCATGACCACAATGCCCAGTCAACACTAACATCCTTGTGCTCCCTAAGAGATCCCTTTTTAATTCCATCAACAGGCCTTTGCACATTTTTGTTACATGGTCTGAAGTAAAATACTCATAGATTTTTTTCACAAGTCTATCTCATTCTCATTATCTAGGCCGAGTATAATTTTTCCAGAGAGGACTTGTCCACACAGCTAAGTATGTGGTCTACCATCCACTTCACTCACCAATGCACTTATTGCTTTATTCACTTTTTATCCCCCAGTGTTTCTTATGCTACATTATTTCTACATTCAGAGTTGCCTCTCTCTAATAAAATGTATGTTTGATGAATAGAGATTATTAGCCTTTTTAAGGTTAAATTATTTTACCTATAAACTAAACCTATAAAACCTACTAAACCTATACCAACATACCTAATGGGTACTTATTATCTTTATTCATTCAGCACGTATTTGTCAAAGGTCTCCTATGTGCCAGGAACTGTTTTAAGTGAAAATTGTATAGAAACTGAGAAACAGAAAAAAAATGTGTCCTCATCTACTCCAAATAAAGGTGGAAAACAAGAAGCTTTGACTCAGCAACTCTAGAAAGCATCAGCAAAAAACTGTAACACTGTAGCCCTGTCCTTCATTGTTGATCCATTTGCTCCAGAGGGCCCAGTAATGTTTTCATTGTGAGACCTGTTGTTACTGTTTTTGGTATATCAAATAAGCCACAGGGAGCTTGCCAGGCTTTGCCGAGAGGGCGGGATACTCCCGGTAGCTTGCCAGGCTCTCTGAGAGGGATGAAGAAATCGAACCCGGGTCGGCCTCATGCAAGGCAAACGCCCTACCTGCTGTGCTATCACTCCAGCCCCAGCAAAAAAAAAAGTCCAATTTTTTTTTTAGATTTTGTTCTTCTTCTTTTAAATTTTAGCTTCTATAAGAGAGTCTCAAGAGGTAAGTTATTTGATTCTAAACTAGACCCAAAATCCAGCCCAAGTCTTCAAACACATCCTAATATATGGCTCCTGTATATTCCTCCTTGTGACCTGGCACATACATACCTGACATTCGTACAGCTTTCTTGGAATGAGTCAGGGATGTACTCCTAATATAACACAACTTTCTAAATGCAACGGCAGTTCTCTAGAACTTACCTAGCACAACAGAAACTTTTTTTTTTATTTTATTAAAAATTTTTTTAAACACATCATGAGGTACAGTTGCAGACTTACACATTTTTGTGCTTGGGTTTCAATATACAATGATCAAATACCTATCCCTCCACTGGTGCCCATTTCCCACCACCACAGGTCCCAGTATCCCTTCCACCCCCTGTCCCCACATCCCACCCTGCCTCTGTGGCAGGGCATTCCCCTCTGTTCTCTCTCTCCTTTTGGATTCAACAGAAACTTTTAACCTTTGAACGAAAGCTCTATTTCTCCTATCCCTAAGCCCCTGGCAACCACTATTGTACTTTATTTCTTCGAGTTTGACTATTTTAGATGCCTCCCACAAGTAGAATCATGTTCTTTGTCCTTCTATAACTGACTTATTTTTCATGGTGACCTCCAGTTTCATTCATGTTGTCATGAATGGCAGAATTTGCTTTCTCTAAAGATAAGTATATCCCATTGTGTGTGTATTTGAATGTATATATGAATGTATATACATGTATAGTAAAAGTAGATTTAGAACATTTCATTTTTCATAATTAATATTTAGACTCCATGATTTCCATGCCTGAGCTTCAGTTCTAAATTTTCTAACCTATCCTGCAGCCAATTGTCAAATTATTTCCACCAAAATCCTTTTCCCTCCCACCTCCTAGCCTGTCTTATTGAAGGTACATTTTTGCTGGAGCGGGCCCAGTAACGTCTCCATTGGAGACTTTGTTGTTACTGTGTCTGGCATATCGAATACTCTCGGTAGCTTGCCGGGCTCTCCCAGAGGGGCGGAGGAATCGAACTTGGGTCGGCCATGTTGGCTGCGTGCAAGGCAGACGCCCTACCCGCTGTGCTATCGCTCCAGCCCAGTTTGGTTATTTGCTTTGGTTATGATATGATTTTATTATCATGCTTTCAGTTTTGTTGGGTCTATGGCTCATATTGCAGCAAACTCTATGAGTTTGGCAATTGTGAATAATAATGCAATGAATGTGACAATGAAGATATCCGCTGAGATGCTAATTTCACTTCTTTCCACTATATTCAAATTATATTAATTATAAATTAGGGGACCTCAGGTTTTTTATTCCTTGCTACTACAAATAATGCTGTGTGACAAAATATCCTTGAACATGTTTTCATTTCAGTTCTACTATCACTGCTCTAGAGTAGATAGCTAGAAGAAGAATTTGGGATAGGAAAAAATTAGTATATTCTAATATAGTATCTCAGAATTTTCCAGATAGTGCTCATTTATACTCACATCATAAGTAATGTATGAGTACTAATTAGTGTACTTTGTCTTTAAATTTTTTTATGCACTTTGATTAGGGTGTTAATTTGTTTAATTTGCATTTACCCGTGTGTATAACATATATCTCAAACCAGATGTATTAGTTTGCTAGGGATACAGAACAAAATATCATCTATGTGAGTGGCTAAAACAATAGAAATTTGTTTACCTGGAGGTCACATGAGATCTAGGTGTTGTTATCAAATTTGAATCTTCTAAGCCTTGTCTTACAGATACTCACATTCTCTGATGTGTCTTTATTTATGAAGAAAGGATGAAAAATAATCTGTGACTTTTCAACAATTTTCCTGGAAAAAGATTTTCAAATCAGATGATCTAAATTATTGAAGTGCCTACATTTATAGAATAATATGAATGAAATTATACTTTTATTGGTTAAAGTAAGCATAGTTGGAAAAGTTATTATGGAAATAATCAAAGTACTTATTTTAGTTTACTTGTAAAAATTGCTTCATTTTAAATTAAATAGTGTTTTACTAATGATGTCTAAAGATTTGTAAGGTATAAATAAACAAATGGGTCGTCTTTATTTCTAATTAAATGATAGAACAACTAAATTATTTAAACAGACTTAAATTTTGCAGAGAATTTTTATGGTTTTTGGTTTATTTTTAATGTGTGTCAATTTTAGGATGGACTAATCCCTTACAGATAATACAATAAAAGAATAGGAAAACAGGAGGAGCATGTATTATTTTTTGATTCTTTTTCCCCCAGGCATTCTGCTTTTCTTCATCTATGTGATAAAGCTTTCTTTGAACGCAATGAGTGTTCTTTGCTATGCAGTATTGTTGGAAAGTATAGAAGTGTTGAGAGTTCAGTGCATGGAGTGAAGTCTAGAAGTCTTGTGCCTTCAAAGAAGTCAGTCTTCAAAGTGGTGTCTCCTTCAATACAGAGGGCAGAACAGTAAAGGAGAGACCAAGTAATCACCAAGGAAGTGATTGAGCAAATGAAATTCTCACTAATTGGGGAAAAAAAGTTTGCTTCTAGGCAGTATTAATCTTAGGATTTTCCAGCATGTGAGGGCAATATGGCTAGATTTCCTCATTGACCTCAGAAAAACCCAATTTTGAGATTATTATTGGGGTTAAGAAACTCACTGACATTTTTACTATGAGACTGATATTAGAGATCTTAATCTCAGATATCAAAGGCATTATTCAAATGGGTGTCTAGATAGCTGGACTCACTTCCTCTGGAAACGCCAATGGACCTCCAAGCTGTCACTCAGAGTTGAATTATTAATTTATGGCTATATTCCGTTCTACATTCTTTTGGGAAATGTTCCCAAAATTATTTTGCCTACCACAAATTTCAGGAAAAAAATTATATATATCTATATAAACTCTGTTTCAGCCCAATCCAGAAATATTCATTCTTAAAGTGAACTAAAAGAAAGCACCCCTTCCAACAATAGAACCTAAGGCACCAACTGTCCTCTGGATGGTATCACCCACTTTGGGAAAGATTACTGTAGTGTCCCCTTTGAGGAGAATACTTTGGCACGAAGAAACATGAGCTATATCTTCATTTCACACCATTGGCATCTATTTACTTGCTTCTTTCCTATATTTTCTGCCTTTAATTTTGTAATATTCTTTCCTTGAAACTACTGACCTGCAAGACAAGCAAATTTCCATATTCAGTATTTTGTGTATATGTATGTCTAAATTATTCTCTCCTCACATGTTAAAAAATGAGTAAATGTGTTGCCCTGAGTTCTGCTTAGGTGGTTAATTTTGCTCAGTCCTTTCATTTAGAGTTATCTTGAATGGTAAATTCTTCTCCTGAGAAGTGTTTAAGCCACATCAATGTTTTATGACAATTCATCATGAATTGGGATTGTGTGTTTGTTATCCTCCAGAGAAAGATCATAGAAAACCTCTTGTAAAGCTGTAGATATGCACTTAAGAAGAGATGTTTCTACAAGAGAGATAGGTGACAGGGGAAGCTGGGTACTATGCTTGTGAAAATTATTGTATGCTCTGAAATGTCAGTGGAATCATCTCAAGGACAAGTTTTTGGCAAGTCCTGGGCTCCAAGAGAGGGGGGAGAGAGAGAGAGAGAGAGAGAGAGAGAGAGAGAGAGAGAGAGAGAGAGAGAGAGAGAAGAGAGAAGAGAGAAGAGAGAAGAGAGAAAAGAGAGAGAGAAGAGATAGACAGAGACAGAGAGAGAAGAAAAGCCCTCGCTATAGAGACAGGCAGGGGGGTTGGGGATGGGGGATGACAGGAGGGAACTTGGGGACACTGGTGCTGGCAATTGGACACTGGTGGAGGGATGGGTGTTGGAACACCGTATGACTGAAATCCAATCATGAATAGCTTTGAAGGGTCTATCTCACAGTGATTCAATTAAAAAGTTTTCAAAAAGTCCTGGGCTCATCTTCCTTTGATAGTTTCTGGTCAGGTGCTCAGAGATTGAATTAATATTATGCTAAGGGTTCTGATATCTGTGTGAGTCTTTTTCCTGAATAGAGTTTATTTCAGAAATAGCAAAAACAAAACAAAACAAAACAAAACCCAAACAAACTCCCAGCAGAATCATAACGGTCTTTGTTGTAAATTTCTATACAATTCACTCTCTAGTACTCATGTATTAAAAGGAAACCCAGTGTACTGACCAATTGATATTTACCGGTTTTACTTTCATCTCATTATTGCAGTGAGTCACGGTCATGGTCCTCCCGTTGTTCATCGATTTGCTCTAGCGGGCCCAGTAACATCTCCATCGTGAGACTAGTTGTTACTGTGTTTGGCATATTGAATATGTCACGGGTAGCTTGCCAGGCTCTGCTGTGCAGGCGAGAAACTCTCGGTAGCTTGCCAGGCTCTCCTAGAGGGGTGGAGGAATCGAACTCGGGTCGGCCATATTGGCTGTGTGCAAGGCAAATGCCCTACCGCTCTGCTATTGCTCCAGCCCATTGCAGTGAGTAAGTCTACTAAATGAAACTAAAAAATGATCCAGATACTTCTTGCTTCTGAGGCAAGACAATGCTAATTGCTAATCTTCCCCTTAGATAGGAAATTTCTTTCATCTTTCTATTTCTGAGAAATGAAAATCAAGCACACCTTAAGGACCAGAAGCTGTGCTCATATCTTTCTGTAAAGATACCATATTAAACACTGTGCTCACATTCCTTGATCCAGGAAGACTTTAAAGAGACAAAATGGTAAATTGAATAGAGGCTCTATCGGACCCCTACTTTACTGCTCTGTTAATGGAGGGTAGAGGAGACCTCAGGACTCCCTCCCGGGTGCAGTGCTGTTCTGATATATAATCTCTGCTGGAATGGTGAGAAGCAGTGTTCAGAATCTTCAGGTGGAGCCTTTTACAACATCTCGAACAAGGCAACAACTATTATGTTTCTGTACATTCTAGTATTTCCCAACAAAGTACTCACAAGGTAACCTGAAAGTGGCATATCTTTTAAGCAGAATTCCAATTATCGCCTGAATTTCACAATTGTCTATTCTAGAGAGCAGCTACCATATGAATTTCACATTTACCTACACTAAAAATGGGAATATTTGTTTACCATTTATAATTTTTATCTCAGACCCTTTTCAACAGATAGGCTTTGATCAACTTGAATCTTCTCCTTTACCTGATAAAAGTTACTTTGTGTTAATATGTATGTGATATTACAGAATCCACATATATGATTTAATTTTTCGCATTTTATATAATAGTTCAATGCACTCTTGGGGTTTGCTACCTAGATTTTTCATCTTTATTTTGTCATCTGATATCCACTACAATCTATACAACCACCAGTGAGCAAATTTTACTTTTCTCTTTCCAGATTCCTCTACATATAGTTTTTTTCCAGTTTCTTATGATACATAAATCTGACAAAGCACGTATTTAAATTACATAAAGAATTTTTATCTTGCAATAGATAATCTCAAACAACATGGAAACTACCTTTTAATTTTTTACAAAGCTGTTCATGATTGGCTTTCAGTCAATAATGTTCCAATACCTGTCCATTCACAGAGTTTTAAAAATGTTCGTTACCTCTGTGTTGTCAGAATGTACAATTAAAAAAATTTTTTTTTAGTTTTGTCTCTACCTTTGTTTTGATCGTGGATTTACAGATAGTTTCATGAAATAGCATCATTTGTACTTGTATAAATTGTCCCCACATCTCCTGTAGATAAAGGGAGAACATCCTCTTGTGCATTTCTCAGGAGAACTTATGAGTACAGTGTAATTTGAATGCTTTATGATTCTGCTTAAAAGAATAACCAAAGAAGAGGAAAGAAAAACTATCCAGTCTGTATCTAGTATTTAAATAAATTTAAAGGGGTATGGCTTAACTGGAAAATTAAGCTATTCCTCATATACATCTTAACAAGATCATGATTAAATTCCTGGTACTATAACAAAGATATAGGCTCAATCTAAAAATCAAATATATATATACTTGTAAAATGTATTATTTGCTATTGGCTGCATGTAACATTACCTGAAATTAAGTGTCTTACTTTTATGAAGAAATTAAATAATCTTAAGCTAAATCCCTGAAAAACTTATTGTTCCAGTGGCCTATACCCAAAGTAGCTTTTTGTGGGGCGGGGAGAGAGGGTCACACCTGGCAATGCACAGGGGTTACTCCTCGCTCTGCACTCAGCAATTACTCCTGGCAGTGCTCAGGGGGTCATATGGGATGCTGGGAATCGAACCCGGCTCAGCCACATGCAAGGCAAACGCCCTACTCGCTGTGCTATCGCTCCATCCCAAGTAGCTTTATGTCTGAAAGAGTGAGCAGTCTAAAAGGAACTGTGAGCTAAAATCACTTTTCAAGATAATTTTCAATTCCCATAAATCTGTACTTTAAAAATACCCAAATTGTTCTAAAAACAAAAAATAAGCAAATAATAGATTAGAGTACAGAAATTATGTAGAAATGGATTTGCTGTATTACTGAGACTGTAATAATTAGAAGCGCATTTTGGAAATCCTGAGATAGGTTGGCCATATTTAACCGTAATGTATTCATGAGTGCATGCTGCCTGAAATAAGACTTCATAACACAATTCCAAAGATGCAGCCCCTACTTACATAGCTAAGCTCTCTCTTCAGCACCTCTACCTCTCTTTTAAATTTCTCAAGTCCTACTTCCTGTGTGCCTTGCTTTCTTTTAGAGGACAGTACACTGTTTACATATTCATTATGATCAGCCATAAGAAAATAAATATGTGCACCCTAAAAACTTTCAGGAGATACCCAAATGTTCCTAACATTTAAAGTATTAGAAAAGATATGTTGGCAATAAAGAGATATATGCATTAAACGATTTTTTTCAACAGCACATAATGAAACTTATTTTTTAACAACTGGCTGTAATGTAAGAAGTATACCACTTGCATGTTCTCTGAATTTAAATGCCAAAGCAATGACACTTAGGGAAATATGCAGAAATGACATATTCCTTCTATTAATTTGTTCTCTGAAAGTCATTGACTGTGTAAGAGACTAACCGGGATGATTTTTCCTTATAAGAACTAATTTTCCTTGTGTAAATTTGTTTAAATAAAACCAATAAAATTTTGACATGTGCTGAGTTTTTTCCTCTTTGCCACAAGCAAAAACATTGACTTTCCTGACATTATTCTGTAGAAGAATGATGAACACTTTACACTTTATGTACTGATTGAAAGGTAGAAAATATTGTTTAATCCTGACTTGGTGTAGGCTTCTGAAGCTAAGTGCCTTACTTTTATTAAGCTGTGCATTACATTTAATTTTTTTTATTTTCCATTAGGAAATAATTTCTTATTTTGAAAGCAGAAGTAGCAACTTTGTCTTACTTAGTCTATCAAAGGGGTTTATGTTACTCTATCTTCAAAACAGAAAATGAAAGAGTGTATGCATTTTAAAATCACTCAGTAAACTCTTAAAAATCTAATCAAATATATAATTAGTAAATTACTGCTTAAAATCGCTACGTATCAATTGCTATTAAAATCTGCTACATATAGATGGGAACAGGAAGGTCACAAAATGAAAAGTTAATTCAGAAATTATTTTTAAATGGCAAAGCATAAATATTAAAGAACCAAACATTATTTTTCTAGACCAAACCTACTAGAAAATAAAAAAATACTATAAATATTCTGTCACAGTATATTTAGAAGAATAAACAGAGAAATAGGATCTAAGCAGAGGATTGCAAACTTACTTGGCCTACTACCATCTTTTCAGGAAAAAACTTAGTACTTTCAAAATATACCTTCTTTAAGTAAAAGTAAAGGAAATACTTTTATTGCATTATTGAAAGTAGCACAATAATTTTATTTATATTGAGTTTTAAGCTACCACTTGTTTCTTACTCTCTTCTATTTTCCTTAGCTTATTTTCCTTTTTACATGTGATTTTTGAATTGAAAACTATTTAATGATAAACTTTTAGCTATCCATTGATTACATCAATGCCTTTTTGTTTAAATTTCTAAATAAAAATTATTTTTACTATTAATATTATTATTATTACAGTGGTTGAGATTAAATCCAGGGCCTCACATATCCAAGGCATGTGTTATCTGCTGCTACTATTTTAATTGGCTCTGTTTTAATTATTGCTATACGGTTTGCATTATTCATTGCTTAATAATTATGATATATCTTCAGATATCATACTACTTCATCATTTAAAAGGATAATTTAACAATGACTTTCATTTCCTTGTCCCATGTTCTGTTCTTCTGTTACCTTTACAAACTACTGCTACTTGCTGTTTAAACCTCAAAACATATTGTTATCTTAGATGGTATTTATAAAAATTGCAATAAATATGATAGATGACTATTTTAGCAATACAGACACCATTTTTCTCTCCTTTATAACTGCTATGTGGTTCAAGTACTAAGAGCATTGGCATTACTTGGGAGTCTAGTATAATTGGTTTAACAACATTGTCTTATAATTTGTATGCAGCTTAATGATTTAAAATTGGTGTTTTAATCTATTTTGAATGGCAGCTTTATGAGCAAGTTCATAGTCAGTATATAGACTGCTCTCATGAATTCTTTGGTACTATAAAGTCTTACCATATCTGGGGAGTGTTTTATAATTCCTTTGGGTAATTTCCAGTTTCATCAATTTAATGGTACTCTTCTTTTCCATATTTTTCAAGAGCTTTATTATCTTAACTGGATCTTAGAACATAAAATCTCCTATAATAAGTGTAGCCTAATTCAATTTTCCTGATACTTTACCATAATCATTTTCTTCACTACAAGAGAATCATAGGATTCTCAAACACATTTGAAGCAAAGAAAAAGATCATGTTATTTCCTAATATTGCCTCAAGATACTTGTAAATATATAAAAGATAAAAGTTAGCTGTCAAAAATTCATATTCTCTGTAGTGAGTTTCAGAAAAGGAGTTAGCAGTCCATACTGTTATAACTGAAATCTCAGGGCTGCTACATTAGTGTCTTGATGAACTAAAGGAGTAGCCGATACTCCATAAACTATCTGTGCTAGAGTAGTAAAACATGTCAAAAAGCCGTATTTCCACCACAATGTATTTTTGTAATTACTGACTATGAGTCTTTCTCAACCACATGAGGGAAACATTTGATGGTCCCACTCCCTTTCCCCCTCTCTCCGTCTAATGTAAGTTGCTTGCATGAGCTGGGATGCTGGCCAGTGCTCTGACATAGGCATAGCTGGTATCTGCTAATCAAGCACAAAAACTCTTCAACAAATTTTGACAACATTGCTAGATTCCTCTATAAAAGGTAAAGGTAAAGGCCCTCCCGTTGATCATCAATTTGCTCGAGCGGGCCCAGTAACGTCTCCATTGGAGACTTTGTTGTTACTGTGTCTGGCATATCGAATACTCTCGGTAGCTTGCCAGGCTCTCCGAGAGGGGCGGAGGAATCGAACTCGGGTCGGCCATGTTGACCGCTTGTAAGGCGAACGCCCTACCCGCTGTGCTATCGTTCCAGCCCTATGTTGTAGCAATTTACTGAGAGTTAAAGTAATATGCTGACTAATTCCTTTCTATCTTGGTACAACTATATGAAATTCTTCAAACAGAAAATATTTATTCAATGTTATATTATGAATGGTGCCAATTCATTTATTCATTTGGATATTTTTGAGCTTCTATTGATAAGCTAGGAAGTTTATGGACAATTGGGTAAAATGAAAACAGCTTTATTGGTACAGAATTAAAGACTTGGGCCAGAGAGATAGTTCAGGAGTTAAGGTGCTTACTTTGTATACAGTCCACCCAGGTTTAATTCCGGGGTGGATACAGTCACACAGTCAATGAGGAGTGACTCCCTATGCACAGAGCTGAGTGTACACACTGAGCACTACTAACTGGAGCTCAAATCCTTCTCAAACAACAAAAAACAAAAATTAAAGACTATTCTTAAGCTCAGTGTGATAATTATCGAGTAGGAAGTTACACACGGAATGAATGAAATATAATGAATTAAAAATTAAAGGAAAAATAATGAAGGGAGATTCAAATTTTGTGCAATTACGAATAATAAATGTTTGGTCAAGTGTTAAAGTACATGTTATTTTTCATAATGAAGTGAAACTTTATGAAAGTATTGCCTCATTTATTCCAGTTAATAGAACATAATAAAAACAGAAGCTGGACTTTCACTTTTCTAAGACTTAGTTGAAAAGCCAAGTCAAATGGGAGAGAAGACAGGAAGTCATGTCAGGAAGTTACTGTTGTAAGTCCCTTAAGTGGACAGTGAAGGAGGTCTCCTTGAGAGAACACTTCTACCTCTCTGCTCCCTCCACCTTGGTCATGGAGGATAAGGGTTTGGGTTGGGTGACGGCTGCTATAGTCTGTGAACACCTATGTGGCATGGACATTAGTGTCCGGAAGCCCCAGGAGGTGGCTATCAAAAGATACTCCTGAAGCTCACCCAGTCTGCAGGGCCTGGAAACTGCTCACCTGTGCTCTGGGAGACAGGTGGGCTCAGATGGCAGTGAGGAATTTCTCTTTGCAGAAAAGGCAAAGTCAGTCCTACTTCTGCCCAGTTTTTCTAGGAGTGTCCCCTCTCATTGCAGAAAAGTATTTCAAGAGATGAAATAGTGAAGCAAAATAGAAGACTTTTCTTAGAAAAATATGAGGGGAGAGAGGGAGACAGAGAGCCATACGTGCTCGAGAAAGAACACGGGTTTCTCTAGAGGGTAAAAAGCTTGGAGTACGCATCTCAATTACAGATGAGGGTGGGTCTTCTGGGTGCAGAATGCTTCCTGCTGATTTTACAAAGTTGATTTTATATGGGGTTTTTCTGCTCACATACAGGTAAGAATCTGTTGCTAGGGCGTTTATTTACACAGTTTTTTCTTGACTTTAGATACTCTTTTTTTAAAAAATAATTTATTTATATATTTAGAATACCCATTTCCCTCCACTAGTGACCATTTCCCACCACCGCGTATTCCAGTATCCCTCCAACCCCCCCTCCCCCCACCCTGTCCCTGCGGCAGGGCATTTCCTTTTGTTCTCTCTCTCCTATTGGGTGTTGTGTTTTGTATAAGAGTTAAGCCTGATTTTCAGGGAGAAATGTTGGATGATTTACTTTCCATTGATCAGTTTGTATATACGGAGATGCCGCGCGGCTGCGTAAGCGCTAGTTCCTGCATACTCCAGCTATGCTTGTAGAGGCTTCTGGTCACCGGGGTTCCATTTGGAGGAGGCAAAGACTTTAGATACTCTTAAAGCTTCTTCTCAGAAGTCATCCACTGTCCTCTTGGTGTGACAATTTTCCCCATCTCCTCTGAGCTTTATGATTGCATCTCAAAGGGATGTGATATTTGTGCCTTTGGGTTTCTTTTAGGATGGCATCTAAGCAGCTTCTGAAAAGCTCATTGCAGCCCAAGGTCCCCACCCACCCATCTGCCTGCAACATTAGAGCTGAAATCATTCCCTATTTTTTCAGACCTACCTTGAGTATTCCATTCCTATATACCTTCTGACATGCAGGACTTGTATGAATAATTTGCCCTCAAGCAAAGCAAGTTTCATACATATCAGTGTCCCACATATACTGTCTTCAAGACACCAAGGAAAGATAAAACCTGCTTAATCCCTTAATTCTATTCTAGTCTGAAGTTGAAGAATCTCCTCTTTATGTCACACAACTTTTCTCTCTCTTATTTTCAGTGTGTCGTCTTCATTTTGACTTAAAAATAAATCAGAGAATAAGTACTATTTTAATAACACTTTATTTCCCAAGTTCTGGTATATTCCATATTAAAGAACAACACAATTGG
The DNA here is from genome assembly GCF_029834395.1 of Sorex fumeus. Lineage (NCBI taxonomy): Eukaryota > Metazoa > Chordata > Mammalia > Eulipotyphla > Soricidae > Sorex > Sorex fumeus. The sequence goes on along the minus strand of NW_026606085.1, from coordinate 9,373,366 downwards.
TATAATAACAATGTAACATGTAAACCAACTTAACTCTCAAGTTCACCTCATTTTAGGTTTTAGACCATTGTTAAGATTCATGTAGCTTATGAACATAAAAATTGATTTATGGCCTTATTTATTTTGTCTGATAATCCTATAATGCATTACCCTAACCAATGTGAAACACATTTTTAGGCACAAGTACACAAATGTAGATAGACACAATTATATATCTCCCCAAGAACAGAATTATCAGGGAGCAAAAGGGGAAGATTAAGTACTGTAGAAAAAAACCTTTATATCTACAGTTTTATAAATGTTTATGGATAAGTCTAAGCTTTAGGGGAGCAAAAACTTGCCATCCTCCCTGAAAAGTATTTTGCAAGGGTGGGGTAGGGAGGGGGATAGGGGGGTGGCAAGGGAGAAAGGACAAGCCAATGTTATCCTATACCCATCAATGTCATCTGTATTTCATTCTCTCTAACATAGCTCTATGTAGCCTCTCTTAGTCCTTCTTTTTCATATCTGTTTTTTGTCCGATTACTCTGATAATAACTCCCAAAGTTTTATTGAGAGACTTGGTAGAAATAAGCATCCCTTGTTTGGTCCAGGTGTTAGAAGACAAGCTTCCAGTCTTGCATGCTTGAATCTGAAGTTATCTGAGAGTTGTTTTCACAAATGCCCTTTATTAAGTAGAGACCATTTATTTCTGCTATATTGTTTTAAACATGAAAGATTGTTGAATGCTTTCCAAATCTATTTTACTGTATCAGTTGAGATATTTATGTCATTTGCTTACTTCATTATGTTAATGAGATATAAGGTAAAGGTAAAGACCCTCCCGTTGATCGTCGATTTGCTCGAGCGGGCCCAGTAACGTCTCCATTGGAGACTTTGTTGTTACTGTGTTTGGCATATCGAATACTCTTGGTAGCTTGCCGGGCTCTCCGAGAGGGGCAGAGGAATCGAACTCGGCTCGGCCATGTTGGCCGCTTGTAAGGCGAACGCCCTACCCGCTGTGCTATCGCTCCACCCAATGGGTGGAGCGAATGAGATATATTACTTTGATTTTCACAGGTTGAATCATTCTTAAATTCCAGAAACAAATTCTACTTGGTCATGGTGTATAACTCCTTAAATATACAGCTCAAATTGTTGGCTAGTTAAGAATTTTTGCATTGGCATTTATCAAGAATATTAATCTGTAGGGTTTTTTTTCCTTATAGTATCTTTGTCTGGCTTTGGTAATAAGATAATGGCATCATAGCATCAGTAATTGTTTTCCTCACATCAACTTTTGAACTTTAAATTTGAAACTTGCGCTCCAAGAGGGCCCGTATTTCCTGGCCCTCTCAGAGAGCTCAGCAAGCTACTGAGAGTATCCCACCTGCACGACAAAGCCTGGCAAGCTTTCCGTGGTGTATTTGATATGCCAAAAACAGCAACATAACGGATCTCATTCCCCTGACCCTGAAAGAGCACCCAGTACACCATTGGGCTACACTATCACCTGACAGGGACGAATGGAGATGTTACTGGTGCCCGCTTGAGCAAATCAATAAACAATGGAATGACAAGTGACAAATTTGAACCATAACTTAGTGCAGGGACTAATTAGTGTCCTATAATCCAGTCAAATTTCCAAACGACTGCCTGTAATTGGGACATATTCTAAAGGTTAAGGATTCAGTCCAAGAAGAGCATCCTACCTCACATGCCAATCTCTATTTGTGGGTCTCCCTGCTCTTCTGTCTGCTATCAAACAATGGTTCCCAAGAACTGCTGTTCACTCCTAGCAAAATTGTTTGCCAAAATAACTTAAAGGACTCAGGAAAAATGCTTTATTTTTGTTCATTTAAATGATAGTTTATTACTGTAACAGTTTACTAAAACAAATCCAATATGACGTGAAGCAAGTGAAAAAGATGCAGATAGCAAAGGCTGGCAGAGAGTTTCCATGCCCTCCCTGGATACACCAGCTTCCCAGAGTTCTGATATCTTCACTACCTCAGTCATAACCCACAAACCCATAGTGCAGGGGTGATTCTAGAGGTTTCATTATGTACACATGATCAAATCAGTAATCACTGGAGATCATAATGCCATCCCTTCTTGGAGGTCAGAAGTTAGAACAAGGGTTATATCCTTCTTTGTCACAACTTGATCTTCCTAAAGACCAGCTCTCATTCTGGAGCTCTCTGCTTTCTGGGTCCACAAGTCATTACTCCTCTCATTGTATAAACAAAACAAAGCAAAACAAACAAACAAAAAAACAAAAACCTCAAAATGTCAAGCCAAGAAATCATTGACATGATTAATATTCTGAATTTTTACTTCTATGTTCTCTTCCAGAGTTTTTGCAAGTTCAGATCTTATATTTGTCTTTAATCTACCTGAAGCTGATTTTAGTGTATGGTATTGAACAAGAATTCATTATCATTCTTTAGTATGGTGATAATCAGTTTTTCTAGCACCATTGGTTGAAGATGGTGATTTCCCCATTTGTGTCTTTTTGGCACCTTTGGCAAAGATCATATATGGGCATATGTGTATTCATATGCTTTGGGATAGGGGTTGTTTTCTATTTTTGTTGTTGAATATGTCCACCTTTATGCTATTAACATACTGCTTTAATCACTATGGTTTTGTAATGTTCTTTAGAATCAGAGCATGTGATGCCTCCAGCATTTACTATATAGATCCTTTGTTCTCTCTAAGTCCTTTGTCTCTGCATGCAGTCCAAATTGACAAGTAACTAAGGATTTGTTCCTAGATAGGTTTGCATTGGGGGTTCATGTTCAAGCATAAGACAGCATTTGAAACACAAATCTAGTGGTTGGGTCCCTGAAGAAAGCATAATCAAAGGTTTTTCAACTTAAATGGAATTTCTAAATGGTTGTTCATGTACTCAGTCTGGTAACCTTCTTGTCTGTTGCCACATCTGTAAACATTTGCTCAGTTGTTGCAACCACCTTATCAGAACTCCTTTACAACTTTGCCCCATTCTCTTTCTTCTTAAAAATTTTGAGGGTATCACTGGGGCTAGGAAAAGCTAAAACAGATTAACATAAGGCCTGTGGTTTGTTAGGTGTGAAAACTTCTCCCTGAGAGAAGCTGCCCCATTTCATTCCTTTGGCTCTGATTGGCTCTGATTGGACCAAAGCAGATCTTTAAGAGCACCTTTGTACTGATAAGGAACCCAGTTCACTGAATCCACTGTCCTGCCAGCACCAGCTAGTGAAGAGGCTCAGTAGAACCATTTTGTTCTCTAGCATTCTTATCTTCCTTACTATACTGAAAATAGCCTTCCCAGGACACTTTCTACACATTTTCTACACATGTTACATGCGTTCTTCGTATGTTCCTCAATTGTGCAAACAATAAAGTCTAGTCTTTATTCTTTTTTGTCCACCTTCATTTTTAGTCTACACTCTGTGGTCGGCAAGGCTTACCTCCTGGCTCCTGTGCTCCTGAAGATGCTGATGCTAAGGGATGGGCCACATGCAGTGACTGGGATTAAGCCCAGGTCAGCAAACAAGTTCCTTCCTGCTGTATTATCTCCTGACCTAATACTAGTCTTTTGTTCTACCCCAGTTGTTCTTTCTGGAGATTGCTTTGGCTATTTAGGGCTTTTGTGTTTCTATGCAAATTTAAAAAATGTCTTTTCTCTCACTCTGTAATAAGAAATGACATTGGAGTTTAGATAGGTCAGTATTAAATTTTATGTAATTACTTTGCAAAGACTTCTTTTTCAGGACTTTTCGAGATACTTCTCATCACTAATAAAAAATTTATTACTAATCTAATTTTGCTTACTAATTGAATCTCATTATAGATCTGATCAAGTTTTCTGTTTCCTTATTGTTCAGGACTTATTGTAGGTTTTTTTTTGTTTGTTTGTTTTTAGGGTTTCTGAGAGAGTTTTATCTATGCTCTGCTCTTAGTTCAGGAATTCTCTTTTTTTTTTTTTGAAGGAGTTTATTGTGTTAGGGTAAAAGATTTTTTGCATAATTAATTACTTAGGAATTCTCTTGGAAGGGTGGAAAGACTTTCTCACTGAGGGTGTAACCCAAGTGGCCCACAGACTGACTATACCTCTAGTATGTGACAAATAGCTGAAAATTACTCCCTGCAGAAAAAGCTGCTTGTGCAAATCTAACATCCCTTTACCAAACATGTCTTATTGGTGACTGACCACCTGGAGGAAGTGCTTTGTCATGGATCACTGAACCCCATGATGATCCCTTTGTGTAACTTCCCAGATTCATCAATCTCTTTTTACATATATAAGCCTTCAAACCATTTTGTAGGAACTAAGATAGTCTCTGATGCCTGGCCTGCCCTCTTATTCCTGGAAGAGTAAAACTTTCTTTTTCACAGTAGTTTCCAGGCTAGTTTGTTATTTGCTCACCCAACTTACTAGTTTGTCAGTTTCATCCCAGAATATTTTTGTCACATAGATTTTTGAGAGTGTTCTTTAAACAAATTTTCTTTCTGTAGAATTTCTAGAAATGTTCACTTTGCCATTTTTTAAATCTAGCAATATGCCTTTGCTCTTTTTCTCAATCTGGTTAAAGGTTGTCAAATTTATTGATCCTTTTGAAGAACTAATCTTTTGTCATTTTTCTTAGTTTTTGTTTATACTTCATTTTTAAAATCTGTGCTCTCATCTTTTTATTTTTGTCCTACTAGTTTTGAGTTTAATTAATCTTATTTTAAATTTCGTTGAAGTGGAAAATTGACTATTTGATTTGATATTTTCCTTTTTAATGTAAATAGTTATAGTTATAAATCTTATTCTTAGCACCAGTTTTGCTACAATTATGTTTTTATGTACTCTTTCAATTTCATTTATTTCATTACACTTTCTAAATCTACTTATAATTTTTAATTTGAATCATTGTTTAATTAAAGCACATTTGTGTGATTTACAGCTTTCTTCTGCTACTGATTTCTAATTTCATTCCATGTGATCAAATTATTGGCATCAATTCTAATCAATAATATGATACTCATTCTTGTTTCTTTCTCATAAGTTTTGACATTTTTCTTTGAGATTTTCCTGTGTACAGAGCTTTTATCAGGTTTTATTTTCAGTTTATATCACGATCACGACCATCCTGTTGTTCGTCGATTGCCTCGAGCAGACCACAGTAACGTCTCCTTCGTCCTAGCCCTGAGATTTTTTTTAAAAGTGCCATATTCAAGGCTCTTTCAGGGTTAGGAGAATGAGATCCATCATTGTTACTGGTATTTGGCATATTGGGTATACCACGGGGAGTTTGCCAGACTCTGCCGTGTGGGCAGGTTACATTCGGTAGCCTGCCAGTTTGTCCAAAGTAGGAATGAGATGATAAGATTTATATGTGTTTATATGTGTCCAAATTTCTCTTCCTCACTACTTAGTTGGCTTCACTCTAAACTATTTTCTCCATTCATTTTGTCTGTTCTTTCTTTCTGAGTTATTGAAAGTGAATGCTAAAAACAGCAGCTATACTTATTTGTTGGCTTTGCTCAAATGCAAGTCATTTATTCTATGTATGTGAATATTGGCCCATTTTTAGCCTAGTGACTGAAAAGAGTGGAGTTTCCTGCTGAGACAGAGGTTAGTGTGACATTTGGCATCAATAGCAACTTCAGAGGAGCAGCTACCAACATAAACATTTTAAACAATTATGCGTAAATGCCAATAATCAAACATTTGCAAACAATGAATCCTCTGGTCCTAGAATTATGCCCCCCATACCCTGCCCTGTTCAAGAAAAATGCCTTTTGTCATCCTACTATTAAAAATAAAGGATTGAATCTTAAATGACCATTATAATTAAGGGATAAATTTTAGTTTTATAGTTTATTTATATTTGAATAACATACTACTTACTGTGCAGGAAAAAAAGGATTGAATTGAATGTACTGCTCTAGCTCTCCTATTTCTGCCATTTTCTTGTCATTCATACTTAGCCAAGTTCTGACAAAGAAACTTAAAAAGGCATGTTTTTGGGGGGAATGATGTGTGTCATAGACCTGTATTGCTTACCCCTTCAGGTCTCTGTACTTGTCACTGCCACTGTCACAGTCCTCCCATTGCTCATTGATTTGCTCGAGCCGGCCCAGTAATGTCACCATTGTGAGACTTGTTTTTACTGTGTTTGGCATATCGAATACATCACGAATACATCACAGGTAGCTGTTAGGTCCCTAGGGACCCTGAGGGAGATTCCAGAGTTAAAACTCTATAAATTAGTAACTTTCCTTTTCCTGCCCCCTCCCTAGCAAAGCTTTAGAATGAAACTTCCCTGTTGGAACTTAAAGTCGGGAACCATTTGTTGGGCCCTCCTTATCTGTTACCTCCCTTAGGAACTCTTCCCTTATCCACCTCCGGAATGCAGGGCTGAGAATCAAAGGAAGCCAGGTGATAACCAAATGTCCCAGTTACCTGATGCCCACTAGTCACAATGCCTATGTACGTAAATGCTGATCTTTGAATCTATAGGCTAAGGAGTGATGTTCCCTTAATTGGATTGGTTAGGAAAGCATATGTTGTTACAAATCTATTGGCTATGAAATGCGCGGGCTTTGCTGTAACGGCCAGTGAAGGCCTATATAAGATCCCCTTTGAAGAAGTTCGGGGTCTTGCCTCACCTAACTGACCTGCGTGTCTGTGTAGGTGGCTTGACCCTGGCTAGCCAGTCTTACAATAAACCTTGCTTGCTGTTTGCAGTCTCTGGAGTCTCTTTGTCGTTAAAGGGAGATCACGATCTGCGCCCTAACAGTAGCTTGCCAGGCTTTGCTGTGCGGATGAGATATTCTCGGTAGCTTGCCAGGCTCTCCGAGTGAGGTGGAGGAATAGAACCCAGGTCAGCCACATGCAAGGCAAATGCCCTACAATGTGCTATCGCTCCAGCCACTCTATACTTGTAATGACAACTAATTTCTGTTATGTTTCTCCTTCCCAACTGGGAGCTCTTTGGCACTATTGCAGCAACATGGGAAGATGCCATTGTTGACAACATTGACAAGGAATATGATCGACTGGTTCAGCACCTCCATGATTGTGCGAGGAACGCCAAGAGAGAGACAGCCACAAAAAACCGCCTATGTTCGAAAACTCTTGAGGTTATTCGCCAGCGTGGTTTGGCGCATGCCTCAGGCAACTGCAAGAGAACTTCCGAGCTTGGAAAAGCAGTGCAGAGATGCGATCAAGGAAGACGTCAAAGAGAGAAGAGCAGAAGTGCTGGTAGATGCGGCAGAAGCTGGGAAAAATATTCATAATGCCCGCCTGTCCTTCGCCAAGATGACTGCCCTCTGATGTCCTGATGGATCCATCACATCCTCCAGAACGGCAATGGAGAAGATTATCCATGACTTCTACTCAAATCTCTTCGATAGCCATGTCCACTTGCCGACATACCAAATTCCACAGGATGAATATGTTGTTTCCAATGTTCTCCCTTCCAAAATCCAACACGCCATTTCATCAGTAAAGAAACGAAGAGCACCCGGCCCAGACAAGGTCAGATCTGAACACCTGAAGATCCTGCTGTCAGTACTCATCAATACGCTGGCTCGGCTCTTCACACGCTTCCTGTCTGAAAGCAAGGTTCCATCCCAATGGAAAACCAGTAGGACTGTACTACTGCACAAGAAGGGAGACATCCATGACATTGGCAACTATCGCCCGATCTGCCTATTGTCTGTCATCTGCAAGTTGTTCACTCGAGTCATCCTAAATAAGATTAGCAGAACGCTAGATGAAGGACAACCATGCAAGCAAGCTGGGTTCCGCAAAGGATTCAGCACCATCGACCATATCCACACGATAACTAAGCTCATTGAGGTTTCTCAGGAGTTCAAAATGCTGCTCTGTCTAACGTTCATTGATTTAAAGAAGGCCTTTTGTTGGAGTACACGGAGCTTAGGTTTATCAGGTTGCACCCATCACAGTGCTCCCGAGTCACTCCCATTACTTTGTCTGTCTGTAACCTCTTCTATGCTCTCTTCCCCAACCAATTTGTAAGGTCTTATCCTGCTTAGACACTGAAGCTGTACTGTAAGTTAATATTGTCTTTCTCCTCTCCTTATGTCTTTTGAGCAGTTTACTTTAATGCAATGTCCTTTTGTATAGATACAGGAAGACAATTAATTAATATTATGCTTTATAATTTAGGATTTAATTGGCTTTGGATATTATTCACTCCTGGGTATCTGCCTTCTCAACTTAAGCCTCAGTTGCCCTCACTTCCTAGCACTCCAAGGGCAGGGTCCCGACGTGGGACTGGATGGAACCAGGGCAAGCTGGTAAGTTATGTGCTACCCTGGCATCACAATGGGCCAGGCCAAGGTGCCACGATTCTTAACTATAAGTTAAGAGTTTGATCATAGGCAAATGATGTCATGATCCAAAAGTAACGACGAGACTAGGGCCCTGCTTCTAGGAATAGGAAAGATATCTGGCCTGAGCACTGCAGTCTGAGATTGAGATGGCCCTAGGAGAGCAATTCTATAAGCTCAAAGTATTTCTTACTGTGTCCATACAAAATGATTAATATTATGTATGCTTATATGTTGGTTAGACAAGGAGAGGAGAAACACGTCCTAGAAGCAGTTTTCCTGTGTGTCCTGACTAGCTTGGATGAGACTGCTTTCTCCCCTTCAAACTGCCTTCAGTAAATGATTTCAGTATATTGAGGTAGTTTCTCTTATCTCACAGGAACCTAGCTGGCCTTAGGTATACAGATCCCAGGTGATAAGCCAGGCCTGGTCTTTGGGATGTAGATGCCTGGCTCCAGACTGGCTGATTTTGGAGATTTAGATTCCAAGCTCTAGCAGACTGGTCTTTGTTATGCTAATCTAAGTGCTTGTAGCTTGTAAAAAGGTGAGGCCAGGATTACTGGCCTGCAGATGTAAAGGAACAATTATGTCTTGCCTCAGTGTTTTTCTGTAACTCCTTTTGATGACATCACTATATTTCACCCTTTAGAGGTACTATGATTTATATAAGGGAGATTTCAAGGCTCTCTGGGGGGACACGTGCATCAGAGAACCTGGGAAGATGGGGCTGAGGACAGAAGCTGAGAGAACAAAGGTGCTTGAGGATTACTGAGGCATTCATGACCTACATCTCTTCCATGTAATAAATCGCTGCTAAGACCAACCAGCCTGGCCCTCATTTCCTTCCTTCGCCTGACCATCGCCATCGACCTCCCTGGAGTGGGGAAGCGGCCTGACCGCCAGTCTTTTTATTTTTTGTTTGTTTACACAGCCTTTGATTCTGTTGAGATGGAAGCGGTCATTGAAGCCCCAGCCAATCAGGGCATTCAAGCTCAATATATCAAGATCCTCCGTGAGCTGTATTATGGATTCATTACCAGGATCTCACCATTCTACAAAGAAGTAATCATTGATGTCAAGAGAGGGGTTCGCAGCAGCTTGGAGCAGAAAAGTGAAAGGACTATGCGTTAATCCAGGCCATCAAGTCTGCCAGAGGGGAAAGGGTGTTGCCCCATTCGCCCTCCCTTCTCTGGAAAGAAGGATGGCGGCCGCATGGGAGCCTTGTGGACAGCAGGTATGAGCCGGGGGTATGGGGGCGACTAAAACCTCATGGGAAGGGGGGCATTCCGGTCCATCCTTCACGCCCTACCAAGGTCACCAGTTGCCCCCCACGAGCGGCTCTCCAGCACGGCCACAGCCCCAGAAGCACAAGGACTTAATGCAGAACCCAGCAGCTTGGAGCAGAAAAGTGAAAGGACTATGCGTTAATCCAGGCCATCATGTCTGCCCGGAGGGGAAAGGGTGTTGGTCCCTTCCGCCCTCCTCCCTCTGGAAAGAAAGGTGGCGGCCACATGGGAGCCTTGTGGACAGCAGGTATGAGCTGGGGGTGTGGGGGCGACTAAAACCTCATGGGAAGGGGGGCGTTCCGGTCCGTCCTTCACGCCCTACCGAGGTCACCATTTGCCCCCCACGAGCGGCTCTCCAGCACGGCCACAGCCCCAGAAGCACAGGGACTTAATGCAGAACCCAGCAGCTTGGAGCAGAAAAGTGAAAGGACTATGCGTTAATCCAGGCCATCATGTCTGTCCAGAGGGGAAAGGGTGTTGCCCCAGTCGCCTTCTCCTCTCTGGAAAGAAAGATGGCGGCCGCATGGGAGCCTTGTGGACAGCAGGTATGAGCCGGGGGAGTGGGGGCGACTAAAACCTCATGGGAAGGGGGTGTTTCGGTCCGCCCTTCACGCCCTACCGAGGCCACCAGTTGCCCCCCACTAGTGGCTCTCCAGCACGGCCATGACTCCAGAGCACAGAAACCAATTTCTTAACTATCTGAATTTCAGTATAAATACTTCCAGTGTCAATAAGTAAAATAGCAGAAATCCAAAACCAACATTTAATTCTTGAACCCAGCTGTAGAAAGCAAATCACGTCACAATGCTTTTTCAGCATGTCTGATTTGGGGGGGGGGGGGTAAACTCTAAATAATAGTGGTGAATCTTTTATTGAAACAATGAATCTAATCAAAGCAGATAGAGTGTTAACTAGAATTCATCTGCCCCACAGGGACTGGGAGGGGTGGGGGGTGGAGTTTTATTGGGGTTCTTCATGGTAAAAAAAAAGTATTGGTAAAGGGAAATGTGTTTGATATTTGCATGACTGAGACCTAAACCTGAAAGCTTTGTAACCTTTCCCACGGTGATTCAATAAATAAATAAAAAAAAAATAGAAAAAAAAAAAGAGAGGGGTTCGGCAGGGTGATACCATTTCACCGAAAATCTTCAGTGCCACCCTCGAGAACATCATGCGATGACTGGAATGGGAAGGAATGGGAGTGAAGATAGATGGTCGGCAACTACACAACCTTCACTTTGCTGATGACATTGTTTTAATAACACCAAACATCAGCCAAGCAGCACAAATGCTGGCCAACTTTGACCGTGAGTGTGGAAAGGTCAGACTACAGCTGAATCTTACGAAGACAATGTTTATGAGAAACAGCCTTGTTCCTGACGCCCCATTCGCTCTCAATGGAACGACCATCTCCGAATGCAACAGCTATGTGTACCTAGGTCGAGAAGTCAACATGACAAATGCCTGGCACCCGAGCTGCACAGGAGGAAGAGAGCAGCTTGGAACGCCTTCAAGAGCATCGAAGAAATAGTTAAGAGGATGAAGAACCTCCGGTTCCAGGCACATCTCTTTGATTCCACTGTTCTTCCTGCATTAACATATGCCTCAGAGACCTGGACCCTATGCAAACAGGATGAGAACGCTATTGGGGTCTCCCAAAGAGGAATTGAAAGAGCTATGCTTGGAATATCACGTTTCACTCAAATGAGAGAAAGAATCTGGAGTTCCAACATCCGTCGACGATCAAGAATTAGGGACGCTGTCTCGTTTGCCAAGGTGTCAAAAATCAGATGGGCTGGTCACGTAATGAGATTTAAAGACGACCGCTGGACTAGAGCTGTTACCGACTGGATTCCACGGGATGTCAAAAGACCGCGTGGCTGCCCACCTACCAGATGGTCAGACTTCTTCATCAAGATGATGAACGATCGGTTTGAGTCTCTTCGTGTTCCTAGAGCGAACAGACGCCATTGGGCTACACTAGCATGCGACAGGGACAAATGGAGACGTTACTGCCGCCCGCTCGAGGAAATCAACGATTAACGGGAAGTCAAGTGATCAAGTGACCAAGAGTTTCTCCTTCCATAAAAGGTTTCTTACTATACTTAGAGAACCCAATAACCTCCACCAAAAAACTCCTAGAAACAATAGACTGGTATAGTAAAGTTGCAGGCTATAAAATCAATACCCAAAAGTCCATGGCTTTCCTATACGCAAACAGTGAGAGAGAGGAAAGTTACATGAAAAAATCAATCCCGTTCACAATTGTGCCCCAGAAAATCAAGTACCTAGGAATCAGCTTAACTCAGGAAGTAAAGGACCTGTACAAAGAAAACTACAAAACGCTACTTCAGGAAATAAAAGAGGACATGAGGAAATGGAAAGATATCCCCTGCTCATGGGTCGGGAGACTTAACATTGTCAAAATGGCAATACTACCGAAAGCATTGTATAAATTCAATGCAATTCCTATAAGGATACCCATGACATTCTTCAAAGAAATGGAGCAAACACTCCTGAAATTTATATGGAATAATAAGCCCCCACGAATAGCTAAAGCAATTCTTGGGAAAAAGAAAATGGGAGGAATCAACTTCTCTAACCTCAAACTTTACTACAAAGTGGTAATAATCAAAACAGCATGGTACTGGAACAAAGGCAGAACTGCAGACCAATGGAACAGAGTTGAATACACGGACATCTCCCCTCAATCATATGATCATCTAATCTTTGACAAAGGTGCAAGAAATGTGAAGTCGAGTAAGGAAAGCCTCTTTAACAAATTGTGCTGGCATCACTGGACAGCTACATGCAAAAAAATGGGCTCAGAACTCTGCCTAACACCATGTACAAAAGTAAGATCAAAATGGATTAAAGACCTCAACATCAGACCAGAAACCATAAGGTACATTGAAGACAAAGTTGGCAAAACCCTCCATGACATTGAGGCTAATGGAATTTTCAAAGATGCCACGCCACTGGCCAAGCAAGTGAAAACAGAGATAGATAAATGGGACTATCTTAAACTAAGAAGCTTCTGCACCTCCAAAGAAACAGTGACCAAAATACAAAGACAGTCTACAGAATGGGAAAGGATATTCACCGAATACACATCTGACAAGGGGTTGATATTAAGGATATACAAAATACTGGTTGAACTCCACAAGAAGAAAACATCCAACCCCATCAAAAAATGGGGCAAGGAAATGAACAGAGACTTTCTCAAAGAAGAAATCCGAATGGCAAAAAAGCACATGAGAAAATGCTCTACATCATTAATCATCAGGGAGATGCAGATCAAAACCACAATGAAATACCATCTCACACCTCAGAGACTGGCCTACATTCAAAAGAACAAAAGCAACCGATGCTGGCGCGGATGTGGCGAGAAAGGGACACTCCTTCACTATTGGTGGGAATGCCGACTGGTTCAGCCCTTTTGGAAAACAGTATGGACGTTCCTCAAAAAATTAGAAATTGAGCTCCCATTTGACCCAGCGATACCACTCCTGGGAATATATCCCAGAGAGGCAAAAATGTGTAGTCGAAGTGACATTTGCACTTGTTTGTTCATTGCAGCACTCTTTACAGTAGCCAGAAACTGGAAGAAACCTGAGTGCCCAAGAACAGATGACTGGTTAAAGAAACTTTGGTATATCTACACAATGGAGTACTATGTAGCTCTTAGAAAAGATGAAGTCATGAACTTTACATACAAGTGGTACAATATGGAAAGTATCATGCTAAGCGAAATGAGTCAGAAAGAGAGGGATAGACATAGAAAGATTGCATTCATCTGGGGGATATGAAATAACAAAATATGAGATCAATACCCAAGAATAGCTGAGATCAACATCAGGAGGATTACTCCATAGCTAAGAGGCCAGCCGGGTATTCTAGGGGAAAGGACAGTTCAGATAGAGAAGGGAGCACCAAATGGAGGGTGTTTGGAGGATACTCCCAGGAGGGGAGATGCAGGTTGAAAGTAGACTGGACTGAACATGTTTGCCACTCAGTGCCTCTTTTGCTGATCACAACACCCAAAAGGAGAGAGAAAACAATAGGAAATGCCCTGCCACAGTGTCAGGGGGGGATGGGGGAATGGGGGGGGGGGAAGGGATATTATCCTTGGTGGTGGAAAATGGGCACTGGTGGAGGGATGGGTATTTGATCATGGTATGACCGAAATCCAAGCACAAAACTTTGTAAGTCGACAACTGTACCTCATGGTGTTTCACTAATAAAAATTAAAAAAAAAAGGTTTCTGCCATAAATTTCTGCTTAACACCCTAATTTCTTAATGTGTCTTGTTTTTACTCTGGCATGTGTCACTTTTATTTCCCTTGAGATTTCAGGGTTCATTCCCCAGAACTCATTTACCGGGTAGATTGGCTTCCAAAACAGAATGCTTACATTATTACAAGTGAAGTTTATGAATTTCAACCTAGTTTTCCCTAAAGCTTGTTCCCAGGTGTATGCAAAACCAGAACAACTTTGCTATTGTTGTCAAACAGGGCCACTTTACATGCTAAGTGCAGTACCAACCAAGCAGTCTGTTTCTGTCATGAGTTGGCTATGCAAAGCAGTTTTATTTTTCAAGTATCAAAGGTAAAGGTAATTTCAATTTAAATTACAGCCAGGTGATGAAAAGACAGAAGTATAAGAATGGCACTATTACTTAAAGCAAATGTTCCATAGAAGAAAAGCACTTTATTTTTTGTTTATAATTGTTGCTTTTTTAATTTGGATGTGGTGTTCAGGGGCTATTCCTGGCTTTGAAATTACTCCTGGTGGTGTCTAGGGACCATATGGGATGCTGGGTGCTGGGATAGTACCTGGATCAGTCACATGCCAGGCAAATTCCCTGCCCCCTGTACAATTATTCTCTCCACTTGTTTATGAATTTAAATAAACTTGATAAAGCAATGATAGACCTGTACTTTGAAGCAATGTTTAACAATAAACAGTAATGATGCCACACATGGGATGCCAGGAATCAAACCTGGGTCAGCCGTATGCAAGACAAATGTCCTACCGGCTGTAGTATTACTTTATCCCCATGATGCTGGAATTTTCTAAACCTCCATCCACATACTTACCTTGCTCCTGACTCTCTTCATTGCTAGCTGATTAGCAATGAAGCCCCCCAAACTCCTGCTGTGTGTGCCATCCATAAATTCAAAGCCAAGGGGTTCTGTGACTTCCATACAGGAAGCCCTTGTGTGCCCGCCATGAAGGGGCTTGCTGGCTCAGGCAGGACAGTGAGGGCCCTGGCTGTGCGGGTGGAGCTGGAGGGCCAGGCGTCCTCTGTTATCCCTCTGGTCTCAGGAGAACCCAGACTCAGATACTGATTGCTGACCCTGATCTTGAGTTTGTTTGCTTGTCTGTTGAGTCCATTTGTCTCTCTGTTTTGTCCATTTGTCTGTCTGATGAAGCGTTGCTGCCTCCCTTCATCACGATTACGATCATCCTGTTGTTCGTGGATTGCCTAGAGCAGGCAACATTAATGTCTCCTTCGCCCTAGTCCTGAGATTTTAAAAAGTGCCACATTCAAGGCTCTTTCAGGGCTAGGAGAATGAGACCCATCATTGTTACTGGTATTTGGCATATTGAGTACACCACGGGAGTTTGCCAGACTCTGCCGTGTGGGCAGGTTACATTCAGTAAACTGCCAGATTGTCCAAAGTAAGAATGAGATAATAAGCGCTTCTGGGAGCTGGGTTTTATAGTCTCTGGGTCTTGGCCATTGATGTGATTACATGGCACTGGAGGGCATTTGGAGGATGTGACCCCTGCCTACTGGAAGATGGAGGATCTGGGTGGAGGATGCTCAGCCCCTATCCAAGCAGGCTTGGAGATCTCAGCCCTGGGACCCGCATGCCTTTGTTCCTCTGCTGGTACCTTCATGCGTGTGGAGAGTGGTCTTAGTATGGTTGTGGCTGGTTCTGGAGGTATTTGGCTGCCGGGGCTCTGCTCGGCCAGAGAGGGAAACTCAACCCGCCCCCCTCCAAGGGGTCCCAGCGAGGACAGCCAGGTGCAGGGGCAGTAGACCCTGCGCTCTCTGTGCTGTTCTCTTCTGGGAGCTGGGTTTTATAGTCTCTGGGTCTTGGCCGTTGATGGGATCACATGGTGCTGGGCGGGGGGAGCAGGTGGGCAGTTGGTGGGTGTGACCCTGCCTACAGATGGCTAATGGTTGGTGTTATTAAAACAATGTCATCAGCAAAGTGAAGGTGGGGTAGTTGCCAAACGCCTCTCTTTACATCAAAGATCACTTCTTTGTAGAATGGTGAGATCCTGGTAGTGAATCCGCAATACAGCTCACGGAGGATCTTGATGTATTGGGCTTGAATGCCCTGATTGGCTAGGGCTTCAATGACCGCTTCCATCTCAACAGAATCAAAGGCCTTCTTTAAATCAATGAACGTTAAACAGAGTGGCATCTTGAACTCCCGAGAAACCTCAATGAGTTTGGTTATTGTGTGAATATGGTCGATGGTGCTGAATCCTTTGCGGAACCCGGCTTGCTCGCATGGTTGTCCTTCATCTAGTGTTCTGCCAATCCTATTTAGGATGACTCGAGTGAACAACTTGTAGATGACAGACAATCGGCAGATCGGGCGATAGTTGCCAATGTCATGGATGTCTCCCTTCTTGAACAGTAGTATGGTCCTGCTGGTTTTCCATTGGGATGGAACCTTGCATTCAGACAGGTAGCGAGTGAAGAGCCGAGACAGTGTATTGATGAGTACTGATGGCAGGTTCTTCAGGTGTTTAGGTCTGACCTTGTCTGGGCCGGGTGCTGAGAAGGATGAGAAAGGAGAGGCCGACAAAATATCAAGGCCGAACTAGGCTGCCACAACAAAGGAAGACAAAAATGATCATCTGTACTTTCATTGCACGTATGCTAGCATCAGATACATTTATCGAGGACCTGATGGTACAAGCGCGAATGATCAAGTACGACATCATTGGTCTGACAAGAAGGCACGAATCTCACCATGCCGTTTTCGACACTGGAGAAGAATTGTTCCTTGGAACATGTGATAAAAGAGGTGTTGTAGGCGTCGGTGTCCTTGTCAACACAAACTTGGCCAAGAGCATTGATTCATTCAAATGCCTAACAACCTGAATTGGACGTTTACATTTGAATAGATGTGGTTCACTGCCTGCAGTTTCTATCTTCGTTGTCTATGCACCAACATCTCATTATGATGAAAGAGAAATCGAGAAGTTCTACATGGAGCTGGAGAAGTTCTATAAAGAAGACCACACCTTCTACAAGATCATTGTGGGTGATTTTAATGCCAAGATAGGACCGAGAAGATCAGTTGAAGAACTTCACATCGGGACGCATGGCCTAGAATGGAACGAACAGGGTGAGAGACTGAGTTCATCATGTCGACCAAGACCATCCATGGTAACTCACAGTTCCAGAAGGCCGAATCTAAACGATGGACATGGGAGTCTCCCGGTGGACGATTCCACAACGAAATAGACCACATTATATTCAATCAACGGTTTTGCCTGACTGATGTCGCGGTTGTCCCAAAATTTCGAACGGGATCGGTCCACCGTCTCCTTCATGCAAAATTCTACTTCACAGAGCGGGGAGAAAGGGCTGCAAAGTTCAAAAAGACAACTCTCAGAACGACCACCAACTGGGAACTCTTTGGCACTATTGCGGCAACATGGGAACATGCCATTGTCGACAACATTGACGAGGAATACAATCGACTGGTTCAGCACCTCCATGAATGTGCGAGGAACGCCAAGAGAGAGATAGCCACAAAAAAACGCCTGTCTTTGAAAACTCTTGAGCTAATTCGCCATTGTGGTTTGGCGCATGCCTCAGGCAACCGCAAGCTAACATCCGAGCTCGCAAAGCAGTGTAGAGATGTGATCAAGGAAGACCTCAAAGAGAGAAGAGCAGAAGTACTGGTAGATGCGGCAGAAGCTGGGAAAAGTATTCGTTACGCCGCCTGTCCTTCACCAACTACAAGACCAAGATGACTGCCCTCCGACGTCCTGATGGATCCATCACATCCTCCAGAACGGCAATGGAGAAGATTATCCATGACTTCTACTCAAATCTCTTCGATAGCCATGTCCACTTGCCGACATACCAAATTCCACAGGATGGATATGTCATTCCCAACGTTCTCCCTTCCGAAATCCGACACGCCATTTCGTCGGTAAAGAAACAAACAGCACCCGGCCCAAGAATACTAAGATACCGTAAAAAAACTAAGAATGTATAAAATTTAATTTTTCTGAATATTCTCTTTTTAACTTCATGTGATTGGCAAAATGTATTATTAAATTTGTAGTTATAATTAACAGGTAGTTATACACATTTTCATATACTTCATGATCTCAAGGTGTTTAAATATAATTGTGTTATAAAAATATTACTGTCACCGTCCTCCCGTTGTTCATCAATTTGCTCGAGCAGGCCCAGTAACGTCTCCATTGAAGACTTTGTTGTTACCATGTTTGGCATATCAAATATGTCACGGGGAGCTTGCCAGGCTCTGCCCTATGGGCGAGATACTCTCGGTAGCTTGCCGGGCTCTCCGAGAGGGGCAGAGGAATGGAACTCGGGTTGGCCATGTTGGCTGTGTGCAAGGCAAACGCCCTACCGCTGTGCTATCACTCCAGCCCTATAAAAATATAAGATTACTAAATATAAAAGAAATTACAGCATGCAATATAACCTCTCTCAGTGTTCTAGGGAGCAGTCTTTTGCAAAGACACATATAGTTGAAAGAATAATTTTGATGTAATGAGGACATTTGGTCACAAGCAGTTTTAAAATTTAAATTGATAGACTGTACTAATTTTTCTTTTCTCTGTACAAATTTGAGAGCAATTTAACTTTGCTATTACTAAAACTATTCATCCATAAAATTAGAATATTAATGGTTTTTACACCAATAGATGATTATCAGGAAAAGACAATAATATACATTAATTTTATATAATTTATGGTATGTAAAGTATTTAAATCATACCATTATAACTGTAATATTGTTCTTTTACTTTATGTTCTTCCTTTCACAATTTCATGCAATATTTTATAAGTAAATACATTTCATTTGAATGCTTATTTGTAATTTTTCTTTATCCTGGAATCTAAACTAAATTATTACTAACTTACATACTAATATTCTTGTTTATACTTATGTTTACAGAATACAAATATAAAATCTAGCTTCTTTCTATGAGCATACTATACCATTTCAACCAAATTAATAATGGTCAAGTGATTGAGAGATAGTAGAAAAGAAAAGGATTAAAGGTAAAGATAAAGGCCCTCCCGTTGATCGTCGATTTGCTCGAGTGGGCCCAGTAACGTCTCCATTGGAGACTTTGTTGTTACTGTGTCTGGCATATCGAATACTCTCGGAAGTTTGCCGGGCTCTCCGAGAGGGGTGGAGGAATCGAACTTGGGTCGGCCATGTTGGCCGCTTGTAAGGCGAACGCCCTACCCGCTGTGCTATCGCTCCTTATTTCCAGTTTTATATTCAAGTATATTTCTTAGCATATTCAATTTTTAAGGCACATTTGACTTTTTCTTAACATATATAAGCAAAGCAATAAAAATGAGAGGTGAGGTGATTAAAATGTTTTCCCACAAATTTTATATTAAATGTGGTAGCTTTTTGAGAATACATATTCTTTAGAAAATAATATACATATGTATATCTTTATATATGTACCAACATCCCTCCCTCTCATCACCTCCCACTCCACCAACTCAAATAAATGGATCATTTCTCCCATATTCCTTATATAATTTCCTTACATATATCTGGCTTTTACATTAGAGATTTCTTGTGATTTTTAAGCAAATCGAGAAATTTTAATGACTGAAAATGTTAAAATATAAAGACCCACAATGGGGAAATTCTTATATTAACACACGAATCAATAACTTTGATGGTGATATCAAATGTGAAAGTAAAAATGCTCTCCAAATATAGCCAAGGAATATTTAACCTCTATTGATAGAATATTCTGAAAGCCTGGTAACAACTAAATGTGACAAATTTGGTAGTGCTCTCAGTAATTATAAAAATTAGTGAGATACACGTATCAGAAAGCAATTTTAAAATTTAATTTAGTTAATTTTGTTTTTGGGGTCACTTGTAGCATCGCTCAGGGATTACTTCTGGTGGGATTGAGGAACCATCTGTGGGGCCGTGGGATTGAACCCAGGTCAGATTTATGCAAGGCAAGATCCTTACCTGCTGTACTATCTCTCCGACATCCAGAAAGCTATTTTATTTGTTTTTCTACATCATCTCTTTTTTTTTTCCTCAATTTTTTTTTTGGTTTAAAATACTGTTAGTAATAGATTGTCACAGACATAATTCTAATGCTACACCCATCACCAGTGCACTCAATCCTCCCTCTCCCAAGGGCTCCGACACCCCTCCCTCTCATTATCCCCCCACCACCCCACCACTACCTCCAACCCACCAACTCAATTGTGGTGTGGATCATTTCTCCATTTTGTTGATTTAATTTCTTTATATCCTTATTAAACAAAAGTTTCTACAAGGAGAAAGAAAAGCCAGAGGGTTTGGGATATGAAGAGTATCAAAAACAAGGAAGAGAAATGGAAATTTTTGGAAGTTTATTCACCAAAAGGTCTGGAACAATAGCACAGCAGTAGGGCATTTGCCTTGCACCCAGCCAGCCCAGACAAGCCGGTTTGATTCCTCTGCCCCTCTTGAAGAGCCTGGCAAGCTACCTAGAGTATCTCGCCCTCACGGCAAAGCCTGGCAAGCTACCCGCGACATATTCGATATGCCAAACACAGTAACAAGTCTCAAAATGGAGACGTTACTGTTCCTGCTCGAGCAAATCAATGAACAACGGGAGGACAATGGACAATTTACCAAAAATAGTGAACTTTCAGAAGAAGCATGGTCTGAATTAGTGAGAGATGTTTCCCACACGTTTAGATTTCCTTTGGCATATTTTCCCCAGCCACCACAGCATTATAACCTACATTTTTGTGAAGCAACTGTTTAATTCAATAAGAATAATGACTTCTACATTATTAACTTGCCCTTGGAGCAATTGCTCAGGAGGAGACTACCCAGAAAACCTGAAAGTACTTTTAGGACTGAAGTCTGGAATGACCGAAAACATAGGTTCTGAACAGACAGACACAAAATAGATATTAGCAAAAAAAAAAAAAAATCAAAGTGGGAAATAACTGTCTGTGTTCTCCTTGGGAAAATAGCTAGAGGATGACAACACTTTTTTCCCTATGATCCTGTTTCACAGCAGAAGATATTTCCTGAGAGTGAGCAAAATAATCGAAATGTTGATGTTTTCAAAAGACCCTATCAGCTCTTGCCATTTTCAGTTCTGCAGATGTAATGCTCAGTAGACAATGTTCAAACAATCTAGCAAGCTGAACTCTGATTTAAAAGATTCTGAAACACTTTCTAAGTTTAATAAATTGATCTCTGGCATCATCTTTGTTACATTGATATTATTGTCATTATGCTATTCACAATCACAAATCACAAATCATCCTGTTAATCGTCGATTGCCTCGAGCAGGCCCCAGTAACGTCTCCTTCATCCTAGCCCTGCGATTATATTCAAGGCTCTTTAGGAGAATGAGACCCATCATTGTTACTGGTATTTGGCATATTGGGTACGACACAGGGAGTTTGCCAGACTCTGCCATGTGGGCAGGCTACATTCGGTAGCCTGCCAGTTTTTCCAAAGTAGGAATGAGATAATAAGATGTCATAACCGCGCAGTTCCGGGAGCTGGTTTTTATAGTCTCTGAGTCTTGGCCATTGATGGGATTACACGGCGCCAGGGGGCCAGTTGGTGGGTGTGACCCCCGCCTACTGGAATTTGGAGGATCTGGGTGGAGGACGCTCAGCCCAAATCCGAGTAGGCTTGGAGATCTCGGCCCCAGAACCCGCGTGACTTTGTCCCTCTGCCAGTACCTTCATGTGTGAGGAGAGTGGTCTCAGCATGGTGGTGGCTGGTCCTGGAGGTCTTTGGCTGCTATTATGTTATTTAAAAATTGATGTTAATAGTTGATAGCCACAAAAATATAAATAATGTTAGATGCTTATTTGGGGTTAATACTATTTTCTTCTTCCTCTAGCAAAATATTACATTAACCATATAATTGAATTTTTCTTGACATAGAAATAAAACTTGCTATTTTACTTGAAGAGTAGCAGTAGTCATTTTAAATAAACAAAACATATATTGTGTTTTCAAGATCTGTAGGACAACTTTTATCTTCTTACAGCCTATAATAAAAGTTTTTTGCATTAATTTAAGTGTAGTACATTCTTATCAGTTGATGGCTTGGGTACATTGTCTTTTAAGGTTGTGATTGTATGGTTTTGTTTTTCTGCTTATTTTTGTGAAGACCAAACAGGAAAAGTGGTAAATAAAAAAAAAATAGCTTTTATTCTTAGATCAGATGCTACTAAAAATCTGGGTCTGAGAAAGGCAAAATTATTACATTACTAAAATACTACATTTAATATTATTTATAACTTTCATTATTTACATATTTATATGTGTATTTAAATAGTATAAAAGCTCAGATATATTTTTATATAGATATATTACTGATACTTATCTAGGTCACGGTCACAGTCCTCCCCTTGTTCATCGATTTGCTTGAGCGGGCCCAGTAACGTCTCCATCATGAGACTTGTTGTTACTGTGTTTGGCATATCGAATACGTCACAGGTAGCTTGCCAGGCTCTGCCGTGCAGGCGAGATACTCTCGGTAGCTTGCTGGGCTCTCTGAGAGGAGCAGAGGAATCGAACTTGGGTCAGCCATGTTGGCCGCTTTAAAGGCAAATGCCCTACCGCTGTGCTATACTTATCCAGAATTAAGAAAAATAGAACAAGATATAATAGCCACAATATACTGAAAAGAAAGCTAGCAATAAATTTATTATAATCATGGAAACAATATAAAGATAGTACAAGGAATCAGAAGTAATAATTCAAAAGTTTTTCATTTTTTTAAACTTTAAAATCTCATTTGCATGCATGTAATTAGCATGATATATTTTATACACATCTTTAAACATCTGAAGAAATATTTTCATGTCTAAGTGAGCTCTTAGAAAAGCATAAAATAATCAAAGTTAAAAAAAAACTATCAGTATCATCATTAAATAGTGAGTGTTTTACTTCGATCTTCTGTTCTGTCATATTTTGTCTTGGCAGACCTGCTGCTTTGGCAGGAATGTATTATCTAGAGCTACTATTTCGACAAGGACAAGAGATTCAAGGTGTACTGTATCTGTCAGAGCAGGGAGAAGGTGAAGGTGACAGTTTAGACTAATAATGAGTGAGATGAAACCGAGAATCATCTAAGATGCCTCCCAAGGATTTTCCTGTACAAAAACGTGCCCATAAATGCGCCCTTTAAATGAACACACATTTTCTTTGCAAGACCACTAAAAATGCCATTGCCAATAAGTTTACAAATTTCCTTCGAACTGATTTGCTTTATTTTTCAATGTTACCTCGTTCCAGAATTTTTTAGAAATATCATTTCCATTGTGAAAGGTCAGTATAGAGATATTTGACCTTTCACTGATTTAAGGTGAATCCCAAGAGTAGTCCTAAAAGGACTGTTTTATTTTTTACTTCCTGCTCGACCCAGAGCTTATGTCCATTTCTAATTACAAAACCAGATATCATCCAAAAGTTTTTAAATGTCAAAATAATTATTGACCATAAAATAGAAATGGTTTTCTATATATTCTCTAATATAAACATTTTAAGTTTGCAGATCATTTAGTCAAATACAGAAACATAAGGAATCATACTGAAATCCTATCAAATGTCTTAAACTTCATTTTCTGAGAACATTGTCTTTTGTCATATGTCAGTGTGTGTTTATAGCATACAGATTAGTAATGATGGATAGGAAGCCTCTGAAAACATTTAATGAGAAAGTATGAAGATGATCAGAGCTGAGTGATTGAATTGATTATAAAATAGTAGCAATTCACAGAATTAACTCTAGAATATTTTCGTCAATGTTCTTGAGACTTACATAATTTTGCTCAGACTTCTTTCTCTGCCTGGAATTAATTGATTTTTATTGAATCTATTCATATTGTAAAGATGATCTCTTCTGTGAGGCTTGAAAATTCTTCTGACATAAGACTTGATCCTTGGGGGCCAGAGCGGTAGAACAGCAAGTAGGGCATTTGCCTTGCATGCAGCTGACCCAGGTTCGATCCCTGGCATCACATATGGTCCCCCAAGCTCCGCCAAGATTAATTCCTGAGTGCAGAGCCAGGAGGAGCCCCCGAGCATCGTCAGGTATGACCCAAAAAGCCCAAAACAAAAACCAAACATAAGACTTGATTCTTTCCCTGTCTGTGTATACACTCCTATTGAAGTACATAATGGCAAGAAACTTTACCAAGCCATTTGGTAGTGATATAAACATGGTGCAAGTATTTTTTAAATTGCAGTTGCCTTGAAAGCAGACCCGTGATGAACTCCTGGTGCTTCAACCCTTGCTTTGCAGCACTGTTATTGGCAGCATCTCTATCTGGATGAAGGTTGAGACTTTTTTCTTAAACTTTACCTTAGAGCTTGAATATTAGAGGAGGGTGGGGTGGTGGCAAGCTCAAGTTTTGATCTGATGTTAGTAATATACTTTCACACCACATAGATAAAGAAATAGACTCTGAAATTTCAAAATAGCCCCAAGAATAAAAAAAATCTAAATTTGCTTCTCTGTTTTTTGGAGGATGAATGTCATTTGCATATATCATTGACAGTACTTAATTAGTTCATGCATGGCCACTATTCCACTTTGCCAATTATAAAATCTTAATATATCATATTTATTTATCCTTTGGAAATCAGAAGTGAGGTTGATTTTAGATAATTCCCCAAGGAATAATTATCATCAATATATATCTGTTTTGAAAGAACTTCAAGATATGATTCAAAAGAAAAGATGTACTAACAAGTATAGATATTTTCTTGCTAATAAACTGTAACTTCTTGGTAAAACATTACCAGTCAAATCTTATTGTAAAATGATAGCAGAATTGTGTACTTTTGCCTGTGACAATTTAAACTTGAGCTATTGAATCTAAGAGTATAAAAAAGTCACAATTAGTTTTAAGTTGCATCATCAGTTAAAAATTTTTGTGGAATAAATTCAAACTAAAATGTAAGGGTGCATATTCTTTATCTGAGTTCAATGAGGTATGAATTTTTCCCTGGAGTATCAATTTCTGAGTGCAGAAACCATGGAAGACAATTCAGATGAGAGGATGATTACTCCACCAAGCATTCGCAAGAAAACTCTGAAATTGGGTTGAACTTAGAAAACAATTCTTAGGTTATAACTATCTTTCTCTGGAAATAAGATTAAAAATCAGTTTGGTCTAAAATTTTAGCCTCATGAAATGGTTAAGTCTTCCACAAATCTTTACATTAAGTTAGAAATTAGTTTATCTTCTGATGGAGCACACTGTGGAAAGAGGAATTTTACAACAAATTGCTACAAATTGCACTCTGAACACAGAGCAGTTTGAAAGTAGATAAGCCTTTTTGAGGAACTCAGAATCCTTCATTAAATTCATGTTTGGGGGCAGGAATGATTCAGTGATTAGAGAGATAAAACAAGGTTTATAAAATTCAGTTTGAAGTGGAGGGGAATCATAGGTTTAGTAAAATTACCCAATAACTCGAAAACACCTGACTCTAAATATTTGGTTAAAACACTCCTTATGAAAATTATTTGGGATCCCATACAAATAGAGCAGACAATGTGTAGCATATTTCTAAATAAGTTGGGTACAACTCACCTATACAATGAAAGTTATGGCTTTATGTACTTCAAGCATAGAATTCCGCAATTTATATCTGAAATTCATTACATTGTTTTTGGTCAGTCAATGGGTGATGTCTATTGCATGGCTACATAAAACTGTTTTTCTCTCTTGGCAAGCATAAAAGCATATGCAATGGCCAAGAGAGATACACAGTGGGTCAGGCCTTGCATGCATTAAACTCACTTTCGATCCCAGAATTCCATGTTGCTTCCTGAACACAGATCCAGGAGTTAGGGCTGTGAGTCTCTAGATGTGTCTCACCCCAAAATCACATGTAGTGAGCAAAGCCGTAAGTTATTTGCTTGTGAATATAACTATCCATGATGTACTAAACTTTTCCTTTTTTTTTTAACATAACTTGTGAAATCCCATTATTTTACCACCCCTTGATTCAGGAACTATTTTGACTTGTTTTTTAATCTCTTTACAATGATTTTCACAAGTTTCCTTACAGTATTTTCATTTTCTTTTCTTCACGTGTTAGAGTTTAAAAGATCTTTGACAGATTGTAATGACTTGGTCTGATTCCTTATTTTTCTTTCTTTTTTTTAACTAAAGCAGAATAGATATTCATAAAGGTAACTCCCGTGGCTAACTGTCACCCAATTTCAGTGACTCTAAATGGTTGGCAGCTGGCACGAAGTTCATATTGGAACTCTGAGAGCTAAGATAGAAGAGGCAAATTTAATGCAAATTCTAAAAAGAGATGTATTTATATATCCTTATTTTGGTGAGAAAAAAGCAGATGGCTTATGGAGAACTCTGGAAATATGAAAAAGTTTTTCTGTCTAATATTTGAGAAAGAATAAGAAGGAAATGTGGTAACAGTGATTGAAGTGGCCTCCAATAAAAATGTTAATCAAGCGACTGATTTCTTCCTATTCTTGATCGTAATGATGGTATAACGATTTCAGAGTAGATAAGAAGAAAATAGTAAATGTTTCCATCACTGACTTTCCCTTCAAAGAGGACATAGTCAAAGGTAAATCCATACTTACCGCTTGCTGTGTGTGCCCCATGTCATCTTCTGCTTTCTATGCATTTCCTAAAATAGTTTAGATATATAACATTACTATGCTGGTATTTTTCAGTTTTATGGGGGTTTGTTGACAGAAATTTTTTAAGCAAAATCTGAATGGAAAGATATAGTCAGGATGACAAATTATCTCAATATATTTTTCTATAGACAGTTATAAAATTTTGCATTTGGCAGTTAATGCTCTTTTCACTGAGTCAATCTGAGAATTGCATAGTGCTTAATGAAAGATTATAGTGCATTTTCTCACAATAGCCTGTAGGTGTAATTTTTTCTTAAAATAAAATTTGAAATAAAAAATTTGAAGGGAAAAGAGCAATGGAAATCTTATAAATGTGCTATATATACACAATTTTGTCACATATTTACTCCTTTTACTTTCTGTCTGAATTGATACATTGTTGGCAACACTATGATAGAAATGGTATATCTTATAAGTTTAATGTTTACTCAAAATCATTTCTATTGAATGCCATTAAAGAAATAATAACTCATTTGGTACATTTGTGGTGGTTTTTAACTAAGTGACCTTTCCCAAAATGCATCATTTTAGAAAATATTTCCCCCTACCCCACCCCCACCCCTCCATGTAATAGCTGTTTAACTTACAGCATCAGTACAAAGTAACTTGGCTTATAGCCAGGCTTCATCTTCTGTCTAGTTACAGAGCTATAGTTTCCCTGAATAAGGAAATCTAGAGGCAATAGTGACTGATAGCAAAGGCTGATGTGGTTTCTGGCTCTCATGCCATAAATAAACTTTGCACAGGACACAGGAGAGCAGATGTAAGTAAATTGTGCTATAAGTTTGATAAAATGTCATCACTTCTACTGGAAGAGTTACCTCAAGAGCTTCCCTACAGATGTCAGTAGAGAGGCTACGGAATGATATTTTCTGGGTCAGAATCCTGGCTTTTCCATTTCTCAGTGTGGGAACCTGATCGAAAACCACCACAAATGTACCAAATCAGTTATTATTTCTTTACTGGCATTCAGTAGAAATGATTTTGAGTAAACATTAAACTTATAAGGAAGATATACCTTTCTGTACCTCGTTTCACACTTTATAAATGGTGAAGTTAGCAGTCCACATATTAAAGAGTTTTGATAAGGATTAAATGACTAAATATC
This sequence comes from Sorex fumeus, assembly GCF_029834395.1. Classification (NCBI taxonomy): domain Eukaryota; kingdom Metazoa; phylum Chordata; class Mammalia; order Eulipotyphla; family Soricidae; genus Sorex; species Sorex fumeus. The sequence goes on along the minus strand of NW_026606085.1, from coordinate 9,345,721 downwards.
TGTAAAATGATTACAACAAACTTAGGGCATGATAGATACTATATAGATAGGTGTTAATTAAATAATAAACATTTTCTTAAGTTAGAAACATTCTTCAAAGGAAAGCCAGTGGAGGAGGGTGGGTAGATTGGCAATGTTTTTGTTATTTGATACAATATTTCACAATCACAATCACAACCATCCTGTTGTTCATCGATTGCCTCGAGCAGACCCCAGTAACGTCTCCTTCATCCTAGCCCTGAGATTTTTAAAAAGTGCCATATTCAAGACTGTTTCAGGCTTAGGAGAATGAGACCCATCATTGTTACTGGTATTTGGCATATTGGGTACACCACGGGGAGTTTGCCAGACTCTGCCGTGTGGGCAGGTTATATTCGGAATCCTGCCAGTTTGACCAAAGTAAGAATGAGATAATAAATTTTATAGTCTCTGGATCTTGGCCATTGATGGGATTACACGGCGCCAGGGGGCTATTTAGTGGGTGTGACCCCTGCCTACTGGAAGGTGGAGGATCTAGGTGGAGGATGCTCAGCCCCGATCCGAGCAGACCTGGAGATCTCAGCCCCGGGACCCGCATGATACAATATTTAAATTTGAATATTTGAGTTAGCCATACATACTTGAGAGCTTGTTTGGAGGCCGGAGTGATAGCACAGCGGTAGGGCGTTTGCCTTGCACGCAGCCAACATGGCCGACCTGAGTTCGATTCCTCCGCCCCTCTCGGAGAGCCCGGCAAGCTACCGAGAGTATCTCGCTCACATGGCAGAGCCTGGCAAGCCACCCGTGATGTATTCGATATGCCAAACACAGTAACAACAAAATCTCCAATGGAGACGTTACTGGGCCCGCTCGAGCAAATCTATGAACAACGGGAGGGCCTTTACCTTTAATACATACTTATTTTTTTGGATACAAGTACAAAGCAATATAAAGTATTTAATTACAACACATTAACTACTGTGATTAATGTGCTAGAATAGAATTTGTTCCATCTTGACAGTGCATGGTTATTATAGTTTTTTTCTCATAATATCTAATTTTTATGGTAAAGCTGAGATTCAAATATTTAAAGAGTAAGTTTACCTAGCTGTGATTGCATGATATGGATTCAAACTTGTAACTACCACTTTATCTGAGACATTATCATTTACTAGTTGTGTAACTTAGAGGATCTTTGTTTTTTATGTATTTAAAATGAACATACACATTCCTCTGTTGCATGGTCACCAGAAGCTTAAAACCTCAATAAAAAAACTTGACACATTCAAGGTGCTAAACAAACATTGACTTAAGGACACTGAGAAAAGTAAGCTTGTGAGCATGTTGGGCAGGGCTGAAGGTGATTTTAGAAATGCATGTGAATAGCAGACACTTACTGGCTTGGTATTTAGATTAACTATAAGCAAAAAAAGACACTTCATTTTCTTTGAAACTCACCCCAAAAGATAAGTACTGCCATTTCCAGACTTTGCATGTGAGATAGCTGATGTGGAATAGTTAGATAACTCCTGTGACTTCAGAGGAGCTGTTAATTTGGGGAGAAATGGAGCTATTGAACCTGAGGGTGCTTGCTTGGCCTTTGGGGACCCGGCTGACACTGGGAGGCACGAATGTGCACAGGCTAGCCTGATAATTCAAGATAACTTCTCATAACTCTCTTCTTCACCAAAAACCATCGTTAGGGAGAAGAAACACCAACATCCATTTCTGTTGGCCTTTCTCTCAGTTGGTTCTTGTTCAATGCGTCTGCAAATGAATGAAGCTCTGAGTGATGCCTCCATGCAGAATTTTGGTGCTGCAAACAACAGGTTCTTTTCAGTTCTTCTATGGACATGTCTTTAAATATAGGAGGTAGAGTGAGAGTTTGACTTCTCTTTAAATTAAATAGCAAAGCTGCCCTAGACTCTGGAGAGTTGGTAACCCCCTACAATAACCAAACCTCAAGTTTTGTGTATGAAGAGTCAGTCTTTTCTCCTCACTGATTTATCTCCTGATCTTATTATACACAATTAAGGATCCTTCATTCTGTAATTCCCTATAAAGTTTTAACTTCTCCTATGCTGTGTAATAATGACAGATTCCCTGTTTAACATTTTATGCTTTCTCTTTACTTATTTATACTACAGCATGATGCCACTGGCCATTTGTCAAATAAAATTTACCCAATACTAGCACAGAATAGGTAATGAATTTGTATAAATTAACTTGAAACCTCTGTAGCATAAAAATATATGGATACTTGATAATGACAGAGAAACATTCTGGAAGAGATGTCACCAATACTTTCAGCAAATTCTAGACACTTTTCTTAGGTGACTTTCGCTAGCCCCCTTTAATTTTTTCACAGATAGGCTAAAAAGCTATTAGGTGTACATAGACAACAAAATATGTAGTACACTTTCTGGTATCTAATGGCACAGCGTGAAAATAGCAATTTCCCAGTGGTCATACAGAAGAGGTCTTTAAAATGCTAAATATTACAGAGTTTCCAGGTTTCTTTGTCTTTAGGTAGATACCTAGAAATGTACCATGTTCTCCTTATAGATGTGAAACCGTGATTCAGTTCTTCCTGAACAGACACCTGCCTCCAGCGAGCTATACTGCAAATGTTATGGAGACTGTTTGGAATCTGCCCCGAGAGCAGAGCAGCACCATGCAGTGGGGCTGTGGATGGCAGGCTTCCCTGTGTGCATGGTGAGAGCCTCTGCCCTGACCATGTTTCAGACATGGCTGATCTTTGTCTCCCAGGGTCCTCTATTTCCTCCTTAGGGACTGCACATGACATGCAGTGTCTGGGATGGAGCTCCAGACACAGGGTTGAGCATTCTGCCACTTGAACTCTGTCCCTGTCTCCACTTTCCTTTGTGCCTTTTGGTGGTTTCTGCTCAGTTTTGTTGATCCTTTTTGCTAGCATTGAGGAGTGTTTTCTTGTGTGTGGGACCATGAAACTCCACTGAATCCCACAGGGAATCCATCTCTGCAGTCCTCTCCCTCCAGCTCTGACTCAGATTTTTCCTGACCTGGTCTCTCAGCAATGTTACTCAACCCACAGCATCTTTTGGCCTCATCTGGTTGTTCTACTCAGACAGTTCTGAGGAAGGTTCATGAGTCCGCATACAGGGCAGGTGAGCCCAGCTTCTTCATCCTCTCTGTTCCTCAATCCTGGGATCAGGGGTTGGCCCTGGGTACCCTTTTCTCTTCTGAAACCATAAAGAGTAGAGGATTTTTCAATGTATTCTGCTTTTTATTTGCTGGTAAGACAAAAGAGCTACTTTCAATCTACCTGAATGCACAACTTGTGTCTAAGTTGGAAATCTCCTAGACCTATAAAATGGAGAGAGGCATATCACATGACAGACTGCTCAGGAGAATGCAATGGTTAAAGTTTATGGCCAAGGTCAGTATGAACTTCTGACTGAAATTCAGTGTAAGAACACAGAAGACACTTCTCAGCACCTGCATTTTAGTTTTGTGCATAAAGATCCATTTGGGGATTTGATAAACTATTTCAAGTATATATAAAACACATACAACTTACCCATATTTTAGCTAATAGTCTCACTTTCATCTTTAAAAATATAATTTTGAAGAGCTGGAGAGATATTACAGGGGTTGGAATGCTTCTTCTGAATGGAGCTGCTTCTGATTGCATCCCCAGCACAGCTTATCATTCTCCAAATACCACCAGGAATGACCCCTGGCTCACAGCCAGGAGTAAGCCCTGAGCACTGCCATGTGAGCACTGGCAGACACCACCCAACCCCAAGAAAATAATAGCAATAAAAATAATTTTTAGATTAAACACATTTTAATGTAACATTTTCAAATTGTTAATACAATATTTTAAAGCTCTTCAGCACACTGATGATTTTGCTTAAAATCCATGTGGTTTAAGAGTATTTGGAGATTTCTTCTCCAAAGAAAAACACCTGGAGTTGTAAATTGTAGCATGTTATAAAATTGCTCTGTTTTATCACAGTTCCTTTTTTTGCTAATTGTCCACCAAAGACTGGAAGCTTTTGATAACTTTTCTGCAAGTCAGCAGTGAAGGTAAAAATTCCCATAGGTAGTACAATAAGGAGTCCCTTGCTTTCTATACCAAAATCCGTATTGACAACTTGCCACAAGCCTTAGGGCTAAACCTAATTAGCAGAGCTTCATTTCCCAAAATAAATTAATTCAATCTAAACTTGGCTTAAAATGACTAGACTCTCACAGAACAGTTTTTAGAAAATTATTATTACAAATGAGTGACTAATTGTATATTCATGTCAGGTTTTCTTGCACATGGGAATTATCCAAAAGTAAGACAGTCTTTTGAACCACTTACAATCTGATTTCTCTTCGTGTGATATACAGTGTCCTTCATATCCTTTCCTTTACTTCACTGTCCATGTTCATCTCCCATAAAACAAAACAGAAAGACTTATGAGTATTGAGAGCATACATCACGTGTGTATATTTGTATACCTCACCTCATGCTGGGTCCTCTATTTCAAATGCTCTTTTTTCACAACTGTTGCTGGGAACCTGTGATTTGCCAATTCCATCTTGGCTCTGAACAGACCTCTCCTGAAGGATTATTTACACTGTCAATAGAGTTGAAGTCTCTACACTTATGTATAACTTTCTATGATAGCAATTTTATTATGCCAATGTTATTGTTTTGTGGTTGTTGACCCAGTTGAATTCTGCTTCCTACAGGCCAAGGATATTGACATTTCCTCTTTAGTTTCCAGACAGCCCATTAATTAAATAAATGTTCAATAAGTATTTGCAGAATGAATGTGTGAAAGAAATGAGGCCAACACCTTTTCAGCACATTGCAAGTAAATGAGATTTGCACTAGTGCAGACACTTGCCTCAAGGCATATAATTCCATTCTGAGGGTGGAGAAAGACAAAATCTAGCAGATAACATTGAATTGAGTTCCAATTATAATTTGGATGATACCTATAGTGGTATAAATCCAGGCTAATTTGGCCTTAATATTCTTCCCTTAAAGACTATTATAAAATAAATGTTCTGCTTATATAAAAGTCATTTCAAATTGCAGTGTTTTTTTTTTCCAAGTAAGCTATGGAAAGTTTAATGCTATAGACAGAACTCTCCAAAGTGTGGTACACACCATAGCCAAGATGTCCACTGAGAAGTGGGAGTAAAACTGTATTTCTGTTATTCTAAATATATAGAAAGACGGAAAGCTGTGTAAGAAGTTAAGTTACATATTTTCTCTGAAATCTTTATGTAGTTCTATGTCAGAAGATTCATATTCTACTATGCATAGATCCAACCTAGTGTATGGATTTGATTAGCTCCATAGATGCTAATATTTAATACATTTATAGTTCTCATTATTGTCTTAGTAAAAAATACTTTGTTTTTATCATTGGAGTAAGAGATCTTATAATATTTTTCTTAGAATAGTGAATGAACTCTATGTTAACTTAAAATGCAGTCAGCATGGCTATGGACTTACGACGTGTGTTCCTCCATATTTTCATGTTGGAATCTTAACTTCCAACACAATAAAATCAGCAATTAGGGTTTGGGAAAGTAATTAAGTCTTGAGAGTGAAGCCCTCAGAAATGGGACTTATAAAACATATTCTTGAGAGGGCTTCCTTTATAGTTATGGGAAGATAGAAGGAGAAAACAACCAGGTTGATCCCCCTGATGAACTTTCCTAAGAATATAATCATGCTGGCCACCTCCCTCAAATTTCCAACACTCTTTAACTAGGAGAAAGAGTAATCGTGGGTGCTGGATCTATAGTACAGCGGGTAGGGTGTTTGCCTTGCACGTGGCCGAACCGGGTTCGATTCCCAGCATCCCATATGGTCCCCCAAGCACCGCCAGGAGTAAATTCCTGAGAACAGAGCCAGGAGTAACCCCTGAGCATCACTAGGTGTGACCCCCCCAAAAAAAGCCAAAAAAAGGGTAATCGTGTTGTTAGTCAAGCACCCAGTTTATTTTGTTTTGTCACAGCAGTCTGAACTGAAAGAGGTATGAAACAGAAATCTTGTTTCACATAGTTTTTGCCACCTATTCATTCAAAATAGTCATTCATAAAGCATGAAGCACTTATCACAAATTGGGATGTCCTAACCCTAACAACTAACCAACCAACCAAGGCTGCTCTACTTCAGGGGAAGTTGCTCTCCAAGAGGAGAGCAGATGCAATAGCCAAGTTAGTCCACATAATGTGGCACAGAAATGGGAATGAAAAGCATGGGACACACAGAAATGGGAGGGTTGGAGCACTTCCTGAGGAAAAACACACTGTCACAAAGAATTTGGTGGCTTTATCTTGTTGCTTCGAGAGACAAGGTTTAACAATGTTAAGGATGTTATCACTAACTTGTTCGATTTATTCACTATGTTAATCATTTGTTAGAAAATCAAGGCATGATCAACTCCAGAAGTCTGCATAACCAGAGAGATGCTAGATTATAGATTAAGAAAGGAAGTCCTGTGGCTGGAGAGATAGCACAGCGGGTAGGGCATTTGCCTTGCATGCAGCTGACCCGGGTTCGATTCCCAGCATCCCATATGGTCCCCTGAGCACCGCCAGGAGTAACTCCTGAGTGCAGAGCCAGGGGTAACCCCTGTGCATCGCCAGGTGTGACACAAAAAGCAAAAAAAAAAAAAAAGAAAGAAAGAAAGTCCAATCATTCATATTAAAATGACAGAAAGAAATGACTAGTAAACATTCATTCATTATGAGGATGTAAAGCACTTTATCTTTCAAGGTTTTGAACTACCATGATGTAATTATTTTATAATTCATTTATAGTTGAGGAAATCTTGGTTCAGAGAAGTTAAGGAACTATCCGGACTTATGTCAAGTAACAGAACTAGAACATAAGGCATATCTCTAACTAATAGCCTTTTCACTAATAGCTAATAACTATAATAGCCTATTCAGTATGACTGTCAATTTATTTTTTAGTTTCTGCAATCTTCTTTTAATTTTAATAGCACTGAAATTAGTCTAAACAGAATGGAATCCTAGTCTTTATAAATCTGTACTGGTCTCATTTTCCTAATGTTGGTTCTTATGTAGAGCAAAGATAAACATTTAGTTTTCCTTGAATTTTTGCAACAGTTAAATCATTTTTATATGTGAAGAATATTTCTAAAGAAACAAGTTCCCATGTCTTTTATTATTCTCTTATACTGTCACAGACTTGCTAATTAGTTCTACCAATCTTGTGGCATTAACTTATGACTGGGGCCACGATGACTCATGGTGAACGTCAATTATTGAAATGATAACTCACAAGAAGAATGGACAGTGATGAAATACAATAGTATTCCAATTTTCAAAACAATTGAATAATAAAATTCTATCTGCATTAATTTTCTAGTTCTATTATCTTTGGAATGAATCACCTGTCGTGGCTCATATGTTAAAATTGACTGGTTTAGTGAAAACTACATTCATCTATAATTGATCCTGCTAAATGTGGAGTAGAAGGATTAGAAATAATGCAATACCATTAATCATATGCCTTGTTGGAAACAACACAAATAATAGAAACTGCTATTTATCAGGCATTTTCTATATGCCAGGTATTGTGTGCTTATGAGTGCTTTTGTGTGTAGTCTCATTTTATTCTTACACTATCCATTTTAGTGGTTAATAAAGAGAACAAACGATATAATAAATTGTTTAAAGACACAAATCTATTAAGTAACATGGCTAGAATTTAAACCTAGTTTCTTTTCACAATGAATATATTTTCCTTCCCTTTTCTAGAGCTTTAAAAAGTATGATTTAATATGTATGATCAGACCTAGTTTTTGCTAATGAGTTCAAAATATTTGAACATGAGAAATACTACAGAGTTAAGGCACTTGCCGTGTACACAGCTAACTCTAGTTCAATCTCTGGCACTACATATGTCCCCTAAGCACTGCCAGAGTGAACAGTGAGCATTGAATCATGAGTAATTCATGAATACTGTTGGGTTTGACACCAAAATAGAACAAAACAAAATGTAGTAAACATAGACTTAATTAAGAGTTCAAGGCTGAAGAGCTAGGTCAAGAAACTGAGTGTGCTCAGAAAGCGCTAATGTTCAATTCTAGCAACACACAATCTTCAAACACTGGCAGAAGTGATTCCAGAGCCAGGAATAGTCCCTGAGCACTCTCAGTTGTGGCTCTAAAGCATTCCCAACCCTCCTTTAAAAAATTAAATTATACATATATATGTGTCCATTGTGTGCAGACACTGGTATAGTGTGGGAAGCCCAGAGCCCTCTCATAGACCCTGGCCATGGTTCCCATGTTAGGAACTGCTTGGGACAGACATTGGTGACAGTCTCCCAGGACTTCCTGATCTCAGCAGATACCTGATCTATAGCCACACATCAGGCTGACAGCTTATCTGGCCTTATCTATAGTAACCTCCAGGATGCATCTACTCCCTAAGACCCTTTGATATACAAATGTAAAGCTCAGGATGCACCTACTGCCACAAGACCCTTTGATGTGCAAATGTCTACCTTGAATGTTAGGTAAAGCTCTTGTTGCTGACCTTACCATATATGGTTATATTGCCTCTGCTCCTGACTGAGCTGCCCGGATCCTATATAAACAGCCTGTATCCCTCAATAAAGCCTGTCCCTTTTTCTCTCTGTTTCTAAACTGTACTCTGTCTCTTGTGTCTCGTGTTCATTCGGTTGGTCCCTCCTTGCACCATCGGATCAATCCTCGGGCCACCTCCGCGGGCCGGAGAGTGGTTACCGGGGCCCCCTGCAACTGGCGCCCAACGTGGGGCATAATTTCTGGGGTACACGCGCCCTCCCTCGCTCTGGGCAGTGGCGCCAGAGATGACCAGGCTTGTTACAGCCAAAGCAGACTCTAGGGTCGCCCGGAGCGGTCACAGGAGTATTTGTTAAACTTTTAAAGGCTGCCCCAATAGCCAGTCCCATTTTGTGAGAGGCGGGGTCTATGTCAGCACACAGGCGAAGGTAGTCAGAGAGGGTTTTGCCTCTTTTATGAGGACTGACGGGCTCCAAAAAGAAAAAAAAAGGGGGTGCAGGGAGCGGGTCTGATGCCACTACTCCCGCGACGGGAAGGTCCATTCGATAGACAGGTGGGAGAGCTCAACTGACCCAGCGGAGTCCCCTGACTGCCCTTTTATTGATTGCTACAGTGGGCCCCTGCATTTTTAACTGAATTATCGCTTTTGTTAGACAACAGATAGCTTCTCTATCTACCAACCCCATATAGGTGCACTATATTCGCCAGGCTATGGAAGATGCTAGGCTGTCACAGGCCTCCGCTGGGTCAGTTGAGCTCTCCCACCTGTCTATCGAATGGACCTTCCCGTCGCGGGAGTAGTGGCATCAGACCCGCTCCCTGCACCCCCTTTTTTTTTCTTTTTGGAGCCCGTCAGTTGCAAGGCAAAGCACTGCAAGGGATGGCCCTGTGGCCAGTTTTCGACTCCCTGAGAGGCATGCTGGGTCTGCATGGAGGTTCCTCTGTCCCTGCCTTTTTCCACAATTCCCTTCTAGCAAGGAGAATTGAGGGATGGGCATCTCATCCTCCCCTCCACAAAACAGAGGTATTTTGCAATCTCGGGGGGACCCAGCCACTACCTCCCTGAACGAGGCTTTTATATAATATCGAAGGGGGAGATGTGGGAAGCCCAGAGCCCTCTCATAGACCCTGGCCATGGTTCCCATGTTAGGAACTGCTTGGGACAGACATTGGTGACAGTCTCCCAGGACTTCCTGATCTCAGCAGATACCTGATCTATAGCCACACATCAGGCTGACAGCTTATCTGGCCTTATCTATAGTAACCTCCAGGATGCATCTACTCCCTAAGACCCTTTGATATACAAATGTAAAGCTCAGGATGCACCTACTGCCACAAGACCCTTTGATGTGCAAATGTCTACCTTGAATGTTAGGTAAAGCTCTTGTTGCTGACCTTACCATATATGGTTATATTGCCTCTGCTCCTGACTGAGCTGCCCGGATCCTATATAAACAGCCTGTATCCCTCAATAAAGCCTGTCCCTTTTTCTCTCTGTTTCTAAACTGTACTCTGTCTCTTGTGTCTCGTGTTCATTCGGTTGGTCCCTCCTTGCACCATCGGATCAATCCTCGGGCCACCTCCGCGGGCCGGAGAGTGGTTACCGGGGCCCCCTGCAGTATAGTATTAAATAGTAGGAGCCAAATAAGAGGAAAAGGAAGTAAAATAGTTAACAGCAACCATCTGTATTATTCTAAAGTTATACCTGATATATCAAGAGGAAATGATGTCACTAACTCTGCAGTGCCCTTAAGACTTCCTATAGAAGAAATAGTTTCTGCCTCTGTGCCAACATAGATGAGCCTAAAGGGGACAACAAAAACTAAAGTAAGTCACAGATGGACAAATGGCACATGATTCCATATATGGTTTATATATATGTATATATGCATGTATGTATATGTCACTATCACCCCGTTGTTCATCGATTCGCTCAAGCAGGCCCAGTAATGTCTCCATTCGTTCCTGTCATGTGCTAGTGTAGCCCGATGACATATTGGGGGCTCCGTCAGGATCAGGGAATGAGGACCATTCATTGTTACTATTTTTGACATATTGAGTACGCCACGGTTAGCTTGTCAGTCTCTGCCATGCAGGCAGGATACTCTCGGTAGCTTGTCGGGCTCTCCGAGAGGGATGGAAACTTTTGGGGCAGCCTCTAATCACCTTTACAGGTGTTTCTAGTCAGGCACATAGGCGGGTATGATACTCTCAGTAGCCTACCGGGTTCTCTGAGATTGAGAACTAGAGAATAAGAGGTTGCTTTCGAGAGCTTGGTTTTATAGTCTGGATGGCTGTTGATGGGGTTACACGGCAGTTGGTGGGTGTAACTCTCTAGCTACTGGAAGGTGGGGGAGCTGGGTGGAGGAGGCCCAGTCCCGAACCAAGCAGGCTTGAAGATCTCAGCCCCGGGTCCCGCACACCTGGGTTCCTATGCTGGTTCCTCACCGGAAGTCTTCAGCTGTCGGGGCTCTGCTCAGGGCGGAGAGGGGAACTCAATCTGCCCTCCTCCAAGGGGCCCCAGTGAGGACAGCAAGGTGCGGGGGCAGGAGACTGCCTTGTTCTCTTCCGGGAGCTTGGTTATATATATATTATATATATTATGTATAATATATATATACATTATATGTATAAGCTATCCAAAGTAGTCCAACCATAGAAATAAAGAGAATGATGCTTATAAGGGCATTGCATTGGGTGAAAAGGGCATAAAGTGGTTATTCAGTAGTTACAATGATTTGCAACCAACTAATGCAAAAATATTAGCTTTATAATAAAATTATATGTATATGTGGTAGAGATTTAATGTGTAAAACCACTTAAGTAAATATATGTGAGTAAAATAACATATGTATGTAGATAATTTTGAAAAAAGAAACAGCTCAAGTTTTAAGACATGTTATAACTGCACCATTTCCAATGAATGTTGCTACTTTATACTTTCTGGGATATAGTAGTTTCTAAATATGCTAAGTACACATTAATTTTTTTAAGCTACTTCAATAAAGCTCCCTGAGTCTGCACAAATAAAACCAGTTTTTTCCTCCACCATATATCAGCTATGTTTAGTTTATGCTGATGGTGTTTTTCAGTCTATTCTCCTTCCAGCTATTTGTTAAATTTCTTTTTGCACTGTTCATTTGTGCAGTCTTGAGGTTCGAGACTAGCTCATTCATTGTGGTATCCTCTAACTTCACCCAATACCGTAGTGCTTCTTACTTTTTCCTTTGTTCTTTTTTTCTTTCTTTTTTCTTAATTGTTTTTTGCTTGACTTAGGAGCCCTCAGACCTCAGATTTGAAATATTTGAGAAGACAGATAAAAGAACTGAAGTGACCATGTAGCACACATTTGATTTCTCCCCAATATCTCCTTTCATCTTACAACTTCTGTGAACAAGACTGATTGGGTGCTAGAAAGAGGTAACAGGGAAATAGGAGACAGATGGTGTCTTCTTCTGTGGCTTCTCTGGTAAGTGCTGTAATATTCAAATCAATATTGCAGAGTGAAATGCCCAAAATCAGTCAGAACACAATGAACACAATAAAAACCAACCAAGCATAAAGTCTTATTTGATAGATGGTTTAGCTGGAAGGTTTACTGCACCCACATTAGCATGGAAGTGATTTGAGGCCAACCTGGTCTCCAGGTGTTCTGTCCTCTCCACTGGCTGATTAATGGAAATTTAGAAGATCTCTCTGAGAACAGCTCAAAGGGAAGGACACTGAGCATTTCAGATTAGACATAGTGTACTGCACTACTGTGAGATGGGCCCTTCTGGACAGACCAGGCAGCATGCTTCTCAGACTTCTCTTGCTTTCAAGCTCCACCCTAATTAGAATTATGTTAGATCTAAGTGCAAGGAGAAGCTGGACTAGAACTTGAAATGTAAAAGGCAGTCACTATTTAGTGAATAGTACCTCCCTAAAATTACTAGGGGCATTGATTGTAACATGTATGATACCTTTATTTATGTCTGACCTGGAGGAAAATATCTTCCACATGGCAACTCAACAGATTTGAATTTGTACAGCTTGTAGACTCCAATATGTCAAAGCATCTTAAGGTGGGAAATAAACTGTCATGTGTATCACATAGAACATAACATGAAACACAAACATAAGAACACAAAGAGTCTTTGCAAGCTTCTATACCTGCAATTGGGACCCATCTGAAGTGAAATGAGACATGGAAAGCAACGCTGGACGGTACTTCTACACCACACCGCACCACATCTGAGCTGTTCAGATTGTTCATGCACACATATAATATGCACCTCCTAGTGCCCCTGAGAATTAGTCATGGGAGACTCTGCAGGAGTTCCCATCCTTAAAATGGAGCGAGAAATAGGTTAGATGACATTTTAAGTGTTTCCATTATCTGTATATCTTTTCTTCCTATAGTTATCCCATTCCCTTAAAAATATTTTAAAAGGCGGGGTTGGAGAGATAGCACAGCAGATAGGAAGTTTGCCTTGCACGCGACCGACTCAGGTTCGATTCCCAGCATCCCATGTGGTCCCCTGAGCACTGCCAGGAGTAACTCCTGAGCTCAGAGCCAGGAGCAACCTCTGTGCATGACTGAGTGTGACCCAAAAAAGCAAAAAAAAAAAAAAAATTAAAAGCCACCTAATCATCTTTAAATTTCTCCATCTACAGCTCTAAGTGAACCTGAAATGTTTAGCCCACCAGGTTACAGTAAGTTTCTCAATAGACCATGCATCTAAGTATTTATAAAACACCTAAAATTTTCCTACTGATAGAAAGCAATGAATTAATACTTTGAACTAGAATTAGGCAAGGATGAGCAAAGATGGAAAATAAAACGTCCATAATCATGCAAGCACATATTTTTTTTAATTAAAGGAACGTCTACTGTGGGTGAATTAATTAATTGTGTCAGTCTCACTATTCTGTTATCTGGAACAATTTTTTCTCCCAGATTTATCTCTGGAGCTTCCCATATTTCTTTGCTTTGTCTCTATATCAACAGGAGACTTTGCTTTCAATTAAGAAATACAAAAAAAGCAATCAGAAGAGAATGTCCAGATTTTCACTATATTTCTACTTTGCTGACCATCATTGTGTGCCATTTTCCATTAAGTTTCAATGGATAAAGCATTCCTTTTCCTATGAACTCCTTCCATCTCTCCACTTTACCTATTTAGAGAAATCATGTCAGTAATTAACCTTACTCCTTTTTGCATCATCAATTTTCTTTTTCTATTCAGTTTTTGCTATCACAACACAATGTGTAGTATGTCTATTATCTTAAAGAAAAACTCCTAATTCTTAATATCTTCATTATTAGCCTTATTAAGCTACTTTAATAAAGCTCCCTGAGAATATACAAATGAAAGATATTTTAACATTTATGTCTTTTTTTCCCTCCACTACACATCAGTTATATTTAGTTTGTGCTGATGGCATTTTTCAGTCTGTAATGTTCACTACTCTAACCTGCTTTTCAGCAAAACTTCTCTAGGTATTCAGAGTGTCTGATCTTTTCTCTTTGTAAAAAAATCATTAAATGTTATGTATGTTCTTTATGTCCAAGGAAAATTCATTTGGAAAATTCTTGATACACCTTTTTCTAGCATCTTTATCTACTGAGCAGACATTGATACTATTAAGGTATAAGGCAGAACAGACAGTTCTGTTCGAGATTTGCCATTGTAGAAGGGTCAGTACAGCATAGAGAATCAGAGAGGACAATGTTATAAACTCTGTAATCATACAGCCTGGGTCCGTATCAGACCTCCTCGGCCCACATTTACTGACTGTCTGATCTTGGTCAAATCTTACTCTCTGAACGCCTCTGTTTCCTCCTCCATAAAGTGGAAGTCAAGTGAGATAATCACCTAAAGGTACTTGTCAAAAAAGTCATTGTCAAAAACCCTCCTATTTCTTGGGCCGGTAATAAGTATGTGGTTTCAATGTAAGCTGCAGCCACTTTTATTAGTAATTACACTAGTACTTCCTATGGTAAGTCCAGCATAGATTCCAGTGCATAATTTCTGTTTTTATTCACTTTACACTGAGCACTGGGCCTGTGCATCACGGTCCTTTTGTAGGGCAACAAAGGAGATGGCAAGACTCTTATTTCTTAAGATTTAGAGTCCAATAAGGTGCATCTGCCTTGAATAAGGACTGAAATGTAAACTTCATGTTTTAAGCCATAGCACAGCAGGTAAGGACTTACATGTGGCCGACCTGGGTTTGAGTCCTCTGTCCCTCTCGGAGAGCCTGGCAAGCTACCGAGAGTATTCTGTCCACACAGCAGAGCCTGGCAAGCTCCCCATGGCATATTTGATATGCCAAAAACAGTAACAAGTCTCACAATGGAGATGTTACTGGTGCCCACTCAAGCAAATCGATGAACAGGAGGACAGTGCTACAGTGCTACATGTACCCATATGTAACAAATAAAAATGTTTTAACATGTGAGTTGTTAGATAAAACAAATATTTATGGATTTACCTCTCAGCATAGCAAAAAGATTTCTTTCCAGTTATGGGGTTGAACCCTCCTAGGGCTTCACACACTTGAAGCAAGTGTTCTACCTCTGAACCACGCGTCTGGCCCACAGTGAGGCTTTCATTAATAGTATCAAGTCTACCTTATGCAGTTTGTTGCATGTGTGGCAATTTTTTATTAATTTTCACTATCATATGGTGATACATGGTGTGAATAGGTCATTATATATTCAGTTTTCATTATCTTCATTTTAGTTTTCCCTCTAGTTTTGCTATTGCAAAGAATATGCAACAAATGCTCATGTTCATTTCCATAAATATGAATTTTAATCCAATACTTATAAGTCAATGCATTAAGTTCTAGCACCTTTGTATTAGATGTCTTTCCACTTTTAGTAGCAAGTATTACTGTTGCTCCAATTTTTCTAATATCTGCTACCGTCTGGCTTCTTCAAAGGAACTCAGGTACAATGCTGGAATGGAGGAGTGGTATAGCTATTTATCCAAACCACAGAATCAACAACACTGAAATCAGGAGATCCAAATGTCAGCACCCAAGCTTGTAAATGTGCCTGTGAAGGTGGCAGGCTGGGGGTGTGGGACGTTAACCTGGCGACAATGGTGGAGGGAAGGTGACACAGGTGGTGGGCTTGGTGCTTAACCAAACTTCAACTATGAATAATGTTGTAAATCATTAGAATTTAATAATTTTTTAATTGACTGAGTCTCAACATATTATCTAAGTTGCTTTCTTTGATCAGTTAGACTAGAAACTCATGAGCTATCTATAAGGGAAACTGCATTCATATAGTTACATATTTCTTCTCATGTAAAATATTGTATGTGACATTGAAGCTAATGGTATCCTCAAAGATGTCACGCTACTGGCCAAGTGAGTGAAAACAGAGACAGATAAATGGGACTTTCTTAAACTAAGAAGCTTCTGCACCTCAAAAGAAACAGTGGCCAAAATACAAAGACAGTCTACAGAACGGGAAAGGATATTTGCCGAATACACATCCGACAAAGGTTAGATATAAAGGATATATAAAGAACTGGTTGAACTCCACAAGAAGAAAACATCCAACAACATAAAAAATGGGGCAATGAAATGAACAGAAACTTTCTCAAAGAAGAAATCCGAATGGCAAAAAGGCACATGAGAAAATGCTCTACATCATTAATCATCAGGGAGATGCAGATCAAAACCACAATGAGATACCATCTCACACCTCAGAGACTGGCCCACATCCAAAAGAACAAAAGCAACTGATGCTGGCACGGATGTGGCGAGAAAGGGACCTTCCTTCACTGCTGGTGGGAATGCCGACTGGTTCAGCCCTTTTGGATAACAGTATGGACGATTCTCAAAAAATTAGAAATTGAGCTCCCATTTGACCCAGCAATACCACTCCTTGGAATATATCCCAGAGAGGCAAAAATGTATAATCAAAGTGACATCTGCACTTGTTTGTTCATTGCAGCACTCTTTACAATAGCCAGAATCTGGAAAAAAACTGAGTGCCCAAGAACAGATGACTGGTTAAAGAAACTTTGGTACATCTACACAATGGAGTACTATGTAGCTGTTAGAAAAGATGAAGTCATGAAATTTACATGCAAGTGGTACAATACGGAAAGTATCATGCTAAGCGAAATGAGTCAGAAAAAGAAGGATAGACATAAAAAGATTGCATTCATCTGGGGGACATAAAGTAACAAAATAGGAGATTAATACCCAAAATAGCCGAGATCAGTACCAGGAGGATTACTCCATGGCTTAGAGGCCAGCCGGGAATTCTAGGGAAAAGGGCAGCTCAGATAGAGAAGGGAGCACCAAATAAAGGGTGTTTGGAGGATCCTCTCAGGATGGGAGATGCATGATGAAAGTAGACTATGGACCGAACATAATTGCCACTCAATGCCTCTTTTGCAGACCACAACACCCAAAAGGAGAGAGAGAACAAAAGGTAATGCCCTGCTACAGAGGCAGGGTGGGATGGGGAAGATGGGGGGGGGAGGGATACTGGGATCCGTGGTGGTGGAAAATGGGCACTAGTGGAGGGATGGGTATTTGATCATTGTATAATCTAAACCCAAGCACAAAAATTTGTAAGTCTACAACTGTACCACACGGTGTTTCACTAATAAAAAATTATATCTATGTTTTGTATGCTTTTAATTTAGAATTTTACTGACTTATCTGCATAATGTTTTACAAGTCCTATACACAAATGTATTATTAATTATGTGTATTATGCAGATGTCTTTCAATGTAATCCTGTGTGAGATTACAATGAAAGAATAAGAACTAACAATATTATTTGTAAGGTCTTGCTTAGGAAATAGCATAAAGCTGTTAGATATTATGAACCCTCCTTTTTAAATAAACACCCCAAACTTAAAAAATTTTATTTTTAACATCTTACTTTTCTGCCATAAAAATTGATTTATTTGCATGGAATGATGCAGATATAAACATTATTTTTGTTTTTAAAGAAAAGATTATAATATCAGAGTTGGAGATGAAATGTAAGTTGGGGAGACTTAAGAAAAAAATGAAAACAGAAATTAGATATCAGAGAAATTAGAGGCTCATTGAAAGTGTGGGTTCTCTCTGATTACCCCAGTGATTCAGC
This sequence comes from Sorex fumeus, assembly GCF_029834395.1. NCBI lineage: Eukaryota > Metazoa > Chordata > Mammalia > Eulipotyphla > Soricidae > Sorex > Sorex fumeus. Next base: position 9,328,057 of record NW_026606085.1, on the reverse strand, counting down.
CTTTTCCAGTGCTGCCCTGTGCCAACCTCCAGGACTGCAGAAGCCCCTTTGGAAAAGAAGAGTGATAAGCCCATGCCTTGGACAAGTTCCTGTTCAGAGCCTATAATTACACATTGGCAACTGTTATTTCCTCTACCTATAGTTACTTCTGCCCCCAAAGAACTTCAGGTTTCTCACCCCATCAGGAGAGTTCCCTGTCGCTCACCCAGCTCATTGATAATTCAGAGAGGAGGGGGCTAGCGTCAGTGTGCCATTGCACACAGATGACATACTGTGCAGTATCTATCAACAATGCTGCAGCCAGCAGGCACCCGGCCATCGTGGGGCTCAGCAGCCCCCGAAACCCTAGTGTAAACACCTTGGCAGATGCACCCTATGTGCAGCAGCTCAGAAATCATACTTAGGAAGCAAGACTTGGAGGAAATGCCAGGATTCCACCCAACACCAAGACTTCAAGATTTCCTTCTGAACTATTTGTCTGGTAATAGCACATTTTAAAATAATATTGCTGAGTGTTGCAGACACAAACTACCCCAAATGTTTCCCAAACTTGCCTGAGAATTTATCAACTCGGATCTAGTGCCCCTTTCCATTCCATATCAACTTAAGACTGAAGATGTAGAAAAAAATGTCAGGAAGTTTAAGGAGGCTTTGTTCTCTCTAGGAAGTTGCTGTACTTTGAGGAGGATTCTGTTCCACTTTATGCTGACTGGGAGATCCTGGAGTACTGGCCAAGAGTCCATCACAATTTGGAGAGACTGTGGCATTTGTTCATTTCTGAAGAGTAGTTTTGGGTCTAGCCTATGTATGCCTGGTCATGGGGGCTTACCTGAGTGGCTTAACAATATCCGTTCTGCCCCTCCTCTTATGTCAGTGCATTGCCAACATGACTGCAACCCTGAGTAGTTAACAGGAATTTCAGAAAACCTTCCACATCCACACCTGAGGACTTCACCAAAGGATACTTCTGCACACACACTCTTGCTTCGCAGCTAGGTAGGATTACCCTCTTGTTGATTTTTATGATCCTCCCTCCCTTCCAAGCTTCCCACTTCTAAGAAATTGTACTTACTGTTTTCCCTGTAGTTCCCAGTTCCCAGTACAAAAAAGGAAGCTTTTCAAGTCTTTGTAAACTCTCTTGTAATGCTTTGGATCTCTCATGTTACTGTGATACCTTCTTAAGTTTCTCTACTTAGATTCAGCATTTGTTTGCATGCTGTCTGCTTTCGACACCAGAGCCCTCCATGTATTTGAAACAGTTCCTTTCAGTTCATACCATAAGGTTTTCAAGCTCCTGCCATGGCTGTGTCTGCCCTGAATGCTGACCCAGATCTGAGCTAACTTGCTCTTTCTCTTCAAATTGTTTGGTTGACATTGGATTTTCCTTATCATGTTTATGCTTTATAGAACATTAAACTCAAAGAACAAAATGTACTAAAAGGAAGGTGAAGAAAGGGGCTTTTATGAGGCCTGTTGGGGAGGGGTTGATCTGTGGAGCTAGAGTTGGGTGTTTTCAATCCCTGGACCCTAGGAGGAGGACTTTACCTATTGACCAAAGAAGTCTGGTCACATGCCCACACGTAAAGGGGCAGTGGGTATGGAGAGGGGTAGTTCAAACTGAGTGAGGCAGCAGCTGTTAATAAACACCTTTGCTCGATAATAAATGGATCTCGCTCACCATTGTAGTTTGGGGATCCTGTCATTTCCTTGATGTCCTCAATGTCAAGACATTGAGCTCTGCCGATGTCTTCCCTGCAAAGATCCAGCCAGCCTGTTACTTACACTCCCCCGGAATCTGTTGAGATGCACTGCCCTAGTATATTTTCCAGGCCCCCAAGGTGCATGCATCTGGTCGCATTCCAGTTCCCCACTGCCCCGTAGTCCATCCTATTCCTCTCTCAGAGGCACCAGTTTCATTCATGAAGGCATCACTTTCCACATTCCTGTGTGAGCCATCCTCAAAGGAGCCAGGCATTTCCTGCTGTCCTGAGCAGGAATCAGCTCTCAGATTCCATGGAGTGTACCTCTGGCACCCTTTCATACCCAGCTTTATGCTCCAGCTTTCTGGAACAAGCCCCCTTGTGCCCTCTCATGGTTCCTGTTCTGTAAGGGTCACCTGGATTAGACTACCTGTGAGGTCTGTTCCCTTCCTTTCTTCTCAGCGCAACTTGCTTTCATTAGTTCAATTCCATGACTTGACACTACCCATAGGTTAAATGGCCAAAATGGTGGGGAGAGAAAGTCCCTAGGGGGGTTGTGCAAGGGCTTTGAAAGTTTTAAATTATTTTGGGGTTTTCCGTGTGCTCAGGGAGACCTGGGGCCCTTCACCAAGATATTATGCCAGTTGGGCGAGTGGTGTGATGCCATGGTGTAGTGAAATAGTGCTGTCTGGGCTCTCAGTGGTCCTCACAGGGGCCACCAGGGCTCTGGACTTCAGTGCTGGGGGCTGTGTGGGACTGAGGTCAGCTTCAGCTTCATGTGAAACATGTGCCCCAGCCCCTGCACTTCTCTGTGCCCTAGGTCTTCTATAAATGCAAACTTGATTGTTTTATTGATAATTAAAAATAAATTAATGTATATTGACCATAAAAAACAACAGTGAAATTATTCTTTACAATATAAAAAGGTTAAATCTGCCATGACCATGTATTTCCATCAAAGATGCTACTCTACAGTTTAGTTTCCAGTAATAAAAACAGATAGCTTATAGCTTTAACCTAGACGTATTTCTGTTCAAGTGATTTTTGTCAAGGAGAGTAAAATTATCCTAAGGTCATTGATTTTGGGAGCCATGCCCAACAATACTCAGGGGTTACTTTTGACTCTGCTCTGGGAATCACTGCTGGTGCTGCTTGGGGAACCATATGGGATGATGTGGATCAAACCTGGGTAAGTCACATGCAAAGCAAGCACTTTTCCCACTGTACTAGCTCTCTGCTCTTAAGAAAATCACTTCTGCATTGTTGAATCACTCTATTGTATTTGGGTTTGGAGAAGGTACAAGCCTTTCTTACTATAACTGAATGGGTCACTCATGTTTGCACATGCAGAAAGTCCATGGGATTCACTTACACAACTCATCAGGCATCTACTGCTGGCATCTACTGGGGTTGGGTGCTTACCTGAATGTGAAATTTAAATACAATTCTGATCCTGGTTTCTACTTTCTCCTTCCCTTGCAGATTATAAAATCTTTCCACGCAAGCAAAGTGACCCTCAGAACTCCACATCTGGCTTTCAGGTGATAGTTTCAGATCTCAGACATTCACTCTCTCCCCAGGGTGCAACTAACCATGCTCAGCAACAAATCTATTAATATCACTAATGGCTGCTATTCCTTTTGTGTGTCCCACATGCCTAACATTTTGGCTGAGGCATTCCCTACTCCCACCCCACCCCCCACGCACCATCAAGTTTCATCTCAGCTTTCAGCGACTAAACTGCCAGCTTTTGCCAGTGACTGTCTGAGCTCCAACTACCTGGAATGATGAGGTATGCGATGCCAGACAGGTGGCAAGCAATTTAGCTATAAAACCTTATCACCTGCATTTGTCAACCCACTTCTGTTGAAATTGTCACAAATCTGGTTCTCCAGAAGCAGACACTGTGATGGGGTTTAGAGTGCCATATATTCACTCACTATCAACATCTGTGAAGGGAGGTGGCCTAGCCCAGGCCAGCCTGGGTAGGGGTAATGGGGACTATAACAGACTATAAGCAGGCACAAAGAGCCTCAGCTAAGCTAGCAGAGCTCTGCAGCCAACACTGCTCCTCTCATGTGCTTTGGGGAGGCACATCCTGGGCTGTCTTTCCAGCCCCTTTGGTCTCTGACTGTGACTGGCCACAGCAAGGAAGGAGGGAGGTAGCATGCCCCCCTGCTCTCCAAGAGTCTGAAGGGAGGATGTTAGCTGTGGCACTTCCGTCAGGCATGTAATACCACCACAGGTACTTGGCTACCATCACTCTGTGAGTCCCGGGGCAAGGCTACATCTGTTTAACGCACAAGAAAGAAAACACAGGAGCCAGGTAAATTACTTTTTATAAGAGTAGGAGTATGATTTTAGAAAGTACAGGTTGTTTTTTGAACCAGAGTCTAGTTTCAAAACAGAAAAAATAAAATAAATAAAAAAGAATAAAAAGAAAATTGAGTCCTAACCAAGAAGTCTCTTAGTTTTTTTTCTTATATTCTTAAAGGTAGAGCTTTATGGCCACATGAAAAAAAGAATTCTAAACATGAGTGACCTTTGCCAGAAGAATTTGTTTCTAAGTGAAAACAAGATTATTTAATTTTTCACCTAGGTGGTATGGAATTAAAGTTAAGCAATTACCACAAATTATTTAAGTTATTATAAAGACATTTTGTTGAAATTTTTAAAAATGGTTAACTATTTCTAATCAGATTTGTACCTTTTTCTATTAATAACATACAATTTTTATGTAAAAATTCAATAGATAATAACTTAATTTAGGTTTTGAAGTTAGAGAGCAAACTTTAAAACAAAAATTAGAAAACCCAGTAAATTTAATTTCAGAATACACCAATGAACTTAATTTCAGAAATGCTAAGTAAGATTAATAAATGGCGTTCTCACAATCCTTAAATTAGGCTTCATATTTAATAATGTGGTGGTTAAACACTTTCCTTAATAATACATTTGCCATGTCTTTAATGAAAATTTTATTAATAAGTCAGTTGTTACATGTTCATAAAATCATGTTATTCGGTTTAGAATTTTAAGGGTGATAACAGAGTGAGTTAGTGCTCTCACCCATTCCCCCAAGTCTGTTATCACCCTTAAAATCCTAAATATGTCCACAGTGCTCAGAACGAACACTATAAACCTTCTCACCCCAGCCCTGCATACTATGTAGGGCGAAATTCTTCACTGGTTATCTCTGACATAAAAAGAAAAAAGCCCCTAACAAAATCTTTCGTTTCAGCATCATTAATTAAGAACGTTTTGTGACCTAGCATTGGAAATTTGGGTATTAGTGCTTACAAAACCAGAATTCTTCGGTGAGAAACCATTTCTGTTTTGGGGGCAAGGCATGCCCAGCGGTGCTCAGGGCTTACTCCAGGCCCTGTCCTCAGGGACCCTTCTGGGTGGGAGGTGCCTGTGCAGGGCAGGGGGCTCTTCACCCTGGGCTCTTTCTCCACAGTGGGCTGCTTTGGCTGGTGGCAGCCACCATGGGAGCGGCAAAGGTAAGCTGGCATTACAGGGTACAGGTACCAGTCAGCTGGTGTTTGTTTACTGGGTCCAGGCACTAGTCAGCTGGTGTTTGTTTACTGGGTCCAGGTACCAGTCAGCTGGCATTTCTTTACAGGATCCAGGTACCAGTTAGCGACATTACAGGGTCTAGGTACCAGTCAGTTGGCATTACAGGGTCCAGGTACCGGTCAGCTGGAATTACAGGCTACAGGTACCAGTCAGCTGGCATTACAAGGTACAGGCACCAGTCAGCTGGCATTTGTTTACAAGGCACAGGTACCAGTCAGCTGACATTACAGGGTACAGGCACTAGTCAGCTGGTGTTTGTTTACAGGGTGCAGGTACCAGTCAGCTGGCATTTGTTTCCAGGGTGCAGGTACCAGTCAGCTGGCATTACAGGGTACAGGTACTAGTCAGCTGGCATTTGTTTACAGGGTACAGATATCAGTCAGCTGGCGTTTGTTTACAGAGAATACGTTTCCTCTAAGAGGGCCTAGTAAACGACCCCAGAAACCAATACAATGCACAGTAATCAACATGTTGTTGTTTTTAGATTTTGTATTTATATTTATATTTATTTTTAGTACTCCCTGACCTGAAAATTAACCTACCAAATCTACTAGACTTCCAGTGAAGCGAGGTGCGGCTTCCCCATCCAAGTCCAACCACGGAGTACAGACCCGGTGTAGGCCAGTGCACGCCGGAGAGAGACCTGTATGCCCAGGCGGACCTGGACATGGCTCCAGGTGCGGGACCAGCGCGGGCCGGGACAGACACGTGCATGCTCAGACGCAGCGCCAGGTGCATGTCCAGCGCGTAACCGGACCCCCACGTGTCCGCCCGACCCTGCATGCCGGGACGGACACGTGAGCCTCACCTGCGCCGGGAGCGGGCGACAAACACCGAATGATGCAGACAGGACCCATACTTGCCCAGTGGGGACAGGATTGGGCAGCTGCGAGCCCTGAACCGTCCGCTGCTTGCCCCTAGGACCACCGCACAGGCCCGAAGTTCCGAGTCGCTGGTGAAGGAGGGACAGGTGCGGCTGCCGGGGAATTTACAGGCACCCAGGTATGCAACCTCTTGAGCGCCCGGGCTCCCACGGGCACTTGTGCACCAATCGGGCATTTGGGCACAGGGTCAAAACACTGTGCAGAGCCCAGCTGGGATGGGGTGGCAGAGAAAGGGACCCACAGCCGGGATCTGGGGACAGAGACAGGGGCCCCCAGCCAGACTCTGGGGGCAGAGACAGAGACCCCCAGCTGGGTTCTGGGGACAGAGACAGGGTACTCCCAGCAAGGTTCTGGGGAGCAGAGACAGGATCCCCAGCCAGGTTCTGAGGGCATAGCCGGAAATCCCAAGCCAGGCTTTGGGGGCAGAGCTTTCCCCTACACCCTCCCTGTCTTAAGCCCCCAACCTCGTTGCCCAGAGACCCTGAGCCACGGCCTGCTCAGGGCTAGATGCAGCCCTGCTGGGAGCCCAGGGGACTGTGTGTGGTGTCCACTGGGGCAGGGCAGAGCTGGGCTGTGCAGTAAGCGGTGCCTCTGGATACAACCCTAGGTGTGTGGGTGTCTGTGTGAAACTCTGGGGTCTGCCTTTCCTGAGAACTTTATGCAGCCTGTCCCCCAGTGTAGATGGTTTCTCTGGGGTTTGGAAACGTTCCAAGAGACTCATGTGAGGTCCGTGGCTTGGGTGTAACAGCTTCGCACAGGCAGCTGCCAGGTGCGTTCTCTTAACTCTGATTGGGTCCTACCTAAGGCACCTTTAGGGCACCGCAGGCCCTGGGCAGGCATTGCCACAGTGGAACCCCCCTCCTCGCTCTCCCCCATCTTCTTCCACACCATACTCCCTCCACTCCTCCACCTCCACTGCCCCCCTTCATTACTATGCTCACAACAGGCACCAGGATGCACTCCAGCTCTCTGCTAGCCATCGCGTGCATGTTCATGTATGTTCATGTGTGTTCCCGATGGCACATGCACACAACTTTCCCTTGGAATGAACACATGTTTCCTGACAGACTGCAGCCCGGGTCCACAGTACTGCCTGGTGCCATTCTGACTCTGCTGGCTGTAAAGGCAGACCTGGAGCCCTGTCCTTCAAACACTTGTCCAGCTGAGCTGGTGACTTCACTGCTCCAAGCCCCTCTTCTCCCTTCAGTTGTTCACGGACTTCTCCTCGGATGACATCTTGTCTGCTTTAGCTTGTCCGTTGTCTTCATTTATAGTCTTCGGTCTGTCAGAACTAGTCAAAAACAATTTTAGATTGCTCTGTCTTTTTGCTTGGGCTGGAGTCATAGCACAGCGGGTAGGGCATGTGCCTTGCATTCAGCCAACATTGCCAACCTGAGTTCGATTCCTCTGCCCCTCTCGGAGAGCCCGGCAAGCTATTGAGAGTATCTCGCCCCCATGGCAAAGCCTGGCAAGCTCCCCATGACGTATTCGATATGCCAAACACAGTAACAAGTGTCACAATGGAGACGTTACTGGGCCCGCTCGAGCAAATCCATGAACAATGGGAGGACAGTGACAGTGACTGTCGTTTTGCTTGGAGATGCCTTTTATCAAGCTGAGTAAAACAAAGACGCCTTTGAAACTGTAGGGATTTGCTCAGTCACAATTACGTTTTTCTGTTCTGTAAATCCTGACTTGTAGAATTTTGTATATTTCCCTAGCATGCCTGCTTTGTCTGCTTCTTCACTACATGTGGTGCACTTATACATTCAAGATGAAACGTTATAGATTGAAATGCTCCAGACCACATACTCTAGTAAAGGAGACATTTACCAAATAATTACAATGTAGCATAAATGTCTATCGAAGTGAAACAGGAAAAACAAATATGGAACTTTGAGTAGATGGCAAACAACATATAGCCATATGTTGAGACTTTGATGAAAGACTCACAAAGGAGATAGGGTTATTTATTAATTTTTTTCTAGAAATGAGATATCATGGAGGGGGGAAGGTGAATTATTTTTTAGGCTAGTCAGGAACTGATTCTCTGAGGAGATTGAAATACCTATTGTATGTAAGAGTAACAAGCTTGTCAGTGTCGTGAAAGATTGTGTTAGCTCAAATGAAACTTCTTGTTTGTATGATCTCTGTAAAAACATTGCAGAGGTGTTTGCAACATTACCAAACAAAAAGGTACTGTCTGTCATTCACCTAATAGATTACACAGTGTGAAATAAAGAGTTCCCTAAATGTACATGAAAGAAGGTGGTATTCATATCCGTGTTTCCAGGGACTAGGCTAAAAAATTTAAGAGACACTGAAATCATGTAACATAGGAAATGCTTAAGAAAATTTGGATTATTTTATTCAAATTGAATTGTACTTGGCAGGCCATTGTGAGAGAGCTATTTTCTAAATAACGAAGCAAGACTGTAATTGTCTGAGATGGAGTCATTGCTGGGAGTCAGTACTGTCTGAGTGATAGTCCCGTTTTTTCACATTGTCCGCATCTGTCTGAGGTCAGTGTTTCCAGAAAAGCAGCTGTAGAAGTAGTAGGGGTGAGTCAGAGGCAATATACTGCCTTGGCTTATCCTAAACTTTCTCAACAAAGTGAGACTCAGAAAACAGAAATATAGACCTGTAAAATGATCTTTTGAGCCTTTCTTGAGGTTTTTGAGGGAAAATAATAGCTTTGCCTGTCATAGATTCCTGTGCCCTCAAGTGCAGTTGGAGCTTTAAACATTTAATAAATCCAAATCCAAGTGGGATGACCCCTTCATGTTTCCATATCCATGTGAAAATTCTTTCTCTGAAATACTGTAAATATCCACATGCAGAAATATACATTAAACTTAAATAGTGAGGGCACCAAAATAATTCTCCAATAGTGTGGTGGTGTTTAGATAGTAAACAGAATACATTTATAGGTTACATTAGACATTCCTCTATAAGACCTCTGGATTAACTGCAACAAGAGGAAAATGCTTACTTGTAAATATTTAACATTGCTTGATTTGATACTGATTCATCATTCAGAATAATGGGCTTGGCAGGAACCTAAAGATTTCCAGAGGCTTCTGACTCAAATCAGGAAAGTAGATGGTGTTCTAATGTCAGGGCAAGTGGAAATCATGAAATAACAGTCAGGGAGTTATGAAAAAGCCTCCATGAACTAAGGTGGCATGTGGATTTATAAAATCTCCAGGCTTAAAGGAACTTAAAGAGCATCATGAATAAACATTGATTTATGTGCTTTTAATGGCCGGGCTTGCCCTTGCCTAGACCGCCTTATGCTATGAGAATAGATGAAAAGCTTTCTGCTTAGGGAACTACGGCTATGCATGAATTACTACCATCACTTAATTTCAGTATGGAAAGCTATAATCAAGTCAGTACTAATACTTAAGGATTGTATTTGCTTAAAAAACAATAAAGTCCCAATAGAAAGGTGGGGAGATAGCTCAAAGACTGGCATGCACACTTGCAATCCAGAGTCACTAAGCACTCCCCTAGCACTGCTGGGCATCCCCAGCCCTAATCCCAAAGGATTCCTATCCAATTCTTTTGGTTATGCTGGAGAAGCACACTCAGCAGTGTTCCCCATTCATTCCAGGGGGTACTCAGGGGACCATAGATGTTGAGGAATGAACTTGGGCCTCTCACATGCAAGGCATCTACTCAAAGCATTAAACTAGATTTTTGGCCTGGACTGCTGACCTGTTCTAGAATGCTATTGACTACAAAAAGAACTATATTCTAATTATTCCTGGATTGCTTATTCATATTATTATTCTTTCTCACTATTCATAATCTTTGATTATCTTTACCACCTTTACAAATATTTTCTTTATTTAGAATAGATTTTTGTTTTTCTTTGTAAACTCATTTAAAGTTATTAAATGGCAGAGAACAGCAGAGAGTAAAGCAGATGTGTTTTCATCTAGGTTCTTAGTATTTCCTTTTGTTTGTATATCTGTTTTTACTGTTCACTTTTTCATGTGAAAAACTGAAAAAAGTAGTAAGACACCAATCCTGTGGAGTAGAGAGAAAGTGAGAGAATTTGTTGGAGGATCTACCATGAATTTAAAGTACTTGAGCAATTAATCTGTCATCATTGGTCACACACAAAAATTATTTCAAAGATAAGAATCAGGGCTATCGAAAACAGAGGAATTGAACTCATATAACTAATCATTAAAACTTTCTGGATATCTGTTTTGTGCCTGTAGATTCTGTCTAGGCCCCTGGTGATTCATGGTGAGCAAAATACTATGTGAGCCTTCTTCCTCCTTTTAAGCTCACAAATTTTAAATAATTTGGGAATAGAAGTATCATAGACAAACTGGAAGTAGTCATTGAGAAATTAATATCTGAGTAAAGAACTGCTGATAGTGATTGAGAAGACTATAAAAGACATGAGCTAATTATGCTATCTTTACTTTGTTTGAGAAGTATGATATAGACCCCCCCTTTGTTACTGACCTGCTAATAAACCAGTGTCCCTCTAAAAGTATTTTAAAATTGTTTTCTGTTTTATAAGATTCATTAATATTTAGTTTAGGCATATTTGTTTTCTTCTTAATATGAGAGCTACTGAGAGTATCTCGCCCGCACAGCAAAGCCTGGCAAGCTACCCGAGACGTATTCAATATGCCAAACACAGTAACAACAAGTCTCACGATGGAGACGTTACTGGGCCCACTTGAGCAAATCTATGAGCAACAGGAGAAAGTGCTATTTAATATGAGATTTCTGATCTTTGAGTCTTTTTAATCTTAATTTTCCACCTACCATGTATCCTAGACTATCACAAGTGGACAATAATATATTTTGTTAGGGTTTAGGTGTATGTTTGTTCAACTGGTTTAGACATCTTTTTCATTCTCCAATTTGAACTGGTCTAGACATAAGTTTAAGTCTCCATTTACCATATATGTAGATAAATTGTAGATGAAGATGTATATAATATGTAGATAAATTGTAAATAAATCTACATATATAGATAAAGTTCATAAAGACAAATGTGCCTCTTTCTGACATATATTTCCACACAGAGGAAAGCATTTCTGTGACACCAAAACAGATGTGTTTCTTAGGGAACTGAGAAATTTAAAAAATGTCTTTTATTAGGGCACCAAAATTTCATGGTTGAGTTTTAGGCAGACTGTGTTTGATCTGTTTGACCAATCCCTCACCTGCGTCCTTGTCCCTCCACCAGGGTTGCCAGGGCCCCTCCCAGCCCCCAGCCTGCCTCCCTAACCAGCACAATTTAGTTTGGTGGATCTCGTGTTTCCAGTGCTATTGTTGGTGGGTCAGTCATAGAGCCATTCTACCCTCCTGCACCCCTCTACTGTTGTCCCTGTTACTTCCCATCTGCCTCTTCTAACTTGTCCTTCTTCCGAGGAATCACCTTTAATTTAGTGTTCTCCTAGTGATGTTCAGACTATGTTGCTGATTCCTTAACTTACTAATGGATGCTGTTAACATACCTCAAAATTTAATTGCTTAAATTGTAATGCAGAAGTTTTTTAATTTCCTTTCATCATTCCACAATTACATGTAATCAGTTTCACCATATATCATGTTTATAAATATATCAAATATGTAGGTATATAAAAATCAGGCCCAATCATTACCTCCTATTTTTCATCACTATCAGGACTACAATATTGCTCAGGCATTTGATGGTAGTGGTCTTACCGAGACCACCGAACAGCATGGAATTTAGAAAACTCTCCTGACAGATGCAACCAGGGAATCCACATCCTTTCCATGGTCCCTGATGTACTTCTTTAATCTGAGGTCATTAATCATGCAAGTCAGAAGCTTTTATTATCTGTCTTGCTGCTGTCAGTCCAAATCTTTCTTCAGCATGAACGCAAAGTAACAAAAGCAAGAATAATTCTGAGTCGAGGAGTTCTTTTAGTTGCATCTTTTTGATGATTATTAACTAAAGGCTCATATAATAAATGGACAATATTTCAAGGTGAAATAGACTCTAAGTATTATTAATTGCTTAGTTTTGTGAGTGCATCATTTGAAAATGAGATAAATAACTGGTAGGTGAATAAGTAATAAGGAATACCAAAGAGATAATGATTAGGAAAATCAAAGATTAGGAAAATAGTGTTCATTTTCTGGCATGGTGCTTTCAATGATATTTAGTATAGATTCAATTATTCTGTTTTATAAAACATAGTTTTTCTTTGTAATTTCATAAGTTACAACCTCACTTATTTTGTTATATTTCAGATATTTATGTTTGTTGACAATATCAGTTTTAAAGAATTAAAATTTATTACTTTAATGCACTGTACTGTCCTCCTGTTGTTCATCAATTTGCTGAAGTGGGCCCAATAACATCTCCATTGTGAGACTTGTTGTTACTTTGGCATATCGAATACGTCCCGGGTAGCTTGCCAGGTTTTGCTTTGTGGGCAAGATACTCTCAGTAGCTTGCCGGGCTCTGCAAGAGGGGCAGAGGAATCCAACCTGGGTCGGCTGTGTCGGCCACGTGCAAGGCAAACACCATACCTGCTGTGCTATTGTTCCAGTCCTGTTATGAAGTACAAAATATAGACTTTGAATTACGCTCCTTATGATTTTCTTTTAAAAAATTTGTAGAATACTGAATTAAAAAGATAAAGGGGATGTTTCAAGTGCCCATATTTGTCTCATAATAGTTTAATAATGTCTTATAGAATGAAGTTTACTTTTCTTTTTGATTTGAATAACTTCATTTTCAAAGATTTGTCTTTTTATATCTTTGTCTTCAAGTATCATTAGATCACCAAACTTAACTCTGTGCTGTAACTTATTGGAATATACTAAGCAATCATGTCTTTACTATTATAATATGCAATAAAAGATTGTTGCACTATTAGAGAAAAAAATCTGGTCATGAAATATATGCTTTCTTAAAATAGAGGAAAATGTAAAGGAGTGTGATTATGTACCAGCTAATGTGAATCATTGTGTTTGCAATAATGCTAATGTAGAGTATAATGGATTTTCCAGCTGCAAACACACTAATGCAGAGAGCACGGGATTCACAGCTGCCACCATGTGCCCTTCCTGCCCTGCAGTCTGGGCTGTGTGTTGCTCACTCTGTTTCTCTCTCTCTCTCTCTCTCTCTCTCTCTCTCTCTCTCTCTCGTTCTCGCTCTCGCTCTCGCTCTCTCTTTCTGCTCTCTTTAACTCCTTCCATTCCTCCCTCTTTTCTTCTTATTCATGTTTTCTAGCAAGATATTATTCTTTTCTAATTTCCAAACAATGTTATCTTCTTTATTTGTACCGAGATAATATTGACTTACAAAACTATTTCTGGGTTACAGTTTCATGACTTTTTAGCATAGAATTCTGCTCTACACTCATCACCAAAATACTGATATTTCACCGACACCATTCTCTGGACTGTCTTTAGATACCAGAACTCACATCCCTGGCCTCAGTTCAGAATAAAAGAGTTTGCTTTCGTTGGATTTTGTCTGTTTCCCTTTCAAAGCATTATTCTAACGGGTGTTATTATTTTGTTAAACTTATCAGAGTGATTTTAATTTTAGTGTGTTAGTTTGATTAAAATCAACATTAAATCAAAGAAAATAAACTGTATAGCAATGGACGAGACTCAGAAGCTTTCTTGCCAACACTAGACATACTTGTTTACAAAGGTTTCCCCCTGCCCTGTCAAAACATCTCTCAATCACAATGATCTGAGTCTTTATTTTGGGGGGGAGGTTTTTGGTTGGGGGGGCCTTCCAAGCAGTGCTTAGGAGTCCTACTGGAGAGAATTGGCCAAGAGTTCTGGGGGCTTTATGTCAGGAGCTGTGGATTTGAGTTTGTGGGGTGCTCAGGCCCTCTGGTGTGGGCTGACTAGGGTCAAATGGGCTGTCCTGGGGGACATCCAGGGTTGCTCTTGTTTCCCGGGACCATGACATGACAGGGGTTAAACACATGTTGGACACATCCTAGATGTGTGCCCTAAACATTGCCTTATGTCCTGACCCTCTAGCTTTGAGTGTCACTCAACATAAAAAAAAAGCAGAGAGGACCACTGCCCTATGTGACCCCAAGAAACCCCTGCAGAAAGGGTGCAGACATTATCTAGTTCCTTTGACGTAGGCCTTGGTGGTTCTCACATTTTGAGTGTTTCAAAATGTGTTACTGATCTACCCTTCAATAAATACTCTAGCACACCCTGGAGATATTGCCCATCTTGCCTCTATCACTGTCCAAATACAGTTTCCCTTATGGAGACTGAAAATGGGAATATTTAACTTGTAAGATTTCTAGCGCCAGTGTGGGTTCTTATTTTAAATGTTTGAAAAATAATATTCAGTAAATATTGGTTTGTGTGATTATGAGTAATGATTATTTAATGGAGCATAATTGACAATATCAGTCTACTTGATCTCTTCCCTGCTTTTGGATTTGCTTTCACATTATTGTTTATAGGTAAACGACAGTGAGCAAACATTTATTCTCAGTATTATAAATGAAACTCGTGATAGGAGTATTTGTTAAACAACAGTACTTGGGTTTTCCTTGTTATTTTCCTTAGCCACATCCTCACGGTTTTATGAGCAGGAAATAAATGGTGCATTTAGTGCATTTAAAATTATTTCATGGGTCTGGAGAGATATTGCGGTGGGCGGGGTGTTTGACTTGCAATGGGGGTGTATTCCCCCTTCAGGCAGCACCAGGAGTAATCCCTGAGCACTTCTGGGTGTGACTTGACTTCCCTGGCCCACCCCCCAAAATTATTTCAGGAATATCAAAAGGTATAATTCATGATAGACACAAATTTTGTCTGGGTTCATTTAATTTTGTATTTTCAAGCTGTTTACTTTCTGAGATTTAATGTTCTCATTGATTCCTCTTCCCTTTATTGTATATGGCAATTTTATAATATTTATATTTATCCTTTTATCCACTTGTATTATTTTATCTTTATTTCTTAAATTTATCTTTATGGATTTTTTTTCTTTTCCAAGTAATACATTTCAATTTAAAATGTATTTGTCCATCATCAGACTCTGTACATATCTTATAAAATGTGATAGTACTTTCTATCTATTGTTTGAGACTGGACAGAACTTTGGCTGAGGTCTGGGCTACCTCTGGCCCAGTCCTGTTTACTCTGTGAAGCTCCAGAACTTTATGGGGGGATGACAGTCATTTCAGAAAATGAATGGAAACCCTGTCTTTAAATGCATCCAAGTTTCCTATCTAGTTTTCTTCATAGTAAGCACACTCCCCCCCCCCCCCCCAAAAAACCAAAGCATTTTATTTTTCCTTATAAGCAGCATCCATTTCCTCTATCTCTACTTTGGGAAAGCAGAGAGGACCACTGCCCTATGTGACCCCAAGAAACCCCTGCAGACATTATCTAGTTCCTTTGACGTAGGCCTTGATGGTTCCCATAGCTTTTGCAGTTCTTCAGAACTGCCAGAGAAAGTTTTCTTATTCTGTCCGGGAGCTCGGACTTCTGTTGTTGGATTATAGTTCCAGGCATCTTGGATTTAAAAGTGTTGTCCTTTCTCCTCCTGCAGGAAGCTTATGTTATTTGAGTTACACTCACTACAGTGCTCCTGGGGCACACCCAATTCCACCGGGGCATTCCCAGTCCCCCATGTTTATCTTTAACCTCTTCTTTGTGACCTACTTCCCCATCTCTTAGTCACAAATCAGACATGGTAACTTTATAAAGTCAAATCCTCTGATGGCACTGGATTTTGTATATATGGAAGTGAAATATTTGCTTTTCTCTGTCCTTTATGCCCTTTGCATACTTTTATTTTAGAGCCATGGCCTTTTTGTATATACAGGAAGATAGTTAATCTGTGCTTTTTAAATGTGAGAGTTAACTGACTCTGAAGGATATTAACTTCTGGACATCTATCATATTTTCTTGACCTAAGCCTCAGTAGCCCTTTGATTATACCTTATACCCCAAAAGGTGGGTCCCACCAAGGGACTTAGATGTATCTAGGACAAGCCACAAGAAACTCTGGCTTCGACATGGGACAGCCAAAGGCCATAAGAAGTATAATAGGTTAAGAGCACAGTCGTGGAACAAATTTTGTCATGACCCAAAAAGAAGTAACTAAGTGAGGACCCTACTGGGGTTAGGAAAAACTAGCCTGGCCTGAGGACTATATTCTGGAAAATATAGTGAGATGTCCTCAGGAAAAGTTACCCTTTATCATCAGAGAGACCATTTTTAAGCTTAATCTAGAGTATAGATAAAAGTATAGATAAAAATATAGGTAAAAGTCTGTATCTCTTACAGTGTTTATACAGAATGGTTAGAAATATTATTAAGAAGCAAATTTAATATGATTGTTTAAATGGATAACTGGTGAAGGAAAGGAGAAAGTACTATGCCCTTGGATAAAATTCCATCTCTGGGAGGATCTCCTGGTAGGAATCTAGAGTGCTGAAATTCCATAAAATTCCATCCATGGATCCATCCATCCATCTTCTCCTAGATAAATTCCATGAAATTCCATCCATCCATCCATCTTCTCCTAGAAGAATTTCCCTTGAAAGAGGGGCTTTACTTCTGTTCGTGTTTATGTTCAACCACACCTGTGTATAATTGCTGCCCCCAGCCCTACACAATTTTCTCTATAATAATCTTGACTGATTTGGATAAAGATACAACTGGTTACCAGACTGTGGACGAATTCCTTTGTCCATCATCAGGGGGGATCGTCATTGGCCCCAAACACAACATGGGACCTTGGTCACTGTGGGATCAATGGTGATTCAGACATACTGTAAATGCTTACACTTTCCCAATACCCCAGTTCCAAGACGAACTCATTTTCTCTGTGTGGACTCTCAGCTTCCTTAAAGATAGTATGAAAGACGTTGGTTCTTTATTTGTCACACTGTGAAGTGGGGTGATGAATTTAGTAAGAAGGAGAAGCTCTCAGCTTCCTTAAAGACAGTATGAAAGACATTGGTTCTTTATTTGTCACATCGTGAAGTGGGGTGATGAATTTAGTAAGAAGGAGAAGCCTCTGGAAGCACCAGAAAATAAGAATAACAATTCCTAATCTGTTACCTGCCAAGCCATTCTGATCCCAGGGTTTCCCTAGGGCAGCTGGGAGTTGGGGCAAGATGTGACTTGGACTGTGACTTTCTCTGGCAGTTTCCATGCTGGGAATGGCTAGTGATGGCCTGTGTCTAGTCAGTCTCCAGTGATTTTCTGTAGTGTCTGATTATCATCGAGCACCCTCTCCCTGAGGTGGAATTCCCAGAATGGCTCCGATCTCTGGTTTACCATAGTAATGTAAGGAGGAGGGAAGAATAAAATATAATAAAAATCTTGAAGACTCCTTCTCCTCATAGCAATTTAATATGCTGCCCATGCCATTGTTCCAGGGGGTTTTGTCACTGTTTCATTTTTAATTTTTTTTGTGTGTTTTTTTTCTTGCTTGTTTGGGAGCCACACTCAGTGGTACTCAGGGTGTGTACCCAGAAATCTTTAGTACCCTGGAAGTGCTCAGGAGAGTTTATGGTATGCTGGGGACCAGACCTGGGTTAACTATGTGCAAGACAAGCACCCTACCCACTGTACTATCACTCTGGCCCTTTTTAAGTTTTATTTTTAATCTTAAATTGAGATTCTGTAGTTTACAATACAGTAAGTAATGGTTTTTCACATGCGTAGTTCTAGCATCACATCATTCACACTTATACTCCTCCCTCACCCAGACCTTGAGGCTGCTCCCTCCAACAGCTCAACTACAGATGAATGGGTCAAGAAGTTGTGGTTCTATATACAATGGAATACTATGCAACCCTCAGAAAGAATGCAATCAAGCATTTGTCACTGTTTTCTTTCTTTTCACAAACTGCAGCTACATAGGCTGTTGTGGACAATCTTACCTTCTGTATGTGCAAAGGCGGTTGAAATGTTCTGCTCTTTATCTGGATCTGGAACTCTAGACCTTCTCTCAGAACTTCCTTCACCTCCAGAGTTCTTCGATATTATATTATGCTTATGTATCATTTTGATATAGTATAATTACCTATAATTACTATTATGATTTTGTGTTTTCTGCTATGAATATAAGTCTTAAATTTTTATATCTTGAAATCATCTTTTAATATTTCATTTTATTATCATTTAGATATGTACTGATATAGCACTCATTTAGATAAGTATATATTTAATATATTACTATAGATCTCTGATGCTTCTACACAAAAATGTATATGGCTATATAAAAATCTCTATAAAACAGCTACACATGTATCTACCATATCTGCATATATCTATGTGTATATAGATATTGAATTTAATTGTTGCTAGGGTACAGAATTTCAAGTTAAATCTATAAATGATCTTCTATACTATAAGAAAGCTAAGTTTTCTCTTTGATTATAGTTGCTTGTTTAAAAAATTATTTGATGCTTTTCTACATGCACATACATAATCTATAGTAATGGCAGTTTCCTTGTTTCTTGTTATGTCCTTTTAACCTAAGTCAGTGGTATTGAATTTCTGAAATCTCAGCTCCAGGACTGACTAGGAGCGACCAGCAACTCTCAGGCTTTGCCTTTGTAGTTTGTCCAAGTTCTTCGATTTTTAAGCCAAGGCTCTGGGCCAGCAATGATTGGCAGAAAGTCTGGACTTAAATACACAAGTACTGGCACCAACACTAAGTCATTCTTCGGGTTTTTCTCCCCCTTTCTTGTTATTTCCAGACTCCAATGTCTTGACTCCCTTTTCCCGCAGTTTTATTTCTGGAGAGATTGAATCTGGTCTCAAGTTTTCAATCAGCCTTGTTGCTTGGAGAGCTTAGCTCTGCTGGGGATGTTTAGCTTTGGTTTATTTATTATTTTTTTAAGGTGGAAAAGATTATGGTATATTTTGTGTTGATGGTAATTAACTGATAGCAATAGAATAAGCAGGGATGCAGGCAAGAGAATCCAGGTGGGGGTTCCTTCTTGCCCAATGGCTTCTAGGGGGTGTAGGGTGCAGGTCCCAGGCCAAGGGGTTGCCCTTTCCCAGATGAGGAAAATGGGCTTGGTAAGGAGCAGGAGTGGGGCCGGTGTCCCTGAACATCAGCAAGGTTAGCCCGTCTCTTCTTTTCTGGTCCTTGCTGATTTTAACCAGAAGGAAAAGGGGTTTGTATGGGATTGTGCTAGGGTTGGGAGCAAGATGGTGATATTCTTGTGACTGTGATCTTGGCACATTGTAGTTCTCATCTGTACATCTCAGTTTCTCCATATGTAAGATTGTTGAGATTTAGCCTGACTGATCTTTAATAATCTGTTCTGGATCTCACCCTCACTTAGCAAGGTAAATCTGGATCTGGAATGTAAGGCCAAATTTGATTGACTTCATCACTCTTTGTCCTGCTGTCCAGTCCTTATGGGATTTGGTAAATAAACCAAGTGCAGTCCAGTTAAATTTGTAAATGAATGTCTGAAGGTAAAATTTGTGCCAACAGTCATGATATTTTAATTTGAACTATGTTGATCATTGGTTAAATGCACACTAGTTTACGATTACCTCAAAATGAGACCGTCTGTTAAATGAATGGGAAAAAAGAGTGCTGGACAACCATAGTCCTCACTCATGATTTCTGATACTTTTTGGAACTCAGCTAACTCCTTCATGTTGCAAATCCCCAGTTCTTAGTTTTCTTCTTTGCTCATTTTCCCTTGAATGTTTCCAACCTCCAGGAATCAATTGACTGATTTAGATTCCAACAAATTTCAGCCATTATGTATTGACAAAGTACACATTTATTTAAATGCACTGATCATACATTTCAAAAGAGTGGAAACAAAACTTTTTAGCACTCTAGAATGAGAGCATGATGCTCTTATTTATATGAACAGTATTTCAGTGTGTTTCCTACAAGAAGAATATTACTTACAGCATTTACAATAAATTAACCCAAAGTTACTTATTTCAATATGTAATATATGTCATGGGATAAAATTTTGTTGACCAATTTTAAGTTTTGTTAAGCAGAGCTACATGAACAGAAGAATACTTTGGGGATACATGATAAGAGATCCCATCCTCTGAGTTCTTCTCAAACTGGAGGAGTAACCAGACCAGCATCAGATATGGGATTGGAGGGAAAAAAATCAATAAAATGACCAACATATTGAAGATCATAGTTGTAAGTTCTAAAGTAAAGAGGACAGGGTAATGAAGGATCTATAGTCTTCTTTAAAAGACCCTTGGTCCTTTTCAGAGAGAAAGGGGGACTCCACATGACAAGAAAGGGGTGACTTGATGTTATACTCTAAAATGGAAAAAGATGAGTAACTTAGAGAACACATTGATTCCTGGGTGATAATCCCCTAAACTACATTCAGATGTAAGACTTAAAATGGAATAGAAGCTAATTCTGAAATCTTTTCCTTACTCTCATATTGAAATTCCCCACACTCTTTGCAGTGTGATATTGTACAGCCGACTGATATATCATAGATTTGTGCTTCTCTCTGACCCTGTGAATCTACAGGAACTTTACAGATGCAGCTGCCATAAATCCTCATGATGCTTTTTCAGCACATCAGTATAAGGCAGTTGATCTGGCTTGGCCTTCATCCTTACTATGGTTTCAGGTGTATGCACCACTTTTCTTCAATTTTTATTTTAAATTATGTTGACAAATTCCCATTTTCATCAAGTTATTATTCTCATTGACATTGGAGTTCACTTGAAAGGTAGACAAACCATCTCTGTTTACTGTATGGGAAATTCAATTCTTCCAACTCTCTGCACTATTACATTTGAGATAATTTTCTCTTTTTTCCTCAACAGCTATCTTAATAATTCAAATGCAAGTGTGGTGAGAGACTGAATGATTGCTGATCATCTAGAGAGGAAGCAAAACCATGTTTCCTGAATCTAGCTGATAGCCTACCTGACAAGTGAAAAATAAAAGGTAAGATTTACAGGCAGCAAAGAATAGCTATGGAATGCATGGCCTGAGAGAATCTGATTTATTTATTTAACTGAATTTGAAGTGAAATAGATAGCATGGTGCAAGTGAGGGTCAGAGGGATATTAAATAAAAGATTGGAGGGTGGACATATAACCTGAGTTTGACAGAATATCAAATAAGCACAATGTACATTTACTCAATGTTCTTGGGATTATTCTATTAAAACAAATTTATTTCTTATTTTCTCAATGCATATTTTTGTTTTCTGTTGGGAGGAAGAAACTACTGAGAGGGCATCTAGACTGCTGAATCTGTGCCATGAAATAGGACTTTTATTTATTTGTTCATTTGGGGCCACATCCAGCAGTGCTCAGGGCTTACACCTGGCTCTGCAATCACGGGTTACTCCGGTGGTCATTGGGGGCCCTACAGGGTGCTGAGGATTGAACCCGAGTTGACCACATGCAAGACAAGTGTGCAACCCACTGTACCTTTGCTCCAGCCCCTGAACTTTTATTGATTTTCCTAATCAAAGTGTTTTTCTTATTGATAGCATTGATAAATAGATCTGATTTAGTTGTGAAATTCTTTTTCTGTTAACTTATTAACAGTATAAAACCTGTTCAAACATATGTGTTATTTGGAAGGCAAACATTTATTGATACATGGAAGAAAAGAAAACAAACTAGACAGATAATTCCCAGGTGTCTAGAATATAGCAGTGTGCTGAATGGCACACAGAGGAAAGACATCACTGGCATAGATCTCAACATCCTGACCTCATCTCTTTGTCACCCCAGTAACTGCTAATGCTGATGAATGTCTTTGTGAACAGCACGTTCAAGAGTTTGGTTTTGGAGCATTACAGCCTTGCTAAAATTTTTACTCAGGTTTCTGCATGTAAAAGATAAACTAAAAATATTTTAGAAAGAAAAATCTTTTAGTTAAGAAATTACTTTGGGGGGCTGAGAGATACAATAGTGGGTAGACTGCTTGATTTTCAAGGGCAGAGAGAGAGAGAGAGAGTTTGTGGCAGGCTGGAAGACAGTGGGCTCCTGTACTCAAAGCAGTCAGCCTGGGGGCTGGAGCGGTAGCAGAGCAGGTAGGGTGTTTGCCTTGTGTGTGGCTGACTCCAGTTTGATTCCCAGCAACTTATATGGTCCCCCGAGCACCTCCAGAAGTGATTCCTGAGTGCATGAGCCAGAAGTAACCCCTGTGCATCTCCGGGTGTGACACAAAAAGAAAAAAAAAGCAGTCATCCTGTCTGTGCTATCAGAAGAAGCAGTATGTTTGCGTCAGGAAAAAGAGTAGCACAGCACATTTTTAGGAATCATAGATTGCAGCCTGGGATGCCAGGTGAGCAATAAGTTTCCTCCCAGGCTGGTCCTTTGACACATTCCATCTTTTCTGCACATCTGAACTAAGATTTCTCCTCTTCCTCTTCTGCTGCTGCGGGAAGGACAAGATGAGCATCACGGCCCCACCTGGAAAAGCCTGTGGTTTCTTTTCATTTTTCTCCTTCATATTTTGAGTTCAGATCTTAATTTCTTTTGTCAGTTTTTATAATTAGAATGTGGCTTTAATGAAGCAAACAGAGTATCATGCTATATTTGAAACCCTATTACATATCTAGTGGTGATGTCAAGAAACTAGTGTTGCGTGTAGCCTTGGAGATAAGAGGCAAGCTGGAGCTTTCTTTCAGGGTATGGTATTTTGATACAATTCTAAAACGTGAGCACTGGATATAACCAAGGAAGAGGGAATAGGTCTATGAAATCCTCAGGCCTGTTCTCCAGAAAATCAATGACTTGTTTGTTATCGTCTAGTTCATGCCACTGAAGGGTCTTAAAATGAAATGCAATGTTTCCCAGCCTCCCTCTCGTGGGGAAGTCAAAAACTGATTGTTCAAGAGGAGACGTCATGTTGCTGTAATACAACATTGGAGTTCCCAGTGCTCTGGCCACGTTTCAGCCGGACATAGTTGGTGAACGCTGAACATCGTTCTTTAGACCGACAGGCCTCTTCTCTAACAGCCCCAATCCTCACTGTGTGGTGGTCTGTGGAGAACTAGCAGGAGGGGCCGGCTGTAGTAGTAGGCTGTGCCTACTGGACGACAGGACAAAGATTACAGACCCCTATCAGTGAAGGTTAAAGAATCAGAGAATTGAATGAAGCAGAAGTTTGAGACAAAAGCTCTTGTTTACATGGTTGACAGTGGAGGGAGAGAAAACAAAATTGAAGCTAAGGATTATATAAACAATAAAACAAAACAATAAGGACATCATGGAATCACTAAAAACAGCTGAGATGAACAGGATGGAGGATGAGGCATCTTGTCAAGTGGTGAAAGTTACAGTATAAAGAAGAAAATGTCCCTCTCCTCACATTAGTACCTTGTGAAACTGAAGGCATACTATCTCTCCTGCTTCAGTTTTCTTAAGTTTAAGTATTTTAGAACCTTAGAACTGTCTGTGAAGCCCAGCTCTTTTGCCCTTTCATGTAAAACTGTTGCTTCCTTACTGATTTTTCTGGCTAGTTCATCTGTCCACTGGTGAGCAGGGTGTTAAAATATGCTTCACTCTAGGTGGCCACCAACATCCGTCTTCATGCCTGTTAGTACTGGCTTTGTGTCATTTGATGATAGTAGAAGGTAACAATGGACCTGCCAGAGTATAGACTTAAAAAAAGAAAAGTCACAGTTTGGAAGTGCCCTAAGATTTTGGGTATTTGTATATGGTCTACTTTATATTTTATGGATATGTAAGAGAATCGCATTAAAAGATCAATATTTTGGCTGTTCTTAAAATATGTGTTCTCACTTGCTTGTCTCTTACCTTACATTTCCCTCCTTTCACTCCTCTCACATCTTTCAAAGCAAGTTTCATTCAATAACACTCCCTTACTTCACAAAAAAAGTTCAACTCATTAATTGGTAATTAAGTTTCTTGTTTGGGCCACACCTATCAGTGCTCAGGTCTCCCTCCTGCCTTGGTGCTCTGGGGTCACTCCTGGGATGCTTGGGGGAACATATGGTTCTGGGGGTTGAATGTGGTCAGCCACATGCATGACAAGTGGCTCACCCACTCTACTTTCTCTCCAGCCCTTATGTAATTTTTTTTTTTTTTGCTTTTTGGGTCACACCCACGATGCTCAGGGGTTATTCCTGGCTCTGCACTCAGGAATTACTCCTGGCAGTGCTTGGAGGACCATATGGGATGCCGGGGATCGAACCCAGGTTGGCCGTGTGCAAGGCAAACGCCCTACCCACTGTGCTATCACTCCAGCCCCCCTTATGTAATTTTTAAATGAAAAGTGATTCACGTTTATTGATAAAAATGAAAAACATAGTTTTGCATCTAAGAAGATGACGAACGGTTTTTGGCAGCTGTAAATGGAGAAACAAGTAAAAAATGCAAATTTTACTGTTTGTTGTTGTGATTTCTACTTGAACACACACATTCTGATGATCTCTGGGCTTTGTATTATATCCACATATTTTGCAGCATCATTAAATATCTCTGGACATTGAACTCTTAGTATTTCCAGTTATGTGTCTTATGAGAAATCTTATGAATATTTGTTTTAAATTAGTGGATTACATAGGATATGGTAACATTTTACATTATAAATGTTTTTCTGCATGCTGCTGCTACTATTTTATTCATATTCCTAGAAGCAGACTTAATGCATCAATAATTTAAAAAACCAAACACATAAAGTGTAAAGATTCATGGTGGTGCAGAGTTTGTGCTCTTATAAGCCTCCAAAAACTAAAAAGTGGTAATGAAAGCCGAGAATTTTCTAATTCTGTGAAGAAAATGTATATTTTCTTGGGACTTTTTAATACGGATTTTCTTTGTATATATTTTGTCTTCTATTGATATAGTGGTTACACACGTTGCATGTTTTACTATTACATATTTTATCATCTCATACTTTTTCTATGCTGTTCTTCTGCATACTACTCAAATTTTCAGTGCTCCATACTTGTAGATACATAAACAGAGTTTCAGGTAAAGGAAAGCTAGGTTCCAGACAAGTGTGTTCTGAGGAAGTACAGTGCTGTTAGTTCAGACTGGGAAATAGATGGTGCATTATTGAGTGAGAAAATATCTATTCCTCTTGAATTTTCTTTCCTTTATATTATAAAATCTGCTGATAAACATGGCTCTGGTGAGAGCTTCAGACTCTTCCCCCCAGTTCTGTGAGTGTCTTCCACTTGCTGTGTGACTGGGGCTGGTCCCACCTCCCGAATACCAGTGACTTCCCTCTGTGTTAATGTATTTCTTATTTGTTTTTTTCTTTTTGGACATCTAGGTTTTCAGCCCATTTTCTCATATGATTGTTTCCTGTTCAAAAAGAATGTTGGTTTGTTAAACCCAGATTGCTAATGTTTTCTATTCAGGGAATTTTAAAGCACCTATTGGATAATATAGTAAAAAACAACAACAACAACAAAAAAACTCTTTCTTTTCTCTTTCCAGATGACTTGGTTCTACAGTAGAAGCTGTCCATATGTTAGCAGTACATTAGTCTTACTTCCAATATGCAGATAATGTTAAACTCCTACCCTCTTTTGAAACCATCCTTCATGTTTAATTAAAAGTGAGTTTCTTTTTCCTTTGGGAATCACGAGCTTTTTTTTCCAGTGCTCATCACTTGCTTGATTCCCACATCTAATATTCTTTACAGAGCCCTGGCATTTCTTCTTACACTATGATTTTGCAAACTGTTCTACTAAGGCAACTATTGATTTCATTCTATCTGCCTTGCAATTTGTGACAGGCTGCCGTTTAGCAGTTTTATCAAATGTCTCCAGGAAATATTAAGTACTGCCATCTTTGGGTCAGGAGAGAGCATAGTAGTTAAGGCAGTTATATTGTATGAATCCAACTCAGTTCAGTTCCAAGCTTCCAGTCCACCCCGGGGGTAAGGAAAGCTAGGTTCCAGACAAGTGTGTACCCAGAGCACAGTGCTGGAAGTAATCTTTGAGAACCACTGGTGTAGCTCAAATGAGAAGGGAAGGGGGTAAAAATCACATTTTTCACTCTCCCATTCTTTTTCTTGCTTCCTGGATCCTGAATTAAATGTTACCATGGAGGCTTGTAATTGTGGCAGCCTAAGTGCTGATTTCTGTACCAGTTTCCACATCTTCAGGCAGCAGGTTTTATTTTTCATTCATTCTAAATGTTTCATGGAGGACTAATAGAATTTTTAAAATACATTTGTTGAAAAACTTGTCATTATAGTATTTGCATTTTATAATCATTAGGAAAATGACAGAAGTTCTTGTTTTAGCTTGAGAGGGACATGGTGTATCACTTTCATTCCCATCTCATCCACAATAAGTGGTCTTAGGTCCCTACTCATGAGCAAGGCAGGGGCTTTATCGTATCATCTGCTACATGTGTCAAGAATGAAAGAGGTGTATGAATAATTTACATGAAAAAATATAGTAGACCTTTAAGTCAATAAATTAGAAGCATGGAGAGAAAGTTTGGGGGTTGTTTCCTGACTTGCATGCAGCCAATCCTGGTGTGATTGCTAGCACCATACATGGTACCCAGAGCACACAGGCATGATACAGAAAACTACATTCCCCTCCCCCCCATGCTACTTTTCTCCCTTCTTCCTTTCCTCCCTCCCTCCCCCCATCATCCCTACCCACCCTCCCTTCCTTCCTCCTGCCCTCCCTCCCTCCCTCTCTCCTTCCCTCCCTCCCTCCCTCCTTCCCTCCCTCCCTCCCTCCCTCCCTCCCTCCCTCCCTCTGTCCTTGCTTTGTTTTCTTTCTTTCTCCCCATATTACAGAATTATCTCAAATAAAAATCAAGTAAAAATAAAACTGTTCTTTATGATAATCTTAAAATGTTAAATGTATGTTGTTTTAAATTAATGGGATGAGAGAAAAGAGAAGTTCAATTATGTAGTAATTGTTTTTGAAAACTATGATTAAAAAACTCAGAATTGTGTTTACTGAGGATTTGAGAAAGTCAGTATACCAATTCCTTTATTTTCTACCCAGTTTATAAAATGATTTAAAAATAAGATGCAAAAATTTATGCAAAGAAAAATACTGCTTTGGAGCTGGTGCGATAGCTCAGCAGGTAGAGCATTTGCCTTGCACGTGGCTGACCTGGGTTCAGTTCCCAGCATCCCATGTGGTCCCCTGAGAACCGCCAGGAGTAATTCCTTAGTGAAGAACCAGGAATAACCCCTGTGCATTACCGGGTGTGACCCAAAAAGAAAAAGAAAAGAAAAGAAAAGAAAAATACTGCTTTGCCTTGAATGCAGTCAGCCTGGCTGAGCTGGGTTCGATTCCTCCGCCCCTCTCTCAGAGCCCGGCAAGTTACCGAGAGTATCTTGCCCGCACAGCAAGGCCTGGCAAGCTACCCGTGAAGTATTCTATATGCCAAACACAGTAACAACAAGTCTCATGATGGAGACGTTACTGGACCCGCTCGAGCAAATCGATGAACAGCGGGAGGACAGTGTTATAGTGCAGTGCTACTTTTTTATTAATAAAAAAATTAAATTAGAGAAAGTATTTTATTAATGTAATGGATTAATGTTAAATACAGTCATAAATAATATTATAGAGACAGTTTTGGTCTATCTAGTCACTCTCTTTTTAGTGAAATTCTTGCTGGAAATCCACTTGTATAAAAGAACTAGCAAGGCATGTTTCTGTAGGACTTTTAACCCCTACGACAAAGTAGGAAGAAAATTTGTTCTCTTTAAGATTCAAAGGCGGAAACTAAATTTGCAGAGAGTTAAGGAAGCATTTGAACATGGACAATTCCCTGTTGACAATTCAGCAGGAAACATTTTTCCCCGTCTTGGGCACCCACACTGCAGCTCATCAGCTGTGCTACTTCTATTGTCATCTCTGGGTTTGTTCAATTTCTTTGTGAATCACTGCTGGGCAGTTATGATTTTTGCTCTCAGAGGCTCCGGAAATTAGTTTGAATACAGCATTAATTAATTCTAAGACCACACTTTTTGCAAAGCTGAAAATTCAATGCTCATTCTATTTCCCATCCCTAATTATGTCCAGGTACATTTCCATACAGATAATTGAATTTTCTGCAGAGAAGCTCTCTCAATTAAAAAAAAAAGCATGAAGTAACCCGGTAGTCAAACTTCAAAAACTAAAGCCTTAAAGTTTAAGATATCCCTTCCCTTTAATCAATTTTTCAAAATATAGGTTTAAACCAAATTTTTAATTTCATGTAATATAAAAATAAATTCAACTCTTCACATTTAAGTCAGACATATTTTCTGGTATATTAAAGAACCTGGGACAGAGAGTATAACATGAAGGGAGTTTGCTTGCAAACCTGGGTTGATCAACTGAATATGGACCCCCTGCCCCAACATCCAGCACTTTAGGTATAAACCCCGAGGACAGAGCCAGGAGTAAGCCATGGGCACAATCAGCTGTGACAAATATTTTTTTAAGTTAAAATATTCAAGGAATATCAAAGATCAGTATCTCCAAGTTATTTTTCATAATGGATAACTTTGTTTATTGCTATCTGCCAGTTGTTTTCATGTTGGCAAGACTTCAATTCCTACAGTGAGTACAGTAGGGCTTTCTTTAAAGATTGATATAGTTTACTTAAGGTGCTCTCATGAGTTAAAAAAATTTTGTGAGTCCTAGGAATTTATTGGTCAAAGAGATTGTTCCAGTGCTGGCCTGCTAGCTGCCACTTGTTGAGGACAAGCCCACCCATACTTTTAAAGTGGTGTCTGTGGTCCTTACATCCCTAGAGCATCTGTTACTGTTTCCAGAGAGCATAGAACAAATCAAATGTGAAGTGGGGGGAAAAAAGTCTAATGGGAGATAATCTTGGCTCTAGTTTCAAAACTACTTCCACTACCCAGCCGTCCCCACACTCCAGGACGCTTTCCGGACCCGCGTGGCAGCTCCAGCCGAGACGCACGCACGACTGAAGACCCACAGAACAAGATAAGCGGAACTCTCTGAGACCTTGGACTCCAGGCTTGGCGGACCCAGGGACAGAGCTTCTCTGCTTGCTCCCACCACCACAGGCGACAAAGGGATTCTAATCAGGAGCCCCACCCTACCCTGCCCTGTCTGCTTCCATCAACCACCCAGGGATCGAATTGCGCACAGGAGACCCACCCTACCCAGATAAATACCCCACTGGCAGACTTCCACTATGGACACTACCTCCACTACCTAGCCGCCGCCACACTCCAGGACGCTTTCCGGACACATCATAAGACACTAAATATCCATCTTCCGGAATTGTCGTACCGTATTTGATAGGGTTCAAATATGGTAACACCTACAAGGGTGATTAGAGGTCGCCCCAAAAGCCTCTATCCCTCTCGGAAAGACTGGCAAGCTTCCGAGAGTATTCCGCCCGCACAGAAGAGCCTGGCAAGGTATCCGTTGTGTATTCGATATGCCAAAACCAGTAACTACAACTGGTTTCATTCACCTGACCCTGAAGGCTTCACCGACAAGGCAGCACTGAGAAGGATGAGAAAGGAGAGGCCGACAAAATCTAAAGACCAACCTAGGCTGCCACAATGAAGGAAGACAAAAATGATCGTCTGTACTTTCAATGCACGTACACTAGCATCAGATGCATCCATCGAGGACCTGATGGTACAAGCGCGAATGATCAAGTACGACATCATTGGTCTGACCGAGACAAGAAGGCACGAATCTCACCATGCCATTTTCGACACTGGAGAAGAATTGTTCCTTGGAACATGCGATAAAAGAGGTGTCGGAGGCGTCGGTGTCCTTGCCAACACAAACTTGGCCAAGAGCATTGATTCATTCGAATGCCTAACAACCTGAATCGGATGTTTACATTTGAATAGATGTGGCTCACTGCCTGCAGTTTCTATCTTCCTTGTCTATGCACCAACATCTCATTATGATGAAAGAGAAATCGAGAAGTTCTACATGGAGCTAGAGAAGTTCTATAAAGAAGACCACACCTTCTACAAGATCTTTGTGGGTGATTTTAATGCCAAGATAGGACCGAGAAGATCAGCTGAAGAACTTCACATCAGGACCCATGGCCTAGAATGGAACGAACAGGGTGAGAGACTGTCTGAGTTCATCATGTCGACCAAGACCATTCATGGTAACTCACAGTTCCAGAAGGCAGAATATAAACGATGGACATGGGAGACTCCCGGTGGACGATTCCACAACGAAATAGACCACATCATATTCAGTCGACGGTTTTGCATGACTGATGTCGCTGTTGTCCCAAAATTTCAAACGGGATCGGACCACCATCTCCTTCGTGCAAAATTCTACTTCACAGAGCAGGGCGAAAGGGCTGCAAAGTTCAAAAAGAGAACTCCCAGAATGACCACCAACTGGGAACTCTTTGGTACTATTGCAGTAACATGGGAAGATGCCATTGTTGACAACATTGACGAGGAATACGATCGACTGGTTCAGCACCTCCATGAATGTGCGAGGAACGCCAAGAGAGAGATAGCCACAAAAAATCGCCTATCTTCAAAAACTCTTGAGCTAATTTGCCAGCGTGGTTTGGCACATGCCTCAGGCAACTGCAAGCTAATGTCCGAGCTCGCAAAGCAGTGTAGAGATGTGATCAAGGAAGACCTCAAAGAGAGAAGAGTAGAAGTACTGGTAGATGCGGACGAAGCCGGGAAAAGTATTCGTAACGCCCGCCTGTCCTTCGCCAACTACAAGACCAAGATGACTGCCCTCCGACGTCCTGATGGATCCATCACATCCTCCAGAACAGCAATGGAGAAGATTATCCATGACTTCTACTCAAATCTCTTCGATAGCCATGTCCACTTGCCGACATACCAAATTCCACAGGATGGATATGTCGTTCCCAACATTCTCCCTTCCGAAATCCGACACGCCATTTCGTTGGTAAAGAAACAAACAGCACCTGGCCCAAACAAGGTCAGACCTGAACACCTGAAGAACCTGCCGTCAGTACTCATCAATACACTGGCTCGGCTCTTCACTCGCTACCTGTCAGAATGCAAGGTTCCGTCCCAATGGAAAACCAGCAGGACCGTACTACTGTTCAAGAAGGGAGACATCCATGACATTGGCAACTATCGCCCGATCTGCCTATTATCTGTCATCTACAAGTTGTTCACTCGAGTCATCCTAAATAGGATTGGCAGAACACTAGATGAAGGACAACCATGCGAGCAAGCCGGGTTCCGCAAAGGATTCAGCACCATCGACCATATCCACTTGATAACCAAGCTCATTGAGGTTTCTCGGGAGTTCAAGATGCCGCTCTGTCTAACGTTCATTGATTTCAAGAAGGCCTTTGATTCTGTTGAGACGGAAGCGGTCATTGAAGCCCTAGCCAATCAGGGCATTCAAGCCCAATACATCAGGATCCTCCATGAGCTGTATTGCGGATTCACTACCAGGATCTCACCATTCTACAAAGAAGTGATCATTGATGTCAAGAGAGGGGTGCGGCAGGGTGATACCATTTCACTGAAACTCTTCAGTGCCACCCTCGAGAACATCATACAACGACTGGAATGGGAAGGAATGGGAGTGAAGATAGATGGTCAGCAACTACACCACCTCCGCTTTGCTGATGACATTGTTTTAATAACACCAAACATCAGCCAAGGGGCACAAATGCTGGCCAACTTTGACCGTGAGTGTGGAAAGGTAGGACTACAGCTGAATCTTACAAAGACAATGTTTATGAGAAACAGCCTCGTTCCTGACGCCCCATTCGCTCTCAATGGAATGACCGTCTCCGAATGCAACAGCTATGTGTACCTAGGTCGAGAGGTCAACATGACAAATGACCTGGCACCTGAGCTGTGCAGGAGGAAGAGAGCGGCTTGGAACGCCTTCAAGAACGTCGAAGAAATAGATAAGAGGACGAAGAACCTCCGGCTCCGGGCACATCTCTTTGATTCCACTGTTCTTCCTGCATTAACATATGCCTCAGAGACCTGGGCCCTATGCAAACAGGATGAGACCGCTATTCAGGTCTCCCAAAGAGGAATTGAAAGAGCTATGCATGGAATATCACGTTTCACTCAAATGAGAGAAAGAATCCGGAGTTCTGACATCTGTCGACGATCAAGAATCAGGGATGCTGTCTCATTTGCCAAGGTGTCGAAAATCAGATGGGCTGGTCACGTAATGAGATTTAAAGATGACCGCTGGACTAGAGCTGTTACTGACTGGATTCCACGGGATGCCAAAAGACCGCGTTGTCGCCCACCTACCAGATGGTCAGACTTCTTCGTCAAGATCATGAACGATCGGTTTGAGGCCCTTTATGTTCCTGGAGCGAACAGATGCCATTGGGCTACACTAGCACGCGACAGGGACAAATGGAGACGTTACTGGCGCCCGCTTGAGCAAATCGATGACTAACGGGAAGTTAAGTGATTAACTGATTAAGTTTCAAAAAACTGCTTCTCAGTCTCTGCAGTTCGCTTCTCCTAAGAACTTAAGCTCAACTTCAAGATTCAGGCTTCAGCCTCATCATTGTAATGATTAACTCTCGAAGGAGTTATCACTAAGCTCCATTGAATGTAGAGTTACCTTCTTGAAAATTATCCTATCACTATATCACTGTCATCCCATTGATCATCGAATTACTCGATGATCATTAGCAGTCGCCAGTAATATTTTCCTCCCAGCCCTGAGATCTTAGCAGCCTTGTCTTACTTGTCTTTCCCCAATGATTGGAGGCTCTTTCAGGGTCAGGGGAATGAGACCTGTTTTCATTACTGTATTTGGCATATCGAATACACCACAGGGAGCTTTCCAGGCTCTGCCTGTGTGGGTAGTATACTCTTGGTAGCTTGCTGGGCTCTCAGAGAGGCATATCTTTATATATTTTTCTCTATGATTTGTTGCTTGCTGTCTGAACCCCATCAGATATGGTGTAGCAATCGTGGAAAATGGGTAGGTAGTGTCTTATAATGTGTCACGAGGTTGCAAAGTGGCCACACGGACCAGAAAGCGACCTGGAGCGTGGCGGTGGTTGGGTAGTGGAGGTCGGCTGCCAGGGCTGGGTCCCTTGGGGTGAGGAGGGCTCTCACCCACCCTACAACCTGGCGTGGAGTCCCCTCATCATATTAATGCACAAAAAAGTAGAAATTCTATTTTCATATCTCAACTAAAACTGTAGGACTATAAAAAGTAGACAGTAAACTTTAACATTATTAAAACTGTACAACCCTGGAAACTGTAAATCTTATAAAATTGTATAAACATTAATAACTTGTTTATAATGAAAATTCCAAAAGACCAAGAAAATATTTGAGTCCCTATTTTTACTGAAAAATAATTTATAAAATTATTCTCTAAATAATTTTTCTTGTTCAGATACTAATAAAATACTAATATAATACTATAATACTATAATTTTAAAAATTATAACTAAATATCATCAATATCAGCCCCAATGACAAGATCTCTAGGGTTTTTTCTTCTTCCCTAGTATCCAAGATATTTAGAACTTATTAGTTTGCAGAGTCTCCTGCCCCCGCGCCTGGCTGTCCTCACCAGGACCCCTTGATGGGGGAGGGTTGAGTTTTTCTTCCCCCGCCCCCGCCCCGAGCAGAGCCCCAGCAGCTGAGGACCTCCGGAGCCAGCCACGGCCATGCTGGGACCACTCTCCACGTGTCTGGACGGGCCTCATGCATGAAAGAACTGGCAGAGGAACCCAGGCATGTGGGTCCCAGGGCTGAGGTCTCCAAGCCTACTTGGATTGGGACTGGGTCTTCTCCACCCAGATGCCCCATCTTCCAGTAGGTAGGCGTCACACCCACCAGCTGCTGCCAGCGCCAGGTTGATCCCATCAATGGCCAAGACCCAGAGACTATAAAACTCAGCTCCCAGAAGTGCGTGGCCACATTCGCAGCCTCGCGACATCTTATTATCTTATTTTTCCTTTGGAGAATCTGGCAGGCTACCAAAAGTATCCTGCCCGCACAGCAGAGTCTGGCAAACTTCCCGTGTCGTACTCAATATGCCAAATACCAGTAACAATGATGGGTCTCATTCTCCTAATCCTGAAAGAGCATTGAAATGGCTCTTTTAAAATCTCAGGGCTAGGACGAAGGAGATGTTACTGGTGCCTGCTCAAGGAAATCAACGAACAAACAGGATGACCGTGATCGTGACTGTGATTAGTTTGCACTGTCCTTTGAACCTACTTTTCTCACCCCTCCTCCTCTGTCAGACTCTAGTGATTATTTAGCTTGAGTCAATTTCATGAGACTGTAGCATCCACTGCCTCTTCCTTTTGGAGTATGTTCAGCCTTTTGAGAGTAGCTTCCAAAACATACTTCTGTGAAGAAAGAGCCAGCTAGGGCGGTAGGTGTGTAGACGCGGTAGAAAGATACCGTGTACATATTATACTCTCTGGAATGGATTGTTTTGAGTTTTCCATAGTGAGAAAAAGAAATATATGTAAGGAACATAGAAAACAGGATTTGTGTTGTAGCAGGTACCTGTGTCTCATGTAATTTTACCTTGTTGACTTGCCAGGGCAAATCCTTCTGCTTATCCTATTTTTCTCTCTTTTTTACATCTGAAAAGAGCATCCATTTGTAAAATTTACAATTAGGATTGCTTACACATGATGGCTTTTCTAATTCTTTTCAACAGTGCCTGAACCATAGCACAGGATGGTTTCATAAAATATTTTGGTGTAGAATTTTATTTTTCTTGCCTTTTTGTGACCTCACTTGGATAATTACAGCATATGGTCCCAATGAGTATGAAAAGTGAGTATGGGATTTAACTGTTTTAAAACATGCCAAGAGCAAATGTAACAAGAACTTTTCCCTGTGTTCTCTAATGAAGAAAATGATAATTTACCAGATGTTTCAGAATTGCAATAATTAGAACCATAAAATATTTTTCGATAGATTTGAGCAAGAATATACAATTATATTTTATAGGCTTGAGCTAGTATGTCAAGTTCCAAATTAATTTATTAGTCTCTTAGCTGAAAATATACAAAATATATAACATTTTAATTCTGAAATGTCTTTTGAAGTATCAAAAGATTTGTTAAAGTCACAGTTACAGCTGCAGGACTCTTCATATGTTGAATGATATAAAAACCCAAAATTTCAGAAGAGAATAGCCATTCTTCCTAAAATTTCATGATGGCTTAAGGCCCTCAGCCTCAAAAGTTTATGTAGAAGGTTCTCTGATTGCTAAATATATCATTCAAAACCCTTATTATGTGCTTAATGTAAGTGTTGATTTCCAACAATAACAATAGCAATACCAAGAGCAATAAGGTCACTGAAACCAACTCATCTATTTATGCATCTTTCAAGATATGACATATTGTAAAATAAACTTTCTAATGAATTTCCAGTGAAGACCACCAGTTGACAGGAGAATGGCTCTCAGGGTACAAATTGCTTTTGCATTCCACATTTCAAAATCCCTCTTTCTTTTTGAAATTAATAAATAATAGTTATTACTGAAGAGTATATCTAAGTACAGAGATAAATTCTGAAATAAAAATTTTTTCTTCTACAAAAGGGAATGCCCGCCACAGAGGCAGGGTGGAATGGGGGGGGGGGGGTTGGGGGGTGGGAGGGATGCTGGGACTTGTGGTGGTGGAGGATGGGAGCTGGTGGAGGGATGGGTACTCGATTATTGTATAACTGATACCCAAGCACAAAAATTTGTAAGTCTATAACTGTACCTCATGGAGTTTCACTAATAAAAAAAAATAAATAAAATTTTTGCTTCTATGTATGTTGTGAATGTTAAAGTGCATACAGTTTTTTCATTATGTAAACAAAAAATGAAAGTAAATATGGTTCAGTGAATTAGTTTGCATGGTAGAGCTTATGCCTGGCATGTAATATTCCTGATGCCATGTGATCCCCATACTGGGTGTGGCCACTTAAAATTTAGCTATTTAAAACTTGTGAAGAGTAATGATAACAAAATATTTAGTATAGGAAACCTTAATCCAAGACAATTTACATGAGCACAATCAATATACTACTTTGTGAACATTTATATGAGTAAAAAAAATTAAGTCATGTGATTTATATGGACAATGGAAAATAAATTGCTATTAAAGTTACTGTGAGGATGTTCCTGGGAATGTGCCACTGGCATGCAGATTGTTTGGGGCTGAAGTGAGTTTAGGCCGTGGAATTGCAGAAGCTGTTATCTTACTGACTTAGAAGAAGAAGAAGAAAGGAGGTGAGTTGGGACAAGAGTACAGCGGGTAAGACCTTTGCATGTGGCTGATCTGGGTTCGATCCCCGGCATCTCATATGGTCCCCTGAGCACTGCCAGGAGTGACTCCTGAGTGCAGAGTCAGGAGGAACCCCTGAGCATTGCCATTGTGGTCCCAAACCAAAAACAAACAAACAAGAACTAATAAAAAGAGGAGGATGATTCAAATCCAGGGTCATCTCTGGGGATGGCGTTCTGTGGAGAAATCTAAGTAGAGGGCAAGCAGTTCCCACAGCGCATCCGGTGGTCTGGCTCCTTCCTGCCTGACCTTGAAGCCCCCCTTTCGCTCCTCTACATCCTTAGGCCAGGACATATTTCCTCTTCTCCCTGGCTGGAAATGGAACCTTCATAAACAATACATAGTCCCTGAGAGTGCTCTGACCACTGGGCTGTATCTCTGGCCATTTTAAAATTTATTTTCTTTATGAAATTCATTTGGGAGACAGCAGGGGAAAAAGTTAGACTTGGAACTTGTGCTGGATCAGAAGGGCGATGGTTTAATTTTCTCCCAGTTTTTTGTGTTTTGTGGGTGATAATCCAGACCCAGATAGGTTACAGGTAGGAGAATGGCGCACAGCCTCTTTTGGTAGAGTTTTCTGTTTTAGGCCATTTTAGGACCCTTTCCAGGTTTTTAAACTTGGCTTAGTTGTGCTTGTAACTAAGTGGCAAAAAACATGAAAGCAAATATCATTCAATTTTATTTTTGATTCAGTAAAGAAGAACTTCAGCACAATCTCAGTCGACAAGGCACCCAGTGGAGTCCCTTGACAAAAAAAAATTACCTAAAATATTATTCTGACCTCAGTTCCAGATGACAGTTTTTACTTTAGAACCATGTGCTAGTTAATTGATTTTTGGCTATACATCTGCCTAATATATATTAATTACTCTAGTATTAGAAGAAAATATTAAACTGTATTATTTAGAATGAGGCATATCTCCCTCATTCACTTTATTTTTTAAATTTTTAAAAAATTTATTTTTGTTTTTTGGGTCACACCCGGCGATGCTCAGGACTGACTCTTGGATCTGCAGTCAGGAATCAATCCTGGCAGTGCTAGGGTAACCATATAGGATGCCAGGGATCTGAACCTGGGTAGGCCATGCACAAGGTAAATGCCCTACCCACTGTACTATCTTTCTGGCCCTTCCTCATTTAGTTTAGAGAACACTTCCCCCCCACACACAAAGATTATGGAGGCTACATTTATAAAAACTTCTTCAATCTAGTTGTCTAATGTCTTTTATATGCAGATGAATCTTTGTAATGTGTTTGACCCAATATTTCATAAAATTAAATAACATTCTCTAGTGAGATTTTGATATTTCAGCAATATTTAATAAGCAATAAACTTCAAGAAAGTGATAAAACCCAGCTAAAGTTAAAAAATCCATTAATCAATGTAAAATGCTGAATAAATTACAATTTCCACTAAAAATTATTTTTAAAAATCTTGATTATTTTATTATATTTTTGCTAAACAGTTTGAAATAAGTTTTCAAAATGTGAGACTTTATTTTAGAGAGCTGTAGAGTTATACAGATGTTTAAGACACTGGCTTTGCATGTGGTCTGCCCTGGCTTGATCCTTTGCACCCAAGTGGACCCCTGATCATTTCCAGCAGTTTAACCTGGGCACA
Organism: Sorex fumeus; assembly: GCF_029834395.1. NCBI lineage: Eukaryota > Metazoa > Chordata > Mammalia > Eulipotyphla > Soricidae > Sorex > Sorex fumeus. Next base: position 9,290,069 of record NW_026606085.1, on the reverse strand, counting down.
GAGTCAGTAAAAACACCAGAGAAAGCATGCAGGTACACCACACAAACACACACACACACACACACACACACACACACACATACACACCCCCCCCAAAGGCCAGAGCAAGCGTGCAGGTAAACGCCCCCCCCCCCACACACACACCACACAAAACAACAACAAAATCCCAAACGAAACAAAAACAAAGACCGAAACATTTCATGGAATTCAACGTGTACCAACTCAGAGTTCTGCTTTCAGAGCACTCAGTGACTGGTCCTTCTACCTCAGGAACCACAGTCGGAACAATCAGGCCTACATCATCCTAGATTGGGGACCTTCTGCGCTTCTGATGAGGTTTAAAACACAGTGGCCTGTTAGCCAGGAAAGGCTTTTCCAGCTACCCCTGCAAACACCTTCAGCTTTCTGCTGAGTATTTATAGAAACACTAACCTGCTTCCTCATCTTTTGCAGTTGGCAGGTCTAGGTTTCCTACATTTCAGTAACAAAACTTTTAGAGAGAATGTAGAGAAGACATCTGTGAGGCATTCACTGTCACTGTCACTGTCCTCTCGTTGTTTATCGATTTGCTCGAGCGGGCCCTGTAACGTCTCCATGTGACACTTGTTACTGTGTTTGGCATATCAAATACGTCACGGGGAGCTTGCCAGGCTTTGCCATGCAGGTGAGATACTCTCGGTAGCTTCCGGGCTCTCCTAGAGGGGCGGAGGAATCAAACCTAGGTCGGCCAGGTCAGCCGTGTGCAAGGCAAACGCCTGCATTATCAAAGAGATAATTTATTCCCCAAAATGTGGCTTTGCAGATGGCAAGACTCCACTGGTCTTCCTACCAACAATCTAGAATACCCTTTTGCAATTCAGACGGAATTGGCAATACAATATTAAGAGGTAAGGTAAAAGAAATAGAACAGTTTTATGTAAAGACCATGCTACTTAAACACAGGTGACAGTGCAGGCCATACTACTTAAAAAGTCTATTTCTAGAGACAGAGTTTGTGGCCTGTTTTATGGGTCCTCAACATCAAATTGCATCTCCGCCCATCAGTCTGGGTATTTCTCCTGGGTATAGGCGTTGATCATGTAAGATTCAAATGGATGGTAATTGTCATTGTCATTGCAGAGGACGTCTAAGGAGTTGGAATCATCTCTTTCGGTTGCCTCCAGTCTAACTGCAGCGTTTGAAAAAATAATGACAGGCAATAAACATAAATGGAATGAATTAAAAATTCACGTGCATCTTCATGCTATTTTATAAGTAAAAGATGACATTGAAATGCAAATGTGGAATCTATAGAAATCATGATACAGTATCAAATGAACTATATTTTTAAAGGAAAGTTCATATTCAAAATAAAAATAACATTCTGAAAAAGTCATTTTCAGAAGCATAGTTTTGAAAACACTCATTGACTTCTCACCAAATATCATCTTAAACATGTTTCAAAAGGCAGAAGCTTTTGAAAATTATAACTAACCAGACAGTTACTATCATCTATATTCGGTAAGTGTATGGACATTCATACCAGTTACTAAATTGTTTTGTGGCAATTGGACATGTTGCTGTTCTCTAATATATATGTATAACTTAGGGGAAACACAAAATAACTTTAAAGATGTGTTATTTAGAGAAAGAAGCATGAGACTATGTCAGAAAACTAAATTCAAGTACATTAAAAAATATACTTACCCTAAAAAACAATTTCCTTGGAAATAGGATTGATGAAGTTTCACAGGGAACAATTTCCCTGGAAATAGGATTTATAAAATCTAGAAGTAATACCTCTTGGGGGCTCCTAAGCAGTGCTCAGGAGCCCAGGGACAATTCCTGGGGACTCACTCCTGCGTCTGATGTTTTCAGCTGAACCTGAAGAGGCAGCATTGCAGGTAGTGTTGCCCAAACTGTTCTAAAAGCTACTGGTGATGTTCAGGAAGACGAGTTGTGTTGGGTATTGAACCCTGCTCTGTGGTCCTCAGGCCACCCCATCCCCAGATTTCGGGAGCCCCAATTTCTATACTCCCATCCTTGAGAAGTCAGTGCATTAAGGAGGAGTAACCACACACATACAACACTCACACACTAATTATGAGAGAAGTGAAGAGATAAGCAAAGCATTTCTGGTTCCTGAGAGGTGCAGGTCTCCGGATTCACAGGATTCACTGTGAGATCAACTCAATGTATTTAATAAAGCCACACTAAGGTTCTAGTAAAGAGAGATCATTCCTGTTGAATCTATGATGACAGAAATAGAAATATGTCGACTACTTATGGATTACTGTAATTCAACATACTAAATATATATGTATATTGCTTTAGAGATAAGGATTAGAGATACATTAAGTAAGTACAATCTCTGCTCTCAGGGAAAGTATAAACTACTTGTAGTTACATAAATGCCTCCTTTTTCTTTTTACCTTCAAAATTAGTATAACGCCAAGTTTTGGTTGGGGATTTAAACCTAACCCTACATCTGGGGTTTGCACCTAATTTACTAGACAATGTAGAATATTGAAGGGATACACTCAAGGCATCATATGGGTAAGAATGGAAGAAAGGTCTTGATATAATTTAGAAAGTTGGTATAGAAATTAATTGAAAGTGAATAGCAACTAGAGCTGCATCTGTGTATTGAAATAAAAAGCACAATCAAATAAATTATAAAAGTCTCTGATAGAATGTTAATAATTAGGTAACAGAAGGGAAGTACAGTTGTCAAAGAGTGAAAATAGTCAAGATTCTCAAATTATTGAATGTAGCAAGTTGAACAAGAATAAAATTGTAAATCAGTGGAATATCAAAAACTTACTGAAGTATCCAAGGGTATTTATTCTTCTCCGAGTCATAAGCAGATGAATCATGAAACTAGAGAAGGATAAACTTCTGGACCCTGAAAATACTTCTTTGAAAGGATTAGGCAGAGACTAAATATGTGTACCCAAAATCCGAGTTTTGAAAAGTTTATAAAAGTAAGATATTTTCGTGTAAGAGTACCACGTTGTTTCCCTCTGATGATTTCCATTCTAACATCTTATTGCCCTTTTGATTGGGTGACGTGGAGTGACTAGAAGCATTTTTATGATCTATCTATGCAGAATTCAGTTGCTGACATACTTAGCTTAAATTTCATAGAATATATTCATTTGCTTCATAGTCAGTTTCCTGTATAATCAAGTTATTCCGAGTCATCCTGGTATTAAAATGGTTTCCAGGAATATAAGTAACTCCCACTCTGCTGATTCAGCCAGCATCAAAATGGGCGGGAGATGCAAAGCCAGATGTGTTTATACTAACTTGCTCTGAGTATATGGGTAGAGAGAAGCATTTTTAAATGCATGGAGCTAGAAGTTTGTATATAAAGATTCTTCCCTGTTATCATATGTTTTTTTGTTGATGGCATTAAAAATGGAAGTAATTACCTCATAAATATACATGATCACATACCATGTTTATATAGGTAAGAAGTACATTTGTTCCCTTTCTCAATGGATGTGAAGCTATCTAAGCTTGTTAAATGATTTAAGTAAGAATTTGGTAAAACATTTGGGGTTTTTGAATAAGAATAGTGAGAAAGGATTGCTTTCCTGATTTGATTTCTGAAGAAGAGGAGAATTTTTATTAGATACTGTTTTATGTAATTAGAGAAAATTCAGATAAAAATCATAGATTGTGTAAAACAATCAAGAAAAGTAAAAATAAAAATATTTGACAGGTAGATATGAATTTTAAGCAAAATATCACATAATAGCAATTCAAAAGCTCATTAAGAGGAAGAGATAAAATTTAAATGACTGTATTGTTTGGTGATCAAATTAATTATAAAGAGTGAATCATATGGATACTTTGGGAGCATTCTGAATTTCTTGCTGACATGAAACAAAATGCAAGCATTGCTGAATGTAAGATAAAACTCGGTGTAATACAGCTACTGATGGTAAAGTGGTTAATGAACATTAATTCAAAAGTACTTAAAGCAAGTACACAAGAAAAAAATTAAATGTTTTCAAATTGCATACAAGAATCACGATCACGTTCATCCTGTTGGTCGTCGATTGCCTCGAGCAGGCCCCAGTAACATCTCCTTCATCCTAGGCCTGAGATTTTAAAAAGTTTCATATTCAAGACTCTTTCAGGGTTAGGAGAATGAGACCCATCATTGTTACTGGTATTTGGCATATTGGGTACGCCACAGGGAGTTTGCCAGACTCTGCCGTGTGGGCAGGTTATGTTCGGTAGACTGCCAGGTTGTCCAAAATAAGAATGAGATAATAAGATGTCGCACTCCGCTTCAGGGAGCTGGGTTTTATAGTCTCTGGGTCTTGGCCGTTGATGGGATTACACGGCACCACGGGGCCAGTTGGTGGGTGTGACCCCTGCCTACTGGAAGATGGAGTATCTGGGTGGAGGATGCTCAGCCCCAATCCGGGCAGGCTTGGAGATCTCAGACCTGGGACCCACATGCCTTTGTTCCTCTGCCGGTACTTTCATGTGTGTGGAGAATGGTCTTAGCATGGTTGTGGCTGGTTCTGGAGGTCCTTGGCTGCCAGAGATCTGCTCGGGGCGGGGAGGGAAACTCAACCCGACACCTCCAAGGGGCCCCGGCAAGGACAGCCAGGCGGGGACAGGAGACTCTGCCCATACAAGAATACTTTTAGAATATTTTCCCAGTTTGAGTAACCTAAAAGAATGAGATGGTCAGTAATCATAAAGATGAAAGGAAAATTTGTTTGGCTGTTTTTATTTTTGGACTATACTTGATGGTTCTCAGGGGAGCTCCTGGCTCAGGCTGAGGGAGACCAATCATGGTGCTAGGTTCAAGTAGGAGTAGCTGCGTGCCAGGCAGATGACTTAACCCCGGATTTTCTCTCAGGGTGAAAGGAAAATTTCTTACAAGTAATAAAAGCATAGTTTTGTAAAATATGCTAAAGGCAAGAGTTGTCTTTCCTTCCTGCCTAAAATATCATAGTATTTGTCAGAGATGTAGACAAATGTCTCTGAGCTTATAGAATAATCAGACAATTGATTCTGATATTTCAGATATGTGATTTTATATAAGTATTTTAAAATGTCATCATTGATGTAATGCCATACTTCAAGAATCTATAAAAATATTGATAAGTATACATATTTTTTAATTGCTGCACTTTTCTTTTTATATGAAATATATGGTCCAACATTTCAATTTGTCTTTGCTTATGGACAATATTCAGTGACATTGTGACATGTACTTAGTTTATTCAAATAGCCCTTTCCCCACTGGGTAGAATATATTTCTCTCTGGTTGTGTGTACACCTTAGCAGAATAGTGTAGAATATAAATGAATGAACACAATTGCTTTTGCTAGAACAATGGTAGAGTTAACTTTTTACCCTAATTTTGTTCTATTGATGTTAATATGTGGATACTTATAGGACAGCTTTATGAAATGACTGCAACATTAACTTTCTATCATAGGGGAAGACAAGGACTGGAGAGATAGATCAGCGACCAAGGGCCTGCACACCCCCAGGAGGCACCACAGCTGGTTCCTGCAGCCCACCAGGAGTAAGTGGGGCACTTCTTAGTGTGGGCTAAAACTAAAAAATAAATTATTAATTAAAAAGGAGGAGGGCAAGGTAAAATTTTCAAGAAGTTCAAAAGACTTAAGAGATATTTAGGCTCCCTGGGTATTGTAAGATGTCAGTTCTTGATTGTAGATAGTATGTGTGCTCTACCTATGCTGCTTTATAAAAACAAAATACACACACACAAACTTCCTTTAAGGCATTTATTAATGAATGGCATGTATATAGTATAGTATAAAGTTTGATACATCTACACAACCATCCAAGATGAAAAATTTTAGTACAGCCAGTTCATTTCACATTTGCCCTTATACCCCCAAAGTAATAATTATTTCAGTTTTATCAAAAATGAATTGTATTTGTTATAGTAAGCTCACCTTGCACTAATAATTCTAAGAGGCATATCTTTCATGTCTGCTGTTTCTCAGGATCGCACTAACTACTTAGTGGAATCAAATTATTAATGGTACTTTTCATGCAGGTAATTTGTTTTGGTTTAAAAAGGTATGAACTCATGCAAAATCTCTGTAATTTGTGTGTGTTTGTATCTTTCTGTATCTTTCTTTATGAGTATATGTCTAGATGTGAGAGAAGTGGTAGCCAGCTATGAAAATTTTTTCAAGTTGAGTAATTGTTTAAACTGAAGGTAGAGAGAAAGAAAGACTTCATTTATGTCTCCTTATTTTTTCCCCTTCTAAATGTAATCCTTTCATAGAACAGTTATAAAAGCTAATTGTTTTCTTTGCCTTGATCCAGGAAAGCCTTAGAAAGGTAAGCTGGATTGGATAGGTATATTGAGAAGTGTCAGAGAGGTAACGTCTCACATTTGATGAAAGGACAGATGCCAAATGCAGGTAATGGTTTAAACAAAGGATGTCTGAGCCTTTATTCAGTGGGCATGTAGATAAAGAAGAAGGAAATAAAGAAGAAACAAAGTCTGTAGAACAGAGAAAGGACAAATCGATAAGCTTATCCCAGTTCTGATCAGCGTGCAGGGCCAAGAAACCATGTTTGCAGTGGAAAACAGCAACCAGACAATGGACGTGTCTCACCACCGGATGAGATATTTTTATTCTCTGGTAAGAAAGGGAAACTATTGATTTTTTAAAGCCATCTTTCCTTTGTAAGGGAATTCTAATTTCTGGGACCTCAAACAAATATTTGAGTGCATTCTCTCTGTCAGATGTGGTTCCTCATTGCTTTGTTTTCATTTCTGTATTGGTGTTTGATGTCAAATAAATGCTCTCAACACTGTGTCTTATTCCAAGGCATGAAACTGTGCTGTCTCTATATTTTGGTGAAACACCTGCATCCTTAGGTTTCGCTGTAGGATCCCAGGCTCTGAGTGCATCCGTAGTCCCTTGAGTTATGCCCTTCCAGGAATCTCCTTGTGGTCTTGCTGACCCAGCAGTTCTTACTGCTACTTTAAGGCATAACTAGCAGGAGGCTGCTTAAATGCAAATAGCCCATATTTAACAAGTTACAGTCTATTTTTTTAAACCAAAGAAGTTGTACCAAGCATTAGCAAATTCTCTGTATCTCAGAGTGAAAATCTCTCTTTACCTGGACAGTTTCTGACAGCAGCTTTCCAGTTAGCCCTTGCGATGTGGCATGATGCTTCTAGACAGGTTTTCTCTTTGTTTGTTGATATATATATATTATCAGTGTGTTTGAGGAGCATTATTTTACACATCTTCAAAATGTATGCTACCATAGTGTACCCACTGCTGAAGTGTCAGAATCCTTTCACATAATTCCGAGAGATAATTGGTTCAGATTAAACTTCTACACAAATTCCATCCTTTGGAAAATTTACTTCTTGAGTCTTTTCATTTATAAAGTAGATATTGTTGTAGCTACCTCAGTGATTATTAAAATTATCAATACAAAGTTGTTGATAATTAAACTCTATAGGATACTTTTGTCAGTTACCCTAATTCCTTTTAGAATTGCTATGTGCCGCCTGTTTTATCTCCTCCAAGTTTTCTCTTTGTTTCTTTTACATTTCTCAGCCATAGATTTTCAAAGTACTTAAAACCCATTACCGGAAACCATCTTATGAAATTGTAGCTCTATCCTTCCTACACCAGGCAAACACAGCTCATAAATTTCTGCTCTGCTGTTGATTTTTGTATTCATGCTGGATTGCTAGACAAACCTTTATCTTCTTTAACTTTCTTGGTGCACAGGAAAATACTATTATGTGTTTCAAATGAGAGATCTATGACTTCCTTAGTGTCAATTTGAATAAATTTGCACCCAGTGCTTCTGAGACTACTGTTCAGATCAGTCACAAAGATAGCCCGTTTATCACAGTTAACTTCAAGCAGCCTTAGAACTATATGAATAATAGCAAAATTTAAACTTAACTCTTCAGATATTTAGACCTTGGGCAGACATATTACCCACAAAGTTTACGGAGTGTGCTGTGATGGAGAGGAGAAGCAATTGGTATCATTATCTAGGCTCCTGGGAAGGCTCCAGGAATGTTCAAGAAATGCAGTAAATCAACACACTTAGAATTATGCAAATTTTCATTATTTTCCTAGCTCAAGGGTCTTCCGACTTTTGAAGGAAGAGTTTTTGAGAACCAGCATTACGTTCTTTGATTATTATTAATTTCTTAAAGATAAAGAGCTTATGCATATTTATAGAACATTATTTTTATTGTAACTTCTTCCATTCAAGACTTCTGAGTCACTAACATCGCTTACATATGTGGGAAGTGGGTTGGATAATGAAGTGGCTTTCCATCTACTTCCACCGCAAAATGCCTCAGTAACTTCCTCTCATTCATAAGATCAAGACCAGTATCCTTAGACTGACCTACATAAGTTTCTAGAGATTGGGTCTCTTGAAAAAATCAGGCTGTATCCCCTTTACCAGTTTTTGTTCTTTTGGCAAGCCCAACCATATATTTATTGACAGAGAGAATTAAGCAAGAGAAAAGGCAGTTTTAATTTGGGTTGATGGAAGCCCATAAGCTATGGAAACTAGTGCATGACCAAAAGATGTTTTTAAGGCACAAAAGCAATATGTCAAGGCATTTAGTAGAAGAGTCGGGTTGGTGTGGTCAGTCCAGAGGTCCAGCAGAGCTTCTCATCCAGTCCCTCTTTGCCCCAAGTCAGCTCAATTGTTCTCTGCCATGCTTGGTATTGATTTGAGGCACACAGCTCACTTGGTGATTATGAATTCGCCTTGTATTTATTTATTGGTTAACTGTTTTCTTCTTCTGACCAGGCCATGAAGGCCTTGAGGACTGGTCCATACAATTGCACCCTGTTTTGTCACTATGTCAAGCACTGACCATGGCTGGCAGCCGCCTGGAGTGACATCTGTATATATCTGTCTGTAAATGTGGGAGGCGGCCTCCAGATGTCAGTAACATCGTTTGTGAAATGACCTGTGGTCACCTCCCTTGATACTTGCTGACCAATTTAATAAGTTTAGGATTAGCCTTTGGAAACTGAATGTAAAATCAGGCTTTTTCAGGAGGCCCATACACTCAGGGTTTTCTAATTTTAATGAAGTCCTGATGAAGTTTTAAACTATTTGGAAAGACAAGAATTTGACTCCAAAATAATGATGATGGTGGAGAAGTGAGAGGCTCATTATCTGGTTAAATAAATCTCTGTGATTTCCAGCTCCTTCCCATGTATGACCTCCCTTCAGCCTCGAGATCCATTATGACACCAGATGAGAAGCTTTAAGTTCCACCATATGGCACTATTCAAAATTAGCTCGATTAATAGATAACAGCTATTTGAGTAAATGATAAGGTTAGGTTATTAGGAGACCCATAATTTGGGCTCAGTTTAGAATGCGAGTTTGTCTCTTGAATTGAACTCTTCTAAGATACTTCTAATTATAAAAATCTTGGCTTTATTTGACCTATTGGCTCTTTATGTTATAAATCTGTAATCTAGAAAACATCCTTGAATTTCTAGTTGTCAGGATACAATTTGATAAATTAGATCCATATTTACAAATTTAGATAGCCTAAGTATATCATAAAATAGAATATTACTGGGCATCTACTTGTGGATGTCAGATACTATTAGTTATTATCAGTTTCTGAAAATACCAATGGCAATAATTGAAACCTTTTTATCCATTGGCTATCATAGATAAATTCTAGTCTCTAATTGACTTATTTAATCATTTCAAAGCTATTCTGTAGTACTTGACACAGATGAGCAAGCGTAGAGAATTGATTGTAATAATAAATGTGTGAAGCATTTTTATTTTACTTATACTGCAGCTTTTGTGATCACCTTCTTTCACAAAGAACATGTTTAAAAATTCAAAATGATTTTTATCAGCTTCAAATAGAATAAAGCTAGTATGCATGATTTTCCATTTTAATATAACTTTCTAATACATGTCATACAGTAAGTTAAAAATACATCAACATTTGTAATGTTAATTTTTATAACTATATACCTTGCTATTAAAAAACTCAAAAAACAATATCTTTTTTGTTACTTTTTAAATACTATCATTAGTATTATTTCATTTCTGCTCTCTCTACCATGTCTAGCTCCTGGAAGGTGGTGTCATCATTCTCTGAATAAATCAACAATCAAATAGCTAAACTCTGATTTATGTTGTTTCTTAAAATATCTGTTAACAACTTGCATGTCCCATCTCATATCCCTATGAATGATGCCCCTTCTCGCTAAGTATTTGTTTCCCTTAATAATCAATAAAATAGTTAAAAAAACATTGGGAATACTTTGGTTTAACTCAACAGCAATACATTTTTATAAAACACATCAACATTTATGAATCCATTATAATGCTATGTATGCTACATTATCTACATTTTTACCTATCAATACATTTACTTCTTAAAAGTAAAAATATTGTTACTTCAGAAATCTATTACCATGGGCACATTTGAATTCATTTGTTTTGTTGAAAATGTGGCATTGAGCTATGAATCTTGTTTCTATTAAGTAAAACAATATTATGAGTTTCTCTGATGGTCATGTCTGTTAATGGAGGCTACAAAGACATATTTGTTACATTCCCCTGATTTTTAAGCCTAGAAACCTTACTAAATAAACATTAAAATATTCATATATTTGTAAACTACTATATATATATATATATATATATATATATACACACACACAAATACATGCCTATGGGGCTGGAGCAATAGCACAGCAGATAGGGCATTTGCCTTGCACAAGGCTGACCCAGGCCGACCCAGGTTTGATTCCTCTGCCCCTCTCAGAGAGCCCAGCAAGCTATCTAGAGTATCTCACCCATGCGGCAAAGCCTGGCAAGCTACCCGTGACATATTCCATGTGCCAAATGCAGTAGCAAGTCTCACAATGTTACTGGGCCCACTAGAACAAATTGATGAACAATGGGAGGACAGTGACAGTGACATGCCTATATTTATAAAATACAGCATCCACTAATCACTTCCATTTGGAATCATTCACAGATAAGTTTGTTACTTTACTTTCCTCAACTTGTTAGATGAATATCAAGCAACAGATACTGTAATTGACACTCCCATGTAGTCCCATTGCAAACTAAGAGGCTCTTCTGCGTAACATCACTCTTTAGACACCAAACTGTAGTTTTATGCATCTACATTTGTTTAGCACTTGACTGTATCATAGTGATGAAGTTTAACTCTTGCCATCTGGAATTTTAACTTCCTTTAGTTGTGATGGGCAGCTTTGCCTCCTTGAGCTTCCTCTCTGGCGGACCTTTTCTTCCTGCTCTGTGAGATGCTTGTGCACCTGAAAAGCTTCTTCTAAAATATAGGATGTGGGGCCAGAGCTATAGTACAGTGGGTAGGGTGTTTGCCTTGCACGTGGCCGATGTGGGTTCGATTCCCAGCTTCCCATATGGTCCCCCCAGCACTACCAGGAGTAATTCCTGAGTGCAGAGCCAGGAGTAATCCCTCAGCATTGCCGGGTGTGACCCAAAAGGGCAAAATAAATAAATAAATAAATAAATAAAATATAGGATAATCTTGTAATCAGCAACAGGAGCTGCCAAGTTGTTTTTCTCATGTTGCTTTTAAGAGTCTCTTTTTTGTTTCTTGGTTTTTGGGAAACATTTGTTTGAGTTTGGTGGTTCTTGAGTTCTTGAGTTTGGATCCCGCGCTCAGGGATGGCTCCTGGAGAGAATTAAGGGACCATATGAGGGGCTGGGATCCAAATCTGCTTCATCCTTGGGCCTTACCCTATCTCCCAAACCCCCATATTGACAATTTAATTATGACGTGTCTCAGTCTGTTTATATTCTTTTTTCTGGAATTATCTATGCTTTTGGATTCCATTGTCTCTTACCCCAGAGTAAATATATTCTCAACCATTACTTCTTCAAATGAACTATTGGCTCCTTTACTTCTCTCTTTTTCTAGGACCCAGTTTTAATGTGAGTGTTGGCCTTTTTGATGGTTCCAATAAACCCTGAAACTATCTTCACTCTTTTCATTCCTGTTTTCCTTGTTGCTCGTCTGACTGGAAGATTGTATAAATTACATCTTTCTGTCTTTGAGTTTCTTTCTTCCACTTGATCTATTAATCTGTTAAATCATTCTATTGTTCAGTTACTATAGTCTTCAGCTCTGTGGTTTTAGTTTGGTGCTTCCAATTTTTATTTACTGTATTATACATTATTCATGACCTGTATTGCTCTCCAGACTTCAGCATAAGCTTCTTTATCACCATTGTTTTGAGCACTTTACAGAGCAAATCAAGTAACTGCATTAAGATCTATTTCTGGAGATTTGACTTGTTCATTTGTTAAGCATGCATCCTGTCCCCCATTTGTTTTTGTTTGTGTATATTAGATGAAACCACTTTCACAATCTTTTTTAAAAATTTTTTTCATGAAATCACTGTGAGATAGACCCTTACAAGGCTGTTTATGATTAGGCTTCAGTCATAATGTTTCAACACTACATTTCCTGGCACCAGTGACCCCTGTTTCCCACTGCCTGTATGGCAGGTATTCTCTCTCTCTCTCTCTCTCTCTCTCTCTCTCTCTCTCTCTCTCTGTATCTCTATGTCTCTCTCTCCCCCCTCTCTCTCTCCTCCCCACTCATCCTGGGCAATTTTGTTTTGCGATACTGAAAGCTTATCAGTATATCCCCTTACCTACGTTTACCACTCAGTTCTTGTACAGTGTGATCATTCCAGGCTATTACTATAACACTAGTCCCTTCTCTATCTTCCTTACCCTCTGCCCCCCCCCCCACAAACACACACTTGTGGTTGATTCCAACCATTGACCAGTCTTCCTAGCCCCTGTTTTCCATGGCCATGAATATTAGTATTCTACTATATATTTTTTATATACCACAAATGAATGCAGTCATTCTATATCTGTCCCTCTCCTTCTGATTCATTTCACTCAGCATGATACTCTCCATGTCCATCCATTTATAGGCAAATTTCATGACTTAATTTTTCCTAACAGCTGCGTTGTATTCCATTGTGTAGATGTGCCATCACTTCTTTATCCATTTGTCTGTTCTCAGACCGGGCCTTCAGGTTGTTACCAGATTCTGATTATGGTGAATAGTACTAGGATGAACATAGGAGTGCAGATGGTGTTTCTGCTATGTGTTTTTGGATCCTCAGTGTATATTCCAAGAAATTGGTGGGTCAAATGGGATCTCACTTTCTAGTTTTTTGAGCAATGTTTATATTGTTTTTCAAAATGGCTGGATCAGTCGGCATTCCCACCAACAATGAAGGAGAATCCCTTTCTCTCCACATTGCATGAGCACTGGTTGCTTTTTTTAAAAAAAATCTGCGCCAGTCTCTGTAGTATGGGATGATATCTCATTGTTGTTTTGATCTGCGTCTCCCTGATGATTAGTGATGAAGGATATTTTTTTCATGTGCCTTTTGTCCATTAGAATTTCTTCTTTAAGAAAGTTTCTGTTCATTTTTTGTCCCATTTTTTAGTGGGGTTGGATTTTTTTTCTTGTAGAGTTCAAACAGTGCTCTATATATCTTTGATATTAACCCCTTATCAGAAGGGTATTGGGTGAATAACCTTTCCCATTTCGTGGGCTGTCTTTGTATATTGGTCACCGTTTCTTTTGAGGTGCAGAAGCTTCTTAGTTTAATGTAACCCCATTTGCTTATTTTTGCTTTCACTTGCTTGGTCAGTGGCATTTCATCTTTGAAGATACCTTTAGCTTCAATATCGTGGAGGGTTTTGCCTACATTTTCTTCCATGTACCTTATGGATTTGGGTTTGATATTGAGGTCTTTAATCCATTTTTATCTGACTCTTGTGCAGGGCATTAGGTAGCCGTCCAAGTTCATTTTTTTTTCACATGTACCTGTCCTGTTCGGCCAGCATCACTTGTTAAAGAGGCTTTCTTTGCTCCACTTCATATTTCTTCCTCCATTAACAAAGACTAAATGATCACATGTTTGCTTCCTCACTGTCTTGATGGAGCAGCCGCATGTCTGAAATGAACCTCATCTAGTCTCCACACTTGCTGGACTCTCAGACCTGAAAGCCACAAAAGCTGCGTCCTTGCTTCTCTTGGTTCCAGCAGCTGGGGGTCTGTGAACCTCCCCGCCCCCCGAAGGGACTCTCAGTAAACGCCTGTGTTTCTGTCTGGCCCCTCGGATTCTTTGAAGGCTGCCTGGGAAGAGCGCTTTCATCTCCAGTCCTGTAGAAACTGGGTTCAAGCCAGTGTCTGCCACAGCCTGGTGATTAACAGGATGGTCCCAGGGTCTGGCATTGGAAGCCAGGAAGCAGCTTTTGAAATATGAAAATAAGCCTCCCCAGACCCCAGAGGCTGAGCTGGTCTGCTCCATGCTCAGTGCTCTGATGCCTTGTTTGCTGAATCCTAGATACTGCTGACCGTCAGAACCAAATGCTTTCTGGGCCCATTCCTCAGGTGGCTGTTCTGAAGTATGGGCGCTTCTCAGTAAGGCCAACTCCTTCACGTGGTGGGGGGAACCCAGGAATTGCTAGTTTCCTGGTGATGATGGTCAGTTGCCATGGCAGGGACGGGGTTTCTGGCCAAGGGAGTTGCTCAGGTGTCCCTGTGACTTGCCCGGGAGGAGGTGAATTCCATAGCCTGCCCCATTGCCCTTTCCGTCCTTTTACTTGTTTGATTCTCTTCCCTATCTCTATTTTTCTATAGTCCTTTTCTGAAATCTTTTGGTTTGAATTTTTTTTATTATTTAATGTTCTTTGTTTTGTTTTCATTGTGTTTTTAACTATTCAAACAAGTGATGGTGTTTTTGTTCAAGGTGTCACATTCTGTTGTCTTAACCTTTCTGAGTCAACATAAAAATCTTATAAAAAAAAGAAATCTTATCATTATTAAAGTTGCTTTATTTTTCTTCCCTCTGTGATTGTTTGCTATGTGGTACATTTTGCATATTTAAAGATTCATTAGATAATGTTATTTTTTTTTGCTTTCAACTCTGAAAGCTAAAGAATTGAAGAATAATTTCTAATGTGTTTTCATATGCTTGCTGTCACTGTTACTATTTCTTCCTTCCCAGGCCTCTCAGATACTTTTTCTCTCTGTGTTTCGAAACTTCCTTTTTCAACTCAAATGTTTCGATGTTAAAATATTCCTAGTTTACGGTCTGGAGCGATAGCACAGTGGATAGGGCGTTTTCCTTGCACGCGGCCGACCCAGGTTCAATTCCCAGCATCCCATATGGTCCCCTGAGCACCGCCCGGGGTAATTCCTGAGTGCAGAGCCAGGAGTGCATTGCTGGATGTAACCGGAAAAGCAAAAAAAAAAAAAAAATTCCTAGTTTAACTTAATCTTAGAGAGCCGGCAAGCTACCGAGAGTATTCGATATGCCAGACACAGTAACAACAAAGTCTCCAATGGAGACGTTACTGGGCCCGCTCGAGCAAATCGACGATCAACGGGAGGGCCTTTACCTTTACCTTTTACCATTTTTATGATACAACTTTGTTTGGGATTGCACATGCCACTGTTCAAGGTCTGCTCCCAGCTTGGGCATTCTGTCCGCGGCTCCCCCTCTGCAGACAGATGCTCAGTCTCTCCATGGCCTTCTCTCGAGCCCCCACCAGATGTATTCTCACTGTTACTACAGGAGTTCTTCCTTTTTAGCACTTCAGAAAGTTCAGATCATTTTATTTAGATCTATATTTCAAAGAAAAAAATACAGCCTTATAGTTTTAGTAATTTATTTATGCTGTGTCTGAGAATAAATATTTGGGTTTATCTTCTTTAGATTTTTCTTGAACTTGTTGAAAAATCTTTTGGCAGGAAATGAAAAGTTTTAAGTTGCTACTTTAAACGATATATATCTTTTAAACCTGTACTATTTCCCCCTTTCCTTTTGAGATCCTGAGGTCTCAGATGACAGATTTTCTTATTATCCATCAGGTCCCTGGGACTCAGTTATATGCATGTGTATTTTATTTTGTATTTATATTTTGTGGTGAAGAACAAATACTTTCACTGACATGCTTCAAGTTTACTGACTTCCCTGTCACTTCAATATGCCATTGAGCTAATCCGTTGAGGTTTACTCTCTTCTTGTGAAATTTTTGTCATTGGGCTTTTCAGTGCTAAAGTGTTTATTTGATACTTTTAATGCATTCTCCCTTTTCTTTCAAAACCATTCACGGTTGCATATTGAATAGTTTTTAAATGACTTCTTAGAAATCTTTGTCCTATGAGAATGGTGGTAGAGGGTTGATGTAATAATTTTACAGGTCATTACTATAAACTAACTCTATTGTGACCATCTTACCTAAATGAGAATAAAATTGTTTTTAATGAAAAATAAAATATTTCTATCATAAAATTTCATCTTAGCTTTTATGTTTCTTTTTTCTCAAAGATTTTTGTTGTCCTGCCTAGGAAAATTTTTAAAATGTTTAGACTTTTAAAAAATTATAAGACTCCAGTATGTTTTGAAATCTTAAAACCGATATATACTTTTTGGTCTTAGAAATCAGCATGTGAATTTTAGACCACCAGTTCCAACCACTTTCTGTAGGTGGTAGTTCAGCATCAATTAAATTTTCAAAGGCTTATTGTACCTCTGGCCTATTCTATATATTTTGACAGTCACCAGTCTAACACTTGGATTGTGATCTTTAGTTTGCAAAAGTATTCTGATTGATAAAAAAAATCATTATATGCTCCTTTCTGGGAAGAACTTGAGAATTAAAATAGAAATAAAATATTAAAGGTTTACTTTCCTGAGTTGGTCTATCTTTATGAATTTTGCAGTTGATAGTAAATTGTTCCACAGATTCAAATGTTGGTGGCATAAAATGTAATATGGCTATATTTTGAAGGAGAAAGAGAGCTTGCTATTGAATCATGCTACATTAGAGAAGTGTCTAGCCAGATAGAATTAGTGTTCAGATAAGAAGAGATTCTGGGAATCTCCTTCTTCTCTTCCCGCTCCACTTCTCACCTTCTGCTTTTTCCTCCCCATCAGATGTTTCTCTTCTCTGTCTCTACTCAGGAAAGCCCTGGCCATCAGCAAGCCAGAGGCACTTCTGTCCAAAACCGTTGACCCGGGTCACCTGCCCTCAGACTTCTTGTCTCCGAGACTATGTTTCATTTGTTTTAAACACCCAATATATGGTATTGTGATATGGAAAAAGAAAAAAAATGAATGCAGTAACTTCCAGTTCCCTCAAGGCAGACTGCTGGAAACAAAGTTATCCTTTTTAGCCCGTACTTATTTATTTCTGCATCCAGAGCCCAGTGGCAGCTGGCCAGTTGGAGATTTTTACAAAGTTGGAGGGCAATAAAAGAATGTCCCTTGCTCCTCAAATCACATCTTCACTGGTTCTAGACGCTCCCACCCTATCGGAATCTCTGTTCCTTGGCTTTGCTCATTTGTTTTTCCCACAGGCTTCCTTGGGAGGCGGTACATGAGAACATAAAGAAGAGAAACAATAAAACTGAGCAAAGATCTGCACAGTCTCTGAATCAGAACTTTCCTGTCCCTCAGTCAGAGATCTTCTCTCCCGCTTTCCCCGGGTCTTCATGCCCATTTCTGGATATTTCTCCTGTTCAGTGTGCCCTGAAGTGAAGGAGAAGCACACACTCATTTCCATTAATTGATACTCTGAATTCTCTTCTCTGTCCCACTGCCTTCCCCCTCACCCCCCCACACTCCCTTTCAGAGTTCTTCACAACTCTACATCATCCATCCTCAAAATTAACTTTGAGGTTCGCGAAAATGGAAATGCTATCCACCCAATTTAAATCATTTTGGTTCTGCCATGATTTGTCTTCTATATTTGCACAAGACTGAATCACCTTATTGTTATAGATTTGGACTATGGAAGTCTCTTTTAAGATACCAAGGAAAATGAGTGAGAAGATTTCCAGTTATTAACAGAAATTAGTATCTAAGGAAGACAAGAATATTCTTTGGATCAGAGATGTAATGTTCAACATTTTGGATTAGTATTTTTAAAACATTACAAATACAATAAATGATGCTACAAAGAATGTTATGGAAATATCAGATGTATAAGTACAAAACAAAGTATTGAAACCAGAATATAGAATCTGTAGAAACCAGAATATAGAATCTCATATTGAAACCACTATATAGAATCTGTAGAAAAATAAAGTAGATGTCCTCTGGTCTTGAGAGTACCCAGAGGTGAAGGATACTGTGGGGAATGGAGCAGCTCTGCCACAAATCGGTAGAGCCGGAGACTTGAAGAGAGGCAGAGCAGGGTCACAAGAAAGCAAGAACAGGCATATCTAGATGCTTAACTAAGAGATCTCTAAGGCTTCAGCCAAAACAGTTCTGTAACACGCCCAAGTTTGCCTGGCCCTTTGCTTAGCAATTTTCCATGTGTCTTCCCAGGAATGCCCATCAACCCCAAACTGCATGACTATAGTTCGCAATTTGCGGGCTTCATGCCTTAAAGTTCTTGCCAACTGAGAGTCTGAGGTAAAATATGAGGCATGTCACTTTGCTGCAAATGATAGCTTCAAATTGATCTTTCTCACATTCAACTGGGATTAAAGGAAATGCATTTAAGGGTCAGGGCTATAACTCAATAGCAGATCACTTGTCTTGCATGTATGGGACCTTGGATTTGATCCCTGGCACTTAAAAAAGTTACACTTCAAATATTTCTATATGTCATGTTCAGCTCAGGCTGTAAATTTATATAACGGGCTGTATTTTTAGAAAAAAAGTAACATTTTTGCAGCATCATTTATTATATTTGACCCAAAATGTTGAACATTATATCTCTGATCTAAAGAATATTCTTGTCTCCCTTAGATACAAATTTCTGTTAATTGCTGCAAATCTCCTTACTCATTTTCCTTGGTATCTTAAAAGAGACTTCCGTAGTCCAAATCTACAATAGTAAGGTGATTCAGTCTTGTGCTAATATAGAAGACAAATCATGGCAGGACCAAAATGATTTAAATTGGGTGGATAGCATTTCAATTTTCACAAACCTTTTAGCCTGCTGTTATCTTTGCTTTTACCAGTTTGCATTAACTCCAAGGCTGGCTTTAAATTGAACGTTTAAATTAATGCATTGTCAATTTGCTGTTATGGTAAAGGAAAAAATTAAGTTAAAAACATGGATGTGGAGAAATAATGACACACTCTAGATTTGCTATTTTAATCCAAATATACTCTGCCATTATCCATGTTGTCATTATCCATGTAAACCTAATGACATCCGAAAGCAGTATTGGCAAAGCCCATTAACAATATGTTCTTTTTAAAGCTGGAGAGAATTGTTGTTCAAAAACAAATGATATTACTGTGTATGACTGACTTGGTATGCACCTAGTACCTCTGATTGCTTTAGCTAAAAGAAAGAAAGGAAGGAAACATAATGAAGTTAATTAGCACCAAGCCCATGCTGAAGTGATTTTGTTTTAGATATTCAACTTCACCTTAAATGAAATATAGAGTAAATGGTTGGCAGAGTATTTAAACTTGAAATGAGCTTCAAAGAAATTGGTTCCTCAGTGCCCCCACCCTTTCTTTCCCAGAGTGGAATTTAAATGATATATAAACAACATAGTGAGAGCCCATTTCTTCCTTCTTTCGGCTTAGATGTCCTCAGGCAATGAATTGAAAATACTTGTATTATTTTTTCTGTTGGTTTTTGTTTTTTTCTGTGCTTTAACTTTCCCCCTGACTGTTGGTAGCACATGTTATGGGAACAGGGTGATTCTGGCTGACCTGGAAAGACGGACCACACATTGAGCCAGAGACCATGGGATTCTGAAAGTGCTAGACTGAGGTTACTGACACAGGTTCAGAATTTTCATGTAAGAATTCACAGGTAGATATGAAACTATAGTTTTTTTTAATTCTTCAATTTCTTTTCATATTTCATTAATGGACTGGAGCGATAGCACAGCAGGTAGGGCATTAGGGCATTTGCCTTGCACACGGCAGACCCGGGTTCGATTTCTCCATCCCTCTCAGAGAGCCCAGCAAGCTACTGAGAGTATCTCACCTGCACGGTAAAGCCTGGCAAGCTACCCATGACATATTCGATATGCCAAAAACAGTAACAAGTCTCACAATTTGTTGTGAGACGTTACTGGTGCCTGCTCGAGTAAATCGATGAACAACAGGAGGACAGTGATACTTCATTAAGAATTTTCATCATTATCTACATATTTACCTGGGCAGCAGGGGAAACTTATTATGAAAGGAAAATAATTGCTTTCACTAGCAATCCCTTTGTTGGTAACATGGCTTTATAATGCTTCTCCCGTATGTTCTTATGAAGTTCAAATTTTGAGTTCAGCAGTAATTTGTGAGCTAGAGAGTTGGGTGGGTGGGTCTCTGGTGGACAAGTTCCATCTTCGCAGAGTTGTTATGAAGAGAGAACTGAGGAACATTGATGCTTCACTTCTAGGGGTTGACATTCCAGCGATGAAGACTCCAAAGCACTTGTCTCAGCATTTCATGTATAAACTTACTGCATAAGGAATTAATTTTGCTACAATTGCTGTCTTATCACTGTGAATTTTTCTTTCTCTCTGTAGGGCATTACTTTTTTCTTATTGATACCTTACCACTTCATTACATGATGTCAAAGCAGAACCTCCAGGATGGATTTCTAATTACTTCTCTTGGTAGAGGTCATATATCATTCTGAATTTACTTCTTAATCGTTTCATACTTGCCACATATATTCCACGAGCCTCTATTTTCTTATAAGAATTACAGGGCAAGTGTCATTTTCTGTCTTGGCAGACGATGCCTTTCCTTTTCTTATATTGTGAAGTGCAGAGTTTTCCCTGTGGAGGTGGTCAGCACAGCAAATGTCAAAGTTCAGGTTTGTTCTGAAAGATAGCTCACATCATTTTCTCATGAACGGTTAAGGAAGAGACACTCTGGGGGAAATGATGGCTAAGAACACCATTTAATGTAGTGCCTTCTAAGATCTAGAGTCTGCTCATTCAGTACTTAGAAAATCCAGCCTGTCCTTCAGACTATTACAAACTAACTTCCTCCTACTCATCATTTTGACAGGTGAGGTGGGGAGCACTTCTAGCAGTGCTCCAAGACAGGTTATGACAAGAGATGCATGGAGGCCACCAGGACCATAGAAGGTGGCAGTGTTGGGGGCACATGGGGTGTTGGGGATCAAACCCAGGGCCTTGGATATAAAAGACAGGTGCTCCAATGAGTCATACCTCAACCCCCCTACTTCTGTTCTTAAATCCCCACCACCTGCAGTGTTTTTTCTGTTACTCTTCAAAACTTGTTGAATTTTTTGAAGTCCTTATAATCAAAGTTGTGCCGGTCTGCAAAGTTCATCCATAATATTACAAATAAAATTTAAAGTAGCCATTTAAATCAGGAATGTTCTTCGCTGCATCTCTCCTGCCCATTAATGAATGATCTAAACATAGATTATCCAGCCTTCTATATCCGTGTCTACAAGTAACTTTTATTTAACCCCTTTGCCAACTGTTAAAACTCAAATATATCACATTTTTCAAAAATTTCTTTAATAACTCCCTAGTTTGATTTTTGTTTTTATACCAAACTGTTCAGGTATCCCCACAATTAGGATTCTTGAGAGTGAACGATAAACATAAAGAAAGCATTTGTCGAGACATTTCATTTATCAAAATATCAGACTGTTTTGAGATAGGAAATGGAGAATTATATGAAGCTGACTGACGAATTAGCAGGGTAAATATATGGGAACCAGAGAGCTAGTCATGAAGTTAAGGCAATGACCTTGTACATGGCCAATTTTTGTCTGATTCCAGCACCCAATATGGTCCCCCAAGCACTACCACGAGTGGTTCCTGAGCACA
This sequence comes from Sorex fumeus, assembly GCF_029834395.1. NCBI lineage: Eukaryota > Metazoa > Chordata > Mammalia > Eulipotyphla > Soricidae > Sorex > Sorex fumeus. The sequence goes on along the minus strand of NW_026606085.1, from coordinate 9,268,210 downwards.
GAGCTAGGAATAAGCTAGGAAAGCAAGGAGGACTTCCAGGCATGCCCCAAACAGACAAAGGTTTTTCTTTTGTTTCTAGCTCTGCTTTTATATATCTATTTAACTTTCAGTTAAAATAAATGTAACCCTCCTAAACACAAAGCTCAGATGCCTTGGAACGTACCTATCTGTTTGGACCTAATGCTGCTTCTGTGTGTTGAGGTTTGGAATGTGACAGGAGGAGGGAAATGTGGTGTTGATCTTCACTAAAGAACATGGAAAAACAACAATTTAGAAATTAATGGCTAGAGCCTCTGGGGGATGGGTCTAAAGTGGATAGCAAGGGTAGCTGCTTGAGAAGACACGGAACTAGAATGTGTAGAAACGTTGAATGAGAACTGAAGTAGGGATGTTCCCACTCTTCCAGGAGAGGGCCTGTCCTGGTATAATGGCACAAGGCCCTCTGCCCACCATCCCATTTCATGTTGCCTTCTGAGATTTTGAAAATAGGAACTTCTTTATTTCTGTTGGTTCAAAGGTTTCCCTGCAATTGTCATGTTGGAGGAACTTGAGGCTTCTCCAGGGATTCTCAGGTCCCTCCTGGCAATTCTCTCAGGTCCCTCCTGGCAATTCTCAGTCAACCTGGTTGGAATTTCAATCAAGAGCCTGAGCGTTTAGTTGCTGTTGGGGCTTTGTGGAGGGAGGGACAGTGCTGGGCCCCCAAGAGCAGCACTCAGTGACTCTTGGAGGAGTGTGTAGTGCTGCAGATCAAATCCTGTTGGGGTCACATGGGTCTGTGTTCTAGCTACCATACTATCTCTTGGCCCCTGCAGTTGTTTTCTTAAAATGATTTGTTGCAGGGGTGGGGGCGACAAAAACCTCATGGGAAGGGAGGCGTTCTGGTCCGTCCTTCACGCCCTACCGAGGTCACCAGTTGCCCCCCCACGAGCGGCTCTCTGGCACGGCCACGGCCCCAGAAGCACAAGGACTTAATGCAGAAAACCAGCAGCTTGGAGCAGAAAAGCGAATGGACTATGTGTTAGACCGCGCCATCATGCCTGCCCGGAGGGGAAAGGGTGTTGCCCCATTCACCCTCTCCTCTCTGGAAAGAAAGATGGCGGCCGCACGGGAGCCTTGTGGACAGCGGGTATGAGCCAGGGGTCGGGGGCGACAAAAACCTCATGGGAAGGGAGGCGTTCCGGCCCGTCCTTCACGCCCTACCGAGGTCACCAGTTGCCCCCCGCAAGTGGCTCTCTGGCACGGCCACGGCCCCAGAAGCACAAGGACTTAATGCAGAAAACCAGCAGCTTGGAGCAGAAAAGCGAATGGACTATATGTTAGACCGCGCCATCATGCCTGCCCGGAGGGGAAAGGGTGTTGCCCCATTCACCCTCTCCTCTCTGGAAAGAAAGATGGCGGCCGCACGGGAGCCTTGTGGACAGCGGGTATGAGCCAGGGGTTGGGGGTGGCAAAAACCTCATGGGAAGGGGGGCGTTCTGGCCCGTCCTTCACGCCCTACCGAGGTCACCAGTTGCCCCCCACAAGTGGCTCTCCGGCACGGCCACGACTCCAGAGCACAGAAACCAATCTCTTAATTATCTGACTTTTAGTAGAAATACTTCCAGGGTTAATAAGTAAAATAGCAGAAATCCAAAACCGCGTGGCCGCTACCGTGGCCATGTGACAACATTTAATTCTTCAACCCAGCTGTAGAAAGCAAATCATTTCACAACGCTTTTTCAGCATGTCTGATTTTGGGGGGGGGGGTAATATCTAAATAATAATGGTGCATCTTTTATCGAAACAATGAATCTAGTCAAAGTAGATAGAGTGTTAACTAGAACTCATCTGCCTCACAGGAATTGGGAGGGGTGGGAGGTGGGGTTCTATTGGGGTTCGTGGTAAAAAATAAGTATTGGTAAAGGGAAATGTGTTTGATATTTACATGACTGAGACCTAAACCTGAAGAAATCTCTGTAACTTTTCCCACAGTGATTCAATAAATAAATTATTAAAATAAAAAAAAATAAAATGATTTGTTGGATGCATCCTGCAGCTCTTAACTCACACCTGGTGCGAGTTGCTGCCTTGAAAATGAGAAGAGGCTGCTCTCTCCCCACTTACGATCATCCCAAAGTGGGCAAGAGGCGCTCTGGAATGCTCGTGGTGCAAGAAGCCTCTCTCGCAAATCTTCTTAACCCAGTGGAGGTCAGAGTGTCGCTGCGCTAGTATTTTCAGATTTAGTTAATCTTGTGGACGATTATCATAGGGCAATTAAATGACAGTACATAAGTAGCTCTCTCTGTGATCTGAGAAAGTTTTAAAACCAAGTATTACACAGAAGTAGCAAAACTCAGTTATTAGAAGCCATATAGTGGGATTCAGGACTAAAATGCTGAGATTAAGAATTGTAGGCTGTATGTTCATCTCAGTTCCTTTGCTTCATATTAGCTGAAATATTGTCATCATTTTTTTAGCATTGAGTATCTATGTGTTTGCACGCCACCCCCTTGGCATAGTCAGGTAAACTGTAAATTACTATGGTCATTGTTTGCACATGTGACAGTGGTACAGAATTAAATTTCTCTTTACCTTATTGGTTTATTTATATTTTTTATTCATAGCTATCTCATAGATGCTAAACATCTTATCAGTAGAGACATTTTGCTTACAATTTAAGATTAATTTGTGGCTATACTTGATGCCATGAAAACAAACTTGCATCAGAACATGGAAAGTATTTTGTGATGATAGCAAACTAGTGGTTATAATAACAGTGTCCTTGAAAAATTTAACAAACAGTGAATTAGAGAACTGCAGAGATTATGAAAGAAGAAAAACTGCAGTCCCAAGATTAACGCAATATTTTCATTGCTTTCTATATTCAGTTCTCTGGAAAAGTGAGGTAGTAATTATGTGCCACGGGAAGCAACAGGAAATTTAGATGATGCTTTTTATAGGTCTGTTTTGTTAGCATCATTAACATTTTTTTAAGTCTGTTCTTCTAGACTTCTTGTCAAAATAATCAATCATCCACAAGGATAGAATAAACTGATAAACATTTTCGGCTTTTATTCTACGTAGGCAATGGCAGTGTTTGTGTTCATAGATCTCAATATCTGGCCAAATTTCCCTACTACAGACTTGCTCAGAAAAGGCAGCTGAATAAGTGTCCTGTGGAGATGGCTTTCTCGCTTACACTGAACTCCTAGAAGACGTGTGTGAGACTGTTTAGGATTAGTCTGCTGAGAGCATTGAGCAGTTAGTGGAGGAATGTGGCTAGGGCATCTGCCATCTCCAGGAGGCATAGCCCATGATGATCCTCACCTCCCCAGCTGTCTTGGATTTCACCTTCACTACCACAATTCCAGAAGTTTACTAAAAAAGGTGTTGACTGAGTCTTCTAGCAAATGAGAAAACACAGTCCCCCAGAACTAAGGATCTTCAACTTAGCAAAAGATGTCAAATAAAGGCAGATGCTGAGTTTGGCACACACCAACATTTTGACTAGATAACTAAGAGCCTGAATAATATTTATTCTGATATATATTTTTATTTAAAACATTCTTGTTGTTGCAAGAACCAGCCAGCAATGTGTAGGACCCAGGATCCTGCCCTGGGTGTTCAGGCCCCCCTAGAGCTGCACTGGTCATGCTCAGGAGACCAGGAAACTGGGGCCGAATCCAGGGTCTTGCACCTGCAAGGCATGTGTTGACCATGTGAGTCAGATCACTAGCCATATGGGCCTTTAGTTTTTCATGAATTATGTCTCTATTTTTACTCTCCATATATTGTTTGAATATTTCAGAAAAGATCAATTTTACATAAGAAGATGAAATTCCAAAAATGATTATATGTTTGTGCTCTGCTTTCAGATATCACATATTTGGAGGACAGAGTACATGTTATACAATTAGTATGTAAATAATATGCAAATATTTTAATATGTGCTGTTTATGTATATTTAAAGCAGAAGGAAAATCTGGAATGAAACAAACGTGAGGTTGAATAGAAACCCAATATGGATTGCTTTTATTTTCACTGCAACTAGAACTCAACAATCAAATTTGTGGAGATAAATTTGCATGATATAATTTGTATTTCAGCTTATCACCAGGGTCATTTAGCCATTGAGTAACTGCAATGTTTAAAACCCAAAGAAAAACATGTCTCTAGATTAGTATTTTAAGTCAGATCATTCAAGATCCAAAAATGTGGAATTATAGGAAATCATAAAAGAAATAGATTAATTTTTCTAGGTAGGCATATAGATAAATCATTTTACTATTTACCACAATTTGTAACTCCAGGGATAGAAACATAATTGTCAGCAGGAAGAAAAAAAGTCAATAATTACATTTTGAACTTATGCAGTATGAGGTATTTTGGAGATTCCAAGTAGGAGACTTATTTAGATAATAAAACTCAAAAGTCTGGAGGAGAGGGTGGAGTTGTCACTAATAAGAGTCAGGCACATGTATGTAGTAAAAACTAAGGGTCTGTCAGACAGGAAGGATAGAAAAGCTATAAGACAAGGATGGAGTGATAGTACAGTGGGTAGGGCATTTGCCTTGCATGCAGTCAACTAGTCCTCCATTGTTTATCGATTTGCTTGAATGGGTCCAGTAACATCGATTCCCAGCATCCCATATGGTCCTCTGAGCATCACCAGGAGTGATTCCTGAGTGCAGAGCCAGGAGTAAACCCTGAGCATCACCAGGTCTTACCTGAAAAGCAAAAGAAAAAAAAAGCGGCAAGACAAAAATCAGTCCAACATTAGAGGTCCAGAAAGGAGGAAATCCCAACATGAAAGTATAAGGCCAGTAAAAGGTAAAGGCCCTCCCGTTGATCATCGATTTGCTCGAGCAGGCCCAGTAACGTCTCCATTGGAGACTTTGTTGTTACTGTGTCTGGCATATCGAATACGTCACGGGGAGCTTGCCAGGCTCTGCCGTGTGGGCGAGATACTTTTGGTAGCTTGCCGGGCTCTCCGGGAGAGGCAGAGGAATCGAACTCGTGTTGGCCATGTTGGCTGCGTGCAAGGCAAACGCCCTACCACTGTTTACTTAGACATGAAAGTATAGTTCTATTTAAAGGTAAAGGGGAAAGGAAATGATTGGCAACATCAAATAATAATGAAAGTCTGTGTCAGAAATGCAGATATCTACTGAAATGTTATCATGTATAAATCTCTCAGTACCTGCATTGCAAATCAGAATGCCCAGATGGAGGGAAGGAGAGAGAGAGAGAGAGAGAGAGAGAGAGAGAGAGAGAGAGAGAGAGAGAGAGAGAGAGAGAGAGAGAGAGAGAGGAGAAAAAAAGAGGAAAAATGTGCCTGTCATAGAGACGCAGGTAGACTGGTGGGGTAGTGGTGGGAGGGAAGCTGAGGACATTGGTGTTGGGAAATGTACACTGGTGGAGAGATGGATGTTGCAACATTCATGATGGCTGTCCATCATAAACAACTTTGTAACTGTGGATCCCAAGGATCTTGTGGTGATTCAATCAAAATTTTTCTTAAAAAAGAAATACAGTTATATTTTTACCAATAAGAGATTATTCAGTCTAGCACCTGTGCCAGCAGTTTATTCAGGCCTGTGACTAGACATAGGTTTTGAAGAGTTTTGCAGCAAAGAGACAATTTATTAAACACTCTTTGAAAACAAGAATTACCAAAGTCTTGTCATTAACTGTCATATGACTCGGGTTCAATCCCTCCGCCCCTCTCGGAGAGCCCGGCAAGCTACCGAGAGTATCTCGCCCACAAGGCAAAGCCTGGCAAGATACTCATGATGTATTCCATATGCCAAACACAGTAACAACAAGTCTCACAATCAAGAAGTTTCTCGGCCCGTTAGAGCAAATCAATGAACAATGGGAGGACAGTGCTACAGTGCTACTTTTAAAAGTTCACTGCATTGAGAAAAAATTCTTAAATCCTGCAATAAAATTGCTCTTAATAGCAACACTGTAGCACTGTCCTCCATTGTTTATCGATTTGCTTGAATGGGTCCAGTAACATTGTGAGACTTGCTGTTACTGTGTTTGGCATATCGAATACATCACGGATAGCTTGCCAGGCTTTGCCATACAGGGGAGATATTCTCAGTAGCTTGCCGGGCTCTCTGAGAGGGGCAGAGAAATCGAACTCAGGTCAGCCGGTTGGCTTCATGCAAGGCAAACGCCCTACCCGCTGTGCTATCAGCCCAGCCCATGCTCTTAATAGTATCATGTTTAACTGATGCCCAGGTGTTCTGAACATCATTTTAGAATACACAAGTATAGATAAAATATGTAACTCTAAGGTTGAGGAAAAATAAACAATTCCTCCAATACCATACAGAATTTTGACTCAGTTATCTCACTCTCCATTATTTTTTTTAAAAAATGTGAATATTTTTCAAAATATTCAAGCCCAAGAGCAAAACATTCAAGAACAAAGCACTAATAATTATCAGTATAGAGTGCTACTTCATATTTTTCATAATTCTCTATTTCAACATAATTAACTTCTTAATAAACAACAGAACATTGTTGATTTCTTATTACTTTTTCCAGACTTTCCAGATGATACACAGGTTTTAAAGGGGTTTTGAATATACTGGGAACTTTTTCAATGTACAGATTCTAATTTAGTACTTCAGGAATACTGTCTGAGATTCTATATCGCAACCAGCTCCCAGGCGAGAATTACGGTCTGTGTTTTCTCTCTTAGGATGGCAAAGTAGCTGTGAGCAGCTGGGGGCAGGGAGCATATCTCCTCCAATACCTAAGGGGAAGAGTTAATCCTCAGCTAATTTTATAGTGGAATACACAGTTTTACTTGGCTTGAGGAAGCATAATATTAATATAAGCATGCCGTTAATGCATTTGTTGTCCATTTCTAACTTAGGAAAGTATCCTAAGCCTAAGTGAGTGAAAGCCACAAACATCTCCCATCTCAGGGTTTCTGTGATTCAGAAATTCCAAAGCAACCTGATTTCAATTCGGGAAAGGACGTGGGTCTGGGTGACTCAGGGTCCTGCACAAGGTCCCTCACTCACTCATTGTCCTCATCTGTGGGACCATGGCCACACCGGTGAATCTTCACACCTGCTTCCATGCCCACCACACCCAGTGTTTTCAACCTGGCACTGCTAGAAAATCATTTGTTGTGAAAGACAGTTCAGCATCTTTCAGTTTCAAGTGTATTTATTACTCCTGGCTCTGGATTCCATGCTCTTCTGGGTGAAAGAGTCAGAGTTGCCTGTATTCTCCTGAATGTCCCCTGGTGGAGGCTGCTGGGTTCTACGGATGCCAGGGCAGGAAGTGGACCCTTTGAGGCTGCACCCAGTGGAGGCTGTTTCATTTCATAAGACCCATCAGCAGAACTTGCTCCATATGTTGATGAATTTATAGAGTGATGCTTTCCAGACTGAAGCTACCCTCCATAAAGGACAGAAGCATATAAGCCCTTAGTAAGCACATAAATGAGGATTTTGAATAAATAAGATACTGTGCCATTAGCATTATTATCAGTCTATTACAGAGAAGAAGCTACTCATATAGAATGCTTAGCATGGGTTTGCTTGGAATGGTTTATGTCTTGTGTGATTTATTACTTAATTCAATAGGCCAGAGCATACAGTGTGAAATACAGCTGTGTGAATCACATGCACACACACACACACACACACACACACACACACACAATCTCAATCACCAGTGTAGCAGATCCCAGGCCCAGAGTAAGAAAAGCACTAGCTGTAAATACAGGACTTATGCATAAATTAGACTCACACATAATCATGCTTTGTGACAAATTCTGAGTATACCCTCAAATTTGAGCACTGCTGAAACAGTAAAGTGATAACTCAAAATGTCTTCCTTGCATCAGGCATTTCTAATTACCTAGGAGACAAACTATTTTTAATGTCTCTAAAAGGTTTCAAAGAAAGACAAATCTCTGGACTGGTGGAGAACCTGTGCAATGTGGTGTTAACCTGAGGAGCTCCCAGGTGCTTTAAAGGCCCTCCTCATTTACCACACACTGTTGGTCCAAGCCAAGGTCTAGCCCTGCTCTCCCAGAAGATCTTCCTGTGACATTCTGGATACAACCTCTGCATTTCATTAGCAGCAATTTTTAGAATGTCTCATTATTCTTTCTAGAGTTATGTATCTATATATTCATCTTACTAGTAAGATTATGAGTTGACATCAGGTTTTTACATTTCATGCAAATTTTTAGTTTTGTACTTTTCTAATATGTGTATTGATCAATTTTCTGAAATTTGTCAACACAGAATGTAGTGACAAAATCAATTTCTGATACCAGATGTTTTTTGTTTTTATTGCAACTATCATTTCTAGATATGAACATGGTGGAAAGATTAGACCTTGCATTAGAAATGTTTCTTTTCCTTGAAAAGTGGTCCACTAGACTTTTCCAAGATAATTGATCTGAATTCATTTATCTTTCAAAAATGCCATTCACTTATTAGGTTCATCAGAAAACTTTCTTAAAATTGAAATGGCTCTTCTTCCCTACTCTAGAGTTTACCTTTCAAATCCTGAATCATTAAAATTCTATATTTTATAGCATTTGCCACCTACATGATATTTTGTGTTTGTTATGACTTTCTATGATGTTGTTTTTGTTTTGGGATCATATCTGGCTCTGCTTGGGGCCTAATCCTGCCTCTGTCTCAGGGATCAGTTCTGGTGGTGCTCAGGTGTTTGGATAAAACATGGGTTGGTTGCATGCAAGGCAAGTGTCCTGCTTACTGTACTATTGCTCTGGTCCTGCATTTGTTATGATTCTTGACTATTGTGTGCTAAATATCTAGAATATAAGAACTTCAGTACAGACTCAACTATCTCACATCTGAAAGATAGTGACTGCTAATGTACAATTAGCAGGAGTAGATACTAATGGTACCATCTGAATTTCCATGAATTGGGAAATAACTCTTTAAGATAACCAGAACATTACAAATAATAACTTCAGTACCGGCATTGAGCATAACCTGTTAGGTCTCCTGTCAAAATACTGGAGAGAATCTGGAAACAACCTGAAGGCATAGTCTTTGTTAACTGCACAACAAAAACACCTTTATTAGGTTTTTAAATGTTAGTTTAAATAAATTCAAAATAGCTGAACCTAGTTTCTTTTCCACATAGTCATAATAAACTGACTTGTCTCATAGAAAGGTCAAGAGAAATATTTGAGTAAATGCATGTAAGATTCTTAGGAAAGAGCCCGGGACGAGGCAGTAGCCAGTGAATGTTAATCAAAGGTGACTGTGGATGGTAGGCAAAAAGAGGTGTTCAGAAGGTGGTACTGGCGGTTTTTGTTTTTGTTTTGTTTCTATTTTTTGCCAATGAAAACAATCCAGATGCTCTGCTGCGAAGTTAAGAAATATAATAAAGGGATATTTAAAGCAATCTGTATATGTTGAAGCTCCCATATTAGAATGCATTAATTTACCCTGTTTGTGGATTTGCCAATGACTTGAAAGCAATCTCCTGCTAATGAAAGCATCTTGGGGTGATAGAATTCCGTGCATCCCATGAGATTCCAAAGTGCTCCTCAAGCTCCTTTCATAGAGGGATCATTCCACCACCGAAATGAGGCCATTTCCAGGGTTGATAGCAGTAGCCAAACAGACAATCTGCACAGAACATATGGTATAACCCTGGGCAGAAAAAAATTGGCTAAGGAGCGCAGAACAAGCCTTACTCTTTTGAAATATGCTGTGTGCTTCTCTAAGACTCACCGCCAGAATAGTGTGAAATATCAAGGCCATGCTCCTGCAGACCAATAAACAATGCATCTGGGACTACTTCCTGGCATTCTGGAAAATAGGCCTTAGATTGAAATAACTTCTGGAAGTTTCATCATTTCAACATAGATTTATTTCAGCAAGACTCATTTAATTCCAGTTTTTGAAGTTCAAACTGGCCTCAAAGCAAGGTGAACTCCTCTATATAAATGAGGATAAGCAAAATTTTATTTTATTGGTCCAAATACCTGGGAATCAGGAAATTTCTTGTCAGTGCTTGTTTCTCTTCCATGTGAACTACCAGCGACTCTGGTCACTTTCCTGTCCATCCAGACAGCAGTTGGTGAGGTGCGAAGGCAGAATTTCAAGCCAAAGAATTTGGGCTGCATCCTAAAATCTAACATATCCTAATAGGAGAATTCATTTACTCAGAAGCGAAGCAAGATTTTTTTCCCTCCTCATAAATTTATGTTTGAATATGAATCAGTAATCTGGCTGGCAGCTTCGCCATGCATTTGTTATGGGAATTTTCAGTGTCATGCATTATATGATTTGTATCCCCAAATAGTTTGAAATAAAAGTTGTCCGTTTCTTTCTGGTGGAATGCCAAGTGAGAGGATATCCATTTTATTTGCAACCTGTATATATAGTTTTACATCTGCTATAATTAACCTGTCAGTCTAGTGTCTCCTACCAAGAGGCTTCCAGGAATTGTGGAGTAAATGGAAAGGCAGAAATTCAGGCAGCGATATGTTATGGTCTTTTTTTTTCTTACACATTCCTAAGTTTTTCCTAATAGACATGGGGCAGTTTATCTTTTAGTATTATGTGTTTTGTTTGAATTTTTACATGAACTATTATTTCCAGTCTGGAAAAAAGTAAGGTACAACCACTTCTAGTATGACATTCAGGAAAATAAACAATGAGATTTTATGGGAGGGACATATTTTTAAAGATGAGATACAGTGTTCTATTAGTTCAAGGAGAACTCAGGATTTATAAATTAACCTAGTATAAATAGCAGGGTTATTACATTATCAAATGTGATTTTGGTAGTCATTTCCCTCCCTGAAAGACCCTCATCCCCCTTCTTTTACCAACCAAAAAATAATCTCTCTCTCCTCTCTCTCACTCTCTCTCTCTCTCTCTCTCTATATATATATATGTATTAATCAATACTGGGAAATACTAGCTGAACAAATTATTTGTATTTGATGCAGTTTGCACAGAAAATATCATTGAAAAGAGACTCACAACAATCTACAAATAATCAATACTTAAGGTCTGAGCCAAGGTGTTACCAAAGAAAGTTCTGGTAAACACAGTCCACAGTCCTGGCTCAAGATGTGCTTGGTCATGTTGTTGTGATATGCAGGAACCCTTACTTAAAAGAGAATTGCAGAAAACTGTAATTATGTTTGTTATTTCTATATTGGGGGAGCGAGGTTTGGGGCCACATTTGGTGATGCTCAGGTGTTTGTCCTGCCTCTGCACTCGGGAATCACTGTTGTAGTGCTCAGGGGACTATATGGGATGCTGGGAATCAGAACTAGGCAGGCCACAAGCGAGTTACATACTATACTATTTTTCTGGCCTTGTGCTTGTTATTTCTAGTGAACCCAGAAACCAGCTACCTGACATAAAGATTCATCTGTACGTTCTCAGCAGTGGCCTGCATTCTTTTAGTGTAGTTTCCAGATTTGAAGAGGACATTAAGCATTCCTCACTAGTCTATCTCTTCACCATTGTAGACAAGTCCATTGCTGACTTGCAGACAACCCCAGAGATAAGCATAGGGTTATTGCTGCCTGCACGTCAGTACTGTGTTAGATAGTATCCAGGAACTGAATGCTCCTGCTGTGTAGTCATAGCCAAACACTGTCTGTACAAGTCAGATGAGGGTTTAAGGGCCTTGGTATTTTAAGTTGCTCACAATAATTTATTACATTCAATATCCCAACAAAATCCCACCACCATTATACCTTCCCCACCACCACCTAAGCCTGCCCCAAAGACAGATCCTAAATAATTTATTTTGTATTGCTTGTTATAACTAATCTGTTTAAAATAACCCAAAAAGATTTCCTAAGAGTAAAGTGTGAAAATTGTTGTATCTCACCTTGGAGTCATTAAGCCCCCCCCCTCCCTCTCTCTCTCTCTCTCTATATATATATATATATATATATAGAGAGAGAGAGAGAGAGACTAATATATATAGAGAGAAAGCTAATATATATGTATATATATTTGAGATAATTGAGATATCTCAATCAAATATATTTTGATTTGTACTTTGATTTAAAGTATAAATCAAACTTTACCCTCCATCATATGTGATGTGCTACTCTTGGGACATCAGTGGCATGGAGTATGAGAGTATTCACAGGCATGCGCTCCAGGAATTTTAAAATTCTTAATTCATTCATTCATTCATTCATTCATCATCCTGTTATTCGTCGATTGCCTCGAGCAGGCCCCAGTAACATCTCCTTCATCCTAGCCCTGAGATTATATTCAAGGCTCTTTAGGAGAATGAGACCCATCATTGTTACTGGTATTTGGCATATTGGGTACGCCACGGGGAGTTTGCCAGACTCTGCCCTTTGGGCAGGCTACATTCGATAGCCTGCAAGTTTGTCCAAAGTAGGAATGAGATAATAAGATGTCATAAAAAGATGTCCTGATAAGATGTTGCGCGGCCGCGAATGCACTGGTCTTGTCCGGGAGCTGGATTTTATAGTCTCTGAGTCTTGGCCGCTGATGGGATTACACGGCACCAGGGGGCCAGGTGGTGGGTGTGACCCCCGCCTACTGGAATTTGGAGGATCTGGGTGGAGGATGCTCAACTCCAATCCGAGTAGGCTTGGAGATCTCGGCCCCTATTAATTCTTAATAGGGTGATATAATTGGAGTTAAATTTTTAACAGGATGGTGACTTTGGAGTACAGAGGCATCACTGCAGCTTTTGGCTCTCTTCCGAGATTTATTTGTGAATCTCTGGATCATTGACATTAATGACCTTATGTGGTGCCAGAGGCAGGTTGTGGGCATATTTGCTAGGCTGGCGAAAGCCCAGGGAGATGTGTGGAGGTCACCCATTCCTTACTTCATGTGAGCTTGAAGATTTCAGTCACAAAACTCACATACCTGAGTTTTTCAGCAGATTCATTCTCATGTGAGGGGCTTGTCCTGAGCCTGTGGAAATTGATAAGCATAGCAGTGATCAGGTTCTGGAAGGTTTGGCCTGTTGGAGCTCTGTTGGAATGGGTGCTGGGCTCACCTGCCTCCCCTTCTAGGTGCCCTGCATGAATTCAGCCTGGCATGAGGTGTGGAAACATCTCTAAAGCTTGTGGCTCTCTTCTGAGAGTTATTTGTGAATCTCTACATCATGGGCCTTGGCATTTAAAGTTGTGATATTATGTAAAAAATAATTGGCATGTTGAACAATATCATTAGTATTATTAGCAATATTATTCGCAATAATATTAGTCGGAACTAACACAGGTTCTTTGGAATCCAAATCTGCATAAGATATGCTGTCATGTTTAGCAGATGTTTCCACTAAGATTTCAGGTATCAAAGTTAGAGAATGGGGTAGACTTGAGAAATGTCTTTAGTGGAAGAAGACCATTGCGTGTTGCACGCAGCCAATCATCAAGAAGTGCTCAGAATGTTGAGGCTGTTTATTCACATACCCGTCGGGCTGTGTATATCCTCCAGAGCCGACTCCTCCAGATTTTAGAAACTTGCCCTGGGTAAAGGTATCCTGCGGACCTCCACAGCCCTCTTTCGTCTTAGACGCATTTGTTCTTAGTCTCCTGAGACTGGACTACAGACTTCCTGTTCTGGGGACTTGGAGGCATGTTCTCCTCACCTTATCTTTCCTTTTAATACTAGATTGAAAGTCCTAATTTAAAATTATTTTAGGCATGGTAATTTGCAATATCAGTAATACCAGGGGTTCATGCCTTAATACTCCTGCACCAGAGAGACCTAAAGTGTGTTCTTGCTTGGGTGGATGGGCCTGGTCGGCACCATTTGATGTGGGAAACTAAAGCGGCTGATCAAATTATAAGCAAAAAGACTTCCTGAAAGTACCCAGAAACTTTTCACCTCTCTCAGCATTTTTGACTTAAAAACTTGATATTATATGGAGCTTTGGTGTTTTTAAAAAACATGTATCTTCCATCCCATTACACTCTTTACAACTTTTTTTTAACACAAGCTTTTAAAAGTGCACAGGTAACAGAATTGTGAAGGTTCTTGTTAGGAATGTTTTTGGCAGACTGTTACTTCTATTGTTATGTTATTTCTCTTGAATTATTTTAAATAAGTTTTGAAACACCCCCCATTTGCAAGTAGAGGGGGACTCCCAGGGCACTCAAAATAGAAATTCTGAGGTCTTCACTGAGATATTCTTTCATAACTCAAGTGAAAATTCTTCATTCCATGGACTGATTAAGCACAAGACTTTTAGGTCAGTGTTTGCATGATTTAAAAAAAAAGATAAGCAAAGCATGGTCCTTCACTCTAAGAAGTTAACAGTCTGGCAAGGAGAATAAGCAAAAGTAGCCATAATAGAAGTACAAGTAAGACAGCTGCTATATTCCAGTTTCTGATCAATGTTGGTAAAGGCTAAACATAGGTGAACAAGTTTATCTTTGACCTGTGAACTCATGTAAGCGGCAAACAGTGAGCACTACGAAGGTATAAGAAGCAATAAGAAGCAATTGATTGGGGTAATTGGAAAGCTAATAAACACATTTCCAGAACCATTGATCTGATTCTTCTTCTATTGACTTAACACAATATCGGCATTGAGGTAACATTAACATCAAACAAAATCAGATATTATTTTCATTTATCTATCTTACTTAATCAGTGGGCTGGAGCAATAGCACAGCGGGTAGGGTGTTTTCCTTGCACACGGCTGACGGGGTTTGATTCCCCCATCTCTCAGAGAGCCCAGCAAGCTACCAAGAGTATCCCGCCTGCATGGCAAAGCCTGGCAAGGTACCCATGAAGTACTGATAATGCCCAAAACAGTAACAACAAGTCTCACAATGGAGACATTACTGGTGTCCACTTGAACAAATCTATGAAAAATGGGATGAAGTGCTACAGTGAGAGACAGTGCTACTTAATCAATGAGATGATGAAACCAAATACAGTGCATCCAGTGTGGATGGTTGTATGTCACTGTAACATAAGGAACAAAATGTACTTATGTTAGTCATTTCCTATGAAATGAAACTACTTAAGTATAATTCTTTTATGAAAATAAATGTTTCTTCTTTTATAAAGTAAGACATATCTGTAGGGTGATATTGACTCAAGATGATCTTAACCTAGTATTTTTCTTGTGTTTAAATATAGAAAATACACTATTTTAAAAATTAGCCCTAGAAATGTAGATTTTGTTATAAAATTTTATTGAAAAGTTTTGTCATTAAGAAGATACATATATCATGATTCAATATAATAAATTTTCACTAAATTAATTTCTATAGAAAACCTAAATTCACATAAACTAAATATCAAGATTCCATAATTCTGTTTTTAGCTGTATGTTTTTATCTAGCACATCTGTCATATAATCACATTTGCAAAATTATTTTCAATTTTCACCTTTACAATTGTTTTTATTTATTTATTTTTATTTTTTGTTTTTCAGATCACACCTGGCAATACACAGGGGTTGCTCCTGGCTCATGCACTCAGGAATTACTCCCGGTGGTGCTTGGGGAACCATATGGGATGCTGGGAATTGAACCCGAGTCAGTCGCATGCAAGGCAAATGCCCTACCAGCTGTGCTATCACTCCATCCCCTACAGTTGTTTTAAATTTTACCTCCTTTATGTATTCCTCACTGACGCATTTTTAAAAGAACTATATATTAAAATACATGCAATCTTATTAGGGAAAATTTTGTTTGATTTTAAACAATTTTAGATGATTTTTAATTTTTAGTTTTTACTAATGCAAATATTTACCTCATGATCATATTTCAAATATATCCACATATGTTATTTAAGCTATGGCTGGCACTCTATCATTGAGCAACCTTGGGGCCTGTAATGCATCTCTTTATTAATCTATCTTAAACCATAAAACTTCTGTTATATTGAATACTTGTATTCACTTTAGGAAAGGTTTACCTCTAATTTCAAAATGGTTTTATAAAGTCAAATAGTTTTTATAAAGTTAGGAGACAGAAATACGGGTAGAGATAGCTGATAGACACTGAGAGATGACAGAAATGGCACATTGTTTCATATATGCTCGGCAAGCTACCGAGAGTATCTCGCCCTCACGGCAAAGCCCAGCAAGCTACCCATGACGTATTCGATATGCCAAACATAGTAACAAGTCTCACGATGGAGACATTACTGGGCCCGCTCGAGCAAATCAATGAACAACGGGAGGACAGTGCTATATCTGCCCGGCAAGCTACCGAGAGTAACTCGCTCACACGGCAAAGCCTGGCAAGCTCCCCGTGACATATTCGATATGCCAAACACAGTAACAAGTCTCACAATGGAGACGTTACTGGGCCTGCTCAAGCAAATTGATGAACAATGGGAGGACAGACAGATATCTGCTACATCTTTTCCTCATTTATCATTTTGTAGCCCCCGATGGGAGTTTCAAAGTGACAACTAGACTCTCCCGATGAGAGTTTTCCATTTCAGGCCAGGAGAAAGTAAACAGATATCTGGGCAAGATATAAACTGCTGCCATATGATGGATTTCTATTAATTGGTTTGGGAAAATAGTTTTAATTTCTGGCCAACAATTTTTTAGGTGTTTTTTTTGGGGGATTGGGTTCTGAAACTGGAAATATCTTATTTTTCACCATCTATTGACTGCAGGTTTTTCCATAACTGAAGACTTATTATTATGTCTTATTATGACATCTTATTATCTCATTCCTACTTTGGACAAACTGGCAGGCTACCGAATGTAGCCTGCCCACACGGCAGAGTCTGGCAAACTCCCCGTGGCGTACCCGATATGCCAAATACCAGTAACAGTGATGGGTCTCATTCTCCTAAAGAGCCTTGAATATAATCTCAGGGCTAGGATGAAGGAGATGTTACTGGGGCCTGCTCGAGGCAATCGACGAATAACAGGATGGTCGTGATTCGTGATTTGTGAAGACTTATAACCTAATGACTGAGTTCCAAATTACAAATCAAGTCTCTAAATTTTTTAAATTTTACAAGAGAGCAATCAGCATTGTGTTACTTTGTTGGTTTATTGAAAATTCTACTTGTTTGGACCTATAAAGCAGTGTTGAGAAGTGGGACATAAAATGGGACATAAAACATTCCCCCTTTGCTATATCCTGTTACCACACCTGTTACTTAATAACCTCTGTTCTCATGGAAATACAACTTCTCCAGTCAATTTATAATCCTACTAGAGTATTCAGCTATGCCAGAACTTGCAGTTACCTGATAACGTAGATCCAGAATGTATTTGGCATTTAAATGTATTATATTTATAAAAACTATAAAATCATCATTCTTTGTCATTTTAGTTTGAGGGAATGGTTTATATAACTAAAGTTATCCTGTCTTTGCCTACAAAATTTTTATTCCTTTCAGTTTTGAGCTATGCAGTGCTCCCTCCTGGCTGTTTGCTCAGGGATCTCTGGAGGAGATTTGGACTGTCAGAGTGCTGAGAGTCAAACCTGGCTCCTTGTGTGCAAGCCTTACCGGCTGGACTATCTCTCTAGCCCAGCCTATGCATTTATGACCTTGCTTCACACATAATTTTATTTATCCTTTTTATATCTTGATTACTTTCTACCTTCCCAATACATTACGTAGAATGGTTTTCAAATGCTATCTCATAAAAGTGATTGTTTCATCTGCTTATGTTCTCCTATTTTATGTGCTTTTTCATCATGTTTATATTAAGCCTGTTTTCCTTTTTATAAAAATAATCAAGTATCTATTAATTGGATCATTTGTAAAGGTTTGCATTACCTTTACCTGTAATGAAGAGGCCGTGGCTGACAGTTTTTCTAAAGACTTTCTCTTCTCTGATCTGAGACAGAGGAATAATGTCTTTCCAACTATAACTGAACTCTGATTTGATGGGGAGGTGGTCCTGGATTAGAGGCAGGTGCTTGTTCTTCACCATAGACATCCTTATTTTTAATTATTCGAGACATTTTAGCAAATTAATATTGTTTGGGTAGCTGTAGACACATTTTCTCCTAGATTTAATTAATTAATATAATCAAACACAATAGTCCATTCTGTATGGAGTAGACCACGAAGAGCTCGATGGGAAACATTATGTTGAACCGAACTTCTCTTCACTGCACTTTGCTTCTTGTTTCCTGCTGGGCACATTTACTTGAATCTGCTTTAGAGATTTGTTTGTTTTTCTTGAAATAGGCTGGGCTGCCCTTCTTTTGTGTTGCCATCTGTTCTTTCTTCATTCTTTCAATTTTATTTCTCATTATTTCATTTGTTTGTTCTCCCCCACCTCCCTTTTTAATGCAGATTAAACATCAGTGGCTTCAGAAGGAAACTTTCATCTTTGACCTGTACAAGCCATGTATCCCCTCTCCCTCTCCCCCCCCCCCCCGCAGTTTCAAAGTGTGCATTTCCTTTTACTTGAGTTCCATTATGTTTGTTTATTCCAAGCCCCCTGCATTTGTGTTGTTTCCTATTATCATATTATCAGCTGCCTGCAGAAATCATTATTATGCACGCTTCCTCTCCATTAGGTGGTGGTGGCAGGGAAGCTTTCTTCCATGAACCTCTCTGTAAGGACAGTGAGTGTGTGATTACAATGACAGCAAGTTGAGTGTCCGGGTCTTCCAGCTACTGCAGAAACTCACTGTTTCTCTCACCTGTTGGTGCCTCTGTGGAGGGCCGTGGAGACCAATGCATGAGGAAGCCCATCCTAGAGCTCCTGTGTGCCTCTCCCGGGGAACACTTTCAGCAAAAGAAGAGATTTGTTGGTGTACCCCACATCACTGTCTCAAAGAGGAGGACTGAGAACTGGGAAGTCTTTGACGAAATTAATCACACTATCCAACTGTTTTCCTTAGTTTTGCAGGTGACACTGGGGAGCAGTTGTGTTCAGGCTGGTGAGTTTAGGTCACAGATAATGCAATTTTGTTTCAAAAATGGTCCACAGACTGGCAGAGCGAGGCAGAAGTTCGTTTGCATCAATCATTTCACTCTCCCGTTTTGTAAATTGTAGGCAAAAAGACTTAATGATTTTGATTCTGGTGTTTTATAAACTATAAAAAAGGCCAAACTAGTGGTTCAGATAAAAAACAAATGACCGGAGATGCAGATTAGGATTTGAACTAAAGCAGAGATTGTACAGATAACACGATTGAGGATCATTTTTCTTCACTTTGGGAACAAGAGTGTTTAAGGACTGTGAGACATAAGCATACAGCATACAGACTTACAGTGGCAGGATGATGATGAAGGAAAAACAGCGTCTTTAAGATAGAGTTTAATTTGGGAAAATGAAATATTGCTCATAGCTATTGGTCTTTGAGAAAAAAAACTGGCTAGCTGTTATTAATTGTTCCCTAAAGATATTTCTTTAAATCAATGATATGTTCTAATGTTTATTAAATAAGATAGACTGCACACTGCAGTAAAGGAAATTCAAATCAACTGAATATAATTTTCCACCCTCAAATATTTGCTTTATAAATGGAAAAGGGAAATATAACAATGAGATAAACATAATAATGCAATATATTATTACAGGCTATTATAAATTACAAATTCTGTGACAGTGACTTCTACTTTTCTGGCCAAAAATTCTGTAATTCGGTATATAAAAATTTTATTTTTTAATTTCAAAGGATATAAACCTTTTGCTGTTAGATTTCATTACTGTTACTTGGTTGCAGTGAGTTCTGTTTAAAATATTTCTTATATGGGACCATACTGATACTTAATTTTGCAATCAAATATTAAATCACTCATAATTCTTCATATGTAAAAAGTATATACTCTATCATCAGTATGAAACATTGTAAATATTTGGTGGTTTCTGTATCCCATAAAATAGTAGACATTTGCTGATACATTTATATTGCTAGTATGTGGTTTTTTTAATGCTTAGAGAGCTTCTGTGCTTAGGGTGGGGTAGAATTGTGTACTTAGGAAGAATCAGAGTTTTTCTCACTGAAAAGGAAGAAGGGGGCAAATAGAACACGGTCATTGAGAAGCAACTTGGAAATGAGAAACAAAATTAAGGCTAACTGTACCTATAAAAGGGAGATTCCTAATTTGAATACTAACAGTAGCTGATTTATTAGCTGACATCTAAATTCTGCTAATGAGGGAAATGCCAAATCTCTCTCTCTCTCTCTCTCTCTCTCTCTCTCTCTCTCTCTCTCTCTTTCTCCTGTCTTCCTCTCTGGCTCTTTCTCCCTCTTTCTTTCTTCCTCTCTCTCTCTCTCTCCTCTCTCTCTCTCCTCTCTCTCTCTCCTCTCTCTCTCTCTCTCTTTCTCCCGTCTTCCTCTCTGGCTCTTTCTCCCTCTTTCTTTCTTCCTCTCTCTCTCTCTCTCTCTCTCTCTCACACACACACACACACATGCACACACACACACATGCACACACACATACAGTGAAGTGCTGAAAGGATAAAAAGTTAAAAAAAATTACTGCTGTACATTTCAGGGGAAACTTTATTTAGTCCAACAAAATTACATGTTTTTTAAAAAAAATTTTTTTGGAATAGGAAAAGTTACTATTTCTGAGGAAAAGGAATAGGAGTCTCAATAATGTCCTATAATGTCCAGGATCTGAACTAAAAATAAAGGTTAGACTTGCACAAGATGAAGAAAGCTGAGAGCTATTATTCATTAGAAATCAGTAGATCTCTAAGCAAAAGGGTTCATGTAGAAATTTACAGGAAAGAAGTTTAAAGAAGCTATTAGATATGTATCTGGAAACTTAGAGAAAAAAATATAAACGCAATGGTAATGACATGGCTACTTTTTGAAAAACTGAAAAAAATTTACAACTGAGAATTTAAACCTAAAAATGAAATGCATCATTTGCAAGTTTCAACAATAGGTTTTTTTGCTTATAAATTAAAAAGAGAAAGAACAGAAAGTGGCTGGTGAATTTGAAAAATGGATATTAAATAAAATAGAGAAATCAACTAATCTTAATGACCCAACTAATATGGCCTAGCAAGTGACTGCAACACAAGATGAGAATAGAGAAAATGGGGAAAATGTTTTAAAGATTAAAAAAATTCACAGTTCATTCAGATACTAAACATAAATTCAAAATCCTTTGCTATGCACTACAAATATGAAGAGAATAAAACACCAACAAGTGATGTTTCCTCATCCACCATTTATCAGGTTAGTATAGCATGGAAAGCTAAGCCAGAACAAGGAAAGTATTGTAATTTAAATGCCTACTGCCGGTGATTCACAATTGAATGTACACAACTTCAGTGCCACTGCTAATGTGTTAAACCATAGATTAGGTAAAGGTAAAGGTAAAGGCCCTCCCGTTGATCGTCGATTTGCTCGAGCAGGCCCAGTAACGTCTCCATTGGAGACTTTGTTGTTACTGTGTCTGGCATATCGAATACTCTCGGTAGCTTGCCGGGCTCTCCGAGAGGGGCAGAGGAATCGAACTCGGGTCGGCCATGTTGGCCGCTTGTAAGGCGAACGCCCTACCCGCTGTGCTATCGCTCCAGGGGCACAGCCGGTAGGGCGTCTGCCTTGCATGCAACCAACATGGCCGACCCGAGTTCGATTTCTCCGCCCCTCTCGGAGAGCCCGGCAAGCTACTGAGAGTATCTTGCCCGCACGGCAGGGCCTGGCAAGCTACCGAGAGTATTCGATATGCCAGACACAGTAACAACAAAGTCTCCAATGGAGACGTTACTGGGCCCGCTCGAGCAAAACCATAGATTATTCTAACCAAAACTTGCAAGAAAAAAAAAAAACTCTGAGAATGCTTACATAGTTGTGAGTAGTGCAACTGAATTAGCAGTATCTGTCTATATAGCACTGTAGCACTATCCTCCCATTGTTCATCAATTTGCTTGAGCAGGCCCAGTACCGCCTGCATCATGAGAATTATTGTTACTGTGTTTGGCGTATTGAATACATCATGGGTAGCTTGCCAGGCTTTGCCGTGCGTGTGAGATACTCTCAGTAGCTTGCCGGGCTCTCCGAGAGGGGAGGAGGAATCGAACCCGGCTCAGCTGGGCCAGCTACACGCAAGGCAAACGCCCTACCACTGTGCTATTGCTCCAGGCCTGACTGTCTATAAAGAATGCAATAAAAGTAGGACTCAGAAGAAAATGATTATTTCTAATAATGAAATATTATTTTTTAATTAAAATGTAAATTAAAATATGAATGGGATAAAAATAAAAGAAGAAGAATAGGAAATGAAAAAATAAACATTAAGAAAACTATAAATTAAGAAAGGTAAAGGCCCTCCCGTTGATCGTCGATTTGCTCGAGAGGGCCCAGTAACGTCTCCATTGGAGACTTTGTTGTTACTGTGTCTGGCATATCGAATATGGGATAAATACAGGGGCTGGAGCAATAGGTAGGGCGTTTGCCTTGCACGCAGCCAACATGGCCGACCCGAGTTCGATTCCTCCGTCCCTCTCGGAGAGCCAGACAAACTACAGAGAGCATCTCGCCCGCACGGCAGAGCCTGGTAAGCTCCCCGTGACGTATTCAATATGCCAGACACAGTAGCAGCAAAGTTTCCAATGGAGACATTACTGGGCCCGCTCGAGCAAATTGATGATAAACGGGAGGGCCTTTACTTTTTTTTTTTTTTAAGAATAGTAGATTTTTTTTTATTTTTAGGGAAACACCATGAGGTACAGTTGTAGATTTACAATTTTCTGTGCTTGGGTTTCGATTATACAATGATCAAATACCCATCCCTCCACCAGTGCCCATTTTCCACCACCATGGATAATATCCCTCCCACCCCCATCCCTCCCATCTCACCCTGCCTCTGTGGAAGGGCAATCCCTTGTGTTCTCTCTCTCCTTTTTTTTTTCCCTTTATTTTATTTTATTTTTTTTTACAGTTGTAGATTTACAAATTTTTGTGCTTTGGTTTCAATTACACAATGATCAAATACCCATCCCTCCACCAGTGCCCATTTTCCACCACCATGGATAATATCCCTCCCACCGCCATCCCCCCATCCCCCCTGTCTCTGTGGCAGGGCAATCCCCTGTGTTCTCTCTCTCATTTTGGGTGTTGTGGTCTGCAAAAGAGGCATTGAGTGACAAACATGTTCAGTCCATAGTCTACTTTCGACATGCATCTCCCCTCCTGGGAGGATCCTCCAAACATCCTTTATTTGGTGCTCCCTTCTCTATCTGAACTGCCCTTTCCTCTAGGATACCCGGCTGGCCTCTAAGTTATGGAGTAATCCTCCTGGTGCTGATCTCAGCTATTCTTGGGTATTAATCTCATACTTTGTTACTTTATATCCCCCAGATGAATGAAATCTTTCTATGTCTATCCCTCTCTTTCTGACTCATTTCTCTTAGCATGATACTTTCCATATTGTACCACTTGTATGTAAATTTCATGACTTCATCTTTTCTAACAGCTACATAGTACTCCATTGTGGAGATGTACCAAAGTTTCTTTAACCAGTCATCTGTTCTTGGGCATTCAGGTTTCTTCCAGTTTCTGGCTATTGTAAAGAGTGCTGCAATGAACAAACAAGTGCAGATGTCACTTCGACTATACATTTTTGCTTCTCTGGGATATATTCCCAGGAGTGGTATTGCTGGGTCAAATGGGAGCTCAATTTCTAATTTTTTGAGAATCGTCCATACTGTTTTCCAGAAGGGCTGAACCAGTGGACATTCCCACCAACAGTGAAGGAGTGTCCCTTTCTCGCCACATCCACGCCAGCATCGGTTGCTTTTGTTCTTTTGAATGTGGGCCATTCTCTGAGGTGTGAGATGGTATCTCATTGTGGTTTTGATCTGCATCTCCCTGATGATTAATGATGTAGAGCATTTTCTCATGTGCTTTTTTGCCATTCGGATTTCTTCTTTGAGAAAGTTTCTGTTCATTTCATTGCCCCATTTTTGGATGGGGTTGGATGTTTTCTTTTTGTGGAGTTTAACCAGTATTTTGTATATTCTGGATATCAACCCCTTGTCAGATGTGTATTCGGTGAATATCCTTTCCCATTCTGTAGACTGTCTTTGTATTTTGGTCACTGTTTCTTTGGAGGTGCAGAAGCTTCTTAGTTTAAGATAGTCCCATTTATCTATCTCTGTTTTCACTTGCTCAGCCAGTGGCGTGGCATCTTTGAAGATACCATTAGCTTCAATGTCATGGAGGGTTTTGCCAACTTTATCTTCAATGTACGTTATGATTTCTGGTCTGATGTTGAGGTCTTTAATCCATTTTGATCTTACTTTTGTACATGGTGTTAGGAAGAATTCTGAGCCTATTTTTTGCATGTAGCCGTCCAGTGATGCCAACACAATTTATTAAAGACGCTTTCCTTACTCCTCTTCACATTACTTGCACCTTTATCAAAGATTAGATGAGCATATGATTGAGGGGAGATGTCAGTGTATTCAACCCTGTTCCATTGGTCTGCAGTTCTGCCTTTGTTCCAGTACCATGCTGTTTTATTTATTACTGCTTTGTAGTACAGTTTGAAGTTCGGGAGGTTGATTCCTCCCATTTTCTTTTTCCCAAGAATTGCTTTAGCTATTCGTGGGGGCTTATTGTTCCATATAAATTTCAGGAGTGTTTGCTCCATTTCCTGGAAGAATGTCATGGGTATCCTTATAGGGATTGCATTGAATTTATACAATGCTTTCGGTAGTATTGCCATTTTGACAATGTTAAGTCTCCCGACCCATGAGCAGGGGATATCTTTCCATTTCCTCATGTCCTCTTTTATTTCCTGAAGTAGCGTTTTGTAGTTTTCTTTGTACAGGTCGTTTACTTCCTTAGTTAAGCTGATTCCTAGGTACTTGATTTTCTGGGGCACAATTGTGAACGGGATTGTTTTTTCCATGTTGCTTTCTTCTCTCTCACTGTTTGCGTATAGGAAAGCCATGGACTTTTGGGTATTGATTTTATAACCTGCAACTTTACTATACGAGTCTATTGTTTCTAGGAGTTTTTTGGTGGAGGTTATTGGGTTCTCTAAGTAGAGTATCATATCATCTGCGAATAGTGAGAGCTTGATTTCTTCCTTTCCTACCTGAATGTCCTTAATATCTTTTTCCTGCCTAATCGCTATTGCAAGTACTTCCAGTACTATATTGAACAGCAGTGGAGAGAGTGGGCATCCCTGTCTCGTCCCTGATCTTAGAGGGAAGGCTCTTAGTTTTTCCCCATTGAGGATGATGCTTGCTGTAGGCTTGTGGTAGATGGCTTTAATTATGTTGAGGAAGGTCTCCTCTATACACATTTTGGCTAGGGTTTTCATCATAAAGGGGTGCTGGATCTTATCAAATGCTTTCTCTGCATCTATTGATATGATCATATGCTTTTTATCTTTTCTTTTGTTGATATGGTGGACTATGTTGATTGATTTCCGAATGTTAAACCATCCTTGCATCCCTGGGATGAATCCTACTTGGTCATGGTGTATGATCTTTTTGATGAGTAGTTGGATTCTATTTGCTAGTAGTTTGTTGAGGATCTTTGCATCTGTGTTCATCAGGGATATCGGCCTGTAATTCTCTTTCTTTGTGGTATCTCTGTCTGCTTTTGGTATCAGTGTGATATTTGCTTCGTAGAAACTGTTCGGAAGTGTTTTTGATATTTCAATTTCGTGGAAAAGCTTAAAGAGCATTGGGAGTAACTCCTCTTTAAAGATTTGGAAGAATTCACTAGTGAATCCATCCGGGCCAGGTCTTTTGTGCTTGGGGAGACTTTTTATTACCATTTCATTTTCCTTAATGGTGATAGGTCTGTTCAGGTATTCCAGGTCTTCTTGGTTCAGCCTTGGGAGTCTGTAGGAGTCTAGGAATTTATCCATTTCCTCGAAGTTTTGATGTTCCGTGGCATAAAGCTTCTCAAAGTACTCCCTGAGGATCCTCTGAATTTCTGTGGTTTCTGTTGTAATGACCCCCTTTTCATTTCTGATTCGGTTTATTAGGGTTTTCTCTCTCCCTTTCTTTGTGAATTTTGCTAGAGGCTTATCGATCTTGTTAATTTTCTCAAAGAACCAGCTTTTGGTTTCATTGATCTTTCGGATTGTTTTTTGGGTTTCCATCTCGTTAATCCCTGCTCTGAGTTTTATTATTTCTTTCTCCTGTTCGGGTTGTGCTCCTTTTTTTGGTCCTTCTCCAAGCTCTTAAGCTGTGAGGTTAGGTTACTTATGTGTGCTCGCTCCTCCTTCCTGAGGAATGCTTGTAGAGCTATAAACTTTCCTCTTAACACAGCCTTTGCTGTGTCCCATAAGTTTTGGTAACTCGTGTTCTCATTTTCATTCGTTTCTAGGAATCTTTTGATTTCCTCTTTGATTTCCTGTCTAATCCACTTATTGTTCAATAGTGCACTGTTTAATTTCCAGGTGTTTGATTTAGTTTTCTGTTTTTGTGTGTGATTTACTTCTAATTTCAGCGCAGTATGGTCTGAGAAGATTGTTGATACAATCTCTACCTTCTTAATTTTATGGAGGCATGTTTTGTGGCTCAGCATGTGGTCTATCTTGGAGAATGTTCCATGGACGCTTGAGAAGAATGTGTATTCAGCTTTTTGTGGATGAAGTGTCCTGTATATATCTACTAAGTCCCTTTCTTCCATTGTTTCCCTCAAATGAAGTATGTCCTTGCTAAGCTTGAGTCTGGTTGATCTATCAAGAGGTGACAAAGCAGTGTTGAAGTCTCCCACTAGTATTGTGTTGCTATTGATGTCTTTTTCCAAATCTATGAGTAGTTGTTTTAAGTACTTTGCTGGTCTCTCATTAGGTACATATACATTTATTATTGTAAGTTCTTCCTGTTGTACAGATCCTTTGATCAATAAGAAATGGCCTTCACTGTCTCTTATGACCTTCCTCACTCTGAAATCGATGTGGTCTGATATAAGGATGGCTACCCCAGCTTTTTTATGGGAGCTGTTTGCCTGTAGGATTGTTTTCCAGCCTTTGACTCTGAGTCTGTGTTTGCTTTGACTATTGAGATGCGTTTCTTGCAGGCAGCAGAATGTTGGGTTCAATTTTCTAATCCATCCTGCCACTCTATGTCTTTTAATTGGTGCGTTTAGCCCATTGACATTGAGGGAGATTATTGTTATGGATTTTGTCCCATTGTTCTGTTAAAATTTGGTGTATTTGAGGGGCCTTTCTTGCCTTAAAGTAGGCCATTTAGTTGTTCTTATAACCATGGTTTTGAGTCTATGAAGTTCCTGAGCTGTTGTTTGTCTGTGAAACTGTGTGTTGTTCCTTCTATTATGAATGAGAGTCTTGCTGGGAAAAGTATTTTTGGGGAGGCATTTATTTCATTGAGTTTTTTTACTATGTCCCACCACATTCGGGCCATGAGGGTTTCATCAGAAAAATCAGCTGTGAATTTTAAGGATGCTCCTTTGTAAGAGATTTCTTTCTTCGATCTTGCTGCTTTCAGAATTTTGTCTCTGTCTAAGGTTTTGGTCATTTTGATCAGAATGTGTCTTGGGGTATTTTTATTCGGATTTCTTCTAGCTGGTACCCTTCGGGCCTCCTGAATGTGGTCACAAGTTTTCTTCAGCTCTGGAAATGTTGTAGCAATGATTTCTTTGACAGTTTCTTCTTCATCGAGGTTTTCTTCCTGTACCTCTGGGACTCCAATAATTCTTATGTTACCCCTCTTGGCTTCATCACGATCTTCTCTTGCCATCTGTTCCCCAATTGTGAGTCTCTTTTCCATTTTCTGCTCTTTTCTGGAGAGTCTCTGAACTTCATCTTCGAGCTCACTGATTCTGTTCTCAGCCGCTCTTACTCTGCTGCTGAGGCCTTCCACTGAGCTTTTCAATTCGCCTACGAGATTTTTCAGGTCTGACATTTCTGATTGCATTTTCCTCACTTCTGCCTTCAGATCCTCTTGTCTTCTATTGGCATTGCTTTCCATTGTTTCTTTTAATTCCCTAAGCATCCTAAGCAGTTCCCTTCTGAATTCCTTGTCAGAGAGGTTGTCTAACACTACAGTACTGTTGGTGTCATCTGGGCTAGACTCTTCAATATGAAAGTTTGGTGGGCTTTTGCGTTGCTTTACCATTGTGAGAGGTGTGGTTTAGTCCTTCACGTTCACTGTTACTATTCTGCTTGATATGCAGTGTGAGTTAAGATAGGCTTATGAGTTATTGGCTACTGTGTTTCTAGTGGCTGAGGTAAAATAGAGAAGTTTCCATCTAAGAAGGTAGCTTATGGTTCCTATGGCATACGTAGTGGGAAAATATTTCGCAGCCGTTAATGCGGCCGCGGCTCCGGAAAGCGTCCCTGGCACTGGCGAGGAGTTGGGAACATCTCCTGTTTGGAATTGGAGCCGTTCAGCTTTGTTGCCCAGAGCTGGGCCTCTGTGCCCATCCCACGCAGATCAGGGGTTGAAAACCGGCTTTCTAGGGGCTGGTTCTAGCTGCGCATGCCCAGAGAGGGACCCAGGCCCTTGGGGGCGGGCTGTACCTGTTGGAATTGGAGCCGTTCAGCTTTGTTGCCCAGAGCTGGGCCTCTGTGCCCGTCCCACGCAGATCAGGGGTTGAAAACCGGCTTTCTAGGGGCTGGTTCTAGCTGCGCATGCCCAGAGAGGGACCCAGGCCCTTGGGGGCGGGCTGTACCTGTTGGAATTGGAGCCGTTCAGCTTTGTTGCCCAGAGCTGGGCCTCTGTGCCCG
This sequence comes from Sorex fumeus, assembly GCF_029834395.1. Lineage (NCBI taxonomy): Eukaryota > Metazoa > Chordata > Mammalia > Eulipotyphla > Soricidae > Sorex > Sorex fumeus. The sequence continues at coordinate 9,239,612 of NW_026606085.1, read as the reverse complement.
TCCCACGCAGATCAGGGGTTGAAAACCGGCTTTCTAGGGGCTGGTTCTAGCTGCGCATGCCCAGAGAGGGACCCAGGCCCTTGGGGGCAGGCTGTACCTGTTGGAATTGGAGCCGTTCAGCTTTGTTGTCCAGAGCTGGGCCTCTGTGCCCATCCCACGCAGATCAGGGGTTGAAAACCGGCTTTCTAGGGGCTGGTTCTAGCTGCGCATGCCCAGAGAGGGACCCAGGCCCTTGGGGGCGGGCTGTACCTGTTGGAATTGGAGCCGTTCAGCTTTGTTGCCCAGAGCTGGGCCTCTGTGCCTGTCCCACGCAGATCAGGGGTTGAAAACCGGCTTTCTAGGGGCTGGTTCTAGCTGCGCATCTATAACTTAAAAATTCTAACAAGGCAATTTTAGATTTTGATGGATTCACTAAAAAAGTGAATTACATGCATTTTAATACTGAGAAAACTGAGAATGACACCATTTTCTGCCTTTTCTCTACTATTATCATCTCGAATATCTAATAACTAATTTCAGGAACAATGAGGAAAGATAGAGGATAATTGAGAATATTATGTGGTACTAGAATGGAAGTATTATAGAAAGATCACACTAAAAGTGGATAAATCTAGGACAACTGGAGCATTAAAATAAATAAGTATATCAATTTAACAAGTCACCTTCTATGAATTGATTTTTATCTTTCAGAAACTATTCAAAATTTACTGAAATGCGGTCATATTATTTAAAAATTATCAAATAAAATTATTTTAAATATTTAACAGGAATCCATCTGTAGCACTGTAGCATTGTCCTCCCATTGTTCATTGATTTGCTTGAGCTGGCACCAGTAACGTCTCAGTTGTGAGACTTGTTACTGTTTTTGGCATATCAAATACGCCATAGGGAGCTTTCGAGGCTCTGCTGTGCAGGCAGGATACTTTCCGTAGCTTTCTGGGCTCTCTGAGAGGGATGGAGGAATTGAACCCGAGTTGGCCGCATGCAAGGCAAATGCCCTACGCACTGTGCTATAGCTTCAACCCAAAATATATGTAACATCAATATTTATATTTATTAGCTGCACTGTAGCACTGTCCTCCAAAATCCATCTATACAGATAAAAACCAACAAATTCACATTCACACACACACACACACACACACACACACACACACACACACACAAAATGCCCTTGTAGAATTAAATCTGGAGAAAGAGGATAAACATATTTGAAGAAAACTTTAAGCATTAAGGGGTTTTAAATACCACTTGTGTGAATGTTATTTAAGAATCTTATGGAGATAAGATATACCTTATAAAATATCAATATTTACCTACTTAAAAAATTATACAGTTACAATAAAAAGTTTAAAAATTATGTAACATAGACCCAATCAGCCAACAGGGCAAATTTTGCCTTGGGAACTGCCTTTCTCAGCCTATCAGTTTTCTCCTTGCCATTTTTGAAGGGTTAGATTGATTGATCAGTTGCATATATGCATGTGTGATTTTTGTAGTCAGTTCATTCTCTGTCTGTCTGTCTGTCTGTCTGTGTGGAGCACTCAAGTGTTAGAGCCTGGGAAAGCAAGATCATCAAGAGATGTCAGAGTGATATGCAGTCCAGCAATTTAAAAGGTCTAGGTGTTTTTGGAACTTGTTAGACCAGGTTCACAGTTGTAATTCTTCTGAACTTCAGAATCTGTTTCTGTGTTGTTGTTGTTGTTGTTTTTCTTTTTTCCTCTCTCATTAATTCTCTGTCTCCTGTTTCTCATTATTGTAATTCTGCCCTCCATGGGCCAGGCATAAAAAAGGGTAAGCTTAACATCTTTTGTTCCTCAGAATGGCCATCATTTGATGTGGAATTCTCCCCTGAGGGGTACTTCATCATCCTCTTTCAAAAGCAGAGCAAGGATAATAGGCAGCAACAGAAGGGAGTAGTGGAAGGACCTGATTTGGAAGACCAACAGAGGACATAGGCAGAAGCACCTGAGGGTCGCTGGTTGGTAGTGTGGGAGACATCCCCACTGTTACTGGGAAATTCCTAATTTTGGGGTGTCAGAATCTGAATCTGGAGCGTGCATTGTCAAGAAGTCTTTTACTGCCGTTGTATGTCTGTCATCTGAGTGTTATATTCTTGTTGTTGTCCTGTTTTAAGCGAGTCTTTAGGTCTTTGCCCGCCCCCCCCCCCCCACCCTTAGGCTTTAGTAACTAATCTCTGAGAACAGAGAATTGCATGGAAAATGTGAGAACTTTTACTGACTATTGTCAATCAGCCTGTCCAGTACATGAAAATGCATGCTATTATTTTGATAACCTGATTTCATGCCAAGGTTTGTCACCATATATCAGAGTAGTCCTGGCCTTCAGAGAACTTTGTACACAAGTGTGAAATCCTTTCTGTTTCATGGTAATCTGTGATTTGCCATCATGGTGGACTGGAGAGATAGCACAGTGAGTAGGGTGTTGGCCTTGCACACGGCCGACCCCATCGACCCGAGTTCGATTCCTCCGCCCCTCTCAGACAGCCCAGCAAACTACCGAGAGTATCTTGCCCACATGGCAAAGCCTGGCAAGCTACTCGTGACGTATTCGATATGCCAAACACAGTAACAACAAGTCTCACAATGTCACTGGGCCCACTCAAGCAAATCGATGAACAATGGGAGGACAGTGACAGTGACAATGACAGATCATATATTGGGCTGGAGTGATAGCATAGCGGGTAGGGTGTTTGCCTTGCTTGCAGCTGACCTGGGCCAACCTGAGTTCGATTCCTCCGCTCCTCTCAGAGAGCCCACTTGAGCAAATTGGTGAACAATGGGAGGACAGTGCTATAGTGCTACAGATCATATATTAGATACATTTAAAATTTATATAAAATAGTCATTATTTTGGAAAATCAATGAAAAATTGTGTTTTATAAACAACAAAAAATAAAATTGGTTTGCCCTCATACCATATGCAAAAGTGATTTCCATATAGATGAAATTTATACAGCACTTACATGAAAATAGTACTTAGGAAAAGAAAGTCATTTCAGTTTGTGGAAATCTTTCCCATTCAATAGAAGCATTCAGACACTAGAAGCTAAGGCATATATTTCAGAGTCAGAGAGATAGCTCAGTGTATGGGGCACAAGATTTATGTGCAGAAATCTCCAGGCTGCCTCCAGGCCCCATTGTCCCATGAATACCCTCAACAGTGACCAGAGCACAGAATCACATGCATGGTCAAGTACACCACTAGGTATGATGCTCGGACCAACAAAAAATGTATTTCTTTAAAAGATTTTGAAAGTGATCAAAGTGATCCTGATATTATTTTTTTAAATTGGTCAATTGAATAAATGCATGGCATAAAATATATGTTGTTTAATGAAGAGTTTTTTAGATACTATGCTATAAGCATTTACAAAACAGTGGATGAATGTTAGAAACAGCTATCTTGGAACTTAAAAACTGTCTATGGTCAATAAGCATGTAAACATTAGGCCAGATATAAATTCCAGTCAATCTGTGGAGAAGGGCACAGAGAGAGAGAGAGAGACCACAGATGTTCATCATCATAGAATAACATAGGTGTCTGTTTCCATGTGCTTTTGCCTCTGGGTCTGTATGTCATTTGTTGATCCTGGAAAATGGTTCCTTTAAGCATCAAATTCCCAAACTCAGGTTAATATTTAAACTCTTTGAAAAAAGAAAGTAAATTAATTTAGTAAAAGGAAGCAAATTTGTGTTTTCAAGCAAACTTTAATAGTTTAATAGAACATTCCCACAAATAGTTCACCAGTTTTATTATGTACCACACTCCTTTTTAATAATGACTGCAGTTACTAAACATGTAATATGTGCACATCACATGTTTAATTGCTCAAGTACCGAATTACTTATACAAGTATTTGAAAAATAGTTGCAGCTATTTTATTTTCAGGTGTACTGTAACTATTGAATGACGAAATATAAAATAATATTTTATTTAAAATATAAAATGAATCATGAAAATGAGATAATTTTGTTCCTGCAAGTCCATATCCACCATCCTTTGTGATTTGGGTTTTCTTGTGGTGCAGGAGGCTGCTGAGATGTTCCTGGACCCAGCATCTTTCAAGCCACCCTCAACTCCGGCCAGTGGTTCAGTGGCAGAGCTTGTGGATGCAGTGCTGGTGCATTTTGAGTCCTTTGTTGTGGGGAATCATTAGGCCTCATCTGCCAATGCTTGGGCAGACCATGTTGTGCCAGAGAATAAAACTGGGGTCCCAGGGCTGACCCATGTACAGTCTCTCCAGCCCAATTATTTGGAATTTTGCTCGTGTTTTCTTCTGTATTTCCCCATTGTTATAAACATGGTGTCTGTAACATCTTAGATTCAAGGAGAAACGCATTCGCAGGCACCTAGTAAAGCATTGGCAGTACTTTTTGCTACACGTTTGTTGTGCTTAATTCTCTCCTACATTAAAATGCTAACATTTGTAAAACACATGTTTTAGGAACCAGAGAAATAATTCTGGGATATAGGCACTTGCCTTGCTCTTGACCTTCTCTGAATGAAGAGCTGGAAAGGAATTGGAACCACATGTAAAGATTGTGACATCTTTTGTTTTTGTTTGGGGGTGGTCACACCTTGCGATGCTCAGGAGCTACTCCTGATTCCGCACTCAGGAATTATTCTTGGCAATGCTCCAGGGACCATAGTGGATGGCTGGGATTGCGCCCAGATCAGCTGCGTGTAAGGCAAACCTATTGTACTATCTCTGCAGCCTTGAAATCGTACAGGAAATATGATAGAAGGATATGGTAAAATATATTCTAAATCTTAAACTTTGCAGCCCTTTCTCCCTGCTCTGTGAAGTAGAATTTTTCACAAAGGAGGTGATGGTCCAATCCTGTTTGGAATTTTGGGAGAACAGCAACATCGATCAGGCAAAACTGTCAATCGAATATGATGTGGTCAATTTTGTTGTGGAACCATCCACTGGGAGACTCCCATGTCCAATGTTTAGATTTGACCTTCTGGAACTGTGAGTTACCATAGATGGTCTTGGTCGACATGATGAACTCAGACAATCCCTCACCCTGTTCGTTCCATTCTAGGCCATGTGTCCTGATGTGGAGTTCTTTGGCTGATCGTCTCGGTCCTATGTTGGCATTAAGCTCACCAAAATGATCTGGTAGAAGGTGTGGTCATCTTTACAGAACTTCTCCAGCTCCATGTAGAACTTCTCAATTTCTTCTTCATCGTAATTGGATGCTGGTGCATATTCAACAAAGATAAAAACTACAGGCAGTGAGCCACGTCTATTCAATTGTAATCGTCCGATTTGGGTTGTTAGGCATTCGAATGAATCAATGCTCATGGCTAAGTTTGAGTTGACACTGACACCACCAATGCCTTTTGTCACATGTTCCAAGGAATAGTTCTTCTCCCGTGTCAAAAATGGCATGATATGGCTGATGCCTTCTCATCTCGGTCACACCAATGATGCTGTACTTGATCTTTAGCGCTTGGACCATCAGATACTCGGTGGATGCATTTGATACCAGTATATATGTATTGAAGTACAGACAGTCATTTTAGGCCTTCTTTGTGTTGGTAGCCTGGTTCGACCTTGAGATTTTATAAGCCTTTCCTTCCTCATCCTTCTTAACACTGCTGTAGTAGTGCACTTTCAGGGTCAGGGGAATGAGACCCATTATTTAAAATTTTTATTAGTGAAATACCATGAGGTACAGTTACAGACTTACAAATTTTTGTGCTTGGGTTTCAGTTATACAATGATCGAATACCCATCCATCCACCAGTGCCCATTCCCCACCACCACTGATCCCAGTACCCCTCCCACCCCCCATCCCCCCCCCATCCCCCCATCCCACTTTACCTCTGTGGCAGGCATTCAATTTTGTTATCTCTCTCCTTTTGAGTGCTGTGGTTTGCAAAAGAGGCAATAAGTGGCAATAATGTTCGGTCTATAGTCTACTCTCATCATGCATCTCCTATCCTGGGAGGAACCTCCAAACACCCTTTATTTGGTGCTCCCTTCTATATCTGATCAGCCTTTTCCCCTAGCGTTTGCAGCTGGCCTCAAAGCCATGGAGTAATCCTCCTGGTACTTATCTCAGCTATTCTTGGGTGTTAGTCTCCTATTTTGTTACTTTATGTTCCCCAGATGAATGCAATCTTCCTATGTCTTTCCCCCTCTTTCTGACTCATTTCGCTTAGCATGATACTTTCCATGTAGTACCACTTGTATGTAAATTTCATGACTTTATCTTTTCTAACAGCTGCATAGTACTCCATGGTGTAGATGTGGCAATAATGTTCGGCCTATAGTCTACCCAAAGCTTCTTTAACCAGTCATCTGCTCTCAGGAACTCAGGTTTTTTCCAGATTCTGGCTATTGCAAACAGTGCTGCAATGAACAAACAAGTGCTGATGTCACTTTGACTATACTTTTTTGCTTCTCTGGGATATATTCCCAGGAGTGGTATTGCTGAGTCAAATGGTAGCTCAATTTCCAATTTTTTGACAATTGTCCATACTGTTTTCCAAAAAGGCTGAACCAGTCTGCGTTCTGACCAACAGTGAAGGAGAGTCCCTTTCTCGCCACATCCGTGCCAACACCAGTTGCTTTTGGTCTTTAGGATGTGGGCCAGTCTCAGTGGTGTGAAATGATATCTCATTGTGGATTTGATCTGATTAATGATGTAGAGCATTTTCTCATGTGCCTTTTAGCCATTCGGATTTCTTCTTTGTTTCTGTTCATTTCTGTTTCTTTTTCTGTTAATTTCGTCGCCCCATTTTTTATGGGGTTGGATGTTTTCTTCTTGTGGAGTTCAACCAGTACTTTGAATATCCTTGATACAACCCCTTGTCACATGTGTATTGGGCAAATATCCTTTCCCATTCTGTAGACTGTCTTTGTATTTTGGTCACTGTTTCCTTGGAGGTGCAAAAGCTTCTTAGTTTAAGATAGTCACATTTATCTATCTCTGTTTTCATTTGCTTTGGCCAGTGGCATGACATCTTTGAAGATACATTTAGCTTCAATGTCATGGAGGGTCTTCAATGTACCTTATGGATTTCGGTCTAATGTTGAGGTCTTTAATCCATTTTGATCTTAATTTTGTACATGGTGTTAGGGAGAGATTCGAGCCCACTTTTTTGCATGTAGCTGTTCAGTTTTGCCAGCACAATTTGTTAAAGAGGCTTTCCTTGCTCCACTTCACTTTTTTTGCCCCCTTATCAAAGATTAGATGATCATATGCTTGGGGGGAGATGTCAGTATATTCAACCCTGGTCCATTGGTCTGAAGCTCTCCCTTTGTTCCAGTACCATGCTGTTTTAATTATTACTGCTTCGAAGTACAGTTTGAAGTTAGGGAGGTTGATTCCTCCCATTTTCTTTTTCCCCAGGATTGCTTTAGCTATTCATGGGGGCTTATTGTTCCATATGAATATCAGGAGTGTTTGCTCCATTTCTTTGAAGAATGTCATCGGTATCATTATAGGAATCACATTGAATTTGTACAATGCTTTGGAAAGTATTGTCATTTTGGCAATGTTAATTCTCCCAATCCATGAGCAGAGGACATCTTCCATTTCCTTGTGTCCTCTTTTATTTCCTGAAGTAGCGTTTTGTAGTTTTCTTTGTACAGGTGCTTTACTTCCTTAGTTAAGCTGATTCCTAGGTACTTGATTTTCTGGGACACAATTGTGTACAGGATTGTTTTCTTCATATCACTTTCTTCTCTCTCACTATTTGACTATAGGAAAGCCATGGACTTTTGAATATTGATTTTATAGCCTTCAACTTTACTATACAAGTCTATTGTTTCTAGGAGTTTCTTGGTAGAGGTTTTAGGGTTCTCTTAATATAGTAACAAATCATCTGCAAATAGTGAGAGCTTGGTTTCTTCCTTTCCTGCCTGGATGCCCTTAATATCTTTTTCTTGCCTAATCGCTATTGCAAGTACTTCCAGTACTATCTTGATCAGCAGTGGAGAGAGAGGGCATCTTTGTCTCATCCCTGATCTTAGGGGGAAGGCTCTCAGTTTTTCCCATTGAGGATGATGCTTGCTGTAGGCTTATAGTAGATGGCTTTAACTATATTGAGGAAAGTTCCCTCTATCCCCATTTAAGCAAGGGTTTTCATCAAAAACAGGTTCTGGATCTTGTCAAATGCTTTCTCTGCATCTATTGTTATGATCACATGGTCTTTATCTTTTCTTTTGTTGATATGATGGATTATGTTGATTGATTTTCAAATGTTAAATCATCCTTGCATTCCTGGGATGAATCCCACTTGGTCATGTTCTATAATCTTTTTGATGAGTTGTTGAATTCTATTTGCTAGTATTTTATTGAGGATCTTCACATCTGTGTTCATCAGTGATATTGGCCTGTAGTTTTCTTTTCTTGTGGTGTATTTGTTTCCTTTTGGTATTAGAGAGTATGGGCTTCATAAAAAGTGTTTGGGAGTGTTTCTGTTTCTTCAATTTCCTGGAAAAGTTTGAGAAGAACTGGGACTAGGTCCACTTTAAATTTTTGGAAAAATTTGCTAGTAAATCCATCTGGACCTAGGCTTTTGTTTTTGGGAAGGCTTTTGATTACAGATTCAATTTCCTTGATGTTAATAGCTCTATTCAGGTACTCTATATATTCTTGATTCATCCTTGGGAGATTATAGGAATCCAGGAATTTATCCATTTCTTCTAGGTTCTCTTGTTTTGTGGCATACAAACTTTCAAAGTAGTCTTTGATGATCTTTTGAATTTCTTTGTTTTCTGTTGTGATATCCCCCTTCTCATTTCTGATTCGATTTATTAGGTTCTCTCTCTCTTTATTAGTGAGTGTTGTTAGTGGTTTATCTATCTTATTTATTTTCTCCAGAACCAGCTCTTGGTTTCATTGATCTTTCAGATTGTTGTATTGGTTTCCATGCCTTTGATTTCTGCTCTAAGTTTTATGATCTCTTTCCATCTGCCTGACTGGGGCTCCTTTTGTTGATCCTTTTCTAAGATCTTGGGCTGTGAAGTGAAGTTGTTTATGTGGACCCTTTCTTCCTTCCTGAGAAATGTTTTCAGAGCTATAAATTTTCCCCTTAATATGGCTTTTGCTGCATCCCATAGGTTCTGGTAGCTCGTGTCTTCATTCTCATTTGTTTCCGGTATCTTTTGTTTTCGTCTTGACTTCCTTCCAGACCCACTCGTTGTTCAACATTGAGCTGTTTAATTTCCAGGTGTTTGATTTGGTTCTCCGTGTCTGTGTGTGATTTGCTTCTATCCTCAGTGCATCGTGGTCTGAGAAGGTGGTTGTTACTATTTCTATCTTCCTGATTCTATTGAGGTATGTTTTGTGTCCTAGCACATGGTCTATTTTGGAAAATGTTCCATGCACGCTGGAGAAGAATGTGTATTCTTTCTTTTGGGGTTGTAAACCCCTTTATAGGTCTATAAGCCCTTTCTCTTCTATTTATTCTTTCAAAGCCAATGTTTCCTTGCTGAGTTTTGTTCTAGTTGACTTATTCAGAGGTGATAAGTCGATGTTGAAGTCTCCAGCTACTATTGTGTTGCTAGCAATGTCCTCCTTATTATCCATTAGCAATTGTTTTGAATACTTAGCTGTTCCCTCATTAGGTGTGTATACGTTTAAGAGTGTGATTTCTTCCTGTTATACGCATCCCTCAATGAAGAGAAAATAGCCTTCACTGTCCCTCTGATCTTTTTCAACCTGAAATTGATGTTGTCAGATACTAGTATGGCCACCCCATTTTTTGAGGAAGCTGTTTGCTTGCAGGATTGTTTTCCAGCCTTTAACTTTGAGTCTGTGTTTGCTCTGACTTTTGAGATGAGTTTCTTTTAGGCAGCAGAATGTTGGGTTCTGTCTCTGAATCCATTTTGCCACTCTGTGTCTCTTAATCGGTGAATTTAGACCATTGACATTGAGAGATATTGTTATGGGGTTTTGTGTCATCTTTCTGTAAGGGTCTGTTGTGCTTATAGGATTTGTCCTATCTTATAGTAGCCCCTTTAGCCCTTCTTTTAGGTTTGGTTTTTAGTCTATGCAGTTCCTGAGCTGCTATTTTTCTAGAAAATAGAGTGCTGTTTCTTCGAGTTTGAGTGAGAGTTTAGCCGGATGGAGTATTCTTGGTGAAGCATTTATTTCAGTGAGTTTTTCACTACATCCCACCATTACCTTCAGGCTTGGAGGGTTTTCTCTGATAGGTCTTGGAATCTAAGGGGTGCTCCTTTGTATGTGATTTCCTTCTTTGACCTTGCTGCTTGCTGTATTGTGTCCCTATCGGCGGCATTGATCATGCTAACTATGATATGTCTTGGAGTGTTTTTGTTAGAGTCTCTTTTAGCTGAAACTCTTTGGGCTCCTTGAATCTGAATTGCTGCATTGTTGACCTCTGGGAATTTTTCATCAATGAGTTTTTTGACCATGGCTTTTTCATTGGGATTGTTTCCCTGAGCTTCTGGTACTCCTTTGATTTTAATGTTATTCCTCTTGGAATCATCTCCTAGGACTCTGATTAGCTCTAGAGCTATTTTGAGGTCTCTTGCCATTGTTTTTTGTTGCCTGTTGGCTTGATGCAGTTGATGTTTCAACTCACTGATTCTGTCTTCAGCTGTGGTCATTCTACTGTTGAGGCCACAGACTGAGTTTTTACGGTTTTTTACTGATACATCTACAGAATCCTTCATTCATGACATTTCTGTGCGTAGCTTTCTAATTTCTGCTCTCATTTCTTCCTGTATTTTCTCGATTGCATGATCCACTGTTTCTTTCATGTCCTCTTTCAATTTACTGGATATCTGTCCAACTGTTTCATTGAGTTCATTGAACATGTTCATGACTTTATATCTGAATTCTTTCTCAAAGAGGTTCCTTAGGTGAGTAGCACCTACTGAAGCTTCTGGACTATTTTCATCGTCCCCCCCATCTTGATGGGGATTTTCTTTGTGTCTTCATGTTGGTGTGTAGGAAAAGGAACTGTGATGTTACACTAGATTTCTTGGTATAGTAAACTACCTGTGGCCATGAGAAGACACCTGGGGCTTTGCATGGTGAAAGCCAAGTCCCGGATTTGAATGCTGGCGGGCAGACTGACCTGGGTGGGGAAGAAGACCGGCGGAGCTGCATTGGGGGCAAAGAGGAAGAGGCTCAGGTCTGCTTTTCTCCCAGGGTCCGAGAGTATGCTTGGAGCTTTGCACGGCGAAAGCCAAGTCCCCGAATGAGACCCATTACGTTTACTCTTTGGGGCATATCAAATACGCCACTGCAAAGTTTAAGAAGAGAAATTCCTAATGACCACCAACTGGGAGCTCTTTGGCACTATTGCAGCAACATGGGAAGAAGCCATCAGTGACAACATTGATTAATAATACGATTGACTGGTTCAGCACCTCCATGATTGTGTAAGGAACACCGAGAGAGAGAGAGTCAGCCACAAAGACGGCTGTCTTTGAAAACTCTCAAGCTCATTCACCAACGTGGCTTGGCGAGAGCCTCCAGGAACAGCAAGCAAACATCCGATATCGCAAAGCAGTACAGTGAAGTGATAAAGGAAGATCTCAAAGAGAGAACAGCAGTGCTGGCTGATGCAGCAGAAGCCAGAAAAAGCATTTGCAATACCTGCCTGTCCTTCGCCCATTACAAAACCAAGATGACTGCCTTCTGATATCCTGATGGGTCTATCACATCTTCCAGAAGGGCAATGGAGAAAATTACCCATGACTTCTACTCGGATCTCTTTAATAGCCACATCCACCTGCCCGCATACCAAATTCCACAGGATGGATGTGTTCCCAAGGTTCTCCCTTCCGAAATCCGACACGCCATTTCATCCATAAAGAACCAAACATCACTGGCCCATATAAGGTCAGACCCAAATTCCTGAAGAACCTACCATCAATACTCATCAATAAAGTGACTCGGCTCTTCACACACTACCATCTGAATGCACGGTTACATCCCAGTGGAAAACCAGCAGGACCATTGTACTGTACAAAAAGGGAGACATCCATGACATTGGCAACTATTGCCCGATCTGCCTGTTGTCTGTTGTCTACAAGCTGTTCACTCGAGTCATCCTGAATAGGATTGGCAGAATACTAGATGAAGGACAACCATGCGAGTAAGTTGGGTTCCAAAAAGGATTCAGCACGATTGACCATATCCACACAATAACCAAGCTCATTGAGGTTTCTCGGGAGTTCAAGATGCCGCTCTGTCTAACGTTCATTGATTTAAAGAAGGCCTTTGATTCTGTTGAGACTGAAGTGGTCATCAAAGCACTAGCCAAACAGGGTGTTCAAACACAATGCATCAGGATTCTACATGAGCTGTATTCCGGATTCACTACCAGGATCTCACAATTCTACAAAGAAGTGACCATTGACGTCAAGAGAGGGGTTCACCAGGGTGATAGCATTTCACCGAAATTCCTCAGTGCCACCCTCAAGAACTTCATGCAATGACTGGAATGGGAAGGAATGGGAGTTAAGATAGACGGTAAGCAACTTCAACACCTCTGCTTCGCTGAAGACATCATTCTAATAATACAAAACATTAGCCAAGAGGCACAGATGCTGGCTGACTTCAACTGTGAGTGTGGAAAGGTTGGACTGCAGCTGAATCTCACCAAGACAATCTTTATGAGAAACAGACTCATTCCTGATGTTCCATTTGCTCTCAATGGAATGAACATCTCTGAATGCAACAGTTATGTGCACCTAGGTATAAAAGTCAACATGACGAATGACCTGGAACCTGAGTTGAGCAGGAGGAAGAGAGCAGCTTGGAATGCCTTCAATAGCATCAAAGAAATAGCTAAGAGGACAAAGAACCTCTGGCTCTGGGCACATCTCTTTGATTCCACCATTCTTCCTGTATTAACATATGCCTCAGAGACATGCGCCTAAGAAAACAGAATGAGAACGCTATTCCGGTTTCCCAAAGAGGAATCAAAGAGTTATTCTTGAAGTATCATGCTTCACTCAAGTGAGAGAAAGAATCCGGAGTTCTGACCTCCTTCGACGATCAAGAATCAGGGATGCTGTCTCATTGCCAAGGTGTTGAAAATCAGAGGGTCTGGACACGTAATTCGATTTGGGGAGGACTGCTGAACTAGAGCCGTTACTGACTGGATTCCACGGGATGTCAAGAGATCGACTGGCCGCCCACTTATGAGATGGTCAGACTTCTTCATCAAGACCCTGAGTGATTGGTTTGAGGCTCTTCGTTTTCCTGGAGTGAGCAGACACCACTGGACTATATACACCACGCGACAGGGACAAATGGATATGTTATTAGTGCCTGCTGGCGCAAATCGATGAGTAATGGGATGTCAAATGACCAAGTGATATGATACATATAGAATATAGAAGGAATATGATAGAATATGATAGGAAACAGATGTCTGGGAATGTCATACACATCCCAGTAACCCCAGGAATGACCATTCTCATTTCACCATGGGATGCACAGCCTAGGAAATATTTTTTTAATTTTGTTTCGACTTTTGGTCCCCCTTAGCTTACTCTTGACTGTGCTCAGGAATTACTCCTGGTAGTTCTCAGGGGACCAATATTCAATGAGGTGGAATGCTTTAGAAACCCTTCTTCAAATATTAATTACTGTTATAACTGCTGATGCAAATTTTTGCTTAGAGATATCAAATCAGTTGATTATGTTAACTCTAAGAGTTATGTAAAATTTTAAACAAACCAAAAGAAATATTTCTAAAGGGTATATAGTCTTAAACATGTATTTCATAGAAAAGCATGGACACAAGAAATTCTGTTTTTAAAAATATAAACTAATTGAAAAATTTTATTTAACATTATTCATACAAATCATTTTGATTGGCCAATCTTAAAAAGCTTGACTACAATTGATATCAAGTGATCTTAAAAATCCAGCTTTTCACATTCAAAACAGCTAGTGCTTAACAACTGTAGTTTAGAAGACTGTGAATATATGTAGTATTCCTTCCCTGGGAACATTACTATTTAATGGCGATATATTTTCCAGGGAAGGGATACTGTGCATACACAGGGATGGTTTCAGAAAATATTGTTCTGTAGAATTCAAACTGAGGACAACTATATTCACAACACTGAAAGTTTACAAGAGATTCTGTTTTAGTAGGAAACTTGGGAGCTGCAAAACTCAAGTAGGATTAAAATTAATTCTGAGTCTCTTTTACCTTCTGACTTGATAACACATTCTTCAAAGCAATTTATATGCAAATGGTTATTTGAAAAAGCACAAGATTATTGGGATAAACACCCACCTCTGCTGCATGTCAGTACCATTTTTAAAACTAAAGTAAGACTCATTCAGTCTGCATAATAAACCTTGTTTTGTGTTGATGCTTGTTTATTTGGATGTATAAATCGGCGGTGGCAATGAGATTTCTGAATTTCCATTAGAGTTGACTTATTCAGGACAGATCAGCCCTCAGTGTTCATTATATTAAAAATACCTAACGATGTTGAGCCTGGAAGTATATCAGAGGAATCTGAATATGTTCAATGCTTTTAAAAAAAGGGGTCAATAAATACTACTTAAATAGAGTTGATGAACAAAACTGATAGAGTGTTACATTATAATAGTGGCTAGTAGCTTCTGCTAGTCTCTGTCTTTCTCTAGAGCTCAATCCCAGAAAAGGTACTAAGATTGATTATATTTCCTTCTATTCCTTTTCCAGTGTACGGGGTGCAGTTGACTAACAAAATTTTATGAGCTTGTTATATGTTTGGTTGAGATTACCCTTCCTAATTCCTTATTAGCTCTTCTTTTTGCTTTTATTCTTTTGGTTGTGAATAATGGGGAAAAAAAGAGTAAAACTTCTTTTATACATACCCTACACATGGCATTGAAAAAAAACAACAAAAGAAAACACTAAACAAATGAGTCCATTTCTTACTTTATTCACCATAATCGAATTTGAAAATAGGTCATGATCTAATGAGGTCCATTGAAAGCAGTCTGAATATGAGGGGCTTCAGGACCACTGACCCCACCCCTGGCTACACTGTTTAAAATCCATTAACTCTCCATTGTCACTCTTTTCATTTGATAAGCCTTCTGAATGCTTTATTTCGTGTGTCATGACAACCTCTTATTGTGTTATGTGGTATATTTATTTGCTTCCATCTCACTAGCATAAACATTTGGGGACTATCAGAGTAGGAGGTTAGCACAGTCATAGAACACTGACCTGGTATGTTGGCGGCTTTGTGGTTGATTCCCAGCTTCACCCAGGGTTTCTGTTCCCAATGAGGTCTTTGTGAAGCCCTGAGCACAGACAACTGTGACCTGCACCCCCAATACAACACAAATGATTCATAAATGAAGGGTATTTCCTTTACTGCTGTATCCTTGCTTCCTAGTCTCTTAAGCATGATGTTACCTGGAAATATGACACTTGTGACGAAGCCATGGGGAGGCTCTGTGGGTAAAGACAACTCAGCCCCGTTCACTCTTAATGCTTTAGGACCATGTCTGTACTCCGGGACTTGGGTCTTCCTAGTGCCTAGGTGATAGGAGAGATGTGGGAGCCCTGTCCAGCACAGACAGAGGGACAGAGACGAAGAAATTGACAGAAATAGAAATTTATTGGGGTGCACCTTGGGGTGAACTCCATGAATTTAAAATAAGGCTGGGGTAGAACTGCACCCTGGGAGAGACTAAGGGGGCTTTTAAATTGTCTTAGGTGGGGAAAATGGGAGAAAGGAACAAAGACCAGTGGAACCTTGTGCTTGGTCTGGCCGTTACCTGTAGGGGATAGATGTGAGGAAGTATGGAATGCAGCTCTGGGGCTTCCTGTCTAGGTGGACCCTAATCCTCTCTTCCCCGCTAGGGGCAGGATGACCACTGATTCTGGGAATGTTGCTGTCTCATCAGTCATTTGGTCCCTTTGCCGTTTTGTCTGAACAAACCTCACAGTATATTAGTGCATTAATTCCGCCAATGTCTTTGAAGAAATTACTTTGTTACTTAAGTTTGCCAGGTACATTTTGTTTTTTGCAACGGATAAAGAGAACCCTAAAATTCTTTTGTCATCTCCTGAAATTCAGTAATAGCAAGAAAAAAATGGAACATGATTCTAACAAGTAAAAGACTACAGGTCTATTCAGCACAACTTTGCACGCTGGTAACCCATCATGTAAAATGCAGAACAGATATTTTCCATGCATGGGGCAATGATACCTTTAATTGGTACATGGCAGTTCATTAAACTTCATACTATTTTCGAACACTCTGAAGCTGTATGGGCACAACAGGAGCCCAGAAACCCTAGCTCAGAGCACCCGGGACTGTGGATTCAGTGGGTCTGTCCTCTCTTTCTTTCTTTCCCTCTCTTTCCTTCTTTCATTCTTTCTTTCATCTTTGAGTTACACCTGGCTTCTTGAGACTAACTCCTGGCTCTGTGCTCAGGGCTCACTACTGGTGGTGCTCAGGGAGTAATTTGAGTGCCAGGGATGGAACTGGGATCAGCAGCCCACAAGGTAGCTGTCCTACCTCCAGTTCTATCACTCTGATCCGATAGGGTTATTTTCTTTATAGTAATTTATGTTTTATGATAACTTACCTTTTGAGATAGTTAAATATTAGTCTATAAAATACTTGCATATTGAGTTTACATTCTACACCTCTCAT
Organism: Sorex fumeus; assembly: GCF_029834395.1. Lineage (NCBI taxonomy): Eukaryota > Metazoa > Chordata > Mammalia > Eulipotyphla > Soricidae > Sorex > Sorex fumeus. The sequence goes on along the minus strand of NW_026606085.1, from coordinate 9,222,963 downwards.
GTCTCTTCACCGTGCCAGACTAGAGTCAAGCTCAACAGGGTCTTCTTTCCCCGCTGATTGCGCCAAGCCCGTTCCCTTGGCTGTGGTTTCGCTGGATAGTAGGTAGGGACAGCTGGATAGTAGGTAGGGCGTCTGCCTTGCACGCAGCCAACATGGCTGACCCGAGTTCGATTCCTCCGCCCCTCTCGGAGAGTCTGGCAAGCTACCGAGAGTATTCGATATGCCAGACACAGTAACAACAAAGTCTCCAATGGAGACGTTACTGGGCCCGCTCGAGCAAATCGACGATCAATGGGAGGGCCTTTACTTTACTTTACTTTTGAGTTTATAATCTGCAACTTAACTTTTTTTAAAATTAGATCTAATGTTTTTGGTGGAGTTCTTCGGTAAATCCTATTGTTTTGCCTAGCTGGGGGTCTGAAATGGCTAAATCAAATGGATCACCAGCCCGACCTTCTGTTCAAGTGTGCAGAAGCTACTGAGGGTCCTCACGGCTCCTGGGGTCCCAGATGCCCTTTACACAAGTGGATGGGGCTACAAAGATACCTTCCGGCCAGAGCTATGTGCCGTGGCCTTCCCTATGGCTGCTGTACTCACTGGGGTCTTGAATCAGTCAAACTTGGTCCTGAATTCTCTGGCTGAGTGGGGCTCTGCCTTGGCTGGAGTCTCTGCTGGAGCATTGCTGGGGCAGTGATAGAGTTTGCAGAGGCCTGTGCTGGATGCTCTGGGCCTCTCTCTTTCCCTGAGGTCATCCACCCTAGGCCTGGGGGCCTGGGAGAGCTGTGCCTGTGGGTGGGCACCGGGCCGTGGCCTGTGCCTTTGTCCAGGCCACCCTGGAGACTCTTGTCTGTGGGTGGTTGTGCCTTGTAGTTCCGTAAAGTGACTGAGGTCACCAGCAGCCCCAGTTACCTGCTTGGTGACTCCGTTGACATCCTGCATTTAGTTCTTTCATTGGCGCTTTGAAGTTCCCTGTGAGACCAACTGCTCCTTTGCAGCTTTCCACAGAAAGGCAGCAGTTTAATATTTAACTAAATAAATGAATCATAAATATTTTAACATTAGGTTTCCCCAAACCAGAGCCATCTTGAGAGCCACTGTAGGCATTGTCTCTTAATTCCTCATCTTTCCTCTGTATGTCAGAGGAGGAGGCGGAATCTTGTGAGTTGGAGGAAACCAGAAGCTGCCAGGGGCCCATCTGCTCCCCTCTCACCACAGGTTCTTTTTCCTCAGGGAACCCCTCCTTGAGGGGGCTGTTTGCTGAGTCTGGCACGGATGACTCGAGGGGCTCAGGTTGGGTGAAAATATATTTCCAGTTTACAAAATCTGCTTCAGATTTTAGGCCAATGGCACCCTGCTCGGTCCTTTCCCCACTCCCCAGACCCAAGCCAGCAGCTCCCTCAGGGCTTCACACAGCTTTTATGCCCCCATCTTCCACCATGTTTTCAGAGTGTCAGGGTCTGGGGACCAGGAGAGTGGGGGCAGCTGCTGAATCACTGTACTTTCCTGATGTTCCCATGTTCCTCGGTTCTCGGGATTTGGAATAGAATCTTGTTTCCTTCCCCTCTGTGGTATTTCTAGGATGTCACTTCTCTGTCAGATCAGCAAATTGAATTATATAGGGGACTTAGCTGATAAATGTTCAATTATGAAGCATTAGTTTGTGTGGTACAGAAAAAAATTCAGTAAGCAGCCACTTAAAATCAGTTTCAAATATTAACATAAATTGAAGCTTAAAAATATTAGCTATAACAAGACAAAAGTATAAACAAAACACAATTTTTACTTTACTCGAGTGAGATAAATGATTTTACCCACAACGCAGATGTCATGGAAATCTGACATTTCACAAATATTTAAGAAAAAATTGTTAATCATATTACATCCTATATATTCTTATTTTTCTTTCTTATATTTTTTGGTGGGGGAAGGGACAAACCTGGTTCTGTGCTCAGGGATCACTCCTGGTGGTGCTCAGGGGACATATATGGGATGCCAGAGATCAACCCCAGCTGGGCTGCAATGCAAGGCACACACCCTACCTGCTCGACTATCTCTGGCTCCGACTCATATTTTTAAATTAATGATACATGAAATCTACTTTATTACGTATAAGGAAAGATGCAATGAAAACAAAAATGCTTATTTAATGTTTGTTTATCTTTTGAACAATTTATCCTTTCTTTGAATGGTCTTATTTCCCATAGCATCAACAATCTAGCCAAAAATAGTACTCAGTACAAAATAAAAACTTTTATTTTACATGAATGTAGACATAACATGCAAATATGAACTAAATCATAGCATTTTGCATAACAATGGTTTGTCAGTGATTCATTCTAAATGCACTGATGCTTTTATTTGCCAATTAGCGACACTGACTCTCCCATCAGTCCTTATTAGTTACAGTTGTTGGCTTCTAATTTGAACTCAAGAGAGAGGACTTCAGTTCACCTTGTAGGTATTTGCATGTGTGAAAAATTGTCTACTTTGGTAGCAGGAATTTAGAAGTCAAATTTCCTCCCAAGGAGCACATCACATTTCCAGTCTCCGTACATTGAAAATACAAATAAAATTTTCTTTCCTCCCCAACCTAGACTAGATTATATGGCTATTAGCTTGCACCATGACGTGCATGCTCATTACCATCAGCTCTGGATGCTTTGGGAACTCTAAAGAAACTCATAAAATGATCATCATTTTCTGAGGCTAGAGATGCGGTTACGTGGAATACTGATAAGCCGGTAATGTGACTGCAGGAGCTCAGTGCATGTAAGGCTTGATTTGGAACTAAGTATTTTAGTGAATTTAAGTAAGCTACAAAATTTTTGAGGATCCCTCTTCCCAGCTGTTTAATGGTAGACATAATTCCTCCTTATAGCGAGTGCAGCTCTCAGAAGAGTCACATCTTGATGTGGCAACTATTGATGTCTAACAAACAGTGACCATCCCTTTATTTCACAAGGAAGCCATGGTCTGCCTTCAGGGAAACGGCAGTGCTGTATTATAACATCATTAATCATTCTGCTTCCATAATGAAAATATCTATTTCTATGTGGTATCTCTTGAAAACCTGAAAGTCTCACATTGAGCTTTAATTTCTATTTTCTTGTGGAGGTCAGGAACTATATTCGACTCATTTCTGAATCCCCCAGACCCTGCTGGGCACTGACATGCATTAGCCTTTCCAGTATGTTGAATGAAATGCAACACCCAATTCTCAATGGGTTAAAAAGTTTAAATATTTTATTTTTTTCTGTTAGATCAGTTTTAAAATTAATAACCATAAATTTTAAAGTTATAAAGTTATTCTTGGTTAAAAAAAAGTTATTCATGTGTCTAGTGTCCCCACACCAATCCCTGCACTTGTGTCCATTCCCTCCACAACATCCCGTTTCCCTCCAGTCCCCCGTCTTTCTTCTATGGCAGTCACTGTGGTCTATAATACAGCTGCTGATTTGGTATCAAGCATCTTTATCTTACATCCTTTCAACACTCTGGCCTCCTCCGGAGTGACCACTGACCGTATCCTCCCCCCCACTCCCACCACCAACCCAGTGGCAAGCTTCTGACTGAAGACCAGTCCCCTTGCTTGTCCATACTATTGCCTTTGGGCACTGGTCATTTCCCCACTGTGCAGCTCTATACCCTGTGTGTGAGACAGTCACTTGGTGCCTGTCCCTCTCCTGACTAACTTGGCTCAGTATGATACTCTCCAGATCCATCCGTGGAGTGGTAACTTGTTTAACTTCCTCTTTGCTTTGGGCCAAGTGCTATTCCATTGTGTATGTAGTTCTCTGTCCAGTCGTCAGCTCTTGGGAAGAAGGGTTGTCTCCAGAGTCCAGCTGTGGTGACTTGTGTTGTGAGGAACAGCGGAGTGCCTTGGGCTTTCTAATCCAGGGCCACACAGGCGTGAGACAAGTGCTAACCCCGAAACCACATTCCATGCCAAAGTACTTGTGTTTTTGCCTTCTCTCTTTTCTCATTTTTTAAACAACATTAAGCACACTTAACTTGCATGGGTGATGCCCTCGTTGTATGCCTGAAAAAAAGAGAAGCCCCTCATACATGCGTTTGAATATTCCCCTCTTAGGTAAAGCACAGAGCTAACAAAATACAAACACTGATGCTATGTATTCACTCTTTAACCTTTTGACTATGGCATATCATCTGTATACTCAAGACAGTCTGTACGTTTTTATTTATTTTTGTGTTTTGGGCCACACCTGGCAGTGTTCAGGGCTTGCTTCTAGCTCTGCACTCAGAGATCACTCTTCGGGATGTTCAGAGGACCATATGGTGAGTCAGCTGTGTGCAAAGCTAGAGCCTTATGCAATGTATTATCTCTCTGCTCCCAACCTGTAAGGTTTTGAAGAACATATTCAAGGGCTAGAGAGATAATTCAGAGTCAGGTGCCTGTCTTGCACATGCCTGACTTGGGTTTGAGCTGCAGCACCACATATGGTTCACAAGCACCATCAGGAGTGGTTTCTGAATACAGAGACAGGAGTAAGCCCCGAGCACAGTCAGGTTTGTTTCAGAGACAAGAAACAAACAAAACCCCACAACATATTCAGTATTTATTTAAAAAATATTTTTACCTTTCATATGCAACTCATATCCTTATGTCAGAGTATAAATGATGCTGTATTGATTCTGTTGAGACTGAAGTGGTCATCGAAGCCCTAGCCAAACAGGGCGTTCAAACTCAATACATCAGGATCCTCTGTGAGCTGTATTCCGGATTCACTACCAGGATCTCACCATTGTACAAGGAAATGATCATCCCTGTCAAGAGAGGGGTTCGGCAGGGTGATACCATTTCACCAAAAGTTTTCAGTGCCACCCTTGAGAAAGTCATGCGAAGACTGGAATGGGAAGGAATCGGAGTGAAGATAAACGGTTGGCAACTACACCACCTCCGCTTCACTGATGACATCATTCTAATAACACCTAACATTAGCCAAGCGGCACAAATGCTGGTCAACTTCAATCATGAGTGTGGAAAGGTAGGACTACAGCTGAATTTCATGAAGACAATGTTCATGAGAAAAGGTCTTGTTCCTGACGTTCCATTTGCTCTCAATGGAACGAACATCTCTGAATGCAACAGTTATGTGTACCTTGGTCGAGAAGTCAACATGATGAATGACCTGGAACCTGAGTTGCGCAGGAGGAAGAGAGCAGCTTGGAACACCTTCAAGAGCGTCGAAGAAATAGCTAAGAGGTTGAAGAATTTTCGGCTCTGGGCACATCTCTTTGATTCGACCGTTCTTCCTGCATTAACATATGCCTCAGAGACCTGGGCCCTATGAAAACAGTATGAGAATGCTTTTCAGGTCTCCCAAAGAGGAATCGACAGAGCTATGCTTGGAGTATCACACTTCACTTAAGTGAGAGAAAGAATCTGGAGTTCTGACCTCTTCGACAATTGAGAATCAAGGACACTGTTTTGTTTGTCAAAGCGTCGAAAATCAGATGGGCTGGACACGTAGTGCTATTTGGAGAAGACTATTGGACTAGAGCCTTTACTGACTGGATTCCACAGGAATGTCAAAAGATCACGTGGCTGCCCACCTATGAGATGGTCAGACTTCTTTGTCAAGTCCCTGAGCGAACAGTTTGAAGCTCTTCATATTCCTGGAGCAAGCAGATGCCTCTGGGCTACACTAGCACTCGACAGGGGAGAATGAAGATGTTACTGGCACCCACTCGAGCAAATCGATGAGTAACATGATGTGAAGTGATCAAGTGATCAAGTGATAAATGATGCTTAGAAATAATAATTCATTATTGTGACTCAATTTAATAGTATAGTGACTATTAGACATTCTGTTATATTTTACATTCAGATACATGATCTGTCCAAATATACTTTAGTCATATTTCAGTATCTGACTACTATTAAAATGTTTTATCAATTAGACTAAGAAATTATTCCTGGGGAAAATATATAATAACTGGTTTTTCTAGTATGAAAAAATAGTCCCATTTTTCTGTGTGTGCATGAAAATGAATCATCAAATCATTTTCAAAACATTGACATTCCCAGCGTTTGTATTCTTGCATCTACACAAATGCATTTGCATTGATCTCTCATTCAGAGGCATTTCTTTTTGAGTAGTAGACTGACTCCATCTCCCCTGATGTGCATTTAATAGTGACAGCATCGGCACATGGAGGAAACATACCAGCCCAGTGAGTAAGCCATAGGTGTGGTTGAGTCCTGAATCATATTTGAGAAATACATTTCCAGGTCACCGCACAGTGTATTACAGTGAGTTCTTTTGGTCATGCTAACTGCATATGGAAAGTGGCAGTGCTATTTCTGTGTTCTATGATCAAATATAGATGACAATAAAATTTTTAATCTCTTTGCATTAGTCATCTGAGTATAAAAGCTATATTCATGTCATGCATTGAGCTACCTTATGGTGAGATAAATGTTTATTGATTATTTTTAACTAGAATTTCCAAATTCTATAACCCTTGTTCAATAGTACAAACTTTTATTGTGATTGTTGTTTTGGGAGCAATATCAGGCTGTGTTCAGGGCTTACTCCTGGCTCTATGCTCAGTAATTACTCTTGGCAGTGCTCAGGAAACATTTGTGGTGCTGGGGGGGGGGGTCACACCCCAGATCAGCCATGAGCAGGGCAAGCACCTTACCCTCTGTATTATCTTTCTGCCCCAGTCGTATAAACATTGGAGTTTTAAGTGTCCCTTTGCTTCTGAATTCACTGAACATGTATTTATCGTTAGCTTATTGTTTTTACAAATTTTTAGAATTACAAATTTTAAAAATGTAAGCATTGATTCAATTAAACTTTCCTTTCCATTTGCATATCCTTTGTTACTTACCATCTTAGTTTATGTCTATTGTTTACAAAGCACACCTTTGAAGAGAAAGTTCTCTATAGGAAGCAAACACAAATCTGGTTTGGTAATCACAATCATGATCACGATCATCCTGTTGTTCGTCCATTGCCTCGAGCAGACACCACTAACGTCTCCTTCGCCCTAGCCATGAGATTTTAAAAAGTGCTATATTCAAGGCTCTTTCAGGGTTAGGAGAATGAGACCCATCATTGTTACTGGTATTTGGCATATTGGGTACGTCACGGGGAATTTGCCAGACTCTGCCATGTGGGCAGGTTACATTCGGTAGCCTGCCAGGTTGTCCAAAGTAAGAATGAGATAATAAGATGTCACATGGCCGCAAATGTGGCCGTGTGCTTCTGGGAGCTGGGTTTTATAGTCTCTGGGTCTTGGCCGTTGATGAAATTACATGGTGCAGGGGGGTCAGTTGGTGGGTGTGACTCCTGCCTACTGGGAGATGGAGGATCTGAGTGGAGGATGCTCAGCCCCGATCTGAGCAGGCTTGGAGATCTCAGCCCCGGGACCCGCATGCCTTTGTTCCTCTGCTGGTACCTTCATGCATGTGGAGAGTGGTCTCAGCATGGTTATGGCTGGTTCTGGAGGTCTTTGGCTGCCAGACCTCTGCTCGGGGCGGGGAGGGAAACTCAACCCGCCCCCCTCCAAGGCGCTCCGGCGAAGACAGCCAGGTGTAGGGGCAGGAGAGCCACAACCATGTTGAGACCACTCTCCACATGCATAAAGGTACCGGCAGAGAAACAAAGGCATGCAGGTCCCGGGGCTGAGATCTCCAAGCCTGCACGGATTGGGGCTGAGCATCCTCCACCCAGATCCTCCATCTTCCAGTAGGCAGGGGTCACACCCACCAACTGACCCCCAGTGCCGTGTAATCCCATCAATGGCCAAGACCCAGAGACTATAAAACCCAGCTCCCGGAAGAAACAGCGCAGTCTCCTGCCCCCGTGCCTGGCTGTCCTCCCCGGGGCCTCTTGGAGAGGGGCGGGTTAGGTTTGGGTAATAATTCCTTTAAAATAATTTTTTAAATATTTCATAGGCTGGAAATTTTCTTTCCATATTTTAGTTTTTTTTATTTTTACAACAACAGGCTAAGAATTATTACTTATCTCTAACTACCATGCATAGTAAGAGTTCTTACCCTATGATAAATATTCTCTAGTATACTCTCTATGTTTGATGAGGTGTACTATTCTACTCAGGCAGGCAAAATTGACTAAGTCAAATATACAAGCACCCTGAGTGTATAACTTAAAATGTAGTTTAAGAGCCTGGAAAACAATTTTAGTGACTGGAAAAATAACTGAGATAACCCTAAACTTCAAATTTCTGGTAGAACCTCAGTGTTACCACTGGTTTAAATTTGAGAAGCTTGGCCAGGTTTTGGAGAATCCAGGTATTGAACTTCTTGATGCATGTGACAGAGACAGTTGGTAATGGCGCCGTCATCCCTGCTTCAGGATGCAGCCCGGCACTCCTTTGAGCATCATCCCTGCTCAGGGGAAGCTCATCTGTCACCTGCACCTTCCAAAGCTAAGGTTTGTTTGTTCCCTGAAAGGCAGATTTAAAACAGCTTCTGTAACTCAGCGTGGTGTGGACACATCTAGATTAAAGAGGCATCATTGCAGGAAGCCGCCGTTTTTCACTCATTAGAAATACAAAGCTGCCACAGCAAGAAGCGGCTTTCATTAAGGAGGCCAGCAGATAGATAGTTTTCCAGGGGCAAACACCTTGTTAAATCATGAGCAATTAAAAACACATGTCTAGTGAATGTAGTTTGTGGAATCTGTGATTCTTTGATCACAGTCTAACACATAATTGTCATTTTGGAATAACTGTCCTTAGTGAGAAGCAGCATGTCTGCAAGAGGGTGAATGCAAAATGTTTCCATTTGAATAAATTGATATCTGGAACCCAGTAAAATACCATCAAGACTTGAGACTTGGTGAAATACAAATTCCCAATAATGTCTTTTCCATATAGAAACTGACAATAAAGTTGCAGTATTGCGTCTATGGTTTCCTTCCTTTGGTAACCATGTTTGGTAACAAGTTTTTACTTCTTATCTGGACTTAGTAACTTCAAACTGCTTCTGAAAAACATCAGACCATCTTTTCAGGAGAAAATTTCAGGACAGTATTTAAGTGACAACTAAATTTCTGTCATCTAGAGGTGTACAGAGAAATTGTGTTCCTAAATGTAAGTTATGAATACTTCCGAGCTGTGCAGGAGGAAGAGAGCGGCTTGGAACGCCTTCAAGAACGTCGAAGAAATAGCTAAGAGGACGAAGAACCTCCAGCTCCGGGCACATCTCTTTGATTCCACTGTTCTTCCTGCATTAACATACGCCTCAAAGATCTGGGCCCTACAGGATGAGAACGCTATTCAGGTCTCCCAAAGAAGAATTGAAAGAGCTATGCTTGGAATATCACGTTTCACTCAAATGAGAGAAAGAATCCGGAGTTCCGACATCGTCCACGATCAACAATCAGGGACGCTGTCTCGTTTGCCAAGGTGTCAAAAATCAGATGGGCTGGTCACGTAGTGAGATTTAAAGACGACCACTGGACTAGAGCTGTTACCGACTGGATTCCACGGGATGTCAAAAGACGGCGTGGCCGCACACCTACCAGATGGTCAGACTTCTTCATCAAGCTCATGAACGATTGGTTTGAGGCTCTTCATGTTTCTAGAGCGAACAGACGCCACTGGGCTACACTAGCACGCAACAGGGACAAATGGAGATGCTCGCTTGAGCAAATTGATGATTAACGGGAAGTTAAGTGATTAAGTGATTAAATGCCAGTATGTTACAGGTGTTCATTTTGCAGTACAGAGATGTTGGAACTGGTGATTAGTCATCTTCTCCAATGTCCTATTTTGTCAAGCTCTGGAACCATCACGGACTTCATTGCCCTCACCCACACATCTGGAACTCTCAGGAAAACAACAGATTTCTCAAACTTTCAAGGATAAACTCAAGTCTTTCTAACATTCACTGACACCCCTCAAGCAAAACCATACAAACACACAGATGCAAGGGATTCATGATGTTTGAATGCCTTATACATGACACAACGAACAAGATTTTGCTTTTTCAATTTCAAATTTTTCCTTTGCTACTGTGATTATGGGTGGAGCGATAGCACAGCGGTAGGGCATTTGCCTTACAAGCAGCCAACATGGACGACCCGAGTTCGATTCCTCCGCCCCTCTCAGAGAGCCGGGCAAGCTACCGAGAGTATCTCGCCCGCATGGCAGAGCCTGGCAAGCTACCCATGACGTATTCGATGTGCCAAACACAGTAACAACAAGTCTCATGATGGAGACGTTACTGGGTCCGCTCGAGCAAATCAATGAACAACGGGAGGACCGTGACTGTGATTTTCAGTGCTGCTGCAAAGATCTCATCCCACTGTTCCATGGTAAAGTCAATTATCAAGAGACAGAGCGACAGAGAGAAAACTTTATTAAAGCAAGAAGCTGGCATGTGGAGAGGTGCGGAACCCATATCTTAGGAAAGCACTGTGGCTCTGTGATCAGAAGAAGCAGGTGGTGGAGGAAAACAGAAAAATCTATTTTAAGGAGAGACAAGTCTACAGCCTGGTGGCTTGGCAGGGTTGTCAATAATACAGTAAGCCTTGGAGAACCAGTTATCCAAGACAGACTTACTCTGTTATTAATCTGCAAATCAAAACAAGATTTTAGCATACATGTTACCTTCCTTCAGAGTAAGGAAGGACAAGAGAAGAGCAGCAACCTGTCCATTCCCTGCAGCCAAGCCCACAGACTTTGCTATGGCTAATTTCGAATCCAGCTTCTAAATTCTTTCAAATTTCATCATTCTTCTTAGTCTTTTGCTCTCAATTTTTGTGTGTCTTCAAGTTGTTTTAGGCATTGTAGATTTTTGACTCATTTCTTGCACACTGAATTCTTCGTGATATGTTAAAGCTTTATTCATGAGAGTTTTAACAAAACTATATTTTAGTATTTGTTACCTCTAGATTTATCTTGGCCATTTTTTTTATTTCATGCTTTATTACTCTCTGCTTATTTGTAATATAGAAATATTTTTTTCTTGAAAGAAAAAACTGCAAAAGTTTGAAATATTCAATTCATTTAAAATTATAAGTTCAGTTGATCATGATTTCATTAGATGCCCAGGTAAGGCATATTTCTATAAAAAATTGACCCAATAAAAAAAGAAGTAATTTAACCCTTCTTCCATGAGAAAACTTAGTGCATTGTTATAACCCATAATATTTCTCTCCTTTTTAGAATGCTTATTAATTTGTTTGAAAGCTAGACTTGCCACTTGTAAATAATTTTTATGCAAATTCTCAAGAATTTACGTTAATTTTAATTGTAAATGCCCCATATCAGTGAGACCATTAATTATAGTAGCCTGAACAGAATTCGGCCTAAACGCTCATCATCAGCAAATAGCTTTACCTAGCAGCTATGGGCTATGTACTCAATGGAATCTCACTCTGCCTCTCAAATACATGAACTGGGAGCAGCAGCACAGGGACTGGGAAGCTGCCAGCACTTGGCCAACCTTGGTTATGTCTCCAGCACTGTGTGTCCCTTCAGCACTGTGGGAGTGACTCCAGAAGTGAGGAGTGAGCCTGAAGTGTTGCTGGGCAAGGCCCAACCCCCAGCCCATAATATAAAATATTTGAAATTATTTTGGAGACAAAATGGATGATCTAGAGGTGTTTAAGTAAACTGAAATATGGCAGGAAGAGAAAATTGTCAGATGGCTTGACTCTTTGTGGAATAGAAATGACTAAAGCAAAACCCTGGCTAACAGCCAGAACAGCAACACCAGTGAAAAATGAGAAGAAGTAACAAAACATTGAAAACTGTGATGTGACCAGGAGCAAGGGGGTGGCTGGGTGGGAGAAAGGGGAAGGGGAACATTTCTCCTGGCAGGACATACTTTTTTGGTGATAGGAGAGTAATGAAACAAACACATCGATATGCAAAGTTGTGCTTCTAGAATTCTCTAATACTGTATATTCGGGATAAATTTTAAAATAAAATAGCACTGCACAGTCCTCCCATTGTTTATCGATTTTCTCTAGTGGGCCCAGTAGTGGGCTCACATCTCCATTGTGAGGTTTGTTATTACTGTATTTGGTATATCAAATATGTCAAGGGGAGCTTGCCAGGCTTTGCCATGCAGGCGAGATACTCTCGGTAGCTTGCCAGGCTCTCCGAGAGGGACGGAGGAATTGAAACCGGGTCGGCCAGGCCCGCCACGTGCAAGGCAAACACCCTACCACTGTGCTATGTTATAAATTTATATAACATATCTGAACAGGGAAAATTGTGTAGGAAGATTGGGTGTCTTTTTTTTCTTTTTAGAAATGAGTTGCATATTATGACTAAGAAAATCAAGAATAATAGATGTATTACTAATATATATTATTTTACCAATACAAATAATAAAACAGTAAATAAGAATATAGACGATTGCAGCTTTGGTATATTTCTATCATTTTTAAATATTATATTTGACATATATAAATGTATAATTTCTAACAATGATTATTTAATTTTTAAAAAGTCGACGATTTAATTCATGATACTATAAGTAATTATCAGAAATTATGACATGATAATTTAACAATTAATCAGGGATATTAGAAGTTATGTATACATGGAAATATAAAAGTACCTTATTAATATATGAAGAAGTGTATACATATGTATATATGCCTTTTAAAATAGAAATAAAATTTAATGTCAGGTAAGACAGCATAAACTGTTCCATCAACTGGAATGTACTAACAGATGTTTCTTTGCTTGCCACATTTGAAAATTAATTTAGATAATTTGAGCAATTCATTATACTCATTTGGTTAGTTATTGGTGATATCTAGCTCTTAAAGACATTTAAATTATTCAAAGACCTTAATTGATGATACTCTGACATTTAAGGACACCTCTTTCTCATTTACTAGCTTATTTCATGTTAGGTATCTTAAAATACCTTAATAGCTTAAACTCAATCTCTATCAAGGTAAAGTATTTAATTTAGAAACATATAATGAACTCTCTGAACTTAAGGTACCTGGAATAGACATAACATTTTTAAGATTAAATGCTCTACTTCTATTTTTAAAGAAAAATAGAGAAAAATAATTAGAATTCAGAAAGCTGAAAATTTTTACATATTATATTCTTTTCCCAATTCTAGAAAAATTCAGCTGAGGAATCAGAAATAGTAATGAGATGTTTGGGTTATTAATAATTCATTTTAGTACATTTAGTTCTTATGTTATTTTGCTATGAAAAAACAATACTACCATTATCTATATATATGTATGTATGTATATATGCATATATGTAAATATTCATACAATAAAGACATACCTATTTCCCCAAACTTATCAAAGAAGTGCCAGAATAAGCCTGTAGGATAGTTCAACCCAAATGAGATTGACTGTAGGCATCTTGAAAGTTTTTTCATGTAAATATTGCTTGAGTAAATTTTGGATTCATCCTGTTGTTACAGCAACATGAATCCCCCCCAGAGATTGGGGGGGTTAGCTCATACATTTCTATGTCTTACTTGCTGTAATAACTCTTGTTACTGTTGCAGAGATAGTCACATGTTTAAGGACTCTCCTTTAAGAAAAAATTTAATTCAAATAATAAATGTATCCTAGGACACATGTATAAAAGCATATTTCTATTAGCAGGAAAATTAGTTGTACATGTATGTTTTATACAATTTGTCAGTTGTTAACCAGTAGCTTTCATTTCTTCTATGGGCATAAGTTTCGGATACACTTCTAAAAATACAATCAAATTATTTCAGAGTTATTGTTTACTGTTGTACAGTTATAGCTTCTGGGTATTTAAATTAAATATGGTGTTATTCCTCTTCCGTATCATTGCACTGTCAGCTAGGGAGTCAGGTATAAGAATATAATGATACCATATTGTCGAGTACATGTTGCCATGAGGGCAGAAACCAGGTGCTCTGGAACTGGGAAAGAATAGAGCCTAAGAAGTGGCACAGATACCTAACACTCCTAGGAAAATATTCATAAGGGGGGAGGAAGTTCTTTGGCACTAAATAGCTGCCATTGGCCTACAAAGTTATTCTCCTCGTCATGATGAGGCCATAGGCCAGTTCTAGATTGGCCTTTCAGAACCTCTGTTCAGTTTGTGAAACCTTCATGTTGGAGATTTAGACCAGATTTTCTCAAGCGTGGACCTTAGTATATTCCAGGATATGTGAGGGTGAGGGGTGGGGACAGCGCACAGGTGAAAATCATACCAAAGGGGAATGAAGGAATGAGACTGGGAGCCAACTCTTAGGATAGAGTGGGAGCAAGTTTTCATGGCAAGATAATGTAAGGAGCTAAATTTAGTGAAAGGAATTCTCAATAAACCAAACATTCCACTAGTGTTTCTATGATTCCTCAGCTGATTTTTTTTTTCTGAAACTGGAGAGAAGATATATGTCTTTAACAAGGTGTATTTTCATGAGAAAGCATTTCTCCAGAGCCTTACTGCTGAGGTTTTAGGAAAACCCAAGCAATGCTAGAGAGGCTGTGGGTGGAAAGTTGGGCATCACTGTTTGAATCTCTTTAGTGTTTACTTGGAGAGGCAGAGTCTGGCAAGCTCTCCGTGGCGTATTTGATATGCCAAAACCCAGTAACAATGATGGGTCTCATTCCCCTGACCCCAAAAGAGCCTGCAATATAGTACTTGCTAAAATCTCAGGGCTAGGATGAATGGAGACATTACTGGTGCCTGTTCGAGGAAATTGATGAACAACGGGATGACAGTGATACAGTGATACAGTTTACTTGGAAGCATTCGGGAACTTGGTGATTCATCAAGTGATATGGCAGAGAAAAGTTATTGGGGGGGGGTGCAGGCACCTTCATAGTGTGTTTGGTTTCTGATCAGAGAGGAAGAGAGGGGGGCCCTGCCAATCTTCTCTCCAATCCCTCTCAGGCCCAATGATACAGCAGCACCTTTTCCAGAGCAGAAAAGAGTTTGGGGGAGCTTGTCTTCCTTCTGCAGTGTGAAGCGACATCCTTTGGTCAGGATACCTTCTGTCTGTCACAATAGCAGATTTATTTTACTTCTGCTAAACAAATAGGCAGACTTACAAAGTAATCTAGGTCAGTTGAATAAACTTTGTGATTTAAAAAGAAATCTCATCTATCACCTGGGTGCAAAGTGATACGTAAATTTAAGATTAATGCAGAATTGTGCATGGTGAAACCTGAAGTTGGAGGTTTCTCTGTAGGTCTGGGTAGATTTAGGAGAATTCCACCCTCCTGGAAAGCTCTGGTAGTGTTGCTTCTGGGGACACAAGTACCAGCTGTGGAATTATTTCAAGTCTTCAATCCTTGCAGCTGAGTTCTCAGGGACTGGGGGGGGGGGTTAGCTAAGGCACCCCAACACTTTCTTTTCAAGGTCCGGCCTCTAGGAAGGCTGTTGTTTTATGCGTTAACACGGGAGAAGTTTGTTTCACAGTATGAGGTAACTTGAATATAGTTTGAAATCTGGAACTGGAGTGTTGCCATAACAACAACTTGAAATGTGTTGTATGGGTGTTGAGATCAGGCAGTAAGTGGGAAGGGCATCAAGGAGTCTCTCAGCTAAAGGCCCAGGGCTTCCAGCGATGTGACTGCAAGCTGATAAAGGGACTGTAGGATGAGGCAGAATCTTGTCTCTGATGGTCTTGTAGAGCTGCTCCAGCTGTAGCGGAGTGGAGAGGGACGTGGCAGGCACGCAGTCTCAACCTGTGATAACATCTCAGCCTTTAGTGAGTCTAATCCAGTGGACCATGAACCTCCCTGGTGCTTCTCAGACATCTCTAGCCCTCCTTCCATGTGTGGGTCAGGACTGGCCAGGGTGCTGGGGACTGGGTTTCTTATCTTCACAGCATTAGGCTTCTAGTAAAACCTCAGTGTGAAGGCTCTGGAGAAATGCTTTCTCATGAAAATACGTGTTAAAGGCATAATGGCCTGCGTTAGTCCAGACTTACTCCCTTTCCCATTCCTTGGCCAAAGCTTGAGGGATTTCCTGTGATAACTACATCTGCTGGGAAACACTCACAAACTAATGGGTTCCCTCCATCATCAAGTTCCCGGGGAGCTTTGTGCTCTCACGGGTGTCCCCCCAAAACCTCCAGATTAAAATCAATGATAACTAAGACTTCCTTACCTGTGTACTTGTTTCTGTGTGTACATTTTAGCTCATGGGGTTTTGCTCTAATAAGTTGTGGTTCTCATTTTGTACCTGTTAATTTCTCTGGTTCAGGCAACACCACTTTATCCAGTGGCCTATTTCCCCAAGGCTTTGGCAAAGGTCCTTGATTGATTGTTGGACTCTTCTTGTTAGGAAGAAAGGGTGACTCTAAGCTTCTTACATGCCAGACTGGATGCTAAAGACCTTCACTAATAGACTTAATAAAATATTTTATTTTTGCTTTTTGGGGCCACACCTTGCAGTACTCAGGCCTTACTCCAGATTATATGCTCAGAGAACATTCCTGGTAGGCTTGGGGAATCATATGGGGCCAGGGGTTGACCCCCTGACTTGCAAGGCAAATACTCTACCTGCTGTATTGCTTGGACCTAGATTTGCATATTTGATCCTAGATTTACCTTCTAAGTAGCTAAGAAGTCATCTTAATTTTCACCAAGCCAGGAAGATATATTATGCAGTTTTCATTTTACAGATGAGGAAAGTAAGTCCTAGTACCGAATTGTTTTGCTCTTTGTTGAGTGGTAGGAAGTGGGAGTTTTAGTATGAATTTAGTTTGTTTGTTTTCTGGGCTTCCTGGCTTTGCTTAGGGATCACTCAAGGCAGTGCTCTAGGGATCATATGCAGGGATATGGATAGAAGTGGAGTTCACAACAAATAAAGTGTGTGAACGCCTGTACAATCCCTCTGACCTTAAATGGAAGCTTTGCAGAAATAAATCTCTTTGGCTTCAGATTTGTTCCAGGAGGGCCAGACAGATAGTCCAGAGGTTATGGCACATGTTTCCATGCAGCTGTGGCTGTATCAATGGTTCAAATCCTGACACCACAGATTGCCCCCAAACACCACTGGGTGCGGCCCCTAAGTACCACTGATGGGGTTTCTACGCACTGCCAGCTGAGCCCCCCAAACACAAACAAAACACATTTGGTTCATCTACTTCCAAACACCCCCAGCTCTTTATTCCTTATTTTAGTCTATATTCTTCTCTCCATGTAGCATCATTCCTGTTTTTTTTCTTCTCCTTGGTCATTACCAAACACCAGGTTCAGTGTGTTCCCATGTTCTTTGGCCCATAGTTTCACCAGATGGAGCTATAGTTGCCTACCCCTGCCAGCTCCTCTCCAGGCAGAGATGAGAGGTGCGGACAGTCTGGACTTGGTATGATGATTGACTATTGATTTTTTTTTGTACTGTTTCAGACTGGATTATTTTTCTCTGGCAATATGTCTTTTGCGACTTTTATCAGTTGATTTTTTTCGTTTCCTGCACTGCAGTTAAATCTTATTTCTCTACAAAAAAACTGGCGATAGCTTGTTTTATCTGTTATTACCTAGTACATCTATAATATTACAGCAAAGATGAGATGATACATTTGATATATCTTCTTGTGGATGTTACCTGTCAACCTATTTTTTTATATTTTTATGTTTTGATTATTTCATACGAGGTACTAAATTCTGTCTTAAGTTCAGCTTTCCTTGATTTCAAAGTTATTGAGCATGTTTTATCACCACTGCTTTGTCACACTATGTCAAGCTAGAAACTCTTCAATCCTCAGAAAGTGTAAATGCTATACTGAGATAACAAAGTTTTCCAAACATGTTCTCAGTGATATAGAGCTTTATTTCTAAGGAAATATCAATCCAGAGCCTATGGTTTTATACCACAGAATTTGTAGGCTATTGATAACAACTCAACTGCAATTGATGCAGCAGAAATTTTGTTTTAAAGCAAACTGCACCATAACTACAGATATGTTTTGTTGTATATGGTTCATTTACACAATAGTTGGATTTGGTGACCCAAGCTGAATTAAGCCATGTAGATTAAAATGGTTGAAATCAATGTCAGACTTTAGGACAAAGTGAAATCAATGTCAGACTTCAGGACAAAGTGTCAGTCACTCTGACCCCAACTTAGCCAGTAAAACTGTCTGCTCTTCAGTACTGAGTAGATGCATTCAGGTTGGGGGTGATCAGATCTGAGGTCTCAGAACCTGAGAGGAACGTAGGAATGCCTTCTGGGAAGACTTTGAAGGTGGGTTTTCTCTATTATTTATCCCTAATCTCCCTGATTTCCATTTTTGTGCTTGAAGAATCTTTTACAAGTCACTCATTAATTTGTTACAGAAATTTCCCTAAAGGTTATTGCTTCAAATGCAGTGCTCGTGTCTGAACAGCACCTTTGTTCTGGACAGGCTTGACCATTCTGCTGAAGGATAGGCACAAGCCAAGGAATGCATGAACATTTCCTCTCTGCCTTTTGCCTATTCTTCAGCATGACTGTGGGGAGTCAACACCCCCCCAGTGCTTCTCTGCAGTGAAAAATAGTGTTCCCATGGGATGTAGAGCTGGGCTCTGCCCATGGCAGAAACAGGAGACAGTTCGGGAAGAGAGGAGATCCTCATGTGTGAGACCCTGAGCTTGAGCCCCATCCCTGCCTAGACTCTGAGCCCTGACACAGATGTCAAGTCTTAGTTTATTTCTTCTTCTTCTTGCATTTCATGTAGCAATATTTAAACAGAATCATTCCATAGGAAAAAAATTGCCACTTCCCCACAACCGGTGCTGTTAGCTTCTCTATCTTTGAAGATCAAAATGCAGTTTATGAATACATCCATTTTTATTGATAACCTTTATTTCTGGTCAGGAGTTTGAAATACAAATACACATGATTGACATTCTCATCACCATCACAGGACTTTGAAGAATTGGATACAGAGTAATGTATATTATCTATTCTGTCTGAGTAGTGTCATGACACTTTTCAATATACCTAATAAAAGTAAAAGACAAAATAGAGCAGTAGACTTAGTCTGCTTTGATGTGGTCAGCATCCTGAGAACTGTTCTGTTTCTTCTTCCGTTTGTTATTGACTAGTCTGGGTTTTCACTTTGTGGGCCCCTTCACATGAGCCCATGGTCGGGAGTAGATATGCCAGGGCTTCAGAATAGATGGTTCAGACAGCTGGAGAGATCCCTGCGTGCAGTGACAGACAGCGAATGCGAATGGGGTCCATGGGCATCCCCACAGTGTTTCTCCATGGGAGACAGGTGTCTGGGGAGAATGTGGGTTTGGCTGCTAGACAAACCATACGTGTTACCAGCCAGGTGGATGCACTGACATACCCTGTGGCCCCGTCGATCCACTCCCTGATTTCTTCTTTCTCAAGTTCTGTCACCACCAGGCCAGGCAGGCTTCCTCCCAGGAGTCTGAGATCAGAGAAACTGGAGGGTTGGGGGGGAGGTGGTAATAGCAGCTCAGCAGTAGCCTGAGTGGCCCGGTCTATACACCAGCATCACCGCTTTACACTACCCGGATACAAGGCCCTGTCTCTGTGCCCCAGGAAGAAGGGTTGAGCACCCGCCATTGGGGGTTTTCTCTGCCAACCAATATGACAGTTTGGCCAGCAATGACATATGAGCTTTGGAGGGTTTTTATGATCCTAGAATGGAAACGAAAGGAGAACAAGGAGCAAGAGGTTTTTTTTTTTCTTCCTGGGATGTTACTTCCCTTTCAAAGCCTAATTGCTTTATAGAGGAGTATCTTGTTCTAGGACAATTTACTAAAATATTTATATATAATTTTGAGAATATTTCAAGTAGTATGAAGATTAATGGAAAGCCTTGTTGACAGAAATATTGTCAGAAATGTTTATGAGAGTTATCATTTTAAAGCAATTTCAAAGAAAGCAATGGAAATATAATAATGGGCAGAAAATTATACTTTTAAGAAAGCAATCTCAGTGGCGCACATCTGAGCCCAGTGGAATGTTGGCTCTCATCCTTTCATACAGATGTGTATATAAATAGATATATTCCTCTATTTTTTCTATAGAAAATTGCATGTGTGTAATTTTATAAATAAAATTTAATTTGATAACAATTATAGCAAGCATTAAAATTAGTTCTAGAAGCTTTTATCTGTTAATCTGAGAATTTTACATCGAGAAATATGAAGATAATCTTACCTTAAAATTATACATAATCACACTAAACTTGACAAGTGTGTAAATGATTGACATGCTTTTTTCTGCAAAAATATTAAGTAGTTTTAGAATAGTATAAAACAGCGTTACTTTAATCCATAGTCTCACCTCTGGGAGCTGTGCCCTAGGGATCAAGCACCAGCAGAGGAACACTGTGGTGACTCAGAGCCAGAGCTGCTGTGTGCTAGAGGCCTGGCTTCTGTGCATCAACCATACAGTCACCACAGAGCACTGGAGCAGGAGTAGCCCCCCAACAAAAGTGTAGATCTGAACAAACAAAAGCTGTCGTATATGAGGCTATACATTTCTGGCTTAAGTGGTTATAAAAGTAGTGATTTGTATAATCTCTGAGGGAGGCCAGGGGGAGAGCCCCGGCGGCTCTTCCCCTTAGCACTCACGTTTGGGAGTCCTCAGGCTGCTCCCACACCTAGAACAGCACGAGCCATGGGGCAGATGGAGGAGGAAACGAGGGCCAAGCCAATTGATTGATTAGATGCCATTTATTCCATTCTCCCCATGAGCCTGCTCCAGTCTCTCTGAGCCTCCCATTCTAATCTCATACTGCCCCTCATTCCCGTCTCCTGTCTCTCCCGCTCATCTCTCTGTGCTCTAACTTGTAGCCTGGGCTCTTTCTCTCCTCTCCTCCAAATTTCTTGTCTCTCTCATCTCAGACACTATTCATTCTAGCCCCTCATTCCTTGATCCCAGCTCTCTGGATTCTCCCTTTTCCCAATTTGTCTCTCCAACCCAACTTGTCTCTCCACCTTGCCCTCTGGGCCCACGCTATACCCAGTCTGGTAGCAAAATCAACATAGGAAAATCCTTCCTAACTGCCTATCAGACTCAAGGGCAGAAACACCATCTGGGGATATTCCTTCTCCTAACATCTTAATTATTATCTTAATAGTTATTTTTGTATGGACACAGTAAGAGATAGGGCAGCTCTCCTGGGAACATCTTGCCACAGACTCAGACCAGATTAATCATTCCTAACCCTAGCAGGGTCCGAATCTAGTTATTACTTTTTGGATCATGACATCATTTGTCCATAACCAAGCTCTTAACTTATAGTTAAGCATTATGGCACTTTGGCCAGGCCCATCTCGATGCCAGAGTAGCACATAGCTCACTACTTGCCCTGGGTCCATCCAGTCCCTCATTGTGACCCTGCTTTTGGGAGTACTAGGAAGTAAGAGCAAGTGAGTCTTAAATTGAGAGAACAGATGCTCAGGAGGTAAATATCATTGAGAGTCAATAAACTCCCACGTTACAAAAGCATAGCATTTACTGTCTTCTTGTGCCCATACAAAAAGAACATTGCTCTGAATTAACTATGCAAATAACTTAAGGAGAAGAGAAAAACAATATTTACAAGTTAACAGAGCACAAAGAAAGAAGTTACAAATAAGCACAGAGGAATGGGAGCACTGTGATGGGAGTAACCCAACAAACCTAAGCTCCCTGCGGCAAGGCAGAAAAGACAAACCAATGTTATCTTATAGTGATTAACGTTAATAATCATCTCAGTAAACTTTTGTATATATGCACTGTAGTATTCCTAGAGAACAAATAACAGTTTTGTAGGGAAACATGTCATAGAAGAATGATACTAATAAATAACCTAATAGTTGCGCCTGTGTAACTAGCATTATATGTTCGGGATACAGTTGGGAAAGACATGATTCTATTAGATTCACTATACATTCACAGGAAAGGACTGAAATTTGGGTGGGAGAGAGATAAAGTATATGGAAAAAAAGAACATTATTGTAAAAGAGAGTGTTTTATTAATGAAAATGCAATATAAGTTCTGTCAATCATTTCACTTGAAATATGTTAAGTTGGTTCAGAAGCGTCTGAAATATTACATATACAAATGAACATTTACTTCTCTCTCTCACTGGGAGGCAGAGTAATAGGTTTTCAGCAATCAGCATGATTTTCTTTAAAAATATATCAGATGTTCATGAAAAATGTAACATAATGAAGTATAGTTAAAACTCCCCTTCTTTGTTTGTGTTGTGCGCTTTTAGCTTTCTCTCTCTCTCTCTCTCTTTCTGTGTGTGTGTACACGTGTGTGTGTGTGTGTGTGTGTGTGTGTGTGTGTGTGTGTTGGCTGCAATAGCACAGTTTGGAGGCCTGTGAGTGCTGCTAATCAGCACACCATCAGCAGCCTAGGAAAAATGCAGAGGGAAGAATTTGGCTTTTTGTGAACCTTTCTCAATCCTGACCCACTCTATCTCCACATCAAAACCTGTCAAAAATTGTTGCTTCTTCTGGGGCCTTTTTATATTCTGTCAGTAAATCTGTCAAAATCCACTTTTTCTTCTTCTTAGAAATTTGCTCAAAACATTTCCCCAAGCATCCCACTCTGAGTGATGCTAGACCGAAAACCACAGAGAGCTGAGCTCAAGATGAAAAACAGCCACCGTGAGCACCGTGGCCACTCTCTCTTGTGAGAGTCCCCCAAGAAATCTCTCGGTGGGGCTGGGCCATTTCTCCTCCTGGCTCTGAAATATGGTGCTGGCGTGTATAACCTGACCTTACGTGCTCCTGCTCAAAGGCCACATGCTTCTTAAAAAATCTCTGAGCTCAGAAAGAAAACTCGTGTCCCAGTCCTTCGGACTCATGCCGCAGAGGCTCACTGCCCTCTTAGCGGCTTCCCACGGAGCATGTTCAGGGGGCTGAGGCTTCCAGCTTGAAGGACAAAGGCTTTGAAGGAAGGCTCTGAGAAATAGCCCAGAAACCCCTCCTAGAGATCTTTCACCAACCAAAGAGATCCTTGGATTTCTCATTTTAAGTGGTCAGCTCTTGGCAAACAGAAATTCTTTGAACCTGGGCCTGGGGAGAGTACAGAGCAGTGAAAGGCAATTCCGAGTGCCTATGAGTAGGTTTCTGTCATCTCCGGGCAAGCAAGCGGGGAAATTTGCACCCTGTCCTGTGCTGCACAGTTGCCAGGAACTGGCCTGGTCCTTGAAGAGCTCACACTCTAAGAAAGCAGAGTCATTGAGCTGACTGAGCTTGCAGCATGAAACTCCCTTGCCCTTGCATGGTGTGATCCATGCATTTGATGGGCCTCTGCCAGGACCACTCCAGTGATCCCTGAGAATAAGTACTTCTCACTTGTGCCTGGCATATGCACCCATGACGCCAATGTGTGTGCACACAACTTGCCAATAGAGAATCATCCAAAAGATTAGAAACAGAAGCAAAGGAAAATAGGTTTTAAATGTCACTTGGAATTTTGAGGAAAATACATTTCACTGAGCATAGAATTATCACCAGATCTGCCACAATAGCCAATAAACAGTTTGGAAAAATAAATGACTCAAAGTTCACTTACACAAGGTGACTCACATTTCCCAGGGAAGTAAGAACTCGCTACTAAGTCAAACGTAGTGACCTCTTGTTGAGTCTCAAGTCCTTGGCACAAAGGTTACCCATAAGGCAGAAGGGCAGAGAAAACCAAGTTCCTTCATCCTGTCCTTGCTTGTCTTCCCAGAAAGCATCACGGGTGAACCTCTGAATCAGGACACTTCTGCTCTAGGGGACAGTGCTCTAAATCTTGTTTCTGTGTGATAAACGTACATGGGACTTGGAGTCCAGAGAAGCAGTGTCAGTGAGACAGCAGGACCACTTTCACGTGGGCTGCAGTAACCTGGAAGTATTTTACCTCAGCCCTTGAAGAACTGCAGAGGTTAATTCATTTAGAAACAAGTAGCAGGATTTAGTGATTTTAAAAAAATCCCTCACTTAAAATCTTGTTTAAAACAGTTTTTCATCCAGACTTACAGGGGAAAGCATGGAAGTTTTGCTTTTAAAATGGAAAGTTCCTATTTTAAAGGAAAATCCACTGACCTCTCCCACAGTTCACCTTCCTGTAACTATAGCATCTTTCTTGGCGCTGTTCCTAGGATTAACTACCTTTAAAATATTGGGGGGTATGGTGCCACCAGCAGGTCTGCCTGTGAGGCGAGTGTATCAGCAGCCTCATGGTGCTTTCAGGCTTCCTGATACCCCAAAATTGCTGCTGTGCCTCTTGCTGGACCCCAATAACTCAGGACCAAGTTTCCTGAGAAATTAAATGGCCAAAAGTTAGGTATGTGGGAGCCATGCCCACAAACCACCTCTGGCTCAGCTCGTTTATTGGCCTTATTTCAGAGACTCATAAATAAATCTCAAAAGAGATCAAAAGCCGCATTTAATCTCAGAGCTATGCATGGTTGAATAGACCTTGGATAAATCAGAAGGGAGTGGGTTGGTCTGGTGCCCTCCCAAGCAGAGCTCCCGGCCTGACTCCACCGTCTCAGGATGGACCTCACCAATATATAAACTGCTGAAAATTCTGATATGTGGGTTTTGTGACTGAAATCTCCAGGCTTTCTTGGAGTTGGGATGGGCTACCTTCCCCCACTCCCCAGTGTTTCTGGAAGCACTGGCAGTCACCCCCATGAACTAACTCCAGTGCCACCCTGTAAGCTCTAATACTGATCTTGCTTCAGAGACCCATAAATAAATCTTGAAAGAGATTAAAAATTGCAGTTAATCTCAGACCTGCACACGGCTGAATAGACTGGGGTAAATTGGAAGGGGGCTGGTTAGTCTAGGGTCCACCCAAGCAGAGTCTGTGGTAGGCACTTCCTTTCACAATCCAAAATCTCTACCATACCCCTGGTCTGACTCCACCATCTCAGGATGGATCTCACCAAGATATAATCAGCTGAAAATTCTGGTAGGTGGGTTTTGTGATAAAATCTCCAGGCTTTCTTAGGGTCTGGATGGGCTACCTCCCCCCACCTCTCTGTACTTCCAGAGGCCTCAGCAGTCACATCCACACCCCTAAGCAGCCACCCGATTGAAAAGCTACTCAAGCCTCACCATCCCGATAAAAATACCGAGTACCCTGAACAAACACTATGACCTCTTAGCACTTGTATTGAAAACCATAATGCACGAAAGGAAAAGGAGAGTGAGAGCAAGAAGAAAAGTGCTCCTATAGAGGGAGGTTGGGGATGGGAGGAATGGGTGCTGGGGGATGGAGGGAGGGAAATAGGGGGGACATTGGTGGAGGAAGATTTACACTGGTGGAGGGATGGGTGCTGGATCATTGTGTGTCTGAAACCCAAACAGCTTTGTAATGGTCTATTTCACAGATATTCAATTAAAATTAAAAAAAATTAAGTAATGTGGAGTTTGTTCCCAATTCAATCAGCTTAATCAATGGTTGAAT
This sequence comes from Sorex fumeus, assembly GCF_029834395.1. Classification (NCBI taxonomy): domain Eukaryota; kingdom Metazoa; phylum Chordata; class Mammalia; order Eulipotyphla; family Soricidae; genus Sorex; species Sorex fumeus. Next base: position 9,197,612 of record NW_026606085.1, on the reverse strand, counting down.
AAATAGCCGTACTCCTACATTAAAAAATATTAAACTTTGCTGTTTCCTAATTCATGTCACCTGCTGGTCTCTCTCTTCGCAGTGGAGAGTGGCACCATTCCTTCCTCTAGTCCACTGTCTTCCAGAGTTGCAGAGGCATTGCTGCAAAGCAAAGGGAGCCTGCATTCATCATTCATCCTATTCTGAGGGGGAATTTCATGTTTATTAAAAAGAGAAATGAAATTTATCATAGTGGATCCTGGTTTATCTTAAGGCGATCCTGGGTATCCCGTAGAATAATGCATATATTAAAATCCCTGCAGAAACTCAGCATCTTTACAGTGGGGCTTTAACCATTCACTTTCCCTGTTGGAAATATGCTTCCACTCTCCTCTCTGGGCTCAGGATGTGAGAATTCTCTTCTTTCCCTCATTGCATGTCCCAGGATGTTCAGTAAAGAAGATTCTGAGGTCCTGTGAGCAAAGTATGAGTTGCAGAGCCCGTCTGAGAATGACAAGATAAAAGCAGGAGAATCTTCATGTTTGCATGCCCTGCCTGACCCCCACCACTGTCCTCTCTAGAACTCCTTGTTTATTTGGGGGCTACACCTGGTGGTGCTTATAATAAACTTTTTCTTTGATTTCTTCTCCCACCTCCAACCCCAGCAGAAAGTCTTGACTGAAGACAAGAAAATGTAATTAGAAATTTTATTTACCATATTTATTGCCTCTTAAAAGTTTGTTTTAACTTATTCAAATATGGAAGCAAATCTTTGATAAGGAACCCTTCAGACCGTTGTGTTTTTTAGCGCATTTCACCATTGTGAAAATTTTCGTGCTCAACATAAGGAGTTTACTGTTAAAGTTATTAGCAATAAAAAGTTAAGCAGTACATGTTTACTTGTGAAAACTGCTTATCAAGAAAAGATTGTTGGGCTTTCTGGGAAAGAGGGAAGTGGTAAAAAATAATTATACACACATGTAATTTAATATATATATTAATTCATAATAATAATATAAAATTATATAGCGGTAGGGCGTTTGCCTTGCATGCAGTCAACATGGCTGACCTGAGTTCAATTCCTCTGCCCCTCTTGGAGAGCCCTGCAAGCTACCGAGAGTATCTCGCCCGCACGGCAGGGCCTGGCAAGCTCCCCGTGACGTATTCAATATGCCAGACACAGTAACAACAAAGTCTCCAATGGAGACGTTACTGGGCCCACTCGAGCAAATCGATGAACAAAGGGAGGGCCTTTACCTTTATATAAATATATATGATTCAAACATAAAAGCAGAAGTTATAATCCAACCAGGGCATGAATTCTTACTTACCCACGCCCTTGTAGCCACTCCATTTCCAATTCATTCCCTTCTTCCTGCGTATTTTTACTCGATAATGAAAAGCTGTACTGCTGCATTCTTCTTTCTCATGAGACAAGGTGTAATATAGATCTTGTTGGTTTAAGATTGTCATAATGTGTACCCCCTGGGAGAAGATACTATTTTCAATTCAGAAAGTTAGCAGAATGTGAAATCATTTCTGATTACTGTTCTTCTATTTCATCCTAGTTCAATTAGTACAGGATATTGTATTTGCGAATTACCTGCCACCCAAGGCTTCCTGGTATGTTTATAATGGCAAATGAAATATAGGCTAAGCATTTCCTATAATGCATATATAAAACTATTATGTGATGCACAACAATAGTGTTGGTGTATTATCAGGAAAGGAATGCCCTGTATGTGTCTATTTCAAAAAAGCAATTCCTTTGGCTGCATTATGACATACCTGCTCCACACAAGACTGAAGTAAAAACACTGTTGATTCCCACTGGTATTCCCAACATGAGATAAAAATTCAAACTGAACTTTGGGACCAGAGTGATAGGTACATTGGGCAGGGCATTTGCCTTGCATGAGGCCTTCCTGTGTTCAATCCCCGGCATTACATATGGTCCCCCAGCACTGCCAGGAGTAATTCCTGAGTGCTGAGTCAGGAATATCGTTGACTGTGATCCAAAAAGCAAAAAAAAAAAAAAACTAAATAAAAATAACTGGACTTCAATTAGAACTATAAGTCTAAACTGCACATTTTTAGAATATTTTGATGTGTGGATTATTAACAATTTATTAACGAATGAAAGTAATTAGAGAGTCTGTTCTTGCCCCTGATTTTTAAATGACCGTGACATTTCTATTAATGTATTTTTGGTAATTGTTGAAAGAAAACCAAGTTATACTCATTCCTTATTGCTAGTGATGAATGTGAATCACAAAAATATTTTCTATTTAAATTTAATTCTCCTCTAAAAATTAGAATATCAAAGTATCAGAGAATATAAATTTAATTCTTGCAGCAGATATTCATGATTGAACAATAGTGAAAACGTATACTGGATCCATGCTTATCCCAAGGAAGTGGCTCCACATAATTTTTAATGCTGTAAGAAATGTTTGTTATTTATATATATGCATTCAACATTGTTTACATGATGAATAGTAGGATGTTACTACTAAGGAAAAAATAATTTCTCCAATATTTAAAAGTTATATTGGCCTAAAGAAAAAATAGTTATATGGACCTTCTAGACTTTTCATATTTTGGACTGAATTAAATAATAAATAGTAAATGCAACCTTTTTCTTATATGGGAAGATGAGAAAGGAGATAAATATGAAACTACATATAAAGATAAATATCTGATTAATATTGAAGAAATACTGGTTATGATATACGGTTAAAATATATGTAGCTTACCCATGGAAGATAAAGGAGATGAAAGTTAACCTTGGAAATAAATTTCAACCTCATGAGAAATAAAACTTTCTTTCACTCAGAGCATAGGTCGCTATGAATATGCTAAAACAATCATTTTTACTATATCATTTCTTTGAATAAATCCAATAGTATGGAAAGAATAAAACCTTCTCTTCTTAAAGTGGCATCTTTATTTCCTAGAGTGCAAATTCCATTTCTTCTCCTGGAGGGTTTTGTTAAGTTACAATAGTTATTTCCTTTCTTTGTCTTCCCTCCACTCTAAGTAAGAATGAAACTGAAATGTGAATTATGTTGTTCTGCTCTTCTGGTAATGCATCAAGCAACCTCTTGGGATGTAAGTTTCAAGGTTGCAGTATTGAAACGCCATCATATTTTTCGCCCCTAATGTAGGATTTAGTCCACTTTAAAAATAAAACTATGAGCTGAATAATAATTTTTATTTTTATTATCTAAAACTCTGAAACAAAGAATTTCAACTTCTAATTTTTTATAAGATGATAAATATTTTAGCTGTCAGATTTTTTTCACTTATCAAATAAAAACACTAGGCTATAGACCCTGTTTTATTTTTCCTGACCGACAGGAAATTGCCAGGTGGATAATAAAAGGTGTGATTAGAATTTCTAAGACATTGAGAAATTTGTCACCTTGGTTTTGTCTTGTTTGACATGGTTATTTTATTTTCCAAGGTCGAGGTGGTTATTCTTTTCCAGGTCACTTTAGATGGTATTTGTAATGTTCAACAATATCAAAGTTAAAGAGAAAGCTAAGGAATAAAAGAAGAAAATTTTGGAAGGGAGAGGCAGTAGAGTGGATAGGATGCTTACCTTGCAAGCAATCCTCAGCACCAAATATGGCACTCTGAGCACTGCCAGGAGTAATTCTTGAGGTGCAGAACATAATTAACTCCTGAGCATTGATGGGTGTCCCTGCCCTCTCTCCCTCCAAATAAAAGAAATTTTGAAACTCTATTTTCCAACATGATAGCAATTACTGTTTTAGTTATTAAACTTAAAATTTTTCTCAGAGGGGTTTAAGCGACAGTACTTCGGATATGCCTTGCAAACAACTGACCCAAGTTCAATCCCAGGCATCCCATATGATTCCCCCAAAAACAACCGGAGGGATTAATGAATGCAGAGGCAGGAGTAACCCCTTAACATCACTGGGTGTGACCCCCAAAAAGCAAAAAAATATAAAAGTTTTCCCAGAAGCCCAAGAGATAGATAGCACAGGAGGATAGATAAGCTTTGCATATGGTAGGCATGGGTTTGATCCCTGGTGTCCCATATTGTTCTCCTAGCCACACTAGAAGTGACTCCTGAGTTCAGGAGTTAGTCCTGAGCATTGCCAGGTGTGGCCCCTAGCCAAGGAAAAGTAAAGAGTTTGTGTGGGCAAAGGCTCAGCCAAGAGTACTTTCCTTGCAAATGTGTGATCCTGGTGCTGGTGCCTGGCACAGGAAAACAATACAGAAATGGCCCCACACATACACAAACAAAACTGACAACATTATCACCACCACCAACAGCTGACACAGTTTCCTGGTTCTGGAAAGTAGCTCAAGGAGATAAAGGACTTGGCTAGCACCACAGTCACCGTGGGGTGGCCTCTAAGAAACAACTGCAAATATTGGCAACGTTTTCTGTGCTTATCAATGGAACCTCCTCATTTTACAAGCATTAGTATCTCCCTGTTATATAAAAAGCAAAGTACTGAAGATTGAGCGGGTTACTTGTCAGCCCAAGAAACATGGGAGATAGGGGCAGAAATACAAAACAATGTTTCTGATCAGTTATGAGCACCTGGTAGAAATCTTCACAGGAGGCAAACAAATAAAGAAAGAAAAAGAAAAAAATTAGTGAAGGGAAAAAGGTAATCAGACTATTAGGTGTCCAAGGATTGGTCAAGCATGGACTATTTTGGTTGGGTGAGTGACATGACTGAGCGAAGGACAGAAGATGGACTTGGACAGACCACGTATGCCTCGAGGCTGTTCCTTTCTCCACTCTTGAGAGATTAGAACATCCTTAGTGGATTTTACACTGGGGAATGACTCACATCTGTTTCCTTGTATTTTACTTTTTGCCCCAGAAAATCATTTTCCTATGAGGTTGTTTAAAGATGGATTTTGAATAGGGTCTGGAACCATGCATTTAGAGCATCATTAGCAGAATGAGTATCACAGAATAAATTTAAAAAACTGTTGAACGATCCAGCTTTTATTTTATATCATGTACATCTGACAACCTAGATGGTTTTCTAAGTGAATACTAAATGCCAAAAAGCCCATTGCATTAATGCCAGTTGAAAGAATCAGGAGGCACAGAAAGTGCTCCAACAACCTCTGGTAGAGGGGAGCTTCCCCAGCTTTTCCTCTGAGAGGACAGAGATGAGTCTCTCAGGTAGAGAGGACAAGCTCGAGGATATAGCTCCACTGATGGTACCCTTCAATCTACATTCCCCTGGGTCCCACACAGGGGCAGCAATGGGGTCAAGAGTGGCCCCTCAGCCTCTGGCCTGACTGAAATCGGCCTTGCAGAGGTCCGGAGGCCAGGTGGACCTTAGTCCCTTACCCAGGTGAGGCTTGAACAGGTAATTCTGGCCAGACTGAGAAAAGCCCATTTGACCCACTGAGGGGAAGAGTTCCACAGAAAAGTCCAGTAAAGAAAAAGGAGTACCTCAAAATTGCCTTTTATTATTTTAAATTATGGAAACAATAATCAATAGGAACATGTGGTTTTATATTTTTACAAAAATCATAAATACATTGGCCACGTCATTCATTATATATATATACTCTAAGAATTTTTTATTGAATCACTATGATATATGCCCTTACAAAGCTGTTCATAATTACCTTTCAGTCATAGAGTGTTCCAACACCCATCTCTCCACCAGTGTCCTCAGTTTCCCTCCCATTAATCACCCCTACCACACCCTCAGCCTGCCTCAATGGCAGGCACTTTCTCTATTTCTCTCTCTGTCTCTCTTTCTCTGTCTCTCTCTGTCCCTCTCTCTCTCTCTCTGTCCTGCATTATCATTTTCAACTATTATGGTAATACTGGTCCTCTTTCTTATCCTCTGTACCCCCCGCCCCCCACACATTTGTGGTAGATTCCAATCATTGACCAGTCCTCCCTCCTAGCTCTCGTTTTCCTGGTCTGGTATAGGTAAGAACAAAGGGCTAGGAGGACTGCTTATTATATATTTTAATAATAGAGGAATATTAGAAAATCTATAAGTGTGAATCATGTTGGTTGATAAAATAGCACAAAATCAGCTTCATAGTTGCTGACAACACATTTCATAATTTTCAGTGGTTGATTATTATTAAAAATATTGTGCTCACAAAAATATAAAAATATACAGAAAGTGAAAAAATAACTACCAAAATAGTAAAATACAGAAAGAGATGAAGAGATGGAGACTGCCTTCTGACAATTGGTCTGTGTACAGGAAGTCTTCATCATCAGCATCCTTCCTGGGGAAGCTGGGAGGATTTCTATTAAGTCAGGATGCCACTATCACATTATTAATATTTCCCTGGCTGAAGCAGTTAGGAAAGTAGATGGAAAATCATCAAAGCTCATCAGAGGATTATAAACCAGTTAATTGTAAGGCACTCCTTGGAAAGGCTATAAGTCATCTCTGAGGTAATGGAAGGGGGTCTGAGATCTGCACATGGCTGGTAGAGAATGGTTCATAGTGGAGGGAAAATAATGATAGTGAAAAGAATAACATGCTGTCAAGTTCTGTGTCTGTAGGTCTGTGAGTATGTTCTAAGGGGACTCGCACTTGTGGGGAGATCTTTGCCCACTCACCTTCAGAGACAGAAGGAGCAGATTTTGCATTCTATGTGAAGAAACCAGAGTTTGCGTAGATTAAAACAGGAAACAGAAATCATCTGTCAGATATTCTTAAAAGTCAGACAGTTCTAGTGTTTAGGATTATCTACAATCCTTAATTGCAAACAAAATTTAATTCGTAAATATACTATCCTTGAGAGGTCTATATTAAAATTAAAATTTGCATAATGTCTGACATTCACAAGTCTCTATTTTCTGACATATTTCCTTTAGTTTCTTATTAGGCAATGCATATATAATTTATTCTTCTGTAGCACTGTAACACTCTCCTCCTGTTGTTCATCGATTTGCTCGAGCGGGCACCAGTAACGTCTACATTGTGAGACTTGTTGTTACTGTTTTTGGTATATGAATATGCCACGGGGAGCTTGCCAGGCTCTGCTCTGTGGGCGGGATATGCTAGGTAGCTTGCCCGGCTCTCCGAGAGGGACAGCGGAATCGAACCCATATAAAAAAGTCCTTTAAATAACCTTGTGTTTGGTTTTCATTTTACATTGAATTTACATCTTTATACCTTTCACATCCTTACCATTAACACCTTGTTATACTTACTTTCCCTTCACCCTGCACATTTTTGGTTCTAATACTTCAAGTTATGTGAAAGTCTATTTTTTACTTGATTGCTAAAATTTTGGTGATTGTGATTTAAAATTGATGCTCTCTCATCTCCCATTTTTTAGGAAAGACCAAGTGATAACCCAGTGACCAATATTTTAACCTAAAATTCTTACTCATGAGCTAGACATTATGCCTAATTTTAATTTTAAAATATACCTGTCAAAGATAGTATAAGGTAAAGGTAAAGGCCCTCCCGTTGATCATCTATTTGCTCGAGCGGGCCCAGTAACGTCTCCATTGGAGACTTTGTTGTTACTGTGTCTGGCATATCGAATACGTCACGGGGAGCTTGCCAGGCTCTGCCGTGCGGGCGAGATACTCTCAGTAGCTTGCCGGGCTCTCTGAGAGGGGCGGAGGAATCGTACTCGGGTCGGCCATGTTGGCTGCGTGCAAGGCAAATGCCCTACCGCTGTGCTATCGCTTTGTTTACAACTAAGGATTGTAGATAATTCTAAACACTAGTACTGTGTGACTACTAAGATATCTGAGATAATATTTCTGTTTTTTTTAATCTACACAAACTCTGGTTTCTTTATATAGAATGCAAAATTTGAAAACAAAATTCACCTATGGCCATTTCATTTAATTTGAGACTTAAGTAATTGGGGATTGTGTAAATGTCTCAAGGAATTGTTTAAAATATATTTATTATTTTGTTTCTTTTGAGGCTATACCAGTAGTGCTCATGGAGCTCAGATGACCACGTGGGATGCTGGGGTCAGGCACTCAGAATTGTATTTCTGATGAGATCAAGAGGTACAAATGGTCATAAGACAAATCCCTGCAGTTAAGTGAATACTCAGACACTTGCCGTTGATATTTACGTGAATGCCTTTCTAGGTGATGATAAAAAAAAATCCTTCATCAGAAACTATGTGTGGGTCATATTAAAATGGGTCTCGTTAGCATAAATAATCCAGATTGATGAAGCTCCACTGAGGAGTTTTCAGTGTAATACTTTGACACTTTTTATATATTTTATGTGTCTCTTATGGTGCCTTCATACAGAAGCCCAAACAATGGGCACAATGCCTCTATAATGTTTTATTCTGAAATTACCACATGACGCAAATGAGGCTTTTATCCAGTACGTGGATGAACTGAAGTTCAGTAAGCAGGGGGATTTTATTACCACTCTGGCTACCTGAGATTAGGACACATTTAGGTGATGGAGAGCTTTGTAATTAAGTTGCTGTTGCTTTCTTCAATTCACTCTGATTTTCAAGTCTACTAATATGTATGTCAATGGCATTAAATAGAGAACCTAGGTTCAAATAATTTTCAGTAAATGGGAAATGTTGTTACCATAATGATAATTGGTATCTTGGGCTCTAAAACATCAAATTATTCTTCATTGAATTTGGCTTCTCTAACCTCTCATTGATTCTTACTGTTATTTTCATTTTTCTAGGATACAGATTCAGTCATTTAAGTAAGCCATAGGTCAGAAAGGTTTGATTGCGGTGGCTCTTCTTTTTCTGTTAGTTTATAATAGTGACATAGTTGATATGCCCAAGCTGATAGTTTATTATTATTATTATTGATTTTTACTGGCATATGCTTCTGGAAAATTTTATAAAACTATAATTTTTATAAAATAATTATTGAATGCTCTTTGACTACCTTTAAAAACTGTTTCTAGTTCATTTGTTGCATTTGTGGTTTCAGAGATTAAACATAGGTCCTTATCCGGGAAGATGGTCTCCCTTTGAACTATTTTTCTCATCCAGATTTGCTACTCTGCAGGAGTTTTTAAAGTATCTGATTTCAATAAAAAAACATGAACTACAATGGTTTTTCTGTATCTCCTTATGTAACCATATTTGACTGTTGGTTCAAAGTCATTCTCCTTTGTATAGTTGGACATAATGAAGAAGAGTTTTTTTTCTAAATATGTAAATCATGCTGTTTTGCTTATCTTGCCATTTTAATGGCAACTGTATACCAGCTATTTTCTTAGAAAGCTGTTTGTAACAGTGGAAGTACTTTTAACCATCTAGTTTGGAACTGCCCAGTTGAAATGAATTTTTGCTAAAATAAACAGATTGTTCTGTTTTGTTTGGGGCCACATCTGGTGATTCTCAGGACTCATTCCTGACTCTCCATTCAGGAATCACTCCTGGCAGGGCTCTGGGGACCAGATGGGGTTCGGAGATGGATCCCATTTCAGCTGTAGGAGAGCAAAGAGCTCTCCCTGCGTTCCTATCTCTCTGGCCCAAGAGCTAAAACGTTCACTGTATCACTCTTTATATTTTAACAGTCCTGGGTCTCAAAGGCAACTGGGAGATCCACAATGGCCCCAGCTTGGATGCGTTACACAGGTGAAGAAAAATATGTCTTATTTTAAACCAAGGTTAAACCCACCAAAAGTAATCTAGGGATCCAGTGCTTTTCTGGAGAATGGTGAAGTGTCTTCATTGATCTCAACCACTCACAAGCTCCTCTAGAGAGAACAGGAACTTAACCATCACTCCCTAGAAAGGCCACTGGGGAAATTGTTTTTCTTCTTTACAGTTTTTGGTCCCCATAATGAGACCAGCTGGAACATCCCCTTCGTCCCCAAAGCTGCAGATGCGTCACGGGATCACGGGACCATTGTCAGAAGGCAGCAGAAGGTAAGACAATTTGTTAGTCAGCTGGGAAGGCAAAGTTTGCTACTGTTCCTTCTCAAATTCAGGTTGGCAGGAAATCAGAGAGCGGCTCCATCCTCCCCTCCAGCTGTGGCATTCTGACTTAAGTCATTTGACTTTGTAACTCTCAAACTGGGGTCCCCACAGGACAACTGGGGAGAGGCAAAACTCCTCGTCCTCCTCAGGAGTGCCCAGGCGGGCCAAACACGAGAAGATGACCATTCTCTCCATGGCCAGTCTCAGAGTGCGTCCAGATTTGGGGTGTATGGTATGTTTCGTATCTCATGAGGGAACTTCTCCACGAGGCAGTTCAGTATAGTTGTAACTATTTACACATTGGATAAATGGGATAAATCGGAAAGGATTTTTTGGGTTGTCAATTAGTTCTCTCTTTAGATCTTGACCAAACTCATGTTCAGGATCTGAAACACATGAAAATAGTCAACATACTGAAGCATAGCTCCAAATCTAGAAATATAGGAGTCTTTTGATTCAAGATTTTCTGAACATTTGTTTCCCTAAAAAAAAAGTAAATTGAGGATCTATACTTGCATGGCTCTAAATATCTTACTGTCATTCAGGCTAGAGGAATTAAAGCTTTCTGCACAAGGTTACAAATCGAATCTTTTACAAGAGCAGACATGTAGCTCTTCAAACAATTTGAAGTCCTGTATCCTTCTGTATTCTTTTACTAATCCCCAAAACTCCTCTGTTCATCTCAAGAGGCTGGCAGATATTGCAAAAACTGTGTTTAGAAAGCAACAACCGAAATATTGTGAACTACTTTATAAAATAAAAATAAATAAATAATTAAAAAAAACAAAGTTTCCTCCGCCCCTCTTGGAGAGCCCGGCAAGCTACTGAGAGTGTCTCGCCTGCACTGCAAAGCCTGGCAAGCGCCCCGTGTTGTATTCAATATGCCAAACACAGTAACAACAAGTCTCACAATGGAGACGTTACTGGCCCGCTTGAGCAAATCGATGAACAACGGGAGGACAGTGCTAAAGTGCTACAGTGCTAAAAAATAAAGTGACAGCCTTCTTAGAAGAGAAGTGTGCATCCTGTGTGCCTCTGAGTCAGAAGTGCATGATCTGTTCTACAGTGTGACCCTCGAGCCACAGAGAGTCACACAGAAGACCAGGTAGAAGAAATTCTTACCAAACTAAAATGAAGCAGCTATTTCAAAATTGCTGGATAAATAAAAATTCTTACACATATTTTCTACAAATAAAAGTGAAAATATTCATCTAAGCATATAATCTTAATTTGTTCTGGCTCTTAGAAGCATAAGATTGATCCAACTATTTCTTTATAATTTTATCTCGATCATAAATTTTGTCTTATGAGTAAAATGATTAAAGCAAAATATATTTTATCCCTGCACATCAATGTACATGAATATTTATCAATGATGTATATATTTATGCATATATATATGGTACATCACTGTCACTATCACTGTTCTCCGGTTGTTCATTGATTTGCTCACACGGGCCCAGTAACATATATGTGATATTTTGCATTACCAAAATTAACTTGTAAAGAGCTCTATTGTATTGGCTTAACATTCAACAAGCATTCATGTAAACCAGGTGTGTCCTTGGCAATAAAGTAGCTCTTCAGGTGTTTTTCAGCTGTATGGGATCTGGTTGTGTTGGGCAAGGGACCTGGTGAGAACCAGGATTTGGTAAGTAAAGTAGAGCAGATTGTATCTGTGAGTGACAGGGATGCTCCAAGCCCCATATCAGCAAGTACTAGGAGGTCTCACAGCCTGACCGAGGCTGTCGTGTGGCATAAAGGTCACCGGAGGCCTTTAGCACTTGGAGTTTGTTGGTCTCAAGTGGGTCCGGATCTGCACATGCAGGTGAAGCACAGGATTCTGAGGGCTTTTATGGGGGTGACTGTCAGGGAGGGGAGAGCTGGCCTCACCTCCAGGCACCTAGAAGTTCAGGGCTGCTGTGGCGAGGTCCTCGATGATCCTGTCCCCTGTCTGTCTGACTAGTGAAGTAAGCGTCGATAAATAAAATCAAGTATCAGCTCATTAGCTTCGTTAAAGCAAACATATATTTAGAGTTATTGGCATTAATACTTTTATCCTGTAAGATAATACTTTGATTCTCCCTAGGTTTACTGCACGTCAAATAAACTTACATTATATGTTACAGAGTTTGTCAGCAAAAAAGATAACTTAAGATGCCGATGAGCCATTTAATGTCTCATTAAATTTTCATGAGTAGTCTAAACATAATCGTTAAGAGCAAATAAATAGTTGTAAGAAAAATTGATAAATGAAATTCCTAACATGACTATGGTTTGTGATTTGCCTCTTTAAAAATAGTTTCCAAACATCTTTTTTTGGTGTATTGAGACCTAAAGTTAATCTTAGAAAAGTTAAATTATAAATATTCATTCACTATCTAGGTCATTTTCAATGAGATAAAACACTGAAATATTAATATTGAATTATATGATTATCAGATTCAGACATTCTTTTGTGGAAGAAACAGAGTTATTTGAGTCTGTTGGTATGCATGTTTTTATGCCACACTAAAAATTTCTAATATGTAAGAATATACTTAGAGTGTATTTATAAATTTGCTTATTTACAGATTGCCGGCAGTCCTTAATTTCCTACTTTTTTTTTCTCATTAGAATTTATTCTCATTATATAAAGGCTAAAAATTCTCTTCAATAAAACTGACTAAAATTACTTGGAAATAAGGGTTAAAGTGAATAATTATGCATGAAAAGTAGGTAGAGGACATAAAATTAATTGTTCCATGATGTGTAAGATAGAGAAAGAGAGAAAAAAACAAAAAGAATTTGAATGGATTTTTTTAAAAGTTGGATATTTGTAAATAAGCAGTACTAGAAAACGGATTTTAACTGTGGTCAAAGTGGTTGAAATTAGCATGAATTCTGTTTTCTAAAATGGTATTTTATTATCTAAAACACAATGGTGTAAAATTTTACACAAGACATGCTTGGGTAGTTGGTCGCATTTGAGAAGACATGTATGCATGTATGTATTATGTATGTAGGAACCTCTAAGACAACCCTTCCCTGTACCCATCTCTGTGTGCATGAGACATTCAAGTCTGCACCCAACCCTAGTGCCATCATGGTCACTATCCCAAAGGCCCTCTGTCCCTCTCCTCACCTCTTTCCTCTACCTCCCACCTTTATCTCACCAAGGCTGTATGTAGTTTCTTCCTAGTTTACATTTGCATGGACCATTGCCAGGGTGCCTTCCCCTCCATATCAGCATCTAACCTCTTTGGTCTTCTGGTCCAGGTCATTCTGTTTGTGTGAGGAATTTCTCAGCAATATCTTATTTGTGGTTTGGATTCACACAACAAAGTTGTTGTTGCTTGTTTTTATCTTTATGGGTTATCTACCTACAAAGTAATGATTTTGGTCTAAGCGAAATAATTTAGCATGCTTCACGTTGTTTTTTTCAGGCTTTGGTTACTATGTCAGCTGCTTGAAGAGCCACATTCTGTTCATGACCTTCTGTATCTACCTTTAAAGTCTTTTGTTGTCCTTTTGGTTACATAATTAAATATTATTTTGTAACAGTATGGGGTCTATTTAATCAAATGGTCAAATCTTTAGACAATTTAATAGCTTCCCCAAATCAAATACTAAATGGAGACATTTTAACCCAAGAAGTGTTGAGATTTCTTAGAAGAAATCCCAAATCTTTTCTCGAGAAACTTGTGGCTTTACAAAAGATAGTTGTGAAACTTACTTTGTTTATCTGGTATGTTGAATGTAACGTATATAATTTAAAATGAATTCCCTTTAGTATGGCTACATAATGATAGATCTTTTATTTTGGTGATGTACACATAGCCTTTTCTATAAGCCTAATTTTCTTTCAGCTTCTCTGAACTATAAGACTAGGTAAGGCATTCAAGTATCTGTGTAAAAAGAGATCTTTGAACTCTCAGATGTTCTTAGACTACAGAGACATGGGATTATTTTCTTAGTGATTTTATAATTAAAAGCTGGAAAATATTAGCATAACTGTAACCAAATCTAGAACACCTGCTTCTCCATGGCTTCCCTAGAAACCTATCAGAACCTCACAATATTTAGAATGTGGAGCTTGTAGCAAAGAGTTACAAGAAATCAGGTGACAACATTAGATCCGCCCCATACTGTACATGGTTTGGAAATTAGCATTTCAACGAGAACCACATTTCTATCTGATGCACATATTAAAGAATCACGAGCCTAGGGATTTTTTTCTCTCAAATTTACCACATTTTAAAATTAAATGTAGTCATTGCCCAAAGAAAAAAGGACACAGGAGACTTACTCTCACCAAACAAATTCATAACAAATAATATGATTAGATTCGATGATTATTAATAACAGGAAACAGCTGCCAAATCATTTAGACTGTTTGTATTGTCTTTACAGAATTTTTCCATGGGGTCCCAAACTGTTTCATGTGCAGATTTTTTTTTCTTGGCGCCTAGAATTAGAAAGGAACAGGAAGCTGATCTCATTAAAAACAGTTAAGGAACCGGGAGGGAATGCTTTGTCCTTTTGCTTCATACTGTTGCAGACTTGCTGGTGTTTGGATGAGACCTGGAGAAGCAACTTTGGATCCTGAGGTACTCAGGCATACCCTTAGGAAGGACAAGCTTCTGAGTGTGAAACTTGCCATGTGGTGTCACCTCACGTGTGCATTGGAACCCTTCTTCCTGCATGTCTTGATAAAAGACACTTTTTTTTAGGATAGAATCTGAAATTCTAAATTTCTAACAATTCCCCATATAATGTAAATACTAAAGTAGCTGATCTGAGTATCGTACTTAAAGAAATAGAGCAATAGAAGCATTCAAGAAAAATCAAATATTCTATTTAGATGTCATTTTTACCTCAGATGTCATTTTCACCAAGGGCAATTTTTCCATTTGTAAATATATATGTATCACTACCATACTTTTAGAATTGAAACATTCTATTGTGATGTTAATTTAATAAATCTGGTTGCTTAGTCTTTGGAAAAATAATATATACTTGCATTATAGCATGGTTATTTCTTTTTTTACCAATATCTGGTGGAAATTACTAGTGTTCTGCTACAAAGCAAATTCCTTGTGTTCCCTTACATATGTTTTCATTTATTTTATCATTCAACAAAACAACAAACTCATTTATGTATAGTATATTACCAATTACCATGAAACTAAAGTGATTATTAAATTTGGACTGCTGTTATGGGTATAACATTTATTCTGAAAAATAATCTCTAATAGAAAAGGATGAGACCTATAATTTAAATGTGGATTTAGTGCAAAGTAGGTTTAATTTTTAGTCCCATTTGTCAGATAAAAATTTTGATACAGAGATTAAGCTCTTGCTTATGTTCATATAAATGATGGAGCTGAGAATGTAACTAGCCACTACCTTATTGCAGTTTCTTCCATTATATTACCACATATCAGGCCACTGGATAAAATATTAAAAATACATCTGAACAATTCTTGTATGTTTTTATCTATTAAAATTCTTTTATTTAACCTGTAGCTTATGACAAAATACCTGTATGTCTATGTGTGTTTGTGAATGTGATGGAACAAAATGAAACAAAACAAACTATTAAGCTTGAAACTTAAAATGGAGGGAAAAAATCTGTAAAGTTTTTGATTTTTGTTTTTGGCCACACCAGACTGTATGCTCATTGCTGGTGGTGGTTGGGGAACATAAGTGTACGGAGATTAAACTGGATCTGCCACATAATGGCATGAGCCTTACCCACTGTTCTATCTCTCCATTCCAACAATACATTGTTACCAAATATCTAAAAGAATTGAAGAAGGATTTTTCTTTTATTATTAATTTTCTAAATCTCTGTTACTGTCGATAGCACAGTGGTAGGACGTTTGCCTTGCACGCAGCCAACATGGCCGAACCGAGTTCGATTCCTCTGCCCCTCTTGGAGAGCCCGGCAAGCTACCCCGTGATGTATTGGATATGCCAAACACAGTAACAACAAAGTCTCCAATGGAGACGTAACTGGGCCTGCTCGAGCAAATCGATGAACAATGGGAGGACAGTGACAGTGACAGTTTCTAAATCTTTTACCATTATCATCCTTATTGTTTATTTATAAGATGTAGGTCGGTTAGGATAATTTTAGTGACTTCTAAGAACACTCTCAGTTTTGAATTTTACCACGTTTGGTTAATTTCAAGAAGGATTAGGCATTATGTTTGTATGTCTAAATATATTTTATGTATGTCTTAATTATTTCTGTCATAATTAAATTGCACACAGCCAAAGATATTTAATAAACAGATTCTTTTTAATAGTCCTGTATATAAGTCTAGGAAATAGACAAATGTCATAAGGATTAAGTACAAACTATTCCAGATGGCAAACATCATACTTATAATTCACAATTTCCAATTTATATCAACAGAATGACATTAAAGCTCAAATTAAAATAGCAAACAATTTAATTGATTGATGAGCATATGAAGCATATGGTCGCTATTTTCTATTTTCTATCTTTCATGGAAACCCTAAAATCAGAGATGAAAAACAAAAAATATCAACAACCTAATGATCTCAGATTTAAACTATCTTATATTTCAACTTCTTTCCAATATACTTTGCTAGGGAAAACTCATATGCGTACTTGTGGGAGGCCTCCCAGGGGTAAACAGCTCTATGGATCGCCAGAGCTCAAGAACTTAACAATATTTCTCCACACATATGAGGGAGAGATTTGGATGTGGAAATGATAAACCCAAGTCACAGGTGAGAAATAAGAGGGGTCACAAGTCTCTTTCTCTCTCATGCTGCATTATTCTCCACATCTGTCGGGCACAGAAGCTATTCACAGGATAGATTTGGTGAATGGATCTGTGTTGAGTCAAGGAATTGTTTCCATTTTAGCATTGCTCCCATGTCTCAAGCACAGAAGTGTTCTTCCACGGAAGGAAAGTCACACTCTGCTCTCAGGAACTGAACATAGATGGTAACTATTGATAGAAGTTGTTGTTACTGTTGTTACTGTGTCTGGCATATCCAATACTCTCGGTAGCTTGCTAACTTAAAATGATTGACTTCCAAACACGAGGGCCACTGGGCTCAGGGGAAGTGGTACTCTCCTTTGCCCCAGCTGGAGTAAAGGAGAATACGGCCAAGCTCAGTATAAATACTTGAGTGGCTAATGGTGTCTCACAGTGTCTTTGAAAGTCCTTCTACTCATCGTTGAAGATAGTGATAAAGGATACATCTCCCCCTTCCTTTATCAGTCTTTGTAACTGAAGAAAAAGAAATAACTTCATCAAAATGAGAAGCATTCAGAAAGTGCACAGAAATTAATTGAAATACAAGTCCTAAAACCTAGATGTAAAAGGAAAATGTGTGTGTGTGTGTGTGTGTGTGTGTGTGTGTGTGTGTGAAGCAGTTTTATTGCTGACTCTTTCCTGGGTGTCTATGGATGTTTTGCATCACAAGAAGGATAAAAGTGCCAGATGTCAAAGAAGAATCTAAATGTATAGCAGGATAAAAATGGTTTAATAAGCCCATTGTTCTGCTTGAACAGAAAGAACCCAGAGAAATATTTATTAATATCTCCCCTGGTCCCATAGCCCTTATTATAAATACCGAAACAAAGGATAGCTGTAATCTCTCTGCTCATTCAAGCCTATTCTGTTGCAGAAGTTTCCAGCATAACAGCTTTTAAGCATATGAATCTCAGTTGGAGCATAAACTCACAATTTGATTAAAAAACACTTGGAGTTTCTGTTTGGCAAAAGAGTTCTGTTTACCTCTGACTGCTATCACATCCTGTCATTTCAGAGCTCCAGTTAATATTAAATTAAGGCATTTAATTTAAAATTTCTAAGAGAACCCTCTCTGGATGAGGTTGTGCTTCATATAGTTAATTTATCAAATGTGTTTAAGGTGTTAAGAAATTATATTTGTACTAAAAAGGAAAGTTTGCAGAACTTTTAAGTTTGAAAAATGATACCTAGGGAAGCTAGCTGGTGATGTTATTGGGTTAAACAGAGCAAGTTTCATCTCCATAAACCCCTTTGAAAGATGGGATTAGCTTTCTCATGCAAACCCTTCTATTTTTTTTATACCAAGTAAAGTATCATCTTGAAATCCTCTCTTCATTACAATCCCATACCCAAGTGTGCATGCACATAAGTATATCCACACAATTTATGCAGGCATACATTTTTCTGCGTGGAGAGAAAAGAAACTGTCACGGTCCTCCCGTTGTTCATCGATTTGCTCGAGCGGGCCCAGTAACATCTCCATTGGAGACTTG
Source organism: Sorex fumeus (assembly GCF_029834395.1). Classification (NCBI taxonomy): domain Eukaryota; kingdom Metazoa; phylum Chordata; class Mammalia; order Eulipotyphla; family Soricidae; genus Sorex; species Sorex fumeus. The sequence goes on along the minus strand of NW_026606085.1, from coordinate 9,179,434 downwards.
TTGTTACTGGGTTTGGCATATCGAATACATCATGGGGTAGCTTGCCAGGCTCTGCCATGTGGGCAAGATACTCTCGGTAGCTTGCCGGGCTCTCCGAGGTGGTGGAGGAATCAAACTCGAGTCGGCCATGTTGGCTGAGTGCAAGGCAAATTCCCTACTGCTGTGCTATCGCTCCAGCCCGGAGAGAAAAGGAAAGGAAAAGCTAATATAAGACTATTGAACAACAATCTTCCAGCAGCCAGAGTGATAGAACAGAGGGTAAGGTGCTTGCTGTGCGTGCAGCCCATCCAAGTTTGATCCCTGGTATCTATTATGGTCCCTCCCTTGCAGAGTCAGAAATGATTGCTGAGTGCAGATCCAGGAGTGATCCCTGGATATCACTGGGTGTGTCCCCAAACAAAGCAAAACAAAAACACCCAAAGTGTATAATAGTCTTCCACTTTTATGTGGGATGGAGTTTAAGTCACAACTGACCATTTGCAGGGACTGTTTGTGGCTCAGTAATCAATGGTGACTCCTGGTTGTGCTCAGGTGACCCATAGGTCATGCCAAAAATTAAAGCCTCATGCAAGGCAAGTACCTGACCTCTTGTACTCTCTCCAGACCTTGCAATCATCTTCCATTTCTTTGGGAGCTAGCCATTTATACTTTCTAGGATGTATAATTACACAATTTAAATCCCTTTTTGTTTGTATTTTATATAAAGGATGCCAGTGTACTTATATAAAGAAGTTTTAATGAAAAATTGATTCAAAAGACTGATATGTCCCAAGAGTTCCAGAAGTTTCAGTGTGATTTTTCAAGTCTCTAATGATACAGGAAAACAATCATTATCCATTTTCCAAGTTGGATAGTTAGTGGTGCATGCACAGGGTCTAGGTTCATGTCCTGTGTCCATATACAAAAGGTCCAGACTTTTGATATTTTACAGATTGAAACTAGTTGCCTAGCATCTGAGAATACTGTCACAGAAAGATTAATACCAAACTTTTTTTATTCTAATTGCTGTCATAAATAACCACTGCTCTCTCCTTATGTCCCTTTCTACAACCACCACAGCTCATCACTCTGTTCCTCCTCCATACAGAGACACATATTGCCATACTTGCCTATATGAAATTATCAACTCCACCAACTTGCTTCTCTAGTATTTGCAATCACTACACTTCATAAAAACCCTTAGATAGGGGTACATCAAAAATCTTCTCAGACGTGGGATCCATATTGGCCATATTTGTCATCAAGCAGAACAAAGATCACTAATTCTTCCAGACCCCATGGGATAACCTGTACCCAGTGGAATAAACTATGAAAGTAATCAAAGTCATTGTGTGGTGTGTTATATATCTGAGAAAATGAAAAGAGAAATAAAACATGAGTCTTTCCTAATTGTCTTTAGTATAATCTTTACTTTTGCAAATAGTGTTGAAGCTGCAGATTTTGTTTGTAAAATTATCCTTTTGTTATATATTTGACATCATATGCATTTGCTCTCAGTCAGGACATCAACTTGCCCCAGTTTTCTGTTCAACATTTAGTGACCAAGAATTTATGTTGGTGTGAATCTTAGTACTTTTTAGTACTATCCCCAGTTGTCTTGCTGTGAGCCACATATACTTGACCCCTGATATCTAGAAACTTGACTACAGAGGTAGTGTACCTCATTCTGTTTCCTGTCATTTATCTGTAAATCATTCTAGACCACAGAATATCATTTTCTTCCCTCTTCCATAGGAGTGGCATAAAGAGATTTTCTTGAAAAGGTGGCAGTAAAAACATTGATTTCAAAGGAACAATTGTTAAATTGTCCTGTGGAAGATTTCTTTTCTTGGGAGAATTTTACTCTGCTGAAGCTGAAAACAAAATCTTGACAATGCATCATAAAGAAAAGTGCCTCATCTTAACATCTGTTATTGATCCATATACTATGGAAGTGGGGAAAGCGACATTATTTTTCAAAGCCACAGCTTAAAAACACATACCACATCCCATAGGAAACACTGCATCATGTTCTGTCTCCCTGATTACTGGGTGACTCTTCTGTGCGCTATTCCCATTTTGAGGTCAACCCTTTCTGGACAATGGGATGCAGAAATGGCTAGTGGATTAAGAGAATGCCAACCTAGTGCCTGCTACCTTTAGAACATTTTAAAATTAATTCTTTGGTAAACAGCAGTATTTTACAGGAATGAGAAACATCAATTGTGTCTTCAGTAAGATCTTGAATGGTATTGCTATCAGAAACATGACAGGCAAGGAAAATCTCTGCCACAATAAGTGTACATTGGAGCAAAAACAAGTTTTCCTCCTGTACACTTTGGAAGGTGTCCAATAAAATTGGACTGACAGCAGTAACTAGTGCCGGGTTGGACACTGAGCATTGGAATATGCTGCTGATAACTGGACAGTCAAAGTGACAGGGACCATTATTTTCTTGATATATTAGACCTGCAATCATTTGGGCATGTCTCTTGATAACATTTAAACTTATGAAGGACAATGGTACACAAGTATACAGTAATACAGTAAACAGTAGTAGTAGACAGTGCAAAGTTTAAAATCTCCTGAGATATTCTTTCCAATGGAAGCAGAAAATGCAGTTGAAGGAAAGCATCCTACTTCTAAATCTCCCAAAAGTGCATCACATCAGTGAACTTTAAAAACTTTAAATTATTTTCAGAATTCTCTCCGCAAATGAATATATAAAATAAATTTACATTTTTTGTGCATGTGTGTATCCTGAACTAAAAGAAGTTACATTAGAAAATAGTATAAATGGGTGCTGAATAGTATCAACTTGCTGGAGCGATAGCACAGCGGTAGGGCATTTGCCTTGCACGCAGCCAACATGGCCGACCCAAGTTTGATTCCTCCGCCCCTGTCGGAGAGCCAGGCAAGCTACCGAGAGTATCTCGCCCGCACGGCAGAGCCTGGCAAGCTCCCCATGATGTATTTGATATGCCAAACACAGTAACAACAAAGTCTCCAATGGAGATGTTACTGGGCCCGCTCGAGCAAATCGAGCAAATCGAGCTCGAATAGTATCAACTTATGATATCCACTGTTCGAGATGTCAAAAATAATGACCTGCTTTTATCTTTCCCAGGAAAGTAGTTAATGTCAGCATATATTTTATTGAATGAAATGCAAACAGATACTCAGAATTATGGAACAAGTGAACCAACATAGGAGAAATGATAAGAGAATCCCCATGATGATACTGAAGGAAGAGGTCATTGAGCTGAGAGATTTATAATTATGTTTACATAGGAAAAAAACCTTGAGAAAGGTTTTCTTAACACTATTTTTCTTGAGAATACAAAAAGTAGTATAAAAAAGAAAGTATATCTATACTGTAGAACGTAGTTCATCTGTGAGTAGAATTTACATTCTCATTATAATATGAATCTAGATATTGATTTGACAGAAACTTTTCATATAAATATTATGGGTGCTTGGTTGAAGGGAATTGTTTATTCTGTAGGTGATATCATCTTGGATGATATAAATAAGAGATATTTCAAGATACTCTTTGCCTACATACCAGTCCAAATACACACTCTGAAACACTCATACATACACACACATACACACACACACACACACACACACACACACACACAGCAGTGATACTCTGCTCTGGATTGGCCTTATATTTATTATTGTGGTGAGGCCCTTAAATGTTTGTTATTTTATTGTTATTGGTTCAAAGTAGCCTGGTCTGGTGACTTAGTGTTTCAGATGCTGTGAAGAGCGGGTTTTCTCAGATGAAGATGCATTTATGTTCAGGAAGCAACAGGAAAACCACCGTGTCAGAAGGAAATGAGAAGGAAAAGTAGAAGGCAGCTTTCCCTCCCAAGGGTCAACAAAAACGAGAGCAAGATAACTAATCTGAGATATTGCAAAAGAGAGATGAATGAACAATGCTGGATTTACTGAGAAAATAGTATTAGCACTTACTGAAATGAAGAGCAGTCCTAGAGGAAACAGAAGATACAATCAGATGCCTTGACATGAGAAATTGGATGAACAGGGCTGTGACTGAGTGAGGTTGGGCCCACTGATACAGGAGGTGATTGAAGAACAGGAATCAGTAGTCACTCCCCAAATCCCCCCAAATCAGACACTCTTGTCCAGGTAAAGATGTTACAATGCTCACTGAAAATACGGGTCTCAAATTCGAGTAGGTAGACTTGGAAGAAAATTTGAATCACTATGGAAATTATGTTTAGAAATAGGAACATGTAAGTCAGCTTATCTAGGGAGCATATCTGAATACATACATATGTGTGTTTATGTGTATGTATGCGTGTATATATATGTATATGTATATTGATATGTATCAGCTGTCAGATTTTCCATTGCTTAGCTTTCAGTAAAAGGAGAAAATGCAGCAACGATTAAACTGAAGTGTTGCTGATGAAATTTTTAAAAAAAATAAGAGAAACTTCTATTTGACCTAAAGTGAATAAAAGAGAAGCTTTTTAAAAAGTGTTTGAAACTAGATAACAAATGAAATAAGATGTAGATTTCTCACTTAAAAAAAATTCGCTGGAGTGATAGCACAGAGGGCAGGGCATTTGCCTTGCACGTGGCCGACCTGGGTTTGATTTCTCTGTCCCTCTCGGAGAGCCCAGCAAGCTACCGAGGGTATCCCGCCCACATGCATAGCCTGTCAAGCTCCCCATGGTGTATGCGATATGCCAAAAACAATAACAACAAGTCTCACAATAGAGACGTTATTGGTGCCCACTCAAGCAAATCAATGAACAATGGGAGGACAGTGCTACAGTGCTACAGTGCAGATTTTAAAACCATGAAGTACCTTTTTGTTGTTGTTGTTGTTGTTCATTTTGGGGCAACACTCAGAAGTGCTCAGGAATTACTCCTGGCTTTGTGCTCAAGAGTTACTGCTGGTGGTGTTCAGGGGACCGTATGGGATGCTGGAGATTGAACCTGGGTCCGCCACGTGTAAGGCAAGCGACCTCCCTGCTGTTCTATGGTCTGGCCCCTGCTGATAGCTGTGGGTGTTCTCTTTTCCAGGTGCTAGGCTCATTAGAAACAATTAGCTTCACTTTTCCACCAAAAAAACTCATTTCCTGTGTTATCACTGAAGTTAAAATATGGTCAGTTGGTTGAAAGGGTTAGAGGAAATTCAGGTATAATTTCTTGTAATGGGTTAAGTCTAGAGGTCAAGCATTTTTTTAAGAAATCACAAAGACTGAAGTGAAAGTCCAAAGAAGATTCCCAAGCATCTCTAATTCAAACACATCATGATTGAAATAGTGACATAATGATGTAAAGCATTGTAGATGGGTAGTTTGGAGGCAGTTTTTGGCAGTAGATGTCAGTGATAAAGCAGACAGAAATTTGATTTTATAGATTTTGGATGTTCCCTCTGAGAAGAATGCATCTATATGTGAACAAGCTATTGACTTTCTTAATATAACACATAATACAAAAATGATAGTAATACAGGAATAAAATATAATTTACAAGTTAATATGGCTTGAGTGTGGAGGCTCATGAAAACATCATGACTGAAAAAAGACACCTCAGCTGAAAGTTTCTACTCTAAAGAAACTGAGTGTTTCTTCCACATCACTTCTCAGAGAGAACATTTGAACTTCCTGGACAAGAACAGGCTGCCTTGGCCTAAGAGAACCTTGTTAGAGTCTCCCCTGCTGGGACCAAAGGATGTTAAATGATTAACTTACTTCTTTCTTCTTTGTCATAAAATTTAAGTCAGTCAGCAGTGGAATTCATTCACTATTTTCACAATTGTTTGACGCTATGTTCTCGATTTCTATCTGCTGAATTTTGCACATATTGAGACTTGAAATAAGAATAGTTCCTGCTAGCTTGAATCTTTTAAAGCATAAATAAGACCTAGAGACAAGAATTAGACCTAGGTTAGAATATGAGGAATAAGTTATCATTATGTCTGCTTCACTTGAGTGAGTCCATCCCCCCCCCCCAAAAAAACAGTCATTGGTTAATATCTTTATATAAACCTCAGTGAATTATAACAACCTTCCAAGATAATTACCAGATTAGAAATGAGAAACAAAGGCTCTGGGTTAAAGGAGCTCATTTAGCCAAGACATGAAAATGTTTCCAAAAGGTGGAAATGATGACTTCCAAAGCTGCTGGAAGTTCAAGTAGGATTAAGACACATCAGGGATTGAATTTGAAGTTGCGAAGTGTGACCGGTCAGCTTAAACATTGATGTTGTTTCTAATAGAGTCCTTGGGGCTCTTGGTAGGGATGAGTTGGGACAGCATCCGCAGCTCATGATCTGAGGGCAGTTCAGCTGAAGCCCTGTGGGCACCCTTGGCCGCATTCTGCTCCCCAGTGCTGCTTGGCCTCAGCACTAAGTGTGCTGCTATTTCACATTTGAACAGCTTTCATGTAACTCCCATTATATTTCCTGATTTAATTCTTCACTGTACTGTCCTCCCGTTGTTCATCGATTTGTTCGAGTGGGCCCAGTAACATCTCCATTGTGAGACTTGTTGTTACTGTGTTTGGCATATCAAATATGTCACAGGAAACTTGCCAGGCTTTGCCGTGCGGTTGAGATACTCTCAGTAGCTTGCCGGGCTCTCCGAGAAGGGCACAGGAATCTAACTTGGGATGGACGTATGGGCCACGTGCAAGGCAAACACCCTACCCGCTGTGCTATCGCTCCAGCCTGATTTAATTATAAACAATGAAACCTGGAATGAGGGAACATTTTTTTCATGGTTATCCTTACAGTGAGCTTTATACATTGATTTATGCCTGTTATTTTCACCTAGGCTGGGTTGTTTGAAACAGAGAAAAGTCAAGGTGAATCTATTGAATTAGTTGGATGGGTGGGCTTGTCCTGTCAGCTCTTCTTGAATATTGTGGGTGTGAGAAGGTGACGGGCTGGAGCAATAGCTCAGCAGGTAGGGCATTTGCCTTGCAAGTGTCCAACATGGCCGAGCGGAGTTCAATTCCTCTGCCCCTCTCAGAGAGCCTGGCAAGCTACTGAGAGTATCTCCCCTGTATGACAAAGCCTGGCAAGCTCCCCAAGGCGTATTCAATATGCCAAACACAGTAACAACAAAGTTTCACAATAGAGACATTACTGGGCCCTCTCGAGAAAATCAATGAACAACGGGAGGACAGTGACAGTGACAGTGAGAGGAAGGTGACAACTGTGGCCGCACCTCTCTGATGCGGGTGCCCTCTGTGGAAAGGGAAAATGAACCCATCCCTGTAGGAAGGAGAATTCACAGATCCAGAGAGTGTCATTCGCACCAAACATCTGCGCCTATGTAGTACGGGGAATAAGGATGCAGACACTTCTCCGGTCACAACTAAAACACAGAGCAGTAAAGTGTAGACAGTACTCATGCGTGAGTTCTTTAACATGTGATTCTTTTCATTAAAGTCTCAGAAGCCCAGACCAGAAGTATCAGAGTCTCAAACTAAAGTGATTTATTTATTATTTTTAGCCAAATTTGTTATGCTCTAATCTCCAGTAAGCTTTAAGCTAAATTGTGAAAGAAAAAGAAATGGTTAAAAGAGCCCTTACTGTGACTATGCAAAAATAGGCCTGGAAATTGTGTAGAATTTTCTGTCAGTCAAGGAAGAGGATTTCAGTTCTTTATTTGTTCCAATAAGTTAACCCGATAGTTAAAATGGTGAAAGTTATTAACCATTTTAATCAGAGATAATTTGTATTTTGGAGAATATATCAGAAGTTTCACAGTAAGTTATTCTGTATAGTTAAAAGTGAAATGGGTGCGTATATGCTGCCAGAGCCCATGTGCTGCTTGTGACCATGTGGCTGAGCACACGTGTTGCCTGAGAACATGTGTTGCCTGCATCTCTCCCCTTGAGATGTGTACTTTTATGCTTTCATGTCTAACATTGGGATGTGTGTAAGGACTCTCTCCACCCTTGGTTCTCCACCCGGGTTCTCTCATGAGCACACGTTACTCTCTACTCTCTCCCACTTTCTCTTCCTCCTTCCCTTCAAAAACTCCAAATAAAATCTATTTTACTTCAAAAAATAAAAAAATAAAAATAAAAAGTGAAATTATAAAATTCAAATTATGTTAAATAACAAGTGATAATAGTTTCATGGTTTTTAATTAAGAACATTTCTGAGAACTATTTTTTGACCCATCCCATGGGGATGGCTGCTTTTTTTTTAAAATCTGATTCAGTTAAAAGCAGTGGGCTAATTTGCCCCTAGAGAACAAGTTTAAAGCAAAAATATAAAATATGTAACTGGAAGTAGTTTGTATCTTTAATATCTCATGGAGGCTATTAATCATGCTATTTGATAATGTAAAATATCACAGGTAAGTTTTTTCTTCAGGAAGCCTCCAGAATTGTTTCATGACATTTGAGTCTCTGTTGATAATTTCTGAATAAAACAAATTTTTGTGCTTCTTTGGCTGTAGAATATGTCCCAGAGTGCCCATCCACTCTATTCACTGAGATCCTGCTTTCTTGCCACTCAAACCCGTGTCTTCTCTAATCCTCCTGCAACTTCTAGATCCTGTCACCGGAGAATGTCCATTGCAGAGGGCTTGCTCAGTTTCACTCATCCGTTCTCATCTTTCCCACCACCTATATGTCTTCTTTGAGGAAGTTTCTGTTCATTTCTAAGTCCCGCCCCCACCCTCCGCACACACATCATTTTTAAAATGGGGTTGGTTGTTTGATTTTTGTAAATTTCTACCTGAACTTTATAATGACTATTAGCCATTGAACAGATGAGTGGTAGGAAATATTTTTTCCATCTATGGGGTATCTTTTTATTCTGGCCATTGTTTCTTTCACAATACAGAATTTTCCTTGTTTGATTTATTTTAAACCACTAAGATCTGAACCAGTATATGATTGTACCAATGGATGATTAAATTCTCCTTCTCTGAGGTGGCAAAATGGCTTTCATAGCTTGCTCCCATTTCCCTTTTAGCCACAGTTTTTCTCTTCCCCATAACGCTTGGATCCAGATGGCAGTAATCACTCTGGCCATGGCCAGCCTCAGTAGAGCAGAGAGAAAGAGGAACTTGGTGAAAAGCTTTGTGGGATAAGTGCTCTTCCTTACACCCAAGATCCCGAGTCTGTGGTCCCTGTAAATTCAGTGTAGATTCTGCCACGTAGATTTCTGCTGAGGCAAGTGTGTAGAGGTCTGAGTTTTGTAAGTTTAAAAGAGTTAAGTTCTTCAGTGGAGTGAGCTTTGTACCAAGTTCTCGAGGGCTGCTTGGAAAGAAACAGGACATACCCCGCGTTTAAACTGCACAACTGCAGTTTCCATGTTTGAAGTTCAGAAGGTCAAGGTCATGGTATCAGAGGGTCTGGAGTCTTCTGTGCCCTCTCCTCCTCAGGGTCCTGCTGCATGTGTTCCCTTGACTCTGTGCCTGTCTGTACTATTTTTCTAAACTTCCTCTTAGAGTCCTGGGTCATAGGGCATAGGGCAGAAGGTGAAAGCTCAGGTTTCTTTCTTGTTTTTAACCATTAGATCTCACTCCTGTGGTTCTGTGTATTTTCTTGCCCTCTTTTATGCAATGGGATGTATAGCCCTGATCTGAAGCATGGACCTTATCTGTCTCACTTATCAATTATTTGTACCTCATGATGGATTTGTGACAGAGCAATCAATCGAGCATTTGCAGGGAACTGTGTTTGTTCTAAAAGGAACATTCACTCAAACATGGCAGCTAGAAACAGTACACTAGCTTCTCTTTCTGGATAGTCACTGCAGGACTTTTCATACAATTGAGATTCTGTGAAAATTTTCTAATTGATTGCTTTAGAGGTATGTACAGAAAACACACTGTTTAAAGACAAAGTTGTACACTGGTAGCCTGCTTGTATTTAGTATGACCATAAGAACATAAATGTATTTGATATGAAAATGATAATAGGAATATAAACCTAAAAGAACACTTTTACTACTTTCCTGTTAGAGGTAAACTATGCATCATCTTATCCTTAATCACTTAATCACTTAACTTCCCGTTAGTCTTCGATTTGCTTGAGCGGGCGCCAGTAACGTCTCCATTTGTCCCTGTCGCGTGCTAGTGTAGCCCAATGGCATCTGTTATCCTACTTGGTTCAATTTAGGTTTTTGAAGTGCTTTGAGAGGTTAAAGAATCTTGGCTTCAGATCTGGGGCTGGCTGTGAATTGTGAGCCTTTAATAATTAGCTTTTTGTGTAAGACATAGATATGTTCGTCTTTGAAAAGAGAGAAAAGAGCAACAAACTTAGAGGAGTCAAATGTAAATATAACAGTAGATGGAGTATAGAATAAAGTAATGCATATCTAGAAAAGATAAAACTACAGAAGTTGCTGAACATAAATTATTCTTTAAAAGTCTTGTTATTAAAATTGTTTTCTATCTGTGGGACAGATGGTATTAGGGTTAATGTGCCTGAATTGCATGCGGTCAAGGTGACGTGATCCCTGGCACCACATGGTCTTCGAGTCCAGAGTAGCCCCAATAATTGCTGGCAGTAGGATCAGCCCCCTAAAATTGCTTTATAAATAACTTGGCATGTAATATGGAACCTTAGGACAATGTTATATGACAAAATGAATGAAATTATCCCCATTTCCTTAATAGAACTCCTGAAGCATTTTCTATTCACCGGGAAATGTTGCCTTGATATGCTAAGTAGAGAAGCAATGTGTTTAAGAGTCATTAATCTCAATTAGTTTATTTTCCACCAGAAAGTTGTTCAAATGACCTTACCTATGCAAATTAGGCCTAATTACTCCCACTGAAGGAGCTAAGTTCAATTATCTGATATCTTGGAGTTCAGCCAGTGTATTTTGTCCCAAATATTTCAAACCTTCAGGAACTCATTTAACATCTCTTTTAATAAAATGCCCTTTATGGCACCCAGGATCTATAGAACTGGTGATATAACTTAATTTGTAATTTGCTGTGTTTTGCCTTATCAACATCTCCTAATCCTGGCTTCTCTTGAAGCTGAATTGGTGTAATCAGAGCTCTTGCCCATGTGGGAACTCTGCCTTCCTTCAAAACTAGAATTCATAATTAAATGAAATTCAGGAGTGTGAGGGTCATAGAAAAGAAAAAAAACTAGTGTTCAAATTTCTAAAACACATTACATTTCTGGTATCTCACTGGCAAAAGTTTTAAAATGTGCTCTGGTACTATGTTCTTTGGGTGTTAGACAATTCTGTGTGTGTATATGTGTGTGTGTGTGTGTGTGTGTGAGAGAGAGAGAGAGAGAGAGAGAGAGAGAGAGAGAGAATGAGTGTGGTGTGTGTGTGTGAGAGAGAATGTGTGTGAGAGTGTGTGAAGTATGTGTGTGTGTGAGAGAGATTTGTTTGTACTGGAGGAATAGAGAAATAAAACCTAAGATTCTAGGTGCCCAAATTAGATACTCATGATTTGGCACCCAGCTCTATTAGATGAATATACATATATAGTATGAATCTAAAATGTTAGCCTTTGTTTCACCTGGCTAACATAGGGACAAAGATAGTGCCCAGAGCTCAGTCAGAATTCAGAGTGGAAGTTCATAAAAAATAATTATGCCAGTGTTTATAGAAGAAGATTCAAATAGCATAAGCCATTATCATTGCTGTTTATTGATAAGCTGTGAGGGTCAGTGAGAGCTTAACTTTGTTTTATGAAGCACAACCCAGAAAAAAAACCTTTGCTGAGAATAACTTTGAGTTCCTCAAATGCTGCATTCAAGTGGTATCAAATCTTTCAGGACCATTTAATGCCTTTAAAAACCCAGAGCAAAAGGAGCAAAAATAAACAAACACCCCCAATCCCTTGAAGCAGCAATTCTGGCATTGATCTTGTGAAATATTGACTATTGCAGTGTTGCCAAGTCAATAGATAATTTTGCATGACAAGACTTTGGCCTCTTCAACATTTTTCTTCTAAATCCAGCAACTGCTCAAGGATTATATAGGAGATGCCAAAATGTTTTATAAACAGCTTGCATTTCACTGCCCTAAAAATAATTCTGTCACTGGGATTAGTTCCGGTGAAACATGATTCTGGAGAAGTTGTACTTTCTTGGATAAAACTGAGATTACAGTAAAAACTCTTACATCTCTGCCATGCATTTGCATTATCCTCTTAAATTGTCCACTGGGATATTAAAAATCAAATATAATCATTTTTTGATAGTTAAAAAACAAAGCTCATCATGACTTTAATGTCTTTTATACTCAGGAAAAAAATGCCCATAGCAAAGCTGCACAGAGCCAAACCCTGTAGCCTTGAGAAGGTGTAGCAGACACCAAGGCAGGTGCAACAGTTTCAACTGTACTAGAGATTCCATCAAAAATTTCCAGATTCCACAGAGGCAGGATGGGATAGGGGGTTGGGGGGTGGGAGGGATACTGGGATTAGTGGTGGTGGAGAATGGGCACTAGTGGAGGGATGGGCACTCGATCATTGTATAACTGAAACCCAAGCACAAAACTTTGTAAGTCTACAACTGTACCTCATGGTATTTCACTAATAAAAATTAAAAAAAAATTTCCAGACTCAGGGTGAGAGAGAGAGAGCTTGATGGATATGGACTTGCCTAGCATACTTTTCATGAAGGAAGTCTCAATTTGATCCCCAGCATGGCAAAAATATAATTGCCAAAACAGCGAAGGTCAAGACCATGTAAACTAGTATCTGTGACAATTTTATATTCTTTCCAGCTGGCATAAATGTCATTTTCATCACCAGGGAGTTGTGTTTGTAATGTATTTTAAGTCCCGGTTTGCAGAAGTTTAGGGCCTCCTAAACAATGCTGCTGGGACATGTGACCATACTCTAGTGCCTGGCGGGAGGAGGGCTCCTAGTGCTACACCCAGAGTTTCTGGGGTGCCATACAGTCATGTGGTACAGTTCAGGGGGATCCACATGCAAGGCCTGCACATCTGGTCCCTAACAATTTCCAAGCCCAGCCCAAGAGCAAAGTTTAGGGTGTTTGCCTAAGCTTATTTAATAAGTTGGATTGAGATTTTATGAGACAGCTGAATCAAGCCTGCTAAGAAAGAAGAGAAGTTAGACTAGAGAGAGAGAGAGTACAGCAGCTACAGCATCGCAACCCCAGGCATCACATATGGTCTTCTGAGCCCTACCAGGAAACATCCCTGAGCACAGAGCCAGGAGTAAGTCCTGAGTACCACTGGGTATGGCTCCCAAACCAAAGGAAAAAAACAAAGAAAGGAAGCAGAATGACAGAATTATGAAGAAAAATCTAGAAGAGAGAGATAGGGAGTGAAGGACAATTGATGCACAGGGGAAATAGATCTCATTTTAGATTTTAGCTGAAATTACATGCATTTTCTCTGAAAGTCTTTAGGAAGGTTTTCAAAAACAATGACGTCTAAGTGTGAGCTGAAGTTGTTTTGCCTGTCAAATAGTTGAGAATGCTGATGTTCTACCCAGAAAGTACAGGGCTCATACATGGTAAATCCATTGCATTCACTTCATTGTTTTGTTTAAGTATTAATTTGTAGCAGGGTCTCCTGTCCCCACACCTGGCTGTCCTCACTGGGGCTCCTTGGAGGGGGGGTGGGTTGAGTTTCCCTCCCTGCCTCGAACAGAGCCCCGACAACCAAAGACCTCCAGAACCAGCTTCAGCCACGCTGAGACCACTCTCCACACGTCCGGACAAGCCTCATGCATGAAGGAACCAGCAGAGGAACCCAGGCATGCAGGTCCCAGGGCTGAGGTCTCCAAGCCTGTTCAGTGGAGAAGGACTGGGCCTTCTCCACCCAGATCCCCCATCTTCCAGTAGGTAGGCGTTACACCCACCAGCTGCTGCTGGTGCCAGATGGTCCCATCAATGGCCAAGACCCAGAGACTATAAAACCCAGCTCCCAGAAGTGCACGGCCGCATTTGCAGCCGCATGACATCTTATTATCTTGTTTTTACTTTGGAGAACCCGGCAGGCTACTGAAAGTATCCTGCCCGCATGGCAGAGTCTGGCAAACTTCCCGTGTCATACTCAATATGCCAAATACTAGTAACAATGATAGGTCTCATTCTCCTAGCCCTGAAAGAATATTGAATATGGTTCTTTTAAAATCTCAGGGCTAGGAAGAAGATGTTACTTGTGCCTACTCAAGGCAACCAACAAACAACAGGTTGATCGTGATCGTGATAATGATTAATTTGTAGCTAATGAATTATTTTTAAATGTGAAATTTCCACTGGAATAGAAGTAGAATAAGAATTCTACTTAGAAGTAGAATAAGTAGAAAAAGAAGACCAGATGCTGAGAACTATCTCTTCCTTTTAGTAAATTTGATTCAATTAAATATTCTTTGAGCCTTACTTTCAAAGGTATAGAAATTCACACACATTTATTAGATTATTGCAAACATGAAATTAAACTAGTACATAAATACAATATAAAATCATGATTAATTAATCAAGGATAATCAACTTAAAATCATCTTAGTTGTTGATACAAAATCAATTAAAGTAATTTTGAATACTTTTAAAGTGTCTTATCTATAGTGTATTCACTAAGTAAATTGTAAATTAAAAAGCCTTTGCAAATTAATAGTTGTTATGTATTCATCTTGATATTTAAAGGAAAAACTGAAAAATGAATAGGAAGAATTTTATCTATTTTTATAATTTAAAAATTAAAGTTCTGTTCTGTATGTAGTAGTAAGAGATCATAAATAGGGGTATAAAATCTGGATGTATTCTCTTTCTCTGCTTTACGAGTGGTATTTAATATGCCCCTATTTTGTATAGGTTTAGAAGAATACTGCTACAGGAAACTTCTCTAGTAATAAAAATATTTCATGTATCGATTATGGTGCAGCATATAACACTGTCTCTGTGAGGTTTGTCAAATTGTGCACATAAAATTGTAAAATTTTATTTTTATCAAGCTACACTTCGTTCACCATGGACGATTTATTTTAAGATGAAAGTATCCTCAACATCTTTCTCTAAAAGAGAAGCACAGTGTTCAGTCCCTGGATCAATTTCTGGTTAAAATGTTAATTATTTTCTTGTTCCAATCCTACCTGTTTTGTTAGCAAATACATATTTACTTTAAAAAAGGCATGAGTGTATGACAGGTTGACATTCCCCCTTGGCCCTTTGGCTAGTTTGCACTTTGGTTGAACTTTCACTGTATCACTGTCAGCCAGTTGTTCATCAAACTTTGTGCCAATTTAAAAAAGCCCTATTTTTCCTTCTTCCTGGCATGATTTGGTTCTGCTAGTGAATTAATGCTGGTGACTTTCTTCATATTTCATGCAATATGTGGCATGTATATAGAACACTGTAGATGTGATGTGTCCAGAGTTCAGATGATTTGATCCTCATTGAAAATGTTGTTTTTATAAAAAACATATTTGTGCGATGGTTTTCATTTGTTTTGGGGCACACTCAGCAGTGTTCAGGGCTCATTCCTGAGGGCTTAGGGGTTGTTTGGTGCTGCAGAACAGACCCTCGACTGCCACATGTGTGGCTGTGCTTTCCAGGCTGTGCTCTCTTGGGCCCCCAGTAATTTATCTTATTTTGTTCAGACATGTGGTTTCCGGATATGTTGCATTGTTTAGACAGGCTTTGCTGTACAGATAGCTTAGCTGGGCTCCTAGGCAGCCTGTCAATGTCTTCAGCTGGAAGTCCTGAGAGATCTGAAACTTTGTATGTGGTTTCCTGATTGGTAGAAGCTTATCATCTTACAGAACTTTCCATCCACCTCTGACCTCCGGACTTCAGCTCCCCGCCGCCTTGGGCCAGGCCTTGGGGAGTATTGTCCTAGTTCCTCAGGGCTCATCATTACCCCCCACCCCCACCCCATCTATCACACAAATTGTTTCCTCTGCAGGTCTCTGCTACTCCAAGCTGCTCCTTCAGGGCCATCCCATGTCCAGCAGACATCCAGTTTCCTACTCAGCACTGCTGCCTTTCTGCAGTGGTCCCTGCCTTTCGTAAGCAGAGAAAGACCACAGATGTGTTCAGTCATTTTGTTTCTCTAAACAATGACAGTCGTTTTCATACTTCTGGTGCTCTGAATAGTGTCTTTCTACATTTGGTCTAAATTTGTCTCGTATATTTTGTTTTTAAATCGAATGTGGTAAGACAACCTTTTCTCTACCCTGTACTTTGCCAGGGTTGAGCCGTTGTCTATGAATTCTTGTAAATTCTCATCACTGCCCATTTACCCATCCAGGAAACTGGGGAGTCAGGCTTATTGCTCTGACTCATTCCCACAGGGAAAATTTTTCTTCTTTCTGCCATTCAGATAGAATCTTGTATGACTTAAGATATGCAGCATATTCAGTTGACCCACAGAAGAAAACAAGGACCAAGATTGTAGTGTTTTGGTCCTAAAGGGAATTCTCCATAATGTAGAGAGATGATCATGACAAAATCCAAAAGGAGTCCATAACTAAAACAGTAAATCACCAATTCACACAATTGATTGTATCTTGTAAAACTGCTGTGTATATACAATATATATGTTATACAATATATATTATACCATATATGTATATTATATATTATGCTTCACACATACTATGGACTGGAGTCATAGAACAGCGGGTAGGGCATTTTCCTTGCACACGGCCAACTGGGGTTCGATTCCTCCGTCCTTTTTGGAGAGTCCAGCAAGCTACTGAAAGTATTCTTCCCACATGACAGAGCCTGGCAAGCTACCGTGGCATATTCAGTATGCCAAAAACAGTAACAGCAAGTCTCACAAAGGAGACGTTAATGGTGCCTGCTTGAGCAAAATTGGTGAACAACGGGAGGACAGTGCTACAGTGCTACACATACTATAAATTATAGTATTGCCATATATTACTGTATTGTACATGTTATACATTATAACAATATGCATTCATAATACATAATACATATTCCACACATGTAGCTTCCACTTCACCTTGGAGTGTGGATTACACTTTTGATGACATAACCAACTGGAAGGGTTGGTGGTTCTTGGTCACAGTCTCGGATGACCATTTTGGGCTATGTGATTACGTGATTGTTTGGGCATGCTGTTGTTTAGTATAAGGCATTTGTTTGCAAGTTAATAAAAGTTCCTCGTAGAAGAGCACTCGTTTCCGCAGACAGTCCCATTTTCCTGCCATAACCTCGTCTGTAAAGATACTGGCCCCACAGCTGGATGTGGGCAGACTCAAACCTGGCAGCTTTGCATTTGGACAGTAAAGACGTGTCCAGCCACTGGACAGGGCCACTGCAGGGTGGGGGTGGGAGGCAAAGTCCATGGCCTGTTCTTGCTGCTGTGTCTTTTCCTTTCTGCGTGTTTGCGGTCACTTCCATGACTTTGCAGTGACAAAGCTGAGTCATACCAACTGAGACTATTTGTAGATATGCTTTTGATATTTCCTAGATGCCCGAGAAAACCATTGCCACTTGAGTTAGCAGCAGCTGCACACACTCCTCCTAACTTTATATTTACACTGGAGCTTCTGTACATTGTTGGTATTTGGAGGGGACGCTGTTGGCATTTGGAGGGCAGGTGGATGATGGGTGCAGTCAGCAGCATGGCTTTACCTTCACAGCACTTCTGCACTCTCTGGAATGATGGTGGAGCCTAGGACTATGTGTGGCCTGGGCCTGCCTTTCCACCAACTCCCTGATGGGACTCTGCGATCCAGATCCAGAAGGCACGTTCTGAGAGTCACTCCCAGCGGGACACTGCCAGGTGCATGGCCGTCCTCAATGAGAGGGTAACATTGAGTAAAATTGAGTAGTTTTGCTGTCTATTGTGTCTGGCTGTTTTTACAGATAGTGAATTCTGGGTTGTCTTCCCTGTAATTAGAAAGTTTAATCATGCACATGCCAAGCTGTGGCCCTGTGAGGGAAGCTTCTGTTTGTTGAGACATAATTAATCTGGGTGGGTCAGGAGAAGGAATTTAGCATATCCTTCTAGCCAGACCTGTCAATATTCAAATTCTCCTGTCAGCTTTATCAGCAATAAATTTGCTATAATTCTACTGTCATATTTCTCTACTAATTACAAATTTGGAAGGGGCTTACATGAGTTTTTGAATAATATCTAACAACCTAACATTTATAATCGAGTCCCAGAAGTTTGAAAAAATGGACCAGAATTTATATTTAAAGATGTAATTGCCAGGAATTTTCTGTAATTACTAAAAGGAAGTAAAATTACAAATTGAAGTCCTCGTAGCATATATAAATATACCCTATGATGCACCAGATCTTCTCCTAGGAATAGACATAAAGCATGGTAGAAGTTTGACTTAAGTCATAAATGAGTGTGAGAAGCATTTTCTTTATGGGCAAAACAAATGACCAACCAAAATACAGGGAGGGGATTTACCATATTGTCTTGTAATAGGGTGAGATCCAAAATATAGTTCTACTGAGTGAATAATAAAACAAATGGAAAGGCAGTGTTGATGGTTGGACACAGCTGACCCAGGTTTTATTCCTGGTACCCCATATGGTCCTTCAAACCCTACCAGAGGTGATACCTGAGCACAGACCCAGGAATAAACCTTGAAAAATTCCAGTTGTAGTCCCAAATCAAAACCAATGTGGATTATAATGTTTCAAGATGCTCTATAAAAATTTATCGGTGGTATTAGTGTTGAAGGTTAGCCCCATTTTCTCTCCAAAGTTTGAGGAGAGCTATGATTAGACTAAATATTTAGTGAGAACACTAAATATTTTATTTTGGGGTAACTTCTTACAAACGTTATATTTCAGTAAGAGTTTATCAGAGAATATAATACTTCGTGTATATTTTTTATATAGTAGGCTTTCTAGAAACGTGTGGAAGTTGATATTCATGCAGAGCTATCTTCTATATTTTGTTGGGTTTGGGGCCACACTGGAAGTACTCAGGGGGCTATTCCTGGCTCTATGCACAGGAGTTAGTCCTGGAAGTGCTGGGGGAAGCAGATAGGGTGCCAATGAGTGATCCAGTTGTGCCTGCCTGTGATACAAGAAACTTCACCCCAGCACCATCTCTCCTTTCCCATGTGAGACCATCTTTAGCACTGATTTTCTTATTACCTGGTTTTCTAGTTCACTTAGTACCTATCTTATTTCTACTTGTTTATTTTTCTCATACCCCTAGATTTGTTTTTAATTGTCTTTCATGATTTAGAATTAAATATAAACAAACAAACACTGTCCTCTCGTTGTTCATTGATTTTGCTCAAGCAGGCCCAGTAATGTCTCCATTGTGAGACTTGTTGTTACTGTGTTTGGCATATTGAATACATCACGGGTAGCTTGCCAGTCTTTGCCATCGGGTGAGATACTCTCGGTAGTTTGCCGGGTTTTCTGAGAGGGGCAGAAGAAACAAACCCAGCTCAGCCAGGCTAGCTGCGGCCAAGGCAAATGACCTACTGCTTGTGCTATCTCTCCAGCCAAGAATTAAATATATATATATTATAAATGAAGTGGACATTTTTAGCTTTTTAGAAAAGTTGTTTGCAGTAAGGTATAGTTCCTTGTTCCATAAAGATGTCTAATATTTAAATATTAAATATTAAAATCAAGCTCCCAGAGAATGACACAGAGCCTCCTGCCCCCTGCCCCTGTGCCTTTTTGTCCCCACTGGGGCCCCTTAGAGGGGGGCAGGTTGAGTTTCCCTCCCTACCTCAAGCAGAGCCCCGACAGCTGAAGACCTTTGGGACCCAGCTACAGCCATGTTGAGACCACTCTCCACACACTAGGGCGAGCCTCATGCGTGAAGGAACCAGCAGAGGAACCCAAGTGTGAGGGACCCGGGTTGAGATCTCCAAGACTGCTTGGTTCGGGACTGGGCCTCCTTCACCCAGATCCCTCATCTTCCAGTAGCTAGACAGTTACGCTCACCAACTGCCGTGTAACCCCATCAACTGCCAAGATCCAGAGACTATAAAACCAAGCTTCCAGAAGTGCATGGCCGCATTTGTGGCTGCATTGTCTCTTATTGTCTAGTTCTTGCTCTCAGAGAACCCGACAGGCTACTGAGAGTATCTTGCCTGCTATATGCCTGACTGGGAACATCTGTAAAAGTGATAAGAGGCTTCCCCAAAAGCCTCTATCCCTCTCAGAGAGCCCGGCAAGCTACCGAGAGTATCCCGCCCGCACGGCAGAGCCTGGCAAGCGACCCGTGGCATATTCGATATGCCAAAAACAGTAACAATGATGATCCTCATTCCCCTGACCCTGAAAGAGCCCCCAATATGCCATTGGGCTACACTAACACATGAGAGGGACTAATGGAGATGTTACTGGAGCCCGCTCAAGCAAATCGATGAACAATTGGGTAATAGTGATAGTGATAGAATATTTAAAGAGGAGGTTGGAGTAAAATTACTTTTGATTTTCAGGGGCTTATTGCTTTTCTTAAATTATCATGAATTTGTTCCATTTTGCCTTTTTATTCTGCACCTGTTTATAAGTTTAATTCCACGTAGAGCAGAGAAAATTATGCCATTAATGGGCCAAATGGAAGCAGACTGATGTTTTTCTTGTGGTTCCCCATATTTGTAGTCCTTGGAAGGTTTCAGTGAGCTCAGGAGAGTGGGGCATGAGTTCCTGAGGTGTGATGGGTGCCCACAGTGGTGGACCATCTGCCTTGCACTCAGGCAATGGCATGACCCAGGCCCTCTGGATTGCTGAGCAGAGACCCATGAGCCCAGGAAATGGGAGGCATTGGGTGTAGCACCAGGATGGGGCCTGCAGCTGAGTGCCCACCCTAGCAAGCAACACCCTAAGATATAAGCACCCAGTAGAGCACGTGGCCTCCCCACACCTGACCTCACAGTATGGGGCACCAGCAGCACGTGGGGTGTCCTCAGTGAACCCCGGAGCCACGCCTCTGTTGGAGCCTCTAAGATCAAGCTGACCCTGACCAGTGCAGCAGTCAGGACAGAGAGAAGTGGGGGGCACAAGGGGCAGTGGATTCGAATGCATCAGATCAAAAAAATCGGGACATAGAATGGGGTTGGGCTCACTTACTGAAATGTGCTCCAGGCATGAGGAACTAAAGAGATCTGGCACTTTCTGGAACATACTTTCACAGAAAGAACAAAACCACACATTTCAAACTTTAATGTATCTTCATTGTTTTCCCTCAAGTTTTAAGCATGCTTTTAATAGACAAGATTCCTTACAAAAATAATAGCATGAAGAATAAAGATCAAATATGCATTCAAGCACATTATTCACCCACGTGTAATGTTGTTATCTATGAAGTTCACTCTTGTAAGAAGTTAGTGCTTAAAATAGCTATGTAGAGAAAAATAATTATAGTATGGTGAACAATAACAACCATTTTAGTTATGCATGCTAAATTAAAATATAATCTAATCTCATGCTTCTTAGAACATACTAATTGATGTAAATGTTATTTTAGTGCTCAGTGCCAATTTTTTCCCTCTGAACTGTATTTGATACCTTCCAAAATTGCTTGACCTTTTAGAGAGAGAGAACTTGGACAAAGAGGATTAATTAGATTTTAATGTAAAGAAAGCTGTGCTGGCTGTTCTGGCCTTATCCTTCTAGAAATTTCATCTTGCTCTGTATTGTTGAAAGCATAAAATTCATGGACATTTAGAGATCAATTACCTCAATCAATTTTTTGTACATGAAGATGCCAAAATACAGATACAATTACTGAAGTTAGATACTGACTCAAGTTCTATATATTATCAAATGTAAAAAGGGATTTGTATCAAAACCTCATATACTCCAATGAAATCATATAGCCCTTGTAAAAATGCATCTTTTGAAAGAATATCTCACATTTGAAATTTTGTGTATTCTCATGCCTACAAAGTATATCGCCTACAAAGTATATCTCTACTACCCTAAAACCTTAGATATTGAAGTGTGCATTTTTTATTTAGCTCAAAAGTAGTAGATGTATTTTATTTTGTTACCATTTAATATGGGCTTCTTCCATGAGAAATTCTAAATGGAGCTGGAGAAGTTCTATAAAGAAGACCACACCTTCTAAAGATCATTGTCGGTGATTTTAATACCAAGATAGGACCAAGAAGATCAGCTGAAGAACTCCACATCGAAACCAATGGCCTAGAATGGAACGAACAGGGTGAGAGAGTGTCTGAGTTCATCATGTCGACCAAGACACTCCATGGTAACTCACAGTTCCAAAAGGCCGAATCTAAACGTTGGACATGGGAATCTCCCAGTGCATGGATCCACAATGAAACTGATCATATCATATCCAATAGATGGTTTTGCCTGACTGATGTCTCTGTTCTCCCAAAATTCCAAACGGGATGGACAACCGTCTCCTGCAGTAAAATGCTACTTCACACAGCAGAAAGGGCTGCAAAGTTTAAGAAGAGAACTCCCAGAAAGACCACCAACTGGGAGCTCTTTAGCACTATTGCAGCAACATGAGAAGATACCGTCATTGACAACATTGATGAGGAATATAATCAACTGGTTCAGCACCTCCATGATTGTGTAAGGAATGCCAAGAGAGAGATAGCCAAAAAAAAAAAAACAACAAAAACCTGTCTTCGAAAACTCTTGAGCTTATTCGTCAAGTAGCTTGTCGCATGCCTCAGGCAACTGCAAGTGAACATCTGAGCTCGAAAAGCAGTGCAGAGAAGCCATAAAGGAGGACCTCAAAGAGAGAAGAGTAGCAGTGCTGGTAGATGTGGCAGAAGCTGAGAAAAGCATTCGCAACGCCCGCCTGTACTTTGCCAACTACAAGACCAAGATGACTGTCCTCCGGCATCCTGATGGATCTATTACATCTTCCAGAAGGGCAATGGAAAAAATTATCCATGACTTCTACTCGGATATCTTCAATAGCCATGTCCACCTACCTACATATCAAATTCTGCAGGATGGATAGGTTGTTTGCAATGTTCTCTGTTTTGAAATCCGAAATGCCATTTCATCGGTAAAGAAATGAACAGCACCTGGCCCAGACAAGGTCAGACTTGAACACCTAAAGAACCTGCCATCAGTACTCATCAATACACTGGCTCAGCTCTTCACATGCTACCTGTCTGAATACATGGTTCCATCCCAATGGAAAACCAGCAGGACTGTACTACTGTACAAGAAGGGAGACATCCATGACATTGGAAACTATCACCCGATCTGCCTATTGTCTGTCATCTACAAGCTGTTCACTCGAGTCATCCTGAATAGGATTGGCAGAACACTAGATGAAAGACAACCATGCAAGCAAGTAAGGTTCTACAAAGGATTCATCACGATCAACCATATCCACATGATAACCAAGCTCATTGAGGTTTCTCAGGAGTTCAAGATGCCGCTTTGTCTAACATTCATTGATTTAAAGAAGGCCTTTGATTCTGTTTAGACTGAAGCGGTCATTGAAGCCCTAGCCAATCAGGGCATTCAAACTCAATACATCAGGATTCTCCATGAGCTTTATTACAGACTCACTACCAAGATCTCACCATTCTACAAAGAAGTGATCATCAATGTCAAGAGAGGGGTTCGGCAGGGTGATACCATTTCACGGAAGTTCTTAAGTGCCACCCTCTAAAACGTCATGTGATGACTGGAATGGGGAGGAATGGGAGTGAAGATAGACGGTCGGCAACTACACCACCTCTGCTTTTCTGATGACATTGTTCTAATAACACCAAACATTAGCCAAGTGGTACAAATGATGGCCGACTTCGACTGTGAGTGTGGAAATGTTGAACTCCAGCTTAATCTCATGAAGACAATGTTTATGAGAAACAGTCTCGTTCCTGACGTTCCATTCACTCTCAATGGAATGAACATCTCCCAATGCAACAGTTATGTGTACCTAGGTCAAGAAGTCAACATGATGAATGACCTGGCACCTCAGTTGTACAGGAGGAAGAGAGGGCTTGAAATGCTGTCAAAAGCATCGAAGAAATAGCTAAGAGGATGTAGAACCTTCGGCTCCGGGCACATCTCTTTGATTCCACTGTTCTTCCTGCATAAACATACGCTTCAGAGACCTGGGCCCTAAGCAAACAGGATGAGAATGGTATTTGGGTCTCCCAAAGAGAAATCAAAAGAGCTATGCTTGGAGTATCACATTTCACTCAAATTACAGAAAGAATTCAGAGTTCTGACCTCCATGGAAGGTTAAGAATCAGGGATTCTGTCTCATTTGCCAAGGCATGGAAAATCAGATGGGCTGGACATGTAATGAGATTTGGAGAGGACTGCTGGACTAGAGCTGTTACCGATGGATTCCACGGCCATCAGACTTCCTCATCAAGACCCTGAATGGTTTGAGGCTCTTCATGTTCCTAGAATGAGCAGACGTCATTGGGCTACACTAGCATGCAACAGGGACGGATGGAGACATTACTGGTGCCCGCTCGAGCAAATCAATGAGTAACGGGATGTCAAGTGATCAACTGATAATATGGGCTGAAGTGATAGCACAGTGGGGGTAGGGCATTTGCCTTGCACGAGGCAGACCCGGGTTCAATTTTTCCGCCCCTCTCGGAGAGTCCAGCAACCTACTGAGAGTATCCTGCCAGCACGGCAGAACCTGGCAAGCTCCCCGTGGTGTATTCAATATGCTAAAAATAGTAACAAGTCTCACAATGGAGATGTTACTGGTGCCTGCTCGAGCAAATCGATGAACAATGGGAGGACAGTGCTACAGTGCAGTACTACCATTTAATATGAACAAAAATGTTCCTTCTGATTTAAATATTTTGTTTTTCTCTTTTGGAGCCAAAATGTGGTGCCCAGGTCTTACTCCTGGCTCTATTTTCAGGGCTTGGGGATCATATAGAGTGCCAGGGATCATAACCTGGGCCAGTATGCAAGGCATGCACCCTATCCGCTGTACTATAGCTCTTACCCCTGATACAATATTTAACCCATAAATGATTTTGCAGCATTTTTAGTAATTTTTTGGTTTCTAAGATATTAGTTTCTAAGACATTTTGTCCCCAATGGGTACCAGAGTGATACAGCAATTAGGATGCTGGCCTTGCACGGCTTCAACCTAGAGTTGAACTCCAGCACCACACATGGTCCTTTAAACCCTGGTAAATATGATCCCTGAGTGCAGACCCAGGAGTAAGTCCTGAGCACCACTTTGTGTGGTTTACTAAAACCAAAAATAATTAACAATAAAGATTGTGTAATTTCTCTGGCTTGATATGGATGATTTCATGTTTTGAGACTTTTTTTCCCTGGCACATGCTTTTCCTTGGTGATTACCGGCATCACATGGTGAGCACACTCTCGCTTTCAGAGGTGGACACGCATTGCCTGCAGGCATCACCCCAGGAGATAGGAGATAAGGGTAGTGGAAAGCAGTGTCCACAGTCTCTGTCTTTCTACCTCGTCAGCCAGTTATTCTGTTGCTATCTGAGACCTAGTATAACTCCCAACTGTGATTTCACACCTGTCTGTCTCACTGTGCAGGTCTTCAGAGACGCACTATTAGTCCCTTACCTTTAGCAGTCAGCATGGCCTCCTGAAGAAATGCTCTCTCCCTCTTTCTCTGTGAGATGTGCCTTGAATCCAGGAAACATTCGTTGCCTGAAGGGCTATTTTCTAAACTTATAGGGAAGCTCCCAGTGTCTAGAATAGTCATTTTTTTTCAGTCCCAGTATGTAAAGTGCCAGGAATTCAATGATCCTATGACTGTAACCTGGGGGAAGTAAAAACGCAAAGCAAGAAAAAAAGCAGCAGGAGTAAGCTCTGTTCTCAACCCGCCCTCAGGACTGCTTCACAGTGACACCTTGGGATCTGGAACTGTGCATTGGAGTCTCGGTGGAGGACAGCTCTCTAGGAGCACTCGGGAGTGAGCCACGACCTGGAGAATGACTTCACGTGTGCTTGGGGAGCTGGGCGTGATCTTCACTCGCATTGGACACTTGTGGGTGCTGTGATCTGAATTGAGCGTGCGTGGCTTCTGAACTGTACTTCCAAGGAGCCCACTACCACCTTGTGTGGAGAAATTTTCCTCCTGGCTCTGGCTGGGAAGGGGCAATCAGAGAGGAGACAAATGAAGAAGTCCCCTCAGCAGGTGCTTAATTTCGCCAGCAGGTCCACCTCCCCCCTTCCTTCTCTTTCTTTTTCTGGCCTACCCTAAGGGGAACCCTAAAGCTTTCAGGCAGAGACTGTGTCTCAGGACCCTGGAAAGCAGGCCTGCTCAGGGCCTGGTAGCCTCCTCAGGTCAGGGTGTTTCCCAGTCCAGGAGGTCTTCCTGAGTGAGGAGACTGCATGGAAACCATCCAAAGTCTTTCCTTCAGAAGCAACAGAGTAGTGATGACTGGTGGAAGGAATTTGATATTGCTGCTAAATGTTGTTTGCTATTTAGATCCTTTTCAGTCCTTGGAAGGATTGTTTTGAGTGGCTTTAAACTGCAGATGAAGCCCCAATTTTATAAGAACATTTCTCTTTGTATGCTATGTAAATACCCTGTTTTTGCAATTCTAGTCTTTAGAATGCATTGAGCCCAAGGGTAAGAATGTATGCATGAAAGAAGCAGACTCCTCTGGAATATTTCCATGGAGCTTAATATTTTTATTAAGTCACTCAAACAGAATGATACATCCCTATGGCTTTAACTACACCCATCTTTTCTACTAATGCTTCTTTAGAAGACAGGCAACAAAGAGCTTTGTACCTCTTCACGTTCAAGTGGGATAGAATAAAGGGGTGCACAGCATCAAATGCCTTCTCATTGGTATGGCCCCTGCCTGCTCTCAAGTTTACCTCCCTTCAGTCTCCCAGACAGCCAGCTACTACAGGCCCCGGTATTTGTCTAATCTGAGACTGCACAGACATCCTCTGGACAGAGATGCTTTCTCCCCGTGTCTGTCTTCTCGGTTAGCTCTTTGTTCACATTCAACGCTTTTAATTTTAGTTATCTCTTCTGCCTGCCTTAGAAGGAGTTAATCATGCGTTTTGTTTTACCAGTCTCTTTAAAGATGCGTACTATGGGACTTAAGATTTTGCATAGTACTCTTTAACTTGCCTGACTTCTCATTGTGTGCATTCTTTTAAAGAATAAACATACTCATTAGAGTATTAATGCTCAAGTCAATGGGAGAGCCAGTATTTATGGGCCTGAATGTGAGTAGCTTAATGAAATAAATATCTCTCAGTCATTTCACAAGCCAGTGTCTGAAGATGATAAAGGACCACAATTAGGATTCACTTCCTGTATCAATCAGCTTATTTCTATTTAGTGTCTTGCTCATATATATTTAAATCTGCCACTAGATCCTCTGATTCTAATTGGAACAGGAATAACTCTAAAAAGGTGAAGAGCATCGTTCTTGGTGTTTCAGAAGTCAGAGCTGGGAGAGCAAGTGCGTCACTAAACCCACAGTCCTGTTGTCCTGAAATGAGTCCTTTGCTCTTCCTCTAAGATGACAAGCAGTAGGCACGTACCTGTGAGGGGAGGACTTGGAGAAAGAATAATATTGGTGAAATGTAGCATTCTTCTACAGGCTTGCTAAAGCCACTATTTTTTCCTTTAAAAAAAAAGCAGAAAGACGTGTTTGCTAAATGAAGCTGATGTAGGCAGGATAGGGGAGGCCCCTTCCCAAGGCAATGGCAAAGATTTCCTGGGAAGAAATAGCCCTGAAGTTGCGAGAGAGCCTGATAAGACCCTCAGAAGAAAACAGGAATAAGCAGGAACTAAGGCCCAATAAAGCTCACCTGTCTACAGCAACAGACCCAGAGAAGCTCCTGCCGAAACAAAAGGCCAGGAAAGGAATTTTAAAGAAGACCATCACCAGCTCCAGTCCCCCTGGTAACCACCTTAGCAACAGACTTTGACTTAGGTAGAAGCCCCACATGGGGGCAGGTTGGAGAAACCCTATAAAGGCCACCTTGAACAAAGGAAGGATGCACATATGCTGCCTGAGCCCATGTGCTGCTTGCACTCATATGGCCGAGCACATGTGTGCCTGAGCACCCGTGTCACCCGCATCTCCCTCATGAGATGTGTACTTTCATGCTTTCCTGTCTAATCCTGGGATGTGTGTAGGGGCTCTCTCCGCCCTTGGAGAAGCCCAGGTTCTCTCTTGAGCACGTTACTCTCCACTCTCTCCCACTTTTTCTCCCTCCTTCCCTTCAAAACCTCCAAATAAGAACCATGAAATTTCACTGCTCGTCTACTCCTGAAATTCCTTTCTGTAGGTGAGATAAGAAACCAGTAACCCTGGGTCCCAGGTGGCAGAGGTGGATCGGGAGAAAGTGACTGTCTTTCTCCCTTCTCCGCTGCATCCCCCCGCCCCGCTTCACATGAGCCACCCATGGGGCCCACCAACATCAAAGCCACAAAAAATCCCTCCCCCTCAAAAAAAGCTTTGCATTTTTAATCTCAGTAGGACACAAAGAGCTGTGTCATTTGTTATCCCCCAGCCAACCGGAGACAGAGTTCTATAGTGGTGCTCACCTGGATGGTGATTTGCCCTGATTTCCCAGTATGATTCTCCCTCTTTGGAGTCCCACCTGTTGGGTGGCTGTTGCAATGGAGTGTTTTTGGCTTTTATTATAGTCCTTTGTCATGCATGTGACCATCTAAACCAGAACTACGCTGTGACCACTCATATAGACATGAGTCACGTCATCATTAAAGGATCACCATGTCAGAAAAGGTGTCCCCAGAGGATAGTCATCCAGGATATTTGTTCATGAATGACCCTTGTTCAGTATCTTTACTCCTTGGGGGACTTCTGCCTAGATCATAGCTTTGCCTTCTTATCGCAAACAAGTAGAAAATCATAAAAATTTGAAAGTGAATCCACTACTCAGACATTGGATGCCACAATATGTTTGTTCTTATCCTTGAGGGAAAGTAAAGAAAATAAAGTGAACATGACTGTGGTCAAAGTTTGCAGGCAGCTTTCAGACCACAGCACAGGAAGGAGAAACGGGACCAGACTAGCATTTTCACTGTGTCTTGTTAACCAGTTTGCCAAGGAGCTCAGCCACCAGTACCCATTGTGATGGGACACTAGAGAAGAGAATCTTTCCAGAAAACTCCAGATTCAGGAGCAAAGAAGTGTGCTTCCACTGGGGTTTTGTCTGAGTACTGAGTATTTCTCAAGTGTCAGGTGAAAATACTCAAGACTGGAAAAAGGGGGCAGACTTAACCCCTGGGTGGAGACGCCTTGCCAAGGTGAAGGTGACTCTTCATCCATGGGTATGGGGTGAACTCTTCAGGAAGTTCCTGCTGGAGCAGGAGGTTAGACTTGAGCGAGACAGATGCCAAGGTTGGGTGCAATCCCAGATAAACCAGGCTCTGTACCTGCTCTATTCAAGCTCCAGTTTGAGCAAACTGATAAGAATTAAGTATGTGCCACAGTCCAACAAGTCCAAAAAAGCAGCTACATTCCAATCATGTCAACATCCCAAGACCCAGAGTCCAATCTGAGTATAACACATGGCAGCAGCATAATGAATGCATGTGAGTTTCAAACCCAAGGATTAAACTTGGGTTTTAGTGATAGTCATAAAAAAGTCTCTTGAATGATTTAACAGAATTTGACAAATCACACTGCCTATATGTTGTGGATTAAAGCTAAGGAATAACCTAAATTATTCCTAACCCAATTTCAGAAAACAAATAAGGTAGATAAAATGACACAATTTTATTAAGCTTAAAGAAGGCAAGAGAGATGGATTAAAGTTATCAACAACTGAACAAAAAAATAGAATTCACATAACAGGATTATATATTTAAACCCAATTGTACTAGTCATTACATTAACTTGGGTAGAATGAAATTTCCAAGAGAAACACAAAAATTATCAGATTAGCTCAATAAGAGAACAACTGTTCACTATATAAGGATGGCAGTGTTTATGTATCAGAATGCTAAATGCTGAAAAGTAGTTGAAAAAATTTTATATCACAACAAAGACAAGTTAAAGAGTTGATATGTTACATTAGTTGCATCTAAAGTAGATAATAAGGCAGAAAGTATAGAGAAAAATTTCTAAGAATATAGAAAATAAAGTTATTGATATCATGATGTTGTAACATAATTCTGTGTAACTCCAGTGTAACTCTGATTATGAAATTCCAGTTTTATGTAACAACAAATTTTTGCAAATTTTACAGCTGGAGAAGTACACAACCCATTACCATAGCTTGTTTTCTTTTAAATATATTCTTCTATGAGTAAGTGACAGAATGAGAAGACACTGATTAAAAATTAAGATTTCTGTGCAAGATTAAGCAAGTTGATCCTACATATAGACAGACATAGGCTATCCCACTAAACAAGTCTAGAGTTCATATATTTTTCAAATGAACAGGACATATTTGAAAAGGTAGCCAAATACTTGTTTATAAAATTTACCTAATAGACTTCTAAGAAATTAATTTTTAGAGAATCTTTTGTTTGACTACAACAGAATTAAAATGGGACAATAAAACCTACATTTCCAGATATTGTCTCATTATGCCTTCCAGTTCTAATGACTAACAGATCAAAAACAGTATTTTCAGCAAAAACATTTTGAACTAAATAATAATAGAAATATATCAAAACCTGTGGGATCCAAAATTGAGTTTTAAGTCTAAGCCAAATAGAACCTATCTATTTTTACTGCTGTTACAAGTAAAATCTCTGTGGGTGGTGAAGATTGCAGAGGGTTTTGAAAAACCCTTGTGTTAAAAACACAGAAGATTGTGAAGATGAATCAACATTCAAGACAAGTGAACTGTACAGTTCACTAAGCAGAGAAAGTTTTCCATATAAAAGAGAATATTGGACATAATTGACATTTGAACGTATGTCCAATTTAACAAGCTGTGATATTAAAATAAAAAGTGGCATCATCATTTAAAACAAAAATTTTAGCCCTGCCATGTTGGGCTTAATTATATGAGTGTAATACCAACATGAATTAATACATGGACTATATTTCAAAATAGTTTGCATTTTTATAGATAGTATTTAAAACATTTACTGAAAGTATAACCAACAATAAAAATGAATAATAATTATTGAGATAATACAGAATAATGTAGAAAAGGTTGAATTAATAATAGACATGGCTAACAGAAATAACTAATAATACTGATAATAATAGTAATAACTGATATGAGTACTGGGTATTGAATGTAAGTGGACTGTATGCAAGGCATTGCACCTTATCCTCTGCACTGTTTCCCCAACCCTCAGTTTTATATTTTAAAAGTTATTGGCCCTTCCAAAATTTTGAAAATGCTAAAGGTAAAAACCATAAAATAGAATGTTCAGCATTAGTTCCCTACCTTGTCTATATTGATGTGTATGTTGGATGCCTTATACACATGCTTTCTATAGACACAGGGGCACACAAACATATATACAGAATGCTCAGTCTAAATATGTCTCACTGTATTCCTTGGATACACTCACACTAACTTATGGAGACATTCTGCATGGGAAATTTGTCAAGAAATTCCATTTTAAATCGAGTGTTTCTTGGGGCTGTGCTTCTTTGTTTCTAATTTCAAATACTGTGAGATAAAACTCCACCCCCCGCCCCCCACAGCCACCACACTAGGGTATACAATATAGGTGAAATAAGCCCACTACATTTGCCTTTGTGATTAGACTGAGGCGAATCAAATTCTACAATAAGAGTGAATATTGCAAAAGAAGCCTGAAGCTAATGCCTGAGCTCGTGAGCAGGTAGCTGAGGAGGTGCTGGCGAGGAGTCTCCAGTCAAGTGAAGAGATTTTGTTCAGTGTCCACCTTCTACAGATTGACGGAAATTATGTACTCAGAACAGATGCCAACACACTCACAAAATGAAGTGTGTACTTTAGCTTGGAAACCCCCAGACATTTTCTCCTGCCTGGTTATGACTCCTTTTAATAGAATTCATTTTATCCTTGGTGATACAATGCTGTTTCAGCAAGAGGGGATCACTTATCAGGCAAATTAAATTCCTATTCAATTTCTTTATAATAACTCAAAAGCATGGGTATCTGAGCTTTGGGATTCAAGTAGAAGTTATTACAAATCAGAAAGGAAGTTTTATCTCTATGTGCAACACATTCTGATGAATACTAAAATATTGTAAATGATGATAGGATTTGTTTCAGCTCTAATACACTTAAGAGTATATTAGAGTAAACAAATGCATCTCCTACAAATTATCAGTTTTATATTGAATTTTATTTCCACCAAGAGAAAAGCAAATTTACAAATTATCTCCAATTTTACTTCCTCTGTTGTTGATTATTGGAGCAAGCCAAAGAGCAGATACATATACTGAGTTACTAATTTCTTTATATGAATAATGCAAAATTTAAAATAACTTTAATCAGTTATTGGATATAAAAAGTGGACACAATATATTGAATTATAACAGTGACTTACACTTTTCTAAAATGCATAATTTATTGCAAATAACTACTAGGTCTTAAAATGGATTAAAATCGAATTCGGGTCGGCCATGTTGGCTGCGTGCAAGGCAAATGCCCTACCGCTGTGCTATCACTCCAGCCCATATTTATGTTCAGATATTGATACATATTGATACATATTTATACATATTGTTTATATTTATGTTCAGATATTGATACACTGCACATAGCAGTACGATTATGTACACATATATAAACATATATATATAAACGGCCGCGCGACATCTTATTATCTCATTCCTACTTTGGACAAACTTGCAGGCTATCGAATGTAGCCTGCCCACAGGGCAGAGTCTGGCAAACTCCCCGTGGCCTACCAAATATGCCAAATACCAGTAACAATGATGGGTCTCATTCTCCTAAAGAGCCGTGAATATAATCTCAGGGCTAGGATGAAAGAGACGTTACTGGGGCCTGCTCGAGGCAATCGACGATTAACAGGATGATGAAATGAAAAAAAAAATATAAACACAAACAAAGTGTTATGAAGGATGCATGTGGAGAAATCTCTTATCAAAGATTTGTGCCTTAGAAAGTCGGTGAATCAGAAATGGAAAGAATATCTCTTAAGAGTTACTGAGAAATGAGATCTGTCTGTCACCTCCCTGACGTGAGTTACTACCACTATCTAATGTTAACCAAAGTTGTCTTTCAAGGGCCTCCAAAATAACATTGCTCTCTAGATAGGTAAAGCTTTGACTGAAATAGGAATTGCTATTTAATTAATTTTGTATTTCATCTCTTTCAAGCTTAGTTCAGTGGTTTTCAATCGTTTGGCACCTGTAGAACAATAACTGTCCATGGAGAGGCCTTTTGAAACCATTGTTTGAACAACATGGGAAGGATCAAATAGTTAGACTTTCATTCCATCCTGTAATTACTAAGTTACAGCTTATTTCTGTTACAACTAAAGAATATTTCTACTACCAGCCTCACACTTGGCTTATGTTATTAAAAATGTCTTTAATGATATTTAATTGAATAACTAAGATTTTTAATATCTTTACTTAATAAGTGATCTTAATTTCATAACCAATACTTGACATGGGAAAGTTTCATGCGTAGGGTTCCAGGTTCAAACACTCAGACAATTCTTTAAATATTAAGTTACCATAGATTTTTATGAATAGGTAATTATTCATTTACTATTTGCTCTTATGGCCATTTCCAGTCTTTATATATGTGTGTTTATATATGTGTACATAATCGTACTGCTATGTGCAGTGTATCAATATCTGAACATAAATATGGGCTGGAGTTATAGCACAGCAGTAGGGCATTTGCCTTGCACGCAGCCAACATGGCCGACCCGAATTCGATTCCTCTGTCCCTCTCGGAGAGCCCGGCAAGCTACCGAGAGTATCTCGCTCGCGCGGCAGAGCCTGGCAAGCTCCCCGTGACGTATTCGATATGCCAAACACAGTAACAACAAAGTCTCCAATGGAGACGTTACTGGGCCTGCTCGAGCAAATTGGTGAACAACGGGAGGACAGCCTTCTTCATGACAGCCTCCAAATATGTACAAATCTATGTGATCTTAGAAGCCTGTTTTATGAAAGTGTTTAATATATCACATTTTTGGAATGTATAAATCATTGCTAATTATAACTCATGCATGTGCCCCACAGCATTAAATAAACTATAAAGACAAAATTTAATTTAAAAAATATAGGCTCTAGGATTTAGTTATCTAGAATAAGGATACTCTTTCTCTCACTTTAGAATATTTCATACATTCTTATCTGTGTCTTAAGTGAATCTACTGAAATGAGTAGCAGACATTATTAAGTGAAAAGAAGATATTGCAATCTACTTTTAATGATGAAAGATGCTCAAGTTTATTAAATTAATGAACATTAATTTCAGCATTTCCAATTAACCTTCTCTATCCCTAAAGTCCCTCAGAGTTCCCTGTTGTCACTAGACATTAATCTTTTCCAGTTATGATTTGAATCACACTATTGGTGATATGCCTTTCTCAGTGACAGTGATTAGTTGGCAAGAAGCTTCTCATTAAGAGGCTAAATTCCAAAGTTCCAACAGATATCATAGTTCTCTGGCATCTCATCTGGTCAAGTAATGATATCATGGCACCCAGAGAGTGAAAATACAGACTCACCAACACAGTAGCTGCCCTGCCTCCACCTGTACTTCTCTCTTAAGCTGTTCTTTCACAGGTGGAGACACTGGCCTCAAGCCTGAGTACTCTCCCATTTTATCAAAATAAGTTTAGGAAGACATCATATTAGAAACTGAAAAAACTTAATCTAATATTTCCATTGGTGAGAAGTTTACAAGTCAATTTCTTCAACTAGCCAACATGCATTTTAAAAAACCAATTCATAATGTTAAGTATAAAAGATAAATTTTATGTAGATATTAAAATGCTTTTCAAAGAAGAAAACTCATAAAACTCATTATTTCCAATTTTGGTTTGGATTTTGAATAGTGGCACCACATTTTCTCTTTGTAAACAGAAGAACATAGCAATAGGAAAACTACAAGTATCAGTCCAAATGAGGCTCACTAAATCCAAAAATCATTTTTGCCTCCTAGAATATTTTGAAATCACATTGATTTTTCACACATTAGACTATAGAAACCAATTCTATTATTTTTTCTTTATTAATGTATGTCGTTTTTCAAAACTATAGCAAAGATGATTTTTTTTCAAAATAAATTCTAATTACTGGTCATCTTCTCACTTTTTAAAGCAAAACACATGAAGAATTATTTCAGTGTTTTAGCTACTACTGTGTGGCTACTGGGCTTTAAGGTAGGAGCTGTGTCCTCCTCAGATGCCACTTCCGACTGAAATATTCTCCTGTGCTGGAAAGTCCTTATACTGCTGCGAAATGTTTTAATGGCTTCCTAAAAGTACTCTGGAGCCCATGCCTGTACCTATTAATTTAGAGAACAGTGATTACTAGAAACTTTCTCGCAGTAAAAGAAAATGGTTTTGCCTTTTTCTGAAATCTGTTGTAAAAAGCTTGTTCAGTCTCTTGCATCCAATATCTGTTTTATATTTACAAAATCATTCCTAATTCCTATGGAATAATTACTTTTATATTTATAAGAAAAAACACATTTAATAATTTTGAAGCAGCATTAGATTATGACATGCTTAAGTTCCCAGTGTTCATTATTAAAATTTTTGACTATAAAATATTATTAAGAACAGAGAAAACACCCTGAGTGCTACTGTCAACGAAGTGTGCTCACTTAAAGTAACATATTTACTACCAGAACTATGTGAAGAATCTAAGGAAGGTGATATGATCTCTCAAGTAAAATTGTAAGAACTTACCTGATCATTTTTTTTTCTTTTTGGGACACGCCTGGCCATGCACAGGGGTTACTCCTGGCTCTGCACTCAGGAGTTACTCCTGGCAAAGCTCAGGGGACCATATGGGATGCTGAGAATTGAACCCGGGTCGGCTGTGCAAGGCAAATGCCCTACCCGCTGTGCTATCTCTCCAGCCCACCTGATCATTTTTAAGCATAATTATCAGAATTCTCAGATATTCAGTACAGGTTCCAAAAGCAAATATATCCTTGGTGTTATATGTGATAAAGAAGTACATACAAATCTTGAAATATCTAATAGATGTTTCATTGTTAGGATTAGATATTTGAGTAGGATAGTATACTTATTTTTAAATTATGCATTAAAATAGATATCTGGAACAACTAACTGAAAAATAAATTATTCCCTAAATTTTGGTAAGCTGCATCTAAACATTACAAAATTCATTTACAAAGCAGATATATTCCTTAGTCTGTTTTTGGCCAATTAGAAAAAACAAATCCAGGGAAAATACCTTAAATCTGGGAATTATAAGCATATTGGACTTTTGCTTTATGAGAGTCCTTTCACTGAAAATAAATTTACAATTTTGAGGAAATTATATTACCTTATTTTGCTTCCTAGATTTTTTTTTCTCCTTCTGTTTAAACCATCCATCTGCCCTGTCTACAGAGGCATTCAAATGCTTTTCTACATTATTTTAACTTTATGACTTAATTTTCCATTTTGTCCAGCTTAGCATATAGTGTTTGGTGATGATCAGTTTTATATATGTCTTTTTCAATTGGTCCCATTTTCTCAACACAGCCTAATAAAGGCTCTTTCCTTTGATTTTATGGTGAGCTCTTTATATCTCAGTAATTATGATTATCATGTGATTTCATCTTCGGAATCTATATTCTATGCAATTATTCTGATGGTGTGTTCTTGTTATTGGTATACCATTTTAATTTTATTATGATGCTTATGTAATATCAACTAGTACTTATAAAAATAAGGGCAACTTTTTTCTTTTTTCCCTCAATTGATGACTGCTTAAAACCATTATTTTCAATAGTTTATATAAATTATTATATTTTTCATAAGATCCTCTTTAAATTTATCTTACTTTGCATATTTATTTGGAGAGAATAGCACAATGTCTATCTTCTCCAATAATGTGCACTCTTTTCTTTAAATGTTTTTAAACATTGTATTCAGATCTTAACATTTTTCTCATTTAACAGAGGTCTTCTGCTTTGTTTGCTGTGTTAATTCTTGGTAATTTATGCTTTTGTCTTGCTAATAAGAGAAATGCATTATTTATAATTATGCTTATAACATTATTGATGATAGAGATAAATGCTATTGATCGCTTTAAGTTGCCCTCGCACCCTGGGATCTATTCTAATTAGTTTGAATGGACATTCATTTCTCATGAAATGATAATAACTTCTTCAGATAACGACAGCATTATTTCCTCCTTAACAATTTCTAAACCATTTCTGTACATCTTTCTTCCTGCCCCCTCGACCTTGCTGTTTAGTCCTTCAGTCCTCCGTGCAAACCATGGGCCTCTCCAAGAAGGGACTCCCTCCTATAGATGGGCACCCTCTACTGAACCACCAGCATCATGCCATCAGCAGGCAGAACCAATTCTGGTTCTTGTTTGGATGTGTGACCTCTGTACAAGCTGGTATCCATGCCCAGCACTTGGCTCAGAATCCCTCTTAGCCTTGGGTCCTGGTGCAGGAGTCCTGGACAGGCAAGGAAAAGCAGCCCTGGTGGGCTGTACTGATAGGAATTGGGGTCCCCATCTGGTCCTCTCATCTGCTTCCTCATTGACAACTTGTCTCTGCCTGTGAGTGCATGAACAAGTTAATGATCAGGAGATTGACAGGTATAGGTGCCACTCTAAAGTTTTCCTGAAGAAAGAATAATTCATTCTAGGAATCACAGGGTGTGGTCTCTTAAGAATCAATCACTTCAGGGCAGGAGTGCCAGTGTAGAGATTAAGGCAGGTACAGCAATAGCACAGCAGGTAGGGCGTTTGCCGTGCATGTGGCCGACACGGCCAACCCGAGTTCAATTCCTCTGTCCCTCTTGGAGAAGCCGGCAAGCTACCGAGAGTATCTTGCCCGCACAACAAAGCCTGGCAAGCTACCCGTGACGCATTCGATATGCCAAACACAGTAACAAGTCTCACAATGTTACTGGGCCTGCTCAGGCAAATCGATGAACAACGGGAGGACAGTGATGATGATGATGAACACTGTATGCCACCTACCCGAGTCCAACTCCTGGCACCATATGCCTCCCAACAATTACCAGTTGAAGCCTGAAGGTCCTAGTACTGTTGTTGGTTTATTATTTGGAGGGAAGTGAGGTGGTGCCAGTAGCCCTACCTCCTTAACCTGGTCATCAAACCTTTGACTGCATTGGTTGAGAATCACCAAGGGCCACCAACCCTCTGATCAACACTTGGGATCCCTCTACAGAAAATGTATCATTCTGGTATTAGGTAATCTCTGTGAATAAAACAATGCAGAATTTGAATGGGGGCACCTCGTTTCAAATGTGAAAGATGGGAGTCATTGTGCTCTTTAACCTGTCTCCTGCATTACTTCTTCATGCAGACAACACTACTATCATGCAAAAGTCTCTGATAATCAATGGTTCTTCTGGGCAGATTGTTAAGTGACAAAACCCCTGCCCTCTAAGTCTCTTAAATAGTAACAGGAAGTTTGGGGTCTCTGCAGCACAGCATATTTTCTTAGGGATGCTTTGCTTCTCTGGTCAGAAGAAATGTCTCTCCATCTCAGCCCTCCCAGCTTGTCCTCTGAGGTTACCTAACAGCTGCTCTCTCAGACTCTCACATTTGTGTTTTCATATGTATTGTGCAGTTGAGTGTTCATGTATGTGCATTTGTGCATGCACTGCCTGTGAGCTCATGTATTTGCACTCACCACTGATGTTGCAGAAAATGTGGAAATGGGTCATGCTTTGAAGCAGTATGCTCTGGAAATCTGAGCAAGGATCGTAGAGGGGCTGTTATTCCCTCCAACGCACACGTGAAGTAGATGAGCCCTCACATGGCACTTCCATGACAGCTGTGTTCCTGGGGCTCTCACACATGTGGTCAGATCCCCAGATGTTGAGGTCTCCATTGTCTACAGGCACTGGTCCCATGTGGCAGGGAGGGGAGGAGAGAGAGGGAAGTCTGACTAATGCCCACCTCAGAAGGATGTTGTGAGTGTAAGTCCAGAGCACCAAACCTGGGAAATGTTGAGTGAGTTTCCGGTTCACGTGTGTTCGTCTCATACATGAGCTTGGTCTAGCACTGCCTGCTCAGATCAGAGCTCATTCTTCAGTGTTGCGAGTCAATGATGACCTTGCATTGTGATCCTCAAAAACGAACGAACCTTTCTGTGCATCTTCTCCTTCCCACAAAATAGAGCTAGCTAGTATCTCTGTTTCATGTTTGACACCCTATCATGAGCAATACAATCTAAAAGGTTAATAAAGTCTTTATAGTCAATTGAGGAACCGATCAATACAAAAGCTTGCTTTGCCAGGATTCATAAAAATAGTCATTTTCCAACTGGGCAGAACTAGCTCCTTTGCCCATTTTTGGATAAGTATCAGGGAGAATCTTATGCCACTCAGCCTTTCATGTCCTCATCTGGAGGGAGGTTGATATGAATGCCAACTGTACCATGTCTCTGAGATTAGTCAATAAGGGAACAGCTCTTCAAAGACATTTCAAATATTATCTTTGAAAGGATTGCAAAGTGTTCAGTGTCCCGCTCAAGAGCGAGCCAGACCTGGCTGGCTTAGCTTCTAGGATGGGGCTGGACCTGCCTGTTTGTGCTGATTTTTGAATGAACGTGAGAGCTCAGCACACATGAAATTGGAATGCTATGATGCAGTGGTGATGTCAGAAGCAGGAAATTGAGAGTGTGGACATTTCCCTGCTGTCAGCTGCATGTTTACATTTATCCACATGTAGCAGACATTCGATTTTATAAATCTTCAGTAGAAGGATGTTATGTCAAAAGTAATACAGTTTTTTTAAATTAAATTAAATTTAATTTAATTTTAAATTTTATCAAATCACCATGAGATAGTTACAAGCTTTCGGGTTCTGGTTACAATCACACAATGATCAAACACCCATCCCTCCACCAGTGCACATTCCCCACTACTAATATCCCCGGTATACCCTCCCTTTCCCACCCTCCCTCTGCCTTCATGGAAGACATTATTCCCCATAATCTCTCTCTACTTTGGAACATTATGGTTTGAAGAAACCTAGAGGCCATCATGTTTGATCCTTTATCTACTTTGTACACACATCTCCCATCCCGACTGATTCCTCCAGCCATTTTTTTCTTAGTGATCCCTTCTCTATTCGAGCTGCCTCCTCCCCTTTGCTCATGAGGCAGGCTTCCAGCTATGGAGCAATCTACCTGTTTCATGTATCTACTATCCTTAGGTGTCAGCCTCGTGTTATGTTGTTTTATACTCCACAAATGAATGCAGTCCTTCTATGTCTGCCCCTCTCTTTCTGACTCATTTCACTTAGCATGATACTCTCCATGTCTATCCATTTATAAGAAAAGTTAATGACTTCATCTCTCCTGACAACTGCAAGGTATTCCATAGCATAGATGTACCAAAGTTTCTTTAACCAGTCATCTGTTCTAGAGCACTTAGGTTGTTTTCAGATTTTGGCTTTTGTGAACAGTGCTGCAATGAACATATAGCTACAGATGTCATTTCTACTGTGCTTTTTTGCATCTTCAGGATATATTCCCAGAACTGGTATTGCAGGGTCATATAGAAGCTGAATTTTTAGTTTTTGAAGGACTGTCCATATTGTTTTCCATAAAGGCTGGATTAGTGGGCATTCCCACCAACAGTGAAGGAGTGTCCCTTTTCCCCCACATCCATGCCAGCAATGGTTGCTTTTGTTCTTTTGAATGTGTGCCAGTCTCTGTGGTGTGAAATGATATCTCATTGTTGTGTGGATTTGCATCTCATGATGGCTAGCAATGTGGAGCATTTTTTCATGTGCCTTTTGGTCATTTGTATTTCTTTTTTGAGGAAACTTCTGTTCATTTCTTCTCCCCACTTTTTGATGGGGTTGGAGGTTTTTTTCTTATACAGTTCTACTAGTGTCTTGTATATCTTGGATATTAATCCCTTATCAGATGGGTATTGACAAATATTCTTTCCCATTCTGTGGGCTCATTATGTGTTTTGGTCACTGTTTCCTTTGAAGTGTAGAAGCTTCTTAGTTTAATGTAGTCCCATTTGTTTATGTTTGCTTCCACTTGCATGGTCAGTGCTGTTTCATCCTTAAAGATGCTTTATCTTCAATGTCGTGAAGAGTTCTGCCTATATTTTCCTCTATGTACCTTATGAATTCATGTCTGATATTGAGGTCTTTGATCCACTTTGATCTGACTTTTGAGCCTGGCATTAGGCAGAGGTCAGAGTTAATTTTTTTGCAGGTAGCTATTTAGTTTTCCCAGCACCACTTGTTGAAGAGGCTTTCCTTGTTCCATTTCACAGTACTTGCTTCTTTGTCAAAGATTATATTTGGGGGTCTGTGACTGAATATTCAACTCTGTTCCATTGGTCTGCAGGTCTCTTTCTAGCCTAGTACCATGCTGTCTTAATTACTACTTTGCAGTACAGTTTGAAGTTGGGGACGATGATGCCACCCATCTTCTTTTTCCCAAGGATTGCTTTAGCTATTTGTGGGGGTTTATTTTTCCATATGAATTTCAGGAGTGTTTTGTCTATTTCTTTGAAAAATGTCATGGGTATCATGATAGGGGCCACATTGAATTTGCATAGTGCTTTGGGAAGTATTGCCATTTTGATAATGTTACTCCTCCCTATCTATGAGCAGGGGATGTGTCTACATTTTCTAGTGTCCTCTTTTATTTCTTGAAGTAGTGGTTTGTAATTTTTCTTGTATAGGTCCTTCACTTCTTTGGTCAAGATCATTCAGAGGTACTTGATTTTCTGAGGTACTATTGTGAATGGGATTATTTTTTTAATGTCTCTTCTCTTTCATTATTTGTATATAAGAAAGCCATGGATTTTTGGGTGTTGATTTTGTAGCCTGCCACTTTACTCAACTGACGTATTGTTAGTAGGAGCTTTTCAGTAGAGTCTTTCGGGTTTTCTAAGCACAATATCATATCATCTGCAAATAATGATTGCTTGACCTCATCCTTTCCTATCTGTATTCTCTGATACCTTTCTCTTTCCTAACTAAAATGGCCGGGACTTCCAGCACTATAATAAATAGGAATGGCGAAAGTGGGCAAACTTGTCTTATGCCCAATCTTAGAGGGAAGGCTTTTAGTTTTTTCCCATTGAGAATGATACTTGCCATGGACTTGTGGCAGATGGCTTTGACTATTTTGAGGAAAGTTACTTTGATGCCTATTTTGCTGAGAGTTTTCATCATAAACGGGTGCTGGATCTTGTCAAATGCTTTCTCTGCATCTATTGATATGATCATATGGTTTTTATCTTTTCTTTTGTTGATATGATGGATTATGTTGATCAATTTCCGAATGTTAAACCATCCTTGCATCCCTGGGATGAATCCTACTTGGTCTGGTGTATGATCTTTTTGATGAGTTATTGGATTCTGTTTGCTAATAGTTTGTTGAGGATCTTTGTGTCTGTGTTCATCAGGGATAATTGGCCTGTAATTCTCTTTCTTTGTGGTATCTTTGTCTGCTTTTGGTATCAGGGTGATATTTGCTTCACAGAAACTGTTCTGAAGTATTTTTGATACTTCAATTTCATGGAAAAGCTTAAAGAGGATTGGTGTGCTTTTGCATTGCTTTACCATTGTGATCTGTGTGGTTTAGACCTTCACACTCACTTTTACTATTCTGCTTATGATGCAGAATTAATTGAGGTGGGCTTAATGAATTATTGGCTAGTGAGTTTCTGGTGGTTAGGCTAACCTAGTGAAAATTCCATCTACGAGGGTAACATATGGTTCCTATGGGATATGTAGGGGGCAAATAACTTGTGGCTGCATTAGTGGCCACGGCTCCGGGAAGGGGGCCCTGCAGCTAGGCGGGTACCTGGGTGAGTGAGCAGAGGGTGTCCAGATGGTTCAGCTTTGGTTGTGCACAGTGTGCCTCAATTCCTGTCCCCCGCAGACCAAGGATGAAAACCGGTTTCTCTCTGGGGGTGTAGTTAGATGTGAAGCCCCGGGCAAGGGCCCTGTTGCCATGCGGGTACCTGGGTGAGTGAGCCAATACAGTTTTTTAAATTACTATAGCCAATGACCTATATGATAATCCATTGAAGTGTATTTATCTCTAGAATCTATACATGCTAAAGAATTTGATAAGTGTGTTCATAGGAACCTGTCACTCAAAACAAGAACACCAACAATAATTAAATGAGTGACATAAATATGTCCAATAATTTAAGATGATAAAATTAATTTTTGTTCTTTTCATAAATGTAGCATAATAAATTGGCACTGCAATGGATTACTTTACTCTTTAGCACTTTTTTTTTAAGTACTTTTTAAAGGTTTATGTGCAGTCTTATACAGATGAGGCATTAACTAAATATTTCTGTAATTTGTATAGAATCGGAGACAAAATAAATTTAAAGCAAGGTGTTAGGTTTAAGAAGTCAATGCAAATTTATCTTAAAATATTAATGAGCTCACAAAACCTATACACAAAAGGCAAACTTCCACAGAATCTTCCCTTCAAATAACAACAGTTTCACTGTGGAGACAATGAATTCTGACCTGATGTGTAAATGATGCTTTTATTTCCCAGTTAGAACAGAATGAGGCACACAATGAATCAATAGAGAACAATATATAGGGAATGACATAAAACAAATTCAAGAATGACAATACCTAATGTACCCACCCAAGATAACAAGTAAAATAGAACTCAGGAGATAAGCATCCCCTACACATCTACAGAACTGAAGTGGCCCAGGGTCTTTATGCCCTAAATAAATATGGGAAATTACTGCTTCAACTCTTTTCGACTCTGACTCTTCCTCTTAGATATTCTCAGTTATTGTATATATATTTCAGAGCCCCCATACATTTATAATTTCATGCATTACTTCATCAGATTATTTAACTTGGGTCGATAATAGTTACTACCCATTGAACTTGAAGTAGTAATCTTTATGAAAATAACTGCTAAAATCCCGTACAAGACTATTTTAAGTAAATAATGCTTCTATTTCTTGAATAAGTCTTGAAATATTCTGTGACCAATGATGAAAATTAAAAGAGTGAGCTGGTTTAGGTTTTTCTTTTAGGGCACATAATCCTCTCTGGGCACTGGAATAAGAGATAGGAAAGAAAATAATTTTTAAAAAAGCTATATAATACATTAGATAATTGGAATAATTTGACCAACTGAGAAGCACACTGGCACTAAAATTATCAGTGTAGAAATCGGAGGAGTTGGAGTAAAAGAAATTCGATATACAGAATTAACAGTAGCTTAAGCCTGGTAATGATAAAAAGCAGAAACACCACAGTTCTGATCTTAAATAGAAGGAAGAGTATTGGATTTACTAAAACTATGAGAAATTCATTTATAAAATGTAAAGATATAAATTAATTGATTATCAGTCATGTTAATTATTCAGAATGGAAAACCTATTTTTATGCCCTCAATAGGAAATCACTTATCTTAGTGATGCATATTTTTCTAATTCCTTGTTATATTGGAAATTATTTCACACTATATTTACACTGTGACTACATTTGTAATTTCTTAGTAAAAAAGTGGATATGATGTTGGTGAAAAATATGATTGCCTGGTAATGGCTAAAACCTATGATAATCTTGGTAGGTTTTTTTGTTTGCTTTTTGTCTTTTGGGTCACACCTGGCAATGCACAGGGGTTACTTTTGGCTCTGCACTCCAGAATTACTCCTGGTGGTGCTCAGGGGACCATTTGGCATGCTAGGAATCAAACCCAGGTTGGCCGCATACAAGGCAAACGCCCTATCCACTGTGCTATCACTCCAGCCCCATTGGTAGGTTTTTATGGCATTCTCTTTTTTGTATTTTTAATAGGAGAATGAGAGAGGGAACATTTCTGAGTAGGAACGCCTTCCCATATAGGAAAGAGATTTTTAGAAAAGCTTTGAAAAATTCAGGTGAAAATCCTTCAGGGAAACATTTCAGACAGATATGATGGAGTTTCTCTCGTTTATTACCTATATT
This sequence comes from Sorex fumeus, assembly GCF_029834395.1. Taxonomy (NCBI): domain Eukaryota; kingdom Metazoa; phylum Chordata; class Mammalia; order Eulipotyphla; family Soricidae; genus Sorex; species Sorex fumeus. The sequence continues at coordinate 9,134,528 of NW_026606085.1, read as the reverse complement.
ATCTTTATTTAAAAAAATGGAGGGGCCATAGAGATAGTCCAGTATGTTTTCCACATGCAAGGCAGGCCAGTTCACCCAGGCACAATCTGTTTCATCACATATTGGTCCCCTGAACCATGTTAGGAGTGGTCCCTGAACACAAAGTTAGGAGTAAATCCTGAGCAGAATAAAAAGAAAATTGGACTTGCATCTATAGATCTAATCACTATTAATGTGGTCTTTGATATCATTTGTACTTCCTATCCTTTCCTGAAAATCTTTACATCTCTGAATATGTTTAATAATCGTGGTCAGTAACAATTGCCTAATTACATTTCTTGTGTTCTACAAAATGGGGCAGAATCTATGCAATAGGTTTTTGTGAATAAAAAAGTGTATGTCTTCTACACGACTACAGGTTTGTGTCTTCATGCATGAGTGCAGTACCAGAATAGTGGAAAGTCACATATTTAACTCAGATTTTCAACTTGAACTACTTTTCAAACTTAATCCATACACAATGGATTGTTGAAATCTATAAGAAGCAGGAACCGGCTGTTTCACCTTAAGTGTAAATTGTCATTTTGGACTCTACAACTTCCCCCAGTCTGTATGCTGATTTAGAGGATAGAATTTACACTCAGAAAGTCTGCACTCACTTATTTTTGTGACTCTTAGACTAGGTTATCATCTGAACTAACAATGATATGCAGAAGTGTAAAACATAATTTCTTAGAGGGGATGAATGCTAAAAGCCTTCTGGATAAAATCTTCCACGTGAGGGATTTTCTAGATTTGCAGATCTTCCTGTGATGGCTGATATCTACTTACTAGTGAATAAGAAAATGACCTCCATCTCTGGCATGTGGAATACATATTTCACTAGGGGACAATCAGGAGGAGCCCTTTAAATAGCCCTCATGATAGCCATGGTTTGGGGTAGGGATTTAGAGAGATAGTGCAGGGGATAAAGCATGTGATTGACCTATGGGACCTCATGTTCCAATCTTTGAGCCCCTCCAAGTTTTGTGCATTCTCAAAACCAAAAAATCACTTTAATAGTTGCATTTAGTGAAACAGAATATTTGTTCAGAAGTATACCCTGGAGCCACATGAACTCTTCTCTTTCATCATATAAATGAAGAAACTAGACTCTGCAAAATTTTGCAGAATTTCAAAATGTTCTGTAATATACATGAGATACATGAGAGGAGATCGGATTGTATGGACAAGCAGTGTTGTTTGGAAACACTGGTAACCTATTGATTTTCAGAAGCTGAGAGATTGGTCCAGGGATGTTTCATAAACCTAGTTCTTAGCTTTTGTCTGGATCAGTACTCAGTGGCTTACTGAACTGCCCCTTGCCAAATGTAGGAATAATTGCTTGACTGTCCTCTGCAAAGAAAGAAATGCAGTGTTTGGTCTATAGACTCCAGAGGCAGCTGATTGCACACCTAGAAATTCTGCTCTAACTACAAAGTGTCAGGAAATCTTGTCCCCTCTGAGTAAAACCTTGGGAAGGGATATTCTAGAATAGACCTGCAATGTTTCTGGTCTCAGCAATTTGTTAACAAGCACCGAGAATTGTTAGAATATCCCTTAGTGTTATCATCATCTGTGCAGATGGCTGCAGTCTCTTCCTTTGATCAGAAGTGACTGTGCATGGAATGAGAGACCCCAGTGTATCCTCAGCTTATTTCTCCTGAGCCCAGTGTCCTGAAATAAGTACAGTCAGAAGTGAACATGTCTCACTTCTAGGGCATATTTGAAAGTGGGTGGTTCAAACAAATAGCTGGAGCCCCTTCCAAGGACTTGAATGATTTTCGCGCAAGTTGTGGCCTGGAGGCAGAGGTATCTTGCCAGATCTGCCTTATTAAAGCACCTACTGTTCTCAAGAGTTTATTCAGTTTGAGGTTTAAAGAAAGGAATAGAGAAGCATGACCTTGAAAACTGTTTCTCTTTATAAGATTCACAAATAATGAATTACACTTCTCCTTCTCTGATCAATACTTTAATTAACTTTAATTTTCACCGATTAATAATGTAGTTTGAAGCAGAGGCCTTGCTGGTTTCCCTGAAAAGTGTATTATATATTTATTAGATTTTCATTTTGTTTTATTTAATTTGGTCTATTATTAGGAGTACAATTTAATCAAATTTCAAGAGGGGAAAACAGTTCCTAGATAATAAAGGTCATAGGCAACACAAATTCTTAATATAAATAAACACAGGAGTGATAGGATGTATGACAGACTCATGAACAGTGCTAGCACTGAGAAACACCAAATTGAATGCATTCATATTGGAGTTGACCCTCATAAGGAAATAAGGAGTGAAGTAGTTCAGTGACCCCCTAGGACAGCTTCCTATGCATGCAGACACATCTGAGTTGAATCCCGTGCCCGTGTGAATGAGAAACAGGCAAAATGAAGGGTTGGCTTAGTATTTTAGCAAAGGCCTAATAAATGAGATGACCACGACACAGAGAGAGATGTGTGCCTGCACTCTAATTGCTCACAGGCTAATTAAGAAGCAAGTATGTGAGGCCCGGCAGTGGCCCAGCATCTCAGAGCACTTGCCTTGCAAGACTGAGACCCCGGGTCAAACCTGGTGCCCTCGGCCCAGCATGGGCCCTGTGACCTGATCTCTGCAGCCCTGGTGACAGAACAGGGTTTGCAACTCTGCTGTGTGGTCAGACATGTGCCAGCCCAGACTTGACCTGGGTGACCCTCAGCGGATGCTGCACTGCATGGGTTGTCTCAGTCTTGGCCAGGAATGTGTCCTTCTTCAGAGGAGCCCTGCAGCTGGAGTGTGTGAATTCACTGAAGAGTAGACAGTGAGTCAGGAGCCCGCAGCTGCCTCCAGCCCACCCCTGCAGCCACAGTGGGTGCATGTGTGAGTGGCACCATCAGCCACGTGTGTCCCACCCCACCACCATAGCAGTGGCTAGGAGATGGGGATAGAAGCAGGCATGCAGGTGCGCTAAACTCACAATCTGTCTCACACCCGGGAGTGAAACATCCAACTTCTATTGGGATCACTCAGCTAGAATCTCTTCCTTGCCACCTACCAGCAAGCTGAAAGACATTCTATTACAAAAACATCCTTTGTCTCACATCCCCCTCACGCACCTCCCCCTCCCCCCCCCCAAAACCCAAAGTTGGTCTAGTCAAAACACATCCTTGTAGGAGCTGTCTCTGTATTTTCTTTGTCTTTGGCTGTCTGACAAATGCATGGTAACCTGTTTTAGATAGAACTAGAATGCAGTTTCACAAGCCCAGTGATATATTTCTACATGTTTCACACCTCTATCTATAGCACTAAATAATTATTTTAGGATCTAATTGTCAAGAAAAGTTTATTGCCTCTTAGAAGGTGGTATTTCCTCCCCTTCTTGAACATTTAAATTTGATACAGAATTGTCTTTTGTTGTTTTCTGTAAACAAGGGAGATAAAATCAAGTGCATGGACTAATTTAAGTAAAAAATTAAGTTAAATGTTTTTATGATTTAATTTTACTGCACAAGAACTCTCTACCCCCCTCCCAGCATCTGCATTTTCCCTGTTTAAGACTGTGTGTTTCTAAAGGTACTCCAGAGCCCTGCCATGTTCACTTTCACTGGTCATGGTGTGGAAGGATCCCAGAGTATTTTCCAGGGAAATGTGAGTCTCTCTAGGTGCCCCAAGCCATTCAGAGGCTCCTGAATCAACAGAATCAGTAACTTACTAATATTTGCTACCGAGAACCTCCCAGGTCACTGCTAAATATTGACTACTGATTTCTGAGCTACAGAGCATTTTCTCCTCTGCTGTATCACAGCCAGACCTTCTCCAGCGATTGTCACCCCTAACTTTCATCCTCACAGGGGGAGCAGTTTGACGGTGAGTGGATGATGAAGTCATGCAAAGTTTAGCTCCGTGTGGGCATGTCCTGGGGCCTTATCAGTTACAGAGTCCCAAGAAAATTTTCTGATGCCTCTATTTCAGCCAAATTCCCATTCAGTCCCTCTCCATACGCAACCCAGTCTCATCCCTTTACAGATAGCAAGCTTGCAGCAGTCTCTGTGTCTTAGGGAAGATGACCTATGCTGGGTGGCAATGGCCGTGATCCTTGGAAACAATTCTAAAATGGGATTTTTAAATCAGGGGACACTGCCAGCTTCATTTGCTAATGAACGACTTTGTCCCTGGTCAGATTTGGTATTAATTGTCCTTGGAGTACTCTGTAGGAGAAATTATGAACGTATTTTCTCATTTTCTCAGCAGCTAATCTAGTGAGATAGAGGTAGGAGGGACTGTGTATCCAGGTATATATTTCAAGCATTGAAGGGAGGGGGATGGGCAGTAGAAGAAGTAGAGTTAAAGAACCTGTAATAAATGACATTTGCTATGTGCCATTGAATCATTGAAGAAACACAACAAAAGGTTATAAGCCATAGACTCTAGTTAGAAAATTATAAGAGGCTTCTTAGAGCTAAAAACCAAAAAGTCATCAGGGTATGTACTTCCAGCAAAGGTTAATTCTCAACCTTAGAAAGTTTTGCTTAGTAAAGACCAGAAGTCTGATTTGGAAATATTTAAGCTCCTAGCATTGATACAGAAAAATATGGGTCCATGCATTTGAACTCTTGACTTTCAAGATGAGTGAAAACTCTTTAGGCTACAGAAGTGATACCCTTCTCTGAGTCTAAGGTAGACACTTTGCTTAAAGATTTCACAAAAGCCCCTTCTTCATAAGAAAATACAGGGCCATCTCAGGGCAATACCAGTTCCTCTTTGTCACCAGACTACCTGCTAGAGCTAAACCACCAGAATACAGTTCAGAAAGCTAACGCTAGACTTGCCTACCTAAGGATCTCTCCGTGGTTCCTAGTTAACCTATACTAAGTAAGTTACAGAAGCCATTGAGAAGAGCTGAATTGCTGTGTGAAGAGATAAATGGACCCTAGAGCAAGTGTTCAAACTAGCGACTGATATTATTCTCTCTCTAAGGGACCGCAGCCTGTCCTAACTTGCATCTAAATAGCACTTCAGATAATTCTAGCTCTCATCATCTAAATAGACTATGAGTGAGGCTCTGCAGTGAACCTTTCCACAGTAAAATGTTTCTCTATCTACAGACCTCTGAAAATAGAAAAACATTTCTCTGCTTTCTAAAACATAATGATAGTGCAGATATAGAATTCTCTCATTTTAAATGAGAGAAAGATGGGAGAAAAAAAGTCAATGGTGTAAAGCAACTTTGTCACATAGCAGGAAATGTGTTATGAGGGTTCTGGGCTCTGGGATTCAGTGCTCACCCCTCAGGCTCTCAGAACCACAGCCAGCATTTCTCTCCGCCTTTACCTCTACGACTCATCTATCAAGGTCATCTCTGTTCCTTTCCTTCTCTCTGCCTAGGAGATCTTTGGCATTTGTAGAGAGAAAAAGAGTAGTCAAACTTTTTTTAAAAAATATTGAATATATTTTCTCTTTTAATCATGTGTTTAAATGTTTCCTTTGGTTAATGGTGGCTCAGTGGCAGAAAGTTTGTCTTGGAGCCCTGATTCCACTGTGCAACATGAAAATAAAAGACACAAAACATCTGAAGCATTTTTTTGAAAAAAATGTAAACAGCAAATAGAGCATATGAAACTTCTTAGTTTGCCATGAAAGAAATGTATATTGTTCATAGCCTCCTTCTTTCAGAAACATTCACTAGTTTCCTCTTTCCCCCAGATCATTGTCATACTGTAGAAGCACCCCCTTTCACAAATATGAGCTTTGTGAGATCTATAAAATTTTACACATGCTTTCATGGTATTAGGTACCTAAAAATGAAGTTCCATATAGCCCTATTGTCCTGGGTACATATAAAAGAAAAATGTAACTTTCAGTAGTGAAACCAAGTATAGAAAATATTTTCTACTGCTAAATATTTTTGAAACCTATTCTGAACCTATCGTAAAAGTAGGATTCAAACCAATTATAGTCAAGGTGTATGTCAGAATTGGAACATACCCATAAATCTTAGGTTAAAAATAAGACTTCCTTTTTATGACAAAAATGTCGAATGCTAACGTTTTATTATGCTGACTTTCCTCTGCAGTGTTTGTGTCCCAATTTTCCCCTACTCCGGCTTGATTTTCTTTGTTCTTATTACATCAAAAGGGGTACAGTTTTGAAGTGCATGTGTGTTTGTGTGTAGGGAGACAGAAAGACAGAGAGAAAGAGACAAATGATCAAGAAGACCTTAATGTATGTAGACAGTGGATTGGATAAGTTGAAAAAAATTTAAAAAGGATTGCTTAGAAATCTTTCAGGAGTTGAGGACAAAGGAAATGAAGCCTTTTAGGAGCAGAAAATATTAAAGAAATCATCACAGTGGAAAACAGTGTGAAAGTTGAATTAAGATTTTGAAACTGAATTTGGGAAGAAAGGGGAAAACAGGAAACACAAAGATGATGATGAAGAAATGAAACAGAGATAGAGAAAGGGACCAAAGAGCATAAGTGAGTCTTATAGTTCTGGTCAGGACTGGCCGGTCTAGTCTCAGCACGACCAGCTTTGCCTTTCCAGACTGACCCTCCTTTTGCAGTTAGATCACCTTGGATATTCTGATAGAATGCCTACCTAGGAAGGAAATCATTTGACATAAAATGCACACAAAGTATTTATAAAAATCTGTTCTTTTAATCGCTGAGTCTGCCTATGAATCAGTAGTTAATCAATGAAAGTCAGAAAATTCCAGATTATTCCTGTCAAAAGTAAATGTTCAGGCAAATATCAATTTCCATGAAGGTAATTATTCTTCTCTTCTAGATGATTGCTTATTTATTTCACTCACTTCAATTGGCATTAACATTTGTATGTGATGGTAGGTATAATTTTGAGTCCACGTTCCATCTAATTAATCATCCTTTTCTTCTATATGTGGGCTTACAATTCATGTTCTATGATATTGTGACTATTTTTGATCCGTTGTTGGGGGCGATCACTGCATTCTCAGAAGTGCTCAAGGGCTGAGGACTGTCTGCTAGGTGAAGCTTAGGGACCCATGTTGTACCAGGGTTGGCCTCATGCAAGGCAAATGCCCCTGCTTTTAACTGCTGTAGCACAGTAGTACTATACTCCCGTTGTTCATTGATTTGCTTAAGCAGGCACCAGTAATTAACTGCTCACAACAAATTGTGAGACTTGTTGTTACTGATTTTGGCATATTGAATACGTCACGGGTAGCTTGCCAGGCTTTGCTGTGTGGGCAAGATACTCTCAGTTGCTTGCCAGGCTCTCCAATAGGGGCGAAGGAATCAAACCCGGGTCAGCCGTGTTGGCCGCGTGCAAGGCAAACGCCTTATCCACTGTGCTGTTGCTTTTAACTAGGTTTTTCAAAAGGGCTAACTATAAACCAAGTCTAAATCACTGTACCTTAGAGACATATATACCCGGGGTAGAAAGTTTTACATCTAAAGTAAAATCAAACATCTATGAAATAGCTATTCTATTATTTTTATAACAAAGAACAAAGGAACTATGAGTCGTAGACCCACCGATTGTAGCTGATTCTACTTTATCATTACTAATAGTTAAATGTTCAGTTATATGTAATTAATGTGAACCATAAAATGATGAAAACAACAGATGACCTTTGCAGATGTGGCAAAAGTGAGATACTGAAGAAGCTGTTGTCATGGTTACAGCGGCTCTCGAGAGCCTGTCCTTTCACTGGCACTTTCAAAGTTCTAGTAGCCAAAGAGAAAACAGCTCTTCAACTGTGACATTACTTCCCGTCCACAATTACAGCATAGCTCCAAAGAAAACAGAATGCATTGTTTCCGTTGCTTTTCCTCCCAGATTGAGCTGCAATTTAGTGTGCTTGGAGATGGCATCTATAAATCCATCTTTTCCAGCAAAGAGTGGAAATCTGCAAGTGAGATTCTTCCCTCTCAGGACTCATAGCAATCTCTATTGGATGCCACATACGGCCTTTCTGTTTTCAAAGGAACCAGAAAAGGTGTGTGTATGTGTTTTTTTTCCTTAACCCTAAAATTTCACAGTGATTTTTAAATGGAAGTCTCAAGAAGAGACTGTAAATGTTGTAGACTTATTTAATTTATTTTTCTGTTTTCTTTTTCCCAAGAAAGTTTACACATATAGATGTTTTGGAAGAAATTTTTAAAATGCTGTTAATACAGATATTTGGTAGTATCTATAAGTCAGTTTAGGAAGAAGAAATTTGCATCTGTATTTGCATGACCATTAAAACAGGCATCAAGCATATAATTTCAAAAGAATTTTTCATTTACTCATATTTATAGTTACTAATGTTATTCTTGGCTGGAGTGATAGCACAGTGGGTAAGGGCATTTGCCTTGCACACAGTCAACATGGCCAACCTGAGTTCGATTCCTCGTTCCCTCTCGGAGAGCCCGGCATGCTACTGAGAGTATCTCACCTGCAGGACAAAGCCTGGCAAGCTCCCCGTGAAGCATCCGGTATCCCAAACACACTAACAACAAAGTCTCATGATGGAGACGTTACTGGGCCTACTCGAGCAAATTGATGAACAATGGGAGGACAGTGACAGTGATAATGTTATTCTAATTTAGAGTAGAAAGAACTATACAGATACATAAATAAAATATTGTTTGGTGACAACTGGAACTCAGAAAAATATTTCGGATTACATATAATACATATGTAAATAAAGTGAATGTATTTGGGTGGTTATTTAAAGAGAGATAAGAATGACTGTGCACATAGAGGCTACTGTAACTCCTGAACCTTCAGTGAAAGTTTGATAGACTTTCTATCCTTCCTTATCTAGCTCTTCACAGGAAGTGAGCCAGAGTTTTGCCATTAAATGAGTAGTAGATCGTGGAGTGCTTATCAGACTGAGGACTCAGCTTTCTATTCAGTGTCCTTTTTGTTTTGTTTTTTCAACCAGTTTTTTGCGGAGGTTGAGAGGTCATGGTGTACAGTGGTATTAATATTTGTGGCTAATGCTTACAATGCCACTGCACCTCCCCCCAGCACCAGTACCATCCTGCCTCCCCAACTGACCCCTGGGTCTTTGTGGCTGAGTCCTGCCCTTCCCCTGCTGGCCAGCTCCCTCTCCAGTTCTCTTATCACTATCTCAGTGCTCCCACTGGATATTGTCTTTGCCTTTGCTTTGGTTCTTGCACTCCACATCTGAGGGAGGGAGGTTTTCAATTTTTGTTTCATAAAAGGGCTTTCTAATGCAAAAGAAATTGGCAGTAAGTTTTTTTTTTTGATGGGTATTTTAATCTTAAAGCAACTTTACAAACAATGATAACCCAATTGCACAGTCCTTCCAGTTGGGCTCCATCTGCTGCAGCTTTAGTCCAAACCATGCAGCTGTGCTTGTATGAGTGCAAGTTGGTCTGTTGTTCAGCCCACATTTTTATTGCATTATCTCGATGTATGCTAGCATAGTGCTGGCATCACAAAGGAGTTGGGCAATGTCACTTTCCCACATTTTGGACTGCTTGCCACATGATTGGTTTCTATTTCGACCTTAACCATCTTCATTCTTCCAGGGATGGCGGAGAAGTTGATTGATCTATGCAATGTTTTTCTTACTTCTTCTTGTTCTTTTTTTTTTAATATTCATTGCTGAAATGGAAGCTAATCTCTACAACAATAATTCGGTGCTATACATTTCCTCTAATTGCTGTTTTAATTGTGCCCACTAATTTTGAAATCCTTTATATTATATCCACTTCATTTTATTTATGAAGTATATAAAAATTTTATAATTTCTTGTCCAATGACTTATTTAGAAGTATCTTATTTTCTTGAAAAATTTTACATTGAATTTTTAAATTTCTAATTTAATTTCATAGTGATAAAACAATTTACTCATGTTGCATGCCTTGATTTCAATTTCCTGGGACTTAGCTCATGCCCAGATATCCTGGTAAATGCCCCAGACTTTGAAGATGAGGTGTGCTGTTGTTGAGTAAAATATTTTGAGCTGTTAATTTGGATTAGATTTATAGATAATGCTCTTCAGATTTTTCACATACTTTCCCCTCTATACCTGTCTAGCAAAATATAGAGGGGAACAGTGTTGAACTCAATGACTGTAGTGTTACACACTCCTCTTTCACCTATAGTAAACTTTAACTTTATGTATTTTAAAGTTCTGTGACAAGATACTTTAGAATTGTTACTTTTGATGAATTGACTCCTGATTATATTGATAGAGTCCTACTTTTCCTTGGTAAAATTATCATTTTGCCTTTTGCCATTTGTTTTTGTTCCTGGGGCACATCCGATTGTTCTCAGGGTTCACTCTCATGGTACTTGGTGGACAGTCTGTGGGGCGGAGGATTAAACTTGGGTGAGTTTCTTGCAAAAAACTCACAAAACTGCTACACTCCCTCACTGCCCCCCCCCTTATTTGAGATTGTTTCTTTTGAGATTGATGTTTTCTGTGTTCATATACAATATCTTTTCTTTTTCGATATTAAATAAGCTTTATAGTGTACTATTTTTATGTAAGACATTTTAGCTTTTGCTATGAAATATGTACCCCTAAAATTCTTATGCTTAAGCACAACTTCCAGTGTGAATTATTTGATGGATATAGGAGTCGGGTCAGTGGGCACTTTGGTCAACAAACTGCTGGTCCCTTGATTTCGGACTCTTTTCCTTCCAGATCTGTTACAGATCAATAGTGCCCATTCCTGTCATCCAGGCTGTGCAATATTCTCCTAGGACAGTTAACTCTAATGCAGTGTTTCAACTCTGTGCAATGAATGCGCAATGCTACTTTTTATATCTTCAGTTTCTATTCAGTTTTTTCCATTGAACAATCACACATATATAAAATTCATAACTGTTGATGTTTTTGTCGATTCTATTTTCTGTGACATTTCTAAGCCTCAAATAATTACTTTTCCTCCACATTATTGGCTAGTTTGAGATAGTTTCATATTTTGCGGGTTCAATAATTTTTGTTTTATATTGCAGGATGTATAATACTTTTATGTTTCTATAAATATTATTGAGCTTTGCTTGGGGATGTAACAAAATTATTTGGTCTAGTGAATTAGTAGTCTGCTTCTTTTTTGTCTCGTATTTAAGTTGTTTGATTCATTTGTTTGGGGGGGCATTCCCAGCAGTGTTGGAAACTACTCCTGACACAGTGCTCAGGCACCTCTCCTTGTGGTGCTCAGGGAATTATGTGGTGCCAGGGATTGAACTAGGAACTTCAGCTTGGAAAAACCTGACTCAAGTGCTTTGAGCTATCTCCAAACAGTTATTTAATTTTTATTTGAAAATTAGTTAGACGTATCAAAGAGCTTTGCAGTCGCTACTGAGTTTCTATTGGGCTCTTGCTCACCCTCTGCTAACATAAGCACAGATATCAGCCCAGTTAGCAAAAGGATAATAGCAGCACTGTGTGGAATATTATTCTCTAATGAGGGATTTGATTCCAGCCTCTCTGAGATTGCCATCACTGCCATTTCTTCTCTTTCTAGACACAACCCAGGAGATCTGTTTTCTTCTGGAGATATTTTTGGCAGCACACTGAGAAGCTTCCTTCAGGACTAATGTTTCTCATCAAGGTTTTTTGAGGACTGTCGTGAATGTGCCTTGATTTCTGTGGTTTCACACTGGCTGCAGGGAGAAGCCTCTAACTGCATCTGGTTCTCTGCATTGCACTTTGCTAAGTTTTGATCCTTTTGAGTTTTTCTTACACTTTAATATGACAGTAATTTCGTCCTTCACGTCCTACCAAGGTCACCAGTTGCCCCCCCCCAGAGTGGCTCTCCAGCACAGCCACAGCCCCAGAAGCACAAGGACTTAATGCAGAACCCAGCAGCTTGGAGCAGAAAAGTGAAAGGACTATGCGTTAATCCAGGCCATCATGTCTGTCCGGAGGGGAAAGGGTGTTGCCCCATTCGCCCTCTCCTCTCTGGAAAGAAAGATGGCGGCCGCATGGGAACCTCGTGGACAGCAGGTATGAGCCGGGGGTGTGGGGGCGACTAAAACCTCATGGGAAGGGGGGCGTTTCGGTACGCCCTTCACGCCCTACCGAGGCCACCAGTTGCCTCACACGAGCGGCTCTCCATCACGGCCACGACTCCAGAACACAGAAACCAATTTCTTAACTATCTGACTTTCAGTAGAAATACTTCCAGGGTCAATAGGTAAAATAGCAGAAATCCAAAACCAACATTTAATTCTTGAACCCAGCTGTAGAAAGCAAATCACTTCACAATGCGTTTTCAGCATTTCTGATTGGGGGGGGGGTAAACTCTAAATAATAGTGGTGAATCTTTTATTGAAACAGTGAATCTAATCAAAGCAGATAGAGTGTTAACTAGAATTCATCTGCCTCACAGGGACTGGGAGGGGTGGGGGTGGGGTTTTATTGGGGTTCTTCATGGTATAAAATAAGTATTGGTAAAGGGAAATGTGTTTGATATTTGCATGACTGAGACCTAAACCTGAAAGCTTTGTAACCTTTCCCACAGTGATTCAATAAATAAAAAAAAATGACAGTAATTTGCCCCACAGAGAAATATGCCTATTTATGCATCTCCTATTTCTTCTTTATATTTAGATATTTCTAAATTCTCTAAATCTCTGACAGTGTTTTTCCAGATCACAACCTGTGACTTTCCATAGCCCCTGCACTTCCATCCATCATTACTGCCATTTCTCAAGGTTCAGTCCCTGAGTGCTGACTCATCCTTGAAACTACAGTTAGAGATTTCCCAAGTGACTGTTTCCATTATATTATTTGCCAGATTTAATTGTCCAGAGTTTTCAAGTTCTCTTACCTGTGAAGCCCTCCTTGCTGTCCCCTGAATTACACCTCCTGCTACTTCTGTTCATTTTATGGTTCCTCATACTTATGTCTTCTTTACCCCAATATCAGCTTTATTGACTACGTTCTCCTCTCTTCAACACCCTCTCCTGAAAGCCTAAACCCCCCTTTTATATTTCTCTACAGATGTATGAGGGGATTCTTTTGAAATATTAATATTTAAATTTATGCTTAAGTGATTTACATCCTAGTACTAATCATATTATTTTTGTACAGTGTCCATTCATTGTACTGCAAGACTGAGATGCATAACACTTGGCAGGGCTGGAGAGATAAGCAGGAGAGGTTCAGTTCTAACACCTCTTATGGTCCCTTGAGTCCCGCCAGAAATGATTCCCGAGTGTAGAGCCAGGAGGAAGCCCTGGGCACAGCTGGCAGTGTCCCCCCAAACGAAGATAAATAAATACAATGAAGAAACGAAACAAGAAAAGATAGAACGCACACATTTATTTTCCTTGCTGAAGAAGGCTCCGGAGTATAACTGCATTTGATTCTTGAATGAGTATAACATGATTGGTAACGTGAACCCATGTTAAAGTTACAGAATGAGTCACTTTATAAATAAAGTAACGATAACCTTATTAATTTGGGATTAGAGTATTAGGAAAGACCCTATGGGTATCACTTTTGGTTGGATGTTGAAGGACTGAAAAATGAAAACAGAAAGAACATATGAAAATCTGGAACGAGAATTAGCAAATCTATGGTTAAGATGTGAGTATAAAAGTGTTTAGCAGAAATGTGGAGGCTGTTAAAGTACTGGGAGGTGTCTGATAAGGATTTCTCTTGTGTGTGTGGAGGGCATACCCAGCAGTGCTCAGGGCTGACTCCTGGCTGTGCACTCAGTAATCACTCCTGGAGGACCTTGGGACCATGTGAGACTTCCAGGATCAAACCCTGTCAGCCACAGGCAAGGTAGGCACCCCAACCCTCTGTACTATTGTGCAGGCAGAGATTGATAAAGATTTCTCTGGAATACTTCAGAGATCACTAAGTAATGAAATAATGAAAGGAAATTTATAGATGTTAAATGTAATTTTTGGCAAGGGGTGAAATGAAATCAATTTAGTGCTATGAAATACTAATGTATGACTATAAAAATTCATTAAAAGATCTTAGCCTACATACTAGGTTGTAAACATCCTCCTTTTTGGTAAATAGTTATATGCTGTAGAGTAATATTTAGATCCTCCTAATTCTACCTCAATTAACTATTTGCTTTCATATTCCATGTTTCTAAATTTTCTACAAATATAATCATATGAATAATTAGAACAGCTAATGTTGCTGAAGAAAATTTTATCTTGAGAAAAGAAGTCTAATGCTTCCAGCTTACAATTTGTGAAAGAGGTTTGACATGAAATACAGGAATAATTGGCTTATACTTCATTGTGGGAGTTCTAGCTTTAGTAAGGAATCCAGTCAGAAATTTCAAATTACTTGAGCTGCAATTAATATCTAATAACATTCTTCACATAAATTCAGAAAGGAAGCTACCCCAGTGATTATTCTTTTTCCTGGCTAAGCAGTCTTTGGAAAACAATTATCTTAATGAACTCAAACGACAGTTCCCAGGTCCAGGCTCGTAAGGTAGGCCAGCTGCCTGGGGCCAGAGGGCGGGCCAGCAGGCCCTTTGGAACAGAAGTTCCTGAACCGCATTTGTGAGCTGCAGACGCTATCTGCAGGGACATGGGGTTCTGGGAGCCAACAAATGCAAGATGCTTGTCCAGCTGAACCTCAGCTGACAGACTCAGCTGCAGACCCATGGAGACACAATGTTCTAGGTCTCCTTATAAATACGCTAATGTAATACAAGAGTGTGTGGATGAGATTTTTAGAAATGGTAAAAATGGTCCATTCACTTTTGCTTCCTTCAGTAAGTAACACATTTAGAACTATTGATGGGAGTTGTAAGTTTAGACTGAAGAATAGCATATAATATTATTAAAAAGTCTAAGGAAGTAAAAAACTGAATATATTTATTAGACAGCAATTTTAAAGTGTGAACTTTTATCTGAAGGCATATGTAGATATGTAAATATGAATCAGATGTGAGACTAGCAAAGATAAATGAAGACTATACACTCATGAAGAATGAAATATACGGCAAATTAAGTCTTAATATGTTAAGACAGTATTACATATTAAGTGTAGTGATTGGGTGATAAAAAGTGCATTAAAATTAGGCATTTTACATTTAAGAAAGAATACAATTTGATTATCTCTATCAGTTGATAATTCTTCTATGATCTATGAGATACTCCGATTTAATTCATTTTTAAAAACATTTAAACATTTAATCCAATTTAAAAAACATTTTTATTTGTAGCACTATCCAAAAGGCCTAGCATACAGATTGTCATACCCATGAGGTAGAACTGTCCTATAACTGTAATTTCTTCACACTGTATACTCTTTTATGGTCTCCTATTACCTGTGTGATAGCTATGTGAATTGATAGCTTGTATGAATTAAGCAGGTAAGATCAATTCATAGAGTTCATTCTTCAGCATGGTCACAGCACTCTGATTATGACATATTGTCTTACTGATTCTCTTTTGGGATGTTAAGTGTTTGACTTCTAGCATGCTCCCTCTCCCCCCCTCCTCCTTCCCCTCACCCTGTCCCTCTCTCTGTCATCATTATCTTTGAGCCTAGCCCCTGGCTCATTTTTGGAGCCCATTCATGGTGTAGAATGAATGAATGAACTGCTGTCTTTCTGGCATGAGTTGTGAGTTGCTTACAACTCACAACTTACAACTCACAACAGACCAAAGTAAGTGACAAATTGAGCTAGAGAGTGGCTTGATAATAAATCTTGACTTAAAGGAATTTAAGAGTTGGAGAAGGCAATTTGATGAAGATGGTGCAAGATTGAAGCTATGAAAAGGCAGAAGAGTGATATTCACTGACAGGATGGTAATGGGTAATGGCTTCCAAGTGTGGTGGTAGGGACGTGAGCAACTGGGGATGTTGGTGGGAGAGTAACGGCAAGACAGTTGCTGATGTGTTCTGTCTGGGTAACACTGTGCTGAGTGGGACTGGAGTTGTCAATTGGTGGGTCTGGAGACACAGTGAAGTGCTGTAGTTTGTAAGGTAATGTGCCTGGGGGTGTATGAAATGGAGAGAAGGATAGTGAGAGAGAGGGAGTCACTGGGGTTAAAGGGCCCTAGCACTGAGTCAAGGCAGTATCTCAGAAACAAGAAAAAGGAAGAAAGGTGCCAGAAGCTGGTTTGCCTGTTGCAGCTGAAGAGAAAGCCAGGTTCAGGGAGCCTGGAGTGGTTTTGCCTGGCCCCTTGGGAAAGGAGGTGACCCTGGACACGGTCACCTGGCAGGACTCTGGCCACAGATTTCCAACAAGATTCTAATCATTTTGCTCCAGGCACAGCCTCCAAGTCTGTCCACGTTTTCCTTCTCTTCGGGGGGGGGGGGGGGGGGGGGAAGAAGAGCTGAGACAGGTAGGAAAGAAAGATGGGAAAATTGGACAGAGGGCCACTGTGCAAAGGGAGCAAAGTGACCTCTAGTTGTGTAGGTTGTGTTTGGAACGAGCTGCCTTATTTAAGGCACATTCATCTCTTCATCTTGATCTAAAATCAGTGTGGTGGCCAGCCTCCCCATGGCCTGCTCGCCTTCTCCTCTTTTGTATTTTTAAGCTACTTGATTGCAGGGATTTTGTTTTTGCATAAGCCCCAGTTTCCTCAAAAACTGACAGCAAATCAGCAAATAATGACATGAAAATGTGTTTCAAGTTAGGAAAAGGAAATGTCAAATGCAGAGTTATTTAAAAAAAAAAAAGCAACAACAACAAAAAAAACCACCTGAAAGCTTTCACAATAAACTGGCCTTCAGCTCCCAATAAAGACTTCAGGATAATATCTGCTTCTTTTGGAAATGCTGTAAAATAATAAAGACAACAGCATATATTCTGTTTCTGATTTAAAAAGCCTTTCTTTTAATTGTATTAGCAAATCAAAGGCACCACATAATGATACATTGTATAGTATATCTATATGTCAAAAATATAATAGTAGAGATAACAAGTTTTATGACTTATAGATAGTGTAGACAATTATAGAAAAATTATCACAGGTTAATTACTCAGATGCACTTTTCTATAAGGAAGTTATTATAGGGGGCACTGGGCTTGGAAGGGGTGAACAGAGTAGGTACATTTCTTTGGGGGCAGTTTCTGAATGGGAATCTGTAGCTTAAACTAGCCTCTGAATTGAATGGTGGCCATGGAAGTCGGAATCTGCCAAGGAGTGTGTAACAACTCACCTGCCGAATCAACTAGCCCTGAAAAATGGATGGCGCTGGAGCGTCTAGGCCCATACCCTGTGGTCACTGGCAGTTGGTGACACATGAGGGGGGAAGGGAGCGCTTCTGCCTTGAGTACAGGGCCCACCCAGGAAAAATCCCTCAGACTCTATGCCTGGATGAGTAGGATGACCGCTGCAGTGAGCCTTGAAGCCTAGAATGGGGGCCCAGGGGGGAGCCGCCACAGGTGCAGATCTTGGTGGTAGTAGAAAATATTCTTTATTGTTGTAAACTGCATTACATCATTGAGGAATAGCCAGATCCCTGCTTAGTATGATTGTTTTTATTATCAGTTGAGGTGTGTGTGTGTGTGTGTGTGTGTGTGTGTGTGTGTGTGCGCGCGCGCAATCCATCTGAAAGGAGTTCCCCTCATGTAACAGTATAGCTTGGCCTGATTTTGAGATTATGTTCTCTTAGTTTTAAGCCCTTATGAATGTTTGCTCCATGTGTTCTCATGAATTTTCTTTCTGAATTTATAAATTCAGAACCCAGCAAATCTTTTGCCTTAGAAAAATAGTAAAGATAGCTGATGTAAGTGGACATAATAATCATTTCTCCTCTCCCTTCTAGCTGACATTTATGGTCACACCAAAACTACATTGTTGAGTTCTTTTGATTTTATTGAGGTAAAATAAAGATATTAGTTTTGATCCCTTATCAAAGATTAGATGTTCATACATTTGGGATTATGTGTACAGATATTCCACCCTATTCCATTGGTCTGAGGCCCTGGCTTTGTTCCAGTACCATGCTGTTTTAATTATTACCACTTTGTAGTAGAGTTTGAGGTTGGGGAGGGTAATGCCTCCCTATGTCTTTTTCCCAAGAATTGCTTTAGCTATTCGTGGGCGTTTGTTGTTCCATATGATTTTCAGAAGTGCTTGATCAATTTCTTTGAAAAATTTCATGGGTATCCTTTTAGGGATCGCATTGAATCTACATAAAGCTTTCGGGAGTATTGCCATTTCAACCATGTTAATTCTTCCTATCCATGAGCAGGGGATATGTTTCCATTTCCTCATGTCCTCTTTTATTTCATGGAGTAGTGTTTTGTAGTTTTCATTGTAGAGGTCTTTTACCTCTTTAGTTAGGCTGATTCCGAGGTATTTGATTTTCTGGGGCACAATTGTGAAAGGGATTATTTTTTTCATGTCACTTTCCTCTCGTTATTTGTGTATAGGAAGGCCATGGATTTTGGGGTATTGATTATATAGCCTGTGACTTTACTGTACAAGTCTATTGTTTCTAGGAGTTTCTTGGTAGAGGATTTAGGATTATCGAGATATAGTATCATATCATCTTCAAATAGTGAGAGCTTGATTTCTTCCTTTCCTATCTGGATTCCTTTAATGTCTTTTTCTTGTCTAATCGCTATTGCAAGTACATTCAGTACTGTGTTAAACAGAAGTGGTGATAGTGGGCATACTTGTCCCTGATCTAAGAGAAAAGGCCCTTAGTTTTTCCCCATTGAGGAAAATGCTTGCCATGCGTTTGTTGTAGATGGCTTTGACTATCTTAAGGAAAGTTCCTTCAAAACCCATTTTGGTGAGAGTTTTATCATAAATGGGTGCTGGATCTTGTCAAAAGCTTTCTCTGCATCTATTGATATGATCATTTGGTTTTTATCTTTACTTTTGTTGATATGATGGATTATGTTGATTGTTTTCCGAATGTTAAACCATCCTTGCATCCCCGGAATGAATCCCACTTCTACAAAATGGAGTACTATGCAGCTGTTAGAAAAGATGAAGTCATGAAATTTACATACAAGTTGTACTACATGGAAAGTATAATGCTAAGTGAAATGAGTCAGAAAGAGAGGGACAGACATAGAAATATTGCATTCATCTGGGGAATATAAAGTAACAAAATAGAAGACTAACACCCAAGAACAGCCGAGATAAGTAACAGGAGGTTCACTCCATGGCTTGGAGGCCAGCCACACATACTAGGGGAAAAGGCAGCTCAGATAGAGAAGGGAGCACCAAATAAAGGGTGTTGGGAGGATCCTCTCAGGATGAGAGATGCATGCTGAAAGTAGACTATAGACCGAATATGAATGCCATTCAGTGCCTCTTTTGCAAACCACAGCACCCAAAAGGAGAGAGAAGACAAAAGGGAATGCTCCGCCACAGGTGTGGGATAGGATGGGGGGCTGGGGGGTGGTAGGAATACTGGGAGCATTGGAGGTGTATAATGGGCACTGGTGGAGGGATGGGTACTCAATCTTTGTATAACTGAAACCCAAGCACAAATAATTGTAAGTCTACAACTGTACCTCATGGTGTTTCACTAATAAAAAATTTTTTAAAAGATATTAATTGAGGACAACATGATGATTTAATATTTGATATGTCAAAAATGGGCTGGAGTGATAGCACAGCGGGTAAGGCATTTGCCTTGCATGCTGCTGATGCGGCTGACCCCCGGCAACCCAGGTTCAATTCCTCAGCCCTGCCTGACCCAGGTTCGATTCCTCCGCCCCTCTCGGAGATCCCAGCAAGCTACCGAGTGTATCTTGCCCGCATGGCAAAGCCTGGCAAGCTCCCCGTGACATATTCGGTATGCCAAACACAGTAACAAGTCTCACAATGGAGATGTTACTTGGCCCGCTTGAGCAAATTGATGGACAATGGGAGGAGAGTGCTACAGTGCATATAAAAAATGATCATGCAACGTCAAATTAATGTTATTTTTTCTTTTGTGACTATTAATAATACTGTTACATATTCAAAAATCTCACAAGAAAATTAAGTTTTTGTGACTGTAGCCACCATCATGTACAATAGATGGCATGTCATTTTATTGATTTTCTATCTGGAAGCCTCACCTTGTATCTGCCTTACCCACTTACTCCCCATGTATGGAAACCACCAGTGTGCTTCTGGTTTTACCACTTTTTTTTTTAAGATTTAAGTCTGATCACATAGTTTGTCTTTCTCTGCTTTATTTTACCTCACACAACACATTCAGGATCAACCCCTGGTATTGCAATTGTCAATATTTCCTTCTTTAAGTAATTAGTAATCTTCCTGTATCTATTACCGTGTAAATATATGTATATGTCATATTTCTTTTCCTCTCTGTTCCTTCAGTGAACGTGTAGATTCTTTCTACTCATTAGATTTTTAAATATGTTGCAATGAACATGGGGTTCTATTGAGTTATTTGAGTTAATGAACTTGCTTTCTATAGATCTATACCAAGGGGACGATTCATATTTATATTAATTGAACTGGAACCCAGAGAGAGAGAAGTGGCAGAAGAATTATGAAGTGAGAGCTAAATGAGAGATGGAAGGAAACTACATTACATTTCCTGTTTTCTTTTCTTTTTTTTTTTTCCTTGAATATCTTGCATTTCATTTTATGCGCTGGATCCATGACTTGGGCCTACAGTACCCTTTCCTCTGGAACCACACTGAAGGTAATTCATTTCCAAGCTTCATTTTACATAACTTAGTCGTAAACCTTCATGGGCTAAGCAATGATATTTCAAGTGGAGATTTCTGTAATAAAGTTGTTATTGTTCAATTTTATTTAGAGTAGGATGACACTCTCCTGTCACTCTCTGGAGGCAGATTTGTCACAGACATGTGATTGATCTGAAAGAAGGCCATGCCTGTTTCTTTGGGGTGAAAACTTCTAATGTTACACCAAGACAGAAAAAAGAAAACTCACCTTTGGCATCTTATTGTAAGATAATTCTTTAGATTTTAATGTTTGCTAGTAGATTTTGGTATGCAGTAAACACTCATGTAATAAATACTAATCTGCCAATCATTTACCAACATATCCAACCTTTACTCAATATTGATAAAACATTTACTTTAGGAATATGTAATTTTAACATTGTTTTATAAAAATTATAATCATACAGAAAAGAAGAAAAATAAAGTGAAGAATCTCTAGGTATTTATTCAAACAACTCAGTTATCCTTAAAGTTAATAATTCTTTTTTTATGTAGGAGTAATGCTATTTTTCAGTCACGGATTAGCTGATTGAATTGGGCATGATCTCCACCTTTTTTTCATAATTTTATTTATTTTTCTTCTTATATTTATTTATTGAATCACTGTGGGAAAAGTTACTAAGCTTTCAGGTTTATGTCTCGGTCATACAATGATCAAACACCTTTCCCTTCACCAGTACTCATTTTTTCATCACCAAGAACCCCAATATACCCCCTCCCAACCCTCCCAATGGCTGTGAGGCAGATGATTTCTACTTAACTCTTCTCTACATTGATTACATTCATTATTTAGACAAAAGATGCACCATTATTGTTTAGAATTTCCCCCACAAAAATCAGAATTGCTGAAAAGGCATTGTGAAATACTTTGTATTTATAGCTGGTTATGAGAAGCATATAATGTCACACGGCCACGAATTTGGATTTCTGCAAAGAACCAGATAATTATGAGACTGGTTTCTGTGCGTCTGGTGTTATGGCTCTGCCAGAGAACCAATCGTGGGGGCAACTCGTGACCTCGGTAGGGCGTGAAGGATGAGCTGGTACCGCCCCCTTCCCATGAGACTGCAGTTGCCCCATCACCACCAGCTCATACCTGGCTTTCCTATAATCTCTGAGGAGGCAGCCACCTTGCTGCTGGGGGTGGAAAAAGGCGGAAGGGAACAACATCCTTTCCCTCCCAGGGGGGCATGGCACTGTAGTTTAATGCATGGTCCATTCACTTCTTTTTTTCTTTCCTTAAATTTTTATTAGTGAAAGACCATGAGGGACAGTTGTAGACTTACATATTTATATGCTTGGGTTTCAGTTATACAATGATTGAATACCCATCCCTTCACCAGTGCCCATTCTCCACCACCATGGATCCCAGTATCCCTCCCACACCTATCCCCTCCATCCCATCCTACCTCTGTGGCAGGGCATTCCCTTTTGTTCTCTCTCTCCGTTTGAGTGCTGTGATTTGCAAAAGAGGCATTGAGTGGCAATCATGTTCGGTCTATAGTCTACTCTCATCATGCATCTCCCATCCTGAGAGGAACCTCCCAACACCCTTTGATTGGTGCTCCCTTCTCAATCTGAGATGCATTTTCCCCTAGTGTGTGCGGCTGGCCTCAAAGCAATGGAGTAATCCTCCTGGTACTTATCTCGGTTATTCTTCGGTGTTAGTCTCCTATTTTGTTACTTTATATTCCCCTTATTTTGGATTGTTTCTTTGGTTTCCATGTCATTGATTTCTGCTCTAAGTTTTATGATCTCTTTCCTTCTGCCTGATTTGGGCTCTTTCTGTTGAAACTTTTCTAAGGTCTTGAGCTGTGAAGTCAAGTTGTTTAAGTGCATACTTTCTTCCGTCGTGAGAAATGCTTGCAGAGGTATGAATTTTCCACTTAATACGGCTTTCGCTGCATCCCATAAGTTCTGGTAGCTCGTCGTATCTTCATTCTCATTTGTTTCCAGGTATCCTTTGATTTCGTCCTTGTCTTCCTTCCTGACCGACTCGTTGTTCAGCATTGAGCTGTTTAATTTCCAGGTGTTTGATTTGGTTCTTCGTGTCTGTGTGTGATTCGCTTCTATTCTCAGTGCATCGTGGTCTGAAAAGGTGGTTGATACTATTTCTATCTTCCTGATTCTATTGAGGTATGTTTTGTGTCCTAGCACATGGTCTATTTTGGAAAATGTTCCGTGTGCACTGAAGAAGAATGTGTATTCTTTCTTTTGGGGGTGTAAAGCTCTGTATAGGTCTATAAGCCCTTTCTCTTCTATTTCTTCTTTCAAAGCCAATATTTCCTTTTTGAGTTTCAATCTTGTTGATCTATCCAGAGGTGATAAGGCAATGTTGAAGTCTCCGGCTACTATTGTGTTGCTAGCAATGTCCTCCTTAAAATTTGTTAGCAGTTGTTTTAAATATTTAGCTGTTCCCTCATTAGGTATGTAAGCAATTAGAGTGTGATTTCTTCCTGCTGCACGTATCCCTTGATGAATAGAAAATGGCCTTCACTGTGCCTTCTAATCTTTTTCAACTGGAAATTGATGTTGTCGTATACTAGTATTGCTACCCCAGCTTTTTTGAGGGAGCTGTTTGCTTGCAGGATTGTTTTCCATCCTTTGACTTTGAGTCTGTGTTTACTATGATTGTTGAGATGAGTTTCTTGTAGGCAGCAGAATGTTGGGTTCTGTCTCTGAACCCATTTTGCTATTCTTTGTCTCTTAGTTGGTGAATTTAAACCATTGACATTGAGAGATATTATTGTTATAGGTTTTTGTGTCATCTTTCTGTAAGGGTGTGTTGTGCTTGTAGGGTATGTCTTATCTTATAGTAGCCCCTTTACGCCTTCTTTTAGGTTTGGTTTTGAGTCTATGAAGTTCCTGAATTGCTGTTTATCTAGAAATAGTGTATGGTTCCTTTGAGTTTGAGTGAGAGTTTAGCCAGATAGAGTATTGTTGGTGAAGTATTCATTTCAGTGAGTTTTTTCACTATATCCCACCATTGCTTTCGGGCTTGGGGGGTTTCCTCTGATAGGTCTGCTGTGAATCTAAGGGGTGCTCCTTTGTATGTGATTTCCTTCTTTCACCTTGCTGCTTGCAGTATTGTGTCTCTATTGGCGGCATTGATTATTCTAACTATGATATGTCTTGGAGTGTTTTTGTTAGGGTCTTTTTAGCTGGCACCCTTCAGGCTCCTTGAATCTGAATGGCTGCATTGTCGAGCTCTGGGAATTTTTCAGCAATGATTTGTTTGACCATATATTTTTCATTGGGATTGTTTCCCTGAGCTTCTGGGACTCCTATGATTCTAATGTTATTCCTCTTGGAATCATCTAGGACTCTGATTCGCGCTAGAGCTATTTTGAGGTCTCTTGCCGTAGTTTTTTGTTGCCTGTTGGCTTGATGCAGCTGATCTTCCAGCTCACTGATTCTGTCTTCAGCTGTGGTCAGTGTACTTTTAAGGGCATAGACTGAGTTTTTTATTTTATCTATGGAATCTTTCATTTGTGACATTTCTGTGCGTAGCTTTCCAATTTCTGCTCTCATTTCTTCCTGTATTTTCTCGATTGTGCGATCTATTGTTTCTCTCATGTCCTCTTTCAATTTCTGGATATATGTCTGACTCTGAGTTCATTGAACATATTCATGACTTCATATCTGAATTCTTTCTCAGAGAGGCCCTTAGGTGAATAGCACCTACTGAGGCTTCTGGACTCTTCAAAGTCTCCATGTGATGGGGATTTGCGTTGTTTCTTCATGTTGGTGTGTAGGTATAGGAACTGTGATGTCACACTAGATTTCTTGGTATACTAAACTACCTGCGGCCGTGTGAGCATTGGCCTGCCTAAGATTAAGCAACACGATCTCTCGGCAACAAAGCTGAATGTCTCCGGGTACAGCCTGCCCCCAGGGCTTGGGACTCTCTCTGGGCATGTGCAGCTAGCTCGATCCCCTAAAACAGCCAGTTTTCTCCCTTGATCTGCGCGGGACGGGAACTGAGGCCCATCTCTCGGCAACAAATCTGAACATCTCTGGGTATTCTCTCCTCATTCAACCAGGTACAGCCCGGCACCCAGCGCCCGGGACCCTTTCCAGAGCCGCGGCCGCATTAGCGGTCTAGAAATGTCCTAGAAACCGCACTAGTAATGTTCTCCCACTACATATGACATAGGAACCATAAGCTACCCTCTTAGATGGAACCTTCTCTAGGTTAGCTTAGCCACTAGAAACACAGTAGCCAATAACTCATAAGCCTATCTCAACTCACAATGCATATCAAGCAGAATACTAACGGTGAACGTGAAGGACTAAAGCACACTGGTCACAATGGTAAAGCAACGCAAAAGCCCACCAAACTTTCTTATTGAAGAGTCTAGTCCAGAAGACACCAACAGTACTGTAGTGTTAGACAACCTCTCTGACAAGGAATTCAGAAGGGAGCTACATAGGATACTTAGGGAACTAAAAGAAACAATGGAAAGCAATGCCAATAAAAGATAAGAGAATTTGAAGGCAGAAATGAGGAAAATGAAATCGGAAATGTCAGACCTGAAAAACCTGGTAGGCGAATTGGAAAACTCAGTGGAAGGCTTCAGCAGCAGAGTAAGAGCTGCTGAGAACAGAATCAGTGAGCTCGAAGATGAAGTTCAGAGACTCTCCAGAAAAGAGCAGAAAATGGAAAAGAGACTCACAATTCGGGAACAGATGGCAAGAGAAGATCGTGATGAAGCCAAGAGGGGTAACATAAGAATTATTGGAGTCCCAGAGGGACAGGAAGAAAACCTTTATGAAGAAGAAACTGTCAAAGACATCATTGCTACAACGTTTCCAGAGCTGAAGAAAACTTGTGACCACATTCAGGAGGCCCTAGGGGTACCAGCTAGAAGAAATATGAATAAAAATACCCCAAGATACATCCTGATCAAAATGACCAAAACCTTAGACAGAGACAAAATTCTGAAATCAGCAAGATCGAAGAAAGAAATCTCTTACAAAGGAGCATCCTAAAAATTCACAGCTGATTTTTCTGATGAAACCCTCATGGCCCGAAAACAGTGGTGGGACATAGTGAAAAAACTCAATGAAATAAATGCCTCTCCAAAAATACTTTACCCAGCGAGACTCTCATTCATAATAGAAGGAACAACACACAGTTTCACAGACAAACAACAGCTCAGGAACTTCATCGACTCAAAACCATGGTTACAAGAACAACTAAATGGGCTACTTTAAGGCAAGATAGGCCCATAAAATACACCAAATTTCAACAGAACAATGGGACAAAATCCCATAACAATAATCTCTCTCAATGTCAATGGGCTAAACGCACCAATTAAAAGACATAGAGTGGCAGGATGGATTAGAAAATTGAACCCAACATTCTGCTGCCTGCAAGAAACACATCTCAATAGTCAAAGCAAACACAGACTCAGAGTCAAAGGCTGGAAAACAATCCTACAAGCAAACAGCTCCCATAAAATATCTGAGGTAGCCATCCTAATATCAGACCACATCGATTTCAGAGTGAAGAAGGTCATAAGAGACAGTGAAGGCCATTTCCTATTGATCAAAGGATATGTACAACAGGAAGAACTTACAATAATAAACGTATATGCACCTAATGAGAGACCAGCAAAGTACTTAAAACAACTGCTCATAGATTTGGAAAAAGACATCAATAGCAACACGATACTAGTGGGAGACTTCAACACCGCTTTGTCACCTCTTGATAGATCAACCAGACTCAAGCTTAGCAAGGACATACTTCATCTGAGGGAAACAATGGAAGAAAGGGACTTAGTAGATATATACAGGACACTTCATCTTCAAAAAGCTGAATACACATTCTTCTCAAGCGTACATGGAACATTCTCCAAGATAGACCACATGTTGAGCCACAAAACATACCTCCATAAATTAAGAAGATAGAGATTGTATCAACAATCTTCTCAGACAATAATGTGCTGAAATTAGAAATAAATCACACACAAAAACAGAAAACTAAATCAAACACCTGGAAATTAAACAGTGCACGATTGAACAATGAGTGGCTTAGAAAGGAAATCAAAGAGGAAAGCAGAAGATTCCTAGAAACAAATGAAAATGAGGACACGAGTTACCAAAACTTATGGGACACAGAAAAAGCTGTGTTAAGAGGAAAGTTTATAGCTCTACAAGCATTCCTCAGGAAGGAGAAGCGAGCACAGATAAATAACCTAACCTCACAGCTTAAGAGCTTGGAGAAGGACCAACAAAAGGAGCACAACCCGAACAGGAGGAAGGAAATAATAAAACTCAGAGCAGAGATTAATGAGATAGAAACCCAAAAAACAATCCGAAAGATCAATGAAACCAAGAGCTGGTTCTTCAAGAAAATTAACAAGATCGATAAGCCTCTAGCAAAACTCACAAAGAAAGGGA
Organism: Sorex fumeus; assembly: GCF_029834395.1. NCBI lineage: Eukaryota > Metazoa > Chordata > Mammalia > Eulipotyphla > Soricidae > Sorex > Sorex fumeus. The sequence goes on along the minus strand of NW_026606085.1, from coordinate 9,107,511 downwards.
GAGAGAGAAAACCCTAATAAACCGAATCAGAAATGAAAAGGGGGCCATCATAACAGAAACTACAGAAATTCAAATGATCCTCAGGAAGTACTTTGAGAAGCTTTATGCCACGGAACATCAATACCTCGAGGAAATGGATAAATTCCTAGACTCCTACAGACTCCCAAGGCTGAACCAAGAAGACCTGGAATACCTGAACAGACCTATCACCATCAAGGAAATTGAAATGGTAATAAAAAGTCTCCCCAAGCACAAAAGTTCTGGCCTGGATAGATTCACTAGTGAATTCTTCCAAATCTTTAAAGAGGACTTACTCCCAATCCTCTTTAAGCTTTTCCACGAAATTGAAATATCAGAAACACTTCCAAACAGATTCTACAAAGCAAATATCACACTGATACCAAAAGCAGACAGAGATACCACAAAGAAAGAGAATTACAGGCCGATATCCCCGATGAACACAGATGCAAAGATCCTCAACAAACTACTAGCAAATAGAATCCAACTACTCATCAAAAAGATCATACACCATGACCAAGTAGGATTCATCCCAGGGATGCAAGGATGGTTTAACGTCCAGAAATCAATCAACATAATCCATCATATCAACAAAAGAAAAGATAAAAAGCATATTATCATATCAATAGATGCAGAGAAAGCATTTGACAAGATCTAGCACCCCTTTATGATGAAAACCCTAGCCAAAATGGGTATAGAGGCGACTTTCCTCAACATAGTTAAAGCCATCTACCACAGGCCTACAGCAAGCATGATCCTCAATGGGGAAAAACTGAGAGCCTTCCCTCTAAGACCAGGGACGAGACAAGGATGCCCACTCTCTCCACTGCTGTTCAATATAGTACTGGAATACTTGCAATAGTGATTAGGCAAGAAAAAGATATTAAGGACATTCAGGTAGGAAAGGAAGAAATCAAGCTCTCACTATTCGCAGATCATATGATACTATACTTAGAGAACCCAATAACCTCCACCAAAAACCTCCTAGAAACAATAGACTTGTATAGTAAAGTTGCAGGCTATAAAATCAATACCCAAAAGTCCATGGTTTTCCTATATGCAAACAGTGAGAGAGAAGAAAGCTACATGAAAAAAAAAATGCCGTTCACAATTGTGCCCCAGAAAATCAAGTACCTCGGAATCAGCTTAACTAAGGAAGTAAAGGACCTGTACAAAGAAAACTACAAAACGCTACTTCAGGAAATAAAAGAGGACATGAGGAAATGGAAAGATATCTCCTGCTCATGGGTCGGGAGACTTTACATTGTCAAAATGGCAATACAACCAAAAGCATTGTATAAATTCAATGCAATCCCTATAAGGATACCCATGACATTCTTCAAAGAAATGGAACAAACACTCCTGAAATTTATATGGAACAATAAGCCCCCACGAATAGCAAAAGCAATTCTTGGGGAAAAGAAAATGGGAGGAATCAACCTCCCTAACTTCAAACTTTACTACAAGGCAGTAATAATTAAAACAGCATGGTACTGGAACAAAGGCAGAACTGCAGACCAATGGAACAGGGTTGAATACACTGACATCTCCCCTCAATCATATGATCATCTAATCTTTGATACAACTGCAAGAAATGTGAAGTGGAGTAAGGAAAGCCTCTTTAACAAATTGTGCTGGCATCAATGGGCTCAGAACTCTGCCTAATACCATGTACAAAAGTAAGCTCAAAATGGATTAAAGACCTCAATATCAGACCAGAAACCATAAGGTACATTGAAGACAAAGTTGTCAAAACCCTCCATAACATTGAAGCTAATGGTATTTTCAAAGATGCCACGCCACTGGCCGAGCAAGTGAAAACAGAGATAGATAAATGGGACTATCTTAAACTAAGAAGCTTCCGCACCTCAAAAGAAACAGTGACGAAAATACAAAGACAGTCTACAGAATGGGAAAGGATATTCGCCGAATACACATCTGACAAGGGGTTGATATCAAGGATATACAAGGTACTGGTTGAACTCCACAAGAAGAAAACATCCATCCCCATAAAAAATGGGGTGACAAAGTGAACAGAAACTTTCTCAAAGAAGAAATCAGAATGGCAATAAAGCACATGAGAAAATGCTCTACATCATTAATCATCAGGGAGATGCAGATCAAAACCACAATGAGATACCATCTCACACCTCAGAGACTGGCCCACATTCAAAAGAACAAAAGTAACTGATGCTGGCACGGATGTGGCAAGAAAAGGACACTCCTTCACTGTTGGTGGGAATGCCGACTGGTTCAACCCTTTTGGAAAACAGTATGGAAGATTCTCAAAAAATTAGAAATTCAGCCCCCATTTGACCCAGCAATACCACTCCTGGGAATATATCCCAGAGATGCAAAAAAGTATAGTCGAAGTGACATCTGCACTTGTTTGTGCATTGCAGCACTCTTTACAATAGCCAGAAACTGGAAGAAACCTGAGTGCCCAAGAACAGATGACTGGTTAAAGAAACTTTGGCACATCTACACAATGGAGTACTATGTAGCTCTTAGAAAAGATGAAGTCATGAAATTTACATACAAGTGGTACAACATGGAATGTATCATGCTAAGCGAAATGAGTCAGAAAGAGAGGGATAGACATAGAAAGATTGCATTCATCTGGGGGATATAAAGTAATAAAATATGAGATTAATACCCAAGAATAGCTGAGATAAGCACCAGGAGGATTACTCCATAGCTTAGAGGCCAGCTGGGCATTCTAGGGGAAAGGGCAGCTCAGATAGTGAAGGGAGCACCAAATAAAGGGTGTTTGGAGGATCCTCCCAGGCGGGGAGATGCATGTTGAATGTAGACTATGGACTGAACATGTTCGCGCCACTCAATGCCTCTTTCGCAGACCACAACTCCCAAAAGGAGAGAGAGAACACAAGGGAACGCCCTGCCACAGAGGGAGGGTGGATGGGGGGGATGGGGGTGGGAGGGATATTATCCATGGTGGTGGAAAATGGGCCCTGGTGGAGGAATGGGTATTTGATCATTGTATAATCAAAACCCAAGCACAAAAAATTGCAAATCTACTACTGTACCTCATGGTGTTTCACTAATTAAAGTTAAAAAAAAATCAAGCCACGCCCATTTCTACCCAAACCACGCCCACTCCTGAAGAGGCCACGCCCCCAAGTGAACCTGGTGTGTGTAGGGGTGATTGCTGGTGGGGAAGAAGACCGGTGGAGCAGAGTTGGGGGCGAAGGGGAAGAGGCTCAGGTCCGCTTTCACTTCTTTTTGTAATATTCTTAATCATGCTTTCTAATCCAGGTTATCCAAGTTGAAGCAGTACAATATTTCATAGACTATTTCATAGACATATATGTATGCATATACATATATATCAGGATGCTTCTCTTACAATGCCTTTATTTTAAAGTGGTAAGACCGCAAGACCTTTAGATTATGTGAGAAAATGTTCATGCAATATCTAAGCAATGTTCCTGGTTTTTAATCATATAATGCTAGATTTTTAACTTTATTTGAATCAGAATTCATATATATTTTAAGTATATTTTAGGTATTTTCAATTTTCAGATATCTTGTCTTGAAAATTATTGAGACAATTAAGTCAATTTCCTATTAACGTCGTTCTCTTCCCAGAGAATAAAATAGAATGGTTTGGCAGGCTTATACTTCATCTCTATATTTATACATTCACATATTACACAACATTTATCTGTGCTTATATGTTGCTAGCTCTACCCATTACCTATCTAATTAGATAGAGTCAACCAATTAATATTTTAGTGTGTATAGAGAAAATAATGACAAAGCCCTAGAGGCAGTGGCAGATTGTGCTTTGCTGACTTCCTGAGGCCTGTGTTTGTGATTTCAGAGTAATTGTTACACAAATACCCTTAGGCCTCCCCCTCACTATGCCAACTAAGGAAGGTTCTGCTTTGAGCACTGGATTTTTTTTTAATTTCTAGAATGCTTAAAAAATCAGTCATGGCAACTGTTAGATGATCTTTCAGATGCAGAAATGGAAATAAATGATAAACTATAAAAAGAATGTATTCAAAGTCTAAGGATTAATAAACAGTAGTCCTGGTGATGGATTATAGGTTCTCAAGTAAGTTGAGAAATTACTCAATGCTGTAGGATGGTGATAAATTAGGGAATAAGTAAATGCTCCTTTCATTGAGTTTGAAGGGCATGGTTAGTGGCAGTAATGAATTAATAGTCTGAAATAATAGGTTTCTGGATAAATGATACTACCTTAAAATTTTAGATAGCAAAGAAGAGAAATTCTATAGGATGACAAAGATTCAATGTGGATTGAGGTACTTAAGGTGAAAGAAGTTGATTATAGAAATTGAACGAGAATTGTGAGCTTCTCTTCTGAATGAATTGTTCAAGTAAAGTTTCTCGCGGTTACACATGCCGAACTAAGGACAAAAAGAAAGGACAACTATCTGCAGATATGGAACCTTTAAACCATGGTATCAATCATTTACAACCACGTTTTTTAGGGAATAATAAAATAAGTTAGAAGGTGCATGCAGATGAGATGAGAGTTGAGAACAATCCAGCAACAACAATAACAACAAACACATTTAAGTAAATTTAGGGCAAAAGATGAGGAAAGGAATGGAGAGATATGAAAGGTCTTAATATGAGTTATTTCCATGATAGGAAAGAGGATAATGAGAAGTGAAGAGGAACTTCGTATGCCGATTAGAACTGAGAACATTCACGAAGACAAGGGCAATAGCATAAGTTAGTCTAAAGAAGTAGGAGAGAAAAGCAATAAAGTCACGCTAGGAAAGTACAAGTTAACATATCAAGTGAAACAATATTAAATTAACATTGAATAAATGTCTTCCAAGTGGATGGAAAGCAAGATCTAAATAACAGACTTACAACTTTCAATCTTTCTGACTTAAGGATCTATCTATACTTTTTGTAACAGAGTTCTGGATATAATTTTGGTCTAATTACCATTCATGTTTTTATATTTTATTTTCAGAGCACTCTCGGTACTCCCTTTAGTGGAGTAATATTACATGATAATAATGTTTCATGTATGCATCATTGAAGATTGACATTTAGAGATATATAGAGAACAACACCACCACAATAATAAAACATAAACATACATACTGCCAAGTTCACCACTAAAAGCCAGGTCTGTGTTTTTGAAACTATTTTTAAATCTCTTCCACATTTCCTTCGAAAAGAAATTTCATTGGACAATATAAGTGATTCAGGAAAACTGGTAACTTTTTAATAATTTTAATAATTTTATTAAATGGGCTGGAAGATGCAGATTCTAGCCAATAGGGTTATCTGATTTTTCTCTAAAACAATTGTTGATACTATATTAAATCTTCAAATAAAAGGACGAGTGAAGGCTCATTTTCTTTGTAAGAAAATTGTGCCCATCACTGAGATAGCATGTGGCAGCTGCTCCATGGGCCTGCAGCTAGCAGCTAATGGGAAAGTTTGGCAAGTGGAACACAGACACCCAACTAAATGTTTTCCAAGAACACTAACAATCCGCTCCCACTCTTTTTAAAAAAATTTTATTGCTGAAACACCATGAGGTACAGTTGTAGACTTACAAATTTTTGTGCTTGAGTTTCAATTATACAATGTTCGAGTACCCATCCCTCCACCAGTGCCCATTTTCCACCACCACTCATCCCAGTATCCCTCATTCCCCATCCCCCCATCCCAGCCTGCCTCTGTAGCAGGGCATGCCCTTTTGTTCTCTCTCTCCTTTTGGGTGCTGTGGTTTGCAAAAGAGGCATTGAGTGGCTATCATGTTCAGTATATAGTCTACTTTCAGCATGCATCTCCCATCCTGGGAGGATCCTCCCAACACTCTTTATTTGGTGCTCCCTTCTCTATCTGAGCTTCCTTTACCCCTAGCATGTGCGGCTGGCCTCCAAGCCATGGAGTGAATCTCCTGGTACTTATCTCAGCTGTTCTTGGGTGTTAGTCTCCTATTTTGTTACTTTATGTTCCCCAGATGAATTCAATTTTTCTATATATGTCTCTCTCTTTCTGACTCATTTTGCTTAGCATGATACTTTCCATGTAGTACCACTTGTATATGAATTTCATGACTTCATCTTTTCTAACAGCTGCATAGTACTCTATTGTGTAGATGTATCAAAGTTTCTTTAACCAGTCATCTGTTCTCCGGCACTGTTTTCCAAAAGGGCTGAACCAGTCGGCATTCCCACCTGCAGTGGAGGAGGGTCTCTTTCTCCCCACATCCATGCCAACACCGGTTGCTTTTGTTCATTTAGATGTAGGCCAGTCCCTGTGGTGTGCGGTGATATCTCATTGTTGTTTTATCTGTATCTCCCTAATGATTAATGATGCATTTTCTCATGTGCCTTTTTGCCATTTGGATTTTTTCTTTGAGAAAGTTTCTGTTCATTTTGTTGCCCCATTTTTTGATTAGGTTGGATGTTTTCTTCTTGTGGAGTTCAACTTGTACTTTGTATATCCTTGATATCAACCTCTTGTTGGATGTGTAGTGGGCGAATATCCTTTCCCATTCTCTAGACTGTCTTTGTATTTTGGTCACTGTTTCTTTTGAGGTGCAGAAGTTTCTTAGTTTAAGATAGTCCCATTTGTCTATCTCTGTTTTTTCTTGCTTGGCCAGTCTGCTCCCACTCTTAACAGTTAAGTTTGCCTTCAGATCTTTAACCACCAGAAAATTATTAGGGACTTCAGTCTTTTAGTGGGGGTCTTACTCAAAATACATATAGCTTATTCACATTGAAAGAAAATTACACTAGCTACCTTGGGGCCAGCGAGACTTGTATTGTAACTGGAGGCCCATAACGATTGCCCTATTCTCCATAGTTCCCAGAGCAGAGCCAGGAGTGACTCATGGGAACTGTGGCAGGAGTACCCACAGCATAGCAGAGGGTATCCCCCAAAGCAAACCAAACCAAACCAAAGTTAGTTGTTTATGCTAAACAAACATGATTATATGATTTTACTCTTATAATATGATCATAGAATAAAGATTTGATATGTTATGATTTTAATGAAATAGAAAACCTGTACACAATCTATGTACTTATATTTGTTGTATACAATATATGGTCGATTACACGTATTTTCTTAAGAAGTTTAAGAAAAGTGGTGGGGAAATTCTCTACGCTTTTAAAGTTGCAAAATAAGCTGTTCAAAATAGAACTTTGACTTCCCAGGCTGTATGTATTAAGTTGATAAACATAAAAGTAAACATAAACATGATGTGCTTAAAATGATCTATGATTTCATTGAGAAACTGGTGTTTTTTTTTTAAATTTTTGACCCTTTACAATCAATTATCTCTTCCTTTGTATTAATTACTAGCTTAATCCTAATTCAGAATGCACTTTTGATATTGGAATTTTGAAAGATAACTGTCTTTGGTATTGATCCAGAAATTGGATCAATACCAAATATTGATCCAGTCACAGGATCAATACCAAAGACTAATTTTGTACATTTAAATTCATTAACCTTTAAATCTTTTAATTTTAGATTTCCCCCCGTCATGGAGACTTAATTTATCAACATTAATAACAAGTTTTTTTTAGGATGCCAGATTCAGAAATTATGCCAGGCCTCTTCCTTCTGCCTTCTTACACCATGCTTGTGTGGATCCACTCATTTGGCTGAAAGTTTGTCAGGTTCCTCCACTAGAAAGTTGTTCTCCCACTCACTGAAAGTTCTGAAAGGTAGAATCATTACATCAGCCTGCAGGAGGATTGGGGCTGTGCTCCATCTTTGCTAGCATAGTAAGTGATGTTTGGTTCTGTGTCAGGATGTGTACATCTGTAACTGTTTCCTCTATAATCATATGTCTCTACATTAAGCTAAATCTGAAGACACCTTAGTGTTCTAAACTATGATTTATCAGCATGTGGGATAATTCTTACTTTACTCCCATCCAAACAGTGAGAAACTCAGCTCCCACCATCTATTTCCTTAACTCGAATTCTAGCATGTCAGGAACTGCCAATGGGCCAGAGCATCATCAAGTAGGAGGCAGTGTCATAGAGAATTGCTCTTGTCTTGCATCTCATAGACTCCACACACATTTCTGTTTTGTTTTTGTTTGGGGGCCCCACCCAGCTTTGTTCAGGGATTACTCCTGGATTTTTATTCTGGGATCTCTCATGCCAGGGCTCAGGAAACATGTGGATAGCAGGACTAGAACTCAGGACAATGGCATGCTGGCAAATGTGTTACGCATTGTACTGCTCCCGGACCCCCTACTCATCTCCGAGTTTGTTTCCGGTAGACCATTTTCTCTCACCTCATCAATAAAATTGTTCTGTGCCTTTCTAATATAGTTATGCAGAGTATTACATCTAGCCAGTTCCTAAATTTTTATTTTTATAATTTTATTATTATGATTTATTAGTGAATCCCTGTCAGGTACAATTACAGACCTACAAAATCCCGAGCTAGCATTTCAGTCATACAATGGTTGAGTATTCATCCCTCCACCAGAGCCCATTTTCCACCATCAATGGTCCCAGCATCCCTCCCCACCATCCCCACCCTGTTCTTCCTACCCCCACCCCACCTCTGTGGCAGGGCATTCCCTTTTGCTCTCTCTCTCTCTCTCTCTCTCTCTCTCTCTCTCTGTCTCTCTCTCTCTCTCTCTCTCTCTCTCTCTCTCTCTCTCTCTCTCCTTTTGGGTGTTGTGGATTGCAATAGAGGTATTAAGTGGTCATCATGTTTGGTCTGTAGTCTGCTTTTAGGGTACGTGTTCCATCCCGAGCAGATCCTCCTAGCACCATTTACTTGGTGATCCCTTCTCTAACTGAGCTGCCTTTTCCCCCAGTATGTAAGTCCAGTTTCTAAGCTGTGGAGTAATCCTCCCAGTACTTATCTTTAATAGTCTTGTGTGTTAGTCTCCCATTCTGTTACTTTATATTCCACAAATGAGTGCAGTCTTTCTATGTCTGTCCCTCTCCTTCTAACTCATTTCACTTAATATGATGCTTTCCATGTTGATCCACCTATATGCAAATTTTATGATTTCATCTTTCCTAACAGCTGCATAGTATTCCATTGTGTAGATATACCAGAGTTTCTTTAACCAGTCATCTGTTCTCGGGTACTCGGGTTTTTTCCAGATTCTGGCTATTGTAAACTCCCATTTGACCCAGCAATACCACTCCAGGAAATATATCCTGGAGCGGCAAAAAAAGTATATTTGAAATGATATCTGCACTTGAATGTTCATTGCTGCACTGTTTACAATAGCCTAAATTTTTATTTTTTACATTTTTTGCTTTTTGGATCACACCCAGAAATGCAAGGGTTACTCCTGGCTTTGTGCTCAAGAATTACTTCTTGTGGTGCTTGGGGGACCATATGGGATGCTGGGAATTGAACCCAGGTTGGCCGCGTGCATGGTAAATGCCCTGCATACCCTCTGTGCTATTGTTCCAGCCCAGTTCCTAAAATTTTAAGCTAGTTATCATGATTTTTCACATTGCAAGCACAAGGCTCAAGCTTAGTGTTCTAATGTAGATTGAACAGGTGTTTCCATTGTTACATATGTTTTTTTTTCCTCTCAAGTGTCTCTTTCCTTGACTTCTTGGTTATTATTAAATATTTTTATTTCTGCCTAACTCAATATCCTATGTTCCTTATGAACAGTAACCCAGTTTTTCCCACATAGTAATAACTCCGAACACAAGATTTCCTGCATGGGGTTTAGAGCCATTATTATTCTCCTTGAGAAGATCTTTAGTGCACTTAATCTACTTTGCTGCCTCCAGCAGTAACCAATTCCTGATATTTGAGTAAAATCCCAAAAGCATATTTTTCTCACTATGTAGTATTAAACTAAATTAAATGAGATGTTTCTTCTGTAGGTGTTTCCTATCTGTAGGAATGTCACAAAATTAAGAAGAAATTTAGCAACTTTGTAATAAGTGATAAGTAATCTTATAACACATCTGTATAATGAGTGCATTCTTATAAAGATTTCCTGTGAATAATTTCAATATAAAATTTTTGAACTATATCTTAGAAAAATGCCAATTCAAACACATCACTTGTAATCACTTGTTATGCCGTTGTTCATTGATTTGCTTGAGCGGGTGCCAGTAATGTCTCCATTTGACCCTGTCGTGTGCTAAAGTAGCCCAATGGCATCTGCTCACTCCAGGAACATGAAGAGCATTAAACCGTTTGTTCAGGGTCTTGACGAAGAAGTTCGACATCTCATAGGGGCGGCCAGGTGTTCTTTTGATGTCCCATGGAATCCAGTCAGTAATGGCTCTAGTACAGCAGTCATCTCCAAAACTCATTACATGTCCAGCACATCTGATTTTCGACACCTTGGCATTGGCAAACGAGGGAGTGTTCCTGATCTTCAATGGTCGACGGAGGTCAGAACTCCGGATTCCTTGTCTTACTTGAGTGCAGTGTGATACTCCAAGTATGATACTCTTTCGATTCCTCTTTGGGTGAACTGAATAGCGTTCTTGTCCTGTTTTCATTGGGACCAGGTCTCTGAAGTGTATGTTAGTGCAGGAAGAACAGTGGAGTCAAAAAGATGTGCCTGGAGCCAGAGGTTCTTCGTCCTCTTAACAGCTTCTTCGATGGTCTTGAAGGCATTCCACACTGCTCTCTTCCTCCTGCGCAGTTCTGGTGCCAAGTCATTCCTCATGTTGAGTTCTCAACCTAGGTACACATAGCTGCTGCATTCAGAGATGTTTTTTCCATTGAGAGGAAATGGAACGTCAGGTACTAGTTCATTTTTCATGAACATTGTCTTGGTGAGATTCAGCTGCAGTCCAACCTTTCCACACTCATGGTAGAAGTCGGCCAACATTTGTGCCACTTGGCTAATGTTTGGTGTTATTAGAATGATGTCATCAGCGAAGCAGAGGTGGTGTAGTTGCCGACCATCTATCTTCACTCCCATTTCTTCCCATTCCAGTTGTCACATGACGTTCTTGAGGGTGGCACTGAAGAGTTTCGGTGAAATGGTATCACACTGCTGAACCCATCTCTTTACATCGATGTTCACTTCCTTGTAGAATGGTGAAATCTTGGTGGTGAATCCATAATACAGCTCGCAGAGGATCCTGATGTACTGAGTTTGAATGCCCTGATTGGCTAGGGCTTCGATGACCATTTCAGTCTCAACAGAGACTGTGAGACTTCAAGCACATATTAAATATTCTAAAAGAGTATAAGTTAACTGCTATATCAATCCACAATTTCATCTAGAGATGTTCCCCACTTACAGTGAGGGTCTGTCCCAATAAATCCAGAGTTGAAGCCATCATAAGTTTAAAATGACTTTGGTAGCTAACCTCCCATGCATCAGAGCTGCACCTCACTGCTCTGAACATGCTCAGAACTTGAGCAGTAGATGATGGTTGGGTGGTGGTGTGGAGTCTTATCAAAGAGAAATGGCATTTCTCGGCATCTCACTAGAAAGAGGAGAACCAGATGGGCGATTCATACTGGGAGGAGATGCAAACACACACACACACACACACACACACACACATACACACCCACATGCGCAGATATACACATGTGTGCACACACATGCTTACATGCATTCACATACACACCATATTTCCAGATGCAAGGAACCTTATATGTCATAGAGTATCAGTCATTTCCCCTCATGACTGACTCAAAGTTTTGCTGGGTTGTCCAGAATCACCAGATATTGTTGGATTGTTTATTGTTCATTGCAGAAATGATAAAATAAAGAATTTCAAATAGGGGTTATACTAAACATGTATCACTTTGCACCATTATAAAGTAAAAAAAATCATGTTTCATATCATCAGAAGTTGGAGACTCCAGCTTTAAGAAAAGCAAATTTATACAATTTAAAAGCAATATATGACCAAAACATCACTTAATCACTTAACTTCCCGTTAGTCGTCGATTTGCTCGAGCGGGCGCCAGTAACGTCTCCATTTGTCCCTGTCGCGTGCTAGTGTAGCCCAATGGCATCTCTTCGCTCCGGGAACATGGAGGGCCTCAAACCGATCGTTCAAGATCTTGACAAAGAAGTCTGACCATCTGGTAGGTGGGCGGCCACGCGGTCTCTTGACATCCCGTGGAATCCAATCAGTAACAGCTCTAGTCCAACGGTCGTCTTTAAATCTCATTACGTGACCAGCCCATCTGATTTTCGACACCTTGGCATATGAGACAGCGTCCCTGATCCTTGATCGTCGACGGATGTCAGAACTCCGGATTCGTTCTCTCATTTGAGTGAAACGTGATATTCCAAGCATAGCTCTTTCTTTTCTTCTTTGGGAGACCTGAATGGCGTTCTCATCTTGTTTGCGTAGGGCCCAGGTCTCTGAGGCATATGTTAATGCAGGAAGAACAGTGGAATCAAAGAGATGTGCCCGGAGCCGGAGGTTCTTCGTCCTCTTAGCTATTTCTTCGACGTTCTTGAAGGCGTTCCAAGCCAAAACATAAAATATATAATATATATCTGATTTTTTTGAAAATTGTATCTAACCATGTGAAGTATTTTAAAAATCAGAATATAAAAATATTTTATACATGTATTTATTAATCACTTAATCCCCGTTATTCATCGATTTATTCAAGCGGGTGCCAGTAACGTCTCCATTCATCCCGGTTGCGTGCTAGGGTAGCCCAATGGTATCTATTCGTTCTAGGAACATGCAGAGCCTCAAACCGATCATTTAGGGTCTTGACGAAGAAGTCTGACCATCTTATAGGTGGGCGTCCACGTGATCTTTTGATGTCCCGTGGAATCCAATCAGTAATGGCTCTAGTCCAGCGGTTGTCTGTAAACCTCATTACGTGTCCAGCCCATCTGATTTTTGATGTCTTGGCAAATGAGACAGCGTCCCTTATTCTTGAGCATTGACGAAGATCAGAACTCCGGATTCTATCTCTCATTTGAGTGAATCATGATATTCCAAGCATAGTTCTTTCGATTCCTCTTTGAGAGACCCGAATAGCATTCTCATCCTGTTTTCGTAGGGTCCAGGTCTCTGAGGCATATGTTAATGCAGGAAGAATAGTGGAATCAAAGAGATGTGCTCGTAGCTGGAGGTTCTTTGTCCTTTTAGTTATTTCTTCAATGCTCTTGAAGGCATTCCAAGCCGCTCTCTTCCTCCTGTGTAACTCAGATGCCAGGTCATTCATCATGTTGATTTCTCGACCTAGGTATATATAACTGTTGCATTCGGAGATGGTGGTTCCGTTGAGAGTGAATGGAGCGTCAGGAACAAGGCTGTTTCTCATAAACATTGTCTTCGTAAGATTCAGCTGTAGTCCGACCTTTCCACATTCACGGTCAAAGTCGTTCAGCATTTGTGCCGCTTGGCTGATGTTTGGTGTTATTAGAACGATGTCATCAGCAAAGCGGAGGTGGTGTAGTTGCCGACCATCTATCTTCACTCCCATGTTTTCCCATTCCAGTCGTCGCATGATAATCTCGAGGTTGGCACTGAAGAGTTTTGGTGAAATGGTATCACCCTGCCAAACCCCTCTCTTGATATGGATGATTACTTCTTTGTAGAATGGTGAGATCTTGGTAGTGAATCCGCAATAGAGTTCACGAAGGATCCTGATGTATTGAGTTTGTGCGCTCTGATTGGCTAGGGCTTCCATGACCGCTTCCGTCTCAACAGAATCAAAGGCCTTCTTTAAATCAATGAACGTTAGACAGAGCGGCATCTTGAACTCCCGAGATACCTCAATGAGCTTGGTTATTGTGTGGATATGGTCGATGGTACTGACTCCTTTTCGGAATCCAGCTTGTTCACATGGTTGTCCTTCATCTAGTGTTCTGCAAATCCTATTCAGGATGACTCAAGTGAATAGTTTGTAGATGACAGACAATAGGCAGATTGGGCGATAGTTGCCAATGTCGTGGATGTCTCCTTTCTTGTATAGTAGTACAGACCTGCTGGTTTTCCATTGGGATGGAACCTTGCATTCAGACAGGTAGCTTGTGAAGAGTCGAGCCAATGTATTGATGAGTACTGATGGTAAGTTCTTCAGGTGTTCAGGTCTGATCTTGTCTGGGCCAGGTGCTCTTTGTTTCTTTACCGAAGAGATGGCAGTTGGATTTCGGAAGGGAGAACATTGGGAACGACATATCCATCATGTGGTATGTGGTATGTGGGCAAGTGGATGTGGCTATTAAAGAGATCTGAGTAGAAGTCATGAATAATCTTCTCCATTGCCCTTCTGGAAGATGTGATAGATCCATCATGATGTCGGAGGGCAGTCATCTTGGTTTTGTAGTTGGTGAAGGACAGGCGGGCATTACGAATGTTTTTCCCAGCTTCTGCTGCATCTACCAGTACTGCTGCTCTCCTGTTTTTGAGGTCATCCTTGATGGCTTCTCTGCACTGTTTTGCCAGTTCGGATGTTCGCTTGTGGTTGCCTGAGGCATGTGCCAAGCCACGTTGGCGAATAAGTTCAAGAGTGTTCGAAGAAAGACGGTTTTTTGTGGTTATCTCTCTCTTGGCATTCCTTGCACAATCATGGAGGTGCTGAATCATTTGATCGTATTCCTCATCAATGTTGTCAATGACGGCATCTTCCCATGTTGCCGCAATAGAGCCAAAGAGCTCCCAGTTGGTGGTTGTTCTGGGAGTCCTCTTCTTAAATCTTGCATTCTTTTCTCCTCGTTCTGTGAGGTAGAATTTTGCACGAAGAAGACGGTGGTCTGATCCCGTTTGGAATTTTGGGACAACAGCAACATCGGTTAGGCAAAACCGCTGATTGAATATGATGTGGTCTATTTCATTGTGGAACCGTCCATTGGGAGACTCCCATGTCCAACGTTTAGATTCAGCCATTTGGAATTGTGAGTTACCATGGAAGGTTTTGGTTGACATGATGAACTCAGACAGTCTGTCACCCTGTTCGTTCCATTCTAGGCCATGGGTTCCGATGTGGAGTTCATCGACTGATCTTCTTGGTCCTATCTTGGCATTAAAATCACCGACAATGATCTTGTAGAAGGTGTGATCTTCTTTATAGAACTTCTCCAGCTCCATGTAGAATTTCTCAGTTTCTCTTTCACCATAACTGGATGTTGGTGCATAGACAATAAAGATAGAAACTGCCGGTAGTGAGCCACATTTATTCAAGTGTAATCGTCCGATTCAGGTTGTTAGGCATTCGAATGAATCAATGCTCGTGACTAAGTTTGTGTTGACAAGGATACCGACACCACCGACGCCTCTTTTATCACATGTTCCAAGGAACAGTTCTTCTCCAGTGTCGAAAACAGCATGATGGGATTGATGTCTTCTCGTTTCGGTCAGACCAATGATGTTGTACTTGATCTTTCGTGCTTGTACCATAAGGTCTTCAATGGATGCAGCAGATGCCAGCGTACGAGCATTAAAAGTACAGACAATCATTTTTGTTTTTCTGCGTTTTGGCAGCCTATGTCTGCCTTGGTGTTTTATCAGCCTCTCCTTCCATATCCTTCTCGACTCTGCATATTCAGGGTTAGGGAAATAAGATCCATTTATTACTGGATTTGGCATATCAATTTGGTCTATTTGGCATAGACCACGGATAGCTTGCCAGGCTCTGTCATGCGGGTTGGATATTTAAGGTACCCTGAAAACTTAGAGAAAAGTAAATAAATAGTCGCGCGGCTCCCGGGAGTTTGTTGTGATAATCTCTGGATCCTGGCCGTTGTTGGGGTTACATGACAGTTGGAGGGTGTAACTGTCTAGCTACTGACAGGTCCATTCCCAAACCGTGCAGGCTTGGAGATCTCAGCCCCGGGTCCCACACACCTGGGTTCCTCTGCCAGTTCGGTTATGTCTGAGGCTTATCCAAGTATGTGGAGAGTGGCCCCAGTAAGGCCTTGGTTGGGGCCTGGAGGTCTTCAGCTGTTGGGCCCTGGCGAGGATAGTCAGACACAGGGTAGGAGACTCTGCCTTGTGCTCTCCCGGGAGCTTGTTGTGATAATCTCTGGATCCTGGCAGTTGTTGGGGTTACACGGCAGTTGGAGGGTGTAACTGTCTAGCTACTGACAGGTCCAGTTCCAAACCGTGCAGGCTTGGAGATCTCAGCCCCGGTTCCCACATATGTATTTATACAAGAGATATATTGTCTGCATATATATTTACTTCTGAATAGTTTTACAAGTATTTTTTTGAAGTGCATAAAATTCACAGTACAATAAAATCCATGAAGTTGATAGATGAGATGTATGATTAATTTTGATGCAAAATGCCAGTCCTATGATTTTCTTAATAACATTTTCCTCACTAGCTTCTTCTGCTACAGGTGTACAGAACATAAAGCAGGTAATACAGTGCTAAGCAAGTCTCTATGTCATTAATAAAATTTCTGCTCAGCAATACGTCATAAGCATGAAGGTTTGGCAGTATGTTTGTCCTCACCCTGCATTTTTCAGGGCTGGTTGTTCATGTTTGAACTTTCACTGTTTTTTTTTTTCATTCTGCACACAGGTTTCTCCCTTGACACTGTAGTGATAAAAGCCAGCACAAGACTTTTCCTGTTCTTGAATTCCTTTTATTGTCTCTTCCCCCCCCACACACCCAAGTATAGCAGAAAAACAATTAGAAGGCCATGGACACAATCTGGTAAAACAGGATGGGGAGAAGAAAGTCTCAAAACACCTTCCAGGATTTTGATGGTATCAGTGAGATAAAGACAAAAGATCTGGAACCTGTCAGTAGTTCTGTCCACAGCAGGGCATGGACATTCTGGCCAGCAGTGGCCCAAATTCATAGCCACAACTGAGATGCACCACATTTGTTACTTGGCATTTAATGATAATTAAAGTTAATATTTTAGTCTTAGTTCATATCATCTTATAAAAATGCTTTATTATAGAAAAATTTAGTTGTCTTAAGAAAAATTCCCCCTTTTCATCAGAACATTTTCACAAAATAAAATATTAGTAAAATGGATATTATATTGATTAATATATTAATATCTAATAATCATTATATTAATATGTAATTATATTAATATATATTACTCAAACTGCGGGAAGTAATTATCACCTCATATTTTCTTTCTGTTAAACCTATACCCAAGTTGCTTATATTTTATCACAATTCTATAAACATCTTAATAAAATAAATAAAATAAATACATCTTAATATTATTTTCATAAATAAATATTGGTACTTGCATGCCATATTATATTTTATTCATATTCTATGAGTGTTTCTCTATAATTTTAAATGTTATAAACTTTATGTTAAATTGCAAAAGATTGGCACAAAATATACATCTTTAACGTAATTTTTCTCAGGGCAAATTCACCAATACAGATACCACTCTGGAATTGACATTTATACTTTTCCAATTGTTTCTATCTCAGTTCAAGCCCAAACAAAGTAAGCAGTACAAAATTTTTTAACACCATTTATCTTTATAGATGGATTTTCAAAACTAACTGAAGGTAATTGTACAGTAGATATTCTTATTGTGGCCAGATTTTTAACTTCTCACACTGAATCTATGATCTATCTATAGATCATGAAGAAAGTCATTGCAGGATCAAATCATTTAACCCATGAGCTTTTGTTTTTTTCTTGTCTAGTGCTATGTCACCATGACCTCCACATTTAGTGGTTCAGACCCTGCGTCCTTTTGCTCTTGGATCAGAGCCAGACTTGGTGGAGGTGACTCGCTTCCTCCCTCCCATTTCCTCAACCCGCCACAGCATGGTCCTCTCCACAATGGTTTGGTGTCATTTCTGAGAATGTGTTTTTGAGCATCAGCTTGAGGTGGCTTCTGGCCCTCTAAACAGCGCTCTTGGTCCTTCTCCTGGCCCTTGGCTGGGTGCCAAGACAGAGCTCAATGCTGACAAGCTTTTCTGGCCAACTTGACTGCTGACAGAACACAGGTCTTCTATCTTCTTGTGGGGGAGTTTTAAAAATATCAAATAATGCCTTCAAATTAATCAAGCACTTATTTTGTCTTTTCTACATGTGATTTAAGCAGATAAGAATACATGAGTCCTTTTCAGTATCATCATCTGCCTCGGAGTCAAAATGAAGGTTGATTTTGCTGGCTCAGATCTCAAGTTCATTGTGAAGAGAAACTGTGAGAGTTGGCGTGATTTCCTCATTATGATCTCAGTAAGAAAGCTGGGATATTTCACTACTAAGTCTTGTGTTTTCCTTTTAATAGAAAGCTTTTGTTTAAAAACCAGAATGAGGAATTTTTTATTGTTTGAAAAAATATGAACGATGTCAAGTTTTTAAAATCTGTTAACTACAATTATTGACTATTTTATGTATTAGATCAAACATATATTCCTTCTTGTCTTGGATTTCATAGCAATTTCAAATCCACCTTCAGGTTCCATGTTACTGAATTATTTTGAGAGACACTTTTAGTAAACTCCTGTGGGGCTAAACCCAGGAGAGAGCAGTTTCTTTGTATTCCATCTCTAAGGAGCAGCATCTCTGTTTTAAAGAATTTTAGAATGATATATCCCACAATGAACTGAAGTAGGATCCCTAGCAACTGACTCTTCTCTGAATCTGCCTCAAAAATGCCTCATTTTTTAGTAACGTTAGAAGCAGAAAATTTCATAGTTGTCCTTCAAACAACCTCTACTACTGTCCTCTCTGAATGTTTTTGTTCCTACTCTTTTCAGAAGTTCAGAGAATTTTGTACAATTTCTAGAAGATAATATTACTTAGAGGCCAGGATATAGCGGGTAGGCACCCAACCCAGGTTCTATCCCTGCACCACTCTGTCCATGGGAGACCTGGGGACAACCTCGGTTCTTGCACAGAATTGACTGTCTGGTTGACCAGGAGTCCCAGTGAGTCCCCAGGTCTCCCACACACTGCTTCAGTGGCCCAAAAGAAAAGCAAAAACAAACCATAGGTCAACTACTTTTAAATTAAAGATAAAATTACAGGACTGGAAAAAACATAAAAGCAAAAACAAATGAAGGTCGTCTGTTCAAAAATGTGTTTTCTCATTTTCTAATCAAAAACATTTAGTTTTTTTTCCCCCTTGCATTCTTCAATACTCCATGGAAGTAGTTTGAGGCATTTAATTCATTGAAATCTCATGCAGATTTTGAACTTTCAAATTATTTGTCAATCATTTTAAGATATGTAATTCTGGGTCAACTAATATAAATCAGGACAATTTACATCACTTTTTCCTTTCATAGAAAAAAATTCTTCAAGTCTGTACCCATGACAGTCAATAATCTTGAACATATGACACAATAGTCAATAATCTTGAGTCTCTATCTTCCTCTCCCTCTCCCTCTCTCTCTTTCTCCTCTCTTTTTTCCCCCTCCCTCCCCCCATCTCTCTCTTTCTCTCTATCACTCTCCCATAGCTCAGTAAGTTTTTCCTAGAAAATGAACTCTAATTTGTTTTGAAGGGAGAAAATGTCAACATCTCCTCATGTTTAAGTCCTAAATAAGACCCATGTCTTCTATATTTCATTTCTCAAATTCCTGTATTTTCCACATCATGCTCCTCTCTCAACTGTGAGAAATATTGTTCGTCTCTATCAAAATGAAAGTGCTGATAAATTCCTGGAGATACCTGGCAACACTTGTTTTGTGTGAGTGTGTCGGGTTTGGCAGGTGCTGGGTCTCCCTGTCGGGGGATCTGCCTTGTGAGGAACTACAGTTGTCATGATCTGTTGGATTTCCTCCTGAAACGTGTTTCTTACTATAAAGTTGAGTGTTTCAACCTCTTTTCTGGTGGGTAATTAATAGCTTTTTCATTTTATTTTATCCTCAGTAGTATTTGTAAAGTCCATTTGTTTTTTCCTCCCATCACATTGGACATATTAAGGTAAGGGATTAAAAATGATAGCCCCCTTTTGTCCTCTTGTCCTCCCACTCTAAGCCTAGATGGAAAAGACTAGGACTCATCTCTGAGTGAAGTTCTGTGTTATTTCTAAATTGACATTTGTTTCTACAAAATTACACATTCACACAAAATTTTTCTTGTAGCCCAAGCATTATGAAAAGGGATGCATGTGGTTAGGACTGATATTTTGTTCTTATCACTTTTTAAGTATTTCCCTTCTATTCAAATACTATTCTAATTGTAGGAGGAAATAAATGTAAAAGAAAAACTATGACTTTATGAACAATTCATAGACTAAAATTTATTCATGCATCATCTTAGTGACCATTTTCAAGTGCTTTGGTGAATTTCAAGTGGTAGGGTTGTTATATGTACAGTGAGATTGTGTTGGCCTTTGGTGAACATACAAACTCTTTCCTAGGTTATTTTATTATTATTATAATTATTATTAATATTATTATTATTATTATTTCTGGAGAAAACAAGGCTGGTCATGAAACACTAGTTCTCTGAAGTGACACTCCAGAGAAGCACTCCTTTCAGGTCCAGTATTTCCTATTGTGTAGTCTGATTTTGAAATAATTTTTTCTACTGTAACATTATTCTTTTTCTCAGTTTATAGGATACTATTTGGGGAAAATTTATTTTAGGCACAGTATTTAGGTACAGTGGCTTGCAATACTGTTGATGGTAGGATTTCTCGTGTGAGACATTTCTGACCCTCCACCAGAGCCCATTTCCTTCCACCCCTGTCTCAGAATTGCCCCCATTCCCCCACATTTCCCAACTCTTGTGATAAGCTTTCTACTGAAGCCCAGTTCTTGATTTCTGTCTCCTCTGGGCATTTGTTATCCCTCTACTGTATTTCATCATGTCCTATCATGTACCTCCTTTGAGATCTTTCTCTGTCTATTTCTCCCTTTCTGACTATCCCCATCTACCACAATGCTCTTATCTATTGCTTTATCCACTCATCTGTCCTTAGTCCCTTGGGTTATTCCCCAAGATCTTATTATGAATAGTGCTGCAATAAACACCAAAGTGCAAATGGCTTTTATGAATAGAGTTTTGGGGCAATATTTATTCCTTATTTCTTGGTAGTTTATACTTTATTAATATACTCTAAAAATAAACTTTATTATAATTCTTTGGGAGCCATACCAATGGTGTGTGTGTGGGAACAGGGCTTGTTTGCAAGCCTCCAGCCACAGGGCACACACACACACACACACACACACCACCTCTTTGATCTCCTTTTTCAGCTCCACAAACTGTTTCCAGTTCACCATGAGTTTAAGATAAGGCACAGAGATTTCCTGACAGATTCTCTTAGGGATTGAGTGCATGCTGCCCAGAGATTGGCCTTCAGGGCGAGCTCATGATCTCTGTGCTAATGACTGAAGCCTGCTAATTAGTTGTAAATGGAACATTTGAGAAGGATTCTTGATTGCTACCCTAGGAGAAGTCAAATACTTTTGAAAAAATATTTTTATTTGGTTGTAGTGTTTGTTTCTCATGTCACATCTTGCAAGGAACATTTTAAGAGCAATTACAGACAAGCTAGCATTATGTCACACATTGTCCCAAAACAGATCTTCTTTCCAGTACTTTATGGATGGTCAGGACATGTCAAAGAGACTGAATAAGTTCAACATTAAAAGCTTTTCTATACATTATCTAGAAAACTGTTTGAAGGAGAAAGCTATTTTGATGTGGGGGGCAGGGGCAGTTCTTCCTCTTGGTCAAAACTGACGCGTGTATGTGTGCCCCATCCACAGAGAGGACCGGAGTGGTAGCAATGTTCTGTCCTTTGGCGGGACTGACCTAGTGTAGCTCCTTTCCAGAAAGATGCAGGGCTTCCAGGAGGAACCAGGAACTATGCCCTCCCCCACCCTAACTACCAACACACACAAACATACACACTCATATACTCATACACACACATTAACACACTCATTTACACACACTCACACACACACTCATATACACACTCTCTTATACTCACACACCATACACACACTTATACACAGTCATACACACAGACATACACACTCGTACACACACTCATACACACACACTCATACACACACTCTTACACATACTCATATGTACTCATAGGCACACACTCACAGTCTGTCCTCAGCATCCAGGGCGTTGCCCTGGATGCTCTCCCTTCCTCCACAAATTTCTGTATTTCACCATGTCATCTGCCCTTCATCTTTTCCCCCTGACTACTTTTGCTTACTCTGAATCCTCTAGCTTCAGCCAAGCTGTTGAAAGGGGTAATATTTCATCTTTTCTCATAGGTCATCAGCTTTATGTTGTAAGTGTACACTGAAGCTGTTTTACCCATGCATTCACATTGTTTCAAGCTCCTGACTGTCTTGCATAGTGCTGTGTTGCATGTCAGCGTGCTCTATCTTGGTGAATTCAATGTTCTTATGTTTTGGGCCTATATCAGAATAACCAGAAATGACCAGATGGTTGGGATATAAACAAACACTTCTCTTCTTTTTTTTTGTAATTTTTTCTTGTTTTTTTATATTTTGTACAACTAGACACAAGATTTAAAACTATTCATATAATCCACAAACTTATGAGCATAAGGCATCACATGATAAATAATTTTCATACTAATAACAGGTTATTTTTTTCTTTTTTGTGTTGGCTCAAAATTATTTTAATTATTTTTTTAGTTTTTTTTTTATTAGTGAAACACCATGAGGTACAGTTGTAGATTTACAATTTTTTGTGCTTGGGTTTGATTATACAATGATCAGATACCCATCCCTCCACCAGTGCCCATTTTCCACTACCATGGATAATATCCCCCCACCCCCATCCCCCCATCCCCCCCTGCCTCTGTGGCAGGGCAATCCCCTGTGTTCTCTCTCTCCTTTTGGGTGTTGTGGTCTGCAAAAGAGGCATTGAGTGGCAAACATGTTCAGTCCATAGTCCACTTTTGACATGCATCTCCCCTCCTGGGAGGATCCTCCAAACACCCTTTATTTGGAAACACTCCTCTTCTTATTAGCTTACAGTCATATCTTGTATGGTAATACAAAATCCATATAGTATGAAAATTCACTGTCACTGTCCTCCCATTGTTCATCGATTTGCTCGAGCGAGCCCAGTAACATTGTGTGACTTGTTACCGTGTTTGGCATATCGAATACGTCACAGGTAGCTTTCCAGGCTTTGCTGTGCAGGTGAGATACTCTCAGTAGCTTGCCAGGCTCTCTGAGAGGGGTGGAGAAATTGAACTCGGGTCGGCCGTGTCAGCTGTGTGCAAGTCAAACACCCTACTTGCTGTGTTATTGCTCCAGCCCAGTGTGAAATTATATACCCCAAATATATACAGCTAATATTTATAGATAATACCTTGTATTGTCTATAGATAACAACTGACATATTTTTAGTTAAATAAAAATAGGAAGGGGGAAGATTCTGAAATTCCTTTAAATTGCAAATATTCCTGGAGCATTTAACTGTGTGTAAACATATTAAAAATCAGTAGCATGCAAAAACCAGCAACAAAACCTGCTTCTAGAAGTTAATTCTGAGTGGGAAGATTATGCACCAGAGAGATGTACAGAAAGTAAGCCGCTGGCCTTGTCCATGGCCAGTGCTGATCCTGGCTCTTCCCCTGGCACCACATGCATTCCTCCTGTCCCTCCAGTGGTTACTCCTGAGCACAGAGCAAAAATAGCCCCTGAACTGCTGGATGAGATTGATCCCTGCCTCTAACCCCCCCAAATAAAAAAAAAACCTCAAAATTTATTTTGGGACCCCCCAACAGGGGTCAGTGGCAGCTGGTGACTGGGGGCCACAGGAAAGAGCAGGCAGACTGTTTCCCGCATACAAGGAGTGTGTGCTATAGCCCCGGTGCATCTCCACAATTAGCTCACACCCGTGCCAGGCTGCACATGCCTCCCAGGCTGCAGAACTCGGCGCTCACCCCCCCAGCCTCACTAACTCTGAGCAGCTCTGAGAGCCCAAGTCTCTCGGGCAGGCACGCATTTGCCTCTCCGCTATTTCCCAGGTCCAGGACAAGAATATTGGAAGTCAGCTCCAGTGCGCCTGAATTCGGGCTGCTTCTCCTTCCTCTGGGCATCCCATTCAAATGATGTGCTCGGGTTTCCTGCTCCCTGGTAAAACACAGTGTGCAGAGACAGCACTGTGAAAATTAAATTAGCATCCACGTAAGTGGTCTTACATCACGAGTCTGGAAATTGTGGTTTTTAATGAAAATCGAATTTCTCTTTTATTTACAGACAGATAAATAAGGGCAAACTAACTGATTGGTTTGGTTTGGGGGCCACTCCCAGCTGTACTCAGGGGTTTCTCCTATCTCTGCATTCAGTGGTCCCTCATGGCATTGCTCAGGGGACCATATGTGATGCCGGGGTCAAGCCAGAGCTAACTGTGTGCTAGGCAAGTGCCTAAACTCCTGGATTATCTCACTGGTCCAAGGATAACATTTTTTAAAATTAATTATTTTTTTTAATGGATCCCTGTGAGACTTACAAACTTTTGTGGTTATGTTTCAGTCATACAATGATCGATTACTCATCCCTCCACCAGTGCTCATTCTCCACCACCAATGATCCCAGTATGCCTCCTCCCACCTCCACCCCATCCTCCCACCCCACCCTGCTTCTGTGGCAGGGCATTCTCTTTTGCTCTCTCTCCTTTTGGGTGTCGTGGTTTGCAATAGAGGTATTAAGTGGTCATCATGTTCAGTCTATAGTCTATTTTCAGCACATATCTCCCATCCCAAGCAGGCCTTCCAAGGACCCTTTACTTGCTAGTCCCTTTTCTATCTGAGCTGCCTTTTCCTCCAGTGTGTGAGGACAGCTTCCAAACCATAAAGCAATCCTTCTGGTTCTAACTATCTCTACTATTCTTGGGTGTTAGTCTCCCATTCTGTTGCTTTATATTCCACAAATGAGTGCAATCTTTCTATGTCTGTCCCTCTCTTTCTGACTCATTTCACTTAACATGATGCTTTCCATGTTGATCTACCTATATGCAACTTTCATGACTTCATCTTTTCTAACAGCTATATATTATTCCATTTTGTAGATGTACCAGAGTTTCTTTAACCAGTCATCTGTTCACAGGAACTCGGGTTTTTTCCAAATTCTGGCTATTGTCAACAGTGCTGCAATAAACATATGAGTGCAGATGCCATTTTGACTATAATTTTTTGCCTCTCCGGGATATATTCCCAGGAGTGGTATTGCTGGGTCAAGTGGGAGCTCAATTTCTAATTTTTTGAGAATCGTCCATACTGTTTTCCAAAAGGGCTGAACCAGTCGGCATTCCCACCAGCAGTGAAGGAGAGTCCCTTTCTCTCCACATCTGTGCCAACACCTTTTGCTTTTGTTCTTTTGGATGTGGTCCAGTCTCTGTGGTGTGAGGTGATATCTCATTGTTATTCTGATCTACATCTTCCTGATGATTATGATGAAGAGCATTTTTTACGTGCCTTTTGGCCATTCATATTTCTTTGAGAAAGTTTCTGTTCATTTCACTGCCCCATTTTCTGATGGTATTGGATGTTTTCTTCTTGTAGAGTTCAACCAGTGCCTTATATATTCTTGATATCAACCCCTTATTAGATGGGTATTGCCTGAATATCCAAGGATAACATTTATGTCTTTAAATTTCCTGTATTCAGATTCAAGTTTGAATCTTTCCCTAATCAAAACTATAGTAGAATTCATACTCAGTTTCTCTATGCAGATAGGAATGCCATTTCATATATATTTTTTAAATTTTATAATCCAGGGCACTTTTTTGTCTTTAGGTAGAGGAATGTGAATATCAAATTCTTCTTCCACAGAGAAACACATTCTGGGAGGCAAAGTACAATTTTTATGGTCAATAGTGTTTGAACATTTAGAACCTCAATAGAGAAAAGATGAAGTGGCCACCCACTGGGAGAATTTGGAAGATGATGTGAGAATAGAGGTTCATGGAATGGCTCTCCAGTGGGTCTGCTCACCTGGGCTGCTTTAGACTACCTGTCCTTAGTCTTGGTAACCTTGAAGTCTCACAGAGAAAATTGGCCTGAGAAATGTTCTCGTAACTTCCTCTTTGCACTATGTGCACAGGAAATACTGGGTGAAGTCACACACCTTGCAGAGAAGTCATTCAGCTGCATTGAAAGTGAGTCATAATGCTGGTTTCCAACAAGATATTTGACGTCTCCATTTATATCATGATTTCCCCTTTCTTCCCATTCAAGTCACTTCCCAGGTAACATTGCAACCTGAGGTCTAGAAACAAACTGCTTGGTCCCAGGGAAAAGCAGTGGTGATCTCCTCACTCAGCAGTCCCTGATGTGCTGGTAGGTGCTGGGTGGTGGTCTGACAGGTGCCCTGTGATGGGCTGGCAGTTGTCCTGGACTTTCTCTGCCTGTTCACAACGATGCTTTGTACTCTAGTTCTCATCCCTACTGTTGGCACCTGTAGACACGATTCATTGACGATTAGTCAAGTATTGTCCATTATTTAAAGTATCTACTTGCTAATTTTTTTGTGACTATTATTTCGGGCCTCCCAGGTGGTCTATTAAATCTTCACTTAGGAAATACTCCGCAGGTAGCTCTGCCACATACCTGGTGCTTTCTGAATTCAGTTTCTGGACAGATTTACCAGGAAAGGTGGGATATAAACTTCAGGTGGCCAGAAGCCCCAGGTTGGTATTGCTGTTGCTGTATAGCAGAGAAGCACTGTGTCTCACAGCTTCCCGGAGGGGTTGGTTCCATCAGGAGGAGCAGGGTGATGATGGTTGGCAGGGTTGTAAGATGACCTGCTCTGCTCCTCCCAGGACCTGACCTCTCTTGGCATCTGCATTCCAGATTCACCCAGCCTCATGCCAAGCTGTTCTTATGCAGTGCATGCTACAGCTCTCTGGTGCCAAAAGCAACAGCAGTGGTTGTACTTCATCAGATAGTTGCAAGGATATAGCATTGTAATGGTTATGTAATCATCCTACTGCTTAATCTAATTCATTAGTTAAGGGATATTGTAGTTTTATATAAAGCAAAATGTGCCCAGGGCCAGAGAGATCCTACAAGGGTTAAAATACTTGCTTTACATGCAAATGACCTGGGTTCAATATCTGATTTGATTGATTGCTTGGCCTTTACACTCAGACTATCAACACTTCTAAATTGAAGCAGTATTAATTTATTTAAATGCAGTGATGTAACAAAACTGTGAAATAGCTGTGCAGATAGTCAGCATCTGAATTGGCTAGCAATCATCTTAATAGTTCTTTATTTTGTGTCCGGTATTTTTTACTGATTTATTTTTGATATTTGGAGTATACCTGTTGTTGCTCTGGGCTTTCTCCAGACTGTGCCCCGTAGTCACTCCCAGTGGTGCATTGGGGACTATATATGGCATTGGGGATCAAACTGGGGTGGGCCTCATGCAAGCACCTTAATCCCATATTATCTCTCTGACCCAGTTACTTACCCAGTGCAAAGGTCCTGCTTTCTCTGGACCTTGTTCATGTGACCTCAAGACTGGATTATATCCCATCATCGCAGTTCTTCATATCCTTCTCTGATGTCTTCCAGCTTCGTATTACTGATTTTATTTTCTTTATTCTTAATCCTGATTTCCTTCATTTTCAGATTTAATCCCTATGTTCATGTTATGTCTGTCTTACTCTTCACTTGTCTCTGGCTTAATGTCTGCTACATGAGTGAGTGTAAGAATGACTCATATTTCACAAGGTTTCAATCATGGAATGGCAAAGTGTGTAAAGAATAGATGTAGCTGACAGATAATCAGCATTGATCTCTAAAGCTATTATTTCCAGTCTATTATGATAGCTGCTTTGTTAGCTGTCATGCAAAAATGCTATTAGTGGAATTCCTGGGTTTCTGGTGCTCTTTTTGTTTCTAAGTAGATATTAGATATGATTGTTGGTAGCTTTCAAATATGAATTTTTATGAGCCTGGCTAGGTTTGGATTAGGGCTACACAAAACTGAATGAAATTTTTGAAGAAAGTGAGACGTTAGCATTTCACGATCACGATCACGTTCATCCTGTTGTTTGTTGATTGCCTAAGCAAGCACCAGCAACGTCTCCTTCTTCCTAGCCCTGAGATTTTAAAAGAGCCACATTCAAGGCTCTTTCAGGGCTAGGACAATGAGACCTATAATTGTTACTGGTATTTGGCATATTGAGTACGACACGGGAAGTTTGCCAGACTCTGCTGTGTGGGCAGGATACTTTTGGTAACCTGCTGGGTTCTCCAAAGTAAAAACGAGATAATAAGATGTCCCGCGGCTGCAAATGCAGCTGCGCACTTCCGGGAGCTGGGTTTTATAGTCTCTGGGTCTTGGCTGTTGATGGGACCACCTGGCACCGGCAGCAGCTGGTGGGTGTAACGCCTACCTACTGGAAGATGGGGTATCTGGGTGGAGAAGGCCCAGTCCCGATCTGAGCAGGCTTGGAGATCTCAGCCCCGGGACCCGCAAGCCTCGGTTCCTCTGTGGGTTCCTTCATGCATGAGGCTTGTCCGGACGTGTGGAGAGTGGTCTCAGCATGGCTGTGGCTGGTTCTGGAGGTCTTTGGCTGCTGGGGCTCTGCTCAGGGCGGGGAAGGAAACTCAACCCATCCCCCTCTAAGGGGCCTGGTGAGGACAGCCAGGCACGGGGACAGGAGACTCTGCTTTGACACTTTGAAGAAAGTGAGATGCTAGCATTTAGTGGGCTAAATCGGGAGAAGTTGGGATTGGAGCTGGGTGGGGCAGGTAATAGAGTGAGGTGGAAGAAAGGTTTCAGAGGCGCACAGTGATCATCTGGAGTAACTGATGACTTGCTGACGGTACTGTTCCATGATGCTTTAGAAACAGGGAAATCTGGCCCTGAATGTAGCACAGTAGCTCTGTCCTCCTGTTGTTCATTGATTTGCTCAAGCGGGCACCAGTAATGTCTCCATTGTGAGACTTGTTGTTACTGTCTTTGGCATATCGAACACACCACGGGGAGCTTGCCAGGCTGTGCAGGCTGTGCAGGCGGGATACTCTCAGTAGCTTGCTGGGTTCCCCGAGAAGGATGGAGGAATCAAACACGGGTCAGCCACATGCAAGGCAAACCTCTACCGACAGTGCTATTGCTCCAGCCTGGATTGAGTCCCTACAGCTTCAAAAGGGAAGAGGTGGCAAAAAGTTATCCGTTATCTTTTCCCCGTTAGCATTCTTCAGCGTAGTCCCTGGGCCCAGAACAGTGCCTGGCATAAGGCAGCATGCCATCTTTCTTTTTCTTTTTCTTTTTTTTTTTTTGTTTTTTTGGGTCACATCCAGCGATGCACAGGGGTCACTCCTGTCCCAGGCCCTGAATCCCCCCTGAATGTGTATTTCTTTTTTTTCTGTAATAAAGTATTTTGCAACAATGGAGGATTAGTGAAGAAATGGAGAGCATAGAGAAGGGGACTGGATCAGCACCACACAGCAGAACCACATCTTGTCTCACTGGAAGATTCAGAGACAGAGCGAGAGTGGAAGCACACGAGCAACTAGGAACCTCAGGGAAAGACTGGTTCAGCCACCCCAGGCTCTCTAAATAAGGTTCAAATCTTAGGAGGATTTGGGTCATGACTTGCACTGGGTGACTTCATGTGTTATGTTCAGCATCTCTATTTTCATGAATTAGAGGATAGATATGAGGGTTTGATGAGCTCCATGCTGCTTTTCTCCTAGGAGGAGGCATATTGCTGCTAACTCTGGGTCTGTTAATGCCTCTGTCGATCCAAGGGACAGAGTACGTGGGGTTCAGTCACTGACCTTAGCGCAGAACCATATTGGATGCAGCTTTACAAGGAGTGTTTGGAGCTTACAGGTGACCTTTGTGTTGCGTTGCTGTGGAGATTTTGTAAAGGTGAGGAAGCCAGTCTGTGAAGAGGGATATCGACTGCTTGCTTACAGATGATCAGGAAGGACGGGAAGTGAGTGGATGTGTCTTGTGAGCAGCCAGTGCAGGCGGACAGTAAACTGGTAATTACTGGTGTTTGGGTAAAAGCCTGATGGGAAATAGAAGGGTTACTTTGATTTGTTTTTAAGGAGGACCCACACCTGTGGCTCGGGGCAGCTCCTGGCTCAGAGCTCGGGGCTCATGTGTGCTGATGACTGAAGTTCGTGGCCTGGTACAAAGCCAGCAGTCGGTCCTTCAGGTGTTTGCCTGGTCCTGCAGGGAGACTCGAACAGCTACATGAGGATTTACCCACATAAAGCTTTTCACACATCCTGCACATTAGCTTGAAGTAAAGATTTACCATAAATTAATGCAATTGCATTTTGAATTGAAGATACAAAACCTTCATCATATAAATTGTTATTTAGGAATCTTAACTGGCTTCTCTGCAAATGATGTCCAGTGAGATAGATTATTTACTCTTCCTTTATACTCCAACCCATTGTCAAAAAATGGCACAGAGAGTATTTAAGATAAGTCACAATCCTGTGAAAACAATAAGCACAGAAAATTTAGATATGTTAAAAATTTTCATATATAGTACATTAATGTGACTTAATTAATCTTTAACCTTAATCTGACGGCTTCAAATTCACAATACTTGTCTTTTGGGGGAATTTCACAGAATGCTACATTAAATATTTATGTCCTTTTTCCTCCATATGAATCAAAATTACCACCATTCTCTTTTGATGCTTTTACAAATAATCTGCTTGACTGACCCACAGCATTTTTAGAGAAGAAAAGTGACTTGACACGCAGCAGGAATGTGCTCGCTGGCAAGCCTCACTCTGAGGTCTCCATTAGTTCCTTCAGGAAACAGTCACAGGGTGAGAAATGGTGGGCTCCGGGCCTGTCAATCCCATGGCCAGAGTTTGACAAGCAGATAAGGGAAATCTCATTCTGCCTCACAGTCCTGTAATATTCAACTTTGTCATTCCCCACAGGTAGTATTATTCTCTCATGGTGAAAAGCAAAGATAAAACAGAGAGGGAGGGAGAGGAAGGCAGGCGTGTGGAAGGGGCGAATGATGGGGGCTGAGGGGGAGAGAGAAGGAATGCAGAAAGAGGGGCTGGCGCCATGCAGAGCAGAGCACAGTAGGCCAAGCACTAGGCAGGGCAGGAGGCAAAGAGTTTCAACGCCAGTCAGCACTGAGGAAGAGTTCTCAGAATCAGGAATAATCAGCGAACTCAGTGGTCTGCAGGGGGCGAGGCCTGAAAACCACAGCCACATTGTCATGTTACCACGGAGTCCAATGGGTGTGGACTGTGGGCTCTGTCAGTGGAGTCAGCATGTGCGGATGTGAGTTTCTGTCAGTGGAGTCAACGGATGTGGACATGGGTCTCTGTCATTGGAGTCAGTTGGTATAGATGTGGGTCTCTGTCAGTGGAGACAGTGTTTGTAGACATGGGTCCTGGTCAGTGGAATCCAGTGGGTCAGCTCTTGAGGTAGTTATAGCAGCTGCTGCTAGGTGCACAGGGACAGTAGCAGGGCAGGCCGGAGCTTCACAGGTGCCCTACCAGTGGCAGCAGTGGGCTCCTTCTGTGTGAATCCTTCGGGCTCTGTAGATGTCGTTCCACACCTGTGAACTACAACTCGGACTTTCAGAGATGTCTGGATTGGGGAGTGGCCTGGTTCCTCCTATGCCCCGTGCTGTTTGGGTCCCCATTCCCTGCTTCCATATCCATCCCTGGGCTTTGCGCCAGTCCTTGTCCTTGGCCTTCTCCCCGGGTTCCGCAGAATGAGGGTGGCAGAGGAAGCTGAGAGCACAGACTCTCTCCCTGCGGGCCTCGTCGTGCCAGTGAACCCCCTCCGCCAGTCTGCCTGCTTCTCTCTCGGCTGCCTTTAGAAGCATTTACAAGAAATAAACACAGTGAGAGTTCACTTACGCTCAGGAAATGAGCTCCATGTAATTTACTTCTATGATTGACATGATTCTGTCTATTCTGGGAACTTTCACTTATTTGCATTACATGTAAACAACTGCTAAAGTTTCTTTTCAATGTTTATATTGCTAGGGGTGAGCAAAATTCAAACAAATAAAGCAATTTTTATTGCTAATCCGGGTGAGGTAGAATATTAAAATGTCTAATTAGAAAGTGGCCAAAAGATAGTGGCAGTGGTTGAGAGAGATGCATATAGAGAGGTAGAGGCAGAGCAAAATGGTCAGAGTAAATAATTGTGTGTTTTCGAGGGCGGGGTGGACATAAGGGTCACTGCAAATCAACTGCTTAGTATTAGTGATGAGATCAGATGTAGTAGTGCCTTGTTCTTCAGGTAGAATTTCTCCTGCAGGCCCAGATGCCCTCCAGGAGACTGCATACTTCCCTAGGCCTTGGCTAAGTGAAGACACAGAGAAACACTTGAGCCTGAATGTCTTCTGAAATGGTTAGGGAAGGTTTTCCTAGGGATAGCTCAGCCTCGGGCTCTGCACTGGTCCTCATGCTGTTATTTCTGGAAAAAAAAAAAAAAGGAAGATGGTGAGAATTTGGCATGACTGCTGGGGAAGAAGATCACTTTAGCTTGGACTGAATTTAACAAAATTCCCATAAATTGCAGGTAGATTCTGAAAATGCAGTTAGGATAGAAGAGAACAAAGGGGAGCAACTGTAACTTTGGCCATTGGCCATCTCTTGGTTCCCAGTGAAGGCTGAAAGGGGGAGTGTGGGCTTAGGTGGGGATAGCTGCAATGAAGGGATGTTTGTGGGGGGGGGAGGGGCCAGAACAGTCTCCCAGGTTCTGACTCGGGAGCACATACCTTGGTTTTTGGGTCCCCAGAAGAGTCAGTGTAGCAAAGAGATCTAGGCTCGGTCTGTGGTACAAAGGAGGTGAAATATGGAGTGGAAATCCTGCTAGGAGGTAAGATTTCTGTGCTCATTGTAATTTGAAGCCAGCAAAGAGATCTGAGCAGAGAAACAGAATCCAAAGCACACTGTCTTTCCTTCCCTGGCTCCCCTAAGGATCCCCGAGCCCTCCCAGGAGTGATCTGTGAGCACAGAGCCATGAGTAAGCTCTGATCACTGCAGTATGATTGCCCAACTTCCCCCCCCCACCCCAAAATAAAAGTCAGTGCCTCAGGGAAAGTGTCAAAGGGCATACTACAAAACAGGGATTTTAAGAAACTGACTCAAATTAAATGTATTTTTCTCTTATATCTTCTTGCTTTCTGTTGTTGTTGTTGTTTATTGACTATTTTTACTAACGTATATTAGTGGCAGTTTCACTAAATATATGGGAAAAAATCATACCAGTCCTACGCATCCATGCCCACACTTGCTTTCAACCTGAGCCAAGCTTTTTAAAGGGATACTATTAAATTCTGCATCATCTGCTTCTCAGCCTACGTGCTTATAAGCAGGGATAATATAATGAAAATGAAAAATGGGCTCTCATGTCAGTTTTTGCATTCATTTGTTTTTATGTAAACATTCTTCACAACAATGAGATTGAGAAATTAAAATCTACAGATAATTTGGGCTTAAAATTAATTTCTGTTATGGAAAAGCAGATCCTAAAAATCCTAGCAATTAGTGACTTCTCATGTATTTGCCACTGATACTAAAAGATTAGTTCAATGAGATGTGAATTTTCTCTAGACAAACCAGATTATCTTTAGACCAGATTCTCTAGATAAATCATCAAAGACAAAAAGATCTTTTTTCTAAAACTTTATAAATACTCTGGTTTTTGGACATGAGTATAATGGGAGTTGGAAGACTTTGAAAGCTTTTGACATTTAAAAACAGACTTAAGGGGCTGGAGAGATGGTATAGTGAATAGGATGCTTGTCTGGTACTCGCCAATCTATGTTCAATCCTGTGTACCCCATATAGTCCCCCAGAGAACTGCCAGGAGTGATCCTTGAGCATTGAGCCAGAAATAAGCACCCTCGAAGTGGGGGAGGGAATACAGATTTAAGGGATTAGGGAGATAGCTCAAAGGGTGGGACCATATGCTTTGCTTGATTGAGCCCCTAATTTGATTCCTGTTACTTTATGGTCCCTCAAGCACTGCCAGGTGTGATGCCCCCCAGACATTTAAAATTTAGATAAAATGGGATTTTTTATGTAAAACTCACATTGTACTCAAGATTACTTTTAGTGAAGTTCATTTGAAAGAAATAAATTCACACAAAATATTTGAAAACACATAAATTCAGATTATACATTAACATGTATCATGAAATTTGTGAAAGCTAACATATGGGTGCCAGAGAGATAGTACAGCAGTAAGGCAGTTATTATGTATGCAGTGGACCCAGGTTCAATCCAAGAGCCCTGCTATGTGGGATTCCTGAGCACAGTGTCAGGAGTAAGCCCTGAGCACCACCATGTGTGACCCCAAAACAAAATAAAATAAAACATCACCATGTTTAGCTCCCTTTAAATATACAAAAATGCTTTAAATTTTAAGTGGTTTCATTGTCATTACAAAGACTTGGATATTTGCTTTTATGGTATGATAACCATTTATTTTTTAGATTGCCTAAATAAAATGCTTCATAAATCAAACTAGAAATGACTAAGTAAGCAAGACTATCATGATTTAACTTCTATTACTTTGAGACAAAAAATTAGTTTAAATATAGTGAAACATTAAAATTAGCTATTTCTCAGAAAATGGTTTATGTAGTAAATATTTAGCACAGATGTGAGGGTTAATATGCTGTATTGAGCTAAAGTTTCTAGGCTGTTCACACAACATAACTTTTTCTATTACTGAATTTGCCTAATTTAGACTTCTGCATTTTGCTGTTTATGACCAAATGATTTCCCTTTACTTCTGCATACAGTGAAATGTGTGGCAATAAAATGTAATGAGGGAAGAGTTTGGTAATTATGAATGAGTAGATGCAATAGACAAACCAACTAATTGCATTTGGATTTGCGTGGATTATAACTAGACATACAGTAATAGAGTTACAAACACTCCTAAGCAACTGTTGGTGGATATTTTTATATTTCTGCTACATAAAAGGCTTCTCAGATTTTACATTTATCATTAATTTATGGAGATTATCATATGCTTTCATTTTTCTTTGTTATGCTCATTTTGATTAAAGTTATACTTCATTTACTACAGTCTTAACACAGGTTCATTAAAAAAGTGGTAAATTCTGAAGAATTTATTTTAATCCTTTGAGCTGGATCACACAAAATTTTACTTGTATGAGAGTCTGAAAATCAATTTTTTTTTAAAAATGAGATTTCTGATATCACTCTGGATTTATTATATGAAAATGCTGTAGAAAAGTAATTGGTACACTGGCTTTCCTGTGGTTAAATGACAAAATTTGTAGATTAGCTATAATCCAAGCTCAAATCCCTAAGAATTTGCTTTCAAGGAAAAAAAAACACATTTAAATATTCCTATCATAACAAAACAGAGTTGTCCCTATTTGCATATATGATGGTCTGTGCAGCAAAGCCCCCAAGTCTATGAAAATGTTTATCATTAATCAACTTCAGTATTATGAAATTATAAAAGTTCAAATTTATTCCTGTACTCAAGCAGTGAGAAATTGCAAACTATTTAAAGTGACACTTTAAAAAGTATCAAATGAGATAGTATTAAGTAAGCATTATATGAAGTATAAATATAAACTGATTTTTATGGAAATATCAGAAATGGGTGCTTCTCTGTGTGTGTGTGTGTGTGTGTGTGTGTGTGTCTGTGTTTGACTACATCACACACACTCACATTGGTAGTGCTAGTTTTCTTTCAGATATTAAATCTTGATGCTCTTGCATTTGGACCTGCTCTTCCCCAGAGTGAAAAATACACACATTAGGAAAAACAAACATTTCCTATTAATAGTTCCTAAAGGGAACTTCTCTTTTTTCTTTTCAGTTTTGGGGTCACTCCCAGCAGTGCTCAGGACTAACTCCTGGCTCTGTGCTCAGGGTCATTTCTGGCGGAGCTCTGAGGACCATATGGGGTAGCCGTGTGCAGGGTAGGGGCCCTAACCACTGTGCAATTACTTGACCCGGTAATTGTCACCTGTAAGCCAAGGCAGTAGGGGGTCAGCAGCAGTCTTGGGTGCTGGCATCAGCACATCTGTGAGAGGACCCTCACAGTTCACTCAGGCCTCTGACCACCTCATTGTCTATGTGCCACAGTGTAAGCAGGGTCATCTCTGTGGTGGGACATTGGCCACTGAATTCTCTGGGCTCAGCAATAACTTGATAAGTCATTGCATCTAGAGGTTCCTGCCACTCCGACTCAGATTCTGAGCTAAGAGGATCTGAGTTCCTTCCAATAGTGTGTGTGATTCTAGAGAGGTCTACTGAGGTGTTGGGAATCATTGACAGTCTGACAGTCCAAACAAAAATCTTGAATGTGCAATTCTGTCCCTGTATGAACTGTATTATAACACATGACCTATGAGGTCTGTGCCCACTGAATCAGCTGACCTTCTGCCCAGCCTCAGTTGAGTGTTGCTGGATTCAGTGCAACACCTGCCTGACCACTGCCCCAGCTGGATTTTGCACTGTCTATTGCATTGTACTCAGGGAACTTCCTCCTCGGGGCATTCAAACCCGGGCTTTCCCATGCAGACACCACGCGTGCCCAATGTCAAGTGAGCTCCTTGGCTTCCACTGTGCTTTGGGCTGTGATTAGGGGCATATGCATAGCTGCAGGAAAGCAGAGGGAGAACCAGCCCCAGCCTGGGACTGAACAGTGCTCCAGGACTCTCTTGGTAGGCAGATGAGGCGAGAACACGTGACTCCAGTTATTTATATTCAGAGAACAAAAACTGGAGTTCATTTGAAAAGAGCAAGCAAATAGCACACAGTGGAAGTTAGATATGAAAGTCCATTTCTATTATACATGACAAATGATCCAAAATGTTAAGTAAAGAAAATGATGATCTGCCTCTTTCAGCAATGAAAGGTTTCTGAGCTATTTCAGCTCGGGCACACTGTTGCAGAATCCACAGCGAATCAGAATGGCCCATAAACACAGACACTCTGGTGGGGAAGGACCCAAGAGGTCTTAGGATGATTTGAACCAGCAACAAGGAACTTTAGGTGTATCTCACACTTAAAAGTGATTAAAAATTATTATTATTATTATTATTGGGTTTTGTTGTTATTATTACAAAATGTCTCAGTGAAAATTCATGAGATAAGTATTTTTTACTTGTGTATTTTGTACCGGGGAGTAGTGACTTCTCTGGTGCAGAGAGATGTAGGGAGGTAAATGAAGAAGGACATCTGGTTTCTCAGGACCTTCCCTCTCAAATGTCCCCCAATGCCATACATTTTCTAAACACCTCTGCACCCTATGAAAAAGAACATTCTTCTTTCTTTTGTTTTGCCTTAATATCTATATTTGCTATTCTGACAAATGTTTCCAGGATGGAACATTCACGGGCTTCAGACAGTGTGCTACAAATATTTGTCTTCATGTTCAGTTTGCATCACCCAGTGTTTCTGCCAAAAGTCCCACAGACCAACTGCCTCATGCAGGCTGGAGGGCGGGAACATTTGTAGGCAAGAAAGTGCAGATGGCATCATCTGACTGTGGTCAGGATGGCCATCAGCACTCCCCAGAAAGGCCCAGCCATTTCTTATATAATAATATCTCAGAAGCTCCAGGATAGTTAACTTTTAAAATTCTCTGTGAAACTGGGCTGAAAAGGGGAGCCGCATGTACTGAGTATTCCTCTGCTAGTATTCAAGGAAATCTGAAAGTACCTTTGTTAGTGACTGAAACTTGTGTAACTTCCATTTAAATGCCAGTGGAAGTTCAAGTGTCATTTTTAAAAACCTGTGCCTCATGAAAGAAGTATTATTAATTTCTGATTCTTTTTTTTTAAATTTTTTTCTCCCAGAAAATATCACCTGAGCTATGTAGACTTCTGAGGACAAATCTTTTGAAGGCTCTTTTTCTTGTCAATTGTGAGAAACACAGTAATTCACTATTATCTTCACATAAGTATAGCCAAAAAAGAAAATGAAAGGACGATTTACAAGTACCTGCCTGCCAGGTCCTGAGAAGGACAGGCAAAGTGATTCCTGTGGCTTCTCTTGCCCCCGGTCCATCCCTGACCGCTCACCCCTTCTCCACTCCTTGTAGCCCAGGACCTTTGGACCTACTTGAGACTTATTTGAGCAGTTAGTCCCACTGAGAACACCCTGGCATTGTGTTGTCTATCAAATAGTATCTTTTTCACTGTCTTTTTAATTCTAGCTTAATCCTTACAACTAACACCTTCGGTTCAGTGAGTGTTTGCTGTGAACATATAGAAAGTGGATATCAGATTAGCCAGTGGCAGAACTTAATGGTCGACATTATTAATCTGCTGCAAGTGAGTGGAAGCATGAAGCAGGTATCTTAGAGAAGAGTGAGTTACTGGCCCCATCTGAAGGTGCATTGATTCTCTTAGACTGCAGGTTAGGTTTCTATCAGAGAGAAAAGCTTTAGACTTTAGAAGTTTATTCAGGCTACCCATATACATGGTAATATATGTGGAATGACTGTCAATTAGTGTTAATATTTTCTAGAACATTTTAGGAGATTCTCTATAATTCACTGTAATTACTAAAAGCATTCCATTTGTTCCCTTACAGTGGTGCTGGCAACAGTAAAGTTGAAAGAGCTTGAAAGGAATAGATCATTTCACAAATGCCAAACACTTCATATTCTAATTTGCATCATTGCAACAAAGTGATCTGAACAATGTGGTTCTGCGCTTTCATAGTTATTAGAATCCCTAATAGTTGCCAATCATAGAAAAGCAGATGACGAATGTGTGTATTAACCAAGACAGTAGTATGCCAATCATTTATCAACTTTAATACTAACATTTCGAAAACCCCCAGGTATTTGGAGATCCAAGAGAAATATTTTTGTTAGAAAGAAAATCCAGTCCATGCTAATGTGTTAACACTCCATCTATGCTTTGTGAAACATCTGGAAATAGAACTGTATTTGGTGGGTAGAGTGATAGAACAGTGGGTAGAGCATTTGCCTTGCACAAGGCAAGCCCTATAGGAATGACCCCTGAGTGCAGAGCCAGGAGAAAGCCCTGAGCACCACTGGATGTGGCCCCAACACCCCCCCCAAAAGCAAAAAACACCCCAAGCCGTATCACAAATATCACAAACTAGTAGAACAAGGCAAACATATAGTACATATGAATCCCTTACCCACTACATGGACACACACACACACACACACACACACACACACACACACACACACTTCTTAAATAGCATATGGAGTTTGAAAGGAAGTCGAGAAAGTTTATTTACTTTCAGCATACCCATAGAATCTGACCACTTAGATCCATTTCTAGAGAGAATGAACATTGCTTCTTTTTAAAAAATGTCCAATCCTCATTGAGAAAAATGTAAATAATCAAAATAATATTTCTTATTCATATGAACACCACGTTTCTGTAATAAAGATAAATTTACCATTATTTTTTAAAATGTACTCGGAAACCTAAAGTCATTTGGGTATAAGCTATTATGTTTATAGAAACAAAAACTCTGGTAAGGCTGCTTCTAAAAGCTAACTACATGCACAAGTCGCTGTAAATATATTTTCGACTTTAAAGTAAACCCAAGGGCTGCAGAGAGCAGAGGTGAATGCACTTGCCTGGCACAAGGCTGT
Organism: Sorex fumeus; assembly: GCF_029834395.1. Lineage (NCBI taxonomy): Eukaryota > Metazoa > Chordata > Mammalia > Eulipotyphla > Soricidae > Sorex > Sorex fumeus. The sequence continues at coordinate 9,068,057 of NW_026606085.1, read as the reverse complement.
GGTGTGATAATGGTTCCAGTCTGGCACCATGTGTGGTCACTGCAAGCATCTCCAGATGTGACCCTGAGCACAGAGTCAGGCACACATCCCAGAGCTGACCTGAGGGAACTCTATTACTTAATAAAGAAAGTAATTGAGACAGTGTGTTAACATTAGGTGTTAATATAGCTGAACCAGGAATTGATCTTTTTCCTTTTCTTTTTTTATATCTGCAGTTGAAACTTTGTATTTTTAATATTTATGTGTAATTTAACAAGAAGTTAATTAGTTTAAGTGCTTTAAGAAAAGGGTTAGATTTCCCTTTCCCATTTTGTTCCAGTCTAATGTATGCCAATAGTGCAATGTACTTAAGCTGTGTTTGCGTTGAAGGTCTAACTTACTGCCTGAACATTTTACTTATACAAATATTCTTAGATCCAGAGAAAAAAGTTCTATGTTACTAGATGCTGGGAAATAATTTCTGCTGTTTCATTGTAATGATTTGATAAAATTCTTCTAGATAATGTGCTCATTTATCGATTTTTCTAACGAATATTTGTGAATATGCAAGAGGAATCAAGTTCTGAGGTTATACTGTCATTCTGTTGTTGTTGGCGTCATTCTATTTATGGTGAGCCTGTAATAAATAAAGTAGGTGTTGTTTTACATTGTCATGCTCACTGTGCATTTGTTTTGCTCCCAGAATCAAGGGTAAGAATCTGTGGTCATGAATAAGAATAAAACAGTCAACATATAGTATTCAGTTCCACATGTGATAAGTCATTGTGTTGTAGAGTCACTTCTGACTGGGTTTCAGGACACCAGTGCATCAATACCAGTCCCTATCCCGTGTTCCTTCCCTCCACCAGTGCCCCATTTCCTTCTCACTAACCTGCCTGCCTCTATCAGAGGCACTTTTTAATAACTTTTGACACTTAGATTTATAGTACTGGTGCCAAGAGGGTTTTATGCATAACAGTTTACGCCTTTACTATCCTATTCAGATTCTTAATATCACTAAATACAAAATTCATCCACACTAAATCCCACTAAATATAGATGATAATACAAAGAGTTAGAATATGAATTAGACTCATTCAGTTGATTCTTCATTCACTGATGGAAATGAATTTTGCGATGCAGGATCTTCAGGTTTTCAACATAGAAAGAAACAAAAAAATTTTAATTTTCTTGTCTGTGTTTGTGTATGTGAAAGCAATGAGTTATTCAGAGAATATTTTGACAAATAAAGCCAGAAAAGAGATATATAGTCCTGAATATTTGGTAGTTACAGAAAGAATGAAAATTGTGGTCCCATTTTATTTTGATGGCAATCTGAATACTAATCAGTTTTTCACTCCTGCCTTTCAGTGATCTCATGAGTGGGGTACTGTCCTTCACCTTGTACTCTGAATTCTCAGGGACTCTGAGTGCTGTCGGTATTGTCACCCTGTTGCACATTAGATCTTCAGGCCATACTTTGAGAGATGAGGGTGAAAATGAGAGAGTATTGGCTTTTAGTGATGGCATAGAACAACAGTGCCCTCAGCAGAAGGTTGTTGAAAAAAGACAAGGCACGCATGCATATGTTGCCGAGCCCATGTCCTGCTTGCACCCACGTGGCCGAGCACATGCAGTGCCTATGCACATGTGTCGCCCACATCTTCCCTCTTGAGATGTGTACTTTCATCCTTTCGTGTCCAGTGCTGGGATGTGGCTAGGGGCTCTTCACCCTTAGAGAAGCCTGTGTTCTCTCTTGAGTGCACTACTCTCTCTCTCTCTCTCTCTCTCTCTCTCTCTCTCTCTCTCACTCACTCTCTCTCCTCCTCCATACCTTCAAAAACCATCCAAATAAATTCTATCATTTTTTTAAAAAAAGACAAGATTTTCTAAGGGCACTCCCTAAGAACACAGCAGTTTTAACTATGACCGTAGTATATGTTTGCCAGTGTGCTCTCTGCAAAAAAAGAAATTGTTTCATTTTTATTCTTTTTAACTCTTTCTTAAGAAGAAAATATCTCTCTTGACCTCTCATTGTTCCCAAAAGAACACCGGAGTGTTATCTTGGCACCTCTGTAAATTTGACATCCTATTTTTTCCCTGTGGGTCCTGATGTTATAGGGCTGGGGTTATTAATATGTCATGCCAGCTTAGTCATTTGGAGTCAGAAGGTGAATTGGGGGGTGGGGAGTGGGAATGAGTCCTCAGGAGAGGACTTATCTGCAACAGGTTTTTATTTCTTGTGTAAATTTGTATTCTGTTCTCTTTGCCTTCTTGTTCAGCGCTGCCGTTTCTAACCTCTGCCAATATACTCCTCTGATTCTGTGATATTCTAAGGGAGGAAGATATGCTGGATAAATATGTCAGAGACATAGAAGAGACTTTAAATATGGCAATCTTTGAAGACATCCTCCTCTGGGTTCTTCTGTGAAATGCTTAATTCCCAGAGGCTCACCCTCCTTCCTGCCTCCAGAGGAGGTAACTAGGTAAAGAAAACACACAGAATTCTGTAACAAATATGGAAACCATGAAGATTCAATCAAGTCTCTTTTTAGTCTGCATCTGATTCTCCCAATAGCCTCCCAATATGTGTCCAGCTACACACACTGCCTAATTTGGAGTAAGTAAGCTCTTCCCAGCTTTTTGCTTTCCTTTTTTCTCAGTCTGTTTCCTTGTGTGTTCATACGTTTATTCCGTGTTTTCCCAAAAATTATTTGTCTTCCAGATACCGATAACATTCAGCTTTTAGTTTTAGTTTTTATCAAGTACCTCTTGTTGCCAATACTGGTATAAATTTCACAATTCCTTTGTCATGTTAACTTTGTCCAGGGAATGACAGTGACAATATAAATACCACCAATAACCTGAACTTCTCTTTATTCTACCTACCTGCACAGGGGCTTAGTGTCCTGGTCTAAACAAACAAACACACACCACCCTACCCAGTGACCCTGAATGCCTTCATTATGATGTATCTTTTTCCTTTTTTTCTGATTACATCTGGTCTGAGTCCTAAGTTCTGTTTTAAAACAGGTTTGCATTATAATGCAAAGTTTTAAAGCTACAGTGCCTTTATTAAAGAGTTCTGTGTTCCATGAATGATAAACTTTTCTAAATATAGGAGGAGAAAATACATTAAAAAAGCGTTTGCCTGTGCTGGTGTATTTGAACTCCAGGAAAAGTTAGGACTCATTAGGAATTGAGCAGCTTCTGGGAAGATGACCACATCACTCAGGGTCTTGCTGGCCATGTGATCTAATATAGAGTGTGCCCCAGCTCAGTCATAGCTTACACAGGGTTTCACTGGGAAGTTATGACTGTGGTAGGGAGAAGTGACTCTAGACCTTGAAAGACCATTGTTGGCTTCTTGGTGTTTCTTTGTGTAGAGCTCGGGCCATTACCATGGGGTGGAGAGCTTTGCTCCAAGCAAAGGGCATTGTTAGAAAATAACATCACCATTCACACATGTTATCATGGCAAATGTGCTCCACAAAAGCCATGAAACAGAGCTAACTGCAGGAAAGACAATTCTATCTGCAAGCAACCGTGGCAATGAAAAGCAAACAGATGCATGTGAGAGCTGATAATTACCCTGCACCTGTCCACAAGAGAATTAAAAGTAAATAATTCCAAGAATTTTGGAACTTAGTGAGGAAAAGGGTACTTTGAAGTTATTTTCACATTTAGTTTCTTTTGTGGGGGAGAGGGAAAGAGCATTGTTATTTTTTACATGCATCTATTATCTCATACTAACATCGATCTTACCATATGAGGGAAATATCGAGAAGACAAAGGTGAATAGATGTAATTGAATAGCCAGAACCCCACTGCTTATAGACATCCAAAAATAGAAGGATAATTAAGCACTTACTTTAGTTGTCAAGGAAACATTTTTGTCAAGGTGGAGTTATAATGAAATCCGGAGCTCCTGCAAGTCACATTTTAAAGAGTCTGGGAAGGAATTGAATGAATAAATTGTTGGAACTTATTTTGAGGAACAAAGTAGAGACAGAAACACTATATGCATAATCAATTTAATTATCAACATACAGTGAAGTTGTCTTGAAGAAGAAAAATATAAAAATCTGAGGTATTTCATTCCCTTTGTGAGAACATAGACATTATATTTATTGTCTACTTTAGTCTGAATCTGTGCACAACAGTGTTCAATTGGAAATAAAAGTACATATGAAAGTGTTAATGAAATCACAAAGCAAGACCAGAGTTTCATCTGGTATTTTGGCAGAATTTTATTAAAATTTACTAAAGTTATACAAATACAAATGATTGGAATCTTATAAAAATAAACCAGAACAGTACTGTTTTTGCTTATTTTCAACTCTTAGGTGTTTCAGTTTCTGAAGAACTATTATAACAAAGTACCTCTCTAAAAAAATATAATACTTCTTGGTATTTTAAGGTGCACCATTTTGGATTTATTAAAAAACATATTGGAAGCATAATAGGTTCTGATAGAAATATATAATCACATTTATGTTGTGCTAGTTTTGTTCTTAGGAAGTAAAGGGTTGTGTGGAGAACATCAGAGAACTGTGACTGAAAATCAAACACAGAACAACTTTTAAATATGGCATTATTTGTTCTTCCTGTTAAAACACGATATTTCTCCAGCAGAACTGGATCAGCTGTGAGCATGTGACTCATTTGAAGTCAGACTCATGCTTAAAAATTCTAGGCAATGGAGAAGGCAATTGGGATTGAGGAAGAACCAATGATATTTGAAAATGATCATTCTGGATAAGATCTGAAAGTAGTGAGTAAAGGAACAAACATGGTGACATCTCAGTACCTGCACTGAACAAAACATTATGCCCAAAAGGAGGGAGGAAGGAAGGGGAGGAGGGAGGAATAGATGGAGGGAGAGAGGAGAGAGAGAGAGAGAGAGAGAGAGAGAGAGAGATTGAGAGAGAGACAGACAGACAGACAGAGACAGAGACAGACAGACTGCCCTGGAGTCAGTCTGGGGAGGGAGGGAAGGAAACTGGCGTCATTGTGGTGGGAAATGTGAACTGGTGGAGGGATGGGTGTTGGAACATTGTATGACTGAAACCAGATCATGAACAGCTTTGTAATTGTGTATCTCAGAGTGATTCAATTTTAAAAAAAATAGACAAATTTTGAAAATGTTCTTTTCTGGTATAAACTACGGCTGACTGCTGACGAGTAATGTGTGCACTATCATAGAGTCTAGAAAGTACTGCGACATCCCGAAGACTTTTGTCTAGACTTGAAATTATTTTTCTAAGCATCTAGATCCTGTTATGCCTGATGTGGGATTCACTCGGGGAGAATATTCCTGCTTTGTAATGCTTTGTGCTTTGTGCTGCATTGTGACGGTTCGTTAGATTAGCTGCAGGTTTCTGTAGACTAAAACTATGCTAGGAACATTTTTCTTCTAAATTGTGCTAAGGGTACAGCTCCAATAAGCTTGTTTACGAAATAATATTAAATGTTAAAACATGTCTAGATTTGATCCCGTTTTGTTATCCCACCTTTATCTGCCTCCTCCACAGCTCTTATCTAGCTTAAGGACCTGGAACAATTCTACTATTTCAGCCCGTTTTAATACTTCAGTCCTTAACATCAGAGGAGAGCCAAACAGAATTGCATAATGTTTCAATTTAAGTTTTATTATTTTTTCATTGCAGAACACTTGTGTACAAGACTGTGTTTTAGGGTAGCAACTTCATACCTTTGAACAAAGTTTATTAGCATGCCACACTCCTCACCAAATTATCAGTAATGACTTAATAATTTGGAACATTTGTGACAGGTCAACTTGGATGGCTCCTTACTTCCTTTAGGACTAAGAAGGAAACACCTGCGCATTTTTTAAATTTGAGTATTTGTCATTTAACTGTGAAGTGTTTGTGGACTAAGAATAGGGCATTTTATCTGTGTCACTTTTGTTTTCATTGTGTAGGTAATAGTACAAATATATTACAGACACTACACATTATAAATGTTTGCATCTCAGTTAATAATCATCATATAGCAAAATATTAATTAAAGACAAATTATTTAAATAAAGGGTTATTGTTGAAAATTACAGTAAATACAAGATTTTAGACATCACACTAAGCTTTGTTTTCTTAACATCTTAGAAAACAAATTTAGTGCAGTTTCTCCTGATAGCTTTTAGAGCTTTCACGTAAAAAGTTTCTGAAAGTCAAAAAATGGGGTTAACACATATTACCTGGGGTATTGTAGCAGTACACTACTGTTTTGAAAAGAAGAAAAGTTTAAGGTTTAATATAACAAGACAAATAGAATATTGAGTCACAAATTGTATTTTATTGGTGGGAGGGTACTGGGCAGCACCTGCTGTGCACACGACTCACTCGTGACTCTGACACTGTGATTCCCGGGTCAGTTCCCCTGAGGGTCCGGAGGCGAAGGGCTGTGAGGAATTCAACTCCATCTTGACCCTTCCAGGCAAGGCCCTTCCCTGCTTTACAATCTCCCTGGCCTCTCGGCTCATTCATTTTAATCCTAGTTCCCATTTTTTCCCCAAACTGTCTCTTCAATTTTTCTTTTAATTTGTTTTTGTTTCTTGATTCTATTTCTGGTGGAGGTACTCTCACCCAGTGCTGGCCAGGGCTTACTCCTGGCTTTGTGCTCAGGGATCACTCTGGGGGGATTTGCAGGACCATTTGTGGTGCTAGAGACCAAGCTGAGGCTGGTCACGTGCGACACAGTGGATACCTGCTTTGTCCATCTTTCCATAGTTTTAAAGCTGTAATTTTCTTCCTAGACTATGCCATCTCAATTGCTGCATATTTTCCTTATGTAGTCTCAGAGTTTAGTGTTTTTATTCCTTTAAGAGCTGTCTCAGATATTATCATTTTTATAAAGTTGAATCCTTCAGGCAATATATTTCAAAGACTAATGTAACTGCTACAAGCTTCGGCAGGAAAAGATAAGCCTACATTCTTTATTTTTATACTTATTACATGAGTGATGCTATTAAAATTAGTAAAGCACCTGCATTAAAAATAATAAGCAAGTTACCTATTTTGCAATGTGGTTGAAAGCAGCTGTATAGATGGGGTTGTATGTTTATGGTTAGAGATTCTAAGGCTGTGTTTTAATACTGATAAAATGTTAGATCTCAACAAAGAGAGGAAGGAAGTGAGAGAAAGGGATTAAGGGAAAGATCAGACATTTTGTCTCAGGCGTCGTGAATCTGATGGGCTAGGAAGACATTTAAGTGGAGATGTCTGAGAGACAGAGAGCGATAAGGGACCAGACAGAAAGAAAGAGGTCAGAAATGAGAATCTCCCCGTCCGTGCTGACGGCAGCTGGGTGGGGAATGATAGCTTTAACTGCATGATTAGGAAGAGATAGGAAACCTGAGAAAAGTCCATAAAATATAAAAGAAACCGCCAGTGGCGCCCACCACGACTGTCTTTTGAGTCCTAATATCATTTGTATTGCTCTTTGCAATTTATGAAATGTCTTCACATGCATTACTTAATTGTGCTAATGTTTATACGAGAGCTAATTATTATTCTTTCATAGACACTAGTAGTCTGGTGTATTGATTTAGCAGCTATGTTTTTTAATGGCTATCTCTAAAGAAATCTCAGACCCATCTATCTAGCAACAAAACTGATGATGGGAAATGCATTTAAATGAAGTTTCTGCTTTGTCTTCCTTCACTGAAATTTCCTCTTCCCTAGCCAAATAATATTTAAAATACCCTCATATTATCTTATCGTACAGCCAAAGTTCTTCTGACCCCCTGCAGTGGAACAGAGCCCATTTCTACTTTTATAACAAAAATAATAACAAACGCTTATGTAACCATTAAATTATCTGGCACCCTTCACTTTGTATGGGCACTAATCATTTACATTTCATCACACCCTATGAATGTGGAGAAACTGAAGATGGAAATCACAGGGATCATCCAAGGACTCTGATATCCCCAATACAGGTGTTTAAGGTATTCAATATTTGAGCACCAGCTCCACCACAAATGTGACTTCCCCCCCACCAATTACCGTAGTTTCCCACCCACCCCCCAGACCTACTCCCTTAGCAGGCACTAACATACTTTTTAGTGCTTATTGCAACATATCTCTCATAATAGAGTTTCTAAATCACGGCCTGTGGATTTGCCAGGCTGGTAGGCAGGAGTTGTGCTTTCTGTGTGGCTTTCACTCATCAAGCTTAGTGAGCATCTTTTCAGTGTTCCCATCTAATGGTCCTGATTCTCGTGGCTGCCAGTGCTGTGAAATTAGGAGGTGTTGTGTGGCCGCATATGCAGCTGTTTGCTTCAGGGTCTTTGGAGCTTGGAGGATCTCTGGTAAGTGTCTCTCTGGCTTCTCCGAGCTCAGTACTGAAACTGAGTCATTTCTCTGGTTGGAGCAGGAACCGGATGTGAATGGATGGAGCACTGGGCCTGTGGCAGGGCAGGGACTCAGTCTGCCCCCATCCACCTAGGGTCCAGAGGGCTCAGTCTGGTGGCCACCAGGCCTGCCTGGGATGATTCAGCTGCCAGAATCTCTCCAAAATCAGTTCTGAAGCTGGGCTAATTCTCTGGTAGAGGCCAGATATTTGCCTTTTGTGGGGAGGTAGGAATTGGGAACGTTCATGCAAATAGAAGCATGTACCTGGAGAGAGACACTAGAAAGAAAAGTGAATAGCATGCTGTGGGCTAAGGAACATGAGCAGCCCTCTGCACCTGAGACCCAGGGAACTGAGGGTCCTTGGAATGCTGTATAGGTGAAGGAGCTCCCAAGCACGAGGCACAGGAGAAATGCAGAAACGGGACCTGCCTTCGCTACCCAACTTTTTGTGAGAGCAGCAGAAGGAGCAGAGAGAGTGGCAGAACCTGAGACTGGGCTTTTGTACCATCTCCAGGAACTGCTCCTGATCCTGACATGCAGCACACCTGCAGGCAAGAAGAGCTGATACAGCCATTAGCAGATGAGAGACGCCAGGCACTGCTGGGAATAGAGATTGACCAGAGCTGACTCTGGTCCCCCAAGCAGCTATGGAGGCTAAACTATGTCTGGATGTGTGTGCTCTTGGTGCAGGCTGAGGGAGCTTACAGCATAGTAGGACAAGCTTACAAGCATAGTTTCAGCAGGGACAGACTGAATGAGGCTCAGATTTCTCCCCGTGTCCTGTCTGCTCCCCCTGCCATCCCAAGCCAGGCAAAGAGTGAATCCTTCAAAATGCAGCCCTTGTAAGTGCAAGGAGTTAATCTTCACTTTCTACACTTCTGGGTTCTGGACTGAAGTTTATTGTGATTGAAAGACTCAGGGTGGTCTGTTCATATGTTATTGGCATTGAGCAGTAATTGGGAAATGACCAACCTTAGCATGTAATTATATAATGCTTAGTAGTTAAACATAAGAGATAAACTTGGGCTAAAATACTTATTAGTGTCTACTGGCATACCACTTTAATTTAGCTTCCTCTAATTTACCCATTGTGAAGATTAGAGAAAATTAGTGTGTTCTATTCCTTTTACATTGGAGATACTAAATACCTTACAAGTTATTGTCTTAGTTATTATAAACCATTCTGAAATATTCAGTCTATCATGTGTAGTGAACCAATTTATTGTATTTGCAAAAATATGATAATAATATTGATATAAAATAAATCAAAATTTTTTCATCAGGTGTGTCTTTAATAATGAGACATAATAAATGAAAAGTAGAGCTACTCAGCAAAAATTACAAGCACAATTGATTATGGAAAATATATACATATGAAAAACATCAGGAAAGCTCAATTATAACCCCAGATTACAAATCGAATTGCAAATTCTAAAAGTATTCAATACATTGAAGCCAATATTAATCTAACATCTAACTGCCATGCTATTTGCATTTCCACTGGTAAAAATAATGAGCTTTAAAATTGAAGCTGACAGTAATATGCCTACCTAAGTCTATTATTATTCCATATTTATGGACTTTTTTCCTTTGAACTTAAGTTCTTAAAAGTTCTGTTATTTGCTTTTAAAATATGCTTCTCTCACCTGAAGTGCTTCCTTTCTATAGCGATGTTTTAGAATATGTATTTTTTATTATGGTGCCTCCTAATTTTCTAACTCCATGCTCAGCAGTTGTTTATAAATCTCAAAGTCATATATGCATAATGTGCAAAGAAATAGCGGATATGTAAGTCTACTCCTCACTGGGCCATTTGCATAAGAATATTAGATGGCTCAGCTTGTAGATTTCTATATATTCATTCCCCTTAAATCGAGAAAGTTCTCCATTATCTGTTTATATACTCACATGAAATTAAGGAATACTCAGATTAAAATTAAAGATTTAATGTAACCTATCTTAGAAGATGTTTTCCTTTGGGGGCAGGAGCACACCTCACCTATTCCTGGTGCTGCACATGGGGATCACTCCAGGATGGCTCAGGAAATCAGCCCTGGGCCCCAGTCAAACCCTGGTTGGCCCTGTGCAAGGCAAGTGCCTGACTGCTGTGTTATCTCTCCGCCCCCAAGATCAACTCTCTGGTTGCTTGCATGCACACCATAACCTCACAGAAATTCACAGAGCTTGAAAATAATCGACTTCCTCTTTGCCTGCAGAAGTTCACTAAACTTTTGGGTACAACTGATGCATCATACAGAATCAGTTATTTTATACCAACTGGTATAATGTGCTGAAACAGAATAATATACTTTGTAATTAGAAAAACCTAAATCAGAAAATAAATGAAATAAATTTCAGATATATGTTTTTTATTTTAATTATATAATTGAAGCATTCTTCTGTTGTAGTCATTAAACAATGAAAACAAGACCTAAGAGTTTTTGAGAGTCTTGTTAGCACTTGTATAAGATATTTGTACAAGATCTTTGACCCCCCAAAAATATATGAGTTACATTAGATATAAAGCAAGTAAACAGATTCTATTGACACTTATATAACAGAATAATTACTTTTAAGATTGGGTGTAATAGCAATATTACTATTAACAATCAGATTAAAAATTATTCTGAGGACTATATGTCATGAGAAGGTGCATTCCTTTGGAGAAAACATACAGTAAAATATGACTCAGGTAACATGTTTATAATCATATTAACATTCGAGATTTTATAATGTGCCGTGACTGCACCTCACCACCACAAAGTACTCAGCAGCCTCTGCTGACTTCCTGAAGCTACATTTAGTCTGTCCTCTCCTTCACCCTAGACCTATAATCTCAGTTTTGATATCAAAGGTCATGAGACTGCCATCACTTAAAACTGCCTATTCCATGTAGATGACTCTCTGTGTGCCACAGATAAGTGAGAAAATCAGGCATTTGTCCTCTTAACTTAGTAATGATACCCTCCAGGTTCATCCATGTTGCAGTGAGCTGCAAGATTTGATCTTTTCCTATAGTTCCATAGCATTCAATAATGCATATATGCTTCAATTTCTCTATCTATTCACCTGTCATGGCTCATTTGGGTTATTCCCATGTCCTGGCTGTTGTACTGAGTGCTGCAATGAGACTGTGTGCTTTTTAAAATTTTCTTTGTAAAGTATTTGTGTTTGGGATGGGGAGATACAAAGAAGACACAGTGTCATATGAAAACTCTATTTTTTGATAAGCCTCCATACTAATTTCCAAAGAGAATGAACTGGGTAATGTCCCCACCAAGTGAATGAGGACTCCTTTCACCACTGGTTGTTTCCAGTCTTTCTGATCACTGCCATTCTCACTGGTGTGTGATGATAACATCATTGTTATTCTGATTTGTGCATCCCTAATAAGAAGAAATCAAGAATATATTTTATACCTATATTAAAAACCCTCTTTTCTGTTACTTCTCATTTATTATTAGATACACGTGCCCTTTCTTCAATGTCACCAATTTCATCTTTGCCCTCCTCTGTTCTGCAGTTGTATCCCCTCCTCCGTTCTGTGGTTTGTCTCCTGATGCTCTATTGTTCACCTTCTTCATTTCTGCTCAAGATTTTTTCCATCAGTCTTTACATTTCTGGACTCTTCCGGTGATTTCCTGTTTGGAGACCATGAGTGGATAGTTACTCTAAGCTCTTTCTCAGCCAATGTCGAACATTCTGTTGTGAGCAGGAATGTCCTTGGGCTTCTGTCTGTGTTCCTGGCAAGGCTCATGCTTTCATTTCCCATTATTCCTTCACTCCAAGTTTCTGATGGTTGGAGCAACACTCCGGTGCTTCTCCCTATGGTGTCAGGCTGGTTCCTTGGAGCCCCGATGCCTACTGAGGACCTGTGGGGCACAGCTGGGTTCAGGAGCTCTTTCTCTCCTCCTGGGAGCCAGGAGTGGGGGTGAGGGGTGGGGGGGGGGCATCGAGGCTGTGGTGGCCTAAATATGTGACTTTATTCTGCAGGGGCTTTGCATTTGATTCCATCAGTGAAATAAGAAGTACATAAGCAGCATTCATTATTTTTAGTTGAGAATCCAACCAGAGACAGATGCATTAACTATAACATTTCATCAAGTTTAAAAATTTACGTAGACTAAATTCTTCAAAACCTCAGGCTGGAACCAGAGAGATAGTATTGCTTATTTGCCTTGCATGTGACCAACCCTGCTTCAATCCATGATACTATGTATATCACTTGAGCACTGCCAGAAGTGAATCCTGAACACAGAGCCAGAATAGCCCCTGAGCATCACCAGATGTCAAAAGAAAAGAAAATGAAACAAATAATCCAACCAGGGATCTGTGCAGAGTGTCTAAAATGAGCTCCCTATAGAGGTGTTGGATGCCTGAAGCAGCAGCCGAGTTTAAGCTTAGTGCTTCCCAGATGACTGTACTAGCACACTAAAACAGATCCAGGCAGGCAGGGGCTAGGTGTGGCCTTTAAATAATGTGAGAAACATCAGGGTCAGAAAGTACTGATGTCTGGCCTGACCCTATATACAGTCACCACTAGAGAAATCCCGTTCTTAAAGTGAAAAAAAAAAAACCACCATGATTTACTGCCAAGAAAAATGAAGGCAGCCTCTATCCCCACACTCTCACCTTATTTCTGAAAGACTCCCATGTCACAGACTGGCACGTGGACAGCAGCTGAGTCCCCCTGCAGGTGCTGTATTTTGCACTGTAGCACTGTTCTCCTATTGTCCATCAATTTGCTTGGAGCGGGAACCAATAGCGTCTCCATTGTGAGACTTGTTGTTACTGCTTTTTGGCATATCAAGGACCCCATCGAGAGCTTGCCAGGCTCTGCCATGCGGGCAGAATACTCTTGGTAGCTTGCCGGGCTCTCCAGGAACAAAGAGGGAATCGAACCCAGGTCAGCTGCACGCAAGGCAAATGCCCTACCCACTGTGCTTTTGCTCCAGCTCCAGCTATCGCTCCCACTATCGCAGGTGCTGTATAAGCCATGCTAATGCAGGGCAGATAAGCTGGAGAGGTGGCTTGAGGGAACTCGAGCAGACACCAAAGTGCACAGGATGGTGTTGTGTCCACTTAGACTTCTCTAAGCAGCTGATGAATCAGCCTTGAGAGCAGTTGTTGGAGCTGCAGGCTGTGGGGAGCATGCTCCAGGGGCTTTGCATGGGACACTCAAGTTGGGTCCACCCCATGGGTGCTTGGGCTCCCCAGCCATCTATGCTGGCCTGGTCTTACACGCACAGAGGGGAGAGTGGTTTGAATCTTATTTTAGTGGGAGAACCCCTAGACCAGCCCACTGGACTCATTAAATCAAAAGTAGTTCATGTTCTCAAGTGTGGATCCCATTGGGCCATTCTCAACAGCTTCATGACTTACTCTTCATTTGTAAACTATAATCAGTGAACTCCAAAGGGCTAATGTGAAGCCAGTTTCTTCATTCTTGACACTCGGGACAAGCCATAGGCGCCATCTACAGGATACCTGCTCATGGGATCTGTGGGGCTAACAATTCCATGAGGGAAGACTGGCCACGAGGGGGGCTCTCTGGGGTGAAACAGTCTATGAGAAACGAGTGGCCAGGTGATGGGACCTGTGGGGCAAACAACTCCACTGAAGGAAGAGTAACCACATGAGGGGGCTCTGGGTGAAGCAGAAGAGAAGCATCATGATTGTACCTGTGGGGTGAAGCGCTCCATGAGGGAAGAGTGGCCATGTGAGGGGCTCTCTGGGGCGAAGCGGTCAGGGAAAATGGCCATGTGAGGGTATCTGTGGGGCAAACAACTCCATCATGGAAGAGTGGCCACGTGAGGGGCTCTCTGAGTAAAGCACTTCATGCGAGAGGAGTGACCACGTGATGGGACCTGTGGGACAAACAACTCCACTGAGGCAAGAACGGCCAGGTGAGGGGCTCTCTCTGGTGAAGCACCTCATGAAGGAAGAGAAGCAGCATGATGGTATCTGTGGGGCGAAACACTCCATGAGAGAAGAGTGGTCATGTGAGGGGATCTGTGGGGCAAACAACCATGAGGGAAGAGTGACCACATGACGGAGTTTCTGGGGTGAAGCACTCCATGCCAGATAAAGGAAGCAACAGACAAGATTTCCACAAACGTAGGGGCACAAGAATAAAAATGAGATATCCTTATTTTTCAAGTCATAACATATGCAATATCCAGTCATAAAATTTTACGAAGATATGGAGATTGGTTTCCTCAAAATATAAGTATAGAGAAAATTGTATGACTATGAGCCAGAGAATGACACAACGGTGAAGTCACTTGCCTTGCACACAGCTAACCCTGTTCAATCCCCAGCACCTCATGTCATCCCTGAGCACTTCCAGCACCGTCCTGGCACAGAGCCAGGGAGATCCCCGGAGCACAACCATGTGTGGGTCACCGCCCAACCCCATAAAACATTTTGTCTTATTTTTCTTGAAATAAACAGGGATTATATTTCTACTACTAAGTAATATTCATAGAAGAAATACCGAAATAAGAATATTTAGCACATCAAGTTTTAGCTTTTATAATTAATATACTATGGACACTGCACGTTTTGTCATTATGTAGGGGAGACTTGCATGAGGGGTTCAGTAGTATTCTCTGGGTAACAGAAGAAGCAGGAGAGCATGGAGAGAA
This sequence comes from Sorex fumeus, assembly GCF_029834395.1. Taxonomy (NCBI): domain Eukaryota; kingdom Metazoa; phylum Chordata; class Mammalia; order Eulipotyphla; family Soricidae; genus Sorex; species Sorex fumeus. The sequence continues at coordinate 9,053,056 of NW_026606085.1, read as the reverse complement.
GGAAGAAGAAGGAAAGATCTGAAGGATAAAACAAAAGAGGTCATAGGAAGGGCAGAGGAAAGCTGGTGAAATTTTAGCAGGGCACAGGCAAGTGTGTAGAAATGAATCCCGGAGTTTAGTCAGGGTCTCTGCCACTGCAGCAAGTAAAGGCACTGCTGGGTCTGGCGTGCCAGAATAGACCTCCCCCAGGAACCAGCATAGAAAAGAAGCTTGCTCTTCAATCTAACTTCCTGTGTTTTTGGATTTTAGAATAGATGAAAAAAATGGTGAAATCTTTTTGTGAAAATGACCTTTGATATATTTGAAGCCATTTTGTAAATTCCACTTCAGATTTTTGGGCTCAGCCATTGCTCTAAATATCTATGGCCACAGTAGAGATTCTTGCTCTTCACTTTTTTTCCTCTTGGAGTCTCAGAGTCATGATGCTTTTATCCTTTCCCTGAAAATGCAGTTCAGCCACTCTCGTATTAAAATGTGATCATAATCAATTTGCAGTAGTTTTTTTATTACTAAGCAATTTAAAAAATTCTTTATGCCAGAGGATCATCACATTTCAGAGATCTTGCCCAAATTACCAATATTTGCTTTGTCCTGTTGATGCGGAGAATAATTATAGTAACACAACAATAGTGACTTGTGATATTTCATCAATTATAGCAACAATGGTGCTATTTTACTATACTATTTTGCTATACTATTTTCTCACAAGATAGATGGTCGGCAACTACACCACCTCCGCTTTGCTGATGACATTGTTTTAATAACACCAAACATCAGCCAAGCGGCACAAATGCTGGCCGACTTTGACCTTGAGTGTGGAAAGGTAGGACTACAGCTGAATCTTACGAAGACAATGTTTATGAGAAACAGTCTCATTCCTGATGCCCCATTCGCTCTCAACGGAATGACCATCTCCGAATGCAACAGCTATGTGTACCTAGGTCGAGAAGTAAACATGACAAATGACCTGGCACCCAAGCTGCGCAGGAGGAAGAGAGCAGCTTGGAACGCCTTCAAGAACATCGAAGAAATAGCTAAGAGGATGAAGAACCTCTGGCTCCGGGCACATCTCTTTGATTCCACTGTTGTTCCTGCATTAACATATGCCTCAGAGACCTGGGCCCTACGCAAACAGGATGAGAACGCTATTCGGGTCTCCCAAAGAGGAATTGAAAGAGCTATGCTTGGAATATCATGTTTCACTCAAATGAGAGAAAGAATCCAGAGTTCCAACATTCGTCAATGATCAAGAATCAGGGATACTGTCTCATTTGCCAAGGTGTCAAAAATCAGATGGGCTGGTCACGTAATGAGATTTAAAGATGACCGCTGGACTAGAGCTGTTACTGACTGGATTCCACGGGATGTCAAAAGACCGTGTGGCCGCCCACCTACCAGATGGTTAGACTTCTTCATCAGGATCATGAATGATCGGTTTGAGGCTCTTTATGTTCCCAGAGCGAACAGATGCCATTGGGCTACACTAGCATGCGACAGGGACAAATGGAGACGTTACTGGCGCCCGCTTGAGCAAATCTACGACTAACGGGAAGTTAAGTGATTAAGTGATTTTCTCAAATCAACTTCTCTGAAAGCATAATCTCCCATTGTGTCATCTCTCTCTTTACTAAATAGTCTCAGGATTAAAGTGACTAATGTCCTCATAGCTGTCTATGTGTTTGGCTTAGAACATTTGCATCTCAGATGAAGATGGCACATATGACTTTCTCCTTTTATTACATTCAACCGGTAGTTTTCCTTGTGGTATCTTCTGGTCTCTTTTCAAGCTATTGCATAATTATACATTAATTAATGGAGACCTTCTGATACTCAAAGTTTGCTCTTCCACTAAATCTCATGACATCATACATATGCGGAATATAAAAATATATTCTCTATAGTACCTCATTTTAATGGACTTTGGTATATATGAGGGTTGTCATCAAAATGTTGTGTTATATTTTGGAGCAATTCTCTTCCTCTGAGTTTTAGAATTTCCTTTATCATGTAGGCTGTAGTGATAGCACAGCGGGCAGGGCGATTGCTTTGTACGCAGCCGGCCTGGCTGAGCCAGGTTCAATTCCTCCGTCCCTCTCAGAGAGCCCAGCAAGCTACTGACAGTATCTCACCCGCACGGCAAAGCCTGGCAAGCTACCCATGACATATTTGGTATGCCAAACACAGTAACAACAAGTCTCACAATGGAGACGTTACTTGGCCGGCTCGAGCAAATCGATGAACAATGGGAGGACAGTGAAGTGCTTTATTATGTACCCATTGTTTCATAATGTTTGAAACAACAAACATTATGAAGATACGCCTCTTCCTGGAAGATACTCCTGTTTTTCCTAATCAATGCTGACCTACTGTATTACTTTACTGTACATTTACTGAATTCCTGGGTTTTTGTAATTTTTGCTGGTTTATAAGACCATCTTCATTTGGCAGTGTGCCTTTCTTAATTGATGTCACTGGAATTCATCCTGTGTACCAGCTCTTCTGCTAAGAGAAATGATTGGCCCAAATTGCAATACTCATTGATAAGTGCTTGTTTGTAATTTGTGCTAGATATAGTTAGAATTATTTTACATGTAATATTATATATATGTAATTATTACACCTATGCATTTAACAATAACTTTTTACAGCACTGTTATTAAATGAAAGATTTTGTTTCATTTTGTTTTATCAAGAAAAAAATTTGTTTGGGGCTGGAGAAATAGTACATTGGGTAGAATACTTAACTTGCATGTGGCTGACCCAGATTTGATCCTCCTGGACCCCATATGGTCCCTTGAACCCTGAAGGAGTTATTCCTGAAGGAGTGATTCCTGAGTACAGAGCTAGGAGTAACCCCTGCTGGGTGTCACTCCAAAAGAAAACAAAACAAACAAAACATTTTTTAAAATGTTCTTATCTACCTGGAGCGATAGCACAGCGGTAGGGCATTTGCCTTGCACGCAGCCAACATGGCTGACCCGAGTTTGATTCCTCTGCCCCTCTTGAAGAGCCCGGCAAGCTACCGAGAGTATCTCGCCCGCACGGCAGAGCTTGGCAAGCTACCCGTGACGTATTTGATATGCCAGACACAGTAACAACAAAGTCTCCAATGAAGATGTTACTGGGCCCGCTCGAGCAAATCGATGAACAATGGGAGGACAGTGACAGTGACAGTTCTTCTCTACCTAGAAATGTGATTTAAGGTGTTTCAGTGTTTCCACTACCAATGCAGTTGGTTATCATGATTATGAATTTGCAGGTATTAACCCATCTTTGCCTTCTTGTGATAAATCCTACTTGATCAGGATAGGTAATGTTTTAGTGTCCAGTTGAATTGGGTTTCCTAGTATTTCACTTAGCTTGTCAGCACCAGTGGCTCTGGATTTGTGGACAGCTTCAGTTCTTGTCATGTCCTCTTCTGGTTGTGCCATCAGAACTTGCCAGCCTGAGGACTTATGAACATTTTCCTCTCCTGAATGATTATGGGCCTGAGAGAGCGATGGCATTAATGCCTTTCATTCTCATTGTGAGAAAGGGGTGGTCAGCTCCAAGTCTAGTCAGGAGGTGGCAAGACAAAGGTCCCCCTCAAGCAGTCCAAGAAGTCGGCCAGGGAGATAGACATTGAAGATGGAGCAGAGCAGAACGAGGGCAGGGGGGTGGGAAGCAGGAAATGCTCAATGATCTATAGGGCGAATTAAAGAATCAGGCAGACCAGAAGCCAACAAAGTGACAAGAATCTACTCTTTCTTTCTTTCTTTCTTTCTTTCTTTCTTTCTTTCTTTCTTTCTTTCTTTCTTTCTTTCTTTCTTTCCTGTATCTCAACAGAATCATATTCTTTACAAATTTCCACTGATTTTCTTTTGTCGTCCCAGTGAGGTTATTATGTGTGTTATAACTTGCCGGTAGACATCTCTGCAATAAGACTCAGCTTCTAATCATGACATTTCTTTGAAATGTAAACATCTGTGAGGGACAAGTAACATGGGAATGTATTTCCAGCAGAGCAATGTGCCTTTCTCATCTCTGCACCTCATGTGCCTAATCAAGTAACTGGTTTACTATAAATCTTCATTAAAACTCATTTAAGAATAAATTAACAGTTGTTCATTAGTATTAAATCAATATAATTTATCATTGGTTTAGTCACCTTACAACTAAACAAATAATGTCAATATTGCCTCCATGATTTGTCACTTTCGAGTCACACTTACAAAGTCATAAAATTTGGGGGTTATGATGAATATTTTTAGCAATTTAGAATACTTTTAACCTTTCTATAAATTTAGCTTTCTGGGGAGGCATTGTTTTTGTTGCCTTCTGTCTGATCATAATATTCTAAGGTCAGGTTGCTCTTTCCTCTCCACAGTTGCATATCTTACATTTATTTCAACTTAAGTACACGCCAACTTCACGATAAAGCTTTCATTATTGAATTTCACTTTATTCTCCAATATGTCCTTTAACTTCTTGTTCCAATATAGTTTGCAATAATTATTTTATCCTCAGTATAATTAAGTTACTTAAGGAAATCCTGATCACATTGATGTCATATCCTAAATCCCTAGAAACTCCAATGTTTTAAAAGTTATCTCAAATACTTCTTAATGTAATATTAAAAAGAATTTAATGTAATATCTTAATTCTCAGCAAATGATCAAATAGAAGACAATATTAATGTATATCAAGCACAGCACTATGTTAAGGATTCTGTAATAAGCACTTTTGATGTGATTTGAAATAAAAAGGCTTTACATGTCTATGATTTATAAATAGGTGATATTGAATAGTTAATCACATGTTCATTTTTCATATCATTCTACAATCATGTTTAATATTAACTTTAAATTAATTGTAAATAGAGCAGGTATACATGTGATCATTTAAATATTTTCTAAATCCAATGATAGTTCCTATAGCATTCAGATATACTAGGATCAAAATGAAATTAGATTCTTTGTTTTCTAAACCACTTTTGGTGAGTCAATCTGTCTTATATTAAAACTTAATCTATAAAAAATGGCAGCATAGACTAAGATTCCTGTGCATTGTACATTTTCAAATTTCAGGCTTAAGGTAGATATTCATGAATTACTAAAAAGCAAATACAGTTGCCTTCCTTGTCTGGTGATCCCATAAACACAATGAAACAGAAAAGAGAAGATCCTGCCATGTCTTTAGTCTTTTTCCCCCAAATGATATTGATATTTAAAGATCATATAAAAGAAGGGTCACACTGCACAGTTTTGAAGTTGGAATATAATTCTTGATACAAAAATGAAAATATTTAGTACAAGATCTTTAAGAAATTTGACCAGAAAACTGAAGATGCTAGACATTTATATAATAATTTTTTAGATAAAATAGAGTTCTAGTTCAATCTCACATTCATCACCTAGGGATTGTGATTAATATTTTTGCGGTGGTTTGGGGCCACATCTAGTGGTGCTCAAGTCTTACTCCTACCTCTGCACTGGGGGATTATTCCTGACAGTGCTCAGGAGACCATGGATTATACTGGGTGCTATATGTGATCAAACTCTGTTGGGCCACATTAAGGCAAGTGCCATATCTATCCTATTGTCTCTCGCAGGCCCATGGTTAAATAGTGCTTCACATTACTTTTCACAAAAATGGTGTTGAAAACGACAAGAACAGGAAGAAAAGTATTCTGACACCTGAAATAAGATTAATTAATCCTTATAATTGCTTAATATATCCTTATAATTATTAATATATCCTTATTATTGCTCCTCTAGCAATGTCACCAAGATGTTGTGGAGATTGCTAGGTTCTCTCATGCCTTTGCTCCCTTTCTCTCTGGCTTCCTCTTTCTCCTTCCTCTGCCTTTTTAGCCCGTCTCCTCTGTTAATTCAAAGAACAGTTATTAAGAGACTGTGAAGTCCCAAGTGCTCTGAGAAGAAATTCTGAATTCATAATCAAGGCTTTTGCTCTCAGGCCAAACACCCTGCATAGAGGAGAGCTGGGGCACAGAGAACATGGAGTTTAGAGAGAATCTCAAGGGGAAAAGCAGAAAGAGTGTTGAAGAGAGGAGCTGGCACCGACCACTTGGACAGGAAAAGAAGGCCTTAAAATCACTTACTAGTTAATCAACACAGTTTAGGTGAATGCACAGCAAATTTTATGAACGGGAAATGCATATGAAAAAGCAACATAGCAGGTCTTTGGTTGGGGCTGACCCAGAGAGGCCTCCTGAGTCCCATGTCCCCAGCATCCCCAGAAGCTTATTATTATGAGTTTCTGGGCTGCACAGATGAGGGCGTTCTGGGTGGTGGGTGAGCAGGAGACGGTAAGTAACTCTAGAAATGATGAAAAAGAATTTCCCCCATTTGCTAGTGTGTTCCAACACTGGGGAGGGTGGAATCTTTCTTTGATGGGCTCCCTCCTGCTGCCACCCCCTAACCAAGAACCTGCATCCCTGGAAAACTTGTGTGCCGGGGGTCAGCTCCCTAGCCGAGGAGATGAAGCCCTCTCAGCTGCAGCCACCTTTGACCAGCCCCTACTGACCTCCGGGGAGCTCATCCCACCCCTAACAACATGGTCAAAATGATGGTATGTCCCTTGCCTGGGTGATACCACCTGATTCTCACTTAAGGAGGCTAATGGAATTCCACTCAAATAGCCAGAATCAAAGAAAATGGTGAATGTTTTCAAGTGGAGAAAACTTTTAATCTGCTCCTGTGAGTAAGTAAGCTAGTGGAGTCTGAAAGAGTGACTCTCTATTCATTCTAGCGAAGATTAAATCCTCCAGATACTTGGACGGTTCTGGACACTAAGAAAATGCTAGCAAACAAGATCTCTATTTTCTTATTATCTATTCTGTATATATGAGCAATATGCATATGTAACAAATTAACCAAGGGACGTTTGAAGATAACTGAATGTTTAATATCACTTGATCACTTGATCCCCCGTTATTCATCGATTTACTCGAGCTGGTGCCAGTAACGTCTTCATTCATCCCTGTTGTGTGCTAGCGTAGCCCAATGGCATCTGTTCATTCTAACAACATGCAGAGTCTCAAACCGTTCATTCAGGGTCTTGACGAAGAAGTCTGACCATCTTGTAGGTGGGCGTCCACGCAATCTTTTGACGTCCCGTGGAATCCAGTCAGTAATGACTCTAGTCCAGCGGTTGTCTGTAAACCTCATTACGTGTCCAGCCAATCTGATTTTTGATGCCTTGGCAAATGAGACAGCGTCCCTGATTCTTGAGTGTTGTCGGAGATCAGAACTCCGGATTCTATCTCTCATTTGAGTGAATCGTGATATTCCAAGCATAGCTCTTTCAATTCCTCTTTGAGAGACCCAAATAGCGTTCTCATCCTATTTTCATAGGGCCCAGGTCTCTGAGGCATATGTTAATGCAGGAAGAACAGTAGAATCGAAGAGATGTGCTCATAGTTGGAGGTTCTTTGTCTTCTTAGTTATTTCTTCAACGCTCTTGAAGGCATTCGAAGCCGTTATCTTCCTCCTGCGTAACTCAGGTGCCAAGTCATTCATCATGTTGATTTCTCGACCTAGGTATATATAACTGTTGCATTAGGAGATGGTGGTTCCGTTGAGAGCGAATGGAGCGTCAGGAACAAGGCTGTTTCTCATAAACATTGTCTTTGTAAGATTCAGCTGTAGTCCAACCTTTCCACACTCACGGTCGAAGTCGGTCAGCATTTGTGCCACTTGGCTGATGTTTGGTGTTATTAGAACGATGTCATCAGCAAAGCAGAGGTGGTGTAATTGCCGACCATCTATCTTCGCTCCCATTCTTTCCCATTCCAGTCGTCGCATGATGTTCTCGAGGGTGGCACTGAAGAGTTTCGGTGAAATGGTATCACCCTGCCGAACCCCTCTCTTGACATGGATGATTACTTCTTTGTAGAATGGTGAGATCCTGGTAGTGAATCCGTAATAGAGCTCACGAAGGATCCTGATGTATTGAGTTTGTACTCCCTGATTGACTAGGGCTTCTATGACCGCTTCCATCTCAACAGAATCAAAGGCCTTCTTTAAATCAATGAACATTAGACAGAGCGGCATCTTGAACTCCTGAGAAACCTCAATGAGCTTGGTTATTGTGTGGATGGTCGATGGTACTGAATCCTTTTTGGAATCCGACTTCCTCACATGGTTGTCCTTTATCTACTGTTTAATATATGGATATAAATGCTCAAGTGGATTTATATGGAACATATTGTATTATAATATATCATTGTTTATTACATGTTCGATACATATTTTCTAATTTAGGACTATGATAGAAAACCCGTTGAGCATTTGAAAAGGATTCAGATTTATATAGTTCTGAATTAAAGTTTGTAAAACTTTAATGTGACAAAAATTTAAAGTATGTTATGGTTCATCAAGAAATTCTTCTAGATATCTGCCCTTCTTTCCCAGTTATAAGTCATAACAATATAAATAAATAAAAAATGAGCATAATTTTAAATGAAAATATGTTTCCTAACATATAGTTTGTTCGGTATTTATTACTTTGGGGTATAATTCTTATAATTTTTCACTGGAGGAAAATGAGCAACTTCTTTGTTTCAAAAGAAATTTTGTTTCTTAGTGATAACTTTTAAAGCTTACATATCCCCAAGCAATAGAAATTTTCCAATAAAATGCAGTTAGATCAAACTATCTCAACAGTTTCTTTGCCATACCCTGAATACTTTCTTTGCATATATTAATTTTATAATTAAAAACTTTAAATAATGATAATATGTATTTTACTTTCTACAATACATGAAAGAGTAAATTTTAGAAAAATTTCCAGAGTACATTAGTAATTGTTTCATTTTGCCTTTTTTACATACTCATTTTAATTTCAATTTTCCCACTTTGCTTTATCAATTTCTTTTCTTAGCTGTATTCCATCTTGAAAATGTGTGTTGATCTTTCATCTTGTTTATTTTATATTCCTTCACTTAATTTTGCCAGCTTTTGAATGACAAATAACAATGCAGGGGTTCCCTATTCAATCATGTTTAGTGTTTCTTATTAGAGAAACCAAAGACTTCTGATGTAATTGAATCTGTTCACTCACGTACTTTTATCCTGTCCTTCCTGAGAACTGTAGCACTGTAGCATTGTCATCCTATTGTTCATCGATTTGCTCGAGTGGGCTCCAGTAACATCTCCATTGTGAGACTTGTTACTGTTTTTGGCATTATCGAATATGCCACAGGTAGCTTGTCAGGCTCTGCCGTGTGGGCGGGATACTCTCAGTAGCTTGCAGGGCTCTCTGAGAGAGACAGAGGAACTGAACCTGGGTCGGCCATGTGCAAGATGTGCTATCAATAAAACCATGCCTAAAAATTGTGTACAGTCTTTCTGTCTCTATTTTTAGCTGTTTTGTGCTCATGTAAAGGCCCTCCCGTTGATCGTCGATTTGCTCGAGTGGGCCCAGTAACGTCTCCTTTGGAGACTTTGTTGTTACTGTGTTTGGCATATCGAATACTCTCGGTAGCTTGCCGGGCTCTCCGAGGTGCTCATGCAATCATCCTAAAAATAAATAGACCATCTCCTTGTGTTGAAAGACCGAAGTGCCCTTCTAGTACCAAGGACACAGGATGAGTTCATAATATGGTACAGTTCCAACAAGAGATATGCCTTGACTATATGTTGAGTCCCCGTTTATAGTTTTGCGGGAGGCCTACACTCCTCATCTTCTTCTGATTCTTGAAGTTCTTGGTGAAGATCAGCTTTTCCCAGTCCTCTCTCTTCCTAGGGAATGGCTTTTAGTTGTCTTCACTCTCCTCTCCCGGGGTCCAGGGGTGCCAGGGAGGCACTGGAGCTGGATTACACTTCCCTTGGGTGGAACCAGATGTCCTGCAGTGAGTGAGCTTGTCAGCACAGAAGCAGAGAAGGATCCTCGGGCTCTGGGTCTAGGCTCGTGGTCTCTGATCAGAGCCTTCTGCAGTGGGGCAGTGAGAATGTGGGGTCAAAAAAAGATGTATCTCTTCCTCTACCTGATCACACACTGAACACAGACTTTCATTCAACCCCTTTTCTCTCTTTTATCTCAATATTTGAAATCTTTCTTCTGATTTTCTGTTCACATTTAAGATGGGGAAGAAAAGATTTTCAAATTGTGCTCTTAAAAGGCCAATGAGCCACAGAACAATTTGAATGCTTGGTGAAGCACATGTTATTTTTATTGGCAGTCCTTACTATAAAGTAATCGAGATGAAAATCCAAGGTATATTTTCTTTAGAAGGATTTTATATTACAGATTGTTCTGAAAAAGCAATGACATCTTTGATAGGTTTGGATTCTCAAAATTTGATACATAGTTGGTTCTATGATCTTTGGTTTCCTATCTATGTTACAGCATCATCCTTATCTTGAGTGGCTAAGTTTAAAATGCTTTTCTGGCTTAGTTAACTCCTTCCTGATTGCTCAGTTCCCATGCCTTTAGCTATTCATAATGCCACTAGGAATGTGCATTTGAATTTTTGTTTCAAAGTTTTCATTTTTTACTGTTTCCCCTCTGCCTTTTAAGTTTCTAGTCTAATTTACCTATTGATTAAAGTCATTCAGTTGTCCTGCTGGAACTGTGTACTATGTTGGATAACTTAAACATTTGTACAATTTCCCAAAATAATTAGCAAACAAGATAAAATTCATAAGGAATGTAACCAACAGCATTTTGTCCTCAGTAAAACATACAAAAATAAATATATAAAAGGAGTTAAATTTTAAGATACCACATCTTGTTATCCTCTGTCAGTCTGGCCGATGTTAGCCTAGGATGTTGATCCCAAGTTCTTTAAAGATGCATATTAGACCATAAACATCTTGAAACTTGGTATTAATCAGTCTTCTCCAAATTAACTAAGAGTTCCTAAGCACTGAGTATGTGCCAAGTGCTTTTATGCATATCATTCAATTCATTTCTTATAGCAATTATATTCAGTAAACATAATGGCTTCATCTTATGGGGAGACTAAAGGATAATTAAAGTAATTTGCCTAAATTTATATAGCTAGCAAATAGGAGGTATTGAAACCCAAAACTGACTCCACAGCATGTGTTTTTAAGCAGTACAGTATATTGCTCCTTAAATAATGGATGTAAACACATGTTTTGGCTTCATAGAAACATTAATGTAAGACGCCAAGGAAGCTCTTGTTCCCTGAAGAGGTGTTTGAAGCTCTGGGGGTGTTCAGTCCCGGGAGATTCTTGCTAGTGTACATGGCAAAGGAAATGGAAATCATGAAATTTATGAACTTTTCAATTTATGAATTGAGGGGAATGGTAAGTGATATGTCTCTGGGTTTGAGGGTAGGGCGGCTTTAGAGCACTTAGATACATATAGAAAACTTTATATAAGAGTATTAGAATGTTCAGTAAGGAATCCTATAAAATGGTTAATGGTACATTTTGAAAACACAAATGACACTTTCATTCTCAATTTGGTTGCTTTTACCATTCGCAAGATATAATAAAAGAATGTTCAACTTTCCTTCGCTCTGGTGAAAGTCTGATGAGCGTCACCAAGTGCTAGAGGGGGCTGTAATAAATTTACTGCTACTCTCTGGCATCACAGATAGCTTTGCCAGGAGGAATAGGTTAATTGTTTGGCAGACCTGGAATAAAAGCAGTACATAACAGGGTTGTTACCATTCTGCCCTGGGTGTCATGATGAAGCATTAATTCTGAAAAACATTATTACCTTAAGAATTGCATGAAACTTTGTGCAGATGAGTTTGATGACACTTAATTGGTATTATAAAATTAAATTTGTAAATAAACATACAGGAATTAGAAACCATGCTGTTCATAATTGACATGGATAGAATATTTTTATAATTAAAAAAACATTAAAAATTCACCATTCCTACTCTGTTCTCCGGAGAGTTTCTGTTTCCATAACAAGTCAGTTTTCACTGCTGTAGAAAAGTGTTAAGTATATTTGCCTCGTTAACGGGCATTTGGTAAAATATGCTTTGTATTTTATAATTTCCTAGCATCCTTATTTTGGTAATCAAAGTTACACAGAAAGCTGAGCTCTAATATTGAGCTCATAGGGCAATTTCTGAAAATTTTCCAGCTTAATCTGAATCCATGTACTTCAGAATGTCTGCTGGCATGATGGTATCTAATTAAGGAAGCCTATTGAGTTGCAGACAGTTGTGTAGTCATCTCTTTACTAATTCAGCTTTTATGGCAGCTATCAGGAATTTTTATCTGTAACAGGTTGCATATATAAATTACTGACAGATGAAAACTAAGTAGCACTTTTTTAATCACTCTTTTAATGAGTCTAAAAGTTAAGAATTGTGTTAGATAAAATAACTACGTCAGTAGCCATCTTTATTGCTAGCTGTTCAAATTTTATTTTTCTATTAATTTTTTTTAATTTAGGGGAATTTGGCCATAGTTGTCAGTGCTCAGGGCCTTCTCCTGACTCTGTGTTTAGGTATCTCTTAGGGCATGCTCAGGAGACTGAATGTGCCCTGGGATGGGAACCAGGTCAGCCTTGTGCTAAACAGGCGCTCTTCTCTGACCTCACTAAGTTTTGCCTAATGATTTCACAAAACAAAACAAAAGATATTGTGATGGTTAGCCATGAGAACCTTAAATAAATGTCTCAGTTTTAAATTTGGTTTTATAAGTAAAATGTAAGCACTGTGGACACATTTAGATAACAATTTCCATTTAAAAGAAAAAGTTAAAATTTCTTTAATTTTTTAATTTTTATTTTTTTAAATTGAGCCACCGTGAGATACATAGTTACATAGCTGTTCATGATCAGGGTTCAGTCATACAAAGATCCAACATGACCCCAGTTTCCCTCTGTCCACTCCCTTCCCCAGCCTGCCCCTGCAGCTCTATGACACGTACTTTCCTTTTCTCCTTCTCTCTTTGTCTTTCCACTCTTTCTGTTTTTGCTGTACATATAAGAGTTTCTATAGAGATAAAGATAAGCAAAAGGAAGTACCTGTACAATTATGTATATATTTAACTTCAAAATATTGATTCTTTAAGATTAAAATTATTTAGGCTTACTTAGGCTTAAATTTTAGGAATTTTAATTTATAGTCTGACTTAAGGATGATCACATCTCTAAAATTTAGTAGTTTCTATTTATCTCTGACTCAATTGCAATGCATACATTTTATTATTTATTGGGATTCTCAATTTTAGCAATATAAATACAGTATTTTCCCCTGCTAATCATATTTAAGCCCATGGAGTAAAACAGAAATTTGAAACTCGTTCAAAAAGGGATCATCCTGGATATTTGAGAAGGGCTTCAGATTCAGTCTGGTGATTCTCTTGGGTGTCCAGAGTTAGTTCCAGTTTTGATGTGTTTTTTTTATTACATATTCAGACAAATCACTTAATATGCCTTAATTTCCACCTAAAAAAGATGACCATATTCTTAAAGCTTGATATACTTGCTGTCATGACTGGAGATTTTTTTTAATCAACTTGTCAGGCATATTAGGGTTGAAATAAAAGCAGTTGCTAAATCCATATAATGAACCTGGCATGAAAATAGATGAGAAAACACAAGTCAGCAGTAACAAATATGTACTAGGAAGAGAGAAAAGCTCAGGTCAAACTACCAAATGTAAAATGTCGATTTCTTTTTCAATTTCTTTTTGCCTTTTAGTTCCTAGAAAATACCTCTCCATTATTAGAGTCATTCCCGTGTTAAAGGAGAAGGATTTGTTTAGAAGGGATAAATGAGTCCTTCCTTTCAGCCAGCATAACCTACTTCCTTTCTCTCTGACAACATAATAAGAGGCTGCCACAAGACTGGTGTCAGCTGTCATACTGAGCTTTGGACAACAGAAGTCTTCTTAGACTCTTGAAATTCCTTATTTTTTTACAATTGCATTTATGGGTCATGTAGTCTTTCATGAATTTAAAATCTTTAAATATGAAGGCTTTCTTGCAAAGGTACTGAAAATTTCTGTCTAGTTAAATATCACATACTTTTCATTTTAGTTATAATGTTATTAATAAAATGTGTGAAAATATGGAGGAGAGGTATTATACTGAAAAAGAAATCAGGTAGTAATTAGTTACGAATTTTTTAAGATAAAAAATCTGCAGGTCCAGGTTGAGGCTGTTTCTGGCTTGTACTCAGAAGTGCTCCCTGCTGGTGCTCCAAGAATCGTGGTACTGGGGATTTGAACGAGGGCAGCTGTGAACAAGGCAAGCACTTTACCCCCTACATTCTCTCTCTCTCAAGCCCTTAAGATATCAACGTTTTACTAGGAACTGATTGTGTGCTGGTTCAGAGATCTGTGTGGAGAATCTGGGTGTAGATATTGGTCTAATAGCAATGGTGCAAAAGATTGTTTCACGTCCCACTGACTTTGAACAAAGACTATTTAACTTGTCCCTCAGCAAAGGGTGAATTGTGATATGGTGGATAATGGGCACTGGTGGAGGGATGGGTACTTGATCATTGTATAACTGAAATCCAAGCGCAAAAATTTGTAAGTCTACAATTGTACCTCATGGTGTTTCACTAATAAAAATTTTAAATAAAAAAAGAATGACACAGCATTCTTGTCCAGTTTAAACAAGACAATGAAAGATAAGCATACAAGTCTGTATCATCAGAGGAGGAAATGATCCAGGTTCATTTAGCTCCAAGACATTTCTTCCCTAGAACAGCATTTGCCCTTTGTTTTCTCTGAAAAGTAGAGGAACGTGTAGTTTTCTAGATGAATCTATTGACTTACCATTTTTGCTATAACAAGATACATGCGACTTCTTTTAACCTAACCACAGATACAATATGAGTCCCTGAACTGATCTAGATTTTAATATTATTTGAAGCCAGTTATTCAAGGACTCTAGTTTCCATTATGAATTAAAACCCACTACCAAGCTAGTCTGAGTTTTAATTTATACCCTATAAAGGTAGATCTATATGCATATGCATTTATTTTAATATTTAAATTGTGTTAGCACCACAGGTAAATCAATGTGATCCACATTATCATCCATAGCATAAAAATCATACTTTCTTCTATTTTAAATAACATTGAAATGAGGAAATGAGATTTTCAAAAGGACTGGAGAAACTTAAGTAATAGAAGGTGAATAAAAGTTAATATGTTTGCGTTCAGCACATGAAACTTCATTTAATCATAAAGCTACTGAGCTATACCTCCCGGTCTGAGGGCTAGTGCTCTCGGTAAGGTAAGGTGCTTGCCTCAGATGTGGCCAACCCCATTCAAAGCCAGGCACCATGAATGGTTCTGGAGCACCACCAAGGGTCACTGCTCAGAGAGCCAGGAGTAGGTCTTGAGCAGTGCTGGATGTGGCAGCAAATTAATAATTAAAATTTAACATATTGAAATAAAAAACCCCAGAATTCAGAATTTTTTAAAAAATTATGCATTTTATGCTTGATAGTACAGTAGGTAGGGTGTTGTCTTGCACATAGCCGACCTGCATTAGTTCCCTGGCATCCCATATGGTGCTCTGAGCAATGACAAGGCTAATTCCCGAGTGCGTAATCCAGGAGTGACTACCCTGAGCATCGCCAGGTGAGACCCCTCAAAGCAAGATACTACTAACAAAATCTTTTTTTAAAAATTATGCATTTAAATATGCATATTAGTGTGTCAGTAATGACCATCTCCTCAGTTAAAGAACACTCTAGAAGGAAGACAGGTCTTGCCTTAATGTCATCACCTCAGTATTTGCTACATTCTTCATTGTTTTTCTTTCTTTGCTTAAAATGAACTCCATGTAAGGAAAGCATGGTCCATAATACTACCGGGCTCTAAGTTCCACATCAGTGTTGCTGAGTAATATATAGGATGGAGAAAGCAATCACTGAAGAAGGAAATGCTACTGAAAATGTCAGAGTTGAGAAAAAATTTGTAGGTTAATCAATTGTATGATCCTCTCTGTCAGAATAGAAATAATCCATCAGTCTTGTTTTATTCAAAATTGTCAGAAATCTAATGGTGCCTTTTCTTGTTGACTGATAAAATGGTATATATGTTGGATTCAATATTTCTTTAAGAATTAAAGCTCTCTGCTTTACTATGTTTCATTTAAAATTTATATCAGATATCCTTCAAAAATATCATGACATTTATCTTAGCAATATAAAATTCTGATCCTGGTGTCAAAGACACATATGAAAATAGATGCGTTATTAAATATTAACTGTTCTTTTCATTTACTTCCCTAGAAATAGTCTTTTAGCTCAGCAATATATCCCTTATCTTCCATGGATGAGGCACTGGGTTAGAATCCAAGAATTGAAAAATAACCCCACAAAATAAACACAGACATTAGCTTTTATTAATTTGTATTTATCTTTGTTTTATGGGTCACCACTGCAATGTTCAGGGTTTACTCCTGGCTCTGTGCTCAGGGTTACTGCTGGCAAAGGTGACTGAACCTGGGTCAGCAGCAAGCACGGCAAGTGCCTTACCCACTGCACTATCTTTACAGTCCCAGGAGTTGGCTTTTTAAATCCTAGCTTCGCTCCTGTTCAAGTGAAAATATTTTCAAATGTGGTAGAAGCACTAATGATTTAAAATACATTCATTAAGTCTGTGCATTTGTTATTTTGGGCCATATATACAAACTTCAAATCAAGACCCTTTCCCAAATATTTCCCTAGTTAAAAACTTAAAAGAGTTGCCAAGATTTTGACCATAACAGAATGTTAAAGTAATTGGTAGAATGCTGCCTGATGGGTCCCTAAAGTGTGTTTGGAATGGCACCATTACAGCTACTTTCAACTCAAAGTAGTATAAGCTTATACAAATATTTCCACAAGCTGCTCTCTTCCCCCAGTCCTGTGCATTGACAAAGCTCTGCATTAACTTCTGCTGCACATTTGCAGCTGTTAAGACCACGCTGATACCCTGATTTTAGTGGAACCAAATGTGACACCCTCTCATATGATCCCTGCCCTTTCCATTAGAGTGTAATTTTGCACCTCTGTGTATCATACTCCAATTTGGGTGGCTGATTTATTATACTCCAATTTGGGTGGATTTTTTTCAAGTGACTAGCTAGGGACACAGCTGAGTCATGTTACAAAGTGACTGTATTGGTCTTATTGATCACATGTATCATTTCACTTCCATTTTGTGCAGGGGGCTTGGGAGGTGGGCTTCCAAGCAGTGTTGAGGGGAACCCCAAGTGATTTACCAGTGCTGTGAGGACATGAGGTACCAGGAATAAATCCTGATGCCTTTTGCATACAAAATGCACTCATCTCTGAGCTACCTCCCGGGTCCCTAATTTTATTTTCAGAAAAGTAAATTTGAACAGATTAAATATCAGAAATTGATTTTTATGATGTTCTTAAAAATCATTGTATGTGTATAGAAACGGTGATCCATTCAGATCTTTAAGCAAAACTTAGAAAAAAAAAGAGGATTTCATTGCCAGACCAGAGCAACAGTACAGCAGGTCAGTGCTTGCCTTGCATGTGACCAAACAGTGTTCCCATGCCAGCACTGCTATGGTTCCTAGAGCACCACCAGGAGTGACCCCTGTGTGCAGAGCCAGGAGGAAGCCCTGAGCACTTCCAGAACTGTCCCACAAAAGAAAACAAATAATAAGGTTAATTCTGACTGAGGGTTTTATTAATTACATCTATAGATTATAAGCCATAGATATTTGATCAAAAATAATTCAGGGCTGGACAAATAACACAGGAGTTAAGCACTCGCTTTGCATGTAGTGACCCTGGATGGATTCCCTACACCTCACATGGTGAGGGAATCACATCTGAGCATCAATAGTCTAGACTCTGAGAGCAGAGTCAGGAGGAGCCTGGTGCTTCTCGGTGTGGCCCCAAAACAACCCCAAAAATTCATCATATAGACATATTCATACCTAAGAGTTCTTTATAACCATAAGCTTTCGTTTGCATTACTTTTTAGTAATTATCAAAACTCATTCATAGGAAGCTTAGTGTTTTTTTCCAATTAAATATTCCAACTACAGTGCAGTTTTAATTTGTTTCAAATTAATTCCTAATTGTACAGAATAAGAAGCATTAAAATGCAAGATAAAAAATAAATGGGAAATAAAAATATCACTGCTTAATACTGCTATCAGATACCAGCATCATGGATTAGATTTGGTCCTCTGCCAGATCTCCTCCAAACAAAATAACAGTCAGTCTGTGCTACTGACCATGCCCGTGCTTGGGCACATTTCTTTAAGGGAACTCAGAATGAGCTCTGCCATGGTATCATACTGCTAAAAAAAAGTCATCAATCTGTATATACAAGGTGAGTCCTGTCTTTCCATACACATTCTCTGTGTGGTCAAAGAGTTCAGAAGTGAAGATGAGGACACGATCACCTGGTTATGTGCACTCTGACTTAGGAAGTAAAAGACACTTTGTGGTGTGTCTGTTTCTGTCTGTAAACTGCTCCTAAGTCCACAGTGGTGGGGTAGCTTTCTCACTCCCTGTCCAGATACACCAGCAGGAATGCAGAGTGTCACTTCTTTGTTGAGATGTTTACTCATTCCTATAGTCCATTCACTGGTCCCCAAAGCCAACAGACATTAGCAAATGCAGGATTTGCAATGTTCTGGGGCAGGGCTCCCTTCCCATGGACTCACTTATGCATTACTTAATTTATTGTATTTTGGGGGATTCCCACATGGATCTCAGGAGGCCTGGGGGCCAAGGCTACTGCATGGTGAGGGATGATGTGTTCCCCAGGCCCTCTCCCAGGCCCTCATTCTTCTGTTTCAGAGAGCACATTAGTCTGATCTTATCCACAAATGACTATCTTTTATAAAGATTTCGTTTGGAAGTAGCTAAAATGCCTAGAAATGTGTCATTTATATATCATGCGAGAATATACGTATATATGCATACGTATTTAGAAGTAATATATATGGATGTATGTATACTTTATTCTTATATATAATCATACATATCACTCTGAATTGAGAAGAATAAATTCAGTTTTGCAAATGTGAGACAGCAGGGGTTTCTGGGGAGGGGTCCTGTATATGCACATTCTGCATGTATCAGACCCTGGATTGCATCCTGGGGACCAGCCCAACCCCACCCTCCACATACATTAAGAGCTCTTTAACACTTTGTATATATTAAATGGTAATATTAAATTAAAATATTGACCATGCTTAATTATTCTATGCAAAGAATTAAGTTGTGTTATTCTAAAGAATCTAGTTGAAATATTTATCAGAGTTCATGAGATATACTATAATATATATAATAAATATGTTATGTATTTCATTCGATATGATATATATGTATTAGATTTCATTAGATATGATATATATTGAATTGTCTTAATATACTATAAACCGTAAAGAATTTTAACATAAGAAAAGGTCATAATTTTCTTTGGTGACTTCTAAGTAAATTAAGAGCAAGACGAACATAAGTACACCTTGTTGAAGAATATGTAATAACTTTCATGTTACTATACATTTTGTCTGGAAGACATCTATAATAAGTCCATGGAAGGACTATATAACAATGTTTTCTTTCTTCCAGTAGGGCATAATTTTAGCTCCAAAAAGAAAATTCCAATCTTATGAATCTATACTCATCAATCACACAGTCACAGAATCAAATATAAATCTGGTACACCAACATTCCTGAATAAAGTATGTTTTATGGAGAACATTCAGATTTTGAAAAATCTGGGATTTTTATTAATAAGATGTGAAATATAGTACAAATTCTTATAATCAAGATTCTTTATGTATTCAGAATTTACCATTTATATTTCCCTTATTATATTTACAGCTTATTACTCTGCAGTAAGAAAAAATCATGATGACGAAAATGCAAGATCCATAGTTATTTCAAACCCAGATTGGTTAAGTGTTTGTGATTTTGTTTTTAATTACATTAAAATGTATACATTTAAAAAACATTTTGTTCGGTTTATTTAAAATAGCCTACATAAATGTGAACACATAGATGTGTCCTATTTGCGGACACTTTAAAGGAATATCAATGTAATCATTCTCTGTTGCTTTCCTAAAACACATACCATAGTAATTTAGATTTAGTCAATGTGCATCTCTACATATGTTGTACAAAATATACAGATGAATTTTCAACTTTCCTTCCCTTTTTTGTTGTTTTTAATTGTTATACATTTATCTAGATGCAGTGTTGTGTTGATTTACAGCACTGTTTAAGATTTAGGACAATCAAACTTCTTCAAATATATGGAACTCACCATGCATGTCACCAGAACTGTAATAAGACTCCAGGGATATCTGGTCTACATCTGCCCACCCATTCATCCATTTCCCCTGTCATAGCCAACATTGTAGTGTCAGAATTTGTTCATCATTTTTGTTTTGTTTCTTTACATTCAATTTATGTTGTCCACAATCATGTCATGTTTGTGTTGTGACAAATGGCAAGATCCTACCTTTCAGGTACTTGAATACTGTTTTGTTGAGCACATTTATCACTTTTTTCCTGTTTTGTTATTTTGGACCATACCCAGTGGTGCTCAGAAAATTCTCCTGGCTTTGTGCTCAGGGGTCCCTCCTGTGAGGAGCTCTATGGGATGCCAGAGATAAAACCCTGGTATGCAGAGTCCAGGTAAAATGCTCTGCCTACCATTTGAGCTCTCCAGCCCCATATAACTTCTTATTTTATTCCCTCATTCAACGGGATCTCAGGTTGTTTCCATGTAGTGACTATTAAAAATTGTTCAGGTAGGAGCATAGAAGTGCATGAAGTTCTGCTTTAACATTCTTCAAATTCCTAGATGTGAATTGTAAAATCATGCAGTAGGACTATTTTTCATTTAGCAACTTCTATACTATTTTAAAAAGTGAAGTTATTTGAATTTATACTCTTACTAACACTGTATGTGGATTATTTTCTATCCACATCCTCACGAGTCCTTGGTTCCCATCTCTTTGATATGGGTCATCCTCATTGGAGCAAACTGATAATCTCAATATTGTTTGCATTTCTCTGTTAATGGGTGATGTTGAGCTTTTCCTTATTTTATGGTCCATGCTCTCTAATGACCATATGCATATGGTCATTATGCATATGCATATTTTCTTTGTAGAAATTTCTAGTGATGTCTACATCCATTTTTCAATTGTGCTGTTTGGTTTGCTTTTGTCTTTTATTATGTTTTGTTATATGATATCTATATATTTGAACATGATTTTCTTGTTGGATATGTACATTTAAAATATTTTCTCCCAATCAGTAAATTTTTGTTTTCAATTTTGTTGTGGTTTATCTCGCAATGAAAAGCCTTTTAGTTCTGTGTAGTTTTATTTGCTTTATGAGTCCTTTATGAAATCAAAATTGCTTATGCAACATCATCTGAATGTGAAAAAGTTATCTTTTAAACAAATATGTAATATTTACACTAGTATGTCAGTATTTTAGCAAGAAATATGTGACATAAAGTCACTTTACTTTGTGTATATGTGTGAGACTGGTGTGTGCAGGGATTGAGTTTAGGCCCATCCACATCAAGCATACCCTCTGTGGCTAAGCCACACCCCTTGTCACAAAATACAGTATTGATGAAGTGAAAACAAATATTGGAGTTATAGAGAGAGAAGTTAAAATCAGAGATTTGGTACTGGAAGAGTAGTATAGCAGCTTGGGTGTTTGCCTTGCATATAGCTGACCCAGGTTCGAATCTGACACTCCCTATGGTCCCCTGAGCCCACCAGGAGTGATACAAGAGCTCAGAACCAGAAGTGAGCTCTGAATATCACTGGTTTGGTCTCAAAACCATAAAAAGAAAAAAAAAGCATAGGTTTTCCCCTCTCACTTTACTTGCTTTTTGGGTCACACCCGGTGATGCACAGGGGTTACCCTGGCTATGGACTCAGGAATTACTCCTGGCGGTGCTCAGGGGACCATACGGGATGCTGGGAATTGAACCCGGGTCGGCCTCATGCAAAGCAAATGCCCTACCCGCTGGGCTATTGCTCCTGCCCCCCCTCCCATTTTAACAAGTATTTTAATAAATAGAAATATAAAAGTGACCTCTTTCTAAACTTTATTGACTAATGATTGATCAAAACATATTAACAATTCTTACTTAAAGCCATGTTTAAAATGTTCTGATTGATGAAATTTTCCTGCAGTTAGGCACAAATACTAATAATTTGAAGAACTGAAATAAACTAAACCCTATTTTCCAATCAATTTTTTGGATAACATTTAATCTTTGTACATTGTGAAACAAGGAAGAGGTGAAAACACAAAATATAATTGACATAGTACTTTGTTTATTGTTTGTTTATTTTTTCAATTTTTGTTAGTGAAACACTATGAGGTACAGTTGTAGACTTACAAATTTTTGTGCATTGCAGTTATACAATGATTGAGTGCCCATCCCTCCACCAGTGCCCATTTTCCACCTCCAATGCTCCCAGCATCCCTCCCACCCACCCACCCCATGCCCCATCCCAACCCACCCCTGTGGAAGGGCATTCCCTTTTGTTATCTCTCCTTTTGGGTGCTGTGCTTTGCAAAAGAGGCATTGAGTGGCCTTCATGTTCGGTCTATATCTACTTTCAGCATGCATCTCTCATCCTGGGAGGATCCTCCCAACACCTTTACTTCGTGCTCCCCTTTCTATCTGAGCTGCCTTCTCCCTGGCATGTGTGGCTGGCCTCCAAATCATGGAGTGTACCTCCTGGTAATTATCTCGGCTATTCTTGGGTGTTAGTCTCCCATTTTGTTACTTTATATTCCCCAGATGAATGCAATTTTTCTGTGTCTGTCCCTCTCTTTCTGACTCATTTTACTTACCATGATACTTTCCATGTAGTACCACTTGTATGTAAATTTCATGACTTCATCTTTTCTAACAGCTACATAGTACTCCATTGTGTAGATGTACCAAAGTTTCTTTAACCAGTCATCTGTTCTCGGGCACTTGGGTTTTTTCCAGATTCTGGCTATTGTGAATAGTGCAACAATAAACATAGAAGTGCAGATGTCATTTCGACTGTACTTTTTTTCCAGATCGTGTTGAATCTGTATAATGCTTTCTGGGGTATTGCCATTTTGACGATATTGATTCTTCCTATCCATGAGCAGGGGATATTTTTCCATTCCTCGTGTCCTCTTTTATTTCATAGAGCAGCGTTTTGTAATTATCATTGTAGAGGTCCTTTACCTCTTTACTTAGGGTGATTCTGAGGTATTCGATTTTCTGGGGCACAATTGTGAACGGTATTATTTTTTTTCATGTCACTTTCCTCTCTCTCATTATTTGCATATAGGAAGGCCATGGATTTGGGGGAATTGATTTTATAGCCTGCGACTTTACTGTACAAGACTATTGTTTCTATAGTTTCTTGGTAGAGGATTTAGGATTCTCGAGATATAGCACAGCAGGTAGGGCGTTCGCCTTACAAGAGGCCAACATGGCCGACCCGAGTTCGATTCCTCCGCCCCTCTCGGAGAGCCCGGCAAGCTACCGAGAGTATTCGATATGACAAATACAGTAACAACAAAGTCTCCAATGGAGATGTTACTGGGCCCGCTCGAGCAAATCGACGATCAACGGGAGGGCCTTTACCTTTTTACCTTTTTAGTATCATATCATCTGAGAATAGTGAGAGCTTGGTTTCTTCCTTTCCTACCTGGATGACTTTAATGTATTTTTCTTGCCTAATCGCTATTGCAAGTACTTCCAATACTATGTTAATCAGAAGTGGTGATAGTAGACATCCTTGTTTTGTCTATGATCTTAGAGGAAAGGCCCTTAATTTTTCCCCATTGATGATAATTCTTGCCATGGGTTTGTCGTAGATGGCTTTGACTGTCTTAAGGAAAGTTCCTTCAAAACCCATTTTGGTGAGAGTTTTCATCATAAATTGGTGCTGAATCTTGTCAAAAACTTTCTCTGTGTCTATTGATATGATCATGGTTTTTATCTTTACTTTTGTTGGTATGATGGATTATGTTGATTGATTTCCAAATGTTAAACCATGCTTGCACCTGAGATGAATCCCACTTGGTCATGGTTTATGATCTTTTTGATGAATTGTTGGATTCTATTTGCTAATATTTTGTTGAGGATTTTCGATTCCATGTTCATCAGGGATATTGGCATATAGTTTTCTTTGTTGGTGGTGTCTTTGTTTGCTTTATGTATTAGGGAGATATGTGCCTCATAGAAGCTGTTTGAGAGAGTTCCTTTTTTTCAATTTCCTGAAAAAGTTTGAGAACTGGCAAAAGATCTTCTTTGAATGTTTGGAAGAATTCACTAGTGAATCCATCTGGGTCTGGGCTTTTGCTTTTTGGAAGACTTTTGATTACCGCTTTAATTTCCTTGATATGATTGGGTCTATTCAGGTATCCCAAGTGTTCCTCGTTCAATCTTGGTAGATTATAGTAATCCAGGAATTTATCCACTTCTTCTAGGTTGTCTTGTTTCATGGCATACAGACTCTCAAAGTAGTCTCTGATGATCTTTTGAATTTCATTGCTTTCTGTTGTGATGTCCCCTTTTTCATTTCTGATTCGGTTTATTAGGGTTATCTCTCTCTTTCTTTGTGAGTCTTGCTAGTGGTTTATCAATCTTATTTATTTTCTCAAAGAACCAGCTCTTGGTTTTATTGACCTCTCCATGTCATTAATTTCTGCTCTAAGTTTTATTATTTCTTTCCTTCAGCCAATTTTAGGTGCGTTTTGTTGGTCTTTTTCTAAGATCTTGAGCTGTGTGGTTAGATTATCTATGTAGACCCTTCCTCCTTTCCTTTGGAATGCTTGCAACACTATAAATTTTCCTCTTAGCATGACTTTAACTGCGTCCCATAGGTTTTGGTAGCTCGTGCCTTCATTCTCGTTTTTTTCCAGGTATCTTTTGATTTCATATTTGACTTCCTTCCTGGCCACTCATTGTTCAACATTGAGTTATTTAATTTCCAGATGTTTGATTTGTTTGTCAATGTCTTTGTGTGATTCACTGCTATCTTCAACACATTGTGGTCTGAAAAGATTGTTGATACTACTTCTATCCTCCTGATTCTATTGAGGTATGTTTTGTGACCTAGCATTTGGTCTATTTTGGAGAATGCTCTGTGTGCACTGGAGAAGAATGTGTATTCTTTCTTTTGGGGGTGTAAAGCCCTGTATAGGTTTATTAGCCCTCTCTCTTCTATTTCTTCCTTCAAAGCCAATGTTTCCTTGTTGAGTTTTGTTCTTGTAGATCTATCCAGAGGTGATAAGGCCACTCTGTGTCTCTTGATTGGTGTGTATTTAGACAATTGACATTGAAAGAGATTATTGCCATGGGGTTTTGTGCCATCTTTCTGTAGGGGTTGGTTGTGTTTATAAGAGTTTCCTTATCTTACAGGAGCCCCTTTAATCCTTCTTTTAGATTTGGTTTTGAGTCTATGAAGTTTCTGAGCTGTTGTTTATCTACAAAATGGTGTATTGTTCCATCAAGTTTGAGTGAGAGTTTAGCTGGATAAAATATTCTTGGTGAAGCATTCATTTCATTGAGTTTTTTTCACTATATCCCACCATTGTCTTCGGGCTTGGAGGGTTTCCTCTGATAGATCTGCTGTAAATTTAAGGGGTGCTCCTTTGTATGTGATTTCCTTCTTTGTCCTTGCTGCTTGCAGTATTGTGTCTTTGTCACCTTTCTCTCAGGCATTATTCTCTGGCTTATGATAGGCATCTAGTGAAGTTTTGGAGGAGGTTCTCTTTAATATTGGGCTTATACAGCTTCTTGCATACCGGTCTTTTGTTAGAATTGGAGTATGCCAATGGATTATCTTTGTATTGTAGTTGAGGTGGTCAGAATTTTTTCCACAGAATTAGGGGATAAAGGGTGGGGTGAAAGTCCAGAGTGCTGGGAGTGGGAAATATAATTGCCAGGGAGAAGGCCACGTCCACTTTTGAGGAAGCCACACACCCAGCCAGTCCAGATGCTAGTCCACAGACCTGTTGGGGCGGCAATTACTTGGGTTGGTGCTCACTGCAGAAGTGGAGGTAGGTGCCCCAGGCGGGGGTCCCAGTGGCAGCCGGCTTTCAGGGTCATGAGTTTAGGTGGGGGCACCAACTCTGCTGCAGGGCGGGTACCTGGATGAATGAGCAGAGGGAGGCAGAATGGTTCAGCTTTGGGCCCACGTGGTGTGCCTCAATTCCCGTTCCCTGCAGACTAAGGATGAAAGCCGACCATTCTCAGGGGATCTAGTTAGACGTGTAGTCCCGGGAAGGGACCCTGCTGCCAGGCGGGTACTTGGATGAGTGTGACATAGTACTTTGGAACATTTTAAATATCAGGATTTTTTCTAGTAACAGTGGAATAAACTTTCACAGTGAATAAGGTTCAAATGTCAAAATTATGTATATCAACATAACTCATAAAATATGAGACATAATTCATGTTTATATTAATTTGGAAGTAACTTATTGTTCTTAATGTTTATAAGTAATTTTGTGCTTGGAACCATAAAGATGAAGCCAGAGACTTTAGAAAGAATTGAAATGAGGGATAAAGCTACTCTAAATACTATACTTTGTATGTTTTTGTCATGAATATATATAACTGTATCTTTTCCAGAATAGACATATTAGCATGTCTTAGCTCTTATACTAGTTGTATATTAACACTGCCAATTGTCACACTGCTTTCCTCAGATGCAGTTATAGTTACTTATGCATCTTTTATATTACCATTAATTTTTTGGTTTGACCTTTTATTTATTTCTTACAGAGGTAATTTTGTGCCATTAGTTTATACAGTTGTGTGTTTCAGGGATACAGTTTTGCTCCTCTTTAGAGTACATCACTACATCCAAGAACCAATATTCCTTACCACAGTCCATTAGACCCTGCTCTACTTTGCCCTGTCTCACCCCCCTTTTAACTACAGATCAGAGTTCCAAATCACGAGTTTATTTCATTGGCTTTGTTGTTCTTGTGCTTTGCTTCTTTTCCTCTTATGTGCGAGCTCATTCCTCTTTTTCTTTCTGATTTTTTTTTTTTACTTAGCATGACCCTAAATATTTCCATCCATGCTGCAGCAGAGGACACAATTTATTTTTCTCATGGCCCATCGTATTCCATCATGCACTTTGATCGTATTTTCTTTATTTACTCATAAATGCAGGAGTGCTGCTTTCACCACATCCCTGCTCAACTGGACAATTTGGCCTGTGTGGGAGACAGATGGATCTTGGAAAATGACATGGATTATTATGAGCTTAATCAGGTGGTAACTCCAGTTGCAGCTGCTGTACCAGATGTGTTTTCATTACTCGAGCAAATTAGCACATCCTCTAGTATGTTGTCTGCAGCTATTGATCTTGCAAATGCTCTTCCCCATCACTGTTAATAAAGACCACTAGAAGCTGTTTGCTTGCAGGTGATAAGACGAGCAATGGATCTTCCTAGGCTTAAGGGTTTACATCAGTATTTTGTTTCTGTATCATAAGTCAGTTTTCAGGGAATCTTGATTTCTTTCCTTTCTATAAGATAAAATCCCAGTCTCTTCCACCATGCAGATTGGACTGAGTGAGCAGTATGAAGATACTCTTTCATACTTAATGATGAGAGACTCAAATGCAAGGGGACAGCAAATAGCTCTGATATTGATGGTCTCAGGGCATCTCCTTAGATCAGCTCTGATGGTGCTGTACAGCCCCCATGCCCCACCCACAGTGGGCAGATCTGCATCAGGTCTTCTCTCTGAGGGTACTCAGAATCCATGGGTATGGGTCTGGCCATCCTCTGTGTGTGAGTATGTGTGTGGGTGTCTATTTGTCTCTGAGGAAGCAGTCAGATGTGCGATTCTAGAGTGTCCCATATCTGAGCCTCTCCTCTCCCAGTAAAGGCCACTGTGCATGCGGCTGGCACCATGTGTGCCCAGGTGTTTGGTCAGTGTCTCAGAGGATGGTTGCTTACAGTGATCCTGTCCACTTAGTCACAGAGGGAGCAGCATTTTGTTCTTACTCAAGCAGACAGATGCTCTGGGTATAAAGTTGTTTCCACTGAAAATAAGGCTTCTACCAAAACTAACAGCGACAGACTTGTGCAATGTTTGTATTTTGTCATGGTGTTTCATACAGCATTGCTTCTTCTCAGGGAGCTCCTCTGAGAGCAAATGTGTGTGTATGACAGTGGCCCAACACTCCCCAAACCTTCTGGGCTCACCATGTGGGCAGCTTTGTAAGCCACTGGCCCGATAGGACAATGGAACAGCCTCCTAACAGTGTCCCCAGAGCACCAGCATTATGTTAGGAGGTTCTCCCTGGGATGATAAAGTCTAACCTTGGTAGACTTTATACTGTTTCTCTACAGTAAAGTGGATATGGAATGTGGCCATGGACTCCCGTCATTTGTGACGTCAAAGGTAGTTTATTCCCTGGACTCACATGTTATTCTCTGCTGGCCTAGAAGTTTCTTATTTTCCAGGAGAGGAATCTTCCTTCAAGAAACACAGCAATTACTGTTGAGTGAATGTGAAGATGGCTGCCTGGCCATTTCTAACTCAGGCCTCTGACTAGACAAGGAAGAAGTCATTGCTCACTTGAGTACTGATCATGGTTATGGGGGAACGAAAGGAACTTGGTCCGCCACTCCAAAATAGAGGTGAGGAAGAAAATTCTGGGATATAGGAGAAGCTTGTATTAATATATCTCTAGAATTCACTTATCTTATGACTTGATGAAAGACTGCAGAGATCCAATTTAGACACCACAATTGTGGACAAACCCTTTAAGAACTAAGGTTTGTATCACCTCAGCTGGTAAAGGACCTGAATCCACTGAGGTTGCAGCTAAAGGAAGAAAGAGCTGAAGCAGAAGGAACACAGAATGTATATTAGCGCAGGTTTATGAGCACTAGCTGTGAAGAAATGACCAGTTACAGAGTTGGGGGCTCCAATGGTCTATTTCCTAATTTTT
Source organism: Sorex fumeus (assembly GCF_029834395.1). Taxonomy (NCBI): domain Eukaryota; kingdom Metazoa; phylum Chordata; class Mammalia; order Eulipotyphla; family Soricidae; genus Sorex; species Sorex fumeus. The sequence goes on along the minus strand of NW_026606085.1, from coordinate 9,024,161 downwards.
TGGATGAATGTGTGTTCACCCTTTCTTACCTCTTTTCATGTAATTAATATTGGCTTTATGTCATAGCTTTGAAGTATTGTCACCTTTTAATCTTAACATTGAAGCTACAAGATATGAAGATGAGTCAGCATCTTTTTCTGAGGAAAGTGTGTGTTTTCAGTGGCACAAAGGAAAGCTATAGCACATCAGGTTAATATGACCTCGTGTTTGAGTATAGAGACCAAGTAATTAGAGGTGGGTTTTGATCTTTCACTTCATGTGTCAACTTGCCTGAACCTTTCAGATGAAGCATTGTTCTGAATGTCACTGTGAGAGTATTTTCAAACAAGATTAAAGTATTATTTTACTTTATTTTATTTTAGAGGAAGAGTAAGTTCTGCATACCTGATAGTGCTCAGGGGCTATTCTAGCTGTGTGGTGAGTAAGCCCTGGTGGTGCTCAGGGAACCATAAGTGCTGGGGATTGACTCAGAGTCGACCACATGCACAGTTACTCCCTTGCCTCCTAAACTATCTCTCGGGTACCCGTGACTATAATTTAATCAGAGTAAAGTAAGTTGCTTTCTACAAGTTCAACCAACTTGTTTAAAGGAATGAGTAGAACAGAAAGACTAACCCGACTATAAGCCTCTAACTTTTGAACGTCAACTCTCCCAGTTCACACTGCAGTCTGGACCTGCCATGTGGATGTAGAAGATAGATCTTGTCATAGGCATTCTTAAATAGCATAAGTCACTGTCACTGTCACTGTCCTCCGTTGTTCATCAATTTGCTTGAGCAGGCCCAATAACGTCTCCATTGTGACAATTGTTACTGTGTTTGGCATATCGAATACATCACAGGTAGCTTGCCAGGCTTTGCCGTGCTGGTGAGATACTCTCAGTAGCTTGCCAGGCTCTCCAAGAGGGGCGGAGGAATCGAACTCGGGTCGGCCATGTTGGCTGCTTGCGAGACAAACGCCCTACCCACTGTGCTATTGCTCCAACCCAGCATAAGTCATTGGGAGAAAAATGGAAAAATTCACAGAGTAACTTTAATGATAAAGCTAAGTTGATGTTGTTTTCAGGGAAACATACCCAATAGTACTCAGGGGACCTCATGGTGCTGGGGACCAAACCTAGGTCTCCAGAATGAAAACATGTATGCCAACCCTTTAAACCAACTCTCCGGTCTCTAAAATTCATTTTTATGTAATATATGTTTATAGCCATTAGGTTTTCCTGAAAAAAATCCTATTAAAAGTTGGAATGTAAATTTTAGGAAAATGCAAACATATAATGAAGAAAAATATTTAAGTCAAATATAGACTTTCAGAAAATGCTGAGATACTTTGTAATATAATTAAGAACAGCTAAATAATTTAATATGTGACTATGGATATGTCATTCAACCTTGATTTTCTGTGTTTGCTCATTGATAAAATCCTAATCTTACCTATGTCACAGAAAAAATGTTGCGCATAGTGGATTAATAATGCATATATAAGGCATCAGTCTAAAATATATGCAGTATAAGAATCAATAATTAGCATAAGTTTGATTCTTAGTTGTTAGAAAATTCAGTGGAATTTAAAAATGTGGAGAATAGTGATATTTAACATCTTTTCAACAGTGAACTCTTTGTTTTAGAGAATATTTTCTGAATAGCTTTACCAAATAAATTTTCTTCTATGGAATTTAATTACTTGAGTGAAAATTCTTTAGAATTCCAACATAAATTATTTCTTCTACATTTCTTACCTTTGACTTTGTGGATCTAAAAATTGCTGGGTGTTGAGACAGGTTTCAGTTGATTTTTTAATATCTACCTCATCATTATATTTAAGCAGGAATGGCCATTTCGATACCTCACGGTTTCTAAATACAGCAGCCTGGGGTCATGCAGCTAGAAACAGTTCATACTCGATAGAGACACTGATGCATTTCAAGTATAAACAAAATATATTGGTCACAGGAAAGACTTTGACAGTTCCCATATGGCACAGTGCTATTTCCACCCCAGATCTCACCCTGAGCTCCAAGACTTACCCTGTTCTCCCCTCATTAATTTTTGCCAACCTTCTGAATAATCCCTGTACACTTTGCTTTGTCTTGTCTTTTCTCAGTTCATTACTTTATTCAACAGATATCTGGTGAGGAGCTAGTACATGTCAGGAAATCTCTTTTGTATGGCAAAATAAAAAGACAAAGAAAAACCTGCCTCAAGATGATTTTTATATACACAAATAAATAGAAAAATTATATGCAGAGACACACAACAATAAGGATGAGGTGATGGCCAAAGGGATAGTACAGCGGGTAGTGTTCTTACCTTGCAAGCTGACAACCTGCTTTTAATCCCTGTTATCACTTATGGTCCCCTGAGTCCCTTCAGTAGTGATCCCTGAGCAGAATCAGGAAGAAGCCCAGAGGGTGGCCCAAACTAACAACAACAACAAAAAGATTGAAAGGGAGTGGTACTGAGAAGAGAAGCCTTGCACAATCTTCTCTAAACAAAGTGGTGCCTGCGTGTGTGCATATATGTCTGTTTCTCTTCATGCATATACACATACATGCATATATTTAATGTAAGTAGATAGTATCAATAATTAACCAGCTGTGTGAACATGCCAGTCAATCCTAATATTAAAATTATTATATTATCAAAATTGGTAATTAGTATAAATAGAGAGAGTAATAAGTTTATATATATGTGTGTATAGATAAATTTATCAAGGCAGCAGTTTTAAGCAATTGTGCAGTGAGGGTTCCTTAATATGAATGATGAGAATTAATTTCTTTGATTTGTTTGGCTGAGACATAATAATTAAAATGCAAACATTATTTCAAAATCTTTCTTCCTAACTTGATTAAGCAGGAAATGAAGTATGCGATTAAAGGCAATTCTATAGAAATAAAAAAAAAGACACAGAACAAAACAAGATAAATCAAAAACATGATTATTTAAGAGAGTGTTTGGATTGTTTTTACTTGATATGTATCTATTTAATATGCCCAAGTGAGTCAACATTGCGATGCATATTTTTAGGAGGTTGCTAATCTTTTGTAAAGATATAAATGATTATCTGGCATTAGATAGCTTTTAAATTAAGTGCACAAAATTGGCCTGGAATGGGATGTCCCATCTAAATAAATCTTGAACTTATAACACATTGCACCCAGTGGATTTTCTGAGTGAATGAAAATGGGCAAAGGGATAGCCATACGTGCATTTCATATCCCAAAATGCAACTTTAAGGTAAGATAACTCAGTTTGCATGTTACAGTTACCTGAGAGACATTTTAACATCCATAGTCAATGGAATTAAATTGACAGCAGCTTAGTAAAAGCTGTTGTGAAGTGCTTTTGTACATAAAGCTCAACGGATTTTTTTAAAAATATTATCATTATTTTATCATCATCATCATCATTATCATATCACTGTTTTAGAACAGACACCTCACTCAAAATATGGTAGTTTTTACTTAAAAATGAGTATGTGAGGGAGAAATTCCCCAGTTCTGCTAGGGAGCTTGTGTCCCTCTAACTATGATTGACACTGGAGCCAGACCGATAGATGCTGGCTGGCTATGCAAGGGCACTGGATAGAACCCAGGTGTGTCTCAGTAATTTGACTGCAGTGGCAAAGATTTAAAAAGTAAAAATAAACAAATGGAACTACTTCAAATAAAAAGGTTTGTGCATGAAAGAAGATACTCGGGCTAACATTACAAAGCATCCTTTTGGAGTGGGAGAAAATAAATGGCTTACACCCAAGGTATATAAAGCTCACACCAAAGTCAGCAGCAAAATAGCCAATAAACCCATGGGGAAACGGGGAGAGGAGAGGTGCAGACCGTTCCCTCAGAGGAAAAGGGGGTGAGGATGTGAAGCATATGAAGTGCTCATGGCTACTGGTATTCACGGAACCCCCAAATTCAAGCAGTCTCACAATGGTGAGAATAGCATGGCATAAAGGTGGAGCAATCAGTGTTGTCAGAATGTGAAAAAGAAACCTACGATCAGTTTCTTTACTGTTGATTTTTTGGGTGGATATTATTAGTTGCCACAACTGTGTGCTTTCTTGGGACAAAAATACCAATAAATATTCTTCACCACAGCCCATGAGCGACTTATTTCACCTTAAATAACACCTTACAGTTTCAGCTATATTGTGCCAGAAGACAGGATCTTACCTTTTCTAATATCTGACTGTTCCATGTTGTATATATTCCATGAAGTCTTTGCTCATCCACCCACCCTTGGGTTCTTGGGTTGTTTCTATATGTTGGCTGTTTTAAATAGTGCTCTTTTAAAAGTAAGTGAGCACACCACTTCAAATTAGACTTTTCTTCTTTTTCCATGACTTATATGTTTTTTTAGAACAGTTTTACTATACACACAACAATCCTTTCTCCTAATAACCCTCTTATCCTACTAGTATTTATAACGACATTGCCTCATTAAGATAAAAATGTGCTTTCAGATTGTTTATGGAGATGGAGCACAAAGACTGCAGAAAACCAAATAATGAATCACAAGATTGGACACTATGACATCTCTCTTCATTTGCCTTTCTCTCAGAGTCATGCTTTCAAGAAACTATGGCATGATGGGCAGTATTAAACTCTAGGGAAGTTCTTATTCTCTGTGATCCAAATTATCTTTCTCTTACAAGTGATTCTGAATTTGAGGAGCCACGAGCATATGCTAGTTGGTAACTTGAATTCTGTGGTGATTTGAAAAGAATCCAATAGAACAAGGGGAGCTAGTACCAGATAGGTAGAACAAATAATAAAAGTTAATTTCAGTTGCCAAGAAGGCTAACCCTAAGCTATCAGTAATAGAATGAACTTGGAATAGCAAATACAAAGCATCAGTTCAGTAGGGATTATCCAGAGTCAATTATCCTGAGTAAAGAAGTTGACACTATTATAAAACCACTCGAATATTTCACTGGGCTTGACATAGTATGCGACCATCTTTGAAAACTCTGAGTCTTCAGTTTCGTTTTTAAATTTAAACAAAGCATTGAGGTAACATTGGTTACGAGACTATTTCAGGGGTACAGTTTCACAGGTCGCCATTCCAAATTGTTGGTTACCACACACCATCTCGGTATTTCAAGCCACTATCCATCCCCCTGCAAGCATGCTGAGGCCCTGCCAGGATTTGTCTGTCCCCACTCTGTGACCCTAATGCCATGTGTGCAGAAGATCTCTGCAGGCTGCCTCTTTCTTCTGACTGCAGTTACTCCTGGTTGCATCTTGCAGCCACAGTCTTACCCTCTATGGGTTTTATGCTCAACATCCCCAATGCCCCAGACCACTAAGCATTTTTGCAGATGAGAAAAGTGACATTTATACTATTGGAATAATCATACCTAACCTGTTAAAAATAATTAAAAAACATATCACTGTATCACTGTTATCCCATTGTTCATCGATTTCCTCGAGGAGGCACCAGTAATGTCTCCTTTGTTCTAGCCCTGAGATTTTATAAAGTGCCACATTCGAGGCTCTTTCAGGGTCAGGGGAATGAGACCTATCATTGTTACTGGGTTTTGACATATCGAATATGCCATGGGTAGTTTGCCAGACTCTGCCGTGTGGGCAGGATACTCTTGGTAGCCTGTCGAGTTCTCCAAGAGTAAGAACTAGATAATAAGAGGTCATGCGGCCGCCAATGTCACTGCGTGCTTCCGGGAGCTGGGTTTTATAGTCTCTGGGTCTTGGCCGTTGATGAGAGAACACGGCGCCGGGGGCAGTTGGTGGGTGTAATGCCTATCTACTGGAAGATGAGGGATCTGGGTGGATGAGAGGCACAGTCCCAATCCGAGCAGGCTTGGAGATCTCAGCCCCTCGTCTCACATGCCTGGGCTCCTCTGCCAGTTGCTTCATGCATGAGGCTCATCCAAACGTGTGGAGAGAGGTCTTAAGCATGGCCTTGGCTGGTTCTGGAGATCTTCGGCTGCCAGGGCTCTGCTCAGGGTGGGGAGGGAAACTCAACCTGATCCCTGTAACATATCAGGCAAGAATAGGTATGCTCAGTCACTGCTGAGTACGGTATGAAGAATGTGAAATATTTGAGCCTCTTATACTTGAGTTTCAGACTTTCTCAGATGACTTCCATGGAACCCTTGGAGTCTTGTCCAGTCCTGAGGACTAAGGTCCAAGGTCCAAGGCATTCCGTGGTCACTGTTTTTTCCTGAGTCTCAGAAAGAGGAACTGAGATGAAAGGGCGGGCACAGTAGGCTGTTTGGAAAAGTACTAAGATCAGTAGTAACAACAGACCTGGAAGGAAAATGCAAGCAGAGCTGACCCAATTTCTGGTTTGCATGTGCCAGATACCGAATGTTATCTCTCAAAACCTTTCGGCAATTCCATGCAGTAACTTAGGGTAAATCCTGTTTAACTGAAAAGCACTCCAACTCAAGGAGATAAGTAAACTTATAAAAGATAGGAGACTCCTGCTGTGGGGTGTAGAGGCCTCCTGAGAGCACCCACTCATCTCGGCAGTGATGTATTCATTATGTAAAGAGACAGAATCAATATATGCTATGCTTTCTGGCACTTGAATCTTAGATGACAGTAGAGCAGCCAGCGTCGCAGGTTCAATAATCACATTCATGCATTCATAATTTTCAGTGAGGACTTAAAAGTGAGCTATTTTTCATGTATGTGTCAAATGTCTTAAAGTTATGTCCAGAAAACTCTTGTAGTCTGCACGTCTGAACTTTCCTGGCAGAAAGCTGCCAAAATACATGTTAATATATAACACAAATAGAAATAGATCATCATCACAATGCTATTAATAATATAACCAGTCATGTGGGTAGGATATCTTTAAAAATTGGGGGCTGGAGCGATAGCCCAGCGAGTAGGGCGTTTGCCTTGCACACAGCCAACATGGCCGACCCTGGTTTGATTCCCAGCATCCCATATGGTCCCTCGAGCACCGCCAGGAGTAATTCCTGAGTGCAAGAGCCACGAGTAACCCCTGAGCATCGACGGGTGTGACCCAAAAAGGAAAAAAAAAATTTGTAAACAAGAAAACTAAATTTTTTGGCATATGTCATTGTGGTTTAAGTGATATATACCAAAGATAATTGCATATTAGGAATCCAAGCTTAAAAAAGAATTCCTTCAATCCAAATTTACCAATCTTACATTTAAATTTTAATTGTTGGCATATGTGACATTGGTTTTTGTAATTGTCTATATTGTTACATCAAAATGTATTTTATGTTCCATGCAGCAACATGCAAAGAGCATATTTTCCTTTAAAAGTAGAAAGTCAAAAGCAATCATAAGAAGCTACTATCTGAATATCAAATATTTTCAGAATGTTTGCATTGGTTTCCATTGATTTATTTTTATATATATCCATACTCTGAACTTAATTAGAATAATCATTATTATTTAAGTATCCATCTAAAATGTCCTTAGGAAAAACACTGATTACAGTGAAGTCAGGATAAAATATTTCAGATACTCAAACCTTTACGAGCTACCCTCATTATGCATCATAGTTAAGTACCAGTTCAAAGGCCTTTGGGGTTTATGATCATTATCATTCTCCTTTTAGACAAGTCATTTTATCTCTACTGACTACAAGGGAGGAAGTATTTTATTTAATATTTTATTCTGAGGACAAATAATGTCCCCTTAAAGAGGGGTTAATGCTAGGAGGTGGACCAAAGATAGTCTATCTTTTCCTCTCACACTGTTACTTAAACTTATGATGGCCCATTACTCCTGCAGGGTAGAGGGTTTCGTATAAATCTGGAAACAAAAACTATACTCACAATAGTTGCTAGCAGTATTTCAGTCACACTCCCTTTAAGAATTTAGCTTCGAGAGCATTTTTTTTCTCCTTTTAAAAAAAATAATAGTAAACTTGATTATTTCTCAATCAGGCATTGAATTTGAAATAGTGATATAATAATTGGGAGTTTCCTTAACTTAGAAGGCTTTCAAATATGCTTTAAAAATATTGACTTTTTTTATTGATCTAAGCTAGCACTCTTATTGGAACCCTTTGGGTTAGATGCATTTTCAATGAAAACATTACATAGTATACAGATAAAATGCAAATAGTCTTATTTTTTGATTTATGTTTCCCACAAAATGAATCAAGCAAGCCAGACTTTTACAACAGAAGGGTATTTCTGAATGACTTTTCACTTAAAAAACTTAGAATTTGATACTGATAATGAATTTTACAAACTGTATAAATGTTTCACAGCTGGAACAGGGTCTACAACTTAGTGGCTCTTCATTGAAAAATTACAGCAGTTGAACCACCAAAGTAGCAGTCTTCACACACCCAGTATTTCCAGTGTGTCCTTCTCCCTGCAGTGTCCTGGGTCAAATCCAGGGCTTCACACCAAGTCAAGAGTCCTGCCGACACGGCCTGGCGCAGACCCACAGTTCATCCAGGATTTTAAAAAATTGAGAATGTTTGTCATGAAACAATTAAGTTTTGCTGCTGTTTTTGTTCTGTGGTGTTTTAAATAGTATTTTTGCATTCACTGTATTGTCCAATTTTGTGGCAGGTAGTATCAATCCAAAGTTTGAGTCCCATAAATACTGTCCCTATCCATGTCAATTCTTTAGCACAGAATCAGATCAGAAATTCCACAAAACCGAGTCAAGGTCTTTCATAGTGTTATACATTAGCACAATAGCATTAGAATGTAAGGAGGCATCGTAATGTAAATTCAAACAAAAAAAATAATAAAGAGAAGGCTCCAGTCACAGTGATCTGAATTTAGATCTCTCTGAAGATGTCTTAGTTATTCTGTTCACTTAATCTTATTATACTCCATCCTTTTACTCTTTGAATATTTTAATCACAAACTGATTAAAGTCCCATTCCCTTTTGTTACCTATGGTTCCTTCTGTTTTAATTTTCCCATTTCTTACAACTTCGAATTTATTTTATATCTGTCATTTTCCTGATGGGCTTGTCACTTTATCTGTGAGATCAGTTTTCATGGAAGTTGTTTTCTGCTGAAGTTCCTCAAAGCATTATCACTGCAAATCAGTTTTAAAGAAAGAAACAGTGGATTTGTTTACAGGGCACAAACTGAAATGCTATGTCTTTCTAGCTTGTTTATTTGGTTATCACCTCGAGGGTTGAATGCATGCTTTGCTCGCAAGAGGGTTCAATCTTGGGTTTGACCACATAACCCTCCAGGGGCCTCCAGGAGAGACCCATGAGCACCATACCTGGAGTGACCCTTGCCCCCCAGAACTGCAGAGTATGTTCCCCAAACCACACACATATATACAAGCACATACATATATAGACTCACACATATGCACACGCATAGGTAGGCATTCATGAATTTGCACACACATATACAAAGATGCATGTGTAGCTTTGAAGCACACCCCTTTGTTCCATATTGAACAGTCCCTAAGTATCCACCTGGGAGAGGCTGTAGGACAGTTTCTAGCAGTGTTGTCACATGTTGCTGAGCTCTTCTCATGACGACTGTCCCTTGGTGGGCCTCCAGGATTCTTTCCCCGTCTTATTTATGTGGCTGCTGTTGACCATTTGATTTGTCTCCAAGTGAAAAATGGCATATCATCTATTTCCCTGGTGATCTTGTTGCCTCATTGGACACAGGAAATCCCCTGGGAAGCAGCAGCATTGGCCACTCAGTATGGCGCCCCATGACCCCTTCCTTCAACAGAGTGCTGCCTCTGTTTCTCCTGCTAACACAGTGCAAGGATTGGGGGTGATGGAAATCACTTATGGTGATCACACTTGAGGGGTGTACCAATCATGTGCTTCTGGCCAGGGAGAAGGAAAGAGACTTCTTGTCAGTAATTTTAGGAGACTCTTGCTTCTTTGATGAAAGGAACGAAGAACAGTTCTCTGATCCTTCGTTTGCTGAACCTCCTCTCAGTGGCTTCAGTTTGGTTCATTGGTAGAATGATTGCAGGTACAAGAGCCATTTGGAAAATATAACCAAGGTTTATTTGTTTATTATAACCAGGACCCAACAGCTGAAGACCTCTGGACCCCAGCCAAGGTCATGCTGGGACTACTCTCCACACTTGGATGAGCCTCATGCATAAAAGAACTGGCAGAGGAACCCAGGTGTGTGGGACCCGGTGCTGATATCTCCAAGCCTGCACGGTTTCGGACTGGACCTGCCAGTAGCTAGACAGTTACACGCACCAACTGCCGTGTAACCCCAACAATGACCAGGATCCAAAGATTATCACACCAAGCTCCCGGGAGCGCGTGGCTGCATTTGTGGATGCACAACTTTTTATTTACATTCATTTGATTTTTCAGGGTACCTTAAATATTCCACCCACACTTCAGAGCCTGGCAAGCTATTCGTGGACTATTTGATATGCCATATCCAGTAAAAAAAAAGAATGGATCTCATTCCCCTGATCCTGAATACGGCAGAGTCGAGAAGGATGTGGAAGGAGAGGCTGATAAAATCCCAAGGCAGAAATAGGCTGCCAAAATGAAGAAATAAAAAATTGATTGTCTGTACTTTTAATGCACGAACGCTGGCATCTGATGCATCCATCGAGGACCTGATGGTACAAGCGCAAAAGATCAAGTACGACATCATTGGTCTGACTGAAACGAGAAGACATCAATCACATCACGCCGTTTTCGACACTGGAGAAGAACTGTTCCGTGGAACATGTGACAAAAGAGGCCTCGGTGGTGTCGGTATCCTTGTCAACACAAACTTAGCCATGAGCATTGATTCATTCAAATGCCTAACAACCCGAATCGGATGATTACACTTGAATAGATGTGGCTCACTGCTGGCAGTTTCTATCTTTGTTGCCTATGCACCAACATCCAATTATGGTGAAAGAGAAATTGAGAAGTTCTACATGGAGCTGGAGAAGTTCTATAAAGAAGATCACACCTTCTACAAGATCATTGTCAGTGATTTTAATGCCAAGATAGGACCAAGATCAGCCGATGAACTCCACATTGGGACCCATGGCTTAGAATGGAATGAACAGGGTGACAGACTGTCTGAGTTCATCTTGTCAAACAAGACCTTCCATGGTAACTCACAGTTCCAAAAGGCTCAATCTAAATGTTGGACATGGGAGTCTCCCGGTGGACGGTTCCACAATGAAATAGACCACATCATATTCAATCGGCGGTTTTGCCTAACCAATATTGCTGTTGTCCCAAAATTCCAAACGGGATCAGACCACCATCTCCTTCGTTCAAAACTCTACCTCACAGAACAAGGAGAAAAGAATGCAAAGTTTAAGAAGAGAATTCCCAGAATGACCACCAACTGGGAGCTCTTTGGCTCTGCTGCGGCAACATGGGAAGATGCCATCATTGACAACATTGATGAGGAATATGATTGAATGATTCAGCACCTCCATGATTGTGCAAGGAATGCCAACAGAGAGATAACCACAAAAAACCGCCTTTCTTCGAACACTCTTGAACTTATTCGCCAACGTGGCTTGGCACATGCCTCAGGCAACCGCAAGCGAACGTCCGAGCTAGCAAAACAATTCAGAGAAGCCATCAAGGATGACCTCAAAAACAGGAGAGCAGCAGTGCTGGTAGATGTGGGCAGAAGCCGGGAAAAGCATTCGTAATGCCCGCCTGTCCTTCACCAACTACAAGGCCAAGATGACTGCCCTCTGACATCCTGATGGATCTATCACATCTTCCAGAAGGACAATGGAGAAGATTATTGATGGATTCCACTCAGATCTCTTTAATAGCAATGTCCACTTGCCCACATACCACATTCCGCATAATGGATATGTTGTTCCCAATTTCCTCCCTTCCGAAATCCAACATGCCAACTCGTCGGTAAAGAAACAAAGAGCACCTGGCCCAAACAAAATCAGACCTGAACACCTGAAGAACTTACCATCAGTACTCATCAATACACTGGCTCGGCTCTTCACACACTACCTGTCTGAATGCAAGGTTCCATCCCAGTGGAAAACCAGCAAGACTGTACTACTGTACAAGAAGGGAGACATCCACGACATTGGCAACTATCATGCAACCTGCCTATTGTCTGTTCACTCAAGTCATCCTGAATAGGATTAGCAGAACACTAGATGAAGGACAACCATGTGAACAAGCTGGATTCTGAAAAGGATTCAGTACCATTGACCATATCCACACGATTACTAAGCTCATTGAGGTTTCTCAGGAGTTCAAGATGCCACTCTGTCAAACATTCATTGATTTAAAGAAGGCCTTTGATTCTGTTGAGACAGAAGCGGTCATAGAAGCCCTAGCCAATCAGGGCGTATGAACTCAATACATCAGGATCCTTCGTGAGCTCTATTATGGATTCACTACCAGGATCTCACCATTCTACAAAGAAGTAATCATCCATATCAAGAGAGGGGTTCAGCAGGGTGATACCATTTCACTGAAACTCTTCAGTGCCACCCTCAAGAACATCATGTGACAACTGGAATGGGAAAGAATGGAAGTGAAGATAGATGGTCGGCAACTACACCACCTCTGCTTTGCTGATGACATCGTTCTAATAACACCAAGCATCAGCCAAGCGGCACAAATGCTGACTGACTTCGACTGTGAGTGTGGAAAGGTTGGACTACAGCTGAATCTTACGAAGACAATGTTTATGAGAAACAGCCTTGTTCCTGACGCTCCATTCGCTCTCAACGGAACCACCATCTCCGAATGCAACAGTTATATATACCTAGGTCGAGAAATCAACATGATGAATGACCTGGCACCTGAGTTATGCAGGAGAAAGATAATGGCTTCGAATGCCATCAAGAGCGTTGAAGAAATAACTAAGAGGACAAAGAACCTCCAACTATGAGCACATCTCTTCGATTCTACTGTTCTTCCTGCATTAACATATGCCTCAGAGACCTGGGCCCTATGAAAATAGGATGAGAACGCTATTCGGGTCTCTCAAAGAGGAATTGAAAGAGCTATGCTTGGAATATCACGATTCACTCAAATGAGAGATAGAATCCGGAGTTCTGATCTCCGACAACACTCAAGAATCAGGGACGCTGTCTCATTTGCCAAGGCATCAAAAATCAGATGGGCTGGACACATAATGAGGTTTACAGACAACCGCTGGACTAGAGCCATTACTGACTGGATTCCACGGGATGTCAAAAGATCACGTGGACGCCCACCTACAAGATGGTCAGAGTTCTTCATCAAGACCCTGAATGATTGGTTTGAGGGTCTGCATATTCCTAGGACAAACAGATGCCATTGGGTTACGCTAGCATGCAACAGGGATGAATGGAGACGTTACTGGCACCCGCTAGAGTAATTTGATGAATAACGGGAGCTCAAGTGATCAAGTGAACCAAGGTTTGGAGCATAGTGGGGAGAATGTTTGGCTTGTAGGTGGCCATCCTAAGTTCATTCTCCAGCATCCAGTAGGTCCCCAAAGCCCTCCAGGAGTCATCCCTGGGCATAGAGCCAGAGTAATCCCTGGGTGTTGCTGGGTGTGTCCCCCAAACCAAAAGCATAGCCAAGGAAGCAAGAGAAAATGCGTTGTAGGCAGAGAGGCTGGGGTTGCTCAGCCTTTCTAGCTAGGATGGGCATCTAATTGTTCTGACATGACATAAGTGTGTGAACACCATGCACCAGCAGTCACAGAAAATTTTAAGTGATCTAATCCATTCAAGTGAATTTTTTCAGTGCTTGACACATGCTATGTGATCAATATTTGTTAGATGTTTTGTTGTTTTTATGCTAGTCTTTGTGTTATTATAAAAGAAATGAAATGCATGAAAATGAAACACCTGCCCTGGAGAAGCTCAGGGTTGAATGGATATTTCCTGGAATCATGATTCTTTGCTTCCTTCCCTACCTTACTTCTCATCCCCTTTTCTGGTGTTTTGCTTCAGAGCCTTTTTGAGACCTGTGACCCACACCTGAGGGACATACAGTCCTTTCCGCCAAACACTTTCTTATTTGTCGTAGAGCAGCAGAATTTCAAAATACTCCTCATATTTGCTGTCTGAAAATAATCTCACATCTGAACGGAAGACCCCCAAGAACCAAGCACGACGCTGAGCCCTCCCTGTTCTGAGAGGTGTGGTCTCAGATGTATGTTTTTAGCTGACTTCTCCCTGCATTATTTCCGTGTAATTTATTCACATCATGGCATATATTGGCTGATTCATTCTTACTACTGCATGTGGTCCATTTGTAAATAGACATGGAATAGAGCCATTATTTTCTTGATGAGTATTGGGGGAGTTCTGCTAATGCAAACAGTCACTATATACTTCATATCCCTTTGCATTTGATGCACATATGTTTGCATTCACTTAGGGTTTGGGGGTCACGCTTCACAGTACTCAGGGCCTGTTTTGGTCTCAGGAGTGACTTCTGGCAGTGCTCAGGGGACTATTTAAGGTCTAAGTGATTCAAACTGTGTTCTGCTATAGCAAGGCACCTGCCATACCTGATGTTCTATCTCTCTAGCCTGTATATATTTATCAATATTCAATATATATTCATTACATGTATCCATATAATATATATGCACATTTCCGTAAAACCTCTAGATCATTCATTTATACATGTTGGTGTTTAATTCATAGTGTCACAAACACTTTCCTGGTTGGCTCCCAATTTGTCATCCTGTGAACTCTAAGAGTTTCAGTATTTGAACATTCTTGCCATTATTTAATGTTTATGGTCTTTCCCTTTTGTAGAGCAAAGATTATTGTTTTCTCTTTCAATGATATTATGAGACTAAAAGTAAAAAAGTAAAGGCCCTCCCGTTGATCGTCGATTTGCTCGAGCGGGCCCAGTAACGTCTCCATTGGAGACTTTGTTGTTACTGTGTCTGGCATATCGAATACTCTCGGTAGCTTGCCGGGCTCTCCGAGAGGGGCGGAGGAATCGAACTCGGGTCGGCCATGTTGGCCGCGTGTAAGGCGAACGCCCTACCCGCTGTGCTATCGCTCCAGCTCCATTACATGGCCGACCTGAGTTCGATTCCTCCGCCCCTCTCGGAGAGCCCGGCAAGCTACCGAGAGTATTCGATATGCCAGACACAGTAACAACAAAGTCTCCAATGGAGACGTTACTGGGCGCGCTCGAACAAATCGACGATCAACGGGAGGGCCTTTTACCTTGCAAGTCCCCGGTAGCTCGCCGTGATCGTATTATGAGACTAATATACATTTTCCTAGTGATAAAATACTTAAAAATTTTAAATGATTTGTGGTATTATATAGTAAGAGTAGTTAGGGTTTGTCTCTTTTATTTTACTTGTTAAAACAGATGTTAAGACACTTGCCTTGCACTTGGCTGACTCTTATTCTATCACTGTCACCTCAAATAGTCACTCAATCCCTGCTAGGAACAATCCCTTAGCACAGAGCCAAGAATAAGCCCTGAGCACAGTTGGGTGTTGCCTCAAACAGTAAAACAAACCATTCATTTGAGCCTTGAGTATAGTTGGCAATCTCATAATGCTATGAGAAAAATATGCTTTTTGTATGTTATGAAGATGGTGACATCATTTAAGATTATATACAGTAAACATTAGATATCTTTCCTACCTCTTTAAAAAATAGTTATTTCAAAGAAATGGAGCAAACACTCCTGAAATTTATATGGAACAATAAGCCCCCACGAATAGCTAAAGCAATTCTTGGGGAAAAGAAAATGGAAGGAATCAACCTCCCTAACTTCAAACTCTACTACAAGGCAGTACTAATTAAAACAGCATGGTACTGGAACAAAGGCAGAGCTGTAGACCGAATGGAACAGAGTTGAATATACTGACATTTCCTCCCAAACATATGATCATCTAATCTTTGATAAGGGGGCAAGAAAAGTGAAATGGAGCAGGGAAAGCCTCTTTAATAAACTGTGCTGGCAAAATTGGATGGATACATGCAAAAAAGTGGGCTCAGATCTCTGCCTAACGCCATGGACAAAAGTAAGATCGAAATGGATTTATGACCTCAACATCAGACAAGATTCCATAATGTTTATTGAAGACAAAGTTGGCAAAACTCTCCATGATATTGAAGCTAATGGTATCTTCAAAGATGTCACGCCACTGGCTGAGCAAGTGAAAACAGAGATAGACAAATGGGACTATCTTAAAGTAAGAAGCTTCTGAACCTCAAAAGAAACAGTGACCAAAATACAAAGACAGCCTACAGAATGGGAAAGGATATTCACCAAATACACATCTGACAAGTGGTTTATATCGAGGATATACAAGGTACTGGTTGAACTCCACAAGAAGAAATCACCCAACCACATCAAAAAATGGGGCGAGGAAATGAACAGAAACTTTCGCAAAGATGAAATCTGAATGGCAAAAAGGCACATGAGAAAATGCTCTACATCACTAATCATCAGAGAGATGCAGATCAAAACAACAATGAGATATCATTTCACACCACAGAGACTGGCCCACATCCACAAGAACAAAAGCAACCGGTGCTGGCGCGGATGTGGCAAGAAAGGGACCCTCCTTCACTGCTGGTGGGAATGCAGGCTGGTCCAACCCTTTTGGAAAACAGTATGGATGATTCTCAAAAAATTAGAATTTTATCTCCCATTTGACTCAGCTATAGCACTCCTGGGAATATATCCCAGAGAGGCAAAAAGGTATAGTCGAAGTGACATCTGCAATTGTTTGTTCATTGCAGCACTCTTGACAATAGCCAGAATCTGGAAAAAACCTGAGTGCCCGAGAACAGATGACTGGTTAAAGAAACTTTGGTACATCTACACAATGGACTACTATGTAGCTGTTAGAAAAGATGAAGTTATGAAATTTACATACAAGTGGTACTACATGGAAAGTATCATGTTACGCGAAATGAATCAGAAAGAGCGGGATAGACACAGAAAGATTGCATTCATCTGGGGAACAGAAAGCAACAAAAAGGGAGACTAACACCCAGGAATGGCTGAGATTAGTACCAGGAATTTTGCTCCATGACTTGAAGGCCAGCCACACGTGCTAGGTGAAAAGGAAACTCAGATAGAGAAGAGAGCACCAAATAAAGGGTGTTGTGAGGACCCTCCCAGGGAGAAGCATGCTAAAAGTAGTCTATAGGCCAAACATGATTGCCACTCAATGCCTCTTTTGCAAAACACAGTACCCAAAAGAAGAGAGAGAGAACAAGGGGGAATTCCTTGCCACAGAGGCAGGGTGGGATGGGGGGTATGGGGGGATGGTGGATTGGGGGGATGCTAGGACCCGTGGTGGTGGAAGATGGGCACTGGTGAAGGGATGGGTACTTGATCATTGTATAACTGAAACCCAAGCACAAAAATTTATAAGTCTATAACTCATGGTGTTTCTCTAATAAAAAAATAAAAAAATAAAAAATAGTTATTTGGAAATAACATAATAAATAAGGCTTCCCTTCCACACTGTAAAATGATCCAGTCACCAGAAAATCAAGGTACAGGACCAGAACTGACCCAAAGCAATAATTAGCAATTTCTTTTCCTCATTTCTGAGCCGCAGGTACTTTCTATGACAATCTCTTATATTCCTTCTGATGATGCATTCAGAGATTAATTTTTGTAAAAGTTGAAGTAACAGTGGCACATAAACATACCTGCTCCCTCAAGATCTCCACAAAGTCTTGCTTTCACCCACCATTGATGTATCAGTTGACCCTTTACTGATTTCCACCCCCCCATGTCTTCCCCCATTGAAGGCCCGATTTTGTTCTCATAAACTAAGAGTCTTCCTTTAGTTTATTGACCTGTTTTCTTTATTGTTTGAAGTGCAGATGTAAAGGCTTATGCTGGTGTGAAGTGCTCAGGTCTACTTCCATGCAGAGCCCACAGAGATGAGGCAGAGACTCTATGGACTTGAATATCCTGGATATTGGTAGACATGTGGGAGGGCATCCTGAAACCAGTACCCCGCACATGTACCATGTAGCGTGGAGAGTCCAGTTTCACCGGATAGTTGGCAGCACATTTGGCCATGCTGTCCATTACTCAATCATAGTTTGACATCTGTCTAGGCTCCACTGTGCTCTGCTAATGCTATGATATTTACCCTTCATTATGCTACTGGTTTCTCTTAACAATTTTTCCTTCCCAACTCCCCACCCCTCACTGGTAACCACCATGCCATTCCATAATCTGGGGTTTGTTCGAGATCATCCTGTATTTGTGTTTCTCTTTTTGTTTCTTATTTTGCTAACAGAAACACCACAAGGTCTAACCATTCAGTAGAAAAGAAAAAGATACCATCTTCATTGTATAGCTGAGTAGCATTCTACTATGTATGTAAACCACATCTTTATCCAGACATCCACCAGTGGGCACTAAGGTTGTTTCCATATCTTGGTAGTTATGCATAATGTTGCAGTGAAATGGGGGTACAGATTCATTTTCAATTTGGTGTTTGATAATTTTAGGGTAAATACACCGAAATGTAACAGATGCACCAGAAGGTATTTGAACTCTTTAACTTTTGAGAGGAATCTGTAATACTCTCTCTAGCAGATGTCCTGATGAATATTCCCAGCCAAAGTGTACAGGCATTTTCTTTCACCGTATTTTGTCAACACTTTTTTTTATCTGTTTATAATGGCCATTATAACTTGTAGGTGGTGATATCTCAGGGAGGTTTTATTTTTATTTCCGTAAAGGCCAGTGGCAATGAGCATCTTTCCTTGTGTCTGTTGGCCATCTCTCTGTTTTTTGGGTGACAGTACAGTTAATCCTCTGCTAATGATCAATCTTCATTATATTAAGACCCATTTCATAGGTTCCACCTCAGTGACCAATCCATAGATGTCTTCGACAATGCAAACCTGGTCAAACCATGGCCAAGTATTAGCTCTCATCCGGAAATTCTTATGAGGACTCTTACTAAGTGTTTTACCCATTTTTCCTCCAAATTTGAATTATTGGTCTCTTTCTGAAGTCTTCGAGTATTTTGAGGTGTGTGATCCCCTGACCAGTTTATGTAACAGTTACTGAGTATCAGTGCCTGAAAGAGCATTAAAATAGCATCAATGGTGGTCCACTGACCTATAGGTATTGTGTAGTTTCCTCATTAGTTCACTGCATTTTATGGAACTACTTCTTATTTCTCTGAATCTTTGGTCAGTGTTGCTTTTAAAAATCTGAAAATCCTCACAAATACCCACAAATACCATATATGCAAGCAGAAGCTACATAAGAAATACGAGCTTGTTAATCCATTGCAGTCCCTTTTCTCAGGGGGAATACTGCAAAGGACCTGATGCTTTCTTACGCAGGGTTGGGTAGATAGTTTCTAAGCTAGAGCAGAAAAAGGACAAGAAAAATATAACAAGGTGTAGACCTGTGTGGTTGTAAAGCTGGTGCTTCAGTGAATGCACAGAAGTCTATCTGTATGACAGCACACAGCTACTTTCTGTTTCCTACGAGACATAGCAAGTTCCGTGTCTAGAAATATCCCAGCATCGCTTTTTATACAGTGAAAGAATAAGCCATAGATGTTGCCAGTGCAGCTGGGAAATTTCAATGGTAGTTTTTGGTGCAGATTTTTTGTTCGCTCTCTCTTTAGTATCAGATACTGGGAAAGGAGAATCAAGAACGTTTTCAGATGTGCGATCACTTATCTAAGAAGCATGATTTGGTGAGAAGCACTTGATAACAGCGAAAATAACAGTCCATTAAGAATGAGGGAGGAAAAAAGCATCTATGTCAAAAAACTTGGTTCTCCAAGAAGACCTGGAATACCTGAACAGACCTATCACCACCAAGGAAATTGAAATGGTAATAAAAAGTCTCCCCAAGCACAAAAACCCTGGCCCGGATGGATTCACTAGTGAATTCTTCCAAATCTTCAAAGTAGACTTACTTCCAATCCTCTTTAAGCTTTTCCACGAAATTGAAATATCAAAAACACTTCCGAACAGTTTCTACAAAGCAAATATCACACTGTTATCAAAAGCAGACAGAGATACCACAAAGAAAGAGAATTACAGGCCGATATCCCTGATGAACACAGATGCAAAGATCCTCAACAAACTACTAGCAAATAGAATCCAGCTACTCATCAAAAAGATCATACACCATGACCAAGTAGGATTCATCGCAGGGATGCAAGAATGATTTAACATTCGGAAATCAATCAACATAATCCATCATATCAACAAAAGAAAAGATAAAAAGCATATGATCATATCAATAGATGCAGAGAAAGAATTTGACAAGATCCAGCACCCCTTTATGATGAAAACCCTAGCCAAAATGGGTATAGAGGGAACTTTCCTCAACATAGTTAAAGCCATCTACCACAAGAATACAGCAAGCATTATCCTCAATGGGGAAAAACTGAGAGCCTTCCCTCTAAGATAAGGAACGAGACAAGAATGCCCACTCTCTCCACTGCTGTTCAATATAGTACTGGAAGTACTTTCAATAGCGATTAGGCAAGAAAAAGATATTAAGGGCATTCAGGTAGGAAAGGAAGAAATCAAGCTCTCACTATTCGCAGATCATATGATACTATACTTAGAGAACCAAATAACCTCCACCAAAAAACTTTTAGAAACAATAGACTTGTATAGTAGGTTGCAGGCTATAAAATCAATACCCAAAATTCCATGGCTTTCCTATACGCAAACAGTGAGAGAGAGGAAAGCTACATGAAAAAAACAATCCCGTTCACAATTGTGCCCCAGAAAATCAAGTACCTAGGAATCAGCTTAACTAAGGAAGAAAATGACCTGTACAAAGAAAACTACAAAACACTACTTCAGGAAATAAAAGAGGACATGAGGAAATGGAAAGATATCCCCTGCTCATGGGTCGGGAGACTTAACATTGTCAAAATGGCAATACTACCGAAAGCATTGTATAAATTCAATGCAATCCCTATAAGGATACCCATGACATTCTTCAAAGAAATGGAGCAAACACTCCTGAAATTTATATGGAACAATAAGCCCCCACGAATAGCAAAAGCAATTCTTGGGGAAAAGAAAATGGGAGGAATCAACCTCCCTAACTTCAAACTTTACTACAAAGCAGTAATAATCAAAACAGCATGGTACTGGAACAAAGGCAGAACTGCAGACCAATGGAACAGGGTTGAATACACTGACATCTCCCCTCAATCATATGATCATCTAATCTTTGATACAGGTGCAAGAAATGTGAAGTGGAGTAAGGAAAGCCTCTTTAACAAATTGTGCTGGCATCACTGGATGGCTACATGCAAAAAAATGGGCTCAGAACTCTGCCTAACACCATGCACAAAAGTAAGATCAAAATGGATTAAAGACCTCAACATCAGACCAGAATCCATAAGGTACATTGAAGACAAAGTTGGCAAAACCCTCCATGACATTGAGGCTAATGGTATTTTCAAAGATGCCATGCGACTGACCGAGCAAATAAAAACAGAGATAGATAAATGGGACTATCTTAAACTAAGAAACTTCTGCACCTCAAAAGAAACAGTGACCAAAATACAAAGACAGTCTACAGAATGGGAAATAATATTCTCCGAATACACATCCAACAAGGGGTTGATATCAAGGATATACAAGGTACTGGTTGAACTCCACAAGAAGAAAACATCCAACCCCATCGAAAAATGGGGCAATGAAATGAACAGAAACTTTCTCAAAGAAGAAATCCGAATGGCAAAAAAGCACATGAGAAAATGCTCTACATCATTAATCATCAGGGAGATGCAGATCAAAACCACAATGAGATACCATCTCACACCTCAGAGACTGGCCCACATTCAAAAGAACAAAAGCAACCGATGCTGGCATGGATGTGGCAAGAAAAAGGACACTCCTTCACTGTTGGTGGGAATGCCGACTAATTCAGCCCTTTTGGAAAACAGTATGGAAGTTTCTCAAAAAATTAGAAATTGAGCTCCCATTTGACCCAGCAATACCACTCCTGGGAATATCTCCCAGAGAGGCAAAAATGTATAGTTGAAGTGACATCTGCACTTGTTTGTGCATTGCAGCACTCTTTACAATAGCCAGAAACTGGAAGAAACCTGAGTGCCCAAGAACAGATGACTGGTTAAAGAAACTTTGGTACATCTACACAATGGAGTACTATGTAGCTGTTAGAAAAGATGAAGTCATGAAATTTACATACAAGTGGTACAATATGGAAAGTATCATGCTAAGCGAAATGAGTCAGAAAGAGAGGGATAGAGATAGAAAGATTACATTCATCTGGGGGATATAATATAACAAAATATGAGATTAATACCCAAGAATAGCTGAGATCAACACCAGGAGGATACTCCATAGCTTAGAGGCCAGCCGGGTATTCTAGGGGAAAGGGCAGTTCAGATAGAGAAGGGAGCACCAAATAAAGGTGTTTGGAGGATCCTCCCAGGAGGGGAGATGCATGTTGAAAGTAGACTATGGACTGAACATGTTTGCCACTCAATGCCTCTTTTGCTGACCACAACACCCAAAAGGAGAGAGAGAACAAAAGGGAATGCCCTGCCACAGTGGCAGGGTGGGATGGGGGGGAAGGGGTGAGGGATATTATCCATGGTGGTGGAAAATGGGCACTGGTGGAGTGATGGGTATTTGATCATGGTATAACCGAAACCCAAGCACAACAATTTGTAAATCTACAACTGTACCTCATGGTGTTTCACTAATAAAAAAAAACCTTGGTTCTCTAAGCAAAGAATCTGATTGAAGAGATTCTTTATGTTTTCTATATTTTTGTTATTTAAAAAGTTAAAAATGGAACAGTAAAGTGAGCACAAGTAGCAAAAATCATTCTTTTGTCATATTGTGGAGTTTGTTGTCACATAAATGACATAGCTTTATCACACAAAGTGTGGACTTTTCTTTCCTCCTAATTGACAGATCAGAATTCTCATGACAAAGGAAAACTAAATTCCCATTTTCCACAAATACAGTTTTTGACGGGAGAGTTGTAATGAGATTTTTACTTCTTAAGTATTTCAAAACTAACCTTACTGAAATTAAATGATTTTGCCAAAAATCACAACTTGTAGCATCATTGCAAACTCAGTATTATGAAATACAGTAAAAAGATTTCAGTCTACTTTTATGTTCTACGACTTCCTATATGCTCTCTACTTATGTTTCCATTATGCTTTCAAATTTAGTATCAAAATTATGCTTTCTGTCAAAAACATTCCTTTTCTTAGTGAAAAGAGAAAACTGGCCCTGATACTCTGTATATTTGCATCCTTAGTGTGTGCCCACATAAGTTCTGCCACCATATTTATTATAGCTCTCAATAAACAAAATATATTTCATAGGAATAGCAGGAATAGAAAATACAGAAACCATTTTTTAATACAAATATATTAACAAAAAACAAAACTCATGGGTTCTCATAAATTTCTACAGCCACACTATCCCTTATACATGTTTTCAGAAAGGATAAACATATGTATTTCATAGCATAAAATTATATATTTTAACAAGATTATGAATCCAAAATGCTTACTTACCAACCTTATGTATAACTAAAAATATTATTTAATTATCCAAAGATTATTTTATCAATTACACACTAGTTTAAGATTTCAAGTTGCCTAATGATCTTGGAAATTATTTCCATATTACCATTATTAAAATATAGTTATTATAATGAGACGTCTATAAAATGATGACTCTTTACTTAAACACAAATTATGTTTTCATAATTGTTAAGATTATTAGGGAATAAAGGTGATTATTTTGATCTGGAAGCTGGTGTAAGCCAGAGCGCAAGCTCAGAGGGCTGGAGCATGCAATGCAGAAATTCAGGCTCAATCCCTGCTTCCCTCCAAAAACCCCTTAGTACCATCTGAAGTAACCCACTCCCCTCGATGCAAGGAGGCGCCCAGAGCATGTCCAGTGTGACCACCCTCCATCACCAAAAAAAAAAAGATGAAAGAAAAACTGGTTTAAACCACAAATAGTAAAACCACACTTAATATGTAGGCTTTATTAAAATATGAATACTGAACTAATAGTTTCAGCCAGATTTTTCTTTCATGTCTAGAAAATTGACATTAAAATTTTTGTTTACTTTTCTCTTTTGATTTAGGAAGTATTGATTTTATATATTTACTGATTCATTTCCATAAACCATGGGAATATTTTTAATAAGGAGAAAAATTTAGTTAATACTCTCCAGAGAATGAGTAAGGTATTTGCCTATATGCAGCCAAATGAGACTTGATCCTAGGTATCTCCTGGGGTTCCCCAAGCCATGCAGGGGGTGGCCACCAAGCCCCTTCCCACCAAAGAAAAGAAACAAAACACATGTTATCAAGATGCAGAAATAAATTCTCACTTAGCTTTAAAAGGTTTTTTAAGATGTATTCAGAGAGAAATAGGTAGTGATGACAGTGTCTGTTTCATAACTTTGGTCTCATCTCAGAGATAGGCAGAGACAAGAAGCTCCAAATTCTAGATATCATGGAACTATTCTAATTAGACATGAAGTGTTTTTTTTTTTAACTAAACTCTGTTTACAACCAAGAACAAAGACAGAAAAGCAGAATCTCTGTCAGCTCTTACTTGTATAGTGCAACTCGTTATTAATCCCCTGGTGGAAATTTCTAAACCATCAGATTAAAAACCAAAGTCTCAGTAATGCCATAGAGAAATAGGTTATGGTCCAGGAGTGTATGACAGCTAAAATAAATCACAACTGTTGTAGGTACAGAAGCGGAGGGGTAAGCAAGGAGTTTAGGAGTCAGGAAAATAAATAGACAGTCACTCTTAGTATTGTTCCGATTTTGGTAGCATGACCCCTGGCAGTGATTGGGGGCAGTGTGTGTGGTGCTGAAGTCTAAGCATTGCCCACAGGTACATGCTTCTCCTATCCTGTCCCACCAGCCACACTCCTTGGATTTTTCTCTTGACAACAGTGGGGTAAAGATGGGCCATTATTTCAGTGACATGGAAGATGTCATCCTAGCAATGAAAATGACCTGGAAAGCTTAGGAAAGTAAGGAGAGGCCAGTGGGACATCTAATACAACAAATAGGAAAGGAGCATGTGTCAAAGTCTGCCAAGTAATTTACTTAGAAAGGAAAAGATGTGGAAGCCAATTCAAAATATAATTAAAGCACTGAATAACTTTAAGTTTATAAATGCTGCCAAAAGAGTCAATAATCTCTTAAAAATATTCATAAACTTCAGATTATTTTCAGCCATTTTCTTTATTGAATTATTGGTTATTGATTCTCCGAGTCCAAATGTTTTTGCCTTATCTATATTTAAATGTTGATTTTTAGAATGTGTATGTGAGTAGATATTTGCTTATACATATTCATGTATAAGTTTTGATTTCTTTTTTGGTTTTAGTTAATGTTACACTACATATTTGTGATATTCACTAGATTTCCTTTTAGTTTCCTATTACCTATACATGAACTAACATGGCCAACATGGCCGACCCGAGTTCGATTCCTCCGCCCCTCTCGGAGAGCCCGGCAAGCTACCGAGAGTATTCGATATGCCAGACACAGTAACAACAAAGTCTCCAATGGAGACGTTACTGGGCCCGCTCGAGCAAATCGACGATCAACGGGAGGGCCTTTACCTTTACCTTTACCGAACTAACACGAGACTATGATTTATTAAAACACACACACACACACACAAGTAAGATACAAAGGAACTATTTCTCATTCTATCTAACTCAACAAAGGAGTGTTAACACAAGAGTTCAGACTTGTACTTAATGTATCTGTTCTTGTTTCAAACTCCACTGGTGTCTTAAATAGCTCTCTTCTCTGAGTTTTTACATAGCTAATTATACAGGAGGGAAGACTATAAATTTTAAAAGCTATTATAATTTTACATTTAATTCACACCAAGAACTTGGAAATTAAAAAAAAACAAGAAATGTTTATAAGTCTGAGTTTGGCATAACTCTACCTCTTAAAATTCCATTTTTAAATTACCCCTTGTGGAAATATACTTAATGGCCTTTTCTTATAGCATATCTGGCATTAGTTGTGGAAGATATTATAAAAATACATTTAAAATGTGCCATTTTTAGAACAATTGGAAATAATTAGATGAAGGCAAATGTTGGCAGTCCCCTTTGCAGCCTCTGAAGGCATGAAGTTGACCTCTGGGACAGAGCGGGAAGACCTGCTTTTGGTCCCTGAAAGTCTGGCCAAAGGTCTTCTAGAATGGCTAAGAATAGCTCATTGTTCTAAATTCCCAAGGAGTTTTATCATTTAGCACACCATTTTATTTTTATGTCTAATATATTTTGCCTTTATTGTAAATTGAATTTTTAAATCTTTTATTTAAGTTTGAATAAACTTTTGAGCCAAGTAAAAGACTATAGCTAGCTTATTTGGGGAGATGGTGATTTCTGATGAACTAATTTAACTCTGCTGAATGTCTCTAAATGACCTTTATTCCTCAATACCGCCACATAGTGGAGTCACATATTCCTGGTCATTGGCCATGTCAGTACTCTCTCTTCAGTCGCGTTCAAGTCCGCTTGGAACATTTATTTCCTTGAATATCTTGTTCACTCTTCCATAAAATCATTTGATGACATTATTCCTTGAACATAAAAATTCTTCAACAAATACTCCCTGATGGTTCATTCTTACTCATCCTTCAGATAGATTACTTGTGGTATTTTGTTATTATTTACTGCGGAAAGGCTGCCCCCTTTCATGCCAGACAGTTGGGTCATCCACATTCTAAGTGCCAATTTATTTTGCTGCCCTACCAGTTGTTAAATTTATTCCACTTTGTCATGGTTCCTTACTAAACTGCGTGCCTTCCCTGATAGATATTTTTTGGAGGGATTAAAAAAAGTATAAAAATATGTTTTTAAAAATCCCTTCTAAAAATAATGGATTATATCTGCCTAAATTTTTATTATTCCACGTGATTATATATATATAATGTGTCTTAGAAAAGAGTCCATAGAAACGTAGAGCTTAGAACATATTATAAACTCAAGATTTTATTTATTCTTATTTTACTTTATTTTATTATTTAAATTGATTAAATAATAAATTTTAAGTGTGGATTTCACACTTAGAATAGAGTTCTTGATTATATACAAAGATTGACAGTGCACTTGATTGCATGCTTGGATGGATCAAAGATTTGGTTAAGTTCTTATTTTCCAAAGATTTTTGCACATAGGTCAGAAAATGCTGCTATGATAGCAAACATTCTCATCACATGAGATCAATACTGACACTAGGTTCATAAATGCCATTAAAAAAGTACAAGGACCCAAGAATTATTCCAGTGGGTATAGTGCTTCCTTTGCACACAGCCAACCCAGGTTTTATCCTGACCACCACGTTCAGTCTCCTGAGCACAGAACCAAGAGTGACCCCTAAGTGCCAATGGGCATAACTAAAGAGAATAAATTTTTGAATTTTTAAAAATTGATTCACCATTGATTCACACAGTTACAAAATTGTTCATGACTGGGTTTTAGTCATACAGTGTTCCAACACCTGTCTCTTCACTAGTGTACACTTCTACCACCAACATCCCCAGTTTCCCTCCCGTCCCCCACCCCAGTCTGCCCCTTTATGGCAGATACTTTTCCTTTCTCTTTGTTTCTGGAGTGGATAATTTTAAGTGAAAGTGGACGAAGTGATCTACATATATGTAAAGTGTTGCATTGATCAATTATAGAGTTTTAAAATCACCCTGTTATAAGATCTAACTTGTGGGAATGGTGGAAAGGAGCAAGTCAATATATACTTATTAAATATACATGGAATTTTCAGGTAGTATTCACTGTTACAAAGATATCAAATGACTAAAATTTGTACTTAAGAAATATTCCAATTAGTTGATAAAATTATGTTTACAGTGCACTCACAAATATGCTTGTGCAGGTAGAAAATACAAATAATATTCAACAAGAAAAATAGATTAATAGAAGCTGAAATTTTTTTATTCAATAACATTTCACATGTTTGAAAATGAACTTAACTTATTCTATAAGAGCTCTATAATAACCATACCTTTTAAAATGTATTATCCCATTACTACATAAAATAATATTGCTAAATGTCTCAATTTGATAATCTTAAATTCCGGCTGAGAATTAAAAAATGATTCCTTTTATTCCAAGTTATTGAAAATTCTGTTTATGGAGATAGGGAACTTTAAATTTCATTACACATCATAAAGCAGAAGTAATTGAGTCTCTTTGGTGCCATATTCCAAATATCGTAGTGAATTCCATTACTTGGACATCATTAATAGCTAGGAAAAATAACATTAATCATTTTTACCTTTTGAATATTTAATGCTTTTCTTTTACAACTTTCTTTAAATTTGCAGCTTTTTATAATTTGTATGCTATTCGTTGTCATTTAGCATTGTATAACTAAATTACTATCTCACTTAATAATGTTAAAAATGGAGAAAAACAAAGGAAATAAGAAAGTTTTATCACTTGAGATAAAAGGTGCAAAACCAGAAAATGTGCAAGTGCAAAGTTTTGGGACACAGCAGACTGTTGAGTGAAATCAGAAGGAAGCACGCCTTTGCATGGCTGAGGCCATGTCAATGATAGTCCTTTTAGCATGAAGTCGGAGGTCACCAGCTAAAGAAATACCACCTATTTTTCATGTTATATTTCAAAACCAGGATCAAACATGAAACATAGAAATATAAATTTAATTATAAATATTTGCATAGCTATTTTAGAATGAGGGGATTGTTCTTTCTGACTATTGTCTTTAGGTAAATTAGAGGCAACAATTTGAGATTCTATCAATAGTTTGATGGTAATGAGGTAAAGGTAGAGGTAAAGGCCCTCCCGTTGATCGTCGATTTACTCAAGCGGGCCCAGTAACGTCTCCATTGGAGACTTTGTTGTTACTGTGTCTGGCATATCGAATACGTCACGGGGAGCTTGCCAGGCTCTGCCGTGCGGGCAAGAGACTCTCGGTAGCTTGCCGGGCTCTCCGAGAGGGGCGGAGGAATCGAACTCGGGTCGGCCATGTTGGCCGCGTGTAAGGCGAACGCCCTACCCGCTGTGCTATCACTCCAGCCCAATGGTAATGAGACAAGACTTTATTCTCTCATCAGTCTCACCGATAACTACAAAATAGATATTTGATGGGATTAAGTATTTTATGTGAAGACAAAAGGAAATAAGCCATTTGCGTACTAATGATATAAATTTGAGATGAATATTGTTATTTGTATGTACTGTTTTCGGCATATCAAATACTCCACGGATAGCTTGCCAGGCTCTGCCGTGGGGGCGGGATACTCTTGGTAGCTCTCCGAGACGGATAGAGTCTTTCAGGGCGGCCTATAATGGCCCTTGTAGGTGTTCTCATGGTTCAAACCATATTTGAACCCCATCAGATATGATGCAGTAATCTTGGAAGATGGGTATTAAGTGTCTTATGATGTGTTGTGTGGCCGTAAAGCGGCTGCAGGGTCCAGAAAGCGGCCTGGAGTGTGGCAGTGGCTGGGTAGTGGAGTAGTGGAGGTCAGCCAATAAGGTATTTATCTGGTACCAGTAGGGTGGGGCTTCTGGGTGTGATCCCTGGGTCGCTGAAGATTGGTGGGAGTAGGCAGAGGATCTCTGTTTCCGGGTCCCGTTGAGCCTGGAGTCCATGGTCACAAAGTTCCACTTACCTGGCTCTGTGGGACTTCACTCGTGCATGAGTCTCAACCTGAGCATTCGGAAAGCAGCCTGGAGCGTGGCAGCAGCTGGGTAGTGGAGGTAGTGGAGGAAAGAAAAACAAAAACAAAAACAAAAAACAAACAAACAAAAATTGTGTAAATCAATGCTATCTCAAATAAATAAATAAATAAATAAAGCGAGAAAGCATGTTCCAGGTGCAGGGGAAAATGCTGCCTGAATAATGACATGAAGGGTGAGAGACGTTGGTGTGTACAGTGTAATTCTATATGATTAATCTGTAGAACGTACAAAATCAAACCAAGTTTTCATGGTCTATTACACAATGCCTGCTGGAGCAATAGCACAGTGGGTAGGGCATTTGCCTTGCATGCGGTCAACCCAAGTTCGATTCCTCTGTCCCTCTCGGAGAGCCTGGCAAGCTACCAAAAGTATCCCGCCCACACGGCAGAGCCTGGCAAGCTCCCCGTGGTGTATTTGATATGCCAAAAACAGTAACAACAAGTCTCACAATGGAGATGTTACTAGTGCCCAAAATCAATGAAGAAAGGGAGGACAGTGCTACATTGCTATTGTTATTTCAACACAGGCATTGATTCTCCTTATTTTTAAAAATCCTCATTGTTTGACCTTATTAATTTTATAAATAAGGCATGGATGGGGCTGGAGTGATAGCACAGAAGGTAGGGTGTTTGCCAAACAAATCCCAGTTTGGAAATCAAACTGAGTTTGATTTCCAGCATCCCATACGGTCCCCCAAGCATCGTCAGGACTAATTCCTGAGTTCAGAGCCTGGAGTAACCCCTGTGCATCACCGAGTGTGACCCAAAAAGAAAAAAATAAATAAGGAATGGGTCATGCCTATATTGTGATACGTATTCACACTGATTACCTTTACCTCACTGTTTTGTATAAACTTGCATTTGTGTCTTCTGCTGGTTATCTTCTGTTCAATATGAGTCTTGCCATGTTTAGCTCCTTAACCAAATCTAGGTTTGATTCTCTGCAGCAGAAGAGTAGATCAAGGTGACTCTCAGAGTTATTCAATTTTAAATAAATGCGTGTTCACAGTACTTGGAACAATGCCTGGCATATAGCAGGCACTTAATATATGAATATATTATTAGTGTTAAAACATTCAATGAAATTTGAAAAATACGAATAATTGAATGCAGATTGACCTTTGGCTGTTAGAGCACTGATCATATAATAAATTAAGCATAAGGAAAACAAGACTATAATAGAAACATAAAGACTACCAATACAACATTGTATCAATAATTGAGGAAAAATATTATCGTTCAAGTGAAAATATTTTAGAAAATAAGTGAGATGAATCTTGCCCATTGAAAATATTTTGCTGGACAGAAAGAAAACCTACTGACACTTTGGCTGCATGTAACCAGAGGGAGGCGTGTTTAATCACTATTAAAATGTTTTGCATTTGGCACAAATGTCTTGAAATTGACTTGAAGCAAGAGTCAGAGTTGAAACTTATTCATTTCCTCCACCCAACACCTTCAGGCAAATGTTGATCAGGGGATATTGTCTCATGTAAAATAATGACTGCATTGTTCTCCATGGTTCCTCCTCCTGCCCTATTAAATTGCTGAGGGTGCAGGATATTTTTTGGCTGTTTATTTTTGTTCTTGTTTTGTTTTTGTGGGGAGGGGGTGGGTTGGACGGCATGGGGTCACACCCAGTGAGGGATACTCCTGGCTATGCACTCAGGATTACTCCTAGCAGCACTTGGGGGACCCTATGGGATGCTGGGGACTGAACCCAGGTAGGACATGTGCAAGGCAAACGCCCTACCCACTGTATTATTGCTCCTGTCCCAAGGGTGCAGGTTTTGAGAAGGGGACTAGGAAGTAGCTGGACAGCAGTCTCAACTCTCGGAAGGAAGGAAAGAAAGCAAAGGACATAAGATAGAAGTTGGATATAATATTTAGCCATTTCCAGAGTATTTAACATTTCAGATATCAAATCTCAGAACCCCAATAAAATCACCGAGTGTAGTCCTTCAAAAGACTGTAGCATCCAATCCATATTGGCACTGACAGCCATGACCCTGCCAACTCTTCACTTTTCTTCTGCAAGTTGCTGGACTCTGGACTAAGTCCCTTTGCCTCTGGAGCCATGGCCATGCCAGAGAGCCGCTTGTGGGGGGCAACTCATGACCTCAGTAGGGCGTGAAGGACGAGCCCCTTCCCATGAGACTGCAGCTGCCCCGTCACCACTGGCTCGTACCTGGCTTTCCAACAAGCTCTGAGGCAGCAGCCACCTTGCTGCCAGGGGGAAAAAGGCGGAAGGGAGCAACACCCTTTCCTTCCCGGGGAGGCATGGCGCCATAGTTTAACACATGGTCCATTCACTTTTCTGCCGGGTTCTGGATTAAGTCCTTTAGCCTCTGGAGCGATGGCCATGCCAGAGAGTCGCTTGTGGGGGGCAACTCGTGACCTCGGTAGGGCATGAAGGACGAGCCTGTACTGTCCCCCTTCCCATGAGGCTGCAGTTTCCCCGTCACCGTCGGCTCATACCTGGCTTTCCAATAAGCTCTGAGCTGGCAGCCACCTTATATGCAGTCCAGATGCATTTCTGCCAAAAGCCACTGGGTTTCAAGATTTGTTTTTGAGTCTCTGGTATCATGGCTATTAATCAGCTTGATCAGGAGCCAGAGAGGCCATTTGTAGGAGGTGACTCGGGGTCTCGTTGAGAAAGAGTTGGCCCCACCCCCATGTGGTGAGGCCCCATGTGTCTCATCACTGCAGGCCCAAACCTGACTGTCCAGTGGCCTCTGGAGGATGGTGGTCACCGGGCTGCCAGGGGGAACAGGCCAAGGCACAAAACCTATTCCCACCTTGAGTGGTCCAGTGCCAGTAACCTACTGTAGGAACAGGACGCATTTCTGCCAAAAGCCTTTGGGTTCCGAGATTCATTTCTGAGACTCTGGGATCATGGCCATTAAGCAATTCGATCAGGAACCAGAGAGGCCATGCCTCCAATTATATAGCTGAGCCAGAGGTGGTTTGTGAGTGTATCTCCCACATACCTAACTTTTGGCCATTTACTTTCTTGGTAAACTTTGCCCCAAGTTTTTGGGGTCTGACCAAAGGCTCAGCAGCAATTTTGGGGTATCTGAAAGTCTGACGTTGCCGTCAGGCTGCTAATGCACTCACCTCACAGGTACAGATTGACCTGCTGGAGGTACAATACCCCCTCAACAGGGATTTTTGATGTCAATGGAAACTCAAGGAAGGGTGAGTCAGTTTTTATAGTTAGCTGAAACTGATTTTTAAGAGAATCACACCTTATTACAAGAAAATTTTATCAATGTATGTATGTATAGTTTGAGTCAATAAAATAAAAGGACTACAATGTGAGGTTTAAAAGAGCACAAATAAAATTGAAAATAAACTTCATTTGTCACAGTTCACAAGATTAGTAATAAGAAAAGCTCAGAGAATGTATCTACATTTAAATAAAATATTATAGAAATATGAAATAATGTAGGTGAGAGTATGTAAGGGCGCATGAAACAAGTGGGGAATGTTTAGAATTTCTTCATAAATTATTTCATATTGAAAGGCGTAGCGATAAGGTAGACATCTAAGGACCACTGGGAGGTTTTTGATGTGTTTCCACTGACAGATGATGATCTCTTGTCTCATGATGGGGGCAGTGTAATCCATGGGAAAAGACTGCACAGACCTTTTCTTCATTCACTCACAATACAACTGATAAGAAGCTGTTGACCCTAGGTACTAGAGTGGCCAAGACAAACATAATAACAGCTTTTGCTGAGCAGGAGTTAAAGCCATAACTATGTATGTGTTTAATTGTAACGAATTGCCCTAATTCCAACCTCAGTTCTGAGGGTAATGTGTTTTGATGGTGACCAGACTGAAGTTGAATAAAGCGCTTGGAGTTGGAGAGTGGCCACAGGGCCTATAGCACTTGCCTTGGTTGTGGCTCTCCCCCAGTTATACTGTCTACACAGTCTATGATCCCCTGATCATGGGTCCAGGACCATCCCCTAAGCATCTCTAGGTGTGGCCCAAGCAACCCCAGCCCCAGAAGAGTTTTGCCACTGCTGATGTTTGCCATAAAGGATCCGAACTCCCATGTAGCCTTCTGCAGTGTCTGCAACCTGCCCATGAATCGTGCAGGTGGAGGCTGGGGTTCAGGGGCAGGATCACGCATGTTGAACCAATCCTTGTTTACTCTGGTTTGTTCCCCGTACTTAAGGTGCAAGGACAGAGAAAGATCATTTTCCTTTCCTGGAAAGTCATGACAAAAATTATGACTTCGTATTTCACCCAGAGCTAGAGGGAGATGCAGAAAATATGTTGCTAAATTCACTGCTGGGACACAGCAATCCTCAAAATTAAAACATAAAAAGTATACATATATATAAATTTATATAACTTTAATTATAACCATATACATATATGTATATTCACACACACACACACATATATGGTTTTTGATCTCTAAGAGGGGGTATATTTTCAGTTCTTGTTTTGAGCTCTGTTTTTCAGGGCCAGCAGTTTGTTTTTCCTTGTGCTTTAAGTAGCATGGTTCCACTGCTGTTAGCATTCATGGTCACTGCCCCGTCACCGACATCTAGGTATCCAGGACTACCCACCACTGTCCTTGTGTTACTTGTTCCCTGCTGCTCCTTCCCCCTCTTGAACTCTCTCCTATAATCTCAGTTTTGTGATCCCAGGCCAAGGGCTTGTCATCATTCCACGCTGCCTGTTCACTTGTTTGTGACTCTGTAGAGCACAGATGAATGGAATCTCCAGTGACCTTCTTCCTCTGACTTACTTGCCTTAACGTGACCACTTCTGCGTTCATCCAAATTCATAACAAACTCTAAAAAAATCTTTTAACATTCATAGAGCATCTAAAAGATTTCCAAGCATTTCACCAAGCTTTTAAAAAAGATAGGATCCTCATAGAATATTTCTGTAGAAGGAATTTTTCTCATCATTTTGTAGTTGACAAAATTGTGGGTCTGAGTTTCCAGGACAGGCTGCAGTTGATAAGGAAAGAGCAAGGACTCAGCCCCCTCCTTGATGCTATCAATCTGTTTCATTTCCACAGTGCATACTGTGCTATGAGTGCTTGCTGATAACATTTGAAAGAGATTTTGAGCCATTACTCTCGGTCTGCTGTTGCTGTTCTTTCAGAATTTAGGCTAAACCTACCCTTTTAAACTACTTTCATAGTATAATTGTACTGTGGTTCCTATTTCAACGATGCTCATGTATTATTTTTCTCCCAGGAATTGAAATTGAAACATTTTGCTCATATTATCCAATTAAATCCACATATTTCACTTTCAGGTGATAGGGAGTAATTGTTAATCATTTTTCCTTCTATATTTATATTTCTGTTAAGAGCTGTAGAGGGCTTAGCAAACCAATAGCTTATAATTAGTAGCCTTGAATTTTAAGTGGGGGAAAAACTTCATGACATGGGGGCACTTTCCATTAAGTTCATATTATAGCAACAGAAATGGAGAAGTTCATGAAAATAAAAGCTCTGCCTTACACTGTGACAGCTAATATACAGAAAGAAATCCAATATTATTGCTGGCAAATATCAGAGGCTTATAACTCCTGTATTATATTTTCCTTTGAATTTTAATTCAGATAATACAAATACAAAATAAGTACATGCAGTTTCTTGAAATTTAGTGGGTTCTGTGGGGCCTTCTAATATCTTAAGAATATTAGCATAATTTTTCTAATAATTCAAATAAATAGGTTTTGTTTGCTTTTTGGACCACCTGGCATTACTCAGAGCTTACTCCTACCTCTATACTCAGGGATCACTCCTGTCAATACTTGGGGATCATATGAGGTGCTGGGAATCAAACCAGGTTGATCTCATGCAAGGACATAGCCTACCCACTGTACTATCACTCTGGATCCTGCAGGTGCTTTTATGTGGTCAATACAAAAGCTTGTCAACATGACAATTCAAGATATTAGTATAGATTCAAGAAATTAATATGTACAACATCAGTCAAATGTATAGAATCTTAATTTGATGCAAACAAATAAATTCTAGCTCATTTGTAAAAGTAAACGTCAAATTTTCCACTTCTGATGTCTGTAATAAATCTTAGAACAATTTCTCTTCTTCGCTGATGGCTATTTTACTATTTATCTTCTGATATACAAGGCTAGTCTATTATTATTTGTCCCAATATGAAAAGTTATTTCCTTCTTCAGCTTATCATTAGATTTTCAACACTTCACATTTTTCACATGTTTTTATAGTTGTTTAATAGTTGTTTAATATCACGATCACGACCATCCTGTTATTCGTCGATTGCCTCTAGCAGGCCCCAGTAACGTCTCTTTTTCCTAGCCCTGAGATTTTTTAAAAAGTGCCATATTCAAGTCTCTTTCAGAGTTAGGAGAATAAGACCCTTCATTGTTACTGGTATTTGGCATATTGGGTATGCCACGGGGAGTTTGCCAGACTCTGCCGTGTGGGCAGGTTACATTCGGTAGCTTGCCAGTTTGTCCAAAGTAGGAATGAGATGATAAGATGTCTTCCGGGAACTGGGTTTTATAGTCTCTAAGTCTTGGCCGTTGATGGGATTACACAGTGCCAGAGGGCCAATTGGTGGGTGTGACCCCCACCTACTAGAATTTGGAGGATCTGGGTGGAGGATGCTCAGCCCTGATCTGAGTAGGCTTGTAGATCTCAGCCCTGGAACCCGCGTGCTTTTGTTCCCCTGCCGGTACCTTCATGTGTGTGGAGAGTGGTCTCAGCATGGTGGTGGCTGGTTCTGGAGGTCTTCGGCTCCTGGATCCCTGATCGGAGCGGGGAGGAAAACTCAACCCACTCCCCCCCAAGGGGCCCCAGCAAGGACAGCCAGGCGTGGGGGAAGGAGACTCTGCGCTGTTCTCTTCCTGGAGCTGGGTTTTATAGTCTTTGAGTCTTGGCCGTTGATGGGATTACACAGCGCTAGGGGGCCAGTTGGTGGGTGTGACCCCCGCCTACTGGATTTTGGAGGATCTGGGTGTTTAATATACTTTAATAAGTATATTAAAGTTTAAGGTTGTTTAATATACTTTAGAGAAATTTATTATTCATGGAACCAAAATCCTCGCTGGGGCCCCTTGGAGGGGAGTGGGTTGAGCTTTCCTCCCCGCCCTGACCAGGGCTCCGGCAGCCGAAGACCTCCAGGACCAGCCACCACCATGCTGAGACCACTCTCCGCACACATGAAGGTACTGGAAGAGGGACAAATCCACGCGGGTTCCGGGGCCGAGATCTCCAAGCCTACTCGGATTGGAGTCGAGCATCCTCCACCCAGATCCTCCAAATTCCAGTAGGCGGGGGTCACACCCACCACCTGGCCCCCTGGCGCCGTGTAATCCCATCAACGTCCAAGACTCAGAGACTATAAAATCCAGCTCCTGGAACCACGCGGCCGTGGCCGAGCGACATCTTATCAGGACATCTTTTTATGACATCTCATTATCTCATTCCTACTTTGGACAAACTTGCAGGCTATCGAATGTAGCCTGCCCACAGGGCAGAGTCTGGCAAACTGCCCGTGGCGTAGCAAATATGCCAAATACCAGTAACAATGATGGGTCTCATTCTCCTAAAGAGCCTTGAATATAATCTCAGGGTTAGGACGAAAGAGACGTTACTGGAGCCTGCTCGAGGCAATCGACGAATAACAGGATGATGAAATGGAATGAAATGGAACCAAAATCCATGTCTTATCTCTGATTTGAAGACATCAAAACAGTCCATAATTCTTTTGTAATTTTGATTTTACATCATTCTTTTGTAATTTATCGCTGGAGCAATAGCACAGTGGCAGGGCGTTTGCCTTGCATGCAGCCAACATGGCCCACCCGAGTTCGATTCCTCTGCCCCTCTCAGAGAGCCCGGCAAGCTACTGAGAGTATCTCGCCCGCACGGCAGAGCCTGACAAGCTCCCCGTGACGTATTCGATATGCCAAACACAATAACAACAAAGTCTCCAATGGAGACATTACTGGGCCCACTCGAGCAAAATCGATGAACAACGGGAGGGCCTTTACTCGATAGTTTCGTTATGTTTTGAAGCCAAATCTTTGACAAAGATTTTGTAAACAGTGACTTCTGTTCAGGATCTTTCTCTTAAATCTTAACTCACGTCTGTCTTTTTCTTACCATCTTTGTGCATCTAGGGACTACATTCAGTTCTCACGTTCTTTGCAAAATAGTCCTAAAATCCATCATACCTGTTTTTTCAAGCCCTTTCATGAATAAAATAACAGACCCACTGCCCCCATAATACCCAGTTTTCTGTACCCTGGTCATTTTTCTCCTGACTATTGCTCTTTTTAGATAACTACAAATGGCACGATTTTGCCATAGAAACAATGAACTCACAGCTGAGTACACTGCTATTCCCATGCAGGAAGTAGGCTGCACTGCACTTTATGCAAATAGAAAACCTAATAGAAAACTTAATTTCTTCTCCTTAGATCCAGTAATGTCACTTCTCTTATTTTTCACTGTGGTCACCATTTGGAAGCTTCCTACTGTGTGTGCCCTGGGAGGTGGGCTTTGCACAGTCCTCCTTTAGAAGTACAGCAAAATAAAGGAACTCACAACTTTTTTATAGAGACAGTAAAGTACTATATTCTATGTATAATTTTAAGTATGTCGATCTAGGAATAATTCCTGTAGAATTGTATTTTTTTAAATTTGTATTAGTGAAACACTATTTGTCAATGTTAATAGAATTGTATTTTTTAACACAAGTTTTTCATTAATATTTTATCTAAAAGAATCAATATCTTTGGATATTTGCTAAATGTTTGGATAAGGCTATTCTGCTTAATTATGTATATTTTTATTGTTTTTAAGGGGAGGGTGTTCAGTCCTGTGGCAGTGCTCAGGTTTTCCTCCTGGTGATATTTGAGGACCACCTGTTATGCTGGTTTGAATGCCCCCTAGGTCTTTTGTCAGACGTCAGCCTGACCCAAGTCTGATGCGTATTTTCAGTTCACTTTGGAGTATGGCTGCAGAGGTTAGAGTAACCTGATTTTATTGCCACCAGTTGAATGCCTCAACATTATTCCTAAACCAGTAGTGTCACATCTTTTTGCGATCTCGTCTTTGCTCAGTGCCCCACACACATCCACCCACCTCTGACCCCCAAATTTCTCACTGTCTGAGGTTTGGTAAAACTCCAACACTCTATCCTGAGACTTATACTTGGCAGGTGTGCCAGCTGCTCCTGGAGAGAAGCTTCACTGTCATGTTTTATTG
The DNA here is from genome assembly GCF_029834395.1 of Sorex fumeus. Taxonomy (NCBI): domain Eukaryota; kingdom Metazoa; phylum Chordata; class Mammalia; order Eulipotyphla; family Soricidae; genus Sorex; species Sorex fumeus. The sequence goes on along the minus strand of NW_026606085.1, from coordinate 8,985,264 downwards.
GCTCTGATTGGGACAAATGGAAACTTTCAGAACACTCTTGCACGAGGAGCCCAGAGCTCTGGCCAAACACACTGGCCAGCGTCACACACTGGAGCCCTTTGTGCCCATGTTTCATTTCTTTAGTCTCTACTCTCTAGGAGCAAAAGGCTGGAAAACAGACCTTGTGTAGTTTCCTGGCCCTTTTCTGTATGTGGAACAAATGTTAATCATGCATCCCTCAGTTGTACATACTCCATTTGCTGATCAAAGGTGGGCATGGATGCCCCCCCCAAAAAAAAAACTGCTGGAATGATGTAAACACGGTTCCATTATTGCACCTCTGTTGAGATTCTTCCCAACTTCACTTGTTTCCATGTCAGTCAAGTCCTTTCTCATTCACTTGTTCCTGTGCTTTTTATGGAGAATAACAAACATTTGTCAAACACTTGAGTTTTTGCTCACTCAATTATTCCATTTACTCAATTTACTTATTGTACTAAAATTAGTTATGAATAAAGACAACTACAGTTAAAGTAGTTCATAGATATATAAATTGTCAGAAAATGCTTTGCGATAATGAGTATAAATAGTGCAAACAGGAAAACATAATTTTATGAGCAGGTTAAAAATTAAAAGATGTTCTGATATTTGACTGTGATTGTGAAATTTGTGAGTACCAAAGTTGAACCCAAAGAATATGTTAAAATGTCTACTTCAGTAGAAATAATTTTTGCTTATCATTCATGACCAAACCTTCACTGTTCTTTGGTTGGCAAATAAGAATCTTTTATTTCACCCATTTATTATAAGAAGTGAACTTCTTAGTATAGTACCATCAACTAAAATTCAACTCTTGTGAACTTTTCCAAACTTAAAACTCTAGTGTTATCTTGGGCACTGTTAAATTACAGCCATATTTTCTGCAAGAGTCTGGTTTGAATCTTTTACTCTTTCTGTATTTTACATATTTCTAAGTTTTCTCATCTGTGCAATGGGATAATAAAATATTTTTCTTTGGATTAGGACTGGAGTGATAGCACAGCGGGTAGGGCGTTTACCTTGCAAGCGGCCAATATAACCGATCTGAGTTCGATTCTTTACACCTCTCGGAGAGCCCGGCAAGCTACCAAGAGTATCTCATCTGCACGGAAAAGCCTAGCAAGCTACCTGTGACATATTCGATATGCCAAACATAGTAACAATTGTCACAGTGGAGACGTTAATGGGCCCGCCTGAGCAAATTGATGAACAACGGGAGGACAGTGACAGTGACATGATTAGTTCTCTAGATGAGATGAATTAATTTGTATAAAGTGTTTCTTAGAGTATATTTAGTACTGATTAGCTCTCGAAAGTCTTTATATTACTTTATCATTTGCATAGCCTTTTATTACTTACAAAAATTAAAGCATAAGATCCTTAATGATATTTTATCCTTTATTCAATTCAAAAATTTTATTATGCCTAAAATATTCTGTTACTACTTTAATTAAATAAATATATAATATTCATTTAATGAGAGTAGTAACAGAACAGATGTATGTGTGTGTACACATCTGTATTATGTTGTGCATTAGAAGTACAGCACATTATAAAAATGTGGGGCTTTAATTGTATTTACAAACATAATACATTTAACATTTCACTGTGTCATTGGACCAAAGTTATTGATTCAACTGATTATTGATCATTTTAATAAGTATAATATTCTGTTCCTTCAGGCATCTTTTTAATGATTTTTATGTAATCTAACTGAAATAATGGACATTACTGTGCTCAGAAAATATCATCATTAAAAAGTAAAGCAGAGAAGGGGAATACACCAAGACTCTGGAAAGAACATTACCGAAGAGTTTACATAATCAGGAGCACATGACATGCTGTAATCCTGTACAGGAGTCTAAGGGACCGGAAGGGGTTTGGTTGTCCAGAGTCCCAATGACCTGCCTCTAGCAGAGAGGACTAATCGGGAGAGACATCTCGCTCACCTCAGCCTGTCCACACTGCAGTGCCTCTTGCACTCAAAACAGCCTTGCAAGCCAAAGTCTGTTTCTTGGCTTAAATTATTCTTAGAGAGGGGAGGAGTGAGGGTGAGCATGCAGCAAAGGGATTCTTTCCAAGAGCTGTGCTAAAACATGAGCCAGAACTCTATCCAGATGGTGGAAAACTTCTCAGCAAGCCTGTGCCTGGCCCTGTGTGCCTATCTTCCATGTGGTTGGTCTTTGGTTCTCTTCAGCCTTCCCACAGGCAGAATCGAGTGACTTTCAGCAGCCCCCAGCCCATATTCAAGGACACTGGACAAACTTATTTTTCTAATGGCTTGCTTGGGGACTTCGACTCAGAGCTAGAAGGTTTATCACTTGGGTGGGTTCCCAGTGGCACTCTAGTGTTTCATGATGAAACATGAAACAATTTTGCAATTTTTCTTTTACAATTTAGCCTGATGACATTTTTGTGCTATTTTCTACATGTTTTATTTCCCTTTCGTTACTGTGTCTATCTCAGCATTTCACTCAAAGTTCTGCCAGCAGTTCTACTGGAGGAGGAAAGTTGGGTCATGCCAGGTTGTGCTCCAGTAACTGTTATTTGGTGGCTCTGAGAGAGAATCTCAGGCTTGAGAGCAAACACAGCTTGTAAAAGTCCACAGGCCTGGAAAGACTCATCCCTGCAGGTTAGGCCTCATTTATTGCAGCCAGTGGAACATCAGAAACTCCTCTTCAGAAATGCAGGTTGCAGTAGAAATGGCACTGTTTTCTGAGCTGAGTGACAGTGGATTTCCATTGTGCTGGGAATTGGCAAGGCAGCCCTCTTCAACCCTCCTCTCTGGTTCTCCATAACGGAAATCAAACCCAGTGTTCCGACGAGGCAGGGAGCTCTTAAATTCAAATGCGAAAACTGTGAAATGATTTTGTAATCTATTCCAGCTGTTATGAAACATGAAATATTTCCTCATGATTCTTCACTGAAAACTGATTTCACTATGTTATACAACTTCATCTTTTGAAAACATAACTATGTGCTTTAAACACAGTGATGCATTTTTAAATGATCTTTTTATATTACAAAGCCCTGAACTCCCCATATAAAAACTTTTAAACTTAGAATAGGATAATATAGGAAAATAATAATTTCAATATTACATCCATTGTAAATATATTTAATTTTATCTTTAATAAAATGAAAACGAAGATAAAGTGTAATTCAACAATTATACTTGAATGTTATGCTTCCAATGTCATTTTTAAAAATGTATTTTTACTAAAACATTGTGGTTTAACAAAGTTATTCATAATATAGTTGTTTTAGCTCTACAGTTTTCCAACACCAATCCCACCACCAGTGTGATCTTCCCTAAGCCACCGTCCCTAGGCTTTCTCCACCTCCCACAACCTCCCAGCCCAGGAGGCACATGACATATTTCCTTCATATTGCCTGATCCAACAAACTTAAAGGAATGGCAACCAGAATTATCAGGAAAAGATCAATAAAAGTCAATTTGTGATGATTGATTGCTATCTGATTTTTACCTATGTAAATAAAAAAATTCAAGTCATTTAATGCAATATAATATAATATCTATTCTCATTTATGTAAATAAGTTTTCAACTCCGGCATCTAGAATCTATTCCATAAAATTTTATTTTGTACTTGGAATTCATTGTGATAATCATCATGTCTCCCTATCACTAATAAAACTTCTAATTCTTTGCTAATATCTTTTGTAGTTTACGTGGAATAGGTAAAGTCTACTTGTATAGAATTTAGTAAGCGTGAAGAGAATCAAGAAAATCTAAAGAAGAAAATCTGAAAGGTATTTTATCCTGAGAAAACAAATATTGGTTCAATATTAGAAAATATCATATAGACTGCTTAAATGTCTACATTAATAAGAGATTTCAATAAAAATCTCTGTGGATGTAAAAATATAAGAAGACATAGAACACTCAATATAAATAAGATGCTAATTCATTAGTGACAATATATAAAATCCCTTAGCAAGCTAGGAGTAAGAATACCTTTCTTAAACTAGTAGAAGGCAAAACCTGGAGTGAGTGCCACGTCAGTGCACGGGCTGGCAGGGAAGTATGGCCTGTCTCTGAAGATGTTATGCAAAGCTGACCAGCAAGAATAATGTACTATTTACAGAGAGGAAAATTAAATTAGACCAAAAATGCAAACAAATATTATTCCATCAATGTTGTAACTGTCTACATTGCTATTTGGAGAAAGTAGTGTGTAAACAATATATTGGAATGCTAATAGTATAAAAATAATTAATCATTTGCTGTTGAATTTCTATGGAGCTTTATTTATTTAGCCTTATCTTTTTTCTTGCCTTGAGTTCATTAAATATTGGTTGTCATTGTTTTTCTTTTCTATTCCTTAGAGCTCTATTTTTAAATACCCATGAAAGGAGGGGGCGCCTGAAGCTATTCAAACAACCAGTGGAGTTCTGTGATTCTATGTCAACTCCAAATCAGTTGATATTTGGACATTTTTATGTTCCTTCTGTGGCAGCATGAGAATCTACAGAAAATGAAAACTGAACAAGTAGTACCATGGCCTATTCACAGGACATAACTTGGCTATAAATAGACTAAATGGAACCATTAAATCACAAGCTAGGTAATCTACTTAAAATGCAAATAAAATGTCCCTCAATCAGATGTTTAAAATTGGGACATTTGATGAGGTTTTAAAAATCCACCAAATCTGGTCAAATTTGAATGTTAAATTTACTAATGGTCTACAGAAGAACATGTCCCCTATTAGAGAGAGAGGAGAAATGTCTAACTCCAAAATAAAGGTAAAGTCTTACATGTAATAAGAAAGTGTTCAACCAATTTTTTAAAGTTAGAAAATGAAAAGACCCACATATTCTCAAACATGAAACTTTGACATAATGTGGACATCCTGGAGATATATATGTTCATAAATCTTCTGAGCAAGAAATGTCACCCTTTCCATTACATGTTTTTCTAAAGAAAAGTCAATTACACCAGTGTGCCAAAGAATTTTAGTTTTAGATTCTCTGTACGTTGGAAATATGTCTTAAAATGGGACTATACATAGACTTGTCTGAACACTAATGTTTTAAATCCAGGGAGAATGGATTTAAAATCTTTAAAATGATCTGAAATTTATATTTCCTCTCTGCTTCTAAAATACCTCATTATTAGCTTTGAATGTGGGATTTCTGAGTCCAAACTCTTTTTTTTTATTTTTTAATTTTTATTAGTGAGACACCATGAGGTACAGCTGTAGACTTACAAATTTTGGTGCTTGGATTTCAATTATACAATGATCAAATACCCATCCCTCCACTAGTGCCCATTTTCCACCACCACGGGTCCCCATATCCTTCCCAACCCCCATTTCTCCCATCCCACCCTGCCTCTGCCTTTTGTTCTCTCTCTCCTTTTGGGTACTGTGGTTTGCAAAAGAGGCATTGTGTGGCAATCATGTTTGGTCCATAGTCTACTTTCAGCATGCTTCTCCCATCCTGGGAGGATCCTCCCAACACCCTTTATTTGGTGCTCCCTTCTCTATCTGAGCTCCCTTTTGCCCTAGCATGTGTGGCTGGCCTCCAAGCCATGGAGCAAACCTCCTGGTACTAATCTCGGCCACTCTTGGGTGTTAGTCTCCTATTTTGTTACTTTATGTTACCCAAATAAATGCAATCTTTCTATGTCTATCCCTCTCTTTCTGACTCATTTCGCTTAGCATGATGCTTTCCATTGTAGTACCACTTGTATGTAAATTTCATGACTTCATCTTTTCTAACAGCTACATAGTACTCCATTGTGTAGATGTACCAAAGTTTCTTTAACCAGTCATCTATGAGTCCAAACTCTTAACTACTAAAATGTGTTTAGAAGACATTAAGAGCCATTGAAAAAAGACATTTGCCTATATTTTAAAATACTAAAAATTAGGCAATAAGTTTGAATAAAATCTGCTATAGAGGCAATCTATTACTAAGAATTCTGAAATAAAGATTCCAGAGAAAGTTTAAAAAAAATAAAATAAAATACCTCATCAGTTTTATTTGATTACTTTAGAAAAACAAACACATTTTTGCCTTTTGACTATTACAGATTATGGGGTGTGTCTGTGACCTGTTCCTTTCCCCAATTTGAAGTTGAAATTATTTCTCAATTTGAATTTTCCATAAAGTATATGCTATCGTACTATGATACTCTTGGCCCTGCCATGGACCTGTACAGAAGACTTCCCTGTACCAGCAGTATTTGCAGTCATATGAGTGATTAAGTTTAATTAAACTACCAGACTCATTGGATCCAGAAAAGTCCAGCATGGAGCAGTTCACCACAGTCTCCCTCTGACTTCAAAGTTTAGGCTGTTTAGGCTTGTAACTGTGACATTTGGGAATACTATAACCGTCCTCTTGGTTTTACTTTGTATTTGTTTTGTGTTTTGGGTTCACACCTGGTGATGCTCAGGGTTATTCCTGGATCTGCACTCAGGAATTACTCCTGGTGGTGCTTGGGGGACCCTATGGGATGGCAGGGATTGAACCTGGTCAGTCACATGCAAGGCAAAAATGCCCTATGTGCTGTACTATCACTCTCACCCTCGGTTCTAGCTTTTCAATCTCTTAATGCTTTTGGCTGCTTCTTTAATTGACATTTATGATACACATAATATATGTATATATTTTAATATTTATATGTATTATATTTGTATATTTTTATATAACTTATAATATATTATATATTAAATACACGTTAATATTTATTATATATGTCTATATATATGTCTATATATATTTGGTTTGGGGTTCCACAACCAGTGGTTTTCATGGCTTACTGTGACTGCAATCAGAGCCTCTGTTGGTACCAAAGATCAAACCCAGGTAGGTCATATGCAAGGAAAATGTCCTACCTGCTGTACTATCTCTTCAGCCCCTATTTATGTTATTTTTTTAATGAATAGAGAATATATTCATTTGAGAGAACAGTGTATGTTAGAGATTCAGAAGGTGGTCTGTGGAAAGAGATGACTTCATTTCAAACACCTCCTCTTATGTATTATGATCTTACCCTCCACCATTTCATGTGGGCTTGGGGAATTTATGAATTTTTACACTCTTAAATTCTACTGAAGCTTCTGATATTTTTTCCAGCTTTTTTGAGAGATAATTGACAGATAAAATTGTATACAATTAAGGAATAAACAGTGATTTGAAATAAGCATACATTGTAAAATGATTACCACAATCAACTTAATTAACCTATTCATCATCTCACATAATTACCATTTTTTGAGAGTATCTAAAATCTGCTATCAGTGACTTTCAGGTTTACAGTGTAATATTAGTTCTCATCAACATGCTGTCCCTGAGATTCAAACCCAATTCATCTCAGGAATCTCTCACCACATCTTTCCCCATTTGCCATGCCCCGACTCAGGCCACAACCACCTGCTCTGGCTTCATGAGGTCGATGTTTTAAAGTTAATTTTTAAGTGAGATCATGCAGTATTGGTCTTCTTTTTGTTTGCCTTTTTTCACTTAGCATAAAACCAACTTCATCTGTCTTCCTGGTACTATCACAGATAGTATGATTGTTTCTTTTTTGATTGGTGTCATTTTATCTTCCTCCATTCCTCCATCAACTTTTAAACTATTATTCTTTTTCTTGCATTTTTGCCATTATAGACTCTTAGTCTGTTGTCATCACAAGAAAATTTGGCTTCAGAATAAGTACTCTGACGTCAAAACATAGACTTATCTAATCCTTGTCCATATTTCTTCTATACTCCCTAAAAACCAGATAAGTTTCTCATACCTCTGCAAGAGTTGTTTCCTGTTCTCTTTCTTTAATACTTTGCTCACTTATGCTTGCATATTTTTCTCACTACGCTCAATTACCGTTACAACCAACAGCTAAGTGGAAAGTTATCGTGCACCTGTATTTGTAAGGCAGCAGGGAGGGTGACTGAGACATATTGCCCTGCTGAGATGCCCCTATTGTTTCACTGCTTGTTTTTGTTATGGTGCCACACATGTTGTTTCTCAGAAACTACTCCTGGCTCAGTGCTCAGGAGTCACTCACAATGCTGTTATGGGTAAAGATCATGCAATGAGCTTGTTTGATCTTTGTTTATCCACTAACCAGTAAGATGACATTGAGCAGGTAAATTAAATTATATGTGATACTATTACTTCAAATTAAAGTCATCATCATCAAAATACATAATGCTATTACAAAAGCAGCATAAAATATGTCATTGGGGGGGTTCTAGTAAACAAGAAGCAAAGTACTCAGTATATTGGATCTTCCATAATTCAGCTACATAGCATTTACAATGTCCTTTCCAAAGCCCTTAAATTTACAATGCACTTTCCCTCTTAAACATTGAAACTGCTCTGTGTGTTATGAAGTATAGGGATATCAATCTTTCCCTTGTACTAGGACATAATACTTATTTCACGCATAAGTGATGGGATTTTACTTTTATTAAATATCAGTGTGGTAACAAAACAAATTAAGTATGAGAGATAAGGAAATAGAGTTGGTTTGGGAAAAGATAAATACAAAGCTTTACACACACATATATATAGCTTACTATTAATATAATATTTATATCAAAAAGCTTATGTTATAGGTTATTATTTCTTAAAGTTAGAGAAGTATCTATAAGCAACAGTATGGGAAAATTTTATTTTGGATAATAATTTTACTTAGCCTAGAATATTAAAATTACTGGGTATTAAGTGTCTTATAATGAGAGAAAGAATCCGGAGTTCCAAACTCGGTCGATGGTCAAGAATCAAAGACGCTGTCTCTTTTGCCAAGGCATCGAAAATCAGATGGGCTGGGCACATAATGAGATTTGGAGATGACTGCTGGACTAGAGCCGTTACCGACTGGATTTCAAAGGGCGTCAAAAGATCACATGGCTGCCCACCTACCAGATGGTCAGACTTCTTCATCAAGACCCTGAACAATAGGTTTGAGGCTCATTGTGTTCCTAGAATGAATAGACGCCATTGGGCTACACTAGCACACGACAGGGACAAATGGAGACATTACTGGCGCCCGCTTGAGCAAATCAATGTTTAACAGGAAGTCAAGTGATCAAGTGATCAAGCCTAGAATATGTTGAATTCTTTTCAAGTAACACTTGTCTACTATAAAATTATCAAACTCAAAACTTACCTCACAGTGCCCCTTCTCTATTGCCCTGTGATGTTTATTATTATTACATGTGCAACAGAGTGTTGCTGATTTATTCTGGATATAAAGTTTAAGAGCGATAGCACAGCCGTAGAGTGTTCGCCTTACAAGCGGCCAACATGGCCGACCCGAGTTCGATTCCTCCGCCCCTCTCGGAGAGCCCGGCAAGCTACCGAGAGTATTCGATATGCCAAACACAGTAACAACAAAGTCTCCAATGGAGACGTTACTGGGCCCGCTCGAGCAAATAGACCATCAACGGGAGGGCCTTTACCTTTACCTTTATAAAGTTTAAGAAATACGCTATTAGCAAGGACTTTTCGTAAAGTTAATGATAATGATCCTACACGCACATACTAGAAAAGAACGGAAAAGTATTTTTTGTAGAAGAGGTCAGACTATACTAGGACAGGTGTGTTGGAATGTACAATGTTGGAAAATTTGGATGCCCCATACAGAAAACTATATCAGCTTCCTACAAGCAGCAGACAGAATTTGCTTCCTCAAAACCCTGGTGAAAGAGATTCAAGGTGGAGTAATGATGTGTGAGAATTTCTGGAAAAGATTTCTTTTCAAGGGTATGGCTGAGATTCTGTGTTAAAATGAGTAAGGTTGTGACCAAGTGATGAGTGTCCCGTTAGGAAGGAACAAACCAAAATACTATTTTTTATGTCAATCTTCTTTTTGATAAGACAAAAACCAAATAATTGTAACTGCAGGAAAAGTAAGTGGTTCCAACTGTCATGAAACTGACTGCTAGGGCTGCTTACAGAGTTTGTGGGACACAGTACAAAACAATGGAATGGTAGGTTTCCTAGAACAAAATTAGAATTTCAGCACAAGAGCTATTTATAGGACCAGGGAGGGCTCCATAATCAGCTTAGCCAGAGCAGACAGCTGCTTCTAATACCAAAGATCACAAACACTTAGATAAAGAATTTTTACCTAAGGACATTTATCAGTTATGAAAATATGCCCCACAATGTATAAAAGGAGGCTGCTAATCAGGGTGAGACACGAGACCATCCATATCTGCCATTTCTTTCATTCTTGCTCTAGATAGAGAAAAACCAAGGAGAAAGGAAGAAAGGAAAGGAAAAGGGAGGGAGGGGGGAGGAAGAGAGGGGGGAGGGAGGGAGGGAGATCATATCTTGTATATAAATGTGAACATGGATAAATAGGTAAATAGCTAAATATGTATACACATATGTCTTACAGAAAATTGTAGTATTGTTATTCATAGAGCATTTCCCATTCAAAGAAAGAATAATTACTCTCAATATGTCAACAAAACAGATAAATCTCTTTCTTCTTTAGAAGTTCTAGAACAGAACTCTGTCCACATCGATAAAATCATAATCAGGACATAATCCAGATTTTTTAGGTAGAACCTGGTCCTGGAACAATTTCCAAAAGACTGCCCTTGAAAAGTTTTTCCTCCCTCTCTTTTCCATCCAGGTTAGTCACTTTTAAATGTTTTTCAAAATCCACAATATAGATTTATGAGAATTTCAATTGTTTTTATATTGAAACTGTAAAATTCTAGGAAGCACAAGTCAAGATGCTTTTACTTTTTGTTTCAGAGGCCAGTGATTTAGATGCAGGAAGGTGTTGGGAGCTCGGCAGATACAATGTGAATGAATGCAGTTATTGCGGGAGATGAGTTCTGAAAGTCAGTCAAAATTATGAGGGCAAAGGTGGAATAAAGAACTCCACAAGTACACAGAGCAAATCAAGGCATGGGAAATAAAAAAGAAAAGAAGACAAATACATTTTAAAACATATATATATATGTGTGTGTGTGTGTGTGTGTGTGTGTGTGTGTGTGTGTGTGTTGGAAAGCATTGTGACAATCTGAAATAGTCCTGGAGCAACCAGATATTAAAATGGTTGCATTCTGGACTGCACATAATAGATACCATGCAGTACTGTTATTAGAGCATTCATTGTCTTACTATTAGAGCAATATCAAATTTTCATAATAACATGAAAAACTAAAGAATCATGCATAGAAAATATGGATAATGCTGATATTTCTGGCAATGAGGAATGAGCAAACATGATTGTTTCTTAGTAGGAAGATTCTCTTTGGTCTGCGGTAGCAGACACTGCAGAGCAAGGGGACCTGACATCACTGTTCCACACTATTGCCACTTCTTCAGGGCAGCTATCAAGTCATTGACCTCCCTGTCACCTATTGTATATTGAGTGACACATGTGTGACTATCTAGTTCTCCTAATGGCACCAGTGATCAGGTGCATAAAATAATGATATGGCCTCATTTCTGGCTGTTCAGTGGGAAATGAAACATTTTGACTCAAATTTAAGTCAAATTTGTAGCAAAAATATGATTAATGGCACTGTAAATATTTGATGTTTTAATAGGATAAAATGAAGAAGTTTTCCTGAGGACTTTAAGTAGAAAGAACATAATCATATTCACTTTGTAAAGTTACTAGCTCAACATTCTTATGGATAATATGTTGAAACAAAAGGGAGATACAAAGGCAATTACATTAAGATAATTTTTCACTAATACACATAAGAAAATATTAGAAATAAATCTGAGACAGTGACAATGAAATGAAAAAAGTATGTTATGTTATGTTATGACAGATTAAACATGGTAGCCTGTGAAGGAAGAAAATGTTGATTTAACATACAAAAGTCCAGTTGATATAGGATTTCTATAGGGAAAAAAAAGGAATAAATTAGAGGGTAAACTATCTGGTTTAAAAGCTAAGATCACACTGATGTTTAAAAGACCTATGATTTTTCGGTGTGAAATTAACATTATGTTTAAAAAGTGATTCTGGGCCCAGAAAGATAGCTCAGTTGGCTGGAGTGTTCATATTGAATAAGGAGGGCTCAGCATTTTATCACTTGATCACTTGATTACTTGACTTCCTGTTAATCGTCGATTTGCTCGAGCAGGCACCATTAATGTCTCCATTTCTCCCTGTCGCTTGCTAGTGTAGCCCAATGGCGTCAGGCGCCAGTAACGTCTCCATTTGTCCCTGTCGCGTGCTAGTGTAGCCCAATGGCGTCTGTTCGCTCTAAGAACATGAAGGGCCTCAAACTGATCGTTCATGATCTTGATGAAGAAGTCTGACAATCTGGTAGGTGGGCGGCCACACGGTCTTTTGACATCCCATGGAATCCAGTCGGTAACAGCTCTAGTCCAGCGGTCGTCTTTAAATCTCATTATGTGACCAGCCCATCTGATTTTTGACACCTTGGCAAACGAGACAGCGTCCCTGATTCTTGACCGTCTATGGATGTCGGAACTCCGGATTCTTTCTCTCATTTGAGTGAAACGTGATATTCCAAGCATAGCTCTTTCAATTCCTCTTTGGGAGACCCGAATAGCGTTCTCATCCTGTTTGCGTAGGGCCCAGGTCTCTGAGGCATATGTTAATGCAGGAAGAACAGTGGAATCAAAGAAATGTGCCCAGAGCCGGAGGTTCTTTGTCCTCTTAGCTATTTCTTTGACGCTCTTGAAGGCGTTCCAAGCCGCTCTCTTCCTCCTGCGCAGCTCGGGTGCCAGGTCATTTGTCATGTTGACTTCTCGACCTAGGTACACATAGCTGTTGCATTCGGAGATGGTCGTTCCATTGAGAGCGAATGGGGCATCAGGAATGAGGCTGTTTCTCATAAACATTGTCTTCGTAAGATTCAGCTGTAGACCGACCTTTCCACACTCACAGTCGAAGTCGGCCAGCATTTGTGCTGCTTGGCTGATGTTTGGTGTTATTAAAACAATGTCATCAGCAAAGCGGAGGTGGTGTAGTTGCTGGCCTTCTATCTTCACTCCCATTCCTTCCCATTCAAGTCGTCGCATGATGTTCTCGAGGGTGGCACTGAAGTTTCGGGTGAAATGGTATCACCCTGCCGAACCCCTCTCTTGACATCGATGATTACTTCTTTGTAGAATGGTGAGATCCTGGTAGTGAATCCGCAATACAGCTCATGGAGGATCTTGATGTATTGAGCTTGTATTCAGCATTTTATGGTCCCCCCCAAATCCACAAGGTGTGATCTCCACACCCTAAACCAGGAGGAACTCATGGGCATAAGCAGGTGTGGCTCCAGAACAAATTTTAAAAAGATGATACTGGGGCGATGATGATAGCTCCAAACGATCTTGTGGATACTTAGCATTCTGGAAGCTGGGTTTAATTCTAGTACCTCATGATCCTGAATACCTCTAGGAGAAAGTCCTAGCATTCTGACTCCTGACTCCAGTCAGGAGTCGCCCCCAAGCCCTGCTGGGTATAGCCCAAGAACAATAGAAAAAATGATTCTTGAAGTTGGGAGAGAAAATACTCATAAGTATTTTTCCATGTATGTATATATGTTTGTAAGATATGTATATCTACTTAGCTATTCAGAATTAAATTGTTGCTCATTTTCCACACAATCAATAGGTGATTTTCTTTCTCAATTTCTCTACTCTGAAAAACATACGTTGGGTTAAAATCATATGGCAATCAATCACTACAAACTGACTTTTGTCTATTTATTTCCCATTTTCTTTTTGTTGGAACTTAATCACTTAATCACTTAACTTCCCGTTAGTCGTCGATTTGCTCGAGCAGGAGCCAGTAACGTCTCCATTTGTCCCTGTCGTGTGCTAGTGTAGCCCAATGGCATCTTTTGCTCCGGGAACATGAAGGGCCTCAAACCGATCTTTCATGATCTTGACGAAGAAGTCTGACCATCTGGTAGGTGGGCGGCCACGTGGTCTTTTGACATCCCGTGGAATCCAGTCAGTAACAGCTCTAGTCCAGCGGTCGTCTTTAAATCTCATTACGTGACCAGCCCATCTGATTTTCGACACCTTGGCAAATGAGACAGCATCCCTGATTCTTGATCGTCGACGGATGTCAGAACTCCGGATTCTTTCTCTCATTTGAGTGAAACGTGATATTCCAAGCATAGCTCTTTCAATTCTTCTTTGGGAGACCTGAATAGCGTTCTCATCTTGTTTGCGTAGGGCCCAGGTCTCTGAGGCATATGTTAATGCAGGAAGAACAGTGGAATCAAAGAGCTGTGCCCAGAGCCGGAGATTCTTCGTCCTCTTAGCTATTTCTTCGATGTTCTTGAAAGCGTTCCAAGCCACTCTCTTCCTCGTGGCCAGTTCGGGTGCCAGGTCATTTGTCATGTTGACCTCTCGACCTAGGTACACATAGCTGTTGCATTCGGAGATGGTTGTTCCGTTGAGAGCGAATGTGGCGTCAGGAACGATGCTGTTTCTCATAAACATTGTCTTCGTAAGATTCAGCCGAAGTCCTACCTTTCCACACTCACGGTCAAAGTTGGCCAGCATTTCTGCCGCTTGGCTGATGTTTGGTGTTATTAAAACAATGTCATCAGCAATGCGGAGGTGGTGTAGTTGCCGACCATCTATCTTCACTCCCATTCCTTCCCATTCAAGTCGTCGCATGATGTTCTCGAGGGTGGCACTGAAGAGTTTCGGTGAAATGGTATCACCCTGCCGAACCCCTCTCTTGACATCAATGATTACTTCTTTGTAGAATGGTGAGATCCTGGTAGTGAATCCGCAATACAGCTCAAGGAGGATCCTGATGTATTGGGCTTGAATGCCCTGATTGGCTAGGGCTTCAATGACCGCTTCCATCTCAACAGAATCAAAGGCCTTCTTTAAATCAATGAACGTTAAACAGAGTAGCATCTTGAACTCCCGAGAAACCTCAGTGAGCTTGGTTGTCGTGTGGATATGGTCAATGGTGCAGAATCCTTTACGGAACCCGGCTTGCTCACATGGTTGTCCTTCATCAAGTGTTCTGCCAATCCTATTTAGGATGACTCGAGTGAACAACTTGTAGATGACAGACAATAGGCAGATCGGGCGATAGTTGCCAATGTCATGGATGTCTCCCTTCTTGAACAGTAGTACGGTCCTGCTGGTTTTCCATTGGGACGGAACCTTGCAATCAGACAGATAGTGAGTGAAGAGCCGAGCCAGTGTATTGATGAGTACTGACGGCAGGTTCTTCAGGTGTTCAGGTCTGACCTTGTCTGGGCCGGGTGCTGTTTGTTTCTTTACTGACGAAATGGCGAAATGGAGTGTCGGATTTCGGAAGGGAGAACATTGGGAACGACATATCCATCCTGTCGAATTTGGTATGTTGGCAAGTGGACATGGCTATCAAAGAGATTTGAGTAGAAGTCATGGATAATCTACTCCATTGCTGTTCTGGAGGATGTGATGGATCCATCAGGACGTCAGAGGGCAGTCATCTTGGTCTTGTAGTTGGCGAAGGACAGGCGAGCATTACGAATACTTTTCCCGGCTTCTGCCGCATCTAGCAGTACTTCTGCTCTTCTCTCTTTGAGGTCTTCCTTGATCGCATCTCTGCACTGCTTTGCAAGCTCGGACGTTAGCTTGCGGTTGCCTGAGGCATGCGCCAAATCACGCTGGCGAATTAGCTCAAGAGTTTTCAAAGATAGGCGATTTTTTGTGGCTATCTCTCTCTTGGCGTTCCTCGCACATTCATGGAGGTGCTGAACCAGTCGATTGTATTCCTCATCAATGTTGTCAACAATGGCATCTTCCCATGTTGCTGCAATAGTACCAAAGAGTTCCCAGTTGGTGGTCATTCTGGGAGTTCTCTTTTTGAACTTTGCAGGCCTTTCTCCCTGCTCTGCGAAGTAGAATTTTGCACGATGGAGACGGTTGGAACAAGCAGTATAAAATAAATTTTTGTATGCCTGCCAAGGAGACTGATTGGGGGGTGTCAGGAATCCTGGGAACACGGTGGAGGGAAGGAGATACTGGTGATAGAATTGGTGCTAGAACATTATATGCCAGAAACAAATCTATTATAAATATCTTTGTAAATCACCTTCTTTAAAAAAATGTATTAAAGCACTGTGGTTTACAAGGTTATTCATAGTTGAGTTTTAGACATAGAGTATTGCAACACCCATCCAACCACTAGTGTGCCCAGTTTCCCTCCCATCCACTCACCCCCATCCTGCAGGTCTGTCTCTTGACAGCGACCTTTCTGAGTTCAGATATTGAAGTTTGGGGCACTTGATTTCAGTGTTGTTGACACTGGTAAATCACCAAGTCTTAATAAATTTTTAAGCTGAAGGAAACAAGTAAGCAAAAAATAATTAGAAATTAAACAAATCACTTGCAAATATTTAATGGGTCAAAGTTATTTTAAGAGGAAATAAAAATCCCATGTAAGTAGAAAACAACAATAAAATATATGGAAAATGTATCCTTTGGTTTTATCTTTTATTTAAGTCAAGACTGAGTTTAAATATATCAGTTGTAATCTTTAATTCCACAACATATATATGTAGCTAAACTATAGTAGTTAAGACCTTGTAATGTCAGAGTAATTAATATATTAACTGAGCTACTTGATAAGCCTTTCTTAGAATCCCATCACTTTTTTTAGATCAAGATAACATATCAGCTGATTAATACATTTTGAAAAATATATTTCGACAAGCATTGCTCTAAAACATAATTAATTAAAGAGAGATAGTACAAGGGTTAAGGTGACTGGTTTACATGAAGTTGGTCTGGCATGATCTCTGTGTAGAATGATCCACCATGCACTGCTGGGAGTGACCCCTGAGAACAGGGCCAGGAGAGTCCCTTGATCATAGTACATGTGGCCCAGTCCCTTCTCCACTGAGAGAAAAACAAGGCCCTGAGCAGTCCAGTAGAGAGAGCTCAGTGGACAGTTAGCACAGCTTTTTCACAGAGGAGCCCTGGGTGTGATTCCCAGCACCACCTGGTCCCCTGAGGGTCACCACAAGTGACCCATACGAATGAGCCACGAATAGCACCTCACATAATGGTTTATGGGTTTTCCAACCCCTCTCCTCACAGAATAAGGTTTAATGGCAAACTGAGACATTGTGTTGTTCAGATCTGGAAGAATCATTTCTAGAGCTCATCTCTCTATTTTCCAAGATATATGACATTAGCGAGGTTGTTTACTTGCCTGAACTCACTTTTATCATCTGAGTGTGATATTTATGTAATATCATAAATTAACCGAGTCGTGCTAAAAATGGCCCACAACTCAAGACTCTTTTTCTGACTTGTTTCTGAGTAATGTTTGAGGGCATTTTTCTGTGTAAATCACTTAGGAATGAACATTAAAGGATGTGCCAGCAACCATTTTTTTTAAATTTCTCTCATATATTTCTTTGTAGTGGGACACATCCAGGCTCTCAGTTTTTATCTGATTTGGGTCACAGAGCAATTGGAAAGAAGAAGAATGAATGCACACATATTCCACATGGGTGCCAGTGGAGATATGTTTTCATGTGATTCAGATAAGCGCTCAACATTTTGTCATGCTGATGTGTTCATTTTAATGCCTATTGAAATAAAGGTAACTGGCATAAAAAGATCATGCTTTCATAGGCACTATAGCTCAACATTTATTTATTTATTTATTTGGGTCCAAACCTTGTGGTACTCATGGACTCTGTGTTCAGGAGTAAGCCCTACTACACTGGTGGAGGGATGGGTATTTGATCATTGTATAATTGAAACCCAAGCACAAAATTTGTAAGTCTACAGCTGTACCTCATAGTGTCTCACTAATAAAAATTTTTAAAAAATTAAAAAAAGGAGTAAGCCTTAATGCTTTCAGGGGACTGTAGACAGTACCAGGGTTCTAACCCAGGTGGGCAGCATGCAAGGCAAGTGTGTCAACCTCTGTACTGTGCCTCTGGCTCCAGGAATCATTTAAAAGGGGTTGTTTTGACCTTCTATTTTTACAAAGCATTAAAATATTGACAGTGATGGTAACTAAATGTTATAAAATTAATAAGGATAGCATGTGATGAGTGAATGCTATTATCCCCAAAGTTTGTTTGAAAGTTTATCCTTGTATATCCTAAATTACTGTAACACTGTATCACTGTCCTCCCATTGTTCATCGATTTGCTTGAGCGGGCCCAGTAATGTCTCCATTGGAGACTTTGTTGTTACTGTGTTTGGCATATCGAATACATCACGGGTAGCTTGCCAGACTCTGCCATGCGGGCGAGATACTCTTGGTAGCTTGCTGGGCTCTCGGAGAGGGGCAGAGGAATCGAACTCGGGTCGACCATGTTGGCTGCATGCAAGGCAAACGCCCTACCGCTGTGCTATCACTCCAGCCCCCTAAATTACTAGTATATTTATATATATACTATAAAATATACTATCATGATCATGATCATCCTGTTGTTCGTCGATTGTCTCGAGCAGGCACCAGTAACATTTCCTTCTACCTAGCCCTGAGATTTTAAAAGAGCCATTTCAATGCTCTTTCAGGATTAGGAGGATGAGACCCATCATTGTTACTGGTATTTGGTATATTGAGTACGATACGGGAAGTTTACCAGACTCTGCCATGTGGGCAGGATACTTTTTGTAGCCTGCCAGGTTCTCCAAAGGAAAGATAATAAGATGTCGCGCGGCCACGAATGTGGCAGCGTGCTTCCAGGAGCTGGGTTTTATAGTCTCTGTGTCTTGGCTGTTGATGGGACCAACCTGGCGCTGTCGGCAGCTGGTGGGTGTGACGCATGCCTACTGGAAGATGAGGGTCTGGGTGGAGAAGGCCCAGTCCCAATCTGAGTAGGCTTGGAGACCTCAGCCCCGGGACCCGCATGCCTGGGTTCCTCTGCCAGTTCTTTCATATACTATATACTATATAAAATATATATTACAGTGTATTGGATATTACAGTCTTACTCCACTAGCGACAAAGTCATTGAGGTGATACAAATCCCCATTGTCTGAAAATTAAAGTTATAAAGGCACGTTGATCTTTTTTATCAGGATAAAGTTATTGATAATGGTAAAGTATATATATGATTTGGTAAGTCAAGATTAAGTATGAGATTCTCTTGGAAATTACTCACAACAGGGATAAAGTACTACATGCCAGTGTAGGGCACTGTATCAAAGGACTGAGCACACACTCTGCATCCGGGAACCCCAACTTCAATCTCTGGAACCTCAGGATTCCCCCAAGCACCAGTCTCAGAGTATCCCTTGAACATTACAAGTGAGTCTCAAAACCTAAATGAAAAGGGTAAAGTATTTTTCATCTTTCTAAAATTTTATATTAGAAACCTTTTAAGTAGCACTTATACTTATTATCAAAGCTTATTAAGACTGTGCCATCTTATTTTTATGAAATCTAAATGAACTTCTATATGCTACTTCAGAGGTATTCATGGAATATCTCTAATATGGAGAAAAATTCTTAATATTCTAGAAATTTAAACAAAGCTCATAATCCTGTTTTTGACTTCAAAGATATTTAAAGTCATTTTTTTTAAAAGGCAAGGTAAAAATTGTAGGATAACATTGATTTGTCCTTTCTGCCTTGCCACAGGGAGTTTAGGTTTATTGGGCTACTCCCATCACATCACAGTGCTCCCATTACTCTGTGTTTATTTGTAACTTATTTCTTTGTGCTTTGTTGACTTGTAAATATTGTTTTTTCCTCTTCTCTTTAAGTCCTTTGCATAGTTAATTCAGAGCACTGTCCTTTTTGTATGGAGACAAGACAGTAAATGATATACTTTTGTAATGGGCCCGCTCGAGCAATGTGGGAGTTAATTGACTCTCAGTGATATTTACCTCCTGGGCATCTGTTCTCTCAACCTAGACCTCAGTTGCCGTTACTTTCTAGCACCCCAAAAGCAGGGTCCCAACAAGCGACTGGATGAACCCAGGGCAAGCAGTGAGCTATGTGCTACCCTGGCATCGAAATGGACCTGGTCAAAGTGCCATAATACTTAACTATAAGTTAAGAAGTTGGTCATGGACAAATACTGTCATGATCCAAAAAGTAATAACTAGATTCAAATCATGCTAGGGTTAGAAATTAATCTGACCTGAGCACTGTAGTCTGAGTCTGTGGCAAGATGTTCCCAGAAGAGCTGCCCTACAAGCCTCAATGTATCTCTTACTGTGTCCATATAAAAATAACTAATATTAAGATGTTAATTAAGACGTTAGAAGAAGAGGAATACCCCTAGGTGGTGTTTCCACGCTTGAGCCTCATGGACAGTCAGGAAGGGTTTTTTTTTCTTTTTTTTTAAAATTAGTGAAACACCATGAGGTACAGTTATAGAGTTGTAGACTTACAAACTTTCGTGCTTGGGTTTGAGTTGTACAATGATCGAGTACCCATCCCTCCACCAGTGCCCATTCACCACCACCCCCCCATCCCATCTCTCCCCATCACACCCTGCCTCTGTGGCAGGGCATTAGGAAGGATTTTCTTATGTTGATTTTGCTACCAAACTGGGTGTAGTGTGGGCCCAGAGGGCTGGAGTTGGAGAGATGAGAGATTGGGGAGAGAGGAGAGAGAAAACAGGGTAGCAAGATGGAATGTGGAGAGACTAGCAAGGGGGACAGAGGGAGAAGAATGTAGAAGAATACAGGAGCAGGTACATGGAGAGAGAGTCCAGGCTGCGAGATGGAGTGCAGAGAGATGAGCGGGAGAGACAGGGGAAGACAGCAATGATGGGTAGTATGAGACGAGGATGGGGGACTCAGAGAGACTTGAACAGTCGCGTGGGGAGAATGGAATAAACAGCGTCTGATCAACTAACCAGTTTGGCCCTCATTTCCTCCTCAGTCTGCCCCATGCCCTGGGTCGCCCTGGCTAGGGGAGCGACCCGAGACCCCCGAACCTGGGCGGCGAGGGGGAGAGTCCTCGGGGCTTCCCCTGGCCGCCTGGATATTATACAAAAATTAAATTATAGAAAAGGAAAAAGGGTAGGTGAACACAGGGATAGTTATAACTAACACAGAGAGATGGAGCATTCACACTGTTACACATCTCACGTTTATTTTTCATTCCAAAGAAGTGGTCAGTAGAGCGACGACTGACTTATAGGTAAACCCAAGTGTTACAGAAAAATCTGGGAAGCTCAGACAAAAATTAACTTGAGCTTGAGAAATGACTTAAAATGTGTACATGTGACTTTGAATGATAAGTCCACTGGCTTTAAGAAGTTACGTAGATGCCTAAGAAAAAGAAAATCCAAGTTCCCTGTGTGCAGAGCCAGGGGATTTCTGAGTAGTAGGGTTGCTCTGAAAAAAGGTTCTCTACTCTGGAAAGTGAAGATCAGGTTCTCTTTCACAGAGCCACAAAATCCACAGACACGAAGGCCCAGAGTCCCCAGGTAATTGGGTGTCAGATATTCTTGTCCTCTTAACCACCTCTAAGCTTACCTATGTTTGGAACAACAATATCTCATTAGCCCAGCAGATAAAATATTCACATCTGGTTTTGTGTGAGTTTGTCTCTGGAATAAAAATTGATCTCAGTATCACAGTTGAACAAAATTAGCATTTTTAATCATAGTAGCTAGTGCAAATCATGAAGACTGCCACATGCTAGAGAAAATGACATGGAAGTACATACCTATGTGATAGGTCTGTATGTATATGTCTACATACAGACACATGCATGCATATATATTTCACGTGGTCAGAAAAGCATTTTCTTATGAAATGAAAGCTAGGGTACTTAGCTACACACCAAACATGAATATTCACAACAGTTGAATCATAGCCATTGATAAATCTCGGTCTGTTTCAAAACGAATTTTGTAATTTCTGCTAAGAATATAAGGTTGTAGTACAGTACATGACAGGTTTTGTTGAAGGGCTATAAAGGGGGAAATTATGTTAAAAGTCATTTTGTGAATTTCATAAACCCGAGAGAGAGGAAACATTTCTGCCAGAGGCATCTGACCTCGATGAATCTAAAATGTAATTTTACAATAAATTTACCACAGTCAAAGAGAACAAGATGAATGTCAGAAAACAAACTATGTGACACGTAATGAATAAGGAATAAAGTTGCCAGATTATTCGGAAGTATTGAAATAAGAATTTTGTGTGAGCGACACTATGAACAGTACAGAGATGAATGTGTTGGAAATGGCTGGAGGCTCTGCTGGGCTGACGACTTATTCTCCAGTGGAAGGCAACCAGTCTCTCTCTGCACTCTGCTCTGTGTCAAAAGAACTTGCTTAGGTGCAGGAGGTGGCTCAGGGACTGGAGAAATGAAAACAAAAGTTCATCCACGAAATAAATCCATAGTATTAAAGAATCAACATACATTGAGTTCATTTTCTTATTTTTTTTAAATAATGCGAGTTTAAATCTGTTTAGAAGTCTGGTTATCAGTCGCAGGAGAGATACTCATAGTTGTTGCCAAACTGAGTGAATGAGTCATTAGATTAAAACGTGGTAATTTTAGTTTAGCAGTTTATGTTCTATCATTTGGCTTATATCCCTGAAAAGATATCAAATGATTTTTAAACTTTTCTTTCATGTTAAATGTTTATTTGAAATCAGGTTGATTCACATTAGTAAACATTAGCATGATAAAGCTATAAC
Source organism: Sorex fumeus (assembly GCF_029834395.1). Classification (NCBI taxonomy): domain Eukaryota; kingdom Metazoa; phylum Chordata; class Mammalia; order Eulipotyphla; family Soricidae; genus Sorex; species Sorex fumeus. The sequence goes on along the minus strand of NW_026606085.1, from coordinate 8,962,664 downwards.
CATTTTTGCAGCTATGTTTTGTAAATTAGTGCTGTGTAATCGAACAAAGAGGGCTCTTTCAGTAAAGTACAGACACGCTCCACAGTTAGATGTTTCTGGAATAAGAGTGATCAAACACATGTTCACGGGGAGATGCCACAGCAGGAACTAAGTAGGCACTGAGAGATCAGACAGATCCACAGAGTATTAGGGGAACACACACACACACACACACACACACACACACACACACACCACAGACACACACATATACACATGCACACACATGCACACACATGCACACACACATGCGCACACACATGCATGCACACACACATGCACACTAAACAAGGCAAAATAATTTTTGTATATTGTGAAAAAGCACTTGCCTTTATTTCCCAAAATTCTCAGACTGAAGTTAGCCCCAGCCTCTCACATACCCTGTTGCTCTGTCCTAATTGCCAATGCTGAGTCGGAACTCTGGCTCTAAACAGATGGTCTGGAATGCTGTAAGCTTTCACTCGGGGGTTTCTTTGCTTTCAGGAAGACATGTCTTTGTTCTGAGTCTAAATTAGCTCCATATTCTCTGATCAATACTGCTCAGAAATTGATGCCCTATTTCTGCCAAGCCGTTATCTCCAAACTACTATCCCTTCATCTTTATAAAACATAATGAGAGAACAGATTCCCTGTTTGTCACACCCTTACCAGTATATGGAAACTTTTCATTTAAAAACTCTGGCTTTAGGGCCAGAGTGACAGTACAGAAAGGAGGACATTTGCCTTGCAATGTTTGAACCTGGGTTCAATCCCCAGCATCCCATATGGTCCCCCAAGCAACATTAAGGGTAATTCTTGAGTGCAGAGCCAGGAGTAACCCCTGAGCATTGCTGAGTGTAGCCCCAAAAAACAAAAAAAAATTAATTAATGCTTTATATAATAGCACCTATACCTTACAGTATATGTATTAAGTCTCTTATGGGTGGCCTTTTGTTACCTGTTTTTACTAAAATTATGTTTTGTGACATATCCTATATACATATATAAGAGATTAAACATCTCTAGGAGTGATTTATCATGGGACTGTTCAACTATTTATAATATAGTTGATTTTATCTGAAAAATAAAATCTATGTAATATATGACCTTTGTTTTCTCTTATATCTGTCAATACTGAACACAATGCATGACATTTGGTAGGGATTGGATACAAAATATTTTCTGAATGGATGACCATTGAAAATAAGTGGTGATTGTCAAATGTATCCTCACTGATTTGGGATCAGGATACTAACATAAACAGGCTCACATTCCATATGTCTAATATATGTGATCCAGCTAATTAACTGCTACATAAAATCCTCTTTGTTATTCCATATTAGTAAACATACTTGAAAAGTGATTTGAGTTACCAGAGCACTGGAAGTCGCTGGTGTGGTAGAGAAAGATCATGCTCTGTCCCATTTCCAGTCCCTCGCTCATTCATGTCCCTTATCAGGGTGGTTTGCATGTTGCACAGATGGATCCTGAGTCCATAAACCCCAGCTCTGTTACTGGTCCCTGTGACATCTTTCTGTGAACACATACAGGGTGAGGTTTGAATTGTCAGCCCTTGAGGACCTAGAAGGAGTCTGGGAACACTGTGTTATGAAAGTAGGGGAGTAGGTATATCAGAACAAATCAATTTAAAGCAGATTTTTTTATTGTAAGATTCTGTAGGGAAAAAATGATGGTTGAAGACGGTCAGTACCATCTGATAAATTGGAAGCATTCTTGTTTGAAAGTCTCAGCGCACACATTGGCAGTCTATGCAGAGAGCCACTATTTACATGAAATATTTTATCATTCTGCAATTAGAATTAAACAGAAATTACAACTGAAATAATGATTCCCCACACTATATAGATACTCACTTTGAATAAACACTGCATTTATCAATATTTAAAGCAGTTTAATGTAACAATGAGCTTGCTTCTTGCTCATTAACTTATCTCATCTTGGATCGTGATGGAATGATGGCAGTGGATTCACTGGGGATAATGTATATCCAAATTGTTTCTGTGTCTTAATAGCATTCAACAAGGAGAAATAATTTTCACACATGTATATTGATGAGGTTAGAAAAGAAATTTAATGTAATTTATTCACAATGAAGAAAATTGCGCTTCATTTTCAAAATTAATATTCAATCATTTGTTAGAAGCCAATTGTAACAAAACATAAATTATATTTAAATGTGTATTCTCTTTAGAAAGAACTCTGATCATTTATCCCTAAATATTCAATGTATTCTCTTTTAATTCATAGTAAATTTAAAAGTATATGAATTTTATTTTCATGAATAAAATTTTCTATTTAAATTTTAATAAAGGTAATTTTAATGGGAGCATTTAATTATTTTGCCAAATTTTAAGTTATTTGTGAATAGCTTTTAAAGGTCAACCCCAACCTCTAGTAGTATTGAAATTTATATAGAACATAATAACAACTTGGAGAAAGTTTGTTTACAAGTCTTATTTGACTTTTATTTATTGTTCAGCTGAATCCCTTATTTTCATGTGGATACCAAAATTATTAAAAATATAAAACAGACAAGTAAATGTATATGTGCTAGTTCTCAAGAGTTCTCTGCCAAAGAGGCAGGGTGGTATAGGGGAATGGGGGGTGGGAGGAATACTGGGATTAGTGGTGGTGGAGAATGGGCACTGGTGGAAGGATGGGTACTCGATCATTGTATAACTGAAACTCAAGCACAAAAATTTGTAAGTCTACAACTGTACCTCATGGTGTTTCACAAAAAAAAAAAAAAGCAAGAAGAGACTGATTTCTTATCCTGCCTAAACACAATGATTTCTTTTTTGTAATTCAAACTTGTCCACATAAATTATCTCCTAAATAACGACTCCAACACTACATAAACCTCTGTGTGTTTAGCTTTCACATGACAAGAGAAAGATCACAATGTAATAGCGCTAAATAGTTCACGAGTATGTTGCTAAACACTGCTTTGCTACATCTATTTATGGAGGAGGAGGTGGGTGGGAAGGATGGGGTCACAAAACTTCCCCATGGGAAAAAGCAGCAGTTGGTGTGAAGGCAGCTGCCACTGGACTCTAGATACAAGCCTAAAATACTAAAATGTAAAACATTTTTACACACATTAAGACTGTGAGTGACTGGTCAATTTTTAATTATTGAATCTCACACAGGGATCTTACTGTCATTGGCTAGGCAGCCACCTTGCCACCTGCCCCTCACCTGACAATTTCACATGATTCCCAGATTTTTCTTAGTTTTTGTCTATACAGGAAGCCACACTGTCAACCACACGATCACTATGCAGGCTCAGGACCAAGGCAGTCCTTGATTCACATCTTGATTTCTGTTTCTTTCCATGTAATAAGACATATGTTTCAAAACCAGCAGTTACTGTTTTGTGCATAGCTGTTGATACCCTTTTAAATAAGGAGGCACTATCCGGTGCGATGCAGCCAGACCTGTTATGTTGGTCAGCATTTAAACTGAGGGATTAAAAAAAATAAGAATTTCTGTGGAATTTATTTCTTTGCATTAGTGACTTACAAGGAAACAGGTTATTCATTTTATCTTATATTTTCATTGAGTTGATCTTCCAACTGTCTTGCCTGTTTTGAATACACTAAAATGTATATAAAAGGGGCATTAAACTCCCTTCATTGCCAACATTTCTCTGAACTCAACTAGAAAATATTTCCCATAGAGTTATGGACTAATGTTGGCGATTTAATTATATACAATGATATAAATAATTAAAATCTCAACAATTGGAAATGATACTTTAAAGAAACCACAAACCACTAATGTTTGTGTGAAATATTACATATCTTTTGTTGAATGTTTTTAACAGATTTATTGAGATATAATTAAAATGCCATCAAATCACACTTTAAATGTATAGATGTGCCTAATATTGTAAGTTGTGCATCCCATCACATTACAATTTTAGGAACTAGTCATCACAGCAAAAGGAAGCCTTTTCTTTTTAAGATGAAGAGAGAAAAATTAAATTTTATTCCAGGAATTTTTAGCTACAGATACATTTATAGATGCAAACTTGAAAATACAATGTATATATTACTCATAAACTTTGATTTTTGGTTTTGGATGCAAAATTTCGCTGCTTTTTATTAACACTACTAGTTTTTGTATCGAATCACCATGAGATAGAGCATTACACAATTGTTCTTGATTGCATTTCAGTCATACAATGAGGAAGCCTATTCTTTAAGCACCTTTGGAGCATCCCCCAGTCCTCGTGCCAAAAGTCAAAACCTGTCTCCTAGATACCTTGTTAGAAGTGACTTTCCTGGAACTTTTCATAAGGGTGTCAGATCGCAAATAATTGTATGTGACACTTGGCATTTTTAAGGGAGGATGGGTTTGGGGTAACACCCAGTGGGACTTGGGGGAATTCCCGGCTCTGTGGTCTGGATCACACAGGGACACCAGCATTCAGAATAAAAACCAAGTTGTAGCTTGTACAAATCAATGAGATAATATATGCTAAAATTAGTTTCATAGTTCAATGAATAGTTCAATTGCATAGTTCAATGAGATAATATGTGCTATATTAGTTGTAGCATAGTTACTATATATAACATTGACATATTAAATGATAAATTTTCTTAATGGCTAAGTAAAACAATAAAATGGAAAGATAATCCAGTATTACTATTTCTTTAGTGCATTCAACAAATGTATCAAGTGCATCTCAACTCTTGATAATCCTGGTCACTGTCCCCATGCATACTACAAAGTAACTATCAAGTGAAGCAAGACAAAGATTATTTGCAATGGTAACACGTTTCTATATAGACTGTAAATTAAAGGTGATCAAGAACTAGATAATGTAACTAAGACACAAGGATGATTTTAAATAAAATAAGTATTCATAGAGAAGTTGAGGCAAATGAACTTTATGTTTTACATGAGAGTATACATTCTAGACTGAAATAGCATATAGAAGGGTTTTTCATATTAGGACATTATAATGTATTGAATAGAGCAAAAAGTTAACAATAGAAAAATAAAAACTTTGAAAGCAAATCATAAATGCCCTTAGGTATTTTGTAGGAAATAGAAGTTTAATAACAGGTAAAGGGGAGACACCAAATGTTGTGCAATAAGTAAGCAGAAGTTTCACAAAGTTAAAAACAGATTAAATTTAAAAGATAGTCTTGAAAGACAAAAATACTAAAAAATGATTCAGAAAGTTGAAGAATTATGAAACAGTGGACTCATAAAGAAAGAATATATCTGATAGACATTTATAATTTAAACTAAGCTGAATTGATGTCATATTGGTTTAGGTACTTATAAGACTGAAGAACATCAGCTGATAGTGGTAGTTACTTTGTTCTTCAGGAAGAAAATGACTAATGATAACATTTAATCACATTTTAAACCTGATGTCTCCTTGGAGGTAAACAAGTCAATGGGTTTGTTTGAGTTACGCTGCCGTTAAGATTCCTGGCGATAGTCACTCGAGACAATGGGCATTTGGAAATGCAGTAATGGGACTTAGAAATGGGCATTGGAGTTAGAAATGCAGATCTAGCAGCTATTAATATCGATGTCCTAGTTAGAAGCATGGAAATGAATGATGCTGTTCAAGCAGGACAGAGAGGAAGTCTTTGTGGCATCTAATGTGCAGATTCCAGGAGGTTCTGAGCACTTTCCTCTTCCTGGTCCTTCTTGCCATGTGGTAAAAAACTTACAGCCCCCACCCCTCACAAGTAGACACAAAATCCTAAAGAATAGAAAAGTTTCATTTCTCTGTTCAAATAATTTTAAAATATTTTTATTAGTCTTTTCATATATCTTTAAATATAGGCTATCACAGTTTGTTTTATCAGAGAAAAATTGTGCTGATTTTAAGATTAGTTAAAAATTATTTTATTGAATCACAATACAAAGTGAGATACACAGTTACAAATTTTCTCATAATTGGGCTTCAGTCATATAATGTTCCAATACACATCTCTTCACCAGTGTACATTTCCCACCACCAATATTCCCAGTCCCCGCCCCCTCCAGCCCCTTGCCACCTGTCTCTATGGCAGCACTTTTCTCTGTCTCTCTGTCACTCTGTTACTCTGTTTCTGTCTCTGTCTCTCTGTCTCTGTCTCTCTCTCTCTCTCTCTCTCTCTCTCTCTCTCTCTCTCTCTCTCCTTGTGCATTATGGTTGGTAATACAAATACTGAAAGGTTATCTTGTGTATCCCTTTACCTACTTTGAACACTCAGTTTTTGTCCAGAGCGATCAGATCATTTCTAAATATGTTTGTCATATTGTTCCCTTCTCTATCCTAATTTCCCTTCGCACCCCCACACACTTGTGTCAAGCTTCCAACCACTATCTTCCTGGATCCTGTATTTCATGGTCTTATTGGTCTCTTACTATTGTTTTTACATCCCACAAATGAGTGCGGTTATTCTATAGCTGTCCCTCTCCTGTCTCAGCATGATACACACCATGTCCATCAATTTATAAGCAATTTTAATGATTTTGTTTTTCATAACAGCTGCATAGTATTCCTTTGTGTAGATTACAATAGTTTCTTTATCCGGTTATCTGGTCTCAGCACTGGGGTTTGTTTCCGTATTCTGGCTATTGTGAATAGTGCTGAAATGAACGTTGAACTAAATGAGCATTGAACTACAGATGGCATTTCTGCTGTGTGATTAGGCCCCAGGGTCTATTCCCAGCAATGGTATTGTTGAGTAATATAGAAGCTAAATTTCTAATTTTTTTTAAAGAAAACCCATATTGTTTCCCCAAAAGTCTGGACAAGTAAGCATTCCCACCAACAATAAAGGTGAGCCCTTTCTCCTCTGCCAGCGCTGGTTTCTCTTGTTCTTTTTGATGTGTTCCAGTCTTTTTGGTGTGAGACGATATCTCATTTTTGTTATTTGTGATGTAAAGTACTTTTTCATGTGCCTTTTAGCTATTTTTTTCCTTTGAGGAAATGTCTGTTAATTTCTTTGCCCCAATTTTTGAGGGGGTTGAATTATTTTTCTTGTAAAGTTCCACCAGTACCTTTTATATCTTTGAAATTAACTCTTTATCAGATGGGTATTGAATAACCAATTTTCTCATTCTGTGGGATGTCTTTGTATCTTGATCACTGTTTCCTTTGAGATGTAGAAGCCTCTTAGTTTAATGTAGTCCCATTTGTTAATCTTTGCTTCCACTTTCTTGGTCAGTGGTGTTTCATCTTTGAAGATGCCTTTAGCTTCAATGTCATGAAGAGTTTTACCTATGTTTAATTCCATGTACCTTATGGATTCAGGTCTGATGTTGAAGTCTTTAATTAATTTTGACCTGACTTTAAACACTGTGTTAGAGGTCTGAGTTATCATTTTTTTACATATAGCTCTCCAATTTTCCCAGCACCACTTGTTGAAGAGGCTTTTCTTGCTCCACCCCATAATTCTTTCTTCTTTATAAAAGATTAAATGATCATAGATTTGAGGGTCTGTGTCAGGATATTTAACTTTATTCCATTAATCTGCAGGCCTGTCTTTATTCCAGTACCATGCTTTTTAATTACCAGCACAAGATTATTTATTTAATAAGGAGTTCATTCTTTTTAGAATATTACAAGTCATTAAGGACAAGATGTGAGTCAGCACTCACCCTGCATATGCCAGGCCCTGAATTAATCATGGCACCACTTTTTACAAAAGGAATTTAGGGCTAAAGAAATAGTATAGTCGTAAAGGTGCTTGCCTTGCATGCAGTCAAGCTAGATTTTATCTCTGCCATCACTATGATCCCCTAACCCCTTCTAGAAGTGATCCCCGAGCACAGAGCCAGAAGTCCTGAGCATAGCTACATATCCCTACCCCCACCCCAAATATTTTAAAATGCCTTTAGCAAGATTTTTTAAATGGAATATTCTGGTATTTGTTTTATATTTATTTTGCCCCTTCAGCATTCTTACTTGGCAATATTAAATTGCAAATTTGGTGTTTATTCCTGATTTCTCTGTATGCGTATGTGGGGGGGGGTGTAGTTATTGGCTTTGAAAATACAAATGCTTGGGATATGAGCCTTCTGTAACACTCGCCTGGGGAACCCTTGATTATGTGTCACTGGGAGGCAATGTGTACCTCCGAAGGTGCTTAAAGAAACGTCAACCCCAGTCATTTGGTTCCAGAACTGATGCTTGTGTTAAAATGAACTTAAGAACCTAGTATAAGGTTTGGATAAAGTTAAATCGAATTTAGAATTTGGAAACAAATCTAAAACTTTATGGTCAATGATTTTTTATAAGGATACCAAGATAATTCAATGTAAAAATAATATTCTTGGTGAAATGACTAGCCAGAAAAATTATTTTACTAAATGAGGTTGTGAAAATTAAATATACAACAGACATCAAAATACTCTCCCACATAAGTATTTCTACACAAATATTTATGCTGATGTCAGTCATGACACCTCTAAGCTGGACAGAACCTTGATTTTATAATGTGTCTGAAATAATCAGGAAATCATATCTACAGGATGGAGGGCATTAGTCAGTACAAAGCAAGTGTTCATGGTTTGCTACAATTTGGATGAAACACACACAAAAAATAATGTTAGGCAAATGCAGCCAGTATGATTTCATTTATATGAATTATTCACAAAAGATAAATTTAGGGAGACAAAGTAGATCCCCTTATCAAGGGAGATAGAAAATCAAGAATCACTCAAGTCCTAGAGAATCACTGCACATGAGTAGTGGGTTTGGAAATGGCTACGAGAAACTGTGAAAGTTAGTTGTGTAGGTGTGTGTGAGTGGGGTGTGGAGGGGGCATGACAGACAGAGGTCCCGATTTCTGTTCCAGCACTGTGCATTTCAGCCAGCTGGGGTCTGGTAGCCCAGAGCACTGAGGCTGGACAGCATTGCACTTAAAGGTCCATGTCTTGAACCATCTTCCCACACGATTGGCAGAAGTGGCCCCGAGTCCCTGTGCTCTGCCTGGCAGGCATCCTGAAGAAGTAATGAAAGTGGGTTGCGTTGATGCTTACACGACTTAGTAAATTTACTAGAACTCATTGATATGTATATTTAAAATTTAATGCTGTTGCCTGAAAATTATATCTCAACTTCTCAAGCAAAATTCATGCAAAAACATGAACATACAATGGTAATGGGAGTCTGTTACCAATTTCTACAGCTGTTTAATTTTAAATTAATATTCTTTTAAAACAGAAATGAAGAAAAAGCAAAATGGGAACCTTTCTTACTTGTAGTGATATATTGGCCCCTTTGGAGCGATATTGGAGTGATAGCACAGCGGGTAGGGCGTTCGCCTTATAAGCAGCCAACATGGCCGACCCGAGTTCGATTCCTCCGCCCCTCTCAGAGAGCCCGGCAAGCTACCGAGAGTATTCGATATGCCAGACACAGTAACAACAAAGTCTCCAATGGAGACGTTACTGGGCCCACTCGAGCAAATCGACGATCAATGCGAGGGCCTTTACCTTTACCTTTACCTTAGAAAACATATTGTTATTTGTTTCTCTAAGAAGGCAAATGGACCAGTTATCATACATTCTCATAGTTCATGCCCTAGGTAGTATCCATAAGGGAAAAAGCATAGGTCCATATAAAATATTTGACCTAAATAATCATAGAATTATTTGTAATAGCAAGCAAATGGTAGTAACTATATTATCATTATCCAGTGAAAATGGACACATATTTGATGACAGGTGTACACAAACAAGCACTACTGGATAAAAGTTCAAATGAGCTAATGATGCTTGTTGAATATGTGAGGGCCTTAATATCACTACACTGTCAAAGAAAACACTAGAAAAGGGTAGGTGGTGTGTGTCATTCCATTTATTCACAGTTTTAGAAAAATCAAGTTAATATACATTGACAGAAAGCAGATTGTTGTTGCCTGTGAAATGCAGAAATTGTGGGGAAAGGAAGAAAAAGTGGAAACCAAATGGAAATAGTAAATTTTCGTAGTAATGAGTGCATTCCTCTTGGGCTGTGATGTGGCTGCCTTGGGAGCTTAGGTGGTCAGTGTCCCAGAGACACTGACAGTGAATGCACAGTCCCCAAAGATTCAATGACTTGCTCACAAACACCTTGAAAATTGTCCTGCACATCCTTGGGAAATAATGTTACCTACCTTCTCTCTTTCATGATGTTGTTTATTGTAGAGTAACTTATATTTTAAATTTATCTTCAAAATTGTATTACTGTTCAACTATTAAAGCTATTCTTTCATCTGTTAATTCTCCAAGTCCTTTAGCTTAATGAGAATTTAGTACCTGTTCATCAAATACATTTAATTACCACTTTATAATTTTTTAGTGTTTGTAGATCAAGTAACTTATTTGATCTTCTTGGGGTTCTAATACTAAACAATAGCAACTATTAGAAATTATGATAAGTAGGCAAAATTTCTAAATTTAAGTGCCATTAATATTTCAATACTAAACGTAGTCACATATTTGTGTCTCCTTTCATATTAGTCTATGCTTTTGTTGTCCGTTAAAGACTTAATATTACCTTCTGTATTTGGTATTCTTTCTGTTTCCTGACTGCTTAGGTGTTTTATATTTGTGATCGTATTTAATATTTATGATACTAATCTGAAGTCAGCTTTATGTTCTCATTTTACAGATGAGGAAATGCAGGTTCTTTGTGGATGGAGGACTGGTGGACAGTTAGTGTTCAACATGAATATTTGTATACTAAATATGGCTTGGTTTGAAGGTTGATGCTTTTAAATTCTGAGCTATTATTTTGTCATTTTAATGTTTCCATGCAATGCACAACTGTATTTCTGCTCTCCAACACATTATATTCCAATGGCTCTGGGAATATTTTTTCAGATTTTCCTCATAACCATGCCTAAATGGCTTCTAGATTACTTTCTGTTTTCTATGCAGGCACTGGTAGTGAGGTTCTCTATTTCCTTTTCCCCAATAGCCATCTTAGATCACCCAAACATTTTATGCATGTGATGTAAGAATCTGGTTTATGCTAAGCATCTCTGAGTTCTGAAATATTCTCCGGGATGCACTGTGCATCTTATTGGTTTGGATCTGCAATTCTTGCTTCTTTTCCTTTTCCTTTCTTTTTTTCCTTCTTTACTACCTCAAAGATCTGTTATTCTGGAACCCTGGGAGTTGATCCACACATGTTCTTCACTTAACTTTGAAAACACTAAATGATGTCCTTACATAATAACCATAGCTTTAAGTGCTATGTGTATTTATCCAGAGGACACCTATAATATCACTGTCAAAGAGATAGTAAGGGAAGCGCCAACTTTGTAAATGAGACATGTGAAAGATTCCCCAGCTCCTGCTCTTTATGCACCTACTATCTTTGTTCAATTTCCTCCCATTCATGCAAGTATTGCTGTTGGAGTACTGTGGAGTATGGGGCACCCAGGCAGGTGGGGGGGGGGTGGCAGTAGCCTCCTGTTTTTCTCTTCAGAAGTTTCCCTGTGAGGCTTGTGAAAATGCAGGAACCTCTGTGTCTCCCTATTGCATGGGGACCAGTCCTTGAGACCCAGTGCCCTTGAGATGCCTCACGGGAAAGAAATGCAGAAGACAAGACCAAAGTAAAGGATTTTTTGTGGGGGTAATAGGAGAGGAGAGGGGGCAAGGAGGAGAGCACCTCAAATTGAGGGCTGGTTATCCCAGAAGCACCGCGTGCATGCTTGGCTGACAGAACTGGTTTTATAGGGTTTGTAGACCCTCTGTTCCCAGCTTGCTGTTCGGGGAAGACCCCCTTGGTTAGTGCTTGTCAAGGGAGCAGGACTCAGAACCGACAGGGGTTTCTCTCAGTCTTCCGAAGGCCTTGGTCTTCTCTCCTGAGTGCTACTGCCCTTTTGAGTCCTGGAAGGCCTTTATTCCTGACACTCACCCCTCAGGTCTCTGCTTTTTAAGCTGGAGGCCCTACAGGACTGGCTGCCAAGAAGCTGCTGTTTTCATGCCAGCTTCCTACTGTCATCACCAGGTGTACCCTCTGCCTACCTACTTCAGAAGAACCAACCTCTCACTCTGTTTATAAAACTCATTTCAAAATAACTATCAAAGTGTTTTTTTTTTATCTCTCTTCTTGTTACAGGGCAAAAGCATCTACAGGTTGTTTAACAGTGTTGGTACCACCCACGTGGAAAATACTGGAATTCAGATGTCACAATCTTCACAGGGCCCCCAGCTCTCCCCATCAGATATATGCATACAGGCATAACAGGGATATTAAATATTGTGTCTGTGTAATTGACAGAGGGGAGGCTGTCTCAATCCCTCCACTTCAAGTTCGTGAGCTCTAGATCATGTATTATTGCACCAAATAGATTTACAAATTGTGCCTTCATATTTCTCCTTACTTCAGTCAAAACACAAATGTCAGGAAATACTGCTCTGCTCACTCAAATCAAGATTTCCTTCTCTGAAGACTTTCTTCTGCAGGGAATTGACCAAATCGATGGGCTGATAGGCAGGTTGGCTGATGGGCATGTGCCAGGGGAAAGAAAGAGTCCATCCTCGCCTCTCTTGCTGACCAGGGTCAATTACTTAATCTTGCTAAACTTTGGTTTCATGGAGTGCAAAATGGCAATAACAATAATCCTTATCTCAGAAGGTTGTGGCAGGGGTTAAGGATCGTGTGACTTTCTGAGGCACTTGTTCCAAGGCTGACGTGTAGTGGGTCCTTGTGAGTATGTCTTATTCTCCTGAGTAACTACTGAGATTAGTATCATCTTCATTGTGGTCGTCGTCATCATCATCATCATCATCATCATCATGATGTTACTTGGTTTCATCACTAACATTTCAATTGATAAATGCCAGGGTGGGCAGCACCCACTGGAACCCAGGGGCTCCTCCTGGCTCTTCATTCAGGGGTCACTTCTGGTGTTGCTCAGGGGATCTGATGCAGTTCAGGCCTTGAACACGGGTCAGCAGAATGCAAGGCTAGCCCCTAAGGTCCTGTACCATCCCTCAGGCCCATTACTGATATTTTTTACCTAGAAGGTGGCAAATTCTGAAACCATGCTCATGGTGAGTAGCATGGTTTTGTTGTTGTTGTTGTTTGCTTTTTGGGGTCACAACAGGTGATGCACAGGGGTTACTCCTGCGCATATACTCAGGATCACTACTGGCGGTGCTCAGGGGACCATATAGGATGCTGGGAATCAAACCCAGATCAGCCACATAGTAGGCAAACGCCCTACCCACTGTGCTATTGCTCCAGCCCCTGTTTTGTTTGTTTGACTCTGGATTTTTCCTGAGTCTGGTATCAAAGTGACAGAACAAGTATCCAGTTTATTATTTGGCAGGAAAAAATAATTGTCTTCACTGCCAGTTTAGCACTATGCGAGAGTCTCTCTCTTCTTGGAATATCCAGCATAAGAGATGAAATAGACCCATGAGAGACAAAGAGAAAACTCAAAAGTGCAGACAACTTATGGCCTTAATTAATTTGGAACGTTCTAAAAACTAAGAAATTAAAGATAACCTTATGATCACTGTCACTGTCACTGTCCTCCTATTCTTCATCGATTTGCTCAAGTGGGCCCAGTAACGTCTCCATTGTGACAATTGTTACTGTGTTTGGCATAGTGAATACATCACAGGTACCTTTCCAGGCTTTGCCGTGTCGGGGAGATACTCTCAGTAGCTTGCCAGGCTCTCCGAGAGGGGCAGAGGAATCGAACTCAGGTCGGCCCTATTGGCCGCTTGCAAGGCAAACGCCCTACCTGCTGTGCTATTGCTTCAGCCCAACCTTATGATAGACATTATAAACATCCACAAACTGTAGTACTCTAGTTAGCATGAATTGTAGAGGGGAAGATGACTTGATCACTTGACATCCTGTTACTCATAGAGTGGGTGCCAGTAACATCTCCATTCATCCCTGTTGCATGCTAGTGTAGCCTAATGGCGTCTGTTTGCTCCAGGAACACGAAGAACTTCAAACATCATTCAGGGTCTTGACGAAGAAGTCTCATAGGTGGGTGGCCACACAATCTTTTGATGTCCTGTGGAATCCAGTCAGTAATGGCTCTAGTTCAGCAGTCGTCTCCAAATTGCATTACATGTCTGGTCCATCTGATTTTCGATGCCTTGGCAACCGAGACAGCATCACTGATTCTTGATTGTAAACAGAGGTCAGAACTCTGGATTCTTTCTCTCACTTGAGTACAGCATGATACTCCAAGCATCGCTCTTTTGATTCCTCCTGGGAGACCTGAATAGTGTTCTCATTCTGTTTTCATAGGGCCCAGGTCTCTGAGGCATATGTTAATGCAAAGAACAGTGGAATCTAAGAGATGTGCCTGGAGCCAGGGATTCTTTGTCCTCTTAGCTATTTCTTTGATGCTCTTGAAGGTGCTCCAAGCCGCTCTCTTCCTCCTACACAATTCAGGTGCCAGGTCATTCATCATGTTGAGTTCTCGACCTAGGTACACATAACTGTTGCATTCAAAGATGTTTGTCCCATTGAGAGTGAATGGAATGTCAGGAATGACACCGTTTCTCATAAACATTGTCGTTGTAAGATTCCATTGTAGTCCTACCTTTCCACACTCATGGTTGAAGTCGGCCAGCATTTTTACCACTTGGCTGATGTTTGGTGTTATAAGAAAAATGTCATCAGCGAAGCGAAGTTGATGTAGTTGTTGACCGTCTATCTTCACTCCCATTCCTTCCCATTCCAGTTGTTCCATGATGCTCTCGAGGGTGACACTGAAGAGTTTCGGTGAAATGGTATCACCCTGCCAAACACCTCTCTTGACATAGATGATCACTTCCTTGTAGAATGGTGAGATCCTGGTAGTGAATCCATAATACAGTTCACAGAGGATCCTGATGTATTGAGTTTGAATGCCCTGTTTGGCTAGGGCTTCAGTGACCGCTTCAGTCTCAACAGAATCAAAGGTCTTCTATAAATCAAAGAACGTTAAACAGAGTGGCATCTTGAACTCCCAAGAAACCTCAGTGAGCTTGGTTATCGCATGGATATGGTCAATCATGCTGAATCCTTTGCGGAACCCAGCTTGCTCGCATGGTTGTCCTTCATTTAGCCTTCTGCCAATTCTATTCAGGATAACTCAAGTGAACAGCTTGTAGACGACAGAAAACAGGCAGATCAGGCAATAGTTGCCAATGTCGTGGATGTCTCCCTTCTTGCACAGTAGTAAAGTACTGCTGATTTTCCACTGGGACGGAACCTTTCATTCAGACAGGTAGCAAGTGAAGAGCCAAGCCAGTGTATTGATGAGAACTGATGGCAGGTTCTTCAGGTGTTTGGGTGTGACCTTGTCTGGGCCAGGTGCTGTTTGCATCTTTACCAGCGAAATGGCATGTTGGATTTCAGCAAGAAGAATGTTGGGAACGACATATCCATCCTGCAGAATTTGGTATGTGGTCTTCCTTTATCGCTTCTCTGCACTGCTTTGCGAGCTCAGATGTTCACTTGCAGTTGCCTGAGGTTTACACCAAGACACATGGACGAATGAGCTCAGGAGTTTTCGAAGACAGGCATCTTTTTGTGGCTGTCTCTCTCTCGGCATTCCTCACGTGATAATGGAGGTGCTGAACCTGTTGATTGTATTCTTCATCATTGTTGTCAACAATGGCATCTTCCCATGTTGCCGCAATAGTACCAAAAAGCTCCAAGTAGGTGGTCGTTCTGGGAGTTCTTTTCTTAAACTTTGCAGCCCTTTCTCCCTGCTCTGTGAAGTAGAATTTTTAAGGAAGGAGACTGTGGTCTGATCCCGTTTGGAATTTTGGGACAACAGCAACATCCGTCAGGCAAAACCATTGATTGAATATGATGTGGTCAATTTCATTGTGGTACCATCCACCTGGAGACTCCCATGTCTAATGCTTAGATTTGGCTTTCTCGAATTTTGAGTTACCATGGATGGTCTTGGTTGACATGATGAACTCGGACAGTCTCGCACCCTGTTCGTTCCATTCTAGGCCATGGGTCCTGATGTAGAGTTATTTGGCTTATCTTCTCAGTCCTATCTTGGCATTAAAATCACTGACAATGATCTTGTAGAAGGTGTGATCTTCTTTATACAACTTCTTCAGTTCCATGTAGAACTTATTAATTTCTTCTTCATCATAATTGGATGTTAGTGCGTAGACAATGAAGATAGAAACTGCTGGCAGTGAGCGACATCTATTCAAGTGTAATCATTCAATTCGGGTTGTTAGGCATTCGAATGAATCAACGCTCATGGTCAAGTTCATGGACACCGAAACTACCAATGCCTCTTTTGTCACGTGTTCCGAGGAACAGTTCTTCTCCAGTGTTGAAAATAGCATGATGTGATCTATGCCTTCTCGTCTCAGTTAGACCAATGATATTGTACTCGATCTTCATGCTTGCACCATCAGAATGTATCTGATGCCAGAATATGTGCATTGAAAATACTGACAGTCATTTTTGTCCTTCTTCATTTTGGCAGCCTAGTTCAGCCTTGAGATTTTATCAGCCTCTCCTTCCTCATCCTTCTTAACGCTGCCATATTGGTGGCTCTTTCAGGGTCAGAGAAATGAGACCCTTGTATTTACTGGGTTTGGCATATTGAATATCCCATGGATAGCTTGCCAGGTTCTGCCATGTGGGCGGGATACTCTCAGTAGCTTGCCAGGCTTTCCGAGAGGGATAGAGGCTTTTAGGGTAGCCTCTAATCACCCTTGCAGGTGCTCCTATGGTTCAAATCATATTTGAACTCCATCAAATATGGTGCAGTAATCTTGGAAGATAGGTATTAAGTGTCTTATGATATGTCCAAGTTCCCCTTACCTGGTTCTGTGGGGCTTCACTCATGCATGAGTCTTGGTCTGAGAATGCAGAAAGCCGCATAGAGCATGGCAGGGAGAAGAAATATCCAAAATTCGTAAATGAAAATATAAACCATTCAGTAGAAGGAGCTGTTCTTTATTGCCAGGAAGTACCAAAATATGCCTGCTGGGGCCAGAGAGATAGCACAGCTCGAAGGGAACTTAGGGGGCTGGAACAGTAGTGGGTGGCTGAGGTATTTGCCTTGCACTCAGCCCTACATGCTGTACTAGTTTAACAAAGAGAAGTGGATATTTCTGAGCGTCTCAATTTTATTAAATAAATTTCTTTGCATGATAAAACAGATGCAGTCATTAATTTACAAGGGCTGTTAGATGCATTAAGGGATATAATGAAACGTATAGAAAATGAGGACAATAACGAATAGCCTGCATATCATGGCTAAAACAAAAGTTCATATTCAGTTTCGCTAGGGATTAAATTTAATTTTTGTCTTATTTGACACCAATGTGAAAATCTTCATCATGTTGATACATAATTGTATCCCAGAGCCTATCAAATGTTCTCCAGAGTAAAAAAAATACCCCAGTGCTGGCCTGTTAACTCTATCATTATCTATTCATATCTATATTTTAATAGCAAAAATAAAATTTATATTATTGATATAATCTTTAATTTCTTTGGTGAGTAATTTTATTTAAAATGCTTTATGGCTTCTTAGTTGATTATTGAATTTTTCTGATTAAAATGAAATTGTTATTAGGCGGAGAAGAGAGATGTTTGGAATTAAAGTGTCACCCCTTGAATAGCAAGTTTCTAGATTATCATTTGGCCTTTAGGACAATCTTTTAATGGATAAATATTATCTCTGTCATTTCTCTTTTACCCTTTCTCCTTGAAAAGAACATAGAGGAAGCTGTCTCATTAACTGGGCCTTTTAGGGTTCAAGAAGCACTTATAATGCTTGTCGGTATTTATTCACCTTTTACTTATCATATTTTAAAACTGAATATTAATTATATGCCATGAAGTGCTGTAAGTACTACAGATAGAATAATAGCGAAAGGAGTGGCATCATGCAACTTATGCATTAGACGAATAACTACCATGAATTCACAAACACGTGAAATGATGTCCAGCCCCACTGGACCTCAGAGGAATTCTAATAAGAACGACAAGATACTGCTTTGCACTGGAATGACTTGACCCAAAATGTCAGATACCAACTGTGGGTGAGGATGTGGAGATTGCAGAAGTTGAAACACAGCGGTGGGAGTATGAAAAGTTGGGGGTGCTCTGGAAAGCACTCTCAAAGTTCCTAAAGGATAACACACAATTACCATACAAGTCTAGTTCTTGGCATACATTCAAGGAAAACATCAAAGCAAATCCAATGACAAAATTGTCCCTGCATATTCACAATAATTCATAGTCGCCAAAAGAAGTCACTGCTCCAGATGTCTTTCTAGATAGACCGGCAAGGAAAATGTGGTTCATGTAGTCAGTGGGATGTTATTCAGGTGTAAAGAGGAATGGGTTGCTGGTATTTGTTGCAGCTTGAAAGAGTGTATTTCACTGTGTTAGGAGAAAAATCAATCACGAAACCCACAGAACGCATGCATGGTTCCATTCTGAGGAGTGTGCAGGCTGTGGAGAGAAGCAGCTTAGAGCGTGCATGGCTGGGGTAGAGGCTAGGGATGTAGGAGTGGGAAATTAAGAGGAGATTGTTTCTTTGTTGTTACAATGGAAATGTGCTGAATTGATGGCAATAGTTTTACATATCTGTGAATACACTGAGAGTAATACTTAACTCTGCACTTTAAATGGGTAAATGTGAGAATCAGGAGTTAGGAATGTAGTTCTTGTTTGGCACATATGCCCTCATGTCTGAAACCATGGGTGTGGTCCCTAGAACAAGCACACACACACACCGCACACACACATACACATATGATACGAGAATCTTATCTCTGCAGTATCTCTGTTAGATCTTTAAGATAGCTTTTCTTGCTGTACTGGATATCAACAAAGGAGGGAAATTGTGGCTGCTGAGAGACCAAAACCCAAGTCGTCTTAGTACTGTGGTACAGGCCTCACGCCAAGTGAGAGCAGTGGGATAGCCCCCCCTATCAAAGTGTGGATTCACTTCAGATTTGTTTCCTGGAAATAGCTTGCAAACCTTCCCAGTGGATTTATTATTGATAACAAGCAATGAAAGAGAGGTCAAATGTGATGCATCCAGTTTGTCCTCAACCACTGGATAAGAAAATATGATTACTGACAACTGGTTTTCCAGGAACAGGGTTAGAGGAGAGCAATTGAATGAGAAAATCTGCAGAGGAAATCTATGTCTCCTCCAGTGATAACTGGGAATTAAAAACAGGACCCCGATGTCCCAGAGAGAGTAACCCTCAGGACATAAATATAATTTAATTATTGGTTCTATTCATATTAATATTTTACCAATTGTGAAAACAAGAAAAATTGCCACATTAGTAAAGAACACCAATGGCAACCAGATATATCCTGGTCTTTAAGGAATTTTCAATGAAGGATCCATGATGCTCTTTATTAATCAAAAAATGTGTGGTATATTCTTGTGTGCATAAATTTCCACCTCTACGAAGTGTAATGTAGTGAATCATTTGCTATTTAGTAATACTTGATTTAAGCTGAACTTCCTCGGAAACTCTGTATAAATTCTTGCAATTAGATATTATCACATAAAGAACCTGGGAAATTTTCAGCTATGTGGACATTCCCTGAACCTCTAAACAGGTATGACTGTGCAGAGAATATTAAAGCTTGCATGAGGCATGTATATATATATATATATATATATATATATATATATATATATATATGGCTACAGTAAATAACAAGGTTCAGGTACACCTCTGTACCCAAAGACCCAAGAAAGAGGCCAGTTACATCATGTTTTTTGCTAACCCTTAACTCCAAATTATCCTAATTATATTTATTGCTGAAGCTCCGTGGCTTAATGGCAGGAAAATACCTTCACAAATGTAGTATAGATAATGAAGGCAAGGCAAACTTTGAGAAGAGTCTCCCGAAATCCTTATTCTTGAGACTGGATGAGTTCTCCAAGCCATGTCCTGAAATGTTTGAATTTCACCCTGCAGGAAAGACAGCATGTTTCTTCCAATTCCAACACAGGAATGAGCCAGAAATATTTTTAACATATTTGTGGCTTGTGGTGCAGCAAAGCTAGACAAGAGAGATTAAAACCTTAGGATGGTTTGATGGATGCAATTTTGGTTATTTTACATGCATATACAGCCCAAGTATCCCTCAGAGAGAGCAGTCAGCCTGGTCCAGTGAGTACTTGGGAGGGCAGAGCTTCTAAAGTGGCAGAGACTGGGTGGCAGTGAAAAGGTCCCACAAGAGAACACGGTTTCCCATGTACCCCTGCAGCTTCTCCAGCAGACAGAGGGGAAGACATAAAACACAAAAATTTGTTCCTTAGGTCCTCCGAATAGAAATGAGCATCAATTGGTATTTTACTAACTTCGAAGGAGTTTAAATCTCTCAACGACTACTGGCCAATAAAAATGAGTGATGCTTCAAGAATCAGTCATAACATTTGGTTGATTTAATCTTGGGAACAGGAAATAATTTCAATATTACTGAAGGTTTTATTTATTATTATAATTTGTAAATATGTGTGTTAGAGAGTAATTATAAAATTAGGATGGAGGGAGTCATCCCAAGTCAAAAGGAGAAAGGCAAATAACAAACGAGCTCACTCTTAGGTGGTTTATATAGAATTAAAACAAGGGCAAAGAGAGTGTGCAGGGAACATCAACTCTTAGACACTCACATAGAACTATGCGTCCACAGGAATATGGAGGGGGTTGTGTGAAGAGGAGCAGAGCTGTGGCATGGGATGGGGTGAAAACTATGTGTCCCTAGAACATATACAGCTTTATAGTCTTATAAGTAGAGGACTTCAATGAGAAGGTAAACTCTAAAGAATGTGTATTTAGTGGTACTACATGGAAAGTATCATGTTAAGCGAAATGAGTCAGAAAGAACGGGATAGACATAGAAAGATTGCACTCATCTGGGGAACATAAAGCAACAGAATGGGAGACTAATACCTAGGAGTGGCTGAGATTAGTACCAGAAATTTTTCTCCATGACTTGGAGGCCATCCACACGTGCTAGGGGAAAAGGAAGCTCAGATAGAGAAGGGTGCACCAAATAAAGGGTGTTGGGAGGATCCTCCCAGGATGAGAGAAGCATGCTGAAAGTAGACTATAGACCAAACATGATTGCCACACAATGCCTCTCTTGCAAACCACAAGATCCAAAAGGAGAGAGAGAGAGAACAAAAGGGAATGCCCTGCCACAGAGGCAGGGTGGGATGGGGGGACAGGGGGGTGGGAAGGATGCTGGGACCCGCAGTGGTGGAGGATGGGCGCTGGTGGAGGGATGAGTACTTGATCATTGTATAACTGAAACCCAAGCACAAAAATTTGTAAGTCTATAACTGTACCTCATGGTGTTTCACTAATAAAAAAAATAAATAAATAAAGGGAAAAATTTAAAAATAAAGAATGTGTACTTGCCACTAAAAAAGTAAAGTTAGGAACAATGAAGACAATAATCAGCATTTTGCATGTTCACCCAAATTGGAAGTTCCGTGGGGATGTGTGACTGACTCTCACTAAGAAACCGGTTCCACTCTGTCTATAGACTCTGTGTTATAAAATGTAGACGACGCTCAAGCTCTGTTAGGATGGGCCAAGAGTATACTCCTGGGGAAAGTAATCAAAACCTTAACAAAAAATCACCCAATAATGCAAACAACAAGCAAAGCATTTACTGTATTGGGTAAAGCCGGCCAGAACTTTGGCCTTGACCCAACCACCACCAATTCAAGGGATCACAGGAAGATTCTGTTTGCCAGCAGGGTGAAGTGACCCAGCACCCCCATTATAGGGCTACTCCTCCATCTGGCATTAGCTTCCCCCCCTACTCTGTGAGTCAGCCTTATTTTCATCCCTTTAGACCTCTTCTAGAATCTGGACTCCTTTAATAGCCAAGATTTGATCCCAAACAAGGATGTTTTCAATGGGCTCTAGAATTTTTAGGACTAAGGTGCTAAAAAACACCACAGAACAAGTCTGCAAATGTGAAAAAAGTCAACAAAATGAGATATTAAGGACTCAAAAAATGTCATTAACTCAAATTCTGAATAACTGTTCCTTGGAACATGCCACAAAAGAGGCGTCAGTGGTGTCAGTGTTCTTGTCAACATTAACTTGACCATAAACATTGATTCATTCAAATGCCTAACAACCTGAATCGGATGATTACACTTGAATAGATGTGGCTCACTGCTGGTAGTTTTTAATCTTCGTTGTCTATGCATCAACATCCAATGATGATGAAGGAGAAATTGAGAAGTGGAGTTGGAGAAGTTCTATAAAGAAGACCACACCCCTACAAGATCATTGTAAGTGATTTTTTTAAAATTTTTATTAGTGAGACACCATGAGGTACAATTGTAGACTTACAAATTTTTGTGCTTGAGTTTCAATTAGGGAAAGGATATTCGTCGAATACACATCTGACAAAGGGTTGATATCAAGGATACACAAAGTAATGGTTGAACTCCACAAGAAGAAAACATCCAACCCCATCAAAAATGGGGCGATGAAATGAATAGAAACTTTCTCAAAGAAGAAATCCGAATGGCTAAAAGGCACATGAAAAAATCCTCCACATAATTAATCATCAGGGAGATACAGATCAAAACCACAAGGAGATATCACTTCACACCACAGAGACAGGCCCACATCCACAAGAACAAAAGCAACCGGTGCTGGCGTGGATGTGGCGAGAAAGGGATCTTCCTTCACTGCTGGTGGCAATGCCGACTGGTTCAGTCTTTTTGAAAAACAGTATGGACGATTCTCATTGTCAGTGATTTTAATGCCAAGATAGGACCTAGAAGATCAGCTGAAGAATTCCACATTGGGACCCATGGCCTAGAATGGAATGAATAGGATGAGAGACTGTCTGAGTTCATCATGTCAACCAAGACCATCCATGGTAACTCACAATTCCAGAAGATTGAATCTAAACACTGGACATGGGAGTCTCCCTGTGGACAGTTCCACAATGAAATTGAGCACATCATATTCAATCGATGGTCTTGCCTGACCGATGTCACTGTTCTCCCAAAACTCCAAACAGGATCGAACCACCGTCTCCTTCGTGCAAAATTCTACTTCACAGAGCAGGGAGAAAGGGCTGCAAAGTTTAAGAAGAGAACTCCCAGAATGACCACCAACTGGGAGCTCTTTGGTACTATTGCAGCAACTTGGGAAGATGCCGTCATTGTCAATATTGATGAGGAATACTATCAGCTGCTTCAGCACCTCCATGATTGTGTGAAGAACACCGAGAGAGAGATAGCCACAAAAAGACGCCTGTCTTTGAAAACTCTCAACCTCATTCGCCAACATGTCTTGGCGCAAGCCTCAGACAAGCTCAAGTGAACGTTCGAACTCGCAAAGCAGTGCAGAGAAGCGATCTAGGAAGACCTCAAAGAGAGAAGAACAGCAGTGCTGGCAGATGCGGCAGAAGCTGGGAAAAGCATTCCTAACGCCCGCTTGTCTTTTGCCAACTACAAGACCAAGATGACTGCCCTCCAATGTCCTGATGGATATATCACATCTTCTAATGGAGAAGATTATCCATAACTTATACTCAGATCTCTTCAATAGCCATGTCCACCTGCCCACATACCAAATTCTGCAGGATGGATATGTCGTTCCCAAAGTTCTCCCTTCTGAAATCCGGCACGCCGTTTCTTTGGAAAAGAAGTGAACTCACCAGGCCCATACAATGTCAGACCCGAACACCTGAAGAACCTGCCATCAGTACTCATCAATACACTGGCTCGGCTCTTCACACACAACCTGTCTGAATAAAATGTTCCATCCCAATGGAAAACCAGCAGGACTGTAATACTGTACAAGAAGGGAGACATCCACGACATTGGCAGCTATCGTCTGATCTGCCTATTGTCTGTCGTTTACAAGCTGTTTACTCAAGTCATCCTGAATAAGATTGGCAGAACACTAGATGAAGGACAACCATGTGAACAAACCAGTTTCTGAAAAGGATTCAGCACAATCGACCATATCCACACAATAGCCAAGCACATTGAGGTTTCTTGGGAGTTCAAGATGTTGCTCTGTCTAACGTTCGTTGATTTAAAGAAGCCTTTCATTCTGTTGAGACTGAACTGGTCATCAAGGCCCTAGCCAAACAGGATGTTCAATGTCAATACATCAGGATCCTACATGAGCTGTATTGCGGATTCACTACAAGGATCTCACCATTCTACAGGGAGTTGATTATTGACGTCAAGTGAGGCATTCAGCAGGGTGATACCATTTTACCAAAACTCTTCAGTGCCACCCTCAAAAACGTCATACAATGACTAGAATGGGAAGGAATGGGAGTAAAGGTACACGGTCGGCAGCTACATTACCTTCACTTCGCTGATGACATTTTTCTTATAACACCAAACATCAGCCAGGCGGCACAAATGCTAGCCGACTTCAACCATGAGTGTGGAAAGGTAGGACTACAACTGAATCTCACAATGACAATGTATATGAGAAACAGTCTCATTCCTGACATTCCATTAAATTTCAACGGGACAAATATCTCCCAATGCAACAGTTATGTGTACCTAGGTTGAGAAGTCAACATGATGAATGACCTAGCACCTGAGTTGCGCAGGAGGAAGAGAGCAGCTTGGAACGCCTTCAAGAGCATCGAAGAAATAGCTAAGAGGACGAAGAACCTTCAGCTTCGGGCATATCTCTTCAATTCAACTGTTCTTCCTGCATTAACATACGCCAAAGAGACCTGGGTCCTATGAAAACAGAATGAGAATGCTCTTTGGGTCTCCCAAAGAGGAATCGAAAGAGCTATGCTTGGAGTATCATGCTTCACTCAAATGAGAAAAAGAATCTGGAGTTCCGACCTTCATTGATAGTCAAGAATCAGGGACGCTGTCTCATTTGCCAAGGTGTCAAAAATTAGATGGGCTGGATACATAATGAGATTTGGAGATGACCGCTGGACTAGAGCCATTACTGACTGGATTCCATGGGACGTCAAAAGATCGCATGCGCACTCACCTATGAGATAGTCAGACTTCTTTGTCAAGACCCTGAACGATTGGTTTGAGGATCTTCCTGTTCCTAGAATGAGCAGACACCACTGGACTACATTAGCACACGACAGGGACGAATGGAGATGGAGACATTACTGGTGCCTGCTTGAGCAAATCAATGAGTAACGGGATGTCAAGTGATCAAGAACTCAAATTCTATTCATTTTCTTTCTCCTATTTTATATTTCTGTAAGATTTTCAGTCAGTTGCTTAATTCAGGTTTTAATATTAGTTTCTATTATTGCTCGAGCAGGCCCAGTAACGTCTCCATTGGAGACTTTGTTGTTACTGTGTCTGGCATATAGAATACTCTCGGTAGCTTGCCGGGCTCTCCCAGAGGGGCGGAGGAATCGAACTCGGGTCGGCCATGTTGGCTGCGTGCAAGGCAAACGCCCTATCCGCTGTGCTAATTTTTTCTTCATATTGTTCTGCCAATATATTTGTTTCACGGGTTGTGAAATAGAATGTTTTCATCATTGTTCTGAAATTTGAAATTTTACCCAGGAGTAACAGACTTTTTAATTTCAATTGGAAGTGCTTTTTGTTTGCTGATTACTTTGTTTCTGATTACATATTTCATTATATTATGACCAAAGCATAAGGTAAAAGGTAAAGGCCCTCCCGTTGATCATCGATTTGTTCGAGCGGGCCCAGTAACGTCTCCATTGGAGACTTTGTTGTTACTGTGTTTGGCATATCGAATACATCACGGGGAGCTTGCCAGGCTCTGCCGTGCGGGCGAGATACTCTCGGTAGCTTGCCGGGCTCTCTGAGAGGGGTGGAGGAAGTGAACTCAGGTCGGTCATGTTAGCTGCGTGCAAGGCAAATGCCCTACCGCTGTGCTATTGCTCCAGCCAAAGCATACTTTCTGCATTCCTAATTATTTCTCTTTTCTTATTTTGTTTATGGGGCTTTTGAATCAATGTTGGTCCCATCACACATGGAGTAAAGAGCTCTGACTACAAGGTGTTTCTCTGGCCTGTTATGCACTGTTTGTACTTTTTGAAATTTGAGATGTTTTTCAATCTAATATATGCATATTTTAAAAATATGTCATCAGCTGTCAGAAACATGCATCTTTAGTGCATACATTAATGCTCACACACACGCATGCATACACATATGTACTTCCACTGAAGGAATCCTTTGAATCTGCTCCCTTTCCTCACTTGTTAAATGCTTTTCACATCCTTTACATAATTTGAATTTGAGCTCTCAAGCTCCAAACTGTCACCTCTTTTAAGTATTAATTTTGTGTGTATGTTTTGGTTTTGGTTCTCTGAATTTCCTTGAGTGAGAAGACACAAACCTAGTGCTGTGTGTTTATACGAACCAAGTAAGAACCTACACATTGGAAATGTCTAGAAACTGAACAGTTGCCACACTGAAACTTGACTTTCACAGATGTGCAGATAAAAGCACAAAATAATTTCTACATTTTTTATTATCACAAGAGACAATTGTATCCTGCTTGATGGGATTAATATTCCTAGATTCATCAACATCTGTGAATTCATCAAATGTGTAAATTCACTTTCTTTAATAGATCCTGTAGCACAGACATTCCACTGGATTGCTAATAGCCTCACACATCTGACTTGATTCATCCAGTGAAGCAGAGCACACTGGTCCTCACAGGACTGGCTCAGTCACATCCAATCCCTTGTTACCAAATAATCTGAATGCTAACAAGGCTTTGTCAGGGAAGTCTTCTTAAGCAGATAGGGAACATTTCTCATTCCCTCCTGATTCTTTGCATACACTTAGCATCCAAATACTGAGCTACTTAAATTCTAATCAATCCTACTTTTACACTACCCCTGCCCCCAACTCCCTATAATTGCATCTATCATTAGGATCACCTCTCAGAGAGCCCAGCAAGCTACCAAGAGTATCCTGCCTGCACAGCAGAGTCTGGCAAGCTACCCATGGTATATTCGATATGCCAAAAACAGTGACAATAACAGCTCTCATTTCCCTGACCCTGAAAGAGCCTCCAATAAGGCAGCGTTGGGAAAGACGAATAAGGAGAGGCTGCTAAAATCTCAGGGGTGGGACAAATGAAGACATTACTGGAACCCACTCAAGTAACTCGATGAACAACAACGGGATGACAATGATACAGTATTACAGTGATTAGGATCAGAAGATTTGAAGAAAACTATCTGAGATCTTTTGATTGTTCAAAAGTCTGCATTGTTCCTTTTCTTCAGCCGAGTAGTAAGGGACATCTCTAAGAGGGACAGTTCCAGCAGGTCTTAAGCTCTAAGTGACTTTTGTACACTTTCTCTTTACCTTTTGGTCAAGCCAGTCTTTGTCAGTGGCTTAAACATTTTGTCGCAGTGAGTGGGGCTGATAAATGAAAATCCCTTATGTAAGCAGGAACTATTAATAAAGTTCCACTTAATGGGTGGTCAGGCTGTTTGTACTAGCAAACTCATCTACGGATGTCCAGGAAGAAATAAAAGAAAAGAAAATCAATCAGCATGGCAGTCTCACTTTGTGGACAAATGCTGTAGCTAAATGTCCTATATTGCCGTGGTCAAGATATTTGCTCACTTTCTAATATATGCAATAGATCATTTTTTCAAAGTGAAGGACATACACTTAACTGCATATGAAGCAAACGTCACATGTGAGTTGTTGCAAATGATTCTTAGTTTCTTCATGGCTTTTTGGTCAGCAGAGGAAAAGATCAAGATTTACACAGAGTATACACAACTTGGTGATATAAAATCCAACACTCCTACTGATAAACTGACACACCCGTTACAAGGGTGTGATTGATTATTTAACAAAGTGCTTTCAATGAACAATGGGAGGACAGTGCTTTCATCTAGAGATTGGCACTGACATTCTAGTGCTTGGTTTTAATGGTACCTCCTTCTTGCTAATGTGTTTTGTAGGTGTGCCACATTGAGCACCCTATGGGCAGAGAACAGTCTATCACTTCCTGCAAAGTTTTGTTTTACTTTCATCCTAAGACTTAAACACCCAAAGAGAACAGAACTGCAGTGGTTGGTTTGTATTTTGTTTTTTTCTTGGGAATCACTCATGAGAGTGCTCAGAGCTCAGCCCAGCCCAGTGCCTACAGCATTCCAGCAGTGTGGGACCAGACCTCGAGGGTGCAAAACACGTGCTCTGATGCATGGCACTCTCTCCCTTCCTAGTTTGTTTGAAGGTTAAATAATTCTTATTTTCATTTTTTTTTCACAAAGTATCTTTTCACATCTTTGTGTTTTCCCTCCCATCGTTTCATAACACAGGTTAAAAAATGCCCCTGCACCTTTTTTTTCACTGAACATATGGGTGAAAGAAAGATAGTGATATTCCTTTATGGATTTGAAATTATTTGTCATTAAAGTCATCAGTGTCAGAAATTTTACAAAATCTTTATAGAAATTACTACAAGTGTTATGTATTTGTTGATAAAAGTCACTTGCGTTTTTCAACTAATTTTTAATTTTTATTGTCAAATATATGAACACATTTATTCTTATAATCTCTCAACTTTTTATGTGTAGAATATCACTGTATCACTGTCATCCCATTGTTCATCGATTTCCTCGAGCAGGCATCAGTAATGTCTCCATTCATCCTAGCCCTGAGATTTTAGCAAGTGCCACATTGGAGGCTCTTTCAGGGTCAGGAGAATGAGACCCATCATTGTTACTGGGTTTTGGCATATAGAATATGCCACAGGGAGCTTGCCAGACTCTGCCATGCAGTCAGGATACTCTCTGTAGCCTGCTGGGTTCTCCGAGAGGGAGAACAAGACCATAAGAGGTCGTGTGACTGCGAATGCAGCCACAGGCTTCTGGGAGCTTGGTTTTATAGTCTCTGGATCTTGGCCATTGATGGGATTACATGGCACAGGGGGCTGGGGGGAGGGTAGTTGGTGGGTGTGACACCTAGCTACTGGAAGATGGGGGATCTGGGTGGAGGAAGCCCAGTCCTGATCCGAGCAGGCTTGGAGATCTTAGCCCCAGGTTCCACACACCTGGGTTCCTCTGCCAGTTCCTTTATGCGTGAGGCTCGTCCGAGCACGTGGAAAGTGGTCTTAAGCATGGCTGTGGCTGGTTCCAGAGGTCTTCAGCTGCTGGGGTTCTGCTCAGAGTGGGTAGGGAAACTCAACCCATCCCCTCCAAGGGACCCCGGTGAGGACAGCCAGGTGCGGGGGCAGGAGACTCTGTGTAGAATATGTAGTGATTTAATTTTGTTTTGATATTAATAATTTTAATTTTCTATTCTTTTAATCCTGATCAAATTTCCTACAGATTACCAGGTCTAGATTTCTCTTCAAAATTAATTCAGACCAATTTATTTAGTCTACATTAGATTTGTTTTGGTTTATTCTTCAATTTTTTAATTATTTTGTTATTTACTTCTATTTCATTGCATTTTGTTAGCCTTCTTTAATCTTGATCATTTCTCTGGATGTAGCTTGTACCTAGTTTTCTGGCTGAGTTTGTGCATTGCAGTTTGGGTCATTTCTATTGATTCCTCTTCAAGTATACACTTTCTTTTATTAGCAATGTTGGTTCTTGAGAAAATTGTTCATCATTTCTGATCTCAACTACTGTGAGATCATCTTTTCTATTCAGTTCTTGTAATTTCTATCTCTGTATTAGCATTGTATTATATCTTTTGCTTGTCCTTTTTGTTATAGATTTTAACACATTTATCATAGCTGTTTTGACTGACAGCTTCAGAATCCATGTCAGATTTGAGTTTGATTTTATCATTGCTCTGTGTGTGTTGGTGATGCATTTACTCTTGCCAGTAAAAAATAATGTAATTTATGTTAACAGCCAATGACCTCTGTGAGATACAGTATAAGTTGACTTCTGGCACCATAATTGCATCACTCATAGCAAAAAAAAAAAAAAAGAGAAGAGAAGAGAAAAAATAAAATATAGCTTTATAACTTAAATTATTTCCTGCTGACCTCAAAGAATATTGGTCAAATTTCATCCATAAACCGCAACTATGCACCCTCCATCCTGGAGTCACCTGCACATTCAACCAGGGGGTAATCTGTAATCATGGAGGGGGGGGCGGTTAATCATGGCTCGTAGCACTTCAGTAATTCTTGAATCAAATTCTCTTGCACAAAAACCCTGAAAGAATTGAAAACTACTGCTGATTTGTCAGTCTTAGTATTTGTCTCCCTAGAATACAGGGGCACCCTCAGAGTTGAGGGCATCAGTGTTCCTCCCACGCTCCAGGTTTCCCGAAGACATCCTGGGTGTGCCTCCTGTGTGTGGTCCACTTTGCCTCCACCCACCTCTAACAACCCAACACCTTTGTGCCCTTGGGAAAGGCTAACGTGATTTATACAGTTATTATCTGCTTGAAGCTGTTTCTGGATTCTTGTTTACGTTTCCCTTATGATTGATTTTTGTGACTCACTGTAGGGACCCTGATGTCCTAGACAGACATTCCTGCACTCAGATTCTCACGTGGCTCTATCTGTCCATTCTTTCATCCTGATGTTCTGAGTGTTGAACTCTAGCACTGTGCATCTAGGAGTCAGTACAAAGCGAAGCCTTGTTTATGAGAAGGCCATCTGTACGTTATTACTTCACTGTGTATGTTGTTTAGAACCACTCTTCTCAATGTTGGGTATTCCTCTTACAAACTATCCTTTATTAGTTAGTAAGGAAAATATTTGTGATTTGTTGCTGAGTCCTGGTCTTTATCCTTCCCATTTATCTGATAATAAAACACTACAAGTTTACTCCCCGTGGATAATATATCACCAATACCACTGAGATTTTTTCCTGCATATTTTTAATTAAAAACTCTAGCAGAGGGGCTGGAGCAATAGCACAGCGGGTAGGGCATTTGCTTTGCATTCAGTTGAACTGGGTTTGATTCCCAGCATCCTATATGGTCCCCTGAGCACCGACAGGGGTAATTCCTGAGCGCAGAGCCAGGAGTGACCCCTGTGCATCACCAAGTATGACCCAAAAAGTAAAAAAAAAAATCCTAGCATATATTCAGTGAGCATTAAAAATGGGCAGTTATGGGTTTTACAATGGAAACTCTTTGGGAAATATTTGTGGGTAGAGTTTAGAGATATCAAAAGAAAATAGTTAATACTCAAGGACAGGCAACTCTAAAGCACCTGGATCCATTACTACATCGGAACTTGATGGCAAAGATGAGGAAAGTCTTGACTCAGAAGCAAGAGCGTATGTACAAAAAGCAGTCTGGGCTTCAGATAGATGGGGGCGCCTTATTCTAGCATCGCATCAGGAAGCAACATGAGAAAGCCAGGCTCCAGTCTCACATTTCTCCTGCCTTCATTCCCTCTGAACACAGAGATGCCAAGCAGGAGAAGTGCTGCCACAGTTTTGGTAGCTCAGCTTTTTGACTGAGAAGACCAGGACCTAGGGAAAGTAAGCGTGCACCCCTGGCATTCACGCCCTCTCCTAAATAAAGTGCTTAGAACCATAATTGAATGCTTCTCTTTCCTTATGCTATAATAGACTGATGCCATGCTTAGCAGGCCTTGTATTTTCATCATATTATTCATGATGTTCAGGTAGTCATCTGTCCAAATAAAAACTATTCCTCTGAATCCAAAGCCTACTATTATGGAAAGTAATGAAATGTCATTAGAGTAATATGCCTAGTAATCTTTTAACCCATGTATAAGAGGGAAGAAATAAAACTTTATTCCTTTATCAGTGATTTCTTTCATGTATTCAGTTCAAATGCATGAAACGTGTGTCTATCAAGAAAAGCTCTTGGGGGAGGAGGGTAGAGAACATTGGGAGAGCAGATAGAACTTGCCTGTGGCCAATCTGGGTTCCATCCCCAACATCCTATATGGTCCTCCAAGCACAGCCAGGAGTAATTCCTAAGTGCAGAGCCAGGAGTAACCCCTGAGTACCACTAGGTGTGACCCAATGTGACCCCCCCAGAAAAGGGCTGGAGCGATAGCACAGCGGGTAGGGCGTCTGCCTTGCACGCAGCCAACATGGCCGACCCAAGTTCGATTCCTCCGCCCCTCTCGGAGAGCCCGACAAGCTACCGAGAGTATTCGATATGCCAGACACAGTAACAACAAAGTCTCCAATGGAGACATTACTGGGCCCGCTCGAGCAAAATAAAAAACAAGAAAAATAAAAGTTCTGTGTAGCCGTAGGGTGAATGATCAATGAGACACTCTGAAATTTCATCACCATATATCAATATATTAAGTTCTTAGTATCTCAAACCATCTTATAATTTATAGTTTAGAGAGAGAGCTTTATATAGGTTGAAAGGTGTTTCAGATTTAGAAATGTGTTTGTGTTTGAAATTAATCATAGAAAGTTGATTAGGTTTTTATAATCAAGTGGAGTAGGAGAACCTTTCTGGACATCTGATCATGCCATAATTAGTTATTCAACAATATGAGCTTATTGATATAGCTAAAAATTTAATAGCTAATCCACATTTATAAACTCTTTTTGAAGTAGAAATGCAGAATCTTGTTTAACAGTTCTTAATTCTCACTAGGGAAATTCAAGGCTTCAAAAATGTTAATGTAAAACATTTTAACTGAAACAAACTCTGAAAATTAACAAACTATAATTTCAAGAGTCAGAGTTTAACACAAGTTTGGAGTCAGTGTAGCAGACAAATGATCGGTTGTGTCTAGGGTGGAATTTGAATGACTAAGACCACAAAAAGGAATGCCAAGAGGCTGACAGCTTCAGCCACATGGTTCTCCTTGGGGGAACAAAGTGTGGTAAGTACAGGTTCATTCAGTCCTTGCTCTCGTCTGTGAAGGCAAATATTCTTTGCGGTTTCCAATGTTGACAGAAATCTGCCCAAATATTTCTATTCCCTTTGGTAGTGCTTCTTGTCTGCTCAACTGTAATTTTGTTATTACCTTTTTGTAAAGGGCATAAAAAAAACCTGCATTAAAGGAAAATCAAGGCATCTAGACGTCAAGACCCATGATATTGGGGTGCTCGCAAGGCCCCTGTTTGATTCCTGGCACCCCAAAATATCCAAGCACCAGCACATGTAGCCCTTCAGGCCTCCCCACCCCTGACTACAGCCTTCTTGGTGACTGGTTGGACACCCAGCACTGCTGGGTGTGGCCCTGGTGTCCCCTGAGTGTTGCCAGAAGGTTCTGCAGCAGTGAGTGCCTGGAACAACTTGCATCCTAGGAGAGGAGCCAGGTGGGCAATAAATTGCAGAGAGTGGCACTGAGCAGCCCCCCGAGCCACCCCGCAAATGCATATAGAAGACATCATCAATATTTTATTTATCTTAATAACTAGTTTGGCTCATGTTCATTTTTAATTCCTTTATTAATTTATTCTAATGGGTAACATCCTAATGGACAAGTCAATCACTCTTAGCTCCAGTTTGAAAATAGTTTTCTTTGTCGATTCAGGTGTCTGGTATATTTACATTTCATGGAAATCAAAATTCTTAACAAGGCTTACATACAAACGCTGTTCTGCTCAAACCTCAGAGAATAGTGTGGCTACAGGAAATAGTGATCAGTTTTTAAGCAGTCATAAATTGATGGCAAGTAATTTTTAAGAATACTCTGATATTTCAATTAATCAGTAAAGACACTATGTGAACACTGTGTAACTTCACATATTGATATTTTTAAAGGAGTTGATTTATACCATGTGCTGTATGGAAATTATTGCTAAAATAAGTAGACATTCGTGTTTTATTTTGGAGTCACACTGGCTGTGTGCAGGGCTTACTCCTGGCTTTGTGCTCAGAAATTACTCTTGGTGGGGACTTAAGGGACCATATTCAGAGCCACAGATTGAATACAGGCTGGCCAAATGCCAATTCAAGAGCTGTCTCCCCAGCCCCTGCTTATAAATTTTATATTGAATCATAAATTGTTTCAAGTACACCAAACCAAATAATAGGTTCTAGGAAACACATGTTGGTATCTATATTGTATCAGCTTTATATCACTTAAATCACTTAATCACTTAATCCCCATTATTCATCGATTTACTCGAGCGGGTGCCAGTAACGTCTCCATTCATCCCGGTTGCATGCTAGCGTAGCCCAATGGTATCTGTTCGTTCTAGGAACATGCAGAGCCTCAAACCGATCATTCAGGGTGAAGAGTTTCCCCAAGGATGACGCCGCCAAGCCTGTGCATCAGCTTTATATACATTTTAAAAATTACTCATATATCATTAATATTTTACCCATTTGGCATATTTATGTAACATACACACATATATATGTATTTAGGGTTCAACTAAATGTTTGTGTGTTAACCAGTCTTAAAGAATGGGAGTAAATATCACACATAAGTGTCAGAAAAGCAACTTTCCTCAGTTTTGATGATAGAAAATACATAATTTGATGACATCATAATTTGATATAATTATATCAGTGTATCAATCATATCACTGTATCATGATATCAAAATCTATCATAATTTTTTTTTGCTTTTTGGGTCACACCCAGCAATGCTCAGGGGTTACTCCTGGCCGCACTCAGAAATTACTCCTGGCGGTGCTTGGGGGACCATATGGGATGCCGGGGATCGAACCCAGGTCAGCCGCGTGCAAGGCAAGTGCCCTACCCACTGTGCTATCACTCCGGCCCAAAATCTATCATAAATTGATGATAGAAAATACACAGTCGCACAAAAGTGTCAGAAAAACAATTTTCTCAGTTTTGACGATAGAAAATACATAATTAAGAATATATTGCATTTTCTCTAATTTACTAGATAAATTCTTAACTAACAAAACTCTATAAACTTGTAATGGAAAATTAACTTTTGCTTTTTGGGAACCAGGGTTGGTTCCTGAACTTGGTAAGGCAAAGGTGGTTGTGGAGAGATATATGAACCCAGCCTCTGCTCTCTAATTTATTTATTTATTTTAATTTTTTAAAAATATTTTTTATTAGTGAAACACCATGAGGTGCAGTTGTAGACTTACAAACTTTCGTGCTTGGATTTCAGTTGTACAATGATCAAGTACCCATCTCTTCACCAGTGCCCATTCTCCACCAAGGAACCCAGTAGCCCACATCATCCCGCCCCAACATCTTCCCACCCCACCTCTGTGGGAAGGTATTCCTTTTTGCTCTTTCTTTCCTTTAGGGTGTTGTGGTTTGCAATAGAGGTATTGATTAGCCATTGTGTTAGGTCAATAGTCTACTTTCAGCATGCATCTCACATCCAGAGCAAAGCCTCCAAACACCCTTTACTTGGTGCTCCCTTTTCTATCTGAGCTGCCTTTTCCCCCAGCATCTGCTGCCAGCTTCCAAGCTGTGCAGCAGACTTCCTGGTACTTATGGGTGTTTGTCTCCCCTTCTGTTACTTTATATTGCCCAGATGAATGCAATCTTTCTATGTCTGTCCCTCTCTAACTCATTTCATTTAGCATGATGCTTTCCATGTAAAACCATGTGTATGCAAATTTCATGACTTCATCTATTCTAACAGCTGCATAGTATTCCATTGTGTAGATGTACCAAAGTTTCTTTAAGCAGTCATCTATTCTCAGGCACTCAGGTTTTTCCAGATTTTGGCTATTGTGAACAGTGCAGCAATGAACATACAAGTGCAGGTGTCATTTCGACTATACTTTTTTGCCTCTCCAGGATATATCCCCAGGAGTGATATTGCTGGGTCAAATGGGAGCTCAATCTCTAATAGTTTGAGAATATTCTATACTGTTTTCCAAAACGGCTGAAACAGTTGGCATTCCCACCAACAGTGAAGGAGAGTCCCTTTCTCCCCACATCTACACCAACACTGGTTGCTTTTGTTCTTTTGGATGTGGGCCAGTCTCTGGTGTGAGATGATATCTCATTATTGTTTTGATCTGTGTCTCCCTGATGATTTTCTCATGTGCCTTTTAGCCATTCGGATTTCTTCTTTGACAAAGTTTCTGTTCATTTCATCACCCCATTTATTGATGTAGTTGGATGTTTTCTTCTTGTGGAGTTCAACCAGTGCTATGTATATCCTTGATATCAACCCCTTATCAGATGGGTATTGGGTAAATATCCTTTCCCATTCTGTATTTGTATTTTTTTTTTGGTATTTTGGTCACTGTATCTTTTGCAGTACAGAAGCTTCTTAGTTTAATATATTCCCATTTATTTATCTCTGTTTTCACTTGGTTGGTCAGTAGCATGCCATCTTTGAAGATACCGTTAGCCTCAATATTCTGGAGGGTTTAGCTGACCTTGTCTTCAATGTATCTTATGGATTCAGGTCTAATGTTGAGGGTTTTAATCCATTTTTATCTGACTTTTGTGGATGGTGTTAAGTTGAGGTCTAAACCCATTCTTTTGCATGTGGTTGTCCATTTATGCCAGCACCATTTGTTAAAGAGACTTTCCTTGCTCCACTTCACATTTCTTGCTCCCTTATCAAAGATTAGATGTTTATACATTTGGGGTTGTGTGTAGGGATATTCCACCCTGTTACATTGTTCTTCAGCTCTGCTTTTGTTCTAGTACCATGCTGTTTTAATTGTTACCACTTTGTAGTAGAGTTTGAGGTGGGGAGGGTGATGCCTCCCATCGTCTTTTTTCCAAGAATTGCTTTAGCTATTCGTGGGCATTTGTTGCCCATTTGTTGCCCAGACATTGTTCAACATTGAGTTGTTTAATTTCCAGGTATTTGATTTGGTTCTCTGTGTCCATGTGTGATTCACTTCTATCTTCAGCACACTGTGGTCTGAAAAGATAGCTGATACAATTTGTATCTTCCTAATTCTAATGAGGTATGTTTTGTGAGCCAGAACGTGGTCTATTTTAGAAAATGTTTAATGTGCACTGGAAAATAATGTGTATTCTTTTTGGGGTGTAAACCCCTGTGTAGGTTTCTTAGCCCTCTCTCTTCTATTTCTTCCCTCAAAGTCAGTGTTTCTTTGCTGAGTTTTGTTCTTGTTGATCTATCCAGTGATGATAAGGCAGTGTTGAAGTCTCCAACTACTATTGTATTGTTAGGAATGTCCTCCTTAAAATCTGTTAGCAGTAAGTCTACAACCATACCTCATGATGCCTCACTAATAAAAATTAAAAAGGAAAAAAATAAAATAAAATAATAAAAAAATAAAATAAAATTTCTAGTTAAAAGAGTGTTAAAAGGATCCTCCCAGAATGAGAGATGCATGCTGAAAGTAGACTATAGAACATGATTGCCACTAAATGCCTCTTTTTCAAACCTCAATACCTCAATACGGGCTTGGAGGTTTTCCTCTGATAGGTCTGCTGTGAATCTTAGGGGTGCTCCTTTGTGTGTGATTTCCTTCTTTGACCTTGCTGCTTGCAGTATTGAGTATCTATCCACAGCATCCATCATTCTGACTATGATATGCCTTGGAGTGTTTTTATTAGGATCTCTTTCAGGTGGCACCCTTCTGGCTCCTTGGATCTGGGTGTCTAAATTCTCTAACTCTGGGAACTTTTCAGCAATGATTTCTTTAACTGTGGCTTTTTCACTGTGGCTTCCCTGTCCTTCTGGTACTCTGATGATTCTAATGTTGTTCCTCTTGGAGTTGTCCCCTAACTCTCTGATTTGTCTTAGAGCTATTTTGAGGTATTTTCCCATTTTTGTTGTTGCCTGTACGATTTCTGCTGCTCATTTTCAAACTCACTAATTCTGTCCAGCTGTAGTCATTCTACTGCTGAGGGCACCCAGTGAGTTTTTAATTTCATCTACCGAATCCTTTATTTATGACATTTCTTTTTGTAGCTTTCTTATTTCTGCTCTCATTTCTTCCAGTATTTTCTCAGCTATCCATTCCACTGTTTCATTCATTTCTTTAATTTCTGGATGTCTGTTCCAATGATTCCTTGAATTCCTTGAACATCCTCAGATTTTCATCTGGGAATTCTTTATTGGAGCGATCATATTTGTGGGTAACCCCTGTTGAGGATTCAGGATTCTTTTCATCCTCTCCTTATAGTGGAGATTTGCACTGTTTCTTCATGCTGTTGTGGTTGTATAGAGGTAAAACCTTCAAGTTCACGAGCACTGTTCCCTCTTATTGCAGGAAAGGATTCTGAATAAGGTCGGTCGGTGGTGGTCACCCTTCTCCCCTGCTAGAATATGTCCTTCCTCTCAGACATTATTCTGTGGTTTATGATAGGCACTGAGTAAAGCATTGGAGGAGGTGCTCTTTTATATTGGGCTTGTACAGCTTCTTGGGCACACTGGTCTTTTGTTTGAATGGGAGTAGGCCAGTGGATTATTGTCCTATTGTGTTTGAGGCAGCCAGGTCATTTTCCACAGAATCAGGCGATGAAGGTTGGGATGTGAGTTGAGAGTGCCAGGAGTGGGAAATATAACTGTGGTGGCCTGCCACACAGAAGGCCATGCCCACTTTTGAGGAGGTCATGCCCCCTACAGTGGAGGCCACATACTCAGCGAGTCCAGATGCTAGTCCACAGATCTGTTGCGGGGGGGAGGGGGTGCGGCGACTGGTCAGGCTGGCTTTGGCAGCGGAAGTGGAGGCAGGTGCCCCAGGCCAGGTCGTGTTCAGGGGCGCTGTTCTGGGTGGGGAGGGGACACACAGAAGCAGGTACAGATCTGTTGGGGGGAGGGGGGGCTAGTTGGGCTGGCGCTGGTTGTGGAAGACTCTGCTCTCTAATTTAAAAGAGTGATGTTCCCGCCTTCTCCAGATGGAACCCTGGTGACCATGAGCCTCTACAAGCATAGCCCTGGTAGGCGGGTACCAGGACATTTTTTCCAAACCACGCAGCAGCATATATACAAAGTGATCAATGGAAAGTAAATCATCCAACGTTTCTCCCTGAAAATCAGGCTTAACTCTTTTGCAAACCACAACACCGAAAAGGAGAGCGAGAACAGAGGGGAATGCCCTGCCACAGAGGCAGGGTAGGATGGAGGGGATGGGAGGTGGGAGGGATACTGGGATCTGTGGTGGTGGGAAATGGGCACTGGTGGAGGGATGGGTATTTGAAATAAATAAATTAAAATAAAATAAAAGAATGATGTTGGGCCCTTGGGTTAGATCAGATAAAATTGTACCTTTCATTATTTTTCAAGTTCAGATGTTGCAGATTTTCAAATAAGTCTACAGATAAGCTCTCTGTAATCACATACAAAGTAGTTCTAAATTTAGGCCAGTGAGGAAGGTTGAGGGAAAAAATAAATAAATTCACACATTCCACTTAATTAAGATGATTAGCTGAAGGAAATATTTCCTGATATTTCGAATAAAGTTATAGGGGAAAATATTCTTGCTTCTGTAATCCAAAGTTCCACTTGGTCTAATTTTTATCATCATCTTTATCTCAGAAAAAGTGCTGTGACTGAAAGTTAAAGAATATTTGACTTGACATTTTTGCAGACTATGGTTGGGTTTCCTTTATGTCTATTTCTATAAAAGCAATAGTTTAGGGGTTTGCATCCCAGCTATGGTCCTGAGCCCACCAGGAGTGGTCCCTGAGCGCAGAGCAAGAGGAAGCCCTGAGCACAGCTAAGTGTGGCTCCAAAACAAGAAATATTTAAACCAAAGCAATACATAGCACAAAATTAACCGACCTTTGAACCTTAAAACCTTAGATCAAATAAGTTAGTTGGTAGTTGCTCAGAGGAAGACTTGCATATTTTTGTAAAATCAGTTGATATTCAAATACCTAGGCTATGGGAAACTTTCACCGAATAACTGGAAAATAGAAATGATGAAAAAATAACACTTTATTATATAGTTGAGAGAAGTATAAGAAATGCTAGAGATAAAATAGTATACTGACTAAAGCAATGTGTATATTCAACAAAGATTCAAAGATTAAAATATTAGACACTATTCTAGGAACCAAAATTGAATTAATATAAAGAATAAAATGTTCGATTGTGATTCATTTTTATAAAAATCACATTTGAATGAGAAAACATAATGTATCTGAATAACACAATAGGAATACCACCATGTTACCCAGCTGAGAACTAGAGATAGTGAAGAATTTATCTTTTATAAATTTCTTCAAGCCACCAAGTTCATAGATGCACAGGTCTGAAGTGGCACTCAAAAACCTGCACTATGTCAGATTTTCTTTTGAAATTCCTGTGGATGAACATTTGAAAAGTTCTGCTGGTAGATTTCAGAGGATGGAGCTTTTGTCCTGTTGGCAGGCCAGGGGATCTTTGTGTCCGCAGCATAGAGGGCACAGAGCAGAAGGACCGAGGAGGCTCAAATGCCCTTTGTGTGTGGATGCTTCGAATGGAGATCAGGCATTGCATTTCCACCTTTCCATATACACAGTGGGTTCACTTGCACCTCATTTTTTTCTTCCTTTAAAAAAACGTCATTAGAAGGCCAGAGTAATAATACAATGGGTAGGGCACTTGCATAGAGTGTAACCGACCTGGGTTCCTCCTAAGAACCCCTTGTGGTTCGCTGAGCCCACCAGGAGTTATCTCTGAGCACAGAGCCACGAGTAAGCCCTGAGCAGTGCCAGGTGTGGTACCAAAAAAAATTAAAAGACCCAAGACGTTTGTCTCTATTCATTACCTATCCAAATCATGGAAGATACTAATTTATCTTGTTTGCTGTTTTGCTGTTTTGCATTAAAATGTTTTTTTTTTCATTTCCCATTTAAGTGTCTGGCAAAAGGGGCTGGTTTTGTTGTTGTTTGGTTTAGAATGAGTTCAATCTTATGTCAGTATTTCCAAGTTTTATGAACTAATTCTCAGTGATGTGCAGTGAATATTTTCTGTCTGTTGTTTACCGCACGCTGCCAATGAGCAGTCTCCTGACATATGCAGAGTTCTGCAAACAGTGTGAGCACAACCTTGCTCCTTGCACTGCTGTCTCCTGCACTAACTCGCTCATGAACAGGGTCCACTCAGGAGTCCTGAGTTCTTGGAAGATGCACAGATGTCCACCTTGTTTCCCTCTCACCTCACCAGGTTGGAATCAACTACAGCAACTTGAGAGATGGAATCTTTTACATCCTCATTTAAGAAACTGGCATCATTTTAGACAGAAAGCATGTCTTGTTTATTTTATTTTATTTTATTTCAGGTCAGAGTAATAGCACAGCGGACAGGGAGTTTGCCTTGCAAGTGGCTGACCCCAGTTTGATCTCCCGCATCCCATACAGTCCTGGCACTTCCAGGAGCGATTCCTGAGTGCAGAGGCATTACTAAGCATTTCCAGGTGTGACCCCCAAAACCAAAAAACAAACAAGCAAAAATCTACCTTGTTCTGTTTGGCGGGGGGCGGGGGGGAACACCTGGCAACGCTCAGGGCTTACTACTGACTTTGAGCTCAGGGGTCACTCCTAGCAGAACTTGAGGGACATGGAGGGTGCTGGGGATCCAACCCAAACCGAGGTGGGCCACGTGGCAAGTGCTCTGCCCAATCTACTAGTGCCCTGGACCCAGATGTGCCATGTTAAAGGAGAAAACAAATGATTATTTGAAAATATGTGTTAATTAAATATATATATATAGATTTCAGAACTGTAGGAAATGCTCTCCACCACACTCTAAAGTTTGTTTTCTTTATTTTTGGGTGCCGTTTGGGTACACTGTGTATTTTGATTACTGAGATAAAAGCAGTAATTTAAAGCTGGGGATATTTATGGTTATAGCTATAGAAACTGTCAGCAGAGTACAATTAAATGACTTCATATGAGAAACTGTTTAAAAACTAATCGCTCCTTTTTTATACCTGCAATCACATTTGTCTGCAAAGTCACTATGACTGCTGGGGTTTGTTTGCAGATGGAATCAGAAAGCCTCTGGGCCCTGCTTCTGTCCCCACCAAAAGCCACTCCTGTTCTGGGGCTGGGCACTCGGCACCATTTACACAGAGGTGCCAAGCCCCCAGGAGCCCAGGGCTATCACCATGCCCCTGCCTTCACAGTCTTCAATTTCCTTTCACAGCATGAGATTGAAGTGCAGTGGAACAGCAAGTTTTTCCTTTCCCTCCCAAATCAAGTCAACAAGCATTTATTAAGCTGACTCTATTCATTAAGAGTTATCAATCGGCTCTGGCTCTGTGTGAGTGTGTGAGATGAGGAGTCATTTGACAGCTGTTCCCCAAGGCCAAGGAAAATTTGGTCTAGAAATAGAATTTGGCATGTTTGACTTGCACGGTGCTCCGGGGGCATTTCCAAGGAAGGTGAGACTCTCACCATGCGCAGAATCTCATTATTCTTTTTAGGAACTTGTGTCATTTTTATTTTACGTGTCTTTTGACAAAGAACAAAACATTCCCTGTTCCTGCAGTCATTGAGAGCCCATATAGACGGTGGGTTCATCTTCAAGGCTCCCGGCCGGCCTGCAGTGTTCTCTGGCTGTCACTGCTCTTCCTATCCAGGCCGTGAATTGTCTGGGAGTGAAGCAGAACCTGTCAGAAATAACAGCTGTGCTGGGTGGGGACAGTGGCAGCTCAGCAGGTGTCCGTGTTGGTTCCAGACCCGCTGAGCTTGGCTTTGTCCATCCCAGCGTCCCCAGCCACCCAGCCAGGGACCATGACCTCTTCTTGCTCAATACGCTCATTCAGCAAATTAGTTTACTCTGGCCCAGGTCTTAAAATGCTACTGGCAGTATAATGAGTAGAACGTGTTTGATAGAAAAATAAAACCAGCAGTGAGAAAATTCACTAAAGTGGCCATGACTCCAGACTGGCCCGCGCTGAGCCCCTGTGGGTCTGAAGTTGCCTGACTTCACCCCATTTCTGGAGCCCAGAGCTGACTGTCCAACCCTGCCTGGAGGCGAGGCCTTTGAGCCCTTCCCTCCCTGCTGTATGTTCTCTGGATCCCCATCACTCGACTTCGGAAACAGGGCAGAGTGGGCAGTACTCCTATGAGGAAAGGACAGGCCGAGGAGCACACATCAGAGCCAGGGTACAGGCAGGCTGAAGCCACAGAACAGGGCAGAGGTGGGCTCACAAACATCCACGTGGTAAAGAATGTGCAACTGCTGTTTCCGAAGCCGAGGGTCAGTCACTGGATTCCCAGGCAGACCTGCTCTTAGGATGAATAGGACAGGGGCAGCCTTCCTCGGCCACACTGATGGGGATCCACACCAATGGTGTGGACAGGGAGGCATATTGGCACATGCAAGGGAGCCTCTCCCCCCAGTTCCTTCCACGATGAAGTAAGACTGCTGCCTAGGATGGGCTATTCCTAGCATCCTGACAGTTTTGGAGCATGCTTCAGCTTGACACTCAAACACCACCGGAAAAATTCCACACACTGCAGCCAGCACTCCTTTTTATTCCCCGCTTCTGTTTTGGGTCACACCCAGCAATGCTCAGGAGTTCCTCCTGGCTCTGCACTCAGGAGTTATTCCTGGCAGTGCCCAGGGGACCATATGGAATGCTGAGGATCAAACCCAGTTCAGCTGAATGCAAGGCAAACACCCTACCAAGCAGCCAGCACTCTTGCTCCCTT
The DNA here is from genome assembly GCF_029834395.1 of Sorex fumeus. Classification (NCBI taxonomy): domain Eukaryota; kingdom Metazoa; phylum Chordata; class Mammalia; order Eulipotyphla; family Soricidae; genus Sorex; species Sorex fumeus. The sequence continues at coordinate 8,919,240 of NW_026606085.1, read as the reverse complement.
TGGCACATTACTTCCTTCCCTGCTTGTGCACGGTGGGCCTTCTCCCCGCTGAGCACTTTCCCTCTGAGCCTGGCTTAAACTCTTTCTCCCTCTGGGAGCTGAGTATGATCATCTCCCACTGGAGAGAGAAGGCGGGTCTTCCTTTTGCCGGCTCTTTCTGTTTGCTCACCTCCCACAGGTTTCCATTTGCTCCTGCTCTGAGAATTGCTCATCTCTTCCAGACCACTGTGCCGTGTTGCTTGTCCTTCCTGAGCAGTCACCTGTGATGGTTCCCACCTGAAGAGCACGTGTGCGGGGCCTGGAGTTGCCCCTCTTTCCTCTGCAGATGCAGCTTCCTCTTCAGCCTGTCGAAGAAGACAATGCTTGCTAATGCCTGCCACCACCACCCCCAGCCCCCGCCCGCCTCTTGGTCTCTGGATACTCCCTGGCTACTCCACAAAGCTGCTTTTTGCAGGTTGTTGAACAAATTCCCTGTTCCAAATCCTACTAGTCTTGTTTGGTTCTCATTCCCCTAATACCTTTAATCGCAAGGTCAAGTGACCTTTCCCTTGAATCTCTGGTGCTTTCTCTCCTGCCTCACAGACCCCTTTCTCCACTCATTTTGCAGGTTTCTGAGGCTTTATCCCAAGCACTTCTCCTTGGAATTCAGACCCTTCTCTCTGTAGGCACAGCTACAAGCACATCTTCTGGGGATGCCTCATTTTCACTATTGATAATTCAAAACCAGCAGCTCTAAATTTTACTGCATCCCGGGATCACCCAGTGAGCTAAAGAATCTTGAGGACATCTGCCTCCCTGGAAAATTCATAGCTGTAGCTTGAGACCTGACATTGGGGTTTCTAGAGTTGTCTTGGGTGAATCTAATATTAGGTAAAATTTGAGAACCACTGTTCTCAATTAAAAATAAATGGAATACTCCATGTTTCAGCATTTTCCCAGCATCTTGTCATCTCCACTTTTTAGTTCACTGTGTCTCTAACATGCTTCTCCAACTCCGTTTCCCCTTGGCCAAATATGACTTTTCTTTATGGTCTAGTGAAATAGTATTTTCTTCTTTAAATATTGTTCTTGCCCTAAGCAGTTTTGACAAAAGTTGAGCTATTCTAACTTGTTATTAGTGAATCTTTCATGGACTGTAGCTTTCTTGAGAATAAATTTGACTTCTGTTCTGTTCACTACTGTATCCCAGAGTATAGAAGAACACTTGAAGTCACATAAAATAATCTAGAAAAGACCATGTGAAGTGACTTGCTTAATGACAGACTAACTGAATGAATTAAGGTAAAAATGACAGAAACTCTCAAATGTTTGTGTTGTCTTTTGAGCACCTGTAAATGCTAAATTCCTGAAAGAAATACCTGCACGTGATTCGTCTCTTTCCTCCTCCAAAATAACTTCCTTCTTCCTTTCTTCCTTTCTTCCTATAGTTTAGCTAACATGGTTACAGTAGTACGTATAAAGTTTATTGTATTGATGTAAAAAGTTATTTCTCACAACCACCACCAAAGTGCCCCTGATTCTTATTAAACAGTTTCTTTTGGATGAATAATTCAATGAAGATATAGATAGAGTCTCTTGCCCCCGCGCCTGGCTGTTCTCACCAGGGCCCCTTGGAGGGGAGTGGATTGAGTTTTACTCCCCACCCCGACCAGGGCTCTGGCAGTCGAAGACCTCCAGAACCAGCCACCACCATGCTGAGACCACTCTCCATACACATGAAGGTACCGGCAGAGGAACAAAGGCATGCGAATCCTGGGTCTGAGATCTCCAAATCTACTCAGATAGGGGCTGAGCATCCTCCACCCAGATCCTCCAAATTCCTGTAGGCGGGGATCACCCCCACCAACTGGCCCCCTGGCTCCATGTAATCCCATCAACAGCCAAGACTCAGAGATTATAAAACCTAGCTCCCAGAAGTGCGCAGCCACAAATGCGGCCACACGACATCTTATTATCTCATTCCTACTTTGGACAAACTGGCAGGCTACCAAATGTAACCTGCCCACACGGCAGAGTCTGGCAAACTCCCCGTGGCATACCCAATATGCCAAATACCAGTAACAATGATAGGTCTCATTCTTCTAACTCTGAAAGAGCCTTGAATATGGCACTTTTTTAAAAATCTCAGGGCTAGGTCAAAGGAGATGTTACTGGGGCCTGATCAAAGCAATCGATGAATAACAGGATTGTCGTGATCATGATAGATAGTTTTAGTACATTTACTTTATAAATCAGGATTCATATTAAACAAAAATATTTGAAATTAATCTTATTTTCCTGGGCTTCAGTTTTCTGAATATTTTGGCATTTGGCTTTGCTTTATTTTAGGCCTCCCAGGCCTCCTCAGGGCTGACTTTTGGGTCTGCACTCAAGGATCTCTCTGGGCATGGTTCATGCAATGCAAGCACTTTGCCTACTGGACTCTCTGGTACCCAGTTTGCTGTACTTGTGGTATTTTCTTTGTTAACGGAGTACTATGATGTGCTGCAGTACTGAAGGTTGGTTTTCACTTGCTGCTAGAATGTCATGACCCCTCCCCCACTGTCCCAAAGTCCCTTTTCCCAATCTCTCTCCCATCTTCCCATCCTCTGTTCCCAGTTCTATTTCTATAGCTCATGGTTCTTTTTATTGGCAGTGACCTGTGCTTTTCTTTATTGCTTTATACTTTGCATAAGATCAAGACCCTTTGATATTTGTTTTCCCTCTGTGATTCACTTTGCTTGATGCCCTCCAATTCCATCTGAACTGCAGCAAACTAAAACTATGGCCTTTTCTAATGGTTTGTGAAATTCCATTGTGCATTCATGCCACAACTTGTTTATCTTCTCATGTTGTTGGGTACCTGGTTTGTTTCAGGATCTTGACTGTAATGAATATAGGCATGCTTAGGTCCGTTTTAATTAATGGTTCTGTATTCTTGCTATGGATGCCCAGGAGTGGAGCCACTGGTTTGTGTGGAAGCTTGTTCATACTTTTTGGATATGCATCCAAATCATTTGTTTATGAATGAAAATACTTTGCTAGGATGTTTCTCTTTTACACCTTTAAATAATCCATTTTTAGTCAACTTACATTCTCTAGCTATTGTTTATTGAACATAAACTATGCTGAGACTGAAATGAGTTTGTTAATTATTATTTATTTGTCAGTAGAGCATAATATTAAGTGTCTGGGGTTGGGATACAGGCTGTTATATAGAAACCCAAGTTCCATCTCTTCATTGGTCTTGAGGGCAGATAAGTTGCTGAATCTTTCTAATTCTCCTTTACTCATTATAGACCACTGAGATCATGTATCTCCTCTCAAAGTGTCCTTATGCAGATTAAAAGAGTTGGTACTTCCAAAGGAGTTTAGACAATGTCCAGCACTGTTATACTATTTTTAACTATTAATTTAGTAGTTATTATTCAATATAGATAAAATGGGGGTGATTATTGTTATTTAATACAGATAAAATAAGGTGATTCTGGCTTTAAATGGAAACATCTAAATTCAAATCAGATTAGTAAAGTTCAGAATCTTAAATGTGACACCATCCCTTCCAATTAGGTTTGTAAGTTGTAAGCTTCCCCATTTATAGATACAGAACTGTGAATGTTACAAAAAAAATGAACACGCCTCTACTACGGTGCCAGAGATCAAAATTAAAAGTATAGGAGTAAAATCAAAGATATAAGAGATTGATTTTCTTCCAGTGATTCACAGAGAGAAATGCCAGGCAATGTTTGTGATGTGCACAAGACTTCCTCAAGTGATGTGTTTTTCACCTCAAGTGTCCCGAGGTCCCTCAGAAAAGCTTAAATGGTAGGTGAGAAAGCTAAATCTTCATGTGAATGATAAAAAAGGCCAACTATGCATTCTTTTAAAGGTTAAAACTCACTTGGGGGCTTGCTCTTTCTCATCAGAAATCAGCATATCCCATAGAAATATTTCTGGATGGTTTTGCACAGAACAAAAGGAAGCAAAGTTTCAGTATTGCAAGTTTGTCATAGCTGATAATAGGATTTTCCATTAATACCTTTAAGCAACTATTCAAGGAACCAGAGATGTGACTGAAGCTGTTGGATGCATGACTTGCATGTACAAGGGCACAAGATCCTGGGTTTGGGCATTGGCACCAAGGGCCCCCACCAACACAGCCACAGTAGCCCTGGCAAGTCAGAAAATAAGTATTTGAAAGATAGGATTGATTAACAAAGAGGAAAACTCCAAGAATATAACTCAAAGTATAGACAAGGCATTAACATATTTAAAATTAGTCTAGGAAAGATGCTCAGATGGTCTTGACCGGTATGAGCCACCATCTTCAAAGAATTGACTCCTATCTTTTGTAAATCCCATGAACCTTTGTCCCTCAAGCTGTGTTCCAAAAGTTTTGTTTGTATTATACATATTGCTAAAGTAATTTACAACCTCTCTAGACATTTTCTTTCCTGACCTGCTTTGCTAGAACTATGTTGCTTGCTGATCTTTAAAAAGAAATTTGGATTTACTCTGATTAGAAGAGTTACAAATTTATCAAGGCCTGTGTTCAGGCAGTCCTATCTTCACCTGCTCTATAGGAACAGTGAAGTAAATAGAGTCTCCACTCTGGCTCGGAGTCTGCTCCATAAAGTAGGAAATGGCAATGGTGGTCTAGTGTTGCAGTCAAACACAGCTCAGTCAATTGTGAAGAATGTTCTGGCACTGAAAGCACATTAATAAGCAGCTTTCATGGAGGACTATACATATTTAAATTTAGTATTTACTGATAATTTGGGGCTAACTCTTAAAGATGAGCTTTTGAAATATAATTCATGTATAATTCCCATTCCTACTGTAACAGAGTCAAAGCTTATTATAACTAAATTACTGAGCATAAAACATTTCACAATCGCCTTTGAAAATACGTGAAATATTCCTACTCGAGTACAGAAGTACAGAACCCATCTAAGAAAGATCCTATAAACAGAATGTGTCTGTTGTGACATTACATTTTGAACCTCAGGTATAGTGTTCTCAATGTTCAAGAAGTTCTTCCAGAACAAAGAGTACATGTCTTCTTAGAATATACCCTAGAAACACATGTATCATGAGCCTGTCAGAGTTATACAATTTCAAAAATGATTGTTCATTTCTAAAAAATTCTGTGAATATGAAGGAAAACTATTTTGATTATTATTTTTAGTGATTGCTTAAAGAGCTAAATAAGTAGAATTCTTAGTTAGAGATGCCCAACTTTACATAATTTTCCATTTCCTTTCTTAGAATGTAGATTCTATTGGTACTAGTAGCAGGGACAGAATGCAATTCATTTATTAAGATAATGTTCACTGCTCCATTTGCTTCCTGATTAATTTGGGAGCATTCAGACATGTATGTGTATCTCCTGAACAGTAAATTGAAACATTAACATAAAGAGTTATAAAAATAATTTAAATTTATTTTCCTTATGATGGAATTCCAGAAACTCAAAACTTACCTTCTCACTTACCTTTCAAAAGGAAATGTCAATTTGCAGATGGTTGAATAAGGAAAAGGGTGACATCAGTAGATTGCGGAGTATGATTTCTTTTAAATACTAGCATGATCTTGGAAAACATTTAGGCTTTTGGTTTAAATACAGAAACCATCATGAAATAGGTAAAAGTGTCATTAAAACACATTTACTCTTTCGCTTCCTGTTTTCAATAGATACTGCTATGGAGACGAATCAAGCAAGAGTAGTTGTGCTGGGCAAAGACCTTGGCAGAACCTTGTTCTCTCTAGTCTCCAAAGTGCCATAGCTTGGTTATTCAGTCTAGGAGTCAGTGTCTGCCACCAGTTTCTGGACCCCTTTCTGATACACATTCCCTCCTTAGAGAATCCTCTCATTAGCGGTGTGTATCACTTGTGATGGTCAGTGAGCGTTCTGCTCACTCTCCTGTGCCTCCTTCGAAGTCCACTGCAAGAAGTGTGTCCTCAAGTATCCAGTGGAGTCAGGGACTCTCATCACTAGGAGGTAAAGAACAAATCAGAGCCTCCTATTCTGCCGACCAGCTCACACACAGCAAAATGGATTCACACTCGCGTCTCCTCTGAATAGAAATTTTAAAATTCCCTTTAAATGCAATTTACACACAAACACAAAATATCTGCTGGCTGAATGTGGTTTTGTTACTTGATTTAGAGTCTGGCCTGTTTCCTAAAATACAAACAGATATGGGAAGAGAAAGATTCTTTCCCCAAATCTTTGAGAAGTTTTTGTTAGTACAAGTGTGGGTGTACATGGCCTTTCTATCCCTTGGCAAAGTACTCGGCATTCTGCAGGGCAGATTACGGCCATTTTAAATGATTATAGTAATGGCCTTAAACACATTAGGAGTTGTAAAAGTAGCTCCAAAAGCAAGATATTTAACTATTTGGAGATAATATCATCATTTGATTTTAAAATGTGTTTCCATCTGAGAGGTCTCGAAAGCCATAGGAGAAGAGGTATGTGAAACTTAAGAGATATCAGTGTGATATATCATAAAGCATATTAGGAATGAAGCAGGGTCTCTTGAATGTGCTAATGTACCGTGCAGTCCAGCTTCATGTGTCAGATAGTATCCAAGATGAAAAATAATAACCCAGTAGAAAAAGTAAAGCTAATTTAAAAATAAAGTAGGCAGTGGTTTTTATTGTGATGTTACCATTTCTCATTCTGATTTTACCTAGCCTATTTTATACATGCATACATCAGAGCTGATACTAAATAAAAGCATAACATCTGGTAGCACTGTAGCACGGTAGCACTCTCCTCCTGTTGTTCATCTATTTGCTCAAGTGGGCACCAGTTACATGTCCATTGTGAGACTTGTTGTTACTGTTTTTGGCATATCAAATATGCCAGGGGTAGCTTGCCAGGCTTTGCCATACAGGTGGAATACTCTCTCGGATACTCTCTTGGTAGCTTGCTGGGCTCTCCGAGAGGGACAGAGGAATCAATCCCGGTCGCGGCTGTGTGCAAGGCAAAATGCCCTACCCGCTGTGCTATCACTCCAGCCCATAACATCTGGTAGTTACTGCAATCTTGTATTACACTTCTATTAAGTGGAATACTAGTCCTATAAAAGGGACTGGTTTTAACCAAGATTTAGAACTTAATAGCAGAAGATAAGGGAAAATGAACAATGTCCTTGTCTTATAAACAATAGCCACTGCTATATTCAATTATTGTTGCTTTTGGATTTTGTTAATTTGGGAGCTACCTGAGTGATGCTCAGGGGGTCTTGTAGTGCCAGAGTTTAAAGCCAGGCCCCCCATGCAAGGCATTCGCATCAGGTGAGTTACCTTCCTCTGGCTTCTGTCAGTTTGATTTTCAAACCCATGCTTTTTTTCCCAGTAACAGAGAGACTTTTAGATGTAGTAAATTTTACAAATTGAACCATATTTTCACCTTTCAAAATGTATTTGTGCCATTTCCAAATTTATCAAATTTCACAAAAGTGCTGTTCAGTAAATGATTCATAAGTTAGGTGATATATATATGTACATATATACACATATATATTAAAATGTCTTAAAAAGATTGGGGGTTGTTTTGAACAATATCCAGTAGTATGTGGGGGCTACTTCGAGCTCATAGCTGAGGAGTAACTCTTAGTGGGGCTGGGAAGAGTATGTAGTGCCAGAGATTGACCCAGGTTCCTGCAATCAGTGCGAAGCATGTGCTCTAGCCCTCTGAATTATCCCTAGCTCTGAAAATTATGATAAATAAAATATTATATTTTATCATAATTTATATGCCTCTCTGACATCTGTAGATGCGTATCTGCTATCTCTTAGGCTTTGGTGTCTTTCCAAAATAGTAAAAATATCCAAAACAATCTTCTGTAAAAGTAATTTTTTGCCTTACACTTAGAGTCAACTGTGATAGTAGATAGGGAGAAAATCATCTCATACTTCATTTAGAAATTATTGGTTAATAATATGGAGAATGTGATAAAAATTAACATTTCTAATAGGCTATTCTTAAGATATTTATTCAATATATTTTTAGATTTCTAAGGAACCCAAGTTAGCAAAATTGTAATCATAAAAATTGTGTATTACATTGAAGCATCATTAAGTTGTTCCAACTGAGTTAGTAGATTTGAGGAGGAAAATAGTTATCTTACTATCTTATTTTTATGTAATCCAATGACCAAAGGTCTTTTGTTTATCTGGGGTGGGGGGACCTTGCTTTGCCCGGAGCTTACTTCTGGCTCTCTCTCACGGATCACTCCTGACAGATTCAGGGGACCAGATGCACTGCCAGTGGTTGAACTGGAGTTGACCAGATGCAAGGCAAATGCCCTATCCACTGTACTATTTCTCTGGCCCCAGTAGCCAAAGGTTTTTGTAAGCCCCCCAATAAAAGAAGGGGCAGAAGAAACTACAAGATGAACTATTCCACTGTGTAGGGGGAATAAAAGAAATTACTATAATAAAAATTCTCACTAATGATATGCAGTATATTTAAATTTGGAATAATAATAATGATATAGTGATACCCAAAAGAGAAGGAAATGGTAGTTTAATTGTTATTTCCTAAAATGACTGAAAGCAACAAAGCAAAATAGAATAATTTAAAAATGTATGCCTTCCTGTCTAGATTTAAAGCTATCTTAGAAAATAAGAAATAATAAGCAGCTGCTATAAAATCATCATATTAATAGCAGAGCAGAAAGCAAGCACAAATGCTGACAGGAGCAAAGAGAACTGATCCCTCTATAGAAGCAGGGTCTGCATCTTAAAGTGGATAAACGTGGGAAATGGTATAAACGTGTTGTCAAGGCGACAGACATGAATTCAACATAGGACACAAAGAAGAGTTTTAATAATCAACCACTCTAGATCCATACACAAATATTAAAAAAGGAAGAAGACATGAACTCAACATAGGACACAAAGAAGAGTTTTAATAATCAACCACTCTAGATGTGTACACAAATATTTAAAAAAGGAAGAAGAGTAAGAGAGTTCCTGTTTGCTGAATGCCTCTAGAAGCCAAAATTCTGGTGTGAATTGCATAGTCCTTGGACAAATGGAAAAACATTTGAGTCCTAGGGACATTATGGTGGGGATGTTCTTGGAACCTCATGGGATTTGTTGTAGATCTGTGGGGGCCAAACCCATTTTACTCCCATCTCTGTGCTCAGAGATCACTCCTTAAGAATATGGGAAACCATAAGGGGCCCTACGAATCAAACCCAGGTCAACCAGATGCCAGGAAAGTGCCTAACCCTCTGCATAATGTCACCAAGAGTTGGTTCTTGCTGATTTTTTTTATTGACATGCAAATTCCAGTGTGAAGATGAGAAACATCATTTACTTACTATTGTACAAATCAACAGTCATTCCAAAAATGAGTTAAGGACCAATCTGACCCACTTGGCATGCTCAGGTGGAGAATAGAGAGCAAGATAAGAGAGAGAGGGAGGTAGGGGGCTAGGGACTGCCAATGTGATGAAACAGCTCAAAGGAAGGTGGGAATGAGAAGGCCAATGAGCAATGAAAAACAGAATTCATCAAGATGATATTCATAACATTTTGAAGTGAAGAGTTTTATGAATCCTGGGTGCATTCCTGATACATCATTTCTGTTGGCTAAAACGACTCAGCAGAAGGGAACGATGGGGCAGGCCTCCCTGAGAAACTTCCCTCCCTCACTGAAACTGCGTGAAGGCTGAAGAAAAGAGAGGATCTTATACAAAATGATTTCTGTGCCACTGTGATTTGAAATTACACAGCTGCAAAGGGCATTCTGCTTTTAAAAGAGGTTTTCTTCTCAGAAGAATCAATGTGCAGGAGTAGAAGATGACAGAAGTTACCATGGTGTCAAAGTTCTCAACTTTGGGCACCCACAATCCCTGAAGAGAAAGAAGGATGAGAAAACTGTTCACATAGAGAAAGTAGTCCTCAAAGTCTTCCCAAGTGGAAGTGACCAGTAAAGTGCCTTGAGCAGGATCAGAACCAAAGGCCACAAAACACAGTGCGCTGGGAGTAATCTAAAGAGAAAGAAAAAAAAGGAGAAGGAGGAAAAGGGGGGAAAAAAACTCTCCAGAGGGTAGGGGGACCTTATGTACTTGGTGTTTCTCATTCTTTCCTTTTGAAAAGTGGAAGGGGTTATTTTTGGTTTTTGTGCCATTTGTATACATATACACATATAGATGTACATATATGTGAAACTGTGTATATGTGAATACAGAATTGCTTCCCTCTTGGTTGCAGATAATTTCTAAGTGTAAGGCATAGCTTCCATATCAGGATCAACAACATATATATTTGAGATCATATCTTCCCATCCGAAGGCCTTCAGATTTGATTTTGACACCGGTTTCATGGGGTATTGACTCTGCTGTTGGATGAGGATCAGTGTATTTCACTGTGAAGGAAAAGGGGAACCAAATACACTGTGAATAAAATGTGGATTTGGGCAGATTGCATTAGTGTTGTTCATAGCATCTGAATATATGTTTCTCTTATGGGAGAATCCTGCTCTTTCTTCTGCATCAACAAACTTTAAACAATGTCAGGGGGAAATGACCATGCCTTTTTATTGAGCAAAAGTTCTCACCTGGCCACCAGGTGATTCTGCGGTGTTCTTTCCCACCTGTCTTTCCCTCTGGAGCTTTTCTAACCTGGGTCCTGGAGAACAAGGGTCCAGTGAGCTCTCAGCCCAGTGTTCACTGATGGAAAAAATGGAGATGCAGATGCCCAGTGACATCAGGCTAAAATTCATCTCTAACTGCAGATAAACACCTGGTTTTTTGTCTCCTCTTTCTAAAGGTCATGAAGGAAGAGGATCATGCCTATCTGTCACAGCCTCTCAACCATGCGCCAAAACCCATTAATCTTTTTCCTTAGGCCTTCCAGGAAGTTTTAATCACCACCTAAAAAGGTGGCGGAATCTGTCTGACACTATATGCATTTATAGCCAAGTCATGTTATATCATTATAACCAAGATGAGCCTAATGGAGAGATAAAATCCTGGCTATGATGAAGAAGACAAACAGTGGCCTCCATTTTTGTCCCCTCTTCTTGCTTTATTCTTGAAAATTAAAGATATGGGTCAATGAGAGTAACTAGAGAGTGTGGAAATATTTTGGAAAAACATTTTTTCTTATCCAAAAATTGTGAGTACTGATCACTTTTCCATCATCATTGATTTCAGCAAAATTAGCATCACATAATTTTCATGGACACTAAATTATATATTCTGCTATATATTGCCTATGTGACTTTATCTAGAAACATTTATCATTAGAGTTTTGAAAATGTTTTTGAAATATATCCATCAAGTGAATACAGCACACGTAGCAATCAGTGATAAAATGAAGAGCAGGAAGGACAAAACTCTGACAGTGAGTTTTACGGTAAAGGAGATGAAGCAAGAAGGAGAAAGAAAATATGCCAGCTGATTGCTTTTGTATGGAATTCCAAAGCAGGTAAAACTTGCTAGAAATGACAGAGACCTGAATGCTTTCAGAAGCGGGTTAGCAGCTGTGCAGACATCCAAAACAGCCTGCTTATTTCTGGGGGAAATTATGTAGGACATAGAATTTATACATAGAAGTTACACAGAATTTATACATGTCATTCCTTAAACTGCTTTCTCACAATATGGCCTCCTTCTATATTCCTGTTCTAGCTGAATAAAAAGAAAGAAAAAGAAAAAGCCCTGAAATAAAACTTTTCAAACATTTACAGATAAACTATGCTTCCAGCTGTCCAGCTCCCTTCAGCTAATTACAAATTCACCTTCAACAGCTCTAATAGAAAAGAGAGAAAGAAAGAAAATACACTTTTGAAACAGAATTCCTCATTGAGAATTCCCAGACAGAATACTCCAGGAATGCATCAACCATACCAGTCCTCTGCATCACAGTGCACAGAAATATTCCTTTGCACAGAGATTCAAATGTAGAAGTGGAGAAGTCATATGAGCTGAATTCCAGTAAATACACCTGACCACAAAAATCCACTTTTATAAGTTGCCAGTAATACATAAATATTTCCTTAACAAACGGCACCGTTTAAGTGGTTAGGGAAATAGAACATTTTTCTGGGTAAAAAAATACCCCAGGGCCCCAAAACACACACTGCAGACAAGGCATCTGCACTTCTTTGTTTATTGCAGCAATACTCACAATAGCCAAATCTGAAAACAACCCCAGTGCCTGAAAACAGATGAGTAAATAAGGAAACTATGGTATATTGACACAATGGAATACTATGCAGCCACCAAAAAAAAGTCATGAAATTTTCATGTAAAAGGATGAACATGGAGAGTACTATGCTGAGTATTAATCCAAGGAAGGAGGACAGAGAAAATGATCAGACTCATTTGTGGAATATATATTTAAAAAAACAGCATGAAACTAATACCTAAGGACAGTAGAAATAAGGGCCAAGAGGAATGATCCATGCTTGGAACCTTGCCACAAGTGGTAGTGGGGAGAGGGCAACTTAGGATAGAGAAGAGACCACTATGACAATGATCGTCGGAAATGATCACTCTAGACAAGAACTGAGTCCTAAAAGTCGGTAAAGGAACAAGTGTTATAACCTCTCAGAACCTGTATTGAAAACCATAATGCCCAAAAGGGGGGGGGGGGAGAGAGAGAGAGAGAGAGAGAGAGAGAGAGAGAGAGAGAGAGAGAGAAGGCACAGAGAGAGAGAGAGAGGGAGAGAAAAAGTGAGAGTGAGAGAGATAGATAGAGACAAAGAGACAGAAGCAGAGAGAGAGAAAAAAGAAAGAGAAGAAAAGTGCCTGCCATACTGGAAAATTGGGCTCTTTGGTGTCGGAAAATGTCCACTGGTGAAGAGGCAGGTGATGAAACATTGTACAAATGAGACCCAATCACTAGCAACTCTGTAACTGTGTATCTCTTGATGATTCAATTTTTAAAAAGAGACCAGGAGCCCCTAGAAGAAAGTGCAACTATTAGGGAACATGACTAGCATGCAGCAGACCCAGGTTTGAGCCTGGCAGCATCAGCACCACTGCTCAGCTACTGAGTACCCCCAGTCCTGGAAGCGGGCGCAACTGGGCATGTTGGGGGAAGAAGGAGCCTTGTCAATGGAGTACATTCTTATTGTATGTCTTCACCCATCTCCACTTGGAACTAATTTGTAATCACGATCACGATCACGATCACGACCACCCTGTTGTTCGTCGATTGCCTCGAGCAGGTGCCAGTAACGTCTTCTTCGTCCTAGCCCTGAGATTTTTTTTTTTAAAGTGCCATATTCAAGGCTTTTTCAGGGTTAGGAGAATGAGACCCATCATTGTTACTGGTATTTGGCATATTGGGTATACCACGGGGAGTTTGCCAGACTCTGCCGTGTGGGCATGTTACATTTGGTAGCCTGCCAGTTTGACCGAATTAGGAATGAGATGATAAGATGTCGCGCGGCCGGGAGCTGAGTGTGATAATCTCTGAATCCTGGCCGTTGTTGGAGTTACACGGCAGTTGGTCTTTTTTTCTAGTAAGGAGCAATAGCACAGCGGTAGGGCGTTTGCCTTGCACACAGCCAACATGGCCGACCCAAGTTCGATTCCTCCGCCCCTCTCGGAGAGCCCGGCAAGCTACCGAGAGTATCTCGCCCGCATGGCAGAGCCTGGCAAGCTCCCCGTGACGTATTCGATATGCCAGACACAGTAACAACAAAGTCTCCAATGGAGACGTTACTGGGCCCACTCGAGAAATATGTTATTTTTAAATTTTATTTTACGGCAATTTAGTAGTTACAAGCATGTTGACATTAGGATTTTGATGTATAGAGTTCCTACAACTTCACCATCCGAAGCACTCAAGGCCCTCACCCATTCTATTTGTGTTATTTCATCCCTCCACCCGAAGCTCTGTCCTTCTCTTCTTGGTGACCCCAGGATCTCTCTCCATACCACAAGTGAGTGAGATCATCTGGTATCTGTTCTTCCCCTTCTGAATGGTGTTGACTGATTCCACAGAAGTTGCAGCAAACTGCAAGCTATGATCTTCTCTTGTGGCTGCATTTGTGTTTCACTATGTACTGGAGCAATAGCTCAGTGGGTAGGGCGTTTGCATTGCATGAGGCCTACACGGCCGACTCAAGTTCGATTCCTCCGCCCCTCTCAGAGAGCTCTGCAAGCTACTGAGAGTATCTCGCCCGCACAGCAAAGCCTGGCAAGGTACCCGTGACGTATTCGATATGCCAAACACAATAACGAGTCTCACAAAGTTACTGGGCCCATTCGAGCAAATCGATGAACAATGGGAGGACAGTGACAGTGACAGTGATTTACCTAGACCATGTTTTCCTTCTCTAGTCAGCAGTTAATTCAACACTGGTTTCTTTCATATCCTGGTTATGGTACTAAGTAAGGCAGTGAACAGAGGTGCAGGTATATTTTTGAGTTAATGTTGTGTTTTTGAGGTAGATGCCAAGAAATGGAATGGCTGGGTCTTATGAGAGTTCTATTCTTACTTTTGTGAGAAGTCTCCATACTGTGCAATAATTTTAGATTCTGAATTATGTGTCTGCATTACATAGGAATTTAACACTGACTTTTTGTTATGAAATACCATCTATTTATTTTTTCACAAATAAAGCAGCCTCTTTTTCACCGAAAGATGTTTGGGAAGGTCAGTGACACTTGTGTTGGGCCTGTGATTTATTCAAAGGTTGACTCAGATTATTTTCACTAATTGAATCTATTTAGGGGAGTAAAGCATGGAATTGCTATAGAAATGCTGTAGGGATGAGGTTCCTTTTTATGGATACCATTTAAATATTGAATTTCAGTTTTCTTCTGGGTCAAACTTACACATGCATGCACATTAATTCCTCAAGTGAAAAAAGATACAAGTGCTTTTTCTTGATAAAACTGAATAAAGTGCCTGTCTTATTAGTTTGACTAAAACTAACAATAACAGTAATTGTTAGAGGACTCATTGAAGGTTTTTACCTCCCAAGCATATTATAAACATTGCCAACTCCATTAAAATACAGTAGTTCTTCAAGTTAAGTAATTATGAAAAGAAATATGCCTAGTTCTGTAAAAACCCTTTTAATAAAAGCTATAGGTGTTTTCTCTTGGTGGTCTTCTAATGAAAGGGAAAGGGGGAATTTAATCCCCTAGGAAATTAAACCGCACATTGGGCAAGCCAGTAACTGTCTCTTCTCAACATCATGGTAAACTATATCCCATATGTACCCTCACTCTTTCCACCAGAAACTTTAATTAAATATCTTCTTCATATGGAAGGAAGGCTTTTAGGTTTTTATTTTTGCATCTGGCACAAAATTCCTAACTTAGAAATGAACATATGAGCCTGCTGCCACATTTCCTAGTGCTGAGCAGATTCCTGGATGTTAATTCGGACCCGGGTCCACAGCATAGCTTAGTCTAAGCACTGAGGCTAGGGAGGCCCTTTTCTCACCTGCAAAGTTTCTGTTCATGCCATAGTAAAAGGCTTTTCACCTTAGCTTTGGAGACAGGAAAATGGACTCATGGTAGAGGGGTGCACGAGCTAGAGCTAGCTCAGTCCGGGAGCACCCAGAGAGGTGGAAAGGTGGGGATTTCCAGGCTGAAGCCCCCCACGGTAACAGGTGCAGAACCTGCCTCTGAGTCAACCCGTGGCCTCATCCCCTGATGCTCAGCAGGGCCTGGTCTGATGAGCGTTAGAGGTGCGAGAGAATCAGGTCAAAGATGCCATGGCTGAACCAGGTGGGAACTGATACCACAGTGGTTTAAGCAGCCAGAAGGTGTCCTGTGGCTGCTTCCAGGGCGCAGAGGGAGGCAGCCCAGCCACAGGCTGGGGTCAGAGCCATGGAAGCACCATTCACCTTCCCTGCCAGTGGTGGTAGAATGCTGGCAGCAAAGGTCTAAGGTTCCCCTGACACCTTATCTCAGTGCTCCATCAAAAGAACGATATGGGAAATGCTGGAAGCACCATTCATCTTCCCTGCCAGTAGTGGTAGAATGCGGCAAAGGTCTAAGGTTTCCCTGATTCCTTATTTCAGTGCTCCATCACAAGAACCATACAGGAAATGCTGGTGTTTTGGGAGAGGAGAGCAGGGAGGGGGGCTTGTGAGGTGCCTCTGTATTCAAATGGGAATTGCAGGAGGTTGCTTAGGTGCCTGGGACCTCTGGTTGAGGGAGTTAAGGAGGAAACACCTCTGGTCTTCTCTTTGGGACGGGTGGTGGTTATCCACCCACCGAGTGCAGTTCTTTGATTTATCGAGGGCACCTTACTTGGATCACGAAACTAGAACAAAATAGTTATGTAACTACTCAACTTATGTTTTTTGTATTAGCCTAAATCCAAAGTCTATATTTATAACCAAAGCAACCATCTAAAAAGGTCTGTTTGTAAAAAAGAGAGAGAATAAAAATCTAATATATTATTTTGCTAATTTTTCATTTATTTTAAATTAGTTCTGCATAGTGTATATAAGTAAATAGAAATAAACATAAGTAGTTGCATAGGCCCTTTAATGCTTTAAGAATTGGGTCTTTTTTAATTCATTAAAAACAGACAGATGTAGTAAAACCAGCTAACACTTCTTTCATGGTTAAAACTTTCACAAATTGATAATTAAGTAGGCAAAGCACTCTTCCCTGCTCTTTTTATTTTAAAGATATGCAATAATAAAGATAGGATGAGATGCTAATTATGTATGCCAGCACATTTCACCCTAACTGGCTTATTGATATTTGTGTTTTGCTTTGTAATCAAAGTTGGAGATGTTTCCTCTGACAAACCTGTATCAGCTTTTGGCTCCTGCATTACAGTTAGGTCATATTTTCAAACAGACCAAACATGTCATTAGCTAATCGACAAAAAGTTGTGAACAGGGATTTGGAAATTTAAGGTCAATAATTATGGTTCATTTTATGTCATCCTTTTTCTGATGATTTAGAAGGCTACCCTTTTATAAACCATCTGAGTAAATTTGTGAACATTACTGAAAAATAAAAAGTGTTTGATTTTTAATTCTAGTTTCTATTTAGAGCATGAACCTATGATTTGGGGACAGTTACATATCTAGGTTTCTCTTAACTTATCTTGGGCCATTATTAACTTGATGTCAAAGAAATTTATAGGTAAAATGCTCAAAGGATACTAAACCATGGAATAACTGATATAATAATGCTCAAGAATATGTCGGAGTCTGGGAGAATTTCTTGCCTATGGCAGCACCTGCTCTATATTCAGGGGAAGAATCCTAGGGAATCTGGTTCTATTTGAGCACACAGGAAATATAGTTTGGGTGGTTCAGAGATTAGCAAAGGAAATGGACTCTGCAGATATTAAAAGGACAAGTGAATATTATTTCAAAAATCTACATACTGATTTATTAGTTAAATGAAATAAAAAGTGTTGGCCCATGCACAAGCCCAGGAAATCATCCGCCACCTGAATTTCATCACCTGAATTTCAGAGCAGGTGGTGGAATGGGTGCTCTGCAGCCCAGACAACCTCCAGGAAATCTGGGTGAATGCCTTTCATGAGAAGCCTGGCCAGAGGTGCTGCTCTGGAGAATGGAACAGGGCATGTTTCATAGTCTTCCACGGAGCACACATTCTCAGGGCCCCGAGAAAATAAGGGGACTCCCTCATCTCAAATTTCGGGCCATGCACCTGGGCATGAGTTCAGGCACTCAGATGAATGAGGCCCGAGGTAGGGGTAAGGAGTCCATGGGCTGGCACTGCGAGCTGGCTACAATGTGAGCCATAAAGATCACGTGGGTGTTTCAGCATCATGAAACTGGCAGACGACATTGCTTAGACATTGTCGGAGCTGTCAGCCCCTTCCTAGCCCTCAGCATGGACTCCTCACAAGGAAACTCAGAGAAGTTACCACTCGGAGTCTCCTGGCTGTTATGAGTCAGTGTGTGTGTGACACCGAGATCGCTTTTTAGAAGACACTACACTGTTTCTTTTTGGGTAGATTCATCTTGACACTAATCTGGAGGTTCCATTTCAGAGGTACACTCCACGAGAGGTGGCAGACATCATATTCTATTTTTCTCTCTGCCTTAACTCCATATGACAGTGGTTGATTTTTTGATCCCACAAAAGATACTCTTTTATGTTAGAATTCCAAAATTCAGGAAACTTCTACTCAAGGAACATCCTTTAAACATACATATTTCTCTCTGGAAAGTTCCTCTTGACACATTCCTATGTCTTTATACAGCTCCCTATTCTCACTCCCATTCTTAAGAATACTTTGACCTCTGTCTTTGATCAAACATTATTCAGTTCAGAAGTTGGCAAGAAAGCCTGGGCGGCCCTCTCAGCTGGCCAGTGCTTTTGCTCGATGCTGTTCCCTCTGTCTCTTATTGAACATAGCTTCTGTTTGCCCCTTGAAAGAGGTTCTATGTTTTGCAATCAATTTGGCCCTACGTGAATCGCATCAAACGTGCCCCTGAGAGATGACGGTTCATTGCTGTGGACATGGTGGGGGCCATCGGGGCTGAGAAGACAAATACAACACTGAGCTCTTTGAGGGGCTTGAAAACTCTGTTTGATGGTTTTTATATTTCCTCTGCAAAGCCATGAAAGAATAACAATACTTATCCCAGATCTATTTCATAAAACCATGGCGGGAATTCATTGACTCCTTTATGGCCTGTGCATGGGACTCTGAAGAGAAAAACGCCCTGGAAGCTCTCCTAGGTTTTTTATCCTTTGACCCTCGTGACCTTCTGTTAAAGCTTGAATAGTTAATTATTTTTTAGAAAATGTCAAAAGACAGCAGAGATGAAAAGAGGGTGTCATATAATGTTGGCTCAAAAGTTCAGCAGGAAGCACCAGGCGTTTGGCCCAGTATGTTTCTGTCCCCTCAAGATTCCCCTTCAAGGGATATCTCCTGAGCCCACCGCTGCCATGTGCTTCCTCAGGCCTGGCCTCTGTGGGAGGTGTTTTACCCTAATGCCACCGAGTCTTGCCAATGCTGCCCCTCTGCACTCCAGGATCTCAGAATTCCACACATGGGAATTCCGTTCATGCACATGTGGTGTGCATGACTGTTGCGTGCAAAGGTGTGTAGCTACACAGACACAACCTAAAAGGAATTTGATGCAGATTATGGGGCTACCAGTGCACAGACATAAAATATAAGATACTCATTTGGGATTCTTGAAATCCAGTCTCAGAGAGTTGCAGCAAAGACTCTTCAGACCCGTGTCCTCAGCACAGAATAGACAATAACTAACCTGGAAGTGAAGGCTGAGAAAGGACCATCGTTGTTTTAACCAAACTGGAGCTGGTTCTAGTAAGTGGAGTTATTCTTCACGTGTCTCTTACTTGGGAAAGGTGACAAATCCTTTACCCTCATGTCATCTGTAAAAGAAAGCTTCCTTCCCCAATGGACCATGAGCATCAGAGACAGAGCGTCCTATAATCTGTAATACTTTATCTTCTCTACAACACTCTAGACTGAACGAGTATATATACAGAATGTGTGTCCTGTAAATTTACAAATTATTTGCTTATTGTAATTAAACCTTTCGTATTGACAGTTTTTTTTATAATATAATTGATGTATTGGTTCAATTTTCTGGATTAGAAGTAACATCAATTTGATACTCTCTAAAACACTATTCTAAATATGTGACAACTTGTTTTTTATATGAAATAAGGACCCTGAAGTGGGTCCTTAACTCTTTAGTAAACTGTTTATTTTAGTCTCTAAGACAATCTTGATAAATAGGGATGAAACACACCATTATTATTGAAGGTACATTGAAATTTTATGAAATAATAGTAATAATAATGATAATACTCCACTATTAAGGTTTGTGATTCATATTTGTAAACTGCATCACATAGATTATCTCACTAGATTTTCTTATTTATCAATGATAAATATTATTAGCCTTTCAAATACACATATACATAAGCTCTATATAGTTAAGGAGGTTAAGGCAAGATATTTTTGGTACTAGTTATAATAAACCAGATTGAAGTTCTTTACAAAGCTTTGTTGAATCTTTATAATATTTTCATGCTAATAGCCAATGAATCTGCACTATTTTGCTTTTCTAGTTTCTAGAAGCCAGCTGAGTTTCATCAACATTTGATAAGCCATTAAGTTTCTTTGTAGCCATTTTAACTACTGCGTCAGAGGGTTTCATCTGATTATAATAGTCTTTCCTAATAACTAATGACAACTAGCTACTTCATGTTCTCATGTCCTCCATATTCTTAACTTGGAATCATGTCTTTTTTACATTTTGATCAATTCTTTTCTACTTTTGCATTTTGGGGAATTCTTAATGTATTCTGGATATGTGACTTCAAAATATTTTCTCCAAGTTTGAAAATGTCCTTATTATCTATACATTGTCTTCTAGAGTAGAATATTGAAAAAGTAATAATTTATTAATGTAGTAATATATTATGTTTTGATATCACTTCTAATAAATCTCAGCCTGAAGATTTTTCTACCAGGATATTAATTGTACTTTTTACATAGGTGTTCTTTATTATACTGAGGAAGTCTTTTGTATTCAGTGTTCTGAGAGTTAACATAAAAAGTTAATAAAGGTTAATGTATATTTATATTATATAGCACTGTAGCAGCACTGTCCTCCCATTGTTCATCGATTTGCTCCAGCGGGTACCAGTAACGTCTCCATTGTTAGACTTCTTATTACTGTTTTGGGAATATCAAATACACCACGGAGAGCTTGCCAGGCTCTGCGGTGCAGACGGAATAGTCTTGGTAGCTTGCCAGATTCTCAGAGAGGGTTGGAGGAATCGAAACCCAGTTGGCCGCGTGCAAGGCAAATGCCCTACCCACTGTGCTATCGCTCCAGCCCATATATAAAGGTCAAGATATTTTTAAATATCCTTGTCATGTCTATAGAGATGATATAAATATTATTATGCAATTTGTATTTTTTATTTGCAAATGTGATAAATTATAGCGATTGATATTCAGAAACTAGATATTTCTTTCCCAGGATAAAATGCACTTTAGTTGTGATGTTTGAACTTTTTCATCACTTAATCACTTGACTTCCTGTTAATCATCGATTTGCTTGAGCAGGCGCCAGTAACGTCTCCATTTGTCCCTGTTGCGTGCTAGTGTAGCCCAATGGCGTCTGTTCGCTCTAGGAACACAAAGAGCCTCAAACCGATCATTCATGATATTGATGAAGAAGTCTAACCATCTGGTAGGTGGACGGCAATGCGATCTTTTGACATCCCGTGGAATCCAGTCAGTAACAGCTCTAGTCCAGCGGTCGTCTTTAAATCTCATTACATGACCAGCCCGTCTGATTTTTGACACCTTGGCAAACGAGACAGCGTCCCTAATTCTTGATCATCGATGGAGGTCAGAACTCTGAAGTCTTTCTCTCATTTTAGTGAAGTGTGATATTCCAAGCATAGCTCTTTCAATTTCTCTTTGGGAGACCCGAATAGTGTTCTCATCCTTTTTGCGTAGGGCCCAGGTCTCTGAGGCATATGTTAATGCAGGGAGAACAGTGGAATCAAAGAAATGTGCCCGGAGCCGGAGGTTTTCCGTTCTCTTAGCTATTTCTTTGATGTTCTTGAAGGTGTTCCAAGCCGCTCTCTTCCTCCTGCGCAGCTCGGGTGCCAGGTCATTTTTCATGCCAGGTCATTTGACTTCTCGGCCTAGGTACACATAGCTGTTGCATTTGGAGATGGTCGTTCTGTTGAGAGCGAATGGGGTGTCAGGAACGAGGCTGTTTCTCATAAACATTGTCTTCGTAAGATTCAGCTATAGTCCAACCTTTCCACACTCACGGTCGAAGTCGGCCAGCACTTGTGCCACTTGACTAATGTTTGGTGTTATTAACACGATGTCATCAGCAAAGCGAAAGTGGTGTAGTTGCCGAGCATCTATCTTCACTCCCATTCCTTCCTATTACAGTCATCGCGTGATGTTCTTGAGGGTGGCACTGAAGAGTTTCAGTGAAATGGTATCACCCTGCTGAACCCCTCTCTTGACATCAATAATTACTTCTTTGTAGAATGGTGAGATCCTGGTAGTGAATCCGTAATACAGCTCACGGAGGATCTTGATGTATTGAGCTTGAATGCCCTGATTGGCTAGGGCTTCAATGACCGCTTCCGTCTCAACAGAATCAAAGGCCTTCTTTAAATCAATGAACGTTAAACAGAGCGGCATCTTGAACTCCCGAGAAATCTCAATGAGCTTGGTTATCGTGTGGATATGGTCAATTGTGCTGAATCCTTTGCGGAACCCGGCTTGCTCGCATGGTTGTCCTTCATCTAGTGTTCTGCCAATCCTATTTAGGATGACTCGAGTGAACAACTTGTAGATGACAGACAATAGGCAGATCGGGCGATAGTTGCCAATGTCATGGATGTCTCCCTTCTTGTACAGTAGTACGGTCCTGCTGGTTTTCCATTGGGGCAGAACCTTGCATTCAGACAGGTAGCGTGTGAAGAGCCGAGCCAGCCTATTGATGAGTACTGACGGTAGGTTCTTCAGGTGTGCAGGTCTGACCTTGTCTGGGCTGGGTGCTGTTTGTTTCTTTACCGACGAAATGGCGTGTCGGATTTCAGAAGGGAGAACATTGGGAACGACATATCCATCCTGTCGAATTTGGTATGTCGACAAGTGGACATGGCTAACGAAGAGATTTGAGTAGAAGTCATGGATAATCTTCTCCATTGTCATTCTGGAAGATGTGATAGATCAATCAGGGCCTCAGCTTCGTGGCCCCGCGACACATTATAAGACACTAAATACCCATCTTCCGGAATTGCCATACCATATTTGATAGGGTTCAAATATGGTAACACCTACAAGGATGATTAGAGGTCGCCCCAAAAGCCTCTATCCCTCTCGGAAAGACTGGCAAGCTACCAAGAGTATTCCACTCGCACGGCAGAGCCTGGCAAGCTATCCGTTGTGTATTCGATATGCCAAAACCAGTAATTATAATGGGTCTCATTCAACTGACCCTGAAGGCTTCACCAGAGAAGGCAGCACTGAGAAGGATGAGAAAGGAGAGGCCGATAAAATCTCAAGTCCGAACGAGGCTGCCACAATGAAGGAAGACAAAAATGATCATCTGTACTTTCAATGCACGTATGCTAGCATCAGATGCATCCATCAAGGACCTGATGGTACAAGTGCAAAAGATCAAGTACGACATCAATGGTCTGACCGAGACAAGAAGGCACCAATCTCATCATGCCGTTTTCGACACTGGAGAAGAATTGTTCTTCGGAACATGTGATAAAAGAGGTGTCGAAGGCGTCAGTGTCCTTGTCAACACAAACTTGGCCATGAGCATTGATTCATTCGAATGCCTAACAATGCAAATCAGACATTTACATTTGAATAGATGTGGCTCACTGCCAGCAGTTTCTATCTTCGTTGTCTACGCACCAACATCCAATTTTGATGAAGGAGAAATTGAGAAGTTCTACACAGAGCTGGAGAAGTTCTATAAAGAAGACCACACCTACTACAAGATCATTGTGGGTGATTTTAATGCCGAGATAGGTCCGAGAAGATCAGCTGAAGAACTTCACATAGGGACCCATAGCCTAGAATGGAACCAACATGTTGAGAGACTGTCTGAGTTCATCATGTCGACCACGACCATCTATGGTAACTCACAGTTCCAGAACGCCGAATCTAAACGTTGGACATGGGAGTCTCCCAGTGGACGATTCCACAACGAAATAGACCACATCATATTCAATCAACGGTTTTGCCTGACCGATGTCGCTGTTGTCCCAAAATTCCAAACGGGATCGGACCACCATCTCCTTTGTGCAAAATTCTACTTCACAGAGTGGGGAGAAAGGACTGCAAAGTTTAAAAAGAGAACTTCCAGAACGACCACCAACTGGGAGCTCTTTGGCACTATTGCAGCAACATGGCAAGATGCCATTGTTGACAACATTGACGAGGAATACGATTGACTGGTTCAGTACCTCCATGATTGTGTGAGAAACGCCAAGAGAGAGATAGCCACAAAAAAAAAAAAAAAAAACGCCTGTCTTCGAAAACTCTTGAGCTTATTCGCCAACATGGTTTGGCGCATGCCTCAGGCAACCACAAGTGAACGTCTGAGCTCACAAAGCAGTGCAGAGATGCGATCAAGGAAGACCTCAAAGAAAGAAGAGCAGAAGGGCTGGTAGATGCGGCAGAAGCAGGGAAAAGTATTCGTAGTGCCCGCCTGTCCTTCGCCAACTACAAGACTAAGATGACTGCCCTCCGACGTCCTGATGGATCTAACTTTTTCATATATTATTTAATTTTTTAAAAAATTTTGTTTAGAATTTTGTTACATATGTATATACATTAGAAATATTGGTCCATGTGGGTTTTAATGAATATTGAACTGTGCTGTGTGGTCTGAGGTTCAAGAAACTGAACATTTAATTATCAACTATGATGCAAACCTTGTTGAAAGCACAATTGTGCCAATTGTGCCCAGCAGGTGTATTTCAATTACATCAATTTCTTTTTAAAAATGTGATAATTCTGAAGATATGGATTATTGTATTATGACAGTTTGGGATGATAAAACTGGGTCTTGGAAAGGTCAATAAATCTGCTCCAAGTTGCAGAGCTGATAAATTGTAGGACAAGCATTTAGTACCAGGTACATAAGCTTCCAAAACCTAATATATTATCCTTGATTATCCTTAGTTACAGAATCACTTCCTTTGATGGATTGTAGGTCTTTTCGGGGTAGAGGTTTGGTCTTATTCATCTTAATATTCTCAATACTTGATCCATAACTTAAACATTGTCGTGCCATATACTTTTTAATAAGTGAATAATTTAGTTCATGCAGCAACTGAAAAGTTTTGCTTCTGTGAATACTTTAGGCTAAAATAAGTCATTTGGTACTATAAGTAATGAAAAAAATAACATATTCAATCAAATTTTGAAACAAAGTTTTACTGTTATACTATTAACAAATGCATATACATATGAATATTCTGTTGATGAATGTATATGTACTGTGGAATATAAATAAACTAGATAAAATGAATTAAAGTTTAGAATAATTATTTAGTGTTAGACTTTAAATTGCTCATGTAAAAAAATTTAATTGTGCAGGGTAATAAGGCCAAACATTACTGATCACTTATGATATACTTACTGAGAAAAATTAGATTTTTACTAATAAACTAAAATTTACTTTTAAACAACTATAAAGAGAAATACATACAATAAAGGTTTCTATTGCAATATCCATGTGCTCTAGAATGTATCGTAGGATTCCTTTCCTCCTTTTTTTATCTGTGTTGCATTTTTTGGTCATATAAATATTCTTTCTTAGAAGACTACTTTAGTATTTTAATGATATGCTGTCAGTTGATTGAAACACATTGAATTCACAACAAACTTATCTGAAAGTAATGTCAAGGTTGTTATAAAATTGATAGACAAAATATTTGAAGTTTATATCTGTGGCATATTTTCCAGTGAAAAGCATGGTGGAACATTCTTTATTTGGTTATACAGAGATAATGTAATAGTAAAGTACGTAGAAAAATACAGCTACCTCAAAGATTGTTGTGAAACCATTCAACTTCCTTTTTTCTTCTCTTTCATCCACAAGTGCTGTGTTCTGTAGGTAGAAAGGGGCACAAAAGAAGTGAAAGCAATTCTGCACTTTCCTATAATGACTTTCTTTTCATTCTATCCCATCTAAATGGATGTAAGGCCAGAAACTACTGTGAACAGAAAGTAATAGGAAGTAAAACAAAGATAGCAAGATCTTTGTGTTTGGGTCCCAGAAATCTGGTGAGTTTAGCAGTACAGAGGGGGAACTTTGTTGCTGCAGTTTGTACATGAGGAAGCAGAGTATTGAATATTATACATATACTTAAAAACATTTTTATTGAGAGATAATAAAGAATAAATGACAACTAGTGATCAGAGCTCTAACATCCACTACAATCTTAAGTCTATGTCTTATAAAACACAAATTCACAAAGTTTATTTTGAAATTCTAGAAATGAAAGTGACCCCTCTCTCATTGGGGGAAAAAAGGCAGACCTCAGAGAGATAGTACCACAGGAAGGGCCCTTGCCTTGTATGCAGTGACCCAAATTCAATCCCCCCTGGCACCCCGTATGGTCCTTCAAGACCGCCAGGAGTAATTCCTGAGCACAGAGCAAGGAGTAACCCTGAGCACAGCCAAGCATGCCCCTCACCACCCCTCAAGATGGCAACAGCAAAGAGAAAATGTATGTTTAACCTCACTATAAAAAAAAATTTTAAGTATTATCTATTTCCCACATAGAAAATCATCCTCCATAAAATGTGCATTTAGTTATGACAGAGCTGGAGAGATAATATAAACTGCAGGTAGGATATTAAAGGTGGTTTTCTGGCCCTGCCAGCTAAAAACGAGCTTCTGATGATCTTGCACACACACGTATCAAGAGAGGAAAAGCATTTGCCAGATCAAGAGAGGATGTGAGGTGCCGGGGTCCCAGCGGACGTATTCATTTCCCCAGCAATACAATCACAAATCAAAGAGAGGTGCTGGAAGTCACCACCTGAGTTTCTGACTGTCCCCTCTGATTTGCACTCTCAGCTGCAGAAGTGAGTGGAGCCAGTGGCTCACCCTCATCCCTGCAGTGTCTGAGCTTCCTCGCTCCACTGTAGTGCCGACTCTGTAGAGCCTTAATTTTGGTGGCTTCCCCTGGCCTTTCCTAGCCTGTAATTCTCACTCTGGGTTTCCATAGAGATCTTGGCAATAGCTGAGCAGGTTTCTTCCAATGAAGCTTTCTCCTGATGGGGAGAGTGTTGGAGGAGAGATTTTGTTGAAACCTCACTGGTTTCAACAAATGTGTGATAATTCTAGCCAAATTTCATTCATTATTTGACCTCGTTGGCTTCCAATAAAAGTAACAGAATTGCTGTCTTTCTGGAGACATATGCAATACAAGAGGTTTTCTCTTTACAAAGATGGGGTTTATTTAAAGCTATTCCTGTAGCTACAATAAAATGAGAATTTATGCTCACACACAAACACAGATATAATTGCCCCTCCTGTAGTTTAGAATCAGAAGTGGACGTATAAATAAATATTAGTACATACATATATGCATATGTATACATGGGGATTTAAAAATGGTTTATTTTTAGGCCGCACTCAATAGTGCTAAGGACTTATATTAATATATTTTTGTGTTTTTCTAATAAATTGCTTTTAAAAATAAGGCATTATTTTTAACTTTAAATAAAATATAATGTGAAGTAATATATAGATATCATAAAATATAGTTTATAAATAACATACAGAAAATTATGACTATCGAGGACTAAAGGTAAAGGTAAAGGCCCTCCCGTTGATCGTCGATTTGCTCGAGCGGGCCCAGTAACGTCTCCATTGGAGACTTTGTTGTTACTGTGTCTGGCATATCGAATACTCTCGGTAGCTTGCCGGGCTCTCTGAGAGGGGCGGAGGAATCGAACTCGGGTCGGCCATGTAGGCCGCTTGTAAGGCGAACGCCCTACCCGCTGTGCTATCGCTCCAGCCCTATGAAAGAAAAAATAACTATATATTTTTCATCTTCTCTGTCTTCTCAAAGTCTTGTCCCCACTGAGCATACCCACTGATCTTCCCTATGATGCCATGAGTTCATTTTCTTGCTCTCAAGCTTTGACTGAAAGGGCTCTTACAAGATCCTTTCTTTTGCCTGGATTCTCCTTATTGCTTCTCATTTGGGAACTTCTCCTACTGCTCTGTTATGCATGACTCTCTTACCAGTACATATTCTGTGTGTGCATGGCATCATTTATTCTATTCTTAGTGAATATTTTGCCACACCTTTGGCTTTTGTCAGTTTTGCTTCTGGGAACATTTGTTTATATCTCTGGTTTGAAATATGTGTGCAATATTTTGTTTTATGTATACCAGTGGTGAGATTGATATGTCTTAGGTGATTTATAGTTTCAGCTTTAGTAAATACTAGAGAACATTTCCCACAAGTTACAGTTTTAATTATACTCCTCCAACCAGTTCATGAGGAGTCCATTTATGTCCCCACTTTACCAACATTGGCTATTGTCTGTCTTCTTTCATTTAGCCCTTCTGAGCCTGTGTAGATAACTCTGTGATTTCTAGTTACCTTTCGCGAGAACTTATAAAGTCACTAAAATTAATAAAGTTAAGGATTCCTTCCCACGATTGCTTTCTGTTTTAGACTTCCTTTTAAATGAAATCTTCAAGGTTGTTTGCCTATTTTCTGATGGTGTCATCTGCATTTACACTATAGATTCTTTGTATATTCTAGATGAGCATCATTTGAGAGTATATCCAGAGAACCAGTCAAGATTTTACCAGTAAAGTATACACACACACACACACACACACACACACACACACACCACCTGTCTTTATATGTGTAAGAGAATGTACTCTCTTAAGATTAGTATATTTTTGCCTTTTTAAAGATCTGTCTAACTTAAGTTTATAAAGATATTTTCCTGTTGTTTAAAAAGTGTTATTTTTGTAATCTTTCACACTTTACTTTGAAAACACTCTGGAATTTATTGGGGGGGGGGATGTTAACAGACATGAAAACTTAAGTAAATCACTAGGATGAAAATCTAGTGACTCCCAGCTTTACATTCTTCTCTTTTGGATTTTTGGCAAATCCATGGTTTTTAAAACTGGATTAGAGATTACACTCTAATCTGAAGGACTTTGGAAATGCAGTAGAGATCTTTTAATGTCTCCTCAGGATGGGGGAATAATACATATCATTACAGAGCTCCCAAAAAAAGAAAGGGACCCCAATGAACACTTGCGGATCTCTGTGGAAGTTTTTGGATGTCTGTGCTCTAGAAAGAGCCAAAGCCTGGAGGCAGAGATTAATGCAAATGGGTACATGTCTCACTCTTAGCAAAGCATGCTTAGATTATGGTGTTCTTACTTCTTATTATCCACCTAAAAGAGAAGAGACAAATCTTTTATGGAAGAAGATGTTAAATGAAATTTTTATGATTTTAATGTGTAATATTTGGTATATAAAGAAAATGTTTAGGCATTTCAAGAGATAGCAGCATATCATAAAGAATCAAGAAACTTTTAAAAATCACCAGAATATAGAGGGTATAGTTCCACGGTAGAACACATGCTTTCCAGTTATGAGGTCATGGTTTCAACCTTCAGCACTTTGAAAAAAGTAGATTATTCAGTATTGTTTTGGAGCTGGTTGGAAAAAGCTTGAAATGAAGTTGCTTAAAATCACTAAATATTTAAAAATGAACTAAAGGAATATTTTAGAATTCATAAAATAATTGACTGTTTCATTGTATTACCTTTATACAGCTGATCCCTTTAACCTGATTTGTCTTTCCAAACCCCTTGCCTTCATAAAACCACAGTTTATTCTTAAAGTCAGAGTTTCTTATTGTTTATTATATTTGCTTGTACTTTGTATCCTGTATAAGTGAAAAAATGAATCATTTGTCTTAAGCTATCTGATATATCTCACCTAGATACTCTAAAACCTTCCTTGCTGTTGCAAAGGGCAAGACTTCCTAATAGATAGATGGTTTGCTAGATTGATGGAGAGACAAACAGACAAGTAAATACTATCCATTATGCATATATTCCACAACTTTTTCATTTATTAACACACAAGAGCATTTAGATGGTTTCCAAGTTTGGCTACTCTAAATGTTTGTGCAGTGATGTTCAACATCACTTATTATTGAGGAAATGTCCATGAAAATGTCCACTTGAGACAGTCCGGGTACCTATGCTAATCCCTTTTCCAAAGACAGGAGAAATGGCGGATGTCAGGAAGAATGTGGAGAGGAGGGAACCTACCTAGGCTCTGTGAGGGAACTGTGTAAATTCTTTAGAAAAAATCCGCACCAGAACTGCCACCTCTGGGTTTATCCAGACATAAAACAAAATCTCTCATTCAAAGAGATATGTAGTATCCCAAATAATCTGATGTATCTTATTATGTCTTAAGGAGGAAATAGCCAAATTATTATTTTAAATGTGGTCCATTTCAAACATTACTTTTACTAATTACTGTTCTTAAGGGTGAAAATATGTACCCAGTGTAAAACCCAGATGTTTATTAGTATCTTAATTTTTCACATAGATGTGATTTGTTGACTTGCTACTAAGTGTATACAGCATTTTTACAACTATTGTGATATCTCAATATGCACTTCTCTTTATAAAAATTCATATATTATTTACTTTAAATTAGTTTATATAATTGTGTTAAAATTAATAATGTGTATTTGTTCCTTTGGAGGTTATAAAATATCAAAAACAGAATTTCTTATAACATAGCTGCAAAGGCATAGAAAATATTGTTCACCACAATCCCCAGTAGCTGGATAGCATCTTACATAAATGTATAGAGCCTTCATTTTAGAAAGGTAGTTGGAAACTGTGTTTCTATAAGATAAGATGAATTATTTATACCCCACACTTTTCTTTCATTTCATACTTTTAATAACTCTACCCCCAAAAAACCAGCAAAAATCCCTGGACAACCAAATCATTAAATTACACAGACACATAGTGAGACTACTTAAATAATTTTTTTAGAAGCTAGAGGCTAAAATTGAATGGAACAATAAATTACAAGTAATGAATAAACAAATAAATCTGAAATATGAAGTTTAACACTTGTTTGTTTTGTGCTTTTATGTTGTAGTATGTGCTGCTTTATCTATAAAGTTTGAGCTATGTTGATATGGAAGTTATGCCTCAGTAATTGTTCCTACAGTGGTGCCTGATATACTACATTTCATAACATATATCCATAATATATATTTACTGAAGGTTGCATACACAATTTTTATTTTTCTAGCACTTTCAATATCTGAATTGTATATATTCAAGTATTCTGAATATAAACCTTCTTGTAATCATCTTTCCACAGGCAATGTTCAGGATTCAGCATCATTCTCAAGAGTTGCAATATTATTTTTACATAAAAATGCAAGTTTTGAGTTTGAAAAAGCTAAATAAGTTTTAGATAGCATAAGTTTATTTATTGCAAATTACACTTTGAATGCATGGGAGTTTTGAGTGATCTTTCCAGAAAACACTGTTCTGGATCTGAATTCTCTTTTCAGAGAAGCTAAATTTGTCTCCATCATTAGCAATAGGCCAGTCTATCTAAATTTTTGCATGGTTATGGCCAAAGGGAAATTGCTTTCAAGACATTTTGCTGCAATTCAATAGCTACCAAAAGATTCCACTGCCCAGCAGGAAATGACGGCTTTCAGAGTTATAACTCCCTTCAAGTGACCGTAACAAGAGTTCTAAAGAGTTTTTTTTTTTTCTCGCTGTGTTGTATGCACTGGGTCTCATTAGGCTACCCATGGTGCAGTAGTTACAGAGCGACTTGACAGATCTGAAATGTCACTACAATCACTTTTACCAAGTGCTGTCACCCATGCTTGGTCTGCTTTTAGTTTCGTGGAAGGAAATGCAGAAAGGCCAAAAGGTCTTCCTTAATGGGTAACAAGCAACGTGGTTTCTGCTCTAAAATAAGGACTTTTGTTCAACTCTGTGAGCAGTTTGACAGGAACTTGCCCTGGCGAACGGTATATTTATTAAGATAAAGGTCATCCTATCTCCATGCATCCACCTCCTCTATTGTGCATGTGAAATCTATCTGCTTATCTAGCTTTTCTTTTTCACCCATATTTACATGTAGAAATGTAAGTATGAGCAAAATCACTTAGCAAATATTTTTATAATTTACTCAATCTATTGGGTAATTGATTAGGATTCGGGGGCCAATAAAACCACACCTGTTTTTCTTGATTGAGATAGAAACAAATGGAAAGCTCAAATAAATATATCAGGTAGGATAAAATCACAATATTTATGTTGAAAATAGGCTGAAATATTCATGTTGAAAAGTTCATGTGGACAAGTCAGCTTCCTAATACTCAACCAAAAAGCTGAAACTGACTCATTTGACTGTTGATAGGCCCAATAATGCCTTTGGGTTTCCCTTTTGTAGGACATGCTCCTCAAAATCTTGGAAACTTGGGGAAGAACAGAGCATTGGAACGTTCAAGCAAGAGAAAAGCCAGGGCTCTGAGACAGAGATCAATGCACCCAGTGCATTCCACATTCTCCTTCTCAATTGGCCAAACTGATGATCCCCCGTGCAGAAGGTTGGGAAAGATTTGCACAGAGAGGTTTAGTAATCTGTCCACAGAGAGGAGCCAAGGCAGGGTCCAGTCTTTGATGTGTACCTCAGCTTCTTTGCTCACAGACATCGAGGTTTCTCTCTGGTGACAGTTTGATATTGATGAAGGTCATTACTAATGCCTTTTCAAGGAAAGTGATGATAGATTTATCCTCAGAATTATCTTGGATAGCTGCTTGTAGAAGGCATTTAAAATTTTAGGGTTTGTGCATCAATTTAAGAATAAGAACAAAAACCTCATTTGGTTTCAATGGGAAAATTTGTAGAATAAAAAGCATATCCTGATAATGAACCTGGGTGAGTACCTATTGATAATAAAAGGCCCTCCCGTTGATCGTC
The DNA here is from genome assembly GCF_029834395.1 of Sorex fumeus. Lineage (NCBI taxonomy): Eukaryota > Metazoa > Chordata > Mammalia > Eulipotyphla > Soricidae > Sorex > Sorex fumeus. Next base: position 8,886,727 of record NW_026606085.1, on the reverse strand, counting down.
GATTTGCTCGAGCGGGCCCAGTAACGTCTCCATTGGAGACTTTGTTGTTACTGTGTCTGGCATATCGAATACTCTCGGTAGCTTGCCGGGCTCTCCGAGAGGGGCGGAGGAATCGAACAATGATGTACTTTCACCACAGTATATTAACTGTACATGCTTTATCAGTTTTCCAGATATTTTCCTTATTTTAGCTTCTTCTAAAATATTTATGTCCACTTAGATAAAAACATTGCTTACTGAAAAATATCAGCAATGAATTTCATACGAGCCAGGTATCACCTATTCTGGAAGGTAAACCTACATCCTTTTTCTGTCTGCATGCTTCATCTTCAATGAATCTGAGCACCTACTTTCCCCTTAATTCTTCATAACAATTATTATAGTACATTGTAATTGATAGCTACCCTAGAGAACAAGGATCTTGCCTTTAAGCCTGGTTAATGCCAAGATATAATAGTTAGCTATTCAAAGAGTGAAGAAATAGAATGAACTACAGTCTGCTAATAAAACTTCCCTAATCACACATTTACCATTTATTAACTAACCATTTATCTATCATTGTGCTAAGTGGATTGAATGCATCATGTCCCATCCTCTCAACACTACAAATCATATGTCATGATTAATATGTTGCACGAAAAGAAGAAAAAAAAACAGAAAGTCTGAGATGCCATTAGAACTTGACCAGACTGGTAGAGTGATTACATGGAGAGCTGTGATTCAACTTCACTCCAGACCTCACCACACTTTGAGGATGCTTGGCAGGAGTGCTTGGATCTGAATGTACGTTACAAGAAAAAAAATCATGAATCAAATGTGAACTTCCCTTGGGTATTTTAGATTAGGTATAATTTCATGAGTGTTTCTATTCAAGTTCAATTGATAGGGAAGCAGTTAATATCAAACAGCAGAACAGACACTATTCCAAAGGGAACGTGCTACATTTCCTCCTTTCATTAAATATAACCAGGACTGCTTTATTGCAGAATAACAAAACAAACAATCTTTGTGCACAGCCAGCAGTGACTCCCAAAGTCACCTCTTGAGTTTGGTTTTTATCTTCTTGAAACCTAGGCTTTCAAATTGCAAGATAGGAATGTTTCAGAGATAGCTCTAGAATAAATAGCATCCCTCAAACCCGAAGCTTTTCCCCAACTTTCTCTCAGATCATTCCATGAGAGGTAGCCTACGAGTCACATCTGTGGTTCGAGCTTTATTCTCCTCGCATCAGGATGGATGGATTCAGCCCCTAAATTGTGGACGGATTAAGAGATGCCCTTTGGTGTTTCTTTTGACAGACTTCAGTCAAATAGATGGAAAGCAATGCGTAAAAGAGTTCTCTCCCCAACTGCGACATATTGAGAATTAGACTCCAGGAAGCTGCTTAAATTTTATCTATTTTTCTTTCAGTCACACTGCTTTCTAAGATGAATTCCCATCCTGTTCTTATTCTTTGGGAAGGAAACCACTGTGCTTGGTTGAATCTTTATTTGAGGCCTCAACAAACCAGTTTACTTTTATTGCTCAGTTAAACATTGTCAGAAGACTGAAATGCCATATTTGGCATATAAAAATGAGTTGAAAACAAGAGATCTTGAGCATTTTAACTCCTCTCACTTACTTGCATCAATATTATTTAGAAAGGATTACTTTAGGTTTCAGTAGTTAGGACATTTAAAATGATCTTAATTTCACATATTGAGTTCTACATGTAAAACCATTTTTCTTCAAGAATAAAAATATACTCTGCCACAAAATGTATTTTTGAGTACCTTGAAACGTTTGTATTTTCACTGGTATAATCAGAATGCCCTTCTCAGTTTTTATCTTGCAGTAATACTGCTTTACAAAGTATACATGCAATGTTGGTATGTTTTAGGGGTACACCGTTACCACATCAAGTCACTCCTACGTGCTAAGGTCCCTCAATCATAGAACAGCATGGGCCTTTCCTTCTGTTGACAGAGTCTACAGAATTTGGGTTTCCTCTCACTGAAGAGTGTCAGTTACTGGGCTTTGCCTCTTTTTATCCCACAAAGGAGTAAAGTTACCTGGCATCTTTTTCTTCACTTCCTTAGCTTAGTATGGCATCTCTACTATTCTACCCCTGCTGTTGCATAAAGTGAGATTTTATCTTTTCTTATAGCACAGTATGTTTATTTTTTTATAGGCTATATCTTCCTAATCCTCTAATTTGTTGTTGAGTACTTAGTTGTTCTAGATCTTGGCAATTTTAAAGAGTTCTGGAATCAAGATAGGTGTGCAAATGTCATTTCAAATGAGTGTTTTTGTGCCCATGTCATAGCCACTTAAGAGAAAAATAGCTGAATGATATGGTAGTTGTAAATTTATTTTTCTGAGAAATAAAAGCAAGATACTATTCCATACTGAACCAGATCATTTAAATTCTAATATCTATACTGACCCAGATCATTTTAATTTTTTGAGAAATATCTATACTGTTGACAGGCTCCACCATAGAGGCTGAACCAGTGAATGGTCCCACCCCCAGTGAGTAAAGTTCCCTTTTCCTTTACATCATGTCAGTACTTTTTGTTTCTGATATTTTAGATATAGACTATTTTCACTAGTGTGAGGAGACATCTTTTGTTTGTATTTGCATTCCCCATATATTCAGTGATAATGAGGTGTTTTTTTCAAGTGTCTGTTGGCTATCTGTATGTCTTCTTTGTAGAAGTATCTGTTTGCATTTTCACCCCATCGTTTGATGGGTTATTTATTATTGTTCGGTTTGTCAGTGATTTATCTATCTTGGCAGTTAATCCTTTGTGAGATATATGGTGTGCAAATGTTTTCTCACAGAAAGTTGGGTTTGTTTCTTGATCTGTCTTTTTCACTATCTATGTCTGTATTGGTGAATTTAGGATGTTTAGTGAAATTATTTTTGCTCGAGCTCCAGCGGGCCCAGTAACATCTCCATTGGAGACTTTGTTGTTACTGTGTTGTTACGTATCAAATACGTCACGGGGAGCGCTTGCCAGGCTCTGCCGTGTGGTCAAGATACTCTCGGTAACTTGCCGGGCTCTCCGAGAGGGGCGGAGGAATTGAACTCGGGTCGGCCATGTTGGCTGCGTGCAAGGCAAACGCCCAACCGCTGTGCTATTTTATTGCATTTTTTCTGTATGGATACTGGATTTTTTTTAAGTTTGTGTTTACCTTTTATTTGTTGTTCGTTATCGGAATTAACCAGACAAATCGCTCCACCAACTAAGAACGGCCATGCACCACCACCCATGGAATCGAGAAAGAGCTATCAATCTGTCAATCCTGTCCGTGTCCGGGCCGGGTGAGGTTTCCCGTGTTGAGTCAAATTAAGCCGCCCGCTCGAGCAAATCGACGATCAACGGGAGGGCCTTTACCTTACCTTACCTTTACCTTTTATTTATTTGAGTAATTTTGTCTCGAGGTCACTGTGAACTTCACAGATATATCTCCATAGAACTTTGGTGATGTTCAGGACTTGCTCCTGCATTTGTTCACAGGACCGCTCCTGGCAGGACTCAGGATAACATATGGGCTATCTGTCTACTCTGTTTGATTGCATGCAAGTGAAGCATGTTACTCAGTGTACTGTATCCTTGGCCCCTCTAATAGACAAATTTTTCAATACTTATTCAACTGATGTTGATATAAAAGAAGGCTCCCAGAACCATGCCTCCGGACTCCATGGCAGGCTATGGGGTGGGTTAGAGCCCTCCCCACCCCAAGGGACCCAGCCCTGGCAGCCAATCTCCACTGCCCAACCACTGCCATGCTCCAAGGCCACTTTCTAAATGATCAGGCCAAGTATCACGCAAAAATGAAGTCCCATAAAACCCAGATAATGGAGAACCTTGTGACCTTGGACTCTGGACTCAAGGGGACCTGGAATAGAGATCCTCTGCCTGCTTCCCTCAGTCTCCTGTGACCCAGGGATCATACCCATAAGCCACACCCTGCCAGCACCAGATAATCTCCTCACCGGCCACCCTTCAGAACTCATGGATGCTCCTTCCAGATGGGAGTATAAAAGAAGGCTCCCAGAACCATGCCACCGAACTCCATGCCAGGCTGTGGGGTGGGTTAGAGCCCTCCCCACCCCAAGGGACCCAGCCCTGGCAACCAACCTCCACTACCCAACCACCGCCACCCTCCTGGCTGCTTTCGAAACACATTATAAGACACTTCTTACCCACTTATGCCTCTTGGAGAACCCAGCAAGCTAAGGGAGTATCCTGTCCACAGGGGCAGAGCCTGGCAAGCTCCCTGTGGAGTATTTGATATGCCAAATACAGTAATGACAATAGATCTCATTCCCCTGACCCTGAAACAACCTCCAATCATTAGGAAAAGACAAGTAAGAAGAGGCTGCTAAAATCTCAGGGTTGGAAGGAATAGAGACATTACTGGCACCCGCTCGAGTAATTCGACAATTAACAGGATGACAATGTTACATTGATGTTTATTTAAGAAGATAATTAAGGTTCTCACCATCATGATCACGACCATCCTATTGTTCATCGATTGCCTCGAGCAGGCCCCAGTAACGTCTCCTTCGTCCTAGTCCTGAGATTTTTTTTAAAAAGTGCTATATTCAAGGATCTTTCAGGGTTAGGAGAATGGGACCCATCATTGTTACTGGTATTTGGCATATTGGGTACACCATGGGGAGTTTGCCAGACTCTGCCGTGTGGGCAGGTTACATTCGGTAGCCTGCCAGTTTGTCCAAAATAGGAATGAGATAATAAGATGTCGCGCAGCCACATTTCGGGAGCTGGGTTTTATAGGTCCTCACCATCACGAATCACGAATCACGAACATCCTGTTAATCGTCGATTGCCTCGAGCAGGCCCCAGTAATGTCTCCTTCATCCTAGTCCAGAGATTATATTCAAGGCTCTTTAGGAGAATGAGACCCATCATTGTTACTGGTATTTGGCACATTGGGTACGCCATGGGGAGTTTGCCAGACTCTGCCGAGTCCTCACCATAATGGCTACAAATTTTAAAAGGAAGGGTTGCTGTAAAACAGTGTGGAACTTGATTTACAATTTTCAAGAATCAAAATAGACTACCTGAGCTAATCAGAATAAGAGAAAACAGGGGAAGATCAATGTTGTAGGGTAAGTAATTTGAAAGAAGAAAGACCATCTGACATCATGATACAGTAGAATCAAATCCAAACCACAGGGAATTCTTCTGAAGTGTCATGTGAAAACCACACACAGAGCAGATGCAGCAGACATCACTATCATGGCAAAAAAAAAGTGGTGCTGGGAAAAGGCATTTGAAAATAGCAGAAACTTGACAAGATATCTGGAATATTAGAGAGCTTTTTATAAACTTCTTGCTCAGTAGCAAATGAGAATGCCCTCACATTTAGAAACAGATTCAGGAGTTTCTATGGAGAATTTTGAAGACAGAGAATTTTGGCACAAGTTGTCAGGAAGCTGACTGTGTAAATATTCTGTTCTGTGTTATCTAATACATGATAATCAATTCCCCTTTCATACTTTAGACTTTGAGCCCAAAATAGAATATTATTTACCATGGTTTCAACTTCCCTCCCAATCCACCCTCCCCAGTCCTCTGTTGAGAAGCCTCTTTATATCCCTCAGCTAAGCAGAGAGCTTATGCATTCTGGGTCAAACCAATTCTTGCCTCTTACTACCCTGGTGCCTGAGCTGACCATCTCGTGACCCGTAGAGGTTTGCATGGACACAGGGATACAAGTGGACCCTGGAACCAGGCCTCGAGTGCTTCACACCCACTCCCTTTAATGCCCATACTCCATTTTCAGAGACCAAGAATAACAAAGCAACGAGAGTTTGCTTGGATGGGTTTGCTTTGTGGGAGTGATTATACTTTTGTACCTGTTGTGAGTTTGACCTGCTTCTTTAACTTTTCCCTTTTCATTGAAATTTTTCTCTTCCATCAGGACATAACTGAACCAATTTACCTACATATTTTCCCCACAGTTTCAGTCTATGGGGAATCTATAAATGAGAAATATTTTTTCATAAAACTTCAGTGCCAGTATTTAAAGCCTGTTTTCATGTAGATTTTTTAAAAAGAAAATGAACAAGGCTATTGTTATCACCTGAAAAGTCCTATGAAATCCTTCCTTGGATACTAGACTGTCACTTCTTGAAGTTTACTTTCAAGCACTAAGTGCTCTTATTTTATCATGAAAGGTCAACAAAGCTCCAATTTCCCTCTTTCTTCTCTCCCCATCTAGATCTAGTCCTCCTCTGGGCTAGCTATCACTCTATGACCAAACTTTTTCCAGAATATCTCCCACCCTCTCCATCTTTCTCTCCCCCACATTTACACAACACACACACACACACTCACACATATACACATATAGGGGGCAAGGGTACTTTGCACCAAATGGATATTATTGAAAGAGCAAGTCAATTTTTGCTATATTTGGAAATTTATCTTGAGCTTTCAGAACAAAAGCTTCAAGGTTTTATATTCCTGACCCTTGCATATTACTTACTATATGATAAACATGACTAATATGTGATAATTTAGAAAAAAGAAATGGCCTTTTCTATAGTTATGAAAATGTATATCTCTAGTAAAAGAACATAACTTCATTAGATTGGAGACAATCTTTTTCATACCCTTAGCATTTATAAGAGTTGAAACTCTCAATAAAAGTCGATTGGATTAAATGGTATTTCCTGCCAGTCAATCCTTAAATATCATTTACTGTGCACCCACAGGAAACTTCGCCTTCCACTAGAGTCTGATCTTATTTAAAGCTTTTTCACTGCATAAACACATTTTTTAGAAAGTGCTGATAATGTGACTTCTATTGAGAAAAATAAATGCTGCATAATAGAGTGCTTATTGAGTGCATGACTTTAAGGAGATGTCTGGAATGCCTGTTATATTAATTGTTGTTATTGTCAAGCACCAGGAACATAGCTAAATGATGACAAACATTACTAACAGTGAGAATTTTTTAAAACAATCACATTTAATATGAAACTATTTAGTTGTTAACAAGATATGTCATTTGCCTTGGCAGAGCTTTTAAAAGCAAACAAAAACTCAGCAGGAAGAGGGTTTAAGTAAATTTTGGAGAAAAGAGGATGTGACCTCTGGAAGCCCACGCAGCCCTGTGCCTGGCTTTGCTGCAGGATGTCCATCCACCCTCTGTTTGTGGAAATAGCGCCTCACTCCAGAGAAGCACACCCCACTTTCTGGGCCGCTTCTCCATCCTGTCAGGGCTTCACATTCTGGATATCCTGAATACTCAATATTATATATTTGGAAACAAGATGGTTTGCTTCATCATTCTCTTATTCTATCGATCACTTTTCAAAGGACAGTGCCTTTGCAAAAATGGATTGGAATTTTCATTTGAATTTAATCAAACACATAATCAACATAAAACTGGGGCCAACCAGTGAAATTTTTCTTTAGTTTTTATTTTTAATTTATATAACAGATAATTTTTTAAATGTCCATAAATACAAAAAATTTAAATGCTCTTTATGAAATAGTGAAATGCATTTAAGAATAGTGAAATGGTTTTAAGAATACATGATTTCTTAAATTTTCTATTTAACATGTTATGTGTAGTGATATGTATCCCTCACACACATATAACTATTTTGCAATTTTTTTCCCTCAGGAGATAAATAAATGGATGTAAATGAGTAAGATATTTTAATGAAAAATAGGCTAGCAAATGATAACATTGAAAATCTTGTACTGGTGAGAAAAAATTATTCCCATTCCACACAAAATTGAGTATATAATTTTCATAAACTTGCCTTCTAATGCCAGACAGGGTAGCGGCAATGGCAATAAGCATATCCTCGCTGAGTTTCTCAGGGGGAACTGAGGGTAAAGTAATAGTGCGGAGCCAGTCCTAGGGCTTAAAACATCACCTCTGGCATTTGATAGTTCAGTGCCATGATTAAGGGAGTTAACTAAAATTTTCTCCGCTTAGTTCAGTTATAATTTAAACAGAAGCATTTTTTTTCCTATGCAGCAATAGAGGTAATAGGTGCAGACACTTAGAAAACGTTCCAAATGTTTGCTCTGATTACAATTCTGGCATGATGAGCTTTGTGGATACCACTGATGAGCATCTCAGGTTTCTGCTAAGAATAAAAATTAAGATAGAGTATAGTAAGGGTGGGGGTCGTGTTCTGTGGTTGTGTTGTAAACATTTTGTGTGTGACAGACTTTACACACACTCCAGAGAATGTCCTCTTTGGTGAGGTCAGTGGATTGAGTGGTCATTCTTAGGAGACTCTGGCGTTGTCCCCATCTAGACTGTACAAGATCAAGTCATGTAACCAGAGGATTCTTATTCCACAGTATCTGGGTCAATGTTTCATAGAGCAAGGGGGTGGAGCAATAGCCCATATCTTTCTTATTACATGTTACACCTTTTATTCATACTCTCTCTTTAAAAACAGAGGTAACTCAACTGGTTATGTTAAGGGAGTTGATATCAATTACATTTCTCATAAACCGAAGTGTAGCACAATGTAAAGGGAAAATATGTGCAATTAACAGGCTGAGAGATCATGTAGAAATTTTCTATTAGGCTTAATCTTAAAATTTTACTTAAGGTGTCACATATAAAGAGTTTTAACAACTAACATCATCATGTACATGCTAAGAAAAAATAACAAATGGGGTAACATCTTTAGGGCATAGACTGAGAGATCTATTGTACTTCTCAACTTGAGCCCCAAGTGCAATGCAGTCTCTGTAAATATCCCATAAAGCCTTCACTTCTGAGGAGCAACGTCTGATTAGACATTGATGTGGGATCGGGGGTGACAGTATAAAACAATTACTATGATAAAGAACAATGCTAAAGAAATTTTACTTATAAATTTCAAAGTCATACAGAAGGATAGTAAAAAAAATAAGTGTATTCCTCACATTGAACAGTGAACATATTGTTCGATGGAATATAACCTCTAACCCCAAAATAGCTAATTTTGACAAGGATGTCAAGATCTTCCAGTGTGGAAATACTTTCAAGAAATAATGCTGAAATAACTGCATGAAATAACTGAAATGTACATGCAAAAGAGTACATTTGGATTTCTGCCTTATAAAATACACAGAAATAAACTACAAATAGATTAAATGCACATATGAGATCAACTGCTATAAAATGTACATGGATCTGGCCAATCTCAAGACCTTTACAAGGCAGTCTTAAGGAAGTCTTTCTTTTTTAGATATTATCAAAACAATATATAAATTTAAGATCAGTAAAGCTAAAAACTTTGTGCATGAAAGAATACTGTCAACGAGCAAATAGAAAACATACATAATCAGGAAAACAATTGCATATCATATGCAGCCTAGTAGCCAAAAGCATGAAGCATGCCTGCATGCATGGAACAAATAAGATTCTTCGCAAAGAACCCAATTTGTTAATAAAAGTGGGAAAGTGATTTTTAAAATAAACTTTGCTCCAAAGAAGGTATACAAATGACCAAAAAATCACAGGAAAACTTAAGAAGATTGTTTGCAATCCTTAAGTCATTAAGGGACTATAAGTCAAAACTGTGATGAGATGCCACATTTCCCCAGTGGGGGTTTGGGGGCAGGCTGTAATTAAAACATTCTGGCAGGGACTTGGAGAACCCTGGAGTTGTTAAAGCCTTTACAGCTGGTGCAGCACAGATGTGCTGAGAACACCATCAGCTCACAAAATCTAGATGTAGAATCATTGCATGACTCAGCAGTCCCACTGCAGAGGGAAAACTGAACAAGTAAGTGTGTGCAAAAATGTATACACACACATTTATGGCAACATTACCCATATTCGTCCCCAGATGATCTGCTCAAAGGTGTATCAGCTGATGAATTAATTAGCAAGATAGTATAGGGACTATTACACTGCCACGAAAACAAAGCACTGTTGTATGAACCATGAGGATACTAGATGATGTTCTGCTGAGTGAAGGATGCCATGCCCGAAAGGCACCGTCATATTGTATGATTTCATTCTATAAAATGTGCAAGCCAGACAACTCCGTGGGGATCGAAAGCCGTTAGAGATTGTCAGGGAGTGCAGAAGCGTGTCGGATCCAACTGCTTAAAGGTGAGAAGTTCGTGGAAGGGCAGCAACTGAGAATTTCAGAGTGGATTCTGGGCGTAGAGGGAACAGGGCCCTGATCCCTATCAAGAGTGATCCCTAGAGTCAGAGGGAAGCCCTGAGCACTTCTGAGTATGACCAAGAAAGCAAAGAGTAGATAGTAGGGATGTCCTGTTCCTTGGAGACTATGGTAGTTGAATAGCAGACTGAATCTGTTAGACCTAAACACATATATAACAATGTGGTTGAACATAAAATCTTTACTAGTCAAGTTATTTCTGATATATAAAATCTGCTTGTGCTCTCTAAAAATATTAAGAGACCAGTATGATTTTGGACTTTTATAGAATGTGGTGACTCACAATAAATCAATCACTATATACCAATATTATTAAAGAAAATAAAAAAATATTTCAGATACTCCATCTCCAATTTGTTTGTAAAGCTCATTATGCATATGAATGCATGTAGTTGTCTATAAAATATTATAATAAAGTTTAATTTATCAGAGGAGTATAAAATAGCTTAACATAAGAAAACCCATCTGTATATCATTTTGAATAAATTAGGATTTAAATTAGTGCAAGATAGCACTAGGATATAGCCCAGTGTCATGGAGCACATGTATATATGGAGACCTAGGTTTCTTCCTCACCACCCCAATAATCTGCAGGAAAATTAATAAAATATGACATTATTTACATTAAACCAAATCATAAATATGATTACATTTTACTGATTACATATAGTCATAGCACTGTAGAACTGTCCTCCCATTGTTCATCGATTTTCTCAAGTGGGCAGTAACGTCTCCATTGTGAGACTTGTTACTGTTTGGGGCATATAAAATATGCCACAAGGAGCTTTCCAGGATCTACCATGTGGATGGGACACTCTCAGTAGCTTGCCATGCTCTCCAAATATATCTCTCACATATAGTCATACAGTACAATAATCCATAAAACCATGCACCATCCCAATGGTGTTAGTCTAAATCTTTGTAAAAGGTAAAGGTAAAGGCCCTCCCGTTGATCGTCGATTTGCTTGAGCGGGCCCAGTAACGTCTCCATTGGAGACTTTGTTGTTACTGTGTCTGGCATATTGAATACTCTCGGTAGCTTGCCGGGCTCTCCGAGAGGGGCGGAGGAATCAAACTCGGGTCGGCCATGTTGGCCACGTGTAAGGCGATTGCTCTACCGCTGTGCTATCGCTCCAGCCCCAAATCTTTGTACTAACAAATATCTATCTTTACATCTTTCTATCCATCTGTTTAGAGAAATAGAATGAGGAATTACCATTAAGGAGATGTCAGATTGTGGGGGAATCTGAAGGGTATAAAATGGCCCTTCCAAGTCCAGAGAGGTAGAACAGGATTAAGAAGCTTATTGTGCATGTGCCTGACCCGGGCTTGGTCCCTGGCACTGCTTATAAATGCCTTGAGCACCAATATAAGTGATGCCCCTTCACAGAACCAAGAGACACCCTAAGCGCCACTTGTGTGGTCCCAGCCCAACGATCCTCCCCTAAAATGGATCTTCATTTACATTGATTATAATTTAATTGTTTGTTTCTACTCTTTTCTTGCAGGTAGAAGAGTTGGGATGGGGCTTGGCTACACACAGTGGTATTCAGATCTTAACTTCTGGCTCTGTACTCATGTATCACTCCTTAAAGTGCTTGGGGGATGATATGTGGTGCCAGGAGTAGGGCTGTGGTTGACTATGTACAGTGAAGCGAGTACTTTAACCTCCGTGCTGTCTCTCAGGTTCTCAGATATTAATATTAAACCACTATAGTTGAGGTTGGAGACTTGTGTATTTTATCTTTTATATCCTTTACTTTTAACAAATATATCATAATAAATGTAACACTAAAGTGCACAAATCTGAGTTTTTGTCAACTCTCTTCTGCTAATTGTTCAATCTGTGCACTTAAAAACTTCCATATGTAAATAGAAGTTTGCAAACATAATATACAATGTCCCGAGCTAATTATCATCTTATATACAGGAAAATATTCAAATCCTGTATGCTACCCAAAAGTGCCTTTAAGTAAAGTAATATAACAGAGTAATGGCAAGCCACACTTTGATGTTGACAGAAAGGAAGCACAGTTAGGTGCCACTGTTGATTTCTGTGCTCACACACAAATGGCGAGTTGTGCGCTGGGCTGCAGAGTTGCTTCTAATTAGCTCAGCCACAGTTTCTCTTCAGAAGAGTTTCCATTTACTTAAGAAATACTTTCATATACTGCATTTATTGAGGGAGAAAAGAAGTAAAAAACAATCTTATGATAGAAATAGGAATAGAAATGAGGGTGAGATATAAATAAGAGAGAAAAAGGAAAGGGGGGCAGAAAGTGTTTGTGGGCAGGAGGAGGGGGCAGAAGAGATAGGAAGAGAAGAGAGAGATGGGAGGGCAAGCAGAGCACCTGTGACAAACAGCCTGGTATGGTCGAGGAAGAGGAGCTGGGAGATCTTTCAGGTATGAGAGAAACAGGGTCTTCCATGTCAGAGGAATGCTCGCATTGCTCAGTTAAGCCCTCAGTCAGTGAAGTTTGATTGAAAGTTTTGCACGGAAGATATGCATAATGAATAGAATATTCTGTGAGAGGAGAGAGATACGCTCATCCTCACTCCTTCCCGGTACCCGTGCAGAGTGCAGCAGCCTATCTAGGACACATCTGTGCAGGCTTCTGAGCGGGGACCTGCACTTTCTGAGAAAGTGGAGATTCCTGGCGCATGGGCCCAGCTGCAGCCCTGACACAGACCCACTTTTCTAAATATAGAAAAAAAAGTTTGACTCAAATAGGTTAAAGAAAGTAGATCTTATGCGAACACTGAACCAGAGAAGTTTTCATTTCATTCATAAGTTCTTTTCTCTTTTTTTCCTTAAAAATGTCATCAGTTTAAAACAGATCTGCACCTTCTGTCTTGGTGCAGCATCCATCTCATGACTTCCTTTATTTGCTAGATGGTTATCTGTAGGAAATTTAGTACACCAGGTTTTTTTGGGGTTTTTTTGTAACCAACTCCAGCTATAGTCTATTTAATAAGTACAAATTTCTTCAACATCCTGTTTGTTAGGTAGACACTTCACCTTCAGTGCTGGGGTATCTTTGCAATCACTGTTAAGCTCCAGTTTCTTTATTTCCCAGGAGAAAATTAATATGAATTTTATTTATATATTTATATATATTCAAAATCTCTGTTGTTTACCTTAGAATAATGTTATAGGAATATCAAATATTACAATTAATGTAGTTGTTACTTATCCTTCGCTATAGTCACTTGGTTTGTTACAGTAAGAACTTTTGAGATTCATTCTCAACAACTTTCAAGTAAACAATGGAATATTGCTAGTTATACTGCCCATTCTGTGATGTTTAACTCCAGAATTTCTTTAGCTTATGACTTGACAGTTTGTACCTTTTACCCCTCTATTTTTTTTTCACTCTGCTTTTGGGCAGTCACTGATCAGTGCTCTGTTTTGATGATTTTAGCGAAGTTAGGTCTCCCAAGTAAGATGGTACGGATTTTAAATTTTCATTTTATGCATCACAGCTTGCAATACTGTTAATGATAAGCTTTTCTTCATCAAAACATCCCAATATCACATGACAACCAGAGTGTCCACTTCCCTTCTCTAGCCCACTGTTTTCCCATCCCCACCCTCCTGCCATGGTCATTCCTTCTGAAGACAGCTCTGTTTCTGTCCAAGATATTTGTCTCTTGTTTTTTCTTCTCTTGTTTCTTCACTTAGAACAGCCTGCTGTACTGCATTCTGTCTGGAATTTAACTCTTTCACTTTAAGCACATTTCAAAACTGTACAGTTCTTTACTTCCTATCCCCATATTTTACATTTTAGATATCTCTCTTTATGTCTTGTGTAAACTTTATCCATGTAGCTGTAGTTATTTTCACACTATAATCTTTTCACCTTGATGCTTGCTTTATCATAAACTCATCTACTTTTCAGTGAGATTTTCTCTTTCATGTACTCTCGTCATGTTAGTGCTATTTATTTCCATTGAAAGAATCTAGGTCCTTGCAACATTGGCTTAGTTTTGATGAGCTTTGTTAACTTTTGCTTATCAGGATAACTACTCTTCTTCCTCCTCTTCTGAATGCTCACCTTGCTGGGTAAAGAATTCTTGGTTGGAACCTTTCTCTTTCCAGCACTTTGGGTCTGTCATTTCTGATCACTAAAGTGGCTGTTGGATCCTACTGCAGTTAGGGCACATGCTTGGCACATGCCTGTGCCAGGTTCCAATCTAAGTACCATATGGTCCCCTGAGCTTCACCAGGTTCAGTTCTTGAGACCTCTGGTCAGTGGCCAGGCTGATCCAGACAATTCAACACCACACAGTTTAAGCACCAGCATCTGCTCCAGCCCGGGTCACCAAAAATTACAGTCTCTGGACCTCCTGAGCACTGATTGGGAGCCCCTCCCCCAGATAACCAACTGTGTAAGAAACCTTCTGGCAGTTTCCAGGGGGCTCCTTGTGTGACAGTTGCTTCCTCTTCTGCTTTTAAGACACTCCCTATTCTTTAGCTGTCACCACTGTGATCATAATGTGTCTGGAATAGATCTTTGATCAGTATTATTGGTAATTCCCTGGGCTTCAGGGATTTGGATTGTCATTCCTTTCCCAGATTAGCAAGATTTACCACCATTACTTTCAGGATAAATTATCTCCTTACCTTCTTCTCGGGGAAAACCTCTCATGTAAATCTGATTTCTCTTGATGTTGGACCAGATCATTATATATATCACCATATCTTCCCACATAGAGTGTGTATATACATTATATGCACAATATTATTATTCATTACGATGCATATTCAAGAGTTAGAGTTACCCAGAAATCCGTTGCAATGTTTCCTAATTATGGGCACTCTGGCATAAAGATTATATTTCACTTGTCACATTCCCTCCGCTTTCGTGTGTATGCTTCTTTCTACATATAGAGGAAAGAAATTTTCTATGTATGAAGCAAATAAAACAGTTCTTGTAATATATTGCACTCCCAGAAATGTTAGGGATTAAATAAGAGCAATAAAAATAAACAATTGGGTGAAAAAGTAGGTGATTTCAACAAAATTATTCACTAATAGTGTTCCAAGGGAAATTTACAGTTATTTTCCTATATCTTGATAAGTTGTTCTTACTCCACAGAAAAGTATATATTTCTTTCTAATAAAATATTATTATAACTTGTACAGAAAGGCTGGTTTGAGTTAAAATTCTTGGGTTTTTTTAACTGAAATAAGGTTTGATGAGAATCAAACACATATTTCAGTAAAACTTCAGTGTGTGCACCTGCATCCTTTAAAATTTGATGCTGACATCCCTAATGCCAAATTGGGCTCCAGTGATCTAGTAATAAAAATGAAAATGTTCCTGACATATTACACAAGCCAATTTACCAGGGGCTGATAGATCTGGTCTGTCAGAATTTTCAGCTTCATGCCCTATGTCTTCTATTTCTCAAAATAAATGGCTTGAACTTTCAGCTTCTTAATATTGTGGAATAAAATTGTGGGCACCAATGAACTCTTAAAAAGCCTTTCTTCTAAGGATACAAACCTTCCTTTGAGTTTGATAATGCTGAGGGGAAAAGGCACCTGAGTCTTCATTCTAGCCCCCGTGAAGTCCTCCAGTAGGCCCGCCCACTCCCCACATCCAACTAGGCAGCCTTCCAGAATATTCTCAATGTGAGATACTCACCTCTTGAGCCCTGTGTCCCCACACTAGAACACTTCTACCTCTGATCTCAAAGCGTCAATGCAGGGTTTGCTCACAAGGCTGCAGGGAATCACCGGAGACACTAAAACACAAATATTTTATCTTTTCCGCTACTTCAAATGTAAATTTCACCTCTGTCTGATGTGCCAAAATTATATGAAACCAAAGTCTTCATGGATAGAGGGAACTGCTCACCCAGTCTCTTTTTAACTTCCTCCTCCAGGTACCCTGAAACTCTGAAAAAAAAACAAGGAAACTTTTCTTGTTATTCCATTCAAATGAAGAAAAGCCTATTATAGTTCATGATATTTGCTGGAAGTGTTTGTGGACTTTAAGACAATGTCACATAACAGTGGGCTGTGCCCTGGGAGCCCCATCACAGGTCTGGTGGTTTCCAGCACTGCAGGGTGAGCTGCACCCTGTCCTCGGTCCTCCCTCTGTGCCAACCCACCAATGGCTATTCCAGGAGATCCCCAAATCTTTGATCCTCAAGGCTCACAGGGGTTCTTTATTTGGCTGAGCACTGTTCTCGGATACCCACAGCACACGAGTCTGCATCTCTGCATTTGTGTTTATGAGACTCCTGTGTCATGCATAAGGTGTTCAAGGACACAATGATGGGAGGGATTAAGCTGGAACCTGCCACGTGCAGGCCACGCACCTTAGCCCCTCTACTGTTGCCCTGGCTCTGTTTTAATTTTTAAATACTATTTTGGTTTTGACTTTGGGGCCAAACCAGGTGTTGTCTAGTGGCTTCTCCTAGCAGTGCTTAGGGAGCATGTGATACCAGAAAGGTCAAACCCAGGCCTCGGGCAGGCAGGGATGCATCCCTGTCCCCTGGACTCCCTTAGACCCGTTTTTAGTTCTATGATGTTGCAGTGTGTGTGGTTGCACACTACTCTGCTGTGGTGGAGACCACATAGGACAACATTGCTGGGAGTAAACTTGGGGCCTCCTGCCCCAGAGTCACATCCCTGCATCCCACTTGTTATTTCCATGCATCTTTTTTCTAATCAGTATGTTAATGAATGTTGTCACATGTATTTCAAATGCTTTTATCCACGTTTATTCTTTTTTTTTCCTTTTTGGGTCATATCCAGTGATGCACAGGGGTTACTCCTTGCTCATACACTCAGGAATTTCTCCTGGTTGTGTTCAGGGTACCATATGAGATGTTGGGAATTGAACCCGGGTCGGCTGTGTACAAGGTAAATGCCCTACCCACTGTGCTATTGCTCCAGCCCCACATTTGTTCTTTTTTCTAAAGAAAATGTCACTACAAATTGAATATTGCTTTCTTAAGTGAAGCAGCACCCCCACACAGGCACCCTGAGCGTTCTCATGTCTGCGTACACACAGGAACTCTTAGGCCTCCCTAAAGCTTCAAATCCTATACCTGAACAACTAAGATACTACCAACGTGAGAGGTTCCTGGTTAATTAAACCACCAAAATTCTTCTTTAAGTCTTGACTGTGTAACACTTTAAAAGTGAAAATGTTGGTTCCATGATCCATTTTGATACAGTCTAATACTGTCCTAAGGGAGAACATAGCTGCTTCTTTATTTGGCAATATCCTTTTTTTTTTTTTTTGCTTTTTGGGTCACACCCGGCAATGCTCAGGGGTTACTCCTGGCTCATGCACTCAGGAATCATTCCTGGCGGTGCTCAGGGGACCATATGGGATGCTGGGAATCGAACCTGTACCGGCCATCTTGGCTGTGTGCAATGCAAACACCCTACCCACTGTGCTATCGCTCCAGCCCCGGCAATATCCTTATAAATGAGGAGATTTCTGTCGTAATATTCCACAGGAAATTTCAGCTGAATTTTGCACATTGTTTATTTTCTGTCAATTCTGGAATGAATGAAACAATCCTATTTTCTTCATTAGTTTCTGTAAAGCTAAGTAAAATAGCAATTTACACCCATCAAGATTGGCAGAAGCAGATCAGGAACATGCTGCTGTCTGACTTCTGAAAGGGAGCACTTGTGGCTTCTACAGAATTAAAGCTTTTAGAGTCATTGTACTTCTTCCTTAGACTGGCAGAGTTGACATCTCCAACTGACTAGGAAATGTTTGTTAGGAATCACAATTTGAAGAATTTTGGGTTCGGGGATTAAGCATAAGCATGAAAAAGAATGTTATTTACTAAAAAGACTTGGCTTTGAAGACGAAATAGTTACAAACGTCCTCCAACACCCTTCTTTCGGAAATAACACCGTGCAGATGTGAACAGAGCAATGTATTAACGTCTCCATTTTAACCTTGATTGCATGAATGCAAATCGTGTCTAGAAATCAAGAAACAGACCAGAATAGAGCCAACAGGGCCAGCAGGCACTTGGACAGAAGCAAGGCGTGGCCAGCAGGTGCTGGGAAACCCTGCAGCCATCTGGGCACCACCTACAGCCAGAAAGAAGTCACATGTGGTCTGAAGGCATCAAATGACCCACGAGCTAGCGTTGGGGTATATAGGAGAGAGACAGCCTCAGGGCCGAGCCAGCGGCTTCTGTGGTCATCACAGGGGCCAGCAGAGAGGAAGTGCTTCCCCTCTCTGCTACAGAAAGACCAGCCAGATCTTCCTACAAATATTTGTGCCAGCCCATTACCAAGGAAGCTATTTCTCTGATTGAAAGAGGGCTGCCAGTGGGAGCGGGCTGGTGGGTGCATGTTTGCAGGGCTAATGTGAAATTACCTCCCAAGATAATCCACCTGGTCACATAAGGCACAGGAAATGAGAGAAAACCTTAGGCTTAGCTTTCTGTGGACAAAGCGAGTTCTAATCAAGAAGATGCATGCAACTTGGCTGTATGTCCTTTCTCGTGATGAACTAAAATGGGCATATTAACAGCTAGCTATTTTGCAACAGTTTGTGGCAAAGAAAGTACAATGAACCAGACCTGTTTGCCGAGGGGTGGGGGATGATTTTCAGCGACGTGTGCTTTAGGAGGCTCGTTCTCCACAGCTGCTCTATTTTCTGAGACCTGATAAGGTGTCCCCTTTAGCTTCAGTTATTTTTAGCTCTGCAACTTTTTCTTCTCTGCCTTTTGTTCCAAAAGAAAGAAAAGGTGGGCACGGAAGAAGCCGCTGCCAACTGTGGACATGGTGACAGAGAAAGACCTGAGCCAGCGCTGGGGTAAATAGAAGAGAAGCAGCCTCAGGGCTGAGCCAGTGGCTTCTGTTTGTTTGTGACACTGTGATAGCTGTGGGCGCCGGGTGCCACGGCGGGGAGTTTCACTGGAGCTCATCGGCACATGCCCAGCGTGTTGGGTTGAGTCTGTGCCCTGGACCTGGCAGGCATATTTCAGAGTCCCACCGTTTCTGTCATTTGCTTTCAGAATTTGATCGTTCCCATCTAAGTCTTAACAAAGGACCAGAATTGCATGGGGCAGCTGAGCAGATTCAGACACTCAGTTTCACCCAGATGGGCACTGAGTACAGGAATAAAACAGAGCTGTTAGCCCCTGCGTTTCTGAGGAAACCGACACTGAGCAGTTTTCCATTCCCTTTGGAGTTAGGGAGCCCAGTGGTAGCAGAACAATGGGGGCTCCTGCTGCCCACCCAGCTGGACTCTGCCCTGCACAGGGGAAACGTTTGCATGAGCACCGGGCAGTGGGGAAGCGATTCTCACCCAAGCTGGGCGTTCCGGGCTCATGACAGATTCTAGTGGGAAAGTACGTCACAAGAAGACAAACGGGGAAGTACAGAAATCGTACTCAAAAGATTTGAAAAGAGGTAGAAAAGAAGAGCTGCAGGTGACTTACCTGAGCAAGGAGGAGGGAGTCAGATGGGGCCGTGACCTGCCTTCCTCCTCACCTCCATCAGCGCCAATTTCCCTCTGCCTGGTCATGGGTCAAGGCAGAGAGGCCGCCAGCCATGCCAACGTGGCGTGGACACTGGCATGCCCACCACTGCACTCGGGCATCCTCACGCCGCATCTGAGCCCCAGTGGACCCACCAGTGTGGGATTGTGTGGTGGGATTAATTCCCACCACTCGATTGGTGGGGGGCGGGGGGCACCATGAAACGCAGGCTGGTGCCAGGAATTGCTCTTTGCAGGAAAAAAGATAATCAGCCCCACCTTGCCCAGGCTTTTTAAAGGTTCACCACCTGCCCCCCGCAGAGATACAGCCGCTGTGGTGGGCTGGGCCTGAGGGGGGCTGATGCACTTCACACAGCCCAGCACTGCTACTTCCACAGAGTTCTCAGGGCTTGACCCTTCCTGGTCTTCTCTCAGTCTTCCTGGCCCTTTCCTTGGGGCTGTTTCTCCTCCCCAGGGAGAGCCCACCCGCTGGCCTTTCTGCATGCCTGAAGGGACTGCAACAGCTCTTCAGACAGTTTCTTGATTTTATTGTTTCCCAAAGCTCATTCTGAGGAGACCCCCCCCCACACACACACACCTATCTTCCTCACCCTATCTACAAATACTTAAACTTAGACATGGGCCGCATCCTCTAATTATTCTGGGTTTCAGGTTGCTGCTTATATGTTCTGCCATTTGCAGCATTCTTGATTATGATTCATTTTAAATTTATCTCTTTCAGCTATTGCTTCTATAATCTGATTTAAATGATTTTCCTCAATCTTTGTGAGGGAAATAATGGGATTAAGAAAATGTAACTTGATTCACTACGAAATTAGACTATGTGAAATGCATCTAGCAGTGTATACTAAATGCCCTCGCATGCACACACTAAATTATAATAATAATAAAGTCCGATTGTGTCATAAACTTAAGTGATTTGGAACCAGAGAAATAACCAAATTTGAAATCACTCATCTTAAAACCAGCTCTCTGGCTGTCTTGACCTCAAGTGGATTGTCATTCTGTCTCTTCTTTCAAAACTCCAAGTGAACTCTTCTCTCTGAAATTAGTCTCGAAGTGCGTGTTAATCTATTAAATAGGTTGTCTAGGAAATAAAATATCTTCCTGAGGTCACAGAGTCAGAAACTGAAAAATGCTTCCCTTGGAAGTGGGATTTGGGACGCATAACCCGGTGCTCTTTATCTAAACCCTCTGCTTCACACTCTAGATTATTGACATCAGGGAAATGTGGAATGTAACACGGAGATAGGACAGAAGACGCAGCATATTAGCACATCTGGAGAGCCCAACATGTGCAAATAGATCTCCTCCAATCACAAAAGTGCAAACTCCAAGACAGTGCCACACTGTCCATCCATCTGTCTTATCTGGCAAGCCCAGCTGACACTGAATGTTTGGGAATAAGCTCTCCTCTGTGTGGTTCCACACAGGTGTTTATGTAGGTGTGTTTAAATATTGACAGGTAATTTAAAAAGTGATCATTTGAATGCATTTAAAATCACTCTCAATTAAAAATATCAAATTAACTTCCTGATCTAATTTAAAACATCTGAAGATACAAAAATTTACCAATACCCATTATCTCCTCCATTTAGAAGACCTTATAGGCCAACATAATTAAAGATTCTTTCTTTTACACTTCATTATTCTTTATGATATCGTTGGCTGCCCTTGTGAAATAAGCATCCTCTACATAATAGATGCTCCAAGAAACAGGCATTTGTGAGAGAATGTAAACTCATCAGTGAAGAATTGCAGAGATTCAGACAGACAGAAAGATTGATGCATAATTTTATAACTTTTTTTCAATAACCACTAGCTTCACTAGCACTTAAATTAATTTTAAATAATTTTATAAAATAGCATTACATAAAAGTTAAGAATTGAGAGTAAATGAAGAGGAAGATGTGATTCTAAAATTTACTCTTTTCACTACCAGTGAGGGATAAGTGACAATCTTTGCAAATTATTCTTAAAAAAGGATTTTTTAAATTTAATGTTACTCCCAATAAGCCCATCATTGATTGTATAGGCTATCCTTCCACTTCTCCATTCACTTAGTAGCACTGCACTGTAGCACTGTCCTTCCATTGTTCATCGATTTGCTCGAGTGGGCACCAGTAATGTCTCCATTGTGAGATTTGTACTGTTTTTGGCATATTGAATATGCCAAGGGTAGCTTGCCAAGCTTTGCCGTGCCGGTGGGATACTCTCGGTAGTTTGCTGGGCTCTCCCAGAGGGACTAGGAATTGAACCCGGGTCAGCCACATGCAAGGCATATGCCCTACCCACTGTGCTATCACTTCATATTCGGTGTTGGTATTTCTGGATGACGGAACTAGAAATCAGTGAACATGTAAATCTGACCTTCAGGAAGTGGCAGTTTGGGAGAAAGAACTGGGCAGTTCTGAAAATGTTGGTAAAGCTGATCTCTGGGGTCCTAGGAGACAAAACTTAGATTTGGGTGAAGGTATCAGAGTCTGTGTCTGGAAAACACGAAGACGTTCTCAGTAGGATACAGTTCTGCTTTACCCGAGTCATATTTGAAACCTAGTATTCATGTTCTTAGAGTTAAAAAACAGTATTACCAAAACTTTTCTTCTATAATTAAGAGTTCAGTACCCAAAATAAGTAGTCTCATGTGATGAGGAAACCTAGCTGATCCTTTTGCTTACAGTGAGTGAAAGTTTGTTCTGACTTTAGAACCTTCTGTCTCTCAGCATCTATAATCTGTATAGAGATATTTTCAACTTCTTTTCTTTTTTTGTAGGGAGGGGTTTGACTACATACAGCTGTGTTCAGGGATCACTCCTGGTACTGCTCAGGGACCCATATGGAGTTCTGGGACTCACACCTGGGTTGGCTGTCTTCAAGGCAAGACCCTACGCACTTGTACCATCTCCCTGGCCCCCTACAATAATAAAGATTTCCCAAATTAGCTCACTGCTTTCAGAATTAATTTCCGTTGCTGTCATTATCCTTCAAATTTATGTAGAACATTATACTACATACACACACACACACGCATGCACGCACGCGTGCACGCGCGCGCACACATACATAGCACTGTCCTCCCATTGTTCATCGATTTGCTCGAGCTAGCCCAGTAACATTGTGAGACTTGTTGTTACTGTATTTGACGTATCAAATACCTCACGGGTAGCTTTCCAGGCTTTGCCATGTGGGCGAGATATTCTCAGTAGCTTGCCGGGTTCTCAGAGAGGGGCGGAAGAATCGAACTCAGGTTGGCTGGGTCCGCCACATGCAAGGCAAACGCCCTACCCGCTGTGCTATCGCTCCAGCCCCCCCCCCACACACACATACATACATACATACATAAAGGCCCTCCCGTTGTTCGTCGATTTGCTCGAGCGGGCCCAGTAACGTCTCCATTGGAGACTTTGTTGTTACTGTGTTTGGCATATCGAATACTCTCAGTAGCTTGCTGGGCTCTCCGAGAGGGGCGGAGGAATCGAACGTGGGTCGGCCATGTTGGCCGCTTGTAAGGCGAACGCCATATATACTCACTCAGTAATATATATATATATATATATGTGTGTGTGTGTGTGTGTGTAACATATATATATATATATATATATATATATATACAAATACTGTTATTCCCATTTTAGGTTTAAAAAAGCTGTGACACTGAGTATTGAAATCAGTGAATTGTCTATTTTTCATTCTCTGGGCTACACCCAATAATGCTCAGGGACTACTCCCAGTTGTGGAATTAAGAATATCTCCTGATGATGTCCAGAGGGGTCATGTGGTGCCAGAGGTCAAACCAGACCTCCCCATCCAAAGGCTGAACTCAATCCTGTATGCCATCTCTACTGGCCAAGTCAGTGAATTGGACTGTTGGTAGCCAATGTAACCTCACAAGGCAACCTGACTCAGGAATCTTTGACCTTCAGCTACAGCATCATGCTTACCTAACCTTAGCATGTATCCTTTCTCTTCACACTCACTTGATTCTGGCCAGCTTTTATTCTTTGTTCTGAAAATGTTTTGGGCATGAAGCAATATATTATGAAAGATTAACACTTCCGTTTTAATTTTTTATCCTGGCTTAATGATGTTTAAAAGACAAAGTACCTAGTATTCTTTCAACAGTAGAGAAATCAATAAACATACTTGTAATCCCCACAAAAATGGAAGACCACACTCATCTGTTTTGAATCTAATATTTATGTCTCACTAATGAATCAACACACTATTTTACTTACAAAACTCATAAAATAAACTTTATATAATGCACTGCTATTTGAACAAATAATTTCTTATTTACATGTATGGGTTTAGTTTAAGAAATATTTTTAGAAGTTTCTTGTAATGAAAGGTATAAGTTTTACCATAATAAACTTAACAATTATTTTGTAAATGAGAATGATATATCTGTCCAATGACTGGTGTTAAAATTCACTCTTACATTTCTGTTTCTGATCATTTGGCCCCAGAGGTAGGCATTGACTCATTCTACTTCAACAGAAATTTGCACCTGATGCCCAATAACAATGGCAAACATAGAGACTGTGCTATATTAAGGAGCACACATCCTATTCAAGGATGCTGGAGCAGCTGGCATTCATGGAGGTGGAATTATGGAGAGGAAAGAGATCTATAAAGACTTACAGGAACCTGGGAACACTTCTTTTGATTCATAGGCTAAAATTCCACAGAGTTGAGCAGAAGCAATCAGGAAGAAAACTTCATGCTGAATAACCTCCAACAGACTTTGGGGCATTTACTTTCTTATGAAAAGATGTGGAAAATTTGCATGAACATTGTGGATATTCAATGGACATATGACTAGGGGTGTCTTTGTGATTTAAACAGGCCCCAAAGCATGATTCCACTCTCAAAGATCTAGATGGTCTGAAAATAAATGAACTTTCTGATCCAACAAAGACCAAGATCATGAAAGGCATCATAGGAAAACATTAAAAACTAGACTTCAACCTTAAAGAGTGTGTTGGGAGCTTTTCATAAACATGTTAAACCTGTTAGAAATAAGGAACATTTTACCTACAACCAAATGAAAAGTCAGCAAGTAGAAATTCTGGAATGATGAGATATTTAGTACATGAATATTTTTACATGTTTGGGCTGGTACTTCAGATAGTCTGTAAATTTGTGTTAATTAAGTCACATGCACATGTAAGCCACCATTGGTACAGACCAGTATATACATGCTAAAGTAGCTATTAGAAATATGCTCATGACCTTAAAGAAACAAATGAATATAACAAGGAAATAAATGGGTGGCATAAAGCAAAACTCCCAGAGATGAGCTCCCATTGCACGAGAGTTGGACTGACTGGGAGTAACTGAAGATCTAAATATGGCAGAGGTAAAGAGCTTAAGTGTTGACATGCTCTAGGGGTACAAACTGACCATCCCACTTTCACAGGACCTGGCCAGACCAGCCCATCTGGACACGTCTACTGTCAGAGTTAAGGCTCTGTTCCCACTGGACATCGTGTGTATCTTTGCTCTGCTTCTCTGTGTCCCATAGAAGGGTGAGCCCATGGGGTTTCACCTACCTCACCCATGTTCCAGCCCAAGCCAGGTTTCCTTACTTCTCATAGCTGAGCGGCATTCTCTGGGGTTTACCTTGTCTCTAAGTGTATTTAAATGTCTTTGGGTTTTTGCTTCCCAAAATCTAACCATTTTGTGTGTGGTGTTAGGGGCATGCCTGGCAGTGCTCTGGACTTACTCCTGCTCTGTGCTCAGAGAATCACTCCTGGAAGTGCTCAGGAGGCTCTCTGGGATGCTGGAGATCAAACCCAGGTCAGCCTGGATTTGTCAGGCAAGTGGATTAACCCCTCTGCTATCTCTCTTGCCTGAGGGATGTAACTTCTTAACCTGTATTTCTTTCATACGTTTTTCAGTTGATTGTGCAATGGGGGTTGTTTAAACATTGACATTTCTATGAGTTATTGGCATAAAACTATTAAAGCACTTAGCTGCGTTGTTGAAGTTATCTGTTGAACTGCTTACTGACATAAAGTAATGGTGGAAGAAAATATGAAATAAGAACAGAAGAAAAAAATGGTTTCCTGGCCAGAGCAAGAGTGTAATAGGCTGGGCACAGGCTTTGACACCAGTGGCTCTAGTTCCTTTCCCGGACTGGACAGTTCCACAAGCACTGCCCCAGTGTGCAAAATGCTGTGAAGCCCCCATGCACTACTAGGGAGGGCCTCACTCCTCCCCCACGAAAAAAAAGAATTAACTTTTATCTCTTTTGGTGGGTTCCCAAAGTTACACAAAGTGGAAGAGCATCCTCAGGATCACTCCGAGTAGCATGTAAGAAGGCATAAGAGGGCTGCTCAGCTTCTCCCAGAGGCCCATCTGGACCTGGTGGACAGTGATTTAATGGGAGTGTCCAGAGCCATCAAAGGAAACCCAGTTTGTGCATTGATGTAGGTAAATGCGCAGATGTAGGGATATGCACAGGGGTAAGCATCTGCACAGGTGTGCGATTTGCATATTGGGATGGGGATATTTGCATATCGTGATGCAGGTATCTGCACAGGTATAGGTATATATGCAGACGATGGATATGCCCAGACACAAGAATATGTGTGGTTGTGGGGATGTGCATACTCGGATGAGAATTGTTTCTTCTCAGCACACCCCTCTGTTGACAGAAGAATGCTATTAAAGGCATTTTAGCTTTTTACTTTTTCCATTTTTGTTTTTCTGTTTTGTTTTTTTTTTTTTTGTTGTTGTTCCAGTGACACTCAGGGGTTACTCCTGGCTCTGTACTCAGGAATCATTCCTGGTAATATTTGGGGGACTGTGTGGGATGCCGGGAATGGGAACCGAACCAACCACATGCAAGACAAGTGCTTTATCCACTGGGCTCTCTCTCTCTCAGACCCGACTTTTTCTCTTTTTAAATTGTGTTTTTGTGATGCCAGGAATCGAAGCCAGGACCTTAAACACTTGTGGTCCATCCTCACTTTCTAAGCTGTCCCACAGCCCTAACTACACTTTTGACCTCTCTGCAGAGACCACACAGTCCTCGGTCCCATGCAGCAGGCCCCTCTCTGGCAGGTCAGTCTGACTGCTTGCTGTCGCCGATCCTGGACAAAGTGGCAAATTCAT
Source organism: Sorex fumeus (assembly GCF_029834395.1). NCBI lineage: Eukaryota > Metazoa > Chordata > Mammalia > Eulipotyphla > Soricidae > Sorex > Sorex fumeus. The sequence continues at coordinate 8,859,943 of NW_026606085.1, read as the reverse complement.
CTTCTCTCTAGTTGATGGAAGAGATGCCTTGACCTCTCCAGTCTGAAGAGAGCAGTTGAACGTGAATCTTTAACTATTCTCTCGTTAAGATTGGAGGCGCCCTACTGACCCCACAGTCCTTCCCACAGTCCCTGTGCTGCCCCAGGATGAGGAGGGGAGAGCAGGAGGACTCCTGGAGTGCTAGCCAGTGGGCCCCTTCCCAGACTTTCTCCCATGCAACCTGAAAGCACTTAGCACACTTCTATTTTATTACCTGAGGACTTAAATAATGAAAATAGTCTGGAAGAACTTTCAAAGGCCCATAAAGGGACAGATATGGGGGTATTTATCACTGCATTGTTTGTATTTGTGAGTTGCTGGGGGTGATTTAGTGTCTGTTTCAAGTGAAATGTGCTCACATTCACTGGGGCAGAGCTCTCCAAAGCCAGGAGCAATGAATTGGGGGAGTAAACAACAGCCTGAATGAGGCTTTCAGACACAGGGTGAGAGGAAAAGGGGAAGAAATAGTACACTCACACTGTCACCTCATTGGCATTAAAATTACATATTCGAATTGAAATCTTTAAGGAGAAGACTGCAGATTATTTCTGAGCACCTCATACACTTAGGTGTATTTCAGGCATACCTGGGGCGAGGCAGCCAGGAGATGGGCAGTTGATGAGGGTTTAGTTTACAGCCTCTATCTATGCCTCACTCTGGAGATGTAGCCTTAGTACCTGAGGACTTGAACTGGGAAATGCATTTTAATCAAACACCTTCAATAGTTCCAACAACTTCAAGATTGAAAGTTATGAAAGAGAGGCTGTCTCATGAGGAAGATGCTTTTGTTGTTCAAGATTTTTAAGCTATAACTTAATATGCTTTGTCTAGGTAACTCTCTCTTCTAAATATTTAAAGTGAAAAATAAATCCCATTCCTGAGAAGAAAGCTCAAAGACTGTCTTTTCCAGAAAAGCCTAAAATCCTCCAGTCTTTTATTTCTAATGACAATATTAGAGAATTTTCTCTCTCTCTCTCTTTGTCTCTCTGTCTCTCTGTCTCTCTCTCTCTCTCTCTCTCTCTCTCTCTTTCTGTCTGTCTCTTTTCATTTATTGTGCCACATCTACGGCGTTCAATGCTCACTCCTGGATCTGCACTCAAGACTCACTCCTGCCTCTGTGCTCAGTGCTCACTCCTGGCTCTGTGTTCAAAGATCATTACTGGCTCTGTGCTCAGTGCTCACTCCTAGCTTGGTACTCAGGGATCACTCCTGGCTCTTTGCTCAGGGATCACTGCTGGCGGGGTTCTGGGGACCCCCAGCTGAGTAGGTTGTGCTGAGGGTTGCTCTCAGGTCTGCTAAGTGCAAGGCAAATGCCTTACCCATTATACTATCTCTCCAGCCCTAGCAAATTTTGTCTAGTGACATATTCTATAACTTAACTGATGGGATACAGCCCAGGGACCTCAGACATATGAAGCATGTGCTTTACCCCAGGATTAACACCCCCAGCCCTTCAGCAAACCATTGCGAAAGCAGTGGATTCATGAAGACCTCTCTATGTGGCAGCTGAATACTTTGCTTTGGCACTTTATAGAAGATTAATAGGGCAAGGATTCAGCTCAGTGATTGAGAACATGCCTCCTGGGTGAGAGGCCCTGGATTCAATCCTGGCGCCCAAAACAAAAACTAAAGAAAAAGAAACAATGATCTGAAAATAATTTTTGTTTTTATTTTGCTAAGAAATAGGTTAGATTGAAAACTAATTAAAATGTACATATTTTTATATTAAATCACATTGTTTCCATCTAAGTGTTCCCTTAAACTTTCTACATGGAATTTTTATTCTGAAAAGCATGTTGTTTTGTACTAAAGTTATTTTTATCTCAAGATGAATTAATGCATTTATTCATAAAAGCAGTCAAGATAGTTAAAAAGTGAAAAGAGTGAAATAAAGGGGATTGTTTCTAGACAGACATAGTATGGAGAATGTCAGGGGGAAAATAACATTGAGAAAGCTTAACTTGGGTTGATTTTTTTTAATTAGATGTAATTTTCAAAATACCTAACACTTGGAAAGACATAAATGCAGATTAAGTAAAATGAAGTCAGTAGGCTAAATTAAGATCTCCAATGGGTTATTTAATGTATTTTATTATTATTATTATTATTATTATTATTATTATTATTATTTTTGCAGTTCCTGGTATGTAGCCCTAGGCCTCATACATACAAGATAAGCACTCTACAGCTGAGCCACTTTCCCGCCCCCCAAAATATTCCTCATCTAATTTCTAGGTTTGAGCAAATGCAGATTTCACTAAAGAAAGTGAGCCGAGATGGGACCACAAAATTATTTGGCAGCTTGTATAAACCTATTTCATATTATAATTCTTATAGCTGTGCCTGTGTGTGTGGTCTGAGCAGCGAAACGGGCTGTGAGTTATAACAGTAAAATTCCTAACATGAGGGAGTCCACCAACTTAAACTGAATATCTTTGAGAACTGCACTTGCAAAGTTCATGAAAACTTGGGGTGTGAAACTCCATAATTGGCCAGCTGTGGACTCTGAGATCCATCTTGCACAGCAATGCTATGGACTGGTTTGTTTGGCTTCTGCGTTGAGAAGGATCCTTACTCAGGCTCTAACTGAAACTTGTCAAAAGTGGCTCTTATTCCAAGAACTTCCTGTTTCTGATCTGCTATGTCTTCAGCACGAGTATACTGGGGGAAATAAGCATTAAGCATACTGGAGACACCGACTCCATCTTCTACCTCCCAGACCTCCTGAGGTTCTTTTGATTCTCTGTCCCCCAATATCCCCCCACATCATTTCTCTCTTCTGAGAATACATGAACTTCAGTCACCACTTTGGGTAATGGAGTCTGGGCAAAGAATGGCAGCTAATCAATAATAGCTTCTGGGCCACTTTCCTATTGCAGTGGGGAGACGAGACAGAAAGCTGAGCTGTTTTATTTAAATGATCTTCATTATAAAATGATCCTGACATCAGGGCAAAGAAAGGAGCATAGGTAGAGAGTCTGGCGTCCGCTCCATCTCCTGCAACCTAGCACTGGGAATTCTGAAAAGACACTCAACATCTGTATTCTTTAATGTCTTATTTATGTGTAATTTGAGTTATAAAATATCCAATACTTTAAGCACTGAAATCTTCTTACCTATACCACTGTAACGGCAACGTTAAAAATACCTAGTTCTCTATTTTTAGCCTTATAACAGATTGCTAAATTTACTTTCAGTAAAGTCAGAAAAGATCCATGTATATTCAATTTGTCTCTAGTTAGGTGATCTTAAAACCTGCCCTATTGCCATTTTATAATTGCCATTTTATATGATTTGTAATGATTTTCTTTATCATCATTGTTATCTTATTATTTTCAATTGTTGTCAGTAAATTCACTATCAGTTACTCTGCCAAATTTCAAACAGAGAGAAAAGAAAAATTCAACAGTGACTAAAATGATATTCATGGCATCACTTTCTCAAACATTTCAGCTAGATTTCCTCCAGAAAATAATGTACCAGACTTTAGCTTGTCACATCACTGTCCATGAGCGTGCCAGTGACTCCCTTCCCTCTCCTTGGTCACTGCACCTCCAGGGTCCTCCTCCTACACATCCTCAGAATGTACAAGAAAGGTGGGAGCTGCCAGTCCCTCCTGCCTCCCCTGCCTGAGGACAGAGGCAGTGGCTGCCTGGGAGGATGGCGTCATGGACCGAAAAAATAAATAAATAAACTCCCCAAAGAACTGAGGGTGTTCCAAACCCTTCTTAGGCTTCTATGTGAACCCATGGTACCCAGTACCATTGCCCTTGAGTAGTTTTGCCTCCTCAGGCAGTTCCCTGCCCTCATGACCGTGATCTGACAGGAGCACGTTGCTGATCGTGTGACAAACTTGGTGATAATATGCAGGGCGCTGGTTAATGGGGCAGGTGGGAAAGCACAGCACAGAGACAGGCATGGCAGGCACCTTGGGGGCCGGGTGGCTAAAGCAGGTTTCATCTTGGCCACTGTTTCCGACAGAATTGAGTCAATAAGTTTTCTTCTGATCAGGGGGGGAGGCTCAAAGGGAGGTTTTCCCATGGCTCCTTCTGATCCTCATTTTCAGTCCTCCCAGGAAGCCTTCCTCATTTGTCTCCCTACCCTGACCAAAGGGGCTGGAATTCTCCGTGCTTGAGGTTGTCAGGGCCATCTTCTCCTCAGCCCCATCCCATTTTTCCCAACTCAACACTGCCCTAGACTTGGCCTGGCCAGCAGATCAGCACGAAAGCCACAGTGCTCACTCCAGAGCCTCCCCAAGTCTCTCTCACATAACTCCCATGTCAAGAGAAGGGTTTGGCAAGGTGATATCATCTCACCAAAACTCTTCAGTGTCACCCTCGAGAATGTCATGCAACAACTGGAATGGGAAGGAATAGGAGTGAAGATAGACGGTCAGCAACTCACCACCTCCAGTTCCAGGACTCCAGGGGTTCGAGTCAACTGGCCCCGTCCCCCTGTTTTCACACTCTTTGGCTTCCTCACATTCGTAGATTGGGAGGTTTGGACAGTGGCTTCCTAAGGCCAAGGCCTAGGCCAGACTTTTCCTTGTCAGGGTTAACATGGAATTTTGATTGATTGCTTGGTTTCTAATTTAGTCCCAACTGGCTGGCAATGTACCAAATACATTAACAAGGTTGGTTTCTATATTTTTGAGCTCAAACAGTTTTTCAAATTTGATTTCCTTTATGTGGCTTATAAAAATGAACACTAGCTCTAATCCTTAATTTTACTAAGCCAATCACTGCTTGTTTTTCTGTGTCCCATTGACCGTTTCTACTTGGCATCTATTTGTTGAGCTTGGTGTTTTTGCATCCATGTAACAAGCCCAGAATACTAAGCCATTTAGCTATAGAGTTCACCATCACTTGATCACTTGACAACCCATTACTCATCAATTTGTTCGAGTGGGCACCAGTAACGTCTCCATTCATCCCAGTCCCGTGCTAGTGTAGCCTAATGGCATCTACTTGCTCCAAGAACACGAAGAGCCTCAAACCGATCATTCAGGGTCTTGACGAAGAAGTCTAACCATCTCGTAGGTGGGCGGCCACATGATCTTTTGACATCCCATGAAATTCAGTCGGTTATGGCTCTAGTCCAGTGGTCATCTCCAAATTGCATTATGTGTCCTGCTCATCTCATTTTTGACACGTTGGCAAACGAGACAGCATCCCTGATTCTTGATCATCGATGGAGGTCGTAAGCCCAGATTCTTTCTCTCATTTGAGTGAAGCATGTTACTCCAAGCATAGCTCTTTCGATTCTTCTTCAAGAGACATGAATAGCATTCTCATTCTGTTTTCGTAGGGCCCAGGTCTCTGAGGCATATGTTAATGCAGGAAGAACAGTGGAATCGAAGAGATGTGCCCAGAGCCAGAGGTTCTTCATCCTCTTAGTTATTTCTTCGACACTCTTGAATGCATTCCAAGCCACTCTCTTCCTCCTGTGCAACTCAGGTGCCAGGTCATTCGTTATGTTGACTTCTCGACCTAGGTACACATAGCTGTTGCATTCGGAGATGTTCATTCCGTTGAGAGCAAATGGAATGTCAGGAACGAGTCTGTTTCTCATAAACATTGTCTTCGTGAGATTCAGCTGTAGTCCGACCTTTCTAGACTCATGGTCGAAGTCGGCCAGCATTTGTGCCACTTGGCTAATGTTTGGTGTTATTAGAACGACGTCATCAGTGAAGTGGAGGTGGTGAGTTGCTGACCGTCTATCTTCACTCCTATTCCTTCCCATTCCAGTTGTTGCATGACATTCTCGAGGGTGACACTGAAGAGTTTTGGTGAGATGATATCACCCTGCCAAACCCTTCTCTTGACATGGATGATCACTTCCTTGTAGAATGGTGAGATCCTGGTAGTGAATCTGTAATACAGTTCACGGAGGATCCTGATGTAATGAGTTTGAACGCTCTGTTTGGCTAGGGCTTCGATGACCACTTCAGTCTCAACAGAATCAAAGGCCTACTTTAAATCAATGGACATTAGACAGAGCAGCATCTTGAACTCCTGAGAAACCTCAATGAGTTTGGTTATCCTTTTTAGAACATGGCTTGCTCACATGGTTGTCCTTCATCTAGTGTTCTGCCAATCCTATTCAGGATGACTCGAGTGAACAGCTTGTAGATGACAGACAATAGGCAGATTGGGCGATAGTTGCCAATGTCCTGTATTTCTCCCTTCTTGTACAGTAGAACAGTCCTGCTGGTTTTCCACTGGGACAGAACCTTGCATTCAGACAGGTAGCGTGTGAAGAGCTGAGCCAGTGTATTGATGAGTACTGATGGCAGGTTCTTCAGATGTTCGGGTCTGACCTTGTCTTGCCGGGTGCTGTTTGCTTCTTCACCATCATGTGCAAACATTACATTTTAATGGGATTGTTTTATCTGCTTTGTTTCTGAAAGTCCCAAGTAACCGTTGAATATTACACTGCAGTGAGACCTTATATTAAGCATGTTATTTTGCTGTGATGTCCAACTAAAGTAATAGGTAAAGGTAAAGGCCCTCCCGTTGATCGTCGATTTGCTCGAGCGGGCCCAGTAATGTCTCCATTGGAGACTTTGTTGTTACTGTGTCTGGCATATCGAATACTCTCGGTAGCTTGCCGGGCTCTCCGAGAGGGGCGGAGGAATCGAACTCGGGTCAGCCATGTTGGCCGCTTGTAAGGCGAACGCCCTACCCGCTGTGCTATCGCTCCAGCCCAACTATAGCTTACAAAAATATCTTTTCATATCTGCATTTATGATTTTAAATGTTAGACCAGTTCTCTAAAGGAAATTGTTCTTTGGTAAAGCTGCCAGGTATAGCCAGGTATACTGATCTCTCTCTCTCTCTCTCTCTCTCTCTCTCTCTCTTTCTCTTTCTCTCTTTCTCATTCTGTCTCTCTCTATCTCTCACACACACAGAAAACATGTTTAAAGGTTGTCATTCAAACAAATAAAAATAAGAACACTAATTCTATTGACAAACTACTGTTATTTCAAAGTATGGCCTTTCATCATCTCACACCTTGAATTACCACTTATATTGATGACTGCCTGTGCTTATAAATTCATTTCATGCTTCCATCATCCATCTAATTTTTCTTAACTCCATAAGTTTTTTTTCAACCATTTTCTCAAGAATGTCCCACTAATATTTCTGTGAATCATGTGTTCTCGATCTGTTTCTCCATTCATCAATTATGTGCCAAGTGGCTTACATGTAGGAGGAGTCGGGAGGGAGAGTCCAGGTGCCTGGCAGAGAGCAAAGTCGCCTCCTTGGCCTTGGCTTGATGTCCCCCCATGGGAAGAGCCCAGAGGCCTGCAGGACCTGTTCATTGGGAATGGAATCTGTTTTCTGCCATTTGTGACTATTCAGTGTTGGGCTGAGACTGGGCAGGCTTCCTTCTTAACCTTCTATCTTCTCTTGGAAGCCCATCATCTATGACAGGTGCAGTGCCTTTGCTTCTAAGCTCATTACTTCTGTGAGAGCTGGGTTCGCAGAAGGAGGCTGTCACAGTGCAGCACAGCCTTGCCGGGGGGGCTGAGTCGAGGCGCACCTCTGTACCCACAGACCAGGGTCACCTTCCCCACCTCGAGTTCGGCATGTTCCTGCCATGTGTTTTATTCCCATCTCAGCCACCTCCAGTGTGATCTCTCCACTGGTTTCATCCCATGGAGCAGAAACCGTCTGAATTATTTCAATACTTCCAGCATGCAGTTTCTGGGGTGTCAACCATGGTTGACTTCAGAAATGATAAAAAAATAAATGAATAGATAGATAGATAGATAGATAGATAGATAGATAGATAGAGCTCTTGGAGAAAAACACCAGGAAGGCTATTTTGGTGCCTTTTGTCACTCTTGGAAGAAGCAGGTGTGCTGGGAGTGGCCTCCACACTGACCCTGCGTGGCCTGTCTCAGTGCACAGATGGAACAGCTGACCTTGAAAGGAGGTGACGGGTGATGTGGTTAGGGAGGACTCCCCACTCAAGGCTCCTCCAAGCTGGGCAGGCCTTGTGAAGCAGCATTTCTCTCCCTTCCCTCCGCAATGTTTCCCAGCCCACATTATACACCTGGTGAGGACCCTGAAATGCTCCAGACAGCCCCGCTCTCTGGAGCCAGAGCCCTGGGGAAGTGGCTGCTTAGACATGGCCTGAGCTGAGGGTTGTTGATGGGTGCAAATGCAGCCTCCTAAGGTTCTGTCTTCCTCTCTGCTGCTTGGAGGGGCACAACCCACTCTCCTGAAGATCCCTGGTGAATTTCTGAAATGCAGCACCAGCTGCAGTGGAAACTGGGTCCAGAACTGGTCGTCCATCCCTACTCAGTGCCCACACAGGCCCTGGGACCCCATTTCTGACACTTTGCGCAGAGGCCTGGATGCAGGGCCTTGGGCAGCAGTAATCCGGGGGTGCTCTGGCCTTTCCTCCTCTGCTGAAGGCACCCCTCCCAGTCTTCCCCAGTGTCCGTGTCTGAAGACAGTACCCTTTCAAAGCCCAGGGTCTTCCCAGGGCAGCAGGGACCTCACAGTTGAGGAGGGCATCAGGGTGACTGGCCACTGTCTGGGGTAGGGACTGAAGCAGTGGTACCTCATCAGAGGAGCTGCAGGCAGTTCTCAGTGACCAATGGAAGAGAGTCTGACTCTATGAGGAAAAGAAGAGGCCACTCAAGAGAAGCAGTGGGCAGCACCTTTGTCTCTGGATCCCTGCCTCTGTGGGAAACAGGAGTCTGTTCCTGCCAGAGAGAAATAGCTGGAGAGGCTTGGAAAACATATCTGTGTTTCACTGTCAGATGAGAAGCATCAGTGAATAGAACCAAAGAAAAGGGGACACTTTAGATAAGGTGGGTGAAGGGTTATTTGCCGTGGGGAGGGAGATGGGGAGCTGGTGAGGGTGACTGAGAGTTGGGCAGAGAATAAACAGAGACATGTATCAAGTCTAGTTGTTTTTTAAATGGGCCTTTGGAGGGGAATCGGTTTTCAAAATTAGGTAGAAATTCTATTCTGAGTAGGGCAGCGATGAGTAACATAGCCACGACGCTGGGAGGCTGGGGTAAAGGCTACACTGCCCCTCTGAGGATGCTGGCCTTCCAGAGATCTTGCTCTCTGCTGTGACCTTTCCAGGTGAGTGGTGTCCTAAGAGCAACTGAGAAGCCATTATTTAAGATTTAAGCTGCTCTGCTCAAGGTCAGTGGCAGAGACTTATCCTAGAATGGTTGAAGTGAATGAACATAGAGTTCTGTCTTGTTATTCCACACCTGGGTCAGAGGAGAGAGAGGACAGTGTCCTCCAGCCCGTGAGCACTCCAAGCCAGAGCAAAACTGGCATCCAAGGAGCGATGGGAAGTGGCCCTAATGCAGACCCATGAGAAGGCTTGAAATGCAGTGTCCTGGGCAGTGACAGCTCTGGGGTGGGCGGCTCACCCCAGAGGCAGGTCTGCATCCAGAAAGCCAACTGTGGGGGCAAAGGAACAGGCCAGTGGACTGTACGATGCTTTGTGTGTAGGAGACCCACATCCAAGCCCCAACACCACATGGTCCCCGACAAACCCCTAAGCACTGGGCCCCGAGTCCAATCCTCTCTTCTTCTCCCAACCCTCACCCAAACCAAATAAAACAGTGAAAAGTCAAAGGTAGTGAAGATCTACCATGCACAGAACTTAAAGATGATGTTTCAGAAAGGAAGTGTCCTTATTATACTCAATAAACCTGGATATCTTAGTGTCACTGCTTAATCTCACTCTACATCCTCTACCATATCTATCATATCTACCGTAAGTGTAGGAGGATTGACTATAAGGATGGAATTGAGAGCTGTAAAGCTAGGTGCAGAAAGACATGAAGTTAATAAAATTAAGGCTCAGTGCTCTGATGTGGCGCAGTGCTCTGATGTAGCTCAGGGTTAGTTACTGCAGAGAAAAGTGATGGTAGAAATGAGAGATACTTGAGACGTGAACTCACTGGTATTTAGAACTGGACTGGGTGTTGTCTCAGGGTTGACTCTGTTTAGTCAAAATGGGTGATGTAGGAGCCCTGGACAGGGAAACCTGCATTTGTAGTGAATCTGTGTGTGGGTATAGAATGGTCAGCTGACATCTCCAGTTTACAGTGTGCTCTAGAAACTTGGGACCCGGAGTGCATGTGCAATACTCTGTCACACTGTCCATTGTCATCCCCCTCACAGACTTCCTTCCCAAGAGTTTCTGTCCTCCTGCCCTGGTTTCTGCCCATTCTCCTCTCCATATCTCTAATTTATATTTCCCATCATTGATTCAGTTGTATAAGTGTGAAATGGGTTGACCTCTGATGGAATTTTAAAGTACATCCAGGAATGAAAGATGGAACTGACAACTATTGGCGACTCAAACCATTGAATTACTTTCAGTTTAATTATATTCACAGAGTAAAATGTGTCTTAACAATATGCTATTAACATAGTAAATATTGACAGTCTCAGATATAGTCATTATTAGATTTTTGGCAGTTGTTGAAGACCATAATTTGTTGGGCTGATAGGGAATTTGATTCATTTAGTTTCTTTTCTCATAGAGCCATGTGCCATAATGTCTGAATTTTAGCATGATTCCTGAATTCACCACTTTCAAGGGAAATAATTGGAAAGAACAGAATTAGAAAAATAATATTTAATTTGTTTTATGACCACACTTAAATGTTAAGTAGGTCATTTGCAGAGAAGCTCATGCTATGGACGCCTGCGTGGACTCAGTGTGGCCGTTAGTCCTTGCTTGGGTGGGGCAGCTGTGTGAGCAGCGAGCAAGACTCTCCTTCCTGACCACAAAGCCCCATCTGGGATGGAGTCTTGAGTGCTGGCCAGGAGCTTCATGCTCTGCTGGAGTAGGAGGATCGCTCCGTTTCTTTTTAAATTTTTTAAAAGTTAATTTAAATATTTTAAAAATTATTATTGGTAAAAGCTCATGAAGGTCTATAATGCGCTGAAATTAGAAGTAAAACACACACAAAAACAGAAAACTAAATCAAACACCTGGAAATTAAACAGTGCACTATTGAACAACGAGTGGCTTAGAAAGGAAATCAAAGAAGAAATCAAAAGATTCCTAGAAACGAATGAAAATGAAAACACAAGTTACCAAAACTTATGGGACACAGCAAAAGCTGTGTTAAGAGGAAAGTTTATAGCTCTACAGGCATTCCTAGGGAAGGAGGAGCGAGCACACATAAATAACCTAACCTCACAGCTTAAGAGCTTTGAGAAGGACCAACAAAGGAGGCACAAACCAAACAGGAGAAAGGAAATAATAAAACTCAGATCAGAGATTAATGAGATGGAAACCCAAAAAACAATCTGAAAGATCAATGAAACCAAGAGCTGATTCTTTGAGAAAATTAACAAGATCGATAAGTCTCTAGCAAAACTCACAAAGAAAGGGAGAGAGAAAACCCTAATAAACCGAAACAGAAATGAAAAGGGGGTCATTACAACAGAAACTACAGAAATTCAAAGGATCCTCAGGGAGTACTTTGAGAAGCTTTATGTCACAGGACATCAAAACCTCGAGGAAATGGATAAATTCCTAGACTCCTACAGACTCCCAAGGCTGAACCAAGAAGACCTGGAATACCTGAACAGACCTATCACCATCAAGGAAATTGAAATGGTAATAAAAAGTCTCCCCAAGCACAAAAGTCCTGGCCTGGATGGATTCACTAGTGAATTCTTCCAAATCTTTAAAGAGGACTTACTCCCTTTAAGCTTTTCCACGACATTGAAATATCAAAAACACTTCCCAACAGTTTCTACGAAGCAAATATCACACTGATACCAAATGCAGACAGAGATACCACAAAGAACAAGAATTACAGGCCGATATCCCTGATGAACACAGATGCAAAGATCCTCAACAAACTACTAGCAAATAGAATCCAACTACTCATCAAAAAGATCATACACCATGGCCAAGTAGGATTCATCCCAGGGATGCAAGGATGGTTTAACGTTCGGAAATCAATCAACATAATCCATCATATCAACAAAAGAAAAGATAAAAAGCATATGATCATATCAACAGATGCAGAGAAAGCATTTGACAAGATCCAGCACCCCTTTATGATGAAAACCCTAGCCAAAATGGGTATAGAGGGGACTTTCCTCAAAATAGTTAAAGCCATCTACCACAAGCCTACAGCAAGCATCATCCTCAATGGGGAAAAACTGAGAGCCTTCCCTCTAAGATCAGGGACGAGACAAGGATGTCCACTCTCTCCACTGCTGTTCAATGTAGTACTGGAAGTACTTGCAATAGCGATTAGGCAAGAAAAAGATATTAAGGGCATTCAGGTAGGAAAGGAAGAAATCAAGCTCTCACTATTTGCAGATGATATGATACTATACTTAGAGAACCCAATAACCTCCACCAAAAACTCCTAGAAAGAATAGACTTGTATAGTAAAATTGCAGGCTATAAAATAAATACCCAAAAGTCCATGGCTTTCCTATACGCAAACAGTGAGAGAGAAGAAAGATACATGAAAAAAAACAATCCCTTTCACAATTGTGCCCCAGAAAATCAAGTACCAAGGAATCAGCTTAACTAAGGAAGTAAAGGACCTGTACAAAGAAAACTAAAAAACGCTACTTCAGGAAATAAAAGAGGACACGAGGAAATGGAAAGATATCCCCCGCTCATGGGTCGGGAGACTTAACATTGTCAAAATGGCAATACTACCAAAAGCATTGTATAAATTTAATGCAATCCCTATAAGGATACCCATGACATTCTTCAAAGAAATGGAGCAAACACTCCTGAAATTTATATGGAACAATAAGCCCCCACGAATAGCTAAAGCAATTCTTGGGAAAAAGAAAATGGGAGGAATCAACCTCCCTAACTTCAAACTCTACTACAAAGCAGTAATAATTAAAACAGCATGGTACTAATTAAAATAAAAGAAAGCAGTAATAATTAAAACAGCATGGTACTGGAACAAAGGCAGAACTGCAGACCAATGAAACAGGGTTGAATACACTGACATCTCCCCTCAATCATACGATCATCTAATCTTTGATAAAGGTGCAAAAAATGTGAAGTGGAGTAAGGAAAGCCTCTTTAACAAATTGTGCTGGCATCGGTGGACGACTACATGCAAAAAAATGGGCTCAGAACTCTGCCTAACACCATGTACAAAAGTAAGATCAAAATGGATTAAAGACCTCAACATCAGACCAGAATCCATAAGGTACATTGAAGACAAAGTTGGCAAAACCCTCCATGACATTGAAGCTAATGATATCTTCAAAGATGCCACGCCACTGGGCGAGCAAGTGAAAACAGAGATAAATAAATGGGACTATCTTAAACTAAGAAGCTTCTGCGCCTCAAAAGAAACAGTAACCAAAATACAAAGACAATCTACAGAATGGGAAAGGATATTCGCCAAATACACATCTGACAAGGGGTTGATATCAAGGATATACAAAATGCTGGTTGAACTCCACAAGAAGAAACCATCCAAACCCATCAAAAAATGGGGCAATGAAATGAACAGAAACTTTCTCAAAGAAGAAATCCGAATGGCAAAAAAGCACGTGAGAAAATGCTCTACATCATTAATCATCAGGGAGATGCAGATCAAAACCACAATGAGATACCATCTCACACCTCAGAGACTGGCCCACATTCAAAAGAACAAAAGCAACGGATGCTGGCGTGGATGTGGCGAGAAAGGGACACTCCTTCACTGTTGGTGGGAATGTCCACTGGTTCAGCCCTTCTGGAAAACAGTATGGACGATTTTCAAAAAATTAGAAATTGAGCTCCCATTTGACCCAGCGATACCACTCCTGGGAATATATCCCAGAGAGGCAAAAATGTATAGTCAAAGTGACATCTGCACTTGTTTGTTCATTGCATCACTCTTTACAATAGCCAGAAACTGGAAGAAACCTGAATGCCCAAGAACAGATGACTGGTTAAAGAAACTTTGGTACATCTACACAATGGAATACTATGTAGCTGTTAGAAAAGATGAAGTCATGAAATTTACATACAAGTGGTACAACATGGAAAGTATCATGCTAAGCAAAATGAGTCAGAAAGAGAGGGATGGTCATAGAAAGATTGCATTCATCTGGGGGATATAAAGTAACAAAGTATGAGATTAATACCCAAGAATAGCTGAGATCAGCACCAAGAGGATTACTCCATAGCTTAGAGGCCAGCCGGGCATTCTAGGGGAAAGGGCAGCTCAGATAGAGAAGGGAGCACCAAATAAAGGGTGTTTGGAGGATCCTCCCAGGAGAGGAGATGCATGTCGAAAGTAGACTCTGGACTGAACTTGTTTGCCACTCAATGCCTCTTTTGCAGACCACAACACCCAAAAGAAGAGAGAGAACACAATGGATTTCTCTGCCACAGAGGCAGGGTGGGATGGGGGGTATGGGGGTGGGGGGAATAATATCCATGGTGGTGGAAAATGGGCACTGGTGGAGGGATGGGTATTTGATCATTGTATAATCGAAACCCACGCACAAAAAATTGTAAATCTACAACTGTACCTCATGGTGTTTCACTAATAATAATAAAAAAAAAAAGTTCACGTAGGTCTGCTGATTTTCTTTAAAAGGTTGAGAAGAAATCACTCACGGTATCATTCGGGGCCAGATTTGAAGTCTAGGTTTGGGTGCTCACCCATCAATAACCGTGGATCAATCCAGGCTCTAGTAGCATCGATCTTTCAAAAATATGCAGTGTTAAAAGATCAACACTTCAGACAGCACACTAAAATCCACCCGTAACAGGCCATTTTGCTGAGACTGAAATCTAAACCCCTTAACATGGCCTACTAAACTCTTTATTTCTGACCTCTGCCTGGCAGTATTAATTAGGATTAGCATCCCGACCCGAAACAGGAAGTCAAAGGAGCCCTTGACTTTATTCACTAAGAAGTGGTTCAGATCCTAGCAAGATAGCATTGTGCCTTCTGACATGGTGGGTGGATCAATGACCCCCAGCCTTCCCCACTGCCCCCCTCTGCTCCATCTTCTCTGGGTGCAGTCTGGGTCACTGTTGTGTTTGGCTTCTTTGAGACAACAATGGAACCATATGCCAAAAAAACTCCTGGAATTAAAGGTGAGACTCTTTGAGGGCAGCTCACAGGCCCAGCTAGCCCATGCTTGCCATTCTCATCACCCACCGTCACTGATTCCTCTCACTCTGCTCTGTCCCCTTCGATGTGACCCTGTCCTCAGGCAGCCCTCCTGCTGGCCTTCCAGCACCGTCTGGGAACACAGCTCATAGTTCTACAAGGCTGCTCAGGCAGCGTTTCAAACTTCAGGAAAAGTGGCATTTGGAATGCGCTTGAAATCATTTTCATTATGTCATATCTTCAATACTTTAGCAACAAAAGCAATGCCATCTCACCAGGCTGTCCTTTACATGGATTGGTGCCCCATTCTTGCTCTCATAGCCTTTCTTGAATTTTTGAAACCATGACTAATACATGGGGAACAATATTCCAGGGTTACTCAAGCCCTGTCCCAAGGAAGTGACAGTCAGGTAAAGGTTTTGAACTATGAGAGTGAATTCGAGACATGATCTCATCCATGATTCTTTCTCGTCTCCCTCGCCTTTCCCTTTCTTTTACTAAAGGAGAATAAGTAGCACCCAGCTCTCTGTCTTCCTCTGTCTCACTATCTCCCTCCCTAGCCCACTCCCTCACCCACACTCACACATGCTCATACACAATCCTAACCACGTTCTGTTGACTTTTCTTTCCCATTTCTCAAATGCATAGGAAAGAGGACACATGCTTTCGCATATTTGCTGGTTGCTGGTCTCAGGGGCCAGCGGGTTGGGATTTCACATCAGACAGTGACTGCCTGCTATTTTCTGGGGAGTGTTTCTCCCATTCACTGCACCATAAATAAGCTTGTCTTCCCTTCCCTCCCAAGGAACACATGAACACACACACACACACACACACACACTCTCTCTCTCTCTCTCTCTCTCTCTCCTCTCTCTCCCTCTCTCCCTTTCGTTCCCCTCTCTCTCCCCTCTCTCTTTCTGCCTCTCTCCCTGTCATTCTCCTTCTCTTCTTCTCTATCTCTCCCTCTCTATCTCTCCCTCTCTCCCTCTCCCTCTCTCCCTCTCCCTCTCTCTCTCTCCCTCTACCCCTTCTCTCTCCGTCTCCCCTCTCTCCTCTCTTTTTTCTTTTCCTCACCTCTCTCCTCTCCCTCTCCCTCTCTCTCTCTACCCCTCAAGCTCTTACCTATACAACATCCTTAACTAGTACCCCAAGAATACTCCATGGCCCCTTTCATGTGTGGTAGCATCAGTCTAGTGGTGGGAAGAAGCAGCTGGGGTGGGAAGGCGAACCTGCTCTCTAGCCTTCCTCCGACAACCCAGAGACAGTAGAGCAGGGGAGACTTGAGAGCCTGAGGTGCAAAACTAGAGCATTGTGCCTCAGGACAAGGCCTTGCTCCGGGTGCATTTGAAGACTGGAGAGATGAAGAGAAAAGCCCTCCCACCTGCATTAACCATGAAAAGGACTTCTACCATGTAACTTTTCCTAAAGAAACCTATGGAACCCTATGGAAATAGCTTGTATTGAAAGATGCTGTGGGGAGGGGGGAGGAAAGTTGTGCAGAAAAATAGGACTCTGCTGGCAGGATGCTAGCCTTGCATGAGCTGACCCAGGTTTAATCTCCAGCACTTATCTCTATATTGTCTCCTGTCTGCTGAGTCCACCAGGAGTGATCTCTGAGCACAGCCAGATGTGGCCTGAAACAGAAAGAGAGACAGAGAGAGACACAGAGAGAGAGAAAGAGAGAGAGAGAGAGAGAGAGAGAGAGAGAGAGAGAGAGAGAGGCGGGGGGTGTTTCTCTAAAAGCAAGTGGGTTATGACATGATTGTGATTACTTCCTTATGTCAGAAATTAACACTTGTCAGGAACATTTTACATGCTGGAAATTTGTAGCTCTCTTTGGTCACTTTTGGGGAATTTGTATTTGGTTGGTAATTTGCTTTGTTTAGTTTCTTGACTTTTAGGAAATGTTTAAGAATGCTCCATTTTAGTGGCTTCTCTAGATTCCTTTTTCTGGCATTTGCTTTTTCTAAATTGAGCATTTCACAGGCATTTTGCACTCATTCAGGCCCTGCGGACCTGCAGAGAACTCCATGAACGGCCTCTTTCTGAAATCAGTGGACATTAAGCCTGTGTAGGGCAGCAGCGGGGAGGCGAGTGTGAGCGAGTTTAGTGGTAGCCCTTTCCACTCTCCTCCTGCCCCGTTTATATTTCTCACTGGGAAACATCTTTTAAACTGACTTTAATTGTGAAATTGCCATCTAAAGTGACACCTGAATAAAGGACAGTATTAAAACAAGAGATGAATAGCGCATGTGTGATTGTGGTAATGAAATCTTGTAGGTGGTTATGTTCAAAAGAGGTCTCGTATTATTTCTGAAAAAAGAAAAATGAAACTGGTTTATTATTTTGAAACAATGACAGTGGCATCACATTGTGAACTATTTAAATTAAAGAAAGAAACCAAAGTGATTGTAGATGAACATTTCTAAAACATACACTGAAAGGTTTATTTGTGAGCCCTGTGAATTTGTAGAAAGAATCATTCCAAATTCTGAATACTATAATTTGCCTTGAACAGGTCAGCATCACATTATATTTATTTTCATCCAAAATTATTTCCATAGAATGTCAAGAAACTAAAAATTGACAACTGATCAAATCTAGCAAGAATAATTTTTTAACCCTAAAATCAGTAATAGGGGAAATAGGATTATCGCTGTTGGATATTTGAAGTATAAGAACTGTGACTTTTGTCTCCAGAGTCCATTCAGTTTCCTCAAGGATATAAGATTTTAAAAATAATTTTTTGGTCAAAGTCACCCCAAAAGTTTTCCACAGTGTGCCCTTATGCTATTGTTGATTTGTAATGATTTTTTTTCACATAATAAAGGTCTTAGGAATAACATAAAAATTAAGACTGAAAAATAACATATTTAGGATAAAAAATAGTACAGATGTGTTTAAGGTGAAAGCAATTTTTCTCGAAAGTTCATTATGAATGAAAGTTCATTATGAATTTAAGGTGAAAGCAATGTTTCTCGAAAGTTCATTATGAATGATGTTGCAAAGGGTATGTGGATATTAATGTTTAGAGAAGATTTATTTTATCTTTTCAACTGATAATGTAGATATCATTAACACATGGTTATGCTAAGTATGTGCCTTTGTGTTGTGAGGAAAAGAACTGGGTATCAATCACTGTAGACAGTAGCAGATAATTTGAAAACAGGGATCATGTAAGAAAATACAGTATATATTTGGACACTATACATCTATTCATATAGCCCTAGGTAATAGAACAATGCTAGGTAAGTAAGTCGCTGATAGTCACCAGTCAATTAGGAAACAAGACAGCAATGGCTGCTCTAGTTTCAGGCCCCCTTATTTTCTGCCCAGGAAGATGTCACCAAGGGAGGTACATGCCATGTGGGAGTAACACCAGCATTGTTCCTCCAGAGTCCATCCCGGGCTTTTGGTGTCCCCGCCACACATCAGGAAGCTGCCCCAGGTCCCTTGCTCCTGTTGATGATGCTTATAAATAGCTGGATTTTATTAAAAGCTGCCTGTGTCCTGGAAGTTTTGATGTTTATCGCATTTGCTCCGCTCAGACTTTGTGAGGCAGCAACCTCCCCAGGGAGCACTGTTGGTTTCCTTCCAGAGAGCTCTAGCAACAGGGACCTGGGAAATTAAAGGACAAATTTATCAATACTTGTTTCCTGTTCTAACCTGGGACCCTGGTTTCTGATACAACTGTAGAAGACATCAGAGAACTGGGGAATTTATTAATTTATGTCTAATTTAAATTCTGAGAAATTAGCATTAACCTTCATCATTAGTGTCTGAGAGCAAATACATCATTTCATTTTTTAAAACAAAGTGCAAATGGACCTCAGCCTTCCCGATCCATTCTACCTGCCGAGATGTGAGATGTGAGCACAGGGGAACAAAAGAGCCAGGTTTGTGCAGAGCCAATCACTCAAGTCGGTCTATTGATAGAAATAAAACACCCTTTGAGGAATGCCACTGGAATGTCACCATGCAGACAGCTGTCTGAGCCACACAAATGTTCCACTTAACATGTACTTTGCTCAAGAATTCACTATTTAAATGGGATAAATAAATCAAAACATCAGCAGGAAATCTAAGCACACCAGAAAAAGAAATGCCAGGTTTCTTTTTGCTCATTTCTAAACAAAAGAAGTGCAGGGAGAAAGCTCAAGGTCACTGCCTCCAGTACCTGGGTATTAACCCATCTGCTCTGAAAGGGGGCAGAAAGACCAGCTGAAAAGCAAGTACTTTTCTGCCAGTCAAATCAAAGCCCAGAGCAGCCCAGGGCGCCTGATCTGGGCTGTGTTTCCTAAACAATTGCCAGGAATAAATCACTTAACAAAATTATTTAAAAGCCAATTCTAGTCTCCGACTTTTAATTGATATACCCAAGACAGTGGGATGAGGAGAAGAATACTTCATTATGTTTAAGAAGTGGTGGAACAGAGCACATAATTTCCTGGGATGAATAAACTTAAGCAAACATTTACATATATAACGATTGTATTTAATTAGCATCCAACTACCAAGCTTAATGAAATATTTCAGCTTCATGAACTTGAGAAATATACTTTGTTTCTTATAGATTAGGTAAATTAAGTATGCTCATATTTGGTTTTTACTAATTAGGTGATGATCCAAGTGAGTTATTCAAGGGTGGGACATGGAAGTCAGGATTTTAATAAGCTCTTGAGTTTTCTGCAGGGAATTGTCTCCAGACAACATTTAAAACATTGTTTAACAGATATAAAATTTTAGACTAAAGCTATTCTCATTGTAACTTTATAAACAATAAAGCATTTTTCCCTTGCAAAAGTTTCAATATATCTCTATCATATAATGGTTTATATTTCATTTTAGATTTGTTTATCTTCCCTTTTCTATATATTTATTCTATATTAAAAATATATTCAGAGCCTTTTATAGGGATAGTAACAGAAATTCAGAAATTTCTGGTGAACAAGAGAAGGGCAGATACTTTATATTTACTAAAGGTCAAGATTGTTTAAGAGTAGTAAATTCATAATTATTAAAATTTAATCTAGTGCCATTCAGTTATTCATATAAAATTTATAACATTTTAAGCATCAAGAATTAGAAATAAAAACCTAAGACAGCCATAAAATATTTAGTGCCACTGACTCTTATTAATGTACATGCTGGACAATTAGGAGGAAAAGTATACATTCTTTTGCAAGGTTTAATAAAACACACACCAAAAAAAATAACTAAAGATATATACCATGTTCATGAACTTCAAAACTCAAGATTTAAATTTGTAATGGATACAAATATATTGCAAGCCCTGTGAATCTATCCAAAATGATTTGGGTGAATAGATGAGGAAACAGTGTGATGATTTTAAAAACAAGTAAAACTGGAATGAGACCAGTTACCGAAGAACCTCCAGCTCTGGGCACATCTCTTTGATTCCACTGTTCTTCCTGCATTAACATATGCCTCAGAGACCTGGGCCCTACGCAAACAAGATGAGAACGCTATTCAGGTCTCCCAAAGAAGAATAGAAAGAGCTATGCTTGGAATATCACGTTTCACTCAAATGAGAGAAAGAATCCGGAGTTCTGACATCCGTCGACGATCAAGGATCAGGGACGCTGTCTCATTTGCCAAGGTGTCGAAAATCAGATGGGCTGGTCACGTAATGAGATTTAAAGACGACCGCTGGACTAGAGCTGTTACTGACTGGATTCCACGGGATGTCAAAAGACCGCGTGGCCGCCCACCTACCAGATGGTCAGACTTCTTCGTCAAGATCATGAACGATCGATTTGAGGCCCTTCATGTTCCCGGAGCGAAGAGATGCCATTGGGCTACACTAGTACGCGACAGGGACAAATGGAGACGTTACTGGCGCCCGCTCGAGCAAATCGACGACTAACAGGAAGTTAAGTGATTAAGTGATTAAAACTGGAAAGCTTGGGGTCTGCGTCAGGGGCTGTGATAAGTAACAAAATATTTAGAATCCTTTACTATGGTAAGATTCATTGTATAGGGGCTGGGGCAATATTACAGTGGGTAGGGCGTTTGCCTTGCATGAGGCCGACCCGGGTTCAATTCTTAGCATCCCATATGGTCTCCTGAGCACCGCCAGGAGTAATTCCTAAGTGCAAAGCCAGGAGTAACCCCTGTGCCAGGTGTGACCCAAAAAGGAAAAAATAGATTTATTGTATAGTCCTGGTTCTATACTAGAGTTTTACTGCTCTAAGGTTAGAGTGAGAGCTGGCAATATTCGGCTCACAGTTCAGCCACCACTGACCATTGCCACGAACACATATACACACACACACATACACACACACACACACACACATACCACAGCAGCCCTAGCTGGCTCTTATACCCAAGGACAAAGGGAAGAATAAGATTCTTAGAAGATGGAAAGGTATCTTCATGGTTTGGGGTAGAAATAGCTTTCTTAAATTACACTATAACACAAACAAAAATACCTCTATAGAAGAAAAGGCGCATAAACTTGAGAACATTAGAATATGAGTAAAATCATTCAGAAAATGAAAAGCAACTCCAAGGTGAGGAGATGTTTCTCACACTTACAACTGGGAAGAGTTATAGTCATAATATTTTAGAATTGAAGTGTTTTCATAAAAAAATATACAGAACCCCAAAGAAAATATGAAGGATGTAAGAGGAAGCAAGGATTGCAAGAAGTTAAGAAAGCCTTTAAAGGTCTTTGGAAGAGAGAAGATGTAGGTCACTGATCATGGATTTTAATAAACTCTTTATTATCCTGCAGGGAATTGTCTCCAGACCATATTTAAAACATTGTTTAACAGATAACAAATTTTAGACTAAAGCTATTCTCATTGTAACTTTATAAACAAGAAATCATTTATTTTTCCTTTGCAAAAGTTTCAATGCATCCTTATCATATAATGGTTTATATTTCATTTTAGATTTATCTACCCTTTTCTATGTATTTATTCTATATTAAAAATATATATTGAAATCTATATTGATCATCCAGCTGAAGCAATAGTACAGTGGGTAGGGCATTTGCTTTGCACACGACTGACCCAGGTTCAATTCCTCTGTCCCTCTTAGAGAGCCCAGCAAGCTACCAAGAGTATCCCGCCCGCATGGCAGAGCCTGGCAAGCTCCCCGTGGCATATTCGATATGACAAAAACAATAACAAGAAGTCTCACGATGGAGATGTTACTGGCGCCCACTCGAGCAAATTGATGAACAATGGGAGGACAGTGATACAGTGATATTGATCATGAGAGATGATGCTAGGGGATAGATAGCAGGCGATAGGTGATAGAAGATGGATGGAGACAGATGATAGTACATAATGGTAGATGGTGGGTAGATAGATGAGAGGTGAGAGAAACTATTAGATTGACAGACAGACAGACAGACTCCTCTTGAAAAGGGGAACCTTGACGGCTGATGGGGTGAGCACACCTCTCTGAAGTGGACAGGAGCTAGAGAGGTCTGTGGCCTCACCTTCCATGTCCAGCCGCTGCTGGGAAGAAGCAGAGAAGGGCAGGAACAACATGCGCCTGGTACCTTCGTGTGCCATTGGGTATTGGCGTATTTCAGGATGGGAAATGTGGTACAAGGATGAGGTACAAGACATGGAGGAGCTTGGGAGTGAATGATTCAGGGGGCAGGTGGTGAAGCCAGCAGGGAAGAAAGCAAGTGGAGAGGAGGGCCTAAGAGCTGGACGAGCTGTGTGCAGGACATATGTGCTGCGGGGTCCCAGCATCAAGTAAAAGAACTTTGGTGATTGACAAATGGGTCCCGTTGGGGTTTCAGAGGTGATGTAGTCATGGAGAATGAACATGGGCTTAGGAAGTAGAGTGGGGAACCTGGCCCGAAGAGAGAGTCAGTCCCTGGCTGGACTCCCATGTGCCCGGGGAAGCCTTGGTCCCTTGTGTGAGCATGCTGGCCCTCTGGGGCTCACAACATCTCTAACTAATTAATGAAATAGCTGTCCCCAATCCAGTGAGTGTAGGTCTCTATCTGCAGAGAAATTCTTGATTCCATCCTATGAATCCTAAGCTTCCTATGAAGCTTATCCGAGGTTAGCTTCAACTTAACGCTTTTTACTGTGCACTTTCAAGAAGAAACTTGTAGGTTAATTTTGTGATCTAAAAAAAAAATAGCTCCCTTCAAAAATAAGAGACAACACCCAAAAGGAGAGAGAGAACAAAGGGGAGTGCCCTGCCACAGAGGCAGGGTGGGATGTGGGGGTGGGGGGATGGGAGGGATACTGGGATCCGTGGTATGGGAAATGGGCACTGGTGGAGGGATGGGTATTTGATCACTGTATAATTGAAACCCAAGCACAAAATTTGTAAGTATACAACTGTACCTCATGGTGTCTCCCTAATAAAAATTTTAAAAATAAATAAATAAGACGTGCACAAATGGATGGGGCGGGGGGGGGGGGGGTTGAGGCTGAGTGGGCCCATTTCTGTGGGGCACAGAAAGACCCCATTCCAGGGGGTTAGAGCCAGGATCAATCCTTGAAAGACAAACTAACAACTGCTGAGTGCAAGAGAGGTAGTGTGATTTCTCACACAGCCTTTGCCTGGAAGCAGAGCCAGGATTTATGGGGCCCTGTCATCCCCAGATCAGAGATGGCCTCCGGCCCTCTCGGGTTGAAATGGGCTATTTCCATCAGAAGCAGAACGCAAGACAGTGCAAAGGGCCGCAGAGCCCCACATTTCTGCCCCTAGTGCAACCCTGCTGAGAATACTGTTTCCTTCCCTGCAGTCTGTATTTAATGAATATTTCTAAAATCAAAGTTTTAGGACTATGTTCACTCTAATTTTTTTAGTGAAATTTATTACTCAATTAAGTATCTGTCATATATGATTTCTTACCTCTTCGGTATCAAAAACATTTTCAAATACCATGAAAGCTCAAATCTGGTCAAACTCCAAATAATATTTGTCCCCAAAGCATTTTAGAGATCTTGCCTTCAGTCTCTGATGACAGACAGTTTCAACTTCTTTTGGTAAATACCCTAGTGGGTGTTTGATAGAGTGAGATTTTTGTTTGGTCTTGAAAGAAAGTATCTGAATGTGTGGGTAGTTTTGTATTCTCGTCGGCCTTGGGTGAGAGTGCCTTTTCTTTGACTTTGCTTCCTAGCAATCTAGTTTATAGATTATCCGGTGTCACCTTCAGGTATCTTGCTTCTTATTTGACACTGACCTAAGATTCTGTTGCTGAGTGTACCAGTTTCCATTGTGTGTCCAGCCCTGTGGACCCGGTGCTTCACAAACAGAAGCTCCTAATGCTGGAAGGGACAACTGGAAACTGTAGTAAATCCCAGGCCCCCTGTAAACTGTAGTCCAAGGAAAACCCTGTCTATACAATGTGAAGTGGGTCTTAGGAGGCTCTGTCATGGTTCCATCAAACCCTGAGTCTCCACTACACTTTCCAGTGTGAGATATCTAATATTGGATTTCAATTGCTGACTTTTTATCCACCTCCATCCATCTCTTCAATTCCCTTTCTCATTTTCCTTTATGGTTCAACAAGGTGTGTCTGTAGACACTACACTTACAGTGTTCTACCTGTGGTTGGTGTGGAGACCTTGGTCTTTCTACTTCCTCCAGAGCTTGACCTGACCCATTGGTGGGTACATTCTACTGTGTCTGGACTCTGGGATAATGGCAGTGAGTTATGGTTTTCTCTTCCTTTCATGTTCTGTTTCCCACTTTGTGCTAAGTGAAAGATACCCTATCATTTTAATCCTAACCCTAAAAAATTGTTCTTGAGAGTTGCCTGTTATATTTGCTATGTATTTATTTTTAATGAACTTAAAGGTGAGATGAAAAGTAACTCAAATAACTGTCATTCTATTCCAGAATAAGTTTAGTTGGTTTGTTTTAGTCCTGATTTTGGATGTGGGGCTAAGGGGAACTGTGTACAGGGTAACCACTGACTGGGAGTTAAATAATATGGAAATAGGTCATTATTTTGGGGCTCCTGGGAAGATGTTGATGCAAGATGTCATTAACATGATGTCTATCTTCCATTTTTTCTTTTATTGCTTGCTTCTTTTCCTTTTTTTGTTTTGGTTTTTCATATAAAGGTAAAGGTAAAGGTAAAGGCCCTCCCGTTGATCGTCGATTTGCTCGAGCGGGCCCAGTAACGTCTCCATTGGAGACTTTGTTGTTACTGTGTTTGGCATATCCAATACTCTCGGTAGCTTGCCGGGCTCTCTGAGAGGGGCGGAGGAATCGAACTCGGGTCGGCCATGTTGGCCGCTTGTAAGGCGAATGCCCTACCGCTGTGCTATCACTCCAGCCCTCTATCACTCCAGCCCTCTTACTTTACTTTTTTCATATAGTGATTCTTAATTTTTCAAACATGTACTTTGTAGATAGTACCATGTTTTTGTTTCAATTAGTTATTTCTTATATATTAATACACATTACAGGTTGTATTTTCAACATTAAATGAAACCAGGATATACACAATGTTCTGTTCCTTATAAATAAATTTGAACTGAGAATATAGCAAATCATATTTTAATATCTATCTTGTGAATTTATAGACTCTAAAAGTATAATGGGATTTTTATTTGGCATCATAATGTAGAAGAGTACCTGAATTATTAGTCTAAATTTTTTGATATATACCTCACTCAAAATATGGAAATTTTACTTCAAAGGAAATTTACTCCATAATGAAAATGTATTTTCTCAAATTAAATTTAGTGAATCAAGCCCAAGGCTGCTTACTTCAATTTTCATTTATTTTCCTATGTTTCCATTCTAGCAGGGGAAAATCTGATAAGCAGAGGGCCATTAAATAAAAGCATTTTGCTGAAAAACCTGTGCTTGAAAGGGAAGATCTGATCTACAATTTGGGATTCTGCATGTTATTAGATGACTAAGCTCCATACTCTGTAAAGTGCCTTCCACTGAGCTCAGACAGGACTGTGAGGATTTTTAAAAGGGAAAAATACTGCAACAAATCAGAAAAGCAGCACAATGAGATCCAAGTATTTTTACCCCCGACAAAGAGAAGTCCTTTCTAAAAAACAACCATTTTTCTCCAAAAAAATAGTTTCATATTATCAAAGATACTTTGATAATTTCTACTTATGAAAGGTCACTGTCACTGTCCTCCCGTTTTTCATTGATTTGCTTGAGCAAATCAGTAACGTCTGTATTGTGAGACTTCTTGTTACTGTGTTTGGCATATTGAATACGTCACAGGTAGCTTGCCAGGCTTTGCCGTGCGGGCAAGACAATCTCGGTAGCTTGCAGGGCTCTATGAGAGGGGCGGAGGAATTGAACTTGGGTTGGCCATGTTGGTTGCTTGCAAGGCAAATGCCCTAACCGCAGTGCTATCGCTCCAGCTCTGCTTATGGAAGGTATGTCAGAGATATCAAATTATCTGAAACATACCCATGATTTCTGGCTTATTCTAATCTCGATATAGGAGCCTCTGTAGAGCACCAAGTTCATGGACACGGTGGCTGTGGAACAGGTCCGTCTTGAAGTGTAGTTTCATACACTTCAGCATCTGTCACCAGTGGCAACGCTAATCAGGACCAGGGGAGATTGGAGTTTGGCACAGAAACAGATAATCATGAAATCCTCCTGAGTTCAGTGAAATATCGCAAAATAATTGAGTGACTTTATTAAAGATTATGAACCTTTCATTTTTAATTATTTAAAAAGCTCCATTTCCTCCCTGTTGTTCATCATTTTCTTTCCATGGGGACGATGTTCGCATGTTTGTGCCCACCTTTCCTCATGTCCCTCACTCTGCCATTGAAGGGCAGAAAGCCTTGTGGGCAAGCTGAGCACAGTCTCACCAACAGGCACAGGTCCTGCCTATGCATTGACAATCCACTGTCTATGCTTCAGAAGCTTTGGTGCCTCCTTAGATGTGCTGGAAAAGCCTGGTTCCTGCCTTCTGGGGAAGGTGTGGTGCAGGGGGCCTCTTGACCGTCCCCACACCTCAGTTGTTTGTTCTCCTCTTTCCCTTGGTTGTCCCCTCAAATACAGTGGGCTGCCCCAGGTCCAGAAGGAGCTGTGTGGGAACCAAAAACACCATGGGGCTGGACTAGGAGAGAGGCCCGGCTCCTCTGCTCTGTGCCAGGAGCCTGTCCAGCCAGCAGGACAGAGGGTCAGATGGAAGTTTGGAATGTTAAAGGAGGGAAACACCCCACCACTATACAGTTTGTCCAGGTTCCGAATTCTTCCTACACATAAGTTCTTGTTTTTGATGAAAACAGATTGGCCACACTCAGAGTTGGGCTCCTTCTGCAGAGAGTTGAGGACATGTTTTCCCACGGCCTTGGTCTACTCACCCTCTTCTCTAGTGCACTAGTGTGGCCCCCATAGGAAACTCTGTAGATTCTGTTTAAAGCAACTTTCATTGATTTTAAGAAATTTTCCTGATTTTGAGAAAATAGGGTTCAGGTCTTAAGCCAAGCAGAGGTGTGTAGAGTTGTGCCATCTCATCCCTCAGAAGTAGGATATCCTGGGCAGTGCGGGATGGGGAGTCGAACGGTGGCAGATACAGCAGAGTAAGGGGTGCATTTAATGCCTGCAGTGCGCTCTGGTTGCCAGGATGCTTGACACACCACAAGTTAAACAGCAAAACATTCAGGTCCATTCATTAGAAAAATAAGAGACACTTTACATCCAATGCCATTTCCCCAAAAGTCAACTGTAGCTTAGACTGTCAGACTGTGGATATTGGAAGCAGACGTGAGAACTGAGAGATGCTGGTTTGGGAAGATCTTCCTCCCCTTTGCACTTAAACATAAGCTGTCAGTTTGAAAAATAATCCTTCGAAGAGAAATCTTCCGGTGCTTTGTAACTTTTTTCTTTGAATCCATTGTGATGTCTGAGGTACTTGCTCCCAGAGTGTGGGGATTGGACGGCTGTGTTTAGCTTTACACCCTCTTTGAATTATGTTGTTTTTATTAGCCACTTTTACTGACAATAAATTGAGGCTGTAATGCAGAAAGTAAATTTTATATCTATCTAATCTAAATTTGATCTTGACTACTCCTTCTACTGGTGGCCAGAATGGAATCTTCATAAGTCTAGCAAATTCACTTACATTCATTTTTTTTGTCAACCCTTTGAGAAATTATTAGATTTTTGTTACCTTTTTTATCTGTGGCAGCTGAGGAGAATGCACCAATTATGCACAAGTGGTCATATTAAAAGAAATTTGAACCCAGACGCTGTACCTCTGTAAGGGTGAAACTGATGCCATGACAGGCGGCAGAAATGAGAAAAATCAAGTAGACCTCAGGTTCAGTTCCTGGAACTGGAATAGATTCAGGGTCCTAGCAAATAAAACAATGCGTAACTAGCTAACCTGAACCCACCTGGGAAAGTTCCTGGGCTCAGCAAGTGATCTCAATTAATCAATTCTCAAAATTCCCCAGAAGTGACTTTTTGTTAACCCTAAAAGAATAAGAAGTCTATGTAATCATAAAATTGGTACTGATACTGAAAATTATTGTTTAATTGTTGCCTAACCACTGTTACCTTGGACACTTGCCAAAACACCTTTGTTCGGTAACTAAGTAAGGTTCTTTTTTGAAACAAGGCGTGTACTGCTTATGTAACCAAACCCTCTATAAACTGCTTGCTTCCTGATGTCAGAGTCCCTATCAAGAGACCACTCGGTGGGTGAGATAGTTGACCCCAGTATACTGGAATAAAACTCTTTCTACTTGCATTATCGTGTTTATGTCTCTGTCTGTCTTGACATTTGGGAACCCACAATTTGGGCTTAACACCTCCACGCTCATGCATTCTAAACTACATGTACCGCTGGGCTCTTAGCATGGTCCACTAGCAGAGACCATTTTCCTAGGACCCTCTTCTAGTTGGATAATTTCCTGTTTTTATTCCTCTCAGCACAGAGCTGCCACAGTGTCTTTGAGGTCCCAGCTGCTATTCTGCATGCTCGGCCCAGAATCTGCCTGTCCTCAGCTTCCTGTCATTGACCCGGTCTCTGATCATGAGACCCTTCTCTGCTCCTCTACCCCAGACACCTTCCTAAAAGGTGAGGGAGGGAGGTAAGGGAAATCCCCACTGAATTATTTAGATTATAAGAAGCATTAACCATTTTGTTCAAACTGCCCATCTTTCATGGGGTTCTAAAATGAAGTTTACTTTAAATTGAGAAGATCCAAAGTATGAAAAGTAATAACTTAAAAATAAGTTACATGTCAAGTAAGTCTGCTGCCTAAAATTACCTAATAAAACAGTGGCCAACTATATTTGAGTTTCACTGGTCACAATAATTAGTTAGAATACTAACTTAGACATCATTGATACTAAATGAAAGGTGATCACTGGCAAGAGTATATCATTAAGTCTTTATTTTCTAATACTCATATAAAAATTATGTAGGAATTTCTTGTCAAACTCTGATAATTTTGTTAGCATAAATTTAAAGATGTAGTATTATTGAATTAAAATGAAGAACATACTTAATTTTCTTCTTGAATATGATAAATGACTTAAGACAGATATCGATAGTGTATTTGATGAGCAGTTGAATATCTCCTTTTATACTTCCTTACAAAAATAAACATACCGCAGAATAAGAATAAGAATTAGAATAAAATAAGAATACAGTAGACTAATGCAACCCCAGATCAGATCACTGGGGGTGAGAAGAGAAAAAGCAAGCAGGTACCACTAGAGGATTTTCTCATGACATGCTGAAATAAGGTCACATCTGGTGTGTGGTTGCCTTGGATTAAATTTGATAAATGAAGCTGAGTATGCATTCAAGAAATGTAATATTTCCACCTCAACAAAATAATCATGGCAGATGAAATTGATTTTTAATTATTCACAATCCATCTAAATAAATAAAAGCAGGAAGTGGAGTATCTGAAGCAGTTTTTAAATGTCATAGAAAGCTTAGAAGGAGTCACAAGAAGAACTTAGAATCCGAGTCTATTTTATTTCTCTTAATTACTCATTGTTCTTCACATCAATGATAATAGACACTAGGGTCCAGGAGAGTGATGTCAAAACTAAATATGGACAGGAATCAGTTTCTAAGGTTACTGTAAACTGTCAGGCCTTTCTCTGATCTACAAGAACCAGAGCTCAGTGCAATAACACAGAAAATGACAAGTTCCCTCCTACTGATAATGTGCCACAGCATGGTGCTTAGTATATGAATAGCCCTTTTAGATTCAAGGTTAAACCATGGGCACATGTTTAGTCGTGATGATTATTTTGTAGCTGATGGAAACAGGTACAGAGCATTAGGGATCTTGTCCAGATTCAGAGATCTATTTAAAAACCAAAATAATTTGATTATCTGTTATCAGAAACATCATAGAATTCTACAGATTTATCTATAATTTCTTGATTAAATTGGTACCTGTTATCTCACTAGAATAATGAAAATATGCACTTGTAAAATGTATTCACATAGATTTATTGTCTACATGGCATATGCTTTTTAGCAAATAACTTCCATCTTGCAAGAAGGCTGAGATACAAGACAAGAGCATTTCTGTCATCTGAGTGAAAGTTAATCTAAAGGCAGCACTGCTCAATTTTTATCTTGAATGTTCACATTTTCCTAGAAAGAAATCTTTATGATTGTGAGAAGACAATTAGAAACAGTCTAAACTGGATTGTTTGTTAAAATGCATAACCAGAATTTTACTATTTATCTTTACTCCTTTTTTTTTTACAAAAACAGGATGCAAACAAATCCGTCCTACATTGTGCAAGTTACAAATACAACTTGCAGCAAGTTAGCCAACAAGTACCTAGAAGTAGAATCTATGGAAGGGCAACACCTGAAGTGACCCCTGGGCAAAGTCAGGTGTTACCTCTAACCTTAAATAAAAGACTTGTCAGTTCTAAGCCAGAAGAACCTCGGAAACATAGCGATCTGTAAGAGCTGGTAAAGAGTATGAGACATCAGGTGAAACAAAAATAAAGTCGATTCTCTCATAAATATGTTGTAGAAAATTTTCACATTGGATGAATTATACTAATAAGTAGATGGCTCAACAGGGAATGCAGTGATAGCTATTACAAAATGATATCATAGATGTGCATTTATCTGTGAAGAATGATTAAATCATTCTTCAGGGTCTGCAAAAGATTTTTTTTTTATCAGAGAGGCTGACATCGAAGTAAGTAATCCCAAATTATCTGTTAATGGGTATGGCTTGACCAACGTGAATAAGGAACCGTGGTCACTTTGTTTTGCTCTCTTAAGATGTATCTTTCTAGAGAGACGCTATACTCCCCGCACACAATTTTAATCTCCAAGGAAAACTGAAGTTTGTCTTGAAGTGGAGGTGTTGACTTCAAATAGTCACCGACACTCAGGATCATTTCTGTACCAAATCCCCTTCAGCACAAGTGATGGAGGTGGGTGAGTAGAAGAACCCTGCACCCAGTTCTCTCTCCCGTGACCTTGGCAAAGTGGAGTGGGCGCTTACAGAAGTAGGGCTCAGGCTTGAAGGGGGCTGTTGCGTCAGGTCTTTGCAGCAGACTCAGTCCTTGGATCAGGCAGGGCTCTCTGCTGATGACAGGCTGCCTCCTATAGGCGGCTCTTTGAACTCGGCTCTTCTCGCTCCCTGAGTTATCAGCAAAAAAAAGCTCTGAAAAGAGGCACTGACGGAGTGCCATTTGAGAGCTCCATCTTACCTTTCCATCTCTGGGGGCATTATCTCAACACCCTTGACCTCGCTGAAGCACATGCACTGGATGGGAACTGGCCACTCTCAGCACTGAGAGCCTGAAAAAGGTGGGCAGGCCACACCCCCAGTGCAGACCACGCCCTCACCCCAGCCTCTGCCACCTGACTTCAGCCTACTCCCTACTCTGTGTGTTGTGTGTGTGTTGGGGGGTGGGGGGGACACTTAGTCCTGCCAGAGTAAGCTCAGCTGAGTCATACTGAATGATGACCGGGGTCATCTGAAATAGGCCCCTTACCAAAAGGGCAAGAAAAGCCCATAAGCACCTGGATCGATCAGGAGGTGGTCATAGTCTGCTAATTTGCACCCCTGTATTCAACCCTTCCTGCCTGGCTCTGATACTCTCATATGCTCCCCTTCCTCAGTGTGCCTGAGTTGTCAAGGGCTTTCACTAGCATGAAGGCTAGTGGTTGTCTGTCTGCACTGAAGACAGATGCCAAAACAACAATACTGGCACAGTTTGCGATAAAACACAGGTTCAGACAATGATACCCAAATCAGTGCAACATTGTCCAGCAAGGGCTGCTTGATCTGAACCTCATGGGCTGGGAGTTGATCCATGCAGGGTATTCATGTGTACAATATGATAAAATAAAGGTGATACATTAGCCAAAAAAAAAAAAAGCTCTGAATTTGAAGAATAACACTTTTCACATGATGATACTGTGAAATGCCATGGGTAGATGCTAAAACATGAATACATGAATGTCCATTACAGCCCATGGCATTATTGGCTTTGAGACGTCTGATCTTTCAGCTTGAGTCTATGGTGGTCATACCATGCCACTAGAGCCTTAGAAATTAAAAATTACATTAAATTTAAAAAAAACACACAGTAAGTACTTGGCCACAACAATCACTGCTGTGCTGTTATATTTTTTTAATATACAATTTGGGTTGGAGCGATAGCACAGCAGGAAGGGTATCTGCCTTGCACGCGACCAACCTGGACAACCCAGGTTTGATTCCTCTGCCCCTCTTGGAGAGCCCAGCAAGCTACCCAGAGTATTTCGCCCGCACGGCAAAGCCTGGCAAGTTACCTGTGATGCATTCAATATGACAAACACAGTAATAAGTGTCACAATGGAGACATTACTGGGACCTCTCGAGCAAATCGATGAACAACGAACGGGAGACAGTGACAGTGACAATATACAATTTAATCATATAATAACAATTACTAAGCATTTATCCACATAAATATGAACATCAAAGGTTTAAGTTTTAAGTGTTACCTATAAAGCAGGAAGTTGCTGAAATTCCCTGTGTGACCAGATCCTGTACAGGATCTTGAGCTGTATTTCTTCACTTAACTAGCAAAAAAAAAAAAAACACCTCACATGCTAGGTATGTGATGTTCCTCATGTTACAGCTGAGGAAAATGCAATGTGCCAATGGTCAGACTGTAACAGTGAACAGAACTCTCAGGCCAAGCCTTCTTACTCTAAATTTGAGTCTTTGGTTAAAATTGCTATTTTTAATTACTATGATTAGTACTTATGAAAGATAGCCCCATGACAACTGGGCCATAGCAAAGCAAGTCCCAGCCCATATCCCATCCTGCAGCTGCGGCAGGCTAGCAACACCAGGTACCCCCATCTCCTCCTTGCACCTGGAATTCACCAGATTAGACCACAAGGCCGGAGAAGGCCTAATGAGGCATCTCCTTGTCCTGGAATCTGCCTAACAAGGCCCAACACCAAGTACCCCCATCTACTCCTTGCACCTGGAATTCACCAGATAAGGTCACAAGGTCGGAGAAGGCCTAATGAAAAGGTCTAATCCACTGCCCATTGGGAGGGCCTGGTGACAGGTACAGACGAGAGTGGCTGGTGCTGATGGCTTGTTGCAAAATGATTGGCTGCCTGCGTGCAGCATCTAATGTGATAATTCAAATGTATTGGGTGATTTGTGCATGGGCTTTCTGAAATGCGCGGGAAGATGCCCTATAAAAAGCCCCCTTTGAAGAGGCTCGGGGCTCTCAGTCACTGACGGTTTGCGGTCATGCTGTGAGCCCGAGCATGCTCGAATAAACCTCTTGCTTTTGCATGGACTTGGTCTCTCAGAGTTTTCCTTGACAGGTGAGGCTGTCCTGAGCTCGGACCCTAACACTTATGTGGCATAAAGTACTTCTATATAAATTATTATGCTTTAATCATTTATTTTATCCCATTATGATGCCACTGTTATCATGACAAATATTATGTTCTACTCCTTATATTTTTTCAAATATAATAGCAGATGTTGGTCTAATGACTTTAGATTAGTAATTAAGTATAAATTTTAAATAAAGGCAGGTTAAGGCAATTTTAACTGGATAAAATCTTATATTAAAGCATATTATAATAATTTATTGTCATTTCACATCACTGTTTCCATGACATGTAAATAGCTATCACTCTATGCAGATGTTCATGAATTATTAATCTAATCTCTGTTTAACCAAAATCTCTTTGCTTTTCTTTTTCCTTAAATGGCATGTATTATGTAAAAATACAAAGAACTTGATTATTCATGAATTAGAATGATGATTTCAATGTGTGGTTACCAGTATTACTTAAAATAAATTTGAGCAATGTTCAATGACATGAGCATTACTTAATTTCTAAATATATGTGCAATCGTCATATTTATTAGGCATATTATGTGGTTTAAAGTACATAAAAATTATATACATAATACAGAACAAAAAAGATTTAAATACTGAATTAAACATATTGTACTCAGGTTAAATGGTAGGAATTTTTTCAGGCTTCCTTTTCTGTTTTAACCTGTGTGCAAAGATGTAAGGCAGAATACAGTGAATTAGTTCTTGAAGATAGCTGTTCTTTAAAATAAAATATGCAAATACTGAAACTAGACGTGCATAAAATTTTAACGTTGAGTCTTTGCCATAAATCTATTTTGGGAAGACAAAATTGGTTTTCTTGTAAACTTTTGTTCCAGTTGAAGTCCTCAAGAATATTCAAGGACAAAAAAAAATGCCTCTTTAATTTAAAAGGGTGCCTATTTTTATATGCATGTGAAATGTTTCAGGCATCTTTCCTGTCTAATTCATTCCCTCAGAATATGGCAAGTCGGTTTGAAAAATCTTTCATTCTTCATATCACACTGAAGGTTGTTTTCAAACAAAATCTCATGAAAAGAGCATTTAAGTATTTGGAAGAAGAGAACAGTAACTGATTAGTTGGTTGGATGAGAAATAAGTGTGGCACTCTGTTCCTGTTCCATTTAGCTGGAACAAGATGAATAAGTGGTATTTCCATTGCTCTCAAAGCAGTGTCCTGTACTGTCAACAAACACTTACCAGTGTGTACCCTGCTGCTGTGAAACACATTTGATGAGGGATCACAAGTTCTTTCCTATCACTGTGGTGATAAAAATAACTTCTAAATCAGAACTCAGTTGTGAGAATCAAGATTTGATTGGAGTCTTTTCTCTGGCAAACATCGAAGCAGGAGTGATAAGAGGAGGAGGATGAGTCCAGAAGTGGAGGAGAAGGAAGGAAGGCAAAAAAGAGGAGGAGGAGGATGGTGTCCAGCAAAGAGGGAGCAGAAGGAAGGAAGGCAAGAAGGAGGAAGATGAGGGTTCCAGAGAAGGAGGAGGAAAAGGAAGGAAGGCAAGAAGGGTGAAACACCTCTAACTGCTTCTATGCTCAAGCCTTCATGGACTGATGCTCTTCAGCACACCCTTCCAGAAGCTGCTAGTAGATTTTAGCATGTGACTCAGAGAAATGATCATCTCCCTTCTCCATGACAGTCTCTTGTTTGATATCATCATAAGTAAGCCAGTGCACCAGATTGTGGACTGGGCTGCAAACACGTTCCAGCCTATTTTCTCCCCAGGGTGTTCATCTCATCAGTTTGCAGACATG
Organism: Sorex fumeus; assembly: GCF_029834395.1. NCBI lineage: Eukaryota > Metazoa > Chordata > Mammalia > Eulipotyphla > Soricidae > Sorex > Sorex fumeus. The sequence continues at coordinate 8,824,212 of NW_026606085.1, read as the reverse complement.
CTGCTTTGGTTCCGGAAGCGCACCCTACCCTGCCCCTGCAGACCGAGTCCTGGATTCCGCCATCCCCTCCCCCCTCCACCCCCAAGTGCAGTTCAACACATGCCTCCGCCTGAAACCTCCATCATCCTGCCAGGACAATCCTTTGGCTTGGAGCCAGTTTGTAATCAAGAAGTGTAAGATTTGACTAGTTTCTTTGTTGAGTCCCTCTACTAAATTGTCATATCTTTAAGGACTAAAATTTTGCCATTAATTTCTAATTCCTTACACTTCTACAAATACTAGATATCCAATAATTATTGAGGAACTGACTCTTTGAATACATGACAGAAGAGTTGACAGTAGGGTAACCAGATCCATTATTGCATCAGCCTTTAAACAGTTATTCTGCCGGCACATTATTAAACCTTGAAATACAAGGTAGAATTCTACTTGTGCTAAGTTACAAATTTTCAAAATATAAAATAGATGATATAACACTTTTAATTCTTGCATAAAAGATGCATATTTGAATAAATAAAAGTTCCTAGTAATATCAGATAGCATTCATCGTACTTCCCATTTAGAGAATGAAATTATTAGGGGTTTTTTAGTATTTAATGAGAATTGTCATATCAATGGAAAACTTGTGTGTAGAAGTGACACACAAGAGTAGAAGTGACAACTTATCTCTAGAGGATCATTTTCATACTAATTTCTGTTTTAACTGTAATAAAAAGAATGTTTCTATATCTACTTCTACTACTACTGTCAATATTTGTCAAATAAGTCTCACACAAACATATGTATTTCAATCTATTTCATTTGAGGACCTTAATTTTTTTATCAGTAACATAGAAGTAGTTTCTGACTCAGTTTCCCTGCTGGCTTAGGTATTCATGATCGTGAATAATAAAATGACACCATTATTATAGTTGGCATAGTAAATAATATTTCAATTTATAAAAACAAAGAAAGTATCCTTTATGAAAAACATTTTTTCAGAAGAAGCATAAACACAACATGATGTCACTTATATGTGTTATTTAGAATAACTGGATGAGGAAACGCAAATTTTTAAAGGTTAGGTAAAGGTAAAGGTAAAGGCCCTCCCGTTGATCGTCGATTTGCTCGAGCGGGCCCAGTAACGTCTCCATTGGAGACCTTGTTGTTACTGTGTCTGGCATATCGAATACTCTCGGTAGCTTGCCGGGCTCTCCGAGAGGGGCGGAGGAATCGAACTCGGGTCGGCCATGTTGGCCGCTTGTAAGGCGAACGCCCTACCCGCTGTGCTATCGCTCCAGCGTTAATGCTCCAAATTAACCTTGACCTGAGAGTATAGGGAGGAAAGGAAAGAAAGAATGGGGGAGATGGGGAGAAGAGACAATGAGAAGTAATTAGGGACCCGGTCAGGGGGTTAAGTTATAAGACCGTGTTAAGGAATGATAGAGCCAAACCACAGAGTCAGCAGCACTGAAACCAAGAGACCCAAACTTTAGCAAATAAACTTAGAAAGGTGCTGTCAATCAGGGAGGCTGGGGGTCGATAGTTTATGGGAGGGAACCTGGGAACACTGAGGAAGAGAAGTTGTCACTTGTGGTGGGATCAGTGCTGCAATATTGTCTGTCTGTGAATAAGTGTGTAAATCATGGTGCTTTTATTAAAAATAATAACTTCTTTTAAGAAAGCATTTTTGTTCTGTTTCCACAGAATAGAGATTTTGTATCTTGGCCCGTGGGAGTGACACAGTGAAGGAGGAACCTTTATTCAATACAGGTAACCATTTCTTCACAGAGTTTATTAAAGTGTTAGATTACCATGATAATGGTCCTTGAAGAAAAGAAACTACCATCTTCAATTTCTAGATATTTTCTGCAGATAATGCAAGAAACAAAATTCTATTTAATTTCAATCCTAATTTAATTCAGTGTAAAATTGCATTTTCCCCTGCCTCCAGTCCAGTGCTTTTTAGACTGATTCTGTACCTCATGCCCCCACCTTCTGCTGTGCTGTCCTTAACCAACCTGGAGAGGTACCTAAGAAAAATAGCCTCAGCTCCCAAGGTCTGCTTCCTATACGTAGCCACTTCTTGCTTTCCTTGTGCTTTTTGGTTTCTGCCAATGTACGTAAGGCCATGTTTGCTCTACCAAGGAAAGGTGAATCATTTTCCATGCCAGCATCTCTTAAAACTTGAAATGTTACTCAGATCTGTAACTCACAAGGTCCAAACTATCAGATTGTTGAAAATGGGGACAAGGGCACTATTACCCTGTTGACTCAAATCTCCTTTTGATCCTCATACTCTTTGACTTCAGGCTTCACTAAAAAAAAAAAATCTTAAAAGGGGCCAGAGTGATAGTACAGTGGGTAGGGCATTTGCCTTGCATATAGCTGACACAGGTTCAATCCCTGGCATCCCATATGGTGCCTCAAGCACCACCAGGAGTACTTCCTAAGTGCAGAATCAGGAGTAACCCCTAAACATCGCCGACTGTGACCAATAAGAAAAACAAACAAAGGTAAAAGCTGGAGTAATAGTAGTGCCTACATTGTTATAATAAGCATTGAGTGAGATCATGCATAGGAAGCCCAGAAAACTGAGTGGGGAAATAGGATGATCTGGTTATTGTCCAGTGGAGCATCTGAAGTTGGTGAATCCTTCATGCTTATAAGTACAGAGTCACAGGCCTCGCTGCTTGGGCAAAAGCAAACATCCAGGAAGTACTGATGATGGTGGTAGGTGAAGAGGAGAGTGAATGTCATGGCCTTTCCTGTACAGACGTAAGCATGTTCTTACCTCCCTCACCCATTTTGTCACCAGACTGTGTCCCCATCAACCTCTAAAGCCAACAGGCACTGTGTTTCCCAAGGAAAGCCTCCCTGGAACTCAGAGCATGCTCAGAGCCTAGATGAGCTCATGTCCCCTTGGTGAGACAGACACACACATCTCAAGAAAGTCTGGCCTACGGTAGGGCCAGAGAAAATGAGATCTTGAAATTATCCAGCCATTGTGTGGACCCAGGGGTAGGTGAACAAGACCAACTTCATACACAGAACAAGGACCATAATTTCCAAACCTGACAATTAGCCCCATTTCACCTGAGTGATTCATGTTGTGCTATTCCTCTCAGCCGAGGAATCCCTAAATCACTTGGATGAACAATTTTTAATAACCAACAGCTGAAACTGATACTGAGTCTGCCTGCTGAGAGACCAGCCCTGTCACTGCTTGGGCTGCTCAACTGCCACCAAAGCTGGCTTAGCTGGGCAGGAAATGCTCCTAGAAGTCTTTCGTAGGCCAAGGCTGTTTCCTCCTATGGTTCTTTGTGATGTCACTTTAAATTTTCACTTATCCTCACTTATCCAAAGTGTTCCCAGTTTAAAACAATGAGAAAGAAAGAAAGGGCTTAGCCAGGCTTTCCACCTAAATGTAGCAAACAATTCATCTTAAAATACTTGGAAAATGTTCACAAAGGCATGATAAATGTGCAAAGAATTAACGACTCACCTTGCTTTCTATTCTTTACATTAATGGTTTGTGGATAAGAAAATATCCAAGCGTGTGAGTGCAATGCTTCAATGTTTAGGTAATTTGTACCTGCCAAAGATGACATAAATGTAGATAAATACTGTTTTTTGGACACATTTGGATTTGCTGCAGAAATTATTTTTCAGGAGGTTGGAATGGGTCAGGTTAAAGAATATTTATTCTTAAAACAACCAGCCATATCAAAATTAGACTTCATCGTTTTCAATTTTAGTTTCTAAAAAAAAAAGAACCCATAAGACCTTTTTTTTTAATATTTGCAAGTAATAACCACACAATTTAATCTCCCTTAAGTAGCTTTACTCTTACTTTTTCATAGGCACAGAATGTGTCTGCTCAGAAATTGCAATCATAGGCCTCAGAGAAACAGTATTTCATGTGGTGAGGTCTTTTATTTTATGTGGCTACATTTGACATGTTTGCTGAAATTCCTATCTAGGAAACTAGTTTCAGGGAAAAAAATATTTTATTTGAAAACCAATAGAAATTTTACAGAATATCTTGAAGGTCCTAATCTCTAGTTTTAACATCTGCTAATGGCCTATTTTGTCCTTATGCCTCATTGTCTTATTAATGTTTATAACCACAAGCACATGTAAGTCTATAATGTATACAGTTTGCCTCCATGTGATATGAGATTGAGCTCACATGTCCACTAATGGAAACTGGGGGTGACCCTATGGAGGGTAATAATGAATTATTCAGATATCACTGGTGATGTCTGAATTTTTTCAGACCTTTTTTTTTTTTCACAGCAAAGAGAAGTGATGCTGGCTGGGGTGGGGGTGGGGGGATCATCCTTCCTGTTTCTCTTTGGAGCTTCTGTTCACTCACCAGGGGAGAATCTGCCCGTCTATGACAGATGAGGATGATTTTTCACAGACATATCTTTCTACCTTTCCCTTTCCCCAGCCCTGGCCTGAGATAGTCTCCGTCCATTCAGACCCAGATGCAGGACACAGCCATTGAAGTGCTGCCTTCCTCACCCACCGTGCCTCCCCTATGCTCTGTCCACTCACAGCGCAGGGCCAGGCTGCTCCTTCTACAGCACCTGGAGTGACTGACCTCACCTCCCCAGGGCTCAGCATTAGCACATCATCACCAGCAGTCAATCTCATCTCCCTCATGACAGTCGCACAAGGGTAAGGGGCGACCACCCCTTTGGGCTGGGAGGCTGCACTGCTCACCATGGAATGAGGACAGCCCAGGACAGTGGATATAGGCTGAGTGGCTGTCCCCCTCCCTGGTAAAGGTCCAAGTAGAATCTGCCCTATGGTAATGCCGACTCTCTGGTCGGCCCCTTTTCTGGCTTCTCATCAGTGACACTGGCCAATCCTTGGCTCTCCACACCATGATCCCTACCTTACCATCCTATTGCAGAAGCTCTCCCAGGAATGTCATGCTTATCTGTTGCCCTGATGAGCGCCTAGGGAGTCTGGGTTTCATGACACCCCAAACCCAACCAGCAGATTCCGAATATTCCTGGTTCCAACTTTACAAATGGCTTTTATGCGTTTCTGACCAGAATATATGGTATTGCTTTGCTGTTGTTGATTTTTCCCAGCAAGACAGAGAGTTCTTTTATTTTCCTAAAGATGCCTTGTAAGTGGTCGGTCGCATTGTTCTTTTAGCTTCAACTGCGTGGCTGGTCAGGATATCTCCAAATGGGGTAATGTGTGTTCAAGTGTCTTTACACTACAGCACTGCCATGTAATTATATTGGCTTTGTTTCTGGAGTCATGCCAATGCAACCAGGTTACCTCCAACTTCTGATGGAGAGAGTTCTGCAGTGTGAAGGCTGAACATGAGGCCTCCTGCATGCCAAGCATGCACTCAGACCCTTCATTCTATCTCTCTAGCCACTCTCTTTCTATTATTACTATCAATCTTTATGGCCTGTCTTTCTGTTAAACCCCCCAAAAATTCTTTGCCAATATTAGCAGATCAAAACTCTTATCTTCATACTTTGTTTCATATATTTATTTACCTATCATATTGCTTATTTCCATCTTTGAATTAATATCACTGTATCACTGTCATCCATTGTTCATAGATTTACTTGACTGGGAGCCAGTAACATCTCCATTCATCCCAGCCCTAAAATTTTAGCAGCCTCTCCTTACTCATCTTTCCCAATGCTGCCATATTGGAGGCTCTTTCAGGGTCAGGGGAATGAGACCTGTTATTGTTACTGTTTTTGGCATATCAAATATGCCACGGGTAGCTTGCCAGGCTCTGCCGTGGTTGGATTAATATAAGTATATTCTTATACTTATATTATCAATTGATTAATCATCAATTGATTAATCCAATCAATCATCTAAAGAATGCAATCTTTCAAGGGGTTGATATCAAGGAAATATAAAGTACTAATTGAACTCCACAAGAAGAAAACATCCAACCCATCAAAAAATGGGGTGACAAAATGAATAGAAACTTTCTCAAAGAAGAAATTCGAATGGCAAAAAGGCACATGAGAAAATGCTCTACATCATTAATATCGGGGAGATGCAGATCAAAACAGCAATGAGATATCATCTCACACCACAGAAACCAGCCCACATCCACAAGAACAAAAGCAACCGGTGCTGGCATGGATGTGGTAAGAAAGGGACCCTCCTTCACTGCTGGTGGGAATGCCTCTGGTTCAGCCCTTTTGGAAAACAGTATGGATGATTCTCAAAAAATTAAAATTTGAGCTCCCATTTGACCCAGCAATACCACTCCTGGGAATATATCCCAGAGAGACAAAAAAGTATAGTTGAAGTGACATCTGCACTTGTTTGTTCATTGCAGCACTCTTTACAATAGCCAGAATCTGGAAAAAAACCTGAGTGCCCGAGAACAGATGACTGGTTAAAGAAACTTTGGAACATCTACACAATGGAGTACTATGTAGCTGTTAGAAAAGATGAAGTCATGAAATTTACATACAAGTGGTACTACATAGAAAATATTATACTAAGCAAAATGAGTCAGAAAGAGAGGGACAGACATAGAAAGATTGCATTCATCTGGGGAATATAAAGTAACAAAATAGGAGACTAACACCCAAGAATAGCCGAGATAAGTACCAGGTGGTTTACTCCATGGCTTGGAGGCCAGCCACACATGCTAGGGGAAAAGGCAGCTCAGATAGAGAAGGGAGCACCAAATATAGGGTGTTAGGAGGATCCTCCCAGGATGGGAGAAGCATGCTAAAAGTAGACTATAAACCGAACATGATTGCCACTGAATGCCTCTTTTGCAAACCACAGCACCCAAAAGGAGAGAGAGAACAAAAGGGAATGCCCTGCCACAGAGGCAGGGTGGGACGGGGTGGGGGGGGGGGGGATACTGGGATCTGTGGTGGTGGAAAATGGGCACTGGTGGAGGGATGGGTACTTGGTCATTGTATAACTGAAACCCAAGCACAAAAATTTGTAAGTCTACAACTGTACCTCATGGTGTTTCACTAATAAAAATTAAGAAAGAAGAATGCAGTCTTTGTTTCCACGTCATTTCCAAAAGCATATTTTAATTGACATAATATTGGTTTCTGAAATGCTATTGGAGGAAGTGTCATACTTCCTCAGAGTAAACAATATAGATAATCACTACCAGAGTGTACGAGTAGCTTTCTTCTTATACCATTCTGTCCTCTCCTCTCCCTCTCTTGCTCTAATGACCTTAGTTCTGTTTTCAAATGCCAAGGGTTTATTTTCATTCAGTAACAGTAGATATTTCATGGATGTTATCAAAATGAAGCATCTACTAGAAAATTTGCATTGCTTCCATCTTGATAGTTGTTGATTAACTTTAGGGAATAAAATAAACATTTCTTAGGAAGAAACATTTGTTTGAAATTCACAATTAGCCTTGGTTTTTCTTCTCTTTTTTAAATGTCATGCTGCTGGTTTGAGTAGTGGCATATTCTGAACACGTTTCTATCACTTTCCCAAACACATTTGTTTATCTAACTAAGGAATCTGAAATTGTGTTCAACAAGTATTAGAAAGTTACTCCTGCATCTACTCCTGCATCTCTACTTGTTGCCATTTTTCTTCAAAAATGCCACATGCATGTTTTTGTGTAGAGAAGAGGATGTCAACTTCATTCATTTTCTTCCTCTGAGAGTCCTGAAAATGTAGCCAGACTTCTAGTTCTATTCTGCAGTTCATCCCTGCCCCCTCAATTTATTTAGATAAATAGGTCAAGTGTGTTTTTTAAAAGAAAATTTCAGGCCAGAACAATAGTACAGTGGCTGACCCAGGTTTGATCCCTGGTATCCCATATGATCCCCCAAACACTGCAGGAGTAATTTCTGAAGGCAGAGCCAAGAGGAACCTCTGAGCATTGCTGGGTATGACCACAAAAGCAAAATAAATACATTAATTAAATTTAAAGTAAATTTCTAAGAATAGTCACATCCAGCTCATTCATTCCGGGAGTAGAGAAGATCCGTGGACAGCCAGCTCCAAGTATTGATGGGAACAAGGCTACTCAGTGAGCACAAGTTCCATTGCTGTTGGCACATCCAGTGGCACACAGGATGCCACAGAGCCTAAAGGATTTAGTATCTTTACTAGATAGATAGATGGATGGATGGATAGATAGATAGATAGATAGATATGTAACCCCAGCAATGCTCAGGGGTTTCTTCCAGTTCTGCATTGAAGAATTAGTCCTGGAGGGCTTGAGGGACCATGTCAGGTATCAGGGAATCCAGCAGTGATTAGCCATATGCAAGGCAAGAGTACCACCTGCTCCACTATCTCTCCAACCCTAGTATCTGGGCTTTCATATGGAAAGTTTACCAAACAGTTATCCTAAATAAAGAACAGTACTTAACAGTGGTCAGTAAAACTGAGGTTAATTATAATGAATCCATATGTGCTCATTGGAAACCTGTTACACACTATACTGTGAATATGTTTCTAAAAGTTTTATGGAAGAATATTTAACTTTTCTATCACTTTTGAAATGCCTTCCTTTAAAAAATAACTGACCAAATTTAAAATTTAGTATTTCCTGATATTCAAGCTGCATAGTATATATAGTAAATATATTCTATTGGGTTTGTATTATTATTATTATTATTTGTATTGAATCACCAAGAGTTACAGTTACAAGCTTTCATGTTTGAGTTTCAGTCATACAATGATCGAACACCCATTCCTCCACCAGTGCACATTCTCTACCACCAATGTCCCCAGTATACCCCTCTTTCCAACCATCCCCTGCCTCCATGGCAGACGATTTACCCCATACTCTCTCTCTCTATTTTTGGGCATTATGGTTTGCAGTAAAGATACTGAGAGGTCATTATTTTTGGTCCTTTATCTACTTTCAGCACACATCTCCCATCCCAAATGATTCCTCCAAATATCGGGTTTGTTTTCAAGAAGGATTATGAAACAGGTTAGAGATCTGATAAGAAATACAATTATTAACTAAATTTTACATGAGAAATTCATAGTGCAGTTTTCCACTAAAATTTGGAACAAAAGCGGTGAAAGTGATTTATTTTGTAACCAAAATGCCAACATAAATGAATGTTTACTGCATTCAGTAGCAATCAAGGTACTCCATTCTAGGAGTTACGTAAATCAAAACCATTTCATCCTTGTAAATTGTGGTTTATTATGTGAATTTTAAGATGCAGGAGCATCTTCAATAAAATTATTTAAAGAGAATTAGCCGTCTTGCTAAGGGTGCAATATTCGGCTCGCACGCTGGCAAAGTGACCTTCTGAAGCCCCGGTATCTTCTCCCTGTGTGTTATAACTCAGCTGCTACTTGTCCCTTTGATAAAAGCACCAGTTAGTGATTTGTTTCATATTTAAAATTGACAAGCTGTGGATGATGCACGTCTAAGCATGCTCCTGCCTCACTGATCGATGTCCCTCTCCTGCTCCCTCCAGTGCCACCCTATCTCATCACCGAAGTGTTGTCATAAGCCTTTTATCCTCCCACTCTTTTTCCTGTGGAAAGAGCCCCACTTCTCTGTGAGGGTCACCATCCAGAGCCTTTTGCCCCCATGTACATATTGAAAATCAGTTCATAGGAAGCCACTAAATAAGTTTCTGGAATTTTGATTAGGGTTATATGTGCCATAGTAATCATAAGAGATACTAGTGTCTGAACATTTTATTTTGAGGACATACAGTATAATTTCTACAGTATAGAAAAGTTTAACTTTTCCCTATGTTTTTACAAATTTTATACAGGACATCTATCTATACATTGCAGGAGAATGGTTTTGCTAATTACAGATGCAGCATCACCTCCATAGATACTCCTTTTTATTTTTGTTTTGTTTTGTTTCGTTTTTGCTTTTTGGATCACACCTGGCAATGCACAGGGGACACTCCTGGCTCTGCACTCAAGAACTACCCCTGTCGGTACTCAGGGGACCATATGGGATGCTGGGAATCAAACTCAGGTTGGCTGCGTGCAAGGCAAATGCCCTACCCGCTGTGCTCCAGCCCCATAGATACTCATTTTTATGGAATATCTATCCCTACCTTACCCCTTATAAGTCTCTCATTTTCCCAAGCGATCATCATTATTTTAACATGACAAACAACTTAATAAATCTCTTTCTGTAGTGGTCAAGCTGTTCACAGCATCTGGAGGTAAGGAGTTCCTCCACTTAGAGTTTTAAGAATAAAAGATACCTTTCATTTTCTATAGTAGGCAATTGTAACTTATTCACCTGAAATCCTTAGTGGTCTCTGTATTATTAGCCTCTTTGACATAAACTTTGGAACTTTGGTTGATACCAGTTTCACAGACCCCAATCTAATGCTGGAGAGAAATTCTGTGACAACATGTAGTGCTTGTAGAAAATAGGACATAGGTATCAGATGCTACTAATTCCTCCTATTTATATATTTGACTTTAAATCCTGCATCCTAATTAAAGGATTTCTTGAGATTTACTTATTTCCATTAGTAGAATTTCAGAATTTTCCAAATCAGTTAGCTATGTAAGTTGAAGGATATAGATTATTTTCCTCAGCTCCTGAGATGGTTATAAATGGTTATGGTTATAACTCTAAATCAACCATAGAATCAGAAAATAAAAATTAATTGATAAAGAATCTATAAAAGTAATAAGATGAACACTATTTAGAATTATTGAATTTTAAAAATAGCATTTCATGCTATTATTGGTCAGTTACATTATTCATTTAAGTTGACATTTGCCCTGGATCTCAGAAAGAATCAGATTCTGGGTTGGCTTCTTAAAGAAACTCAAATAACAGTTGCAGACTCACACAGGTTTGCAAACAAGCATTAGTCTTAAAATCCCTATCAACAGGTCACGACATTTTTCTCTGCCAGTGCACTTATCAGCTGCCAGGGAAGAGAGCGGAATGAAGAAGTGTTCGCCTGCTAGCAGCGCCCACGCTCTGATTTATGGATGCCACCAGATTGTAATGTTTAAGGTAGAATTTGGACCCATGGAGCACAGTTAGGCTCAGTCAGCACCTCAGAATTTGTAAATAGGGGAAAAGAATCAAAGGAAAGAAAGGGAAAACCTGATGCCTATTGTTTCATGTTTGGTGAAGGTAAGGGAGAAAAAATCTTTTATCACTGGTATAAACTGCTATAATCCATGAAGAAAATTCAATAAGGTATCTTAAAATCTTGTTAAGATGTTGGAAGAGGATCGAGAGAGAGAGAGAAAAGGAGAGGGAGAGAGAGAACAGAGGTTAAGGTGCCTTGCCTTGCCCCTGATCCTGGTCCCATCCATGGTACCACATGGTCACTGAGCTGCTCCAAGAGTACTTTGCAGCACTGCAGGGTGTGGCCCAGATACTCGTCTACCCCACCTCAAAGAAATATCGAGAAAGTCTTTGAACCCTGATTTGGGTTAAGGATCCAGTGACACAAATGTCATTTCTGAAACATTGCCTGGTGTTCCTGGTTTGCAGCATCCCCTTTGGCACACGTATTGTGCACCTACTAACACAGTACAGCCCAGAGCAGTGAAATAGGTGACAGCATGGGTGCCTGGCAGCACCAGAAGGATCAACTGTGAACTGTGTGAGCACTGGAGACACATGCAGCGGGGCTCAGGGGCCATTGCAGACACAGACACCAGTTAGGAGCAATTGATCTTAAAATCTCATGTTAGAGAGCTCTGTGCAGGTTGCAGTTTGTCCTCGGTGAGTAGGTGCATGTGGATTTTACAGGAGCATCCACACAGTGTCCCCGCCCTCCCCCCCCCGCCCCCATCCCCCCCAGCATGTGCTATGAAAGTCTGGTGTGAATAGCTTTCTTACACCTGTGATCAGACAAAATAGCTCCTCCTGACCAGCATCTAGAGGAAGGCATGGCTGGACCTGCTTCTGTCTGCTATATAGGAAATGCCTATTCTTTAAATAATTCAAAGAAGCATTTAACGAGTCAAAAAAGAACATATTAATGTTTCACAATCTTGTATTGCTGAAAACATGTCCGTTTAAAAAATCAAGAAGAACATGTTAATGTTTGACAGTGTTGTTTTAGTGAAAACATGTCATCAATATCTAATGTACCTGAAAGAGATTAGTTCATCTTCTTAGGGTTCTTTTTTTTTTCACTTCATTATTACTCTATTGGCATGATAGACACAATCCAGACTCTGTATTTGTGTTTATGTGAATGCAGTTCACCTGTATTACTAAGTGTTCCCTTCTGTTCAATTCTCCCACTCTTTCCTGTATTAAGGCATTTTGAATCCTCTTCTGATGCTTTGTGCCACACAACATTTGGTATTACTAGGTGCTGTTACCTTTCATACACAGCTGCCACACTGACAGTGAAATCAGAGGACTCAACATTGTTATGGCACCATCCAAGAAAAGAATACATTCGTTCAGTATGTTCTAGATTTTCATTGAGGAAAAAGTGTAAAGTCGTACTCACATGAACAATTCATTATACTTAAGACTTTATCTTCAGATCTTACTTTGAGATACAAGGACCCAAGAATAACAGCGTGGTATAAATCAGCGCTGTATCCCCAAAGCCCAAGACTTCGCTGTTCAAAGGCAAAACTATGAGTTCTAGCTAATGTTGGGCTGTGAACATCAGTGGCATATAATGAGCCAACTGTGTAATAAGAAAAGCAGATGTAGTGACAATAAAATGACATAGGAAACTCTGATTGAAGTGACATTTCTATCTACAGATGACTTAATGCTTGTAGATAATGAACTTGTCCTTAAATGTTTTTAGACTTCAAGTTGCAATTCTAACCCTTTGGTGTCTTAAGGTGCCACTTGTAGAAGAGACATAAATATTTATATTCATTCCATCCCTGAATCAAACTCAGATGAATATTTCAGATAATTAAATAGGAAAGGCAGATGAAGTTTGCTGACAGCGTCAGCATTTTTTAGAAGCTAATATCAGTGACTCTGTCTTTCTGGCAGCTGCATGATGTTGTGTAGGGGTTTGAACGTCTGGCATGAGGCCAGTGGAGTTTCAGGCAGAGACTGGGCACGGGTTTGGTGCTGCTCTGGTCACACGGAAAGTAGCCCTGGCCTGTTGTCTTTTTTCTGGCACTAGAGTGATGTCCAAGGCCAATTGGATAAACACTGAGAAATATTTCTCTAAATTATACTCTCGATCAAGTATTAGGAAAGATAGTTACTTTCAGAAATGTCATATCCAGGAGCCTGCATTTTTGAATTAAGGAAAAGAAATTGTTATCTATTGGAATTTTTTTAAAAAGCCATAAAAGTCTGATTAAAAACTTTTACTGCATGTTATTACTTAAATCAAAATTATGAATTTATTGATACGGCATAAAATGAAATGGGAAGTGATTTTATGGAATCAAAGGGGAAATTGTTAACAATATCAAGTATGACATACTTTATTTCTATACTGAGTCTTTTGACTTCCTGGCAATTCAGGTGTTTAGAAATGGAAAATGTTTATTTAGGTTATTCATTTATTATGCAGTTGTTGCAAAAATGCACTAGGTTTCTATTCTTCCACTTGTGTAAAGGTTCTCTGAAGATGGGTGAGGTCACCGTTTTTCAAATTGTGGCACCTTCTCAGAGGGACACCAGCAGGACTCCCCAGGCCTTGCAGGAGGCCATGTGGGGGGTGGGGGCAGAACTGAGAGTGGACACAAGCAGCCCGTTTATGGCCAGCCTCCACTCCAGCTTGCCCTGCTACCACCTCACACTGTTTTTTTAAATTTCACGATCAATATCTCTATCAGAATCAAAATTGAGCATATAGGAAAAATCAATTCTTTTGAGAAATAGTGTCATGAATAAAAATCAGTTCCTCAAAATAAATTTGTATGTAATAAAATAACATGATGGTCAAGGGAATTTCTATTTCCCCACCAGAGAGAGAGAGCTACAATGAGGCTTTCCCTAAACCTTATTATGCATACGTTTAAACTTGAGGATTTTTAAGAGCTTAAAAAAATCATATTTTAGTAAATAAAATATTGACTTGGCTCAAGGATCACAAAGACAGTGTGCTGTCACTGGAATGACTAGAATGACCTTCCAGCAGGAAGAAGTTCAGGCACTATCACAGGTCACTTTGAAACTCTGTTTGGATTTCCACTTCCTCTGAATAGTCTAATTAATGCCTAGATCATTGCTGAGTAATGCTGAGAAGGAATGGGGTGTGAAGCTTGGGAAGAGAAGAAAGGAACTGTAATTATCTCTGGAGATTTTGCTCAAATGACCAGGTGGTCAGTGCTATGGCTAATGAAAATGAGTCCAGTAGAAAGGTGACCAGACTCAGGGAATGAAAAATACCCTTTGACCATAATTAGGAGCTGCTCATACTATCATCAGATCTCTAGCTACAGTGTGCTCAGTCTGCTGCTGTGGATAGAATAGAAGGGGACGTGAGAATCTGATGACTGTCCAGGAACAGAGGTCAGCCAGTATCATCAGTGAAATATGAGGTGCTAAGGAGCTCTCAGTCACCCAAACAAATCCGTGCGTGAGTATCATCTGAACCATTTTTAAGATTCAAGTTTCTACAATCTCTTAGATCTACTTTGGTGGTGGAGCTCAGGATTTGTCATTTTCTTTTATATCATGAGCATTAAAGGTTGAAGCCCATTGATTTTATTGGGCAGTAAAACTCAAGGACAGAAATGAACAGGTCATGAAATATACAAGTTACCAAGATGCCCAGAAGGTCACATCACACACAAAAGATGAAAGGGAAAGAGAAGTGTTTAGTCCACTCAGACAGCAAAAGAGCTGGGCAGTTCCTGTGGAGTTCCCAATCAGCCAAGGAACAGTCAAACTGTTGAGGACCAAGGACTCAGATGTAGAGGCAAGAGGTAAATCATTAAGAATTCATTTTTCCAGAATTTGTACAATGGCAAAAAACAACTTTGAAAGGCTATATGAAGAGCAGAAGGAGAGTAAGATAGTGACTTTTCACTTTTTTGTAGTGGGACAGTGATAAAGCCTTTTTTTTTTTTTTTTTGCTTTTTGGGTCACACCCGGCAATGCACAGGGTTACTCCTGGCTCTTCACTCAGGAATTACTCCTGGCTGTGCTCAGGGGACCATATGGGATGCTGGGGATCGAACCCAGGTCGGCCGCGTGCAAGGCAAACGGCCTACCCGCTGTGCTATCGCTCCAGCCCCCTGAAAAAGCCTTTTAGATTGGCCATTTAAAATGTGTCCTTCCTGTCAATAAAGCATCAAACAAACATGCATTTACCCAAGTTATCACTTCGGTGCTTCTCAGTCCCACCGTGCAATTCCTGACTCATAACAGTGCATGCATGTCTTCCTTTATTGTTCTGTGATTTGCGGTTTGTAGTTTTGGGTTATTTTTTACAAATTGAAGGCCCGTGACTGCCTGGGAGGAACAGGTCTATTGGCTTCTGGTTTCCAATGCTACGTACTCACATCCTGTCTTCTCATCACATTCTGTTTGTTCTCTCAATGTTTCCAACTGTCTTACTCTTCTGTCTGCTTTGCAGATGTGTGACCAGTGATCTTCAATGTTACTATTTTAACTATTCCAAGTAGCCCAGCCTGCACCAATATAATTAATACAGTTAAATCAATAAACGTGATGCATGTTCTAAGTGCTTCACCAGCAAGCCATCCCCTTTTCTTTATCTCCTCTATTCCTTGGGATGGGGCTGGAGCTATAGCACAGCAGGTAAGGCGTTTGCCTTGCACGTGGCAGACAAGGCCAAGGCCAACCCGAGTTCGATTCCTCCACCCCTCTCGGAGAGCCCGGCAAGCTACCGAGAGTATCTCACCTGCACGGCAAAGCCTGGCAAGCTACCCGTATTTGATATGCCAAACACAGTAACAAGTCTCACAATGTTACTGGGCCCACTCCAGCAAATCAATGAACAATGGGAGGTCAGTGAGAGTGATTCCTTGGGAGACAACATATTGAAATTAAGTCAGTTAATCTACAGTGACCTCTAATTGGCCATTCTAAAAATGTAGCATTGCTCATCTCTCTTGGAAGAGATTATTCCTAGTGAAAAGGGCTCTCAGAAGCCAAAAGAGGTCTAAAGTCTCCTGTACTAAGCCAAGTTGTTAATGCAAAAAAAAAGGGGGGTCCTTTTTATTTTTAAAGTGCCACACCCAGGAATACTCAAGGCTTACTTCTGGCTCTGTGTTCAAAGATCACACTGGTGGTGCTCAGAGGACCATGTGCTAGACCAGAGAACCAGAGATCTAACCAGGGTCAGCAGCAATCAATGCATGTACCAGAAGCCCTGTACTTTCACCCCAGCCCAAGAAAAAGTTCTTAAAGGAAATGGAAAGTGTTGTACCAAGAAATGATTAAAAACAAAAAAACTGAAACAGCCTTATT
This sequence comes from Sorex fumeus, assembly GCF_029834395.1. NCBI lineage: Eukaryota > Metazoa > Chordata > Mammalia > Eulipotyphla > Soricidae > Sorex > Sorex fumeus. The sequence goes on along the minus strand of NW_026606085.1, from coordinate 8,807,879 downwards.
GTGATATGAAGAAAACTGAGTGTTCAGAAAGAAAATTTAAATGGGTAAAGTTTTCCAATGGATATCTGACTAATCCAAAGCAAACCCAGAGTTCTTGTGAGTCCTCTGGAGACTGAGAAAGAGAAGGTGGATGCAGAAGAGTTGGAAGCATCAGAAGTTGCTTCAGAAGGTCGCAGAAAAAATTGTCTCCCAAACATTAGAGTTCTGGCCGACGCACCCAGTGCTTGTGACAATGCTACAGAAGGTAGAGCTGTGAGCAATGATGAAAGTGGCTGCATTAAAGCACAGACCATCAAACAGACAAAACAGTAAGCTGAGGGAGATGGCATGTAAGACTTAACTAAAGAGGAGAAATCAACACCTGACTCCAAAGTTTCAAAGGGTAAACTGTCAAAGGGGCTGGTAAAGCTTATAACAAAGTCATTGCTTGTTTAGCATCCTTGATAAAGATGTTAAACAACCCAGCAACGCTTGATAAAGATGTTAAATCTACTCTACAGTTTTCTACATAAGTGGAACAAAAGAACCTTATGTCTTTGTAACATGGTTAACCGAATATTTCAACACCACTGTTGATACCTACAGATCATCAAAAGATTGCTTGCAAAATGTCATTGTTCATCAGCATTGCAGCTAGTTATCCCAGATCTCTGCTGGAGATGTACAGGAAGACAGTGTTTGTTCTCTTGCTGTTGACACAACCATCATCCTACAGCCCATGATTCAAGGACACAAGGAGTCAGTGTCATGTGAGCATGTTACTATTGATGAAATATGTTTCTTAAGGCTAAAGCTGACACTGCCTTCATTTTTCTGACACTGCTAAACCAATGAGAAAAAATGAGTATTCAACATCACAGATGCCATCATCAGCGTTAATAAGCATTTGGCAAAAGTTGATCCTAACCCTGTTGGAATAATTTGAGGGGGTTCAGAGTCAGAAGAAGGAAATACCCTCATGGTCATAGAGCCTGGCCATGTGACTGAGTCACTCCAACTTTATGGTAAAATCTTTAGTGTGAAGAGTTACTTCTTAGGGAAGAATCAAATCAAATAAGTGGTTTCCTGAAATGGGAAATACACCTTGTGAAGACACTTGGCCATTGATCACAAGACAATAAAGGGTTTATGACAGGACCCCCAGCAACCTAGTTGACAGAGAGGCAGAGGAAGGAGAGGACTGACAGTGCTGCTCTGCTGTGGGCAGGGCGCTCTCATAGAGAATCTGTGCCCAGAGGGACCTTTCATGAGTAGAGGAGCCCACCCAAAGGAAACTTCACTCAAGAACTTGTCTCCCCACCTTCCCGCCACCACCCCACCACCATGATCAGACAAGAAGCAACCACAAGCATCAAGGCAAACTCTCCACCAAGACAAGAATGAGAACTTGCTGGAGGCAGTAACTGTGATGGTCAGCATGTTTAGCAATAAACAAAATATGATGAGGGCCTCTACTTGAAAACATGCTGAAGGACTTTTACACAACCATGAATATCACCACCAATTTACTGTTTCGCTAATGAATTATGTGTTAAGTTCCTTGAGGTATGAATACATCATTGGATATTATTCAACACGCATATCCTGAGAGCAAGGTAAGTCTGAAAGGTAGCTACAACATAAAAGTATGTCTGGTTGTCACTATTAATGAGGCCAACAATCCCCTTTTCTCATGAGCCTTTTATGAAAGGTTCCACTGCAAGCTTTATGCTATTGACTTTTTCACTCAAACAGACGTTTGGGGAGTAAGCAAATAAAAGTCATGTTGTCCTCAAGTAATCATTTTTCTGGTGCTTGATTCCCTCTGTCACTCCACTTTTATTGTGTTTGGGTATTGAGAGTAGAAATAATTAAAAGGATTTTCATTTTCTGTGCTCACGGTGGCTAGAAAGCATCAAATTAATGTTCTTTATTTTTTTAAAAAATATGGTTTCCAGAGTTACTGCTGGTTAGAGAAGCAGGGGAGGAAGGCTTTTGTGGGGAGGTTCACTGTCTCTGTTATCAAAATAAAGCAAAGACTCCTTTGTGTTGAACAATGGAGTCACCTATACTGAATCCAGCTAAAATGGGCAACGCCATTCAAACTTTGCAGAAAAAATGTTTTAATTGGGACCTTCAGAGTTCATTGAAAGCTTGGCTAAATTAATTACATGACAAAATTTTCATGTAAATGAGGGAGGTCAGCTAAACTGATTAAACTCAAGATTCTTTTCCCCACCGCTTACAGTGTGATTCTCAGCCTGGAGATTTTTGACACCTGTATGCTGCCATCTCAGACTTCCACTGGCAGAGCTGGTATCTCTAGTCTTCACAGTCACTTTTGTGTCCCCTGGGAAATGGCTATTCCTATCATTACGTGGCAGTGCTAGTAGTTGGACATACAAATGGACCTCTCCCTTACTGGACAATGCCAATTCCAGTCATTGAGCTACATGTTTGGTTGGCATGTTTAAGTACAATCTTCTCGCACCCACATAAAATCTGTTAGATACAACTCATCAAAAAAAAAGGCTAGAGCCAAGGAAAACAGACTGAAGCATATTTTGTATCAGACAAAGCACCCGTTTGACTCTGCTGTCTTGGGTGGGAAGTGACCTCATGCCTGCTCAACCTGGCTCCAGGGATGCGGCCATAGATAGAAGGGTAGAAAGGAGCATCCTCACCGTATTGGGTATGAAAGTAAACATTATTTTTATTCAATTGTGTTAAAGGGAAAAAAATTTTAGCCCTTTCTAAACCATTATGAACACGAGATTAATGGTAGTAGTTTGGTGTGTTTAATTGCCTAAAAGGTCTTCAGTCAGCCATGCACCAAATGTTCAAAGGCTCCTGAGAGCCCAGACACAGAAAAGGTCACTCCATTTTGGCAGTCACTTTATAATATCCCAAATAGCACATTTCTCAGAAAGTATCTCTGTTCTTAATAGCACGCAGCTAGGTCACCTGGCCTTGGAAAGAGTCAAAATGATGTCCAAAAAAAAAAAAGGATCCAAGACTGAAAATAACAATGATGATGAAGACTATGTGTGGCTCCCATTCCCCTGAGAAAATAACATCCAACAGGAAGACACTGCCAATATCTCGAGCCACACAGGAAAGTCTGGGTTGAGAAACCTTATGATAACCTGGGACAGAGAAGAAGTTCCTGGCCCAGGCAAGCACTCTGCATCATTCGTTAGACTTCTGCATCGTTAGGAATCATTTTTAAAATCCAGTTTTAATAAGGACTTAAAATACCTCAACTTATTCAAAAGGAAGCAGTTTAGTAGAATATTTTGTCCAGTCACCTGGTTACCTGCTTAAGTTGGACAGCAGTGGCCATTTCTTTGTGGTAAGAAAGAAGAGAAGGTATTTTGCATTTAGTCTTTTTCATTGGTCTCTCTTCTCTATGTTTTGGAAAGGGGTAGAGTAATGGGATTTCAATTAGCCCTCAGTTTCTTACACAATGACATAAACAAAAAATAAGTTACTAGGTGATAAAATTTGTATTTCTATTTGCAAATTTTCAAAAATAAAGATCAGCGTACAAGTGGATTACTTGCATTTGATAAAACTAACTGGGAGGAGAGTGGGAAATGGCAACAGAAAGAAGGGGCCCCTTGAGGAGTGTCTCCAAGCCAGCAACCTTGTGGGAGCTCACTCCTGCCCAGGACCCCTGGGGGGGGGGGGGGCGTCTTCACTCCCTGAGACTTATCTGGAAGCATGAGGGATCCAAGAAGTCTCTAGACCAGCTCGCCCTAGTGCTACTGTCCCTGAAGCAAGAATGGGTGCCGTTATACAGAATTTTCCTTCTGCAGAAAGAAGAGGTCCTCACAGGCCATCAGTCCCTGTTAACAATTTTATTCATCAATACTTAAAGCCACTGTAGTGAGTAGAATGAGAGTGCAAGTTTCTAGAGAATGTCTGGGCCCGGGGCACGCTGGCTCTGAGTGGTGGAAGTGAGTCAGTGCTGGAGGGGTCAGGGCTTGGGAGAGACTCTGCTTCCCCAATGCCTCTAGTACTTGCATTTTAATCAGCAACACATTGAAATGTAGAGCACCAGCCCTAACAGCCTAAGAATGGAGACATTGGAGGCAATGATAGGATTTGTACTTTTTTCCTTTACTCTTTTTTTTCTTTTCCCTTTAAAAACTCTGCCTTCAGGAATTAAAATAGAATGAACCAAAGTTTTGCTAATTCATCTGCCATTCCTTAAATCTTTAGGTTCTTCTCAGTTCCTAGCATACATTAAGTCAATTTCTGGAGCTTGGAAAGTTGATTATCTAGCTGAAGGGGTAATTAGAGATCTTTTTTGTCAAGTTCACTCTTTTATATATCCAAATCAAATGAGAACATTTGGATAGCAAGAGGATACTTAGATGAGGCTCTGTGGCAGCTGGGAGTGCCTGGTTTGGATATTTAGAAAATACACTCTCCAAAATCATCTTGAAGAAACTGAAAGAATATGCTCTTCTCAAAAATCTTTCTATGGCACGTGTTGCATGCTAAAAAACTCTTTCTGTGGTCTGAGAGAACAAAGCACATGGCAGGGGCATATTTCTTTGAAGGTATTAATCCTAGTCTCCCTAACCTACTCTGACAGGAATGCACTCCTGCATCCTTTGCACCATTTGGCTCTTGAGCACCCCCAGGTGGTAATTCTGGCGGTTTCCAATCACATGACTGTATCTCCACAACTGACAAGGACAGCAACATAAAACCCTGAGAGTGTGTCACTGGGAATGGGCGTGGCCAGGCTGTCAGTAAGAGCTTCAGAGGGCAGATTCACATGTCAGATAATGCTTTATAGTTTGTAATGACAATCCAGAGACCGTCTTGCTACTGCTATTTCCACCTTGCATAGTGAATAGCCTGGTTCAAAGGGCAGTTTGGTGGCATATGTGGCCTCTGACCTGCCTAACCGGAGAATTTCTAAGTCCAAGCTATTTTCAGTATTAAACTTTCAACATGAAAACACTTTCACACAAATATATTCTCTTCATTGCTTTCATCGTTTTTCTTCTAAAGATTAAAACAAAATCTAATGTGTGTAGCTGTTTCTGTGTGTGGGGGGGAATCTTTTCATAGAGCTGTACTGAACACAGTTGTTAGTTATAGTTGTAAAAGCTGTTTTGTTTTTTGCTAAGAGCTTGAATGCCAGAATGGAAATACGAAAAAAAATTAAATGTTTCCATTTTCATGAAGGTCCATGAAGAGGAAAGCCAAGGGACAAATTTCTTTGTGAAGGAAGGAAAGGGGGGTGGGTGGCTGTGCTGCCATGGGGCTGTCATGTGGAGATAAGTTCCCCACTGTGAACTTATCTGCAGAGGCAGCTTGGGAGGGCCAGCTTTTTTGTGTACTTTTCGTGGCAAGTAAAGGTTCGTAATTGGAGCCAAACATTGGCATAGATTCTAGCCAAACAGTGGCAGAGATTCCAAGGGGGAAAGGTCGGTAATTTATTTATGTTTCTTATATTTTCAGCTACGAGTTTGGACTTTTTTGGAAAAAAAATGCCCCCTTTATAATAAAATCACCTGGAACTGCAAGTTTAGATTAATGGCATTTAATTAACTGTGTTACTTCAGCTTCATGAAGTGGCTATATGGAAGGAAGTGAACACTCCGTGTTTGGGTAGAATTCCCCGGGCTGGCTGAGCCTTAGGCAGAGGGGCCTGGATGCAGGATGGGTGCTGGGACAGGCCTCTGGAACAAGGTTTGGAGGAGGTGATGCCCCCTTCAAACACATGTGCCAGTGTGCCAAACGTGCCAATCAATGTCCCAATGTGCCAAGCCTGTGTATTCCCCCCATTGATTCTATTTGACACAAAACTCCGTTCACTCTTCTTGAGATTTTTCTCTCCAGCACCCTAATAGAATGTTTCATTGGAACCATTCAAAGCACACTTTGTTAAGTTCTGGGTTTTTCCTCCTATGAGCCAAAGAACCACTGTGGGGCTATCTGGAGTGAGAGCGAGGGCCTGGCCTGGCCGAGGCCAGGTGCTGAACATCTGCCTATCACTCTCTGGAACTAAGGCCTGTCCACGTTTCTCTGGGGGCTCCGAGAAGCTTATCCGCCCACAGCCTGTGTGTCTGCTCACCTCACCCGCATCTCCATCCGGGGGCCAACAGATGTGGCTCGTCTGCTGAATCCTTCCTCTGCTGTTTCTCTCCCCTGGTCTCCTCCATGTTGAAGCAGCTGCCAAGTCTGTGCTTTTCCCACGGGCTCTGGACACCAGCCCTACCCTGGGAGAAGGCGGGGTGCCCCTCAATTACCCTTCTGCCTTCTGTGACACTTTCAGCTGGGAGGAGCCGGGGCCCAGGCCCCTGGGTTGGAGCAGTTGTTCAATGGAGACACCTCTGGGGCAGGCAGGAAATCTCATAGGCTCTTTGGGTCGGCGTGGACGTGGGGATCAACTCTCCTGTGCAGTTCTCGAGACTTCCAGGGGGCTGGGCAGGGGGATAGGAGCCGAGAATGCAGCAGGTGAAGCCTAATAAATAGCCAAACAGTACCTGAGCTCCATGCCACTGGCTTCGTGATCTGAAGCAACTATTTTATTTCTGGACAGCGAGGATTCAGCCTCTCTTTAGCAGCAGCCACTGGGAACTGGGAGAGCCCTTGGCTGGTCTCAACCTGTGGGCGATCTCCAAACGCAACAACCCGTGTATGCTCGCAGGGCAGCTAGCCAGTGAGGAAAACTCCCAGGTGTGTCCTGGTCTTTAGGCCACTGCTGAGCTCCAGAGCTGTGCATGCAAGGGGCCTGCCACCCCGACTTTGAACGTGATAAGCTGGCCTTAGAGTCAGTGTGATTTTAAACATTGCTGCCTCCCTTTTAGATCATCTCCCCTGAACAGATCACGAAAGGGCCCTTCACATTCTTTATATAGACTTTTGTCCTCTATTGTGTGAGGCAAACTTGGACACTTTCTCAAAATTAGACCTATGTTAAAATAAATTTGATGGATGCATAAACATGAAGATGCCCAGTTGCTAGAGGCTGTATATTGAGTCCGAATCATCTGGGACAAGAGCTGGGTTCACATTTACGTGGTTGTTTATTCTCTTTGCTGCTCCGTGCAATCTGCTCCGTGCACCCATCCTCTCATTTTTCTGCTCCTAGATTCCTTTTACATTTTCTAGATGAGAGGTAAAACTTGGCAGACAAGATGAAAAGGACCAATTAAGATGCTGTTTATTCCTTGGGTTGTAATTCACAGTTCCTACTGATTAGCAATGAGCAGTGTCTGAAAGGTTGACTGTTATTTTGATGTTTGTTTGCTACACTTAGGATAAGAATAACTTTCCTTCTGTGTGGCTGCCCGGTGAATGCAAAGCACTGATTTTGAGAGAGAGAGAGAGAGAGAGAGAGAGAGAGAGAGAGAGAATCCCAAGGATGAACCGTAGCTCCAAATACCTAAATTTTCCTTCCAGTATAGAATTTCCAGAAGGCCCAAGTTGATTCACCTGAGGTCCAGCTGCACAACCCCTAGATCCAGGTCACCTCATCAGCGATCTGCACCACCTTGCCTGGTGTCAGCCAGGCCTGAGAAGGTGCAGCTGAGGTAGGTGGGCCATGCCAGCTGGCTGGGCTTCATTTCTGCCTTCCTACCAATGTTTTCAGCTCCTGGCACGCACTGAGAATTGTCTGGCTTGACTTGAAAAGATTTTTAGGTCAAATTCTGGCCATCGGCTGATCAAACTGACTAACCTAAGTCAGCTCCCCCTTGTAGAGAGGGCTGTAAGCCACCCCCAAGTCTGAGTGAGAGGGCAAGGAGGGATACTCTCTGGACACCTCCCGGAGCACGCAGACCTCACCAGCCCTGGGGGCAGGCCTCTCTCTGTGAGTTATCTATAGCAGTCAGACCCAGCAACCAACACCTCTGGAAGGGGGCACTGCAGAGGCGCCTGTTGGACATTTCAGGGTCTTGAGCTCTATTTTGTCCAAACACCAGGCAGCTCCTTCATGCTCACTGCAGGCACTGGTTTGAAACCAGGTGAAATGCTCTTTTAAGGTTCATCTTCAATCCACAGAGCTCTTCCCAAGCCCGAGAGATTGTACAGTGGGGAGGGCATTTGCCTTATGTGTGGCCGACTCAGGTTCAATTCCCAGTACCCTGTAAGGTCCCCTGAGCCCCACCAGGAGTGATTCCTGAGCACAGTGCTGGGTGTGGCCTCCAAAAGAAACTAAGCAAAGGAAGAAGCTCCTTCTCCCTGTGCCTTCATTACTCTACCCCCAGGCTTCCCACTGAGACCTCCTGAGCCTCTTCTCGCCATCCTTTCTGATGTGGAGGGGATATCTGCATTTTGATTTCCTTCTCCCATGCTGAGCACAGACAGAGCTTTTTATCTAGAATTCCTGGCACTGAAGAATTCCTGAATTCTTCCCATTTAAAGACCAATGAGAAAATCAGTTCCCTAGCATAGCTGACCCATCAACGGTGGCTCTCACAGACACAAATCGACATGGCGCTGGTTCTACTCGGGCTATGAAACAAGCAATATTCCAGTTCTCTGCTGCTCTGCTAAAGACCAATTGCTGAACACTCTAAGTGGCGCTTGTGGTTTCTGGCTGTTATGGGAGGCGAGTGCGTGACAGGCTTTGATAGGCTGAGCAGTAGGCTGAAGAACAGCCAGCCCTCAAACCTGCAGCTACACACACACAGACATAGATCTGCATATGGAAACACATGTATCTTCCATGTGCAGTGCTCCATATGCAGGTACATGAACAGGTGCAGCTGCTTTTCCAGGCGGTACTTCCTACATCCTGAAAATTGTTCTCCAAGCATACCTTCACTTTATTACAGCGACTTTCTTCCCGTTTAAAGACCAATGAGAAAATCAGTTCCCTAGCATAGCTGACCCATCAACGGTGGCTCTCACAGATACAAATCGACATGGCGCTGGTTCTACTCGGGCTATGAAACAAGCAATATTCCAGTTCTCTGCTGCTCTGCTAAAGACCAATTGCTGAACACTCTAAGGTCATATTCAAACTGTTCTTCCTAGTGGACTGTCTGTGAAGTCCCATCTGTAACGATCAAAAATGTGTGATTTGTGCTATTTTAATTAGTTTATAAATAATTCATAAAAGAATGTGTCTGTTTGCCAAGACCTGAAAGCCCAAATGGTCCCACTTTAGATTTGCCATTTGCCTTGGGCCTCCCAACTTCTGCCATTCCTCTGAGGAATGAATGACTACTTCAAGAATATAGTGTATCATTGATTCATTTTCACTTAACTTTATGATTATGTGATTATGAGTCAGAGAAATTAACATTAATATCAGTCTAAGTCTGTTATGGATCAAATGTAGTTTATTGGTGACTCAATGAGAGAGCAGAAGCTGTGTCAAGTTCTGTGGAGAGTACCTCATTGTTCCAACATCAAACCCCACAGAGGTTGACCTCAGCCACTTCCTTCCTTGAGTTTGCCTGTTTAACAGATAACACTGTTTTTGGCATACCAAATATGTGATGGGTAGCTTGCTGGAATCTGCCATGCGAGCAGGACACTCTCAGTAGCTTGCAGGGCTATCCGAGAGGGACAGAGGATTTTAGGGCAGCCTCCAATCACCCTTACAGGGGCTCCTACTCTACCAAATGCAAACGTTTCATCAACAGGCATGTTTTAACGATCTGCAGCACCTCTTGGTTCAGTCTTCAGTTGGCACCGATGCCATCCCTGCCATGATGAGGCAGTGGACCATATGGTTCACACTATATTTGAAACCCATTTAGTATGGTGTAGTAATTATTGAAAATGGATAGGAAGTGTGGCCGTGTGGTCCGGAAAGCCACCTGGAGTGAGGTGGCCATTGGGTAGCGGGGGTCGACCAGTGAGAAGATTATCTGGCACTGGCAGTGAGTGTCTTATGGGTGTGAACCCTAGATCACTGGAGAATGGGGGATTCAGGCAAAGGATCTCTGGTCCCAGGTCCTGTTGAGCCCAGAGTCCAAGATCACAAAGTTCCGCATTACCTGGGTTCCCTGGTACTTCACACATGTGTGAGGCTCAGCCCAAGTGTCTGGAAAAAGGCCTGGAGCGTGGTGGCCATTGAGTAGTGGAGGTCAGGTGATGAGGAGATTATCTGGCACTAGTAGGGAGTGTCTTATGGGTGTAAGTCCTGGGTCACTGGAAATGCTGCCGAAGCTGAGAAAAGCATTCACAACGCCTGCCTGTCCTTCACCAACTACAAGACCAAGATGACTGCCCTCCGACGTCCTGATGGATCCATCACATCCTCCAGAACGACAATGGAGAAGATTATCCATGACTTCTACTCAAATCTCTTCGATAGCCTCATCCACCTGCCCACATACCAAATTCTGCAGGATGTATATGTTGTTCCCAATGTTCTCCCTTCCAAAATCCAACACACCATTTCATCGGTAAAGAAGTGAACAGCACCTGGCCCAGAAAAGGTCAGACCCGAACATCTGAAGAATCTACCATCAATACTCATCAATACACTGGCTCGGCTCTTCACACACTATGGGTCTGAATCCAAGGTTCCGTCCCAATGGAAAATCAGCAGGACCATTCTACTGTTTTACTATACAAGAAGGGAGACATCCATGACATTGGCAACTATCGCCCAATCTGCCTATTGTCTGTCATCTACAAGCTGTTCACTTCAGTCATCCTGAATAGGATTGGCAGAACACTAGATGAAGGACAACAATGCGAGCAAGCCATGTTCTGTAAAGGATTCAGCATGATTGACCATATCCACACGATAACCAAGCTCATTGAGTTTTATCGGGAGTTCAAGATGCCGCTCTGTCTAACTTTCATTGATTTAAAGAAGGCCTTTGATTCTGTTGAGACTGAAGTGGTCATTGAAGCTTTAGCCAGTCAGGGCATTCAAACTCAATACATCAGGATCCTCTATGAGGTGTAGTACAGATTCACTACCAGGATCTCACCATTCTACAAAGAAATGATCATTGTTGTCAAGAGAGGGGTTCGGCAGGGTGATACTATTTCATCGAAACTCTTAAGCACCACCCTTGAAAATGTCATGCAATGACTGGAATGGGAAGAAATGGGAGTGAAGATAGACAGTCGGCAACTACACTACCTCCGCTTTGCTGATGTCATCATTGTAATAACACCAAACATTAGCCAAGCGGCACAAATGCTGGCCGACTTCAATCATGAGTGTGGAAAGGGTGGACTATAGCTGAATCTCACAAAGACAGTGTTTATGAGAAACAGTTTCGTTCCTACGTTTCATTCGCTCTTAACGAGATGACCATCTCCGAATGCAACAGTTATGTGTACCTAGGTCAAGAAATCAACATGACGAATGAGCTGGCACCTGAATTGTGCAGGAGGAAGAGAGCAGCTTGAAACGCCTTCAAGAACGTCAAAGAAATAGCTAAGAGGATGAAGAACCTCTGGCTCCAGGCACATCTCTTCGATTCCACTGTTCTTCCTGCATTAACATATGCCTCAGAGACCTGGGCCCTACGAAAACAGGATGAGAACGCTCTTTAGATCTCCCAAAGAGGAATCAAAAGAGCTATGCTTGGAGTAATCTGTTTTACTCAAATGAGAGAAAGAATCCGGAGTTCCAGCCTCCGTTGATGGTCAAGAATCAGGGACGCTGTCTCCTTTGCCAAGGCTTTGAAAATCAGATGGGCTGGACACGTAATGAGATTTGGAGATGAACGCTGGACTAGAGCTGTTACCAACTGGATTCCACAGGATGTCAAATGGTCGCGTGGTCACCCACCTACGAGATGGTCAGATTTCTTCGTCAAGACCCTGAACAATCGGTTTGAGGCTCTTCGTGTTCCTAGAACAAGCAGATGCCATTGGGCTACACTAGCACACAACAGGGACAAATGGAGACATTATTGGTGCCCGTTCGAGCAAATCGATGAGTATCGGGATGTCAAGTGATCAAGTGAACAGATAACACCTGTGAGCCCTCACCCTCAGCTCACCTGGTGGTCAGTGCCTCACACTGCCTGCTACTGTGGTCTGCTTCTTTTTTTCCTATACTCACACAAAATTTTTCAGCATTTAAAAAGAGACATTTTAGCATAATAATTCAAAATTCTGATTTCTCTTGAGAAAGCCAGGTACCTGATGTAAGTTCCTTTGATTTACACACATGTGTACACATACACACAGGCAGCATACACACGCGCACACACATGCAGACACAGTACACACATGCACACATGCACACACACGCAGCACACACACAGGTCTGTCATGCTCCTCCTGCTTCCTGAGTGCCTAAGAGTTGGGGAGCTGGACGCAGTGATGCTTCAGCATGGCTCATCAGGACTGGGTCACCCACAGTTTCCCCCGCGTGACCCCGGGGCTGGGCTGCCACAACTGAGTTTGCAGGGACCACTGGCAGCTCAAGTGCCAGTACACGGTGTGAATCATAGGCATTCCTAGGTCCCCCCTTCAGTTTCCCCACTCCCGGGCCATGTGTGCACCTGGCTTAGTGACAGAGGGTCCCAACTTCTGCAGGGCACCCACAGCACCATGTCTGAAGCAGGACCCAGGGACAAGCCTCAATCCACCCTGGTGTGTTTTCAGCCTCTGCTTCTGGCTCCTGCTGGCTCTTCTCCTGCCCCTCACCTGGGCCCCCCTGGCATCACAGGCTCCGCCGTCAAGCCGAAAGACAGCAACATGCTCTTCTCAAGGTCATATTAAGATATTCAGCCTGTGGTTAAGGTTACATTTCTGTGATAAATATATCTATATCTAAGTGTCATCAAAATGATGCTCAGGACATTGACTGTTTAATATAGAAGCATAGATACTGGGATATTTTAACAAGCTGCTCATATGCTGCAGTTTCTCTGTAAAATCTAATAACAGTCCATTACAAAGTCTCCAATGGAGACGTTACTGGGCCCGCTCGAGCAAATCGACGATCAACGGGAGGGCCTTTACCTTTACCTTTTACTGGTCCATATCAAGATAATACATGAGTTTATTCTAACACTAACCCTTTGAAATTTTATAGTTTATCTTTTGCCACTTTTTCCTAGGGATCAGAATTTTGTAGTTTACAAAACCTCGTGTATTTAATGTGGGCTCTAGGCTCATGTGGATGGTCATTTCATTCCACAGTGACGGCCACTAATCTAAGTGGCTTTTTCCTGCTCTTGGAGGCATGTGAGTTTGTTGCTTCTCTGTAGCAGGAAAAAATGCTTTGTACAATAAATTGTGATAAATGAGAGCATACTTCAGCTTGAGTATGAAACACCCAAATGCTAAATCCACCCAAGTATGATATACAGGTATTACACAATGATCACTTAAACTCACTCCCATCTAAACAAGGGATAGGGGTATTATTCCTTTGACCAGGTCTACTTCAATTGTAGCTGTTTAAATGGCAATAGGGATGAAGCCACATCCAGTGTCGGGGCAAGCTGCCATAGATATGTCAGAGGAAGTGGTCATGTTTTAAATCCTTAGTATTTGATTTCTCTTAGGTCTGTGGTGCTGTGTTAGAGAAACGTTTGTTCAACCATTTTCTCTGGCTGCTTCACTTTCAGAGTCTGAAAATTTCTAAATGCTGCTTTGCCATGCCTCTCTGATACACCTATTTTCATTACCCATACATGGTCGTAAAAGCTGACTTGCTAGAAAATGGTCATGATTTATGGTCATTTTATTATTTGAAAATCAAAGGGTAATCTCTTGAACTACTTTCTCTCTTAAGATCTAGGTTTGATTATTCTAATCAGTCATCCCCCCCCCCCCACCGCCTCCCAGCACCTAGTAAATAGAGATTTCGATTCATGAGGTTATAGACAAGCTAAGACAGGGGTGCAACCTTACCATGTATTTGAATACAATCAAAAATTGCTTAATATGTTGCTGAGTCAGGTAATCACTTAGGAAGGCACCAAGACAATACTCAGAGTTTGAATGTGTTCATTCAGTATGTACCACTCAATGAATGTTATTGTTCTGAGGTACTTGGCTCTCTTCAGCATGTTCCTTTCCTTTGTTTTCCCCTCTTCCATGTCCTGGGACAGTGAATGGTATATACCTGTCTTTCACAGAAGGGGATGTTGAACCAAGACTACTTCAGTTGAATACTCCAGGGAAAAGTAGGGATGGAGGAGACATGCCCTCTTTTTCATTTTGTTTTGCTTGACAACTACCCTTTGCCCTGGTGTTTGTGCAGAAGTGTTCTCTGGAACATTCTCTCTCTGTATTCTCCCAAGGGTCCCATCTGGGAGTCATCAAGCGCTTCCACTGACATCCTAGGATCAGTTTTGGGTCAGACCCCAGATCACCTGGAGAGAGATGCCACCTGTCATTCTGGCAGAATCCACCCTCCCACATGCAGACCATACCTTGAGCTCACTTCTTCCTGGCCTGTCAGTTGCAGGGTACTGGGTCTTGTCTCTCTCTTCCCCAGCTGTGTTGACTCTGCAGGGTCCTTGCAAATGACCCATCTCCCATTAATGAGAGTAGTTGTGCAGGCTGAGCCATTGGCTTAGGGAATAGCCACCCTCAAACCTGCATCTACACACACAGACATAAGATCTACATGTGAACACGTGGGCATCTTCCACACTTACTGTCACGTACCCCTGCAAGGGGGTACCACATCACTTTCCCACCTCTGGTGTCTTTCGCTTCCTCACAGCCAGGGCTTCAGCTCTACTTGGAGCCCCTCCCTATGTCTCTGTGACTCAAACTGTTCATGGGCCCCCATGAGACACAGCATCTGAACAGTCCTGCCTCTGAGGGATCTGGGATTGTGGGTGCTGCTCAGAGTAAATTCCCAGGGTGACCCCAGGTGTTTTGTTCTACTCTTGCTGCTGCACCCCATCTGGAGTCCAGAGCCTTTGTTCTGTGTGCCTTCTTCTGACAACAGACAGCAGAGAAGTCTCCTGGAGGCTGTTCTAGTGCATTTACTGGAGAGTTAGACTCCAGTACTACACTGGCCAGTGTGGCCGCTGTGCAGGTGGGGAAGTGGGGAGACATGGCACTTGGTGTATTTTTGACATTGGCTTTATAAATGTGAGATTAGGACCAGCTGGCCTGCTCATTCCAATAAGAGTCTTTGAAATAACTGGTATTTTTTTCATTGAAGGGGTTCCTTCTTTGTCTTAAAAGCAAAGGTATACTTCTTTTATTCAGATTCACCATTCACATAGACACATTCAAATCCTTTCCAGCCGCACACCTAGGCTATTAAACGTCTTTCATCATTTCACTGCCAAAGCATTAGCATTTTATTTTATTGCTTATTCATTAATTGATGTATTAATCTGTGCCAGAATTGAACTCAGGGCCCCAGACAGGTGAAATATCTTCTACCTTTATAGAGTCACATCCCTGGGTCCATTAAAATGTTAATTTGCAAAGTACTGCTGACTTCCTGGGTGGAGGCAGGGGAGGGGCATGGTGTGGACCATACCCTCAGAATCAAGGACAATTCCTGTGCCAGGAGTGACTGGGGGGCCATATGCAGTGCCAGGATTAAACTGACCTGGCCACCTCTGGGGGCAAGCACTTAACACCTATGCTCTCTCTCTCTCCCCTCCTACACTCCTAGCTTTTATAGCCAAATTTGTGTGTACTGGATTGGGGTGCATTGTGTCCTCATGTTCTCTATATAGGCATCGGCAGTCCAATGAAACCTGCTCATTGACAGAGTACATATGGAAGATGCCAAAACAGCCAAGGATGCTAGGAGTGGGTTTTGGCAAGGTCCTCTGATCCCACTAGTAACCATCAGACAGGACCCTGGTCTGCAACCATCGAACTAGCTGTGCACTCAGAGTTTGTGTTCCGCCAATTTCTCCCCATTTGGCCCAGATAGACTCATCTTAGCCCCTCTGGGTTTAGACTCACAGTATCTTGACGACCTTTTGCACGCTGAAGGTTCTAGCAGGTGGGAGTCTCACAGACTAACTTTATTTTTGTCTGCGTGAACATGCTGCCCAGTTACAGTCAGCCCCTCTGCGGTTCCCAAAGCTTCCAGGAGTTGGGCCTTGGGAGTAGAAGCTTAGAATGCGCAGGTCCCGGGTTCGACCTCATTAGAATTCTAAACAGATTGAATTTGAAGGAACAACCAAATCGATGGTCTTATTTTGGTATTTTGAAGATTATTCATGATTTGAAGGGGATCAATCACAAAATTGCACTTAAATTTTTTATTAAAGTGATGGTACTTCAATAAAAAGTTGGTTTTCGAGCTGCATATCAGCCACAGTGATATTACTGCCTAGCATTTTTATGATTCTGGGTCTTACCCAAAGCAGGCATATTTCAGCTTAATACAGTGTTTGAAGAATTATATTGAGGTTTTGTTTAAAAAGGCTTCCATGAATTTTTATTGTAATACCTGTGACTGCGCAAATATAAAGCACTGCCAATATTCAAACGTTCATCTAGGGGATTAACAGATATAAAATAATAAATTCTGAGCAAAAACATTTCAGTGCAGAAAACGAGGCACATAAAAATCCATGAATAAAACATCAAATAATAATATGCAACTATTGATTGACAGAATTTTTTATATCTACTATGAATAAAACTTTTATGATGACATCAGAATTTCTCTTCACATTTTGTCTTTGGACACATTAAGAAATTAAAGCGCTATCTAAAAGCTCCATGCTACACCTCGGATCCTAGGCATGAGAGTGACATGATCATGTGTGTGGGCTAAGAAACGCGCTCTGGAAGGGTGAAGCGGTCAGAGCACTGTCTCCCAGGCAGCGCTCACTGACTCGGCTACTCCCGGTGTTTTTCTGTGAATTTAAGACTGTGTGCAAAGGAGACTGGAGTGATAGCATAGCGGGTAGGGTATTTGCCTTGCACATGGCCAACCCGGGTTTGTTTTCCAGCATCCCATATGGTCCCATGAGCACCGCCAGGAGTAATTTCTGAGTGTAGAGCCAGGAACAACCCCTGTACATTGCTGGGTGTGACCCCAAAAGAAAAAAAAATGTGTGAGGCAGGAAGCCTTTCATGCTCAGGCATGCTGAGTATCACGTATCATTCAGGCTTGTGACCTCTGATTGCCTCGGGAGGGATGGGCCTAGGTTCTTGGTATCTTGACCAAAGAATTGAGAAAGACCCAGGAGGTGACAGGAAATGGAGCAGATTTGAAGGAGAAAGAGTCCCTGGGGACAGAAGGGTTCTGGAGCAGAGCCGGACTCAGGGAAGGGGAAGATGTCCTGGCCCTTTGAGCTGGTGGGCAGGGAGTAATGGGTTGGTACAGGGGCTTCTGTGCCCTCATGGATGGTGCTTACCAAGAATAAGGCTCTGGGTGGATCTATTTTGCTTGTCTGGGGACCGTGTGCTCAGGAGAACTTGGGGGACACTGCGGTGTCAGACTCAGGCCTAGCGTCTTCTCCCCCATACTGTCTCTCTGGGTGATTCTGGACTGACACTTGCAGGCAGTGGCACAAGCCTCAGTTTCTCTCCTTCAGGCTTTGGACCACAGGAAGGGCTGTGACCAACCCCTCACTGGAGGACCGTAAGCCTGGGACTGACCCTTAATTTCTGCATTGTTATTGCTCCCCATCTAACTTGTTTACAGAGCTGTGGTATTTCTTTCCCAACTCTTATACCCCATCATTGGTACATCCAGTGAGAAATGTATCTACTGAGGAGTTTCTGGAACAGGTGTGATTCCTAAAGACCATCTCTTCTAATCCCTGTTACAGGAGCTCTTTCCAGTCCAAATCCCTGGGTAGATTCTGGTGGGCAGGATGGAACTGGGGAGAAAGGTGTTGCTTGTGAGTTATCAGTGTCTAGGTTCTATAACGTCGGTAATGAACACTACTCCAGTTTGGCTGCTGTGTGTTAGCATTCAGTTTCAAAGCTAGTATTTCTAAAAGGAGGAATTGGAATTGTTAAAAATATCAAGATGCATCTACTACATAAAGGGTTATTGAGCTAGTAAATATTTAATAACACAATGGGGCTAAATTTTTTTTTAATATTTGAAGTATAAGATCAATTACAAGGAACTAAAAGTCACTCTATTGATGCACAGTGATTGAATCTGTGGGAAAAAAAAAAGTCATCGAGATAAATAAGTGAAGACTCCAAAGTAGTAAAACTATTTAGAAGTAATTACTTTTTCTCAAAAATCTTCTCTAATATTATTGCTATGTCATTTATTAAATAGAATTTTTTTAAATTAAAAATAACTTGGTTGCCTGAAACCCAGGGGAATTTTTAATGGCAATGAGCAAATGTTAGCAAATGCAATAGTTTGGGGCAGAGAATAAAAGATAGAAATTACAAAAAAAAAAGACTTGACACTCTCCGAAGACAGAGATGCTGATGACTGTCTGATGCTGAGGTTTGGCACGGACCAAGTGTAGGATAACACTGTTTTGTCCTTCCTACATAGCCTCAGGTAATTTAGGTTTATTGGGTTGCTCCCATCCCAGTGCTCCTGAGTCACTCCCATTCTTTTGTTTACTTGTAACTACTTCTCTATGCTCTATCCCCAAACAGTTCATCCGAGTATTCACCTAATCAGTTTCTCTTAATTTGTAAGGTCAGATCTTTCTAGGACACTGAACTTACATTATAAGTTAATATTGCTTTTCTCCTCTCCTTATGTCTTTCGAATAGTTTACTTCAAAGCAATGTCCTTTTGTATCGACACAAGAAGACAATTAATATTATGCTTTTGTAACTTGGGATTTAATTATCTTCGAATATTATTCATTCCCCAGGCATCTGCTTTCTCAACTCAAGCCTCAGTTGCCCTCACTTCCTACCGCCCCCAAAAGCAGGGCCCCAACGAGGGACTGGATGGAACCAGGGCAAGCAGTAAGCTATGTGCTACCCTGGCATCGAGATGGGCCTGGCCAAAGCGCCACAATTCTTAACTATAAGTTAAGAGCTTGATCATGACGAATGCTGTCATGATCCAAAAGTAACGACGAGACTAGGACCCTGATAGGGATAGGAAAGACTCATCTGGTCTGAGCACTGTAGTCTGAGATAGAGATGACCCCAGGAGAGCATTTCTATAAGCTTAATGCATCTCTTACTGTGTCCATCACGGTCCTCCCGTTGTTCATCAATTTGCTCGAGCGGACCCAGTAACGTCTCCATCGTGAGACTTGTTGTTACTGTGTTTGGCATATAGAGTACGTCACGAGTAGCTTGCCAGGCTCTGCCGTGCGGGCGAGATACTCTCGGTAGCTTGCCGGGTCTCTGAGAGAGGCGGAGGAATCAAACTCAAGTCGGCCATGTTGGCTGTGTGCAAGGCAAATGCCCTACTGCTGTGCTATTGCTCCAGCCCAACTGTGAACATACAAAATGATTAATATTATGAATGCCTATATGTTTGTTGGACAAGGAGAGGAGAAACACAACCATGGAATTCCAACCTTGGGTGGGTGGTCCTGCTGAAAGACAATCTGTTCTAGAAGCAGCATCCCCTCAGGGGAAGAACTTTAACCCTACTGATTGTGACCACACCTATGTGTAAGCCCAGCCCCTCAATGGTTTAGGGATTTAACAAGACTGTAAGAGTGGGCTGGGGAGAGAAGATCAGGATCGAGATCCAGAGTCAGAGCCAGAAGGAGAAAGGGGTTCCAGATCAGGCCTGGGAGAGAAGGAGAGAGAGAGAGACAGGAGTGAACAGGGATGAGAATGGAATAAATGGCCTCTGATCAATCAACTGGCTTGGCCCTCGTCTCCTCAGCCATCTGCCCCAGGGCCTGGGTTGCCCCGACTCGGGGGGTGGCCTGGGCCCCCAGTACCTGGGTGGCAAGAGGAAGAGCCGTCGGGGCCACCCCCTGGACGCCCTCAGATATTTTTTACAACCAAGGACTGACAGTCATATGCTACTTGCAAGACTGAGAAATACTTTAACCAGGGTCATGTCTGGAAGAACTATATCTCCTCTGTGTTTAGGCCATACATGACTTCACTTGCTTATAAAAGTGTGTTGCGATAAATGATGCCTGGTGATCAATCCCAAAATGGTGTGTGGTCTCCTTGACAGTGAAAGCTCTGAGAAGCAAAAGCATCAGCTTACACAGTCCTGCTTCCCCCGGCACCTCTCCAAGCCCCCCCTCCCCACCCATGGGTTGAAAGGGGATGCTTGAGGTCTGAGGGAAACTAACTGGACAGGTATGAGGATGTCCTGATTCTGTTTTAATAAAGGAAGACAAGAGCCACAGAACCAAAATTTCAGCACAGAAGGGTCCAGCTAGTCACAGGCATGGGATGGACTGCATGGTCACAAGCTAGGAAAACAACGTTCATTCTCTTGCATGTTCAAAAATATGTTTTAAATAAAAGTCCATCTGACTTTAACATGAAACAGGTAGATATGGGAATTTTTCTCTCATGATGGTATTGAACTTGCTACATCCTCTGAGAGATAGAAGTTTTACAGCATTCCACTATTCTGCTCTTTCTTCTTCCCGCTTGTCTTCTGAAACATGTGACCACCTTGCCTTTCCTTTTAATGGGTAGAAATTTCTACTTAGAAATTTAATGGGTGATTTAAGAAAAAAAAATCTAAAAATTTTTTAGATTTTTTAGTTTACATGCAAAAACAATGATACTGGCCATTCTCTGTGGGCCTCACCCACTATTCCTAGCTGGGATTTGGCCCACCTGATTTGGGCTGGGAGCAGGACGTGGCAGAACACTCAGGAGCATTGATAATTCTCCCAGCTGGCCTCCTGGACCTTGTGCCTGCTTTACTCTCTGGTGCTCTCTTCTTGACACTTCAATTTGGTTTCTGTTGTGTTCACTCAACTGCAGCAAGCACGCTGCATGCTCCATTTCTATGCCTGTGTCTCTTCTCTCATCCCTCTTGTCCTGCCTGTGGTACCCAAGCAGGACCAGACTCTCTGCTTCAGACTCAGAAAGGTGCATGATAAGAAGGATGGACTGGGTCAGCCGAGCAATGTCCTTAACAAAGTCCACACAGCTCCCTGCTGTCCATCAGAGTAGAGAATGACAAACAATCTATACGTGATGTAGCATGTGTGACTGAGATCACACATAATATGGAAAAATTAACCAAGTGAGTCCCTCTGCCTCCCACTGGGCTGTTGAACTCACATCCAGTCAGAGAGCTTGGCTGGAGGCCATGGCCTTCCTCTGCTGTGTCCAGTGGCTAAGCAAGTGTTTGTGGGAGACCAAGGCCCTCGTTCAGCTCCTGGCACCCCATGACCCTAGCACTGCAGACAGTGCTTTCCACACAATAACAGTAGTAACAATACAGTAAAGAGAGGCCAGGGCTCACTTTGACTCTGCAGGCATGAGACACAGCTGACCTCTTCCGGCCTGTCCATAGTTCCTCAGACATTCCCTAATCTCAGCACCTCCGGGGCCTTCTTCAGACTTTGCACATGCCCACTGGGTCTGTGCAGAGAGTCCGAGGTGATTTAGTTCCTGCAAACCTGTCATTTTTTCATGCAGCCTGGCAGTTGGCTGGTTTGCTCATCTCACCACTAAAGTAGATGCACCCAGGCAGGACAGATGGATGCAGGTGATAGGATCTGAGTCTCCCGGGTTCCTGTCTTCTGGACTCTAACACCTGGCAGCTGCATGTGACCTTGGGAAAGTCCTTTGCCTTTGTGTGCATCTGCCCCACACTTTAAAGCATGCAGGTCTAAATCTAGCCATCCCGGTGAGGAGGAAATGTGCTCCTCAAATGCTAAATCCGGCATTATTTCATGTCCCTGCTCCTTCCCTTGAGTCTTCTTTTTTGAACAGACCCCAAATCACTTTGTGATGGGAGGGGCTGAGAGGGCTTGGCGGGGTCACCAAGGGTCTGCTGATGGCAGAGGGGCACTCACGTCAGAGTGAGCCTGGCAATGGACCTGGGCACAGCAGCTGGTGTGCAGTTCCCTCCAGTTTCTAATAAACGTCCCAGGAAAGACTGTCCGAGCACTGCGAGGGCCTGCCCGCTCATGCAGCTGCCCCAGCTGGGGTTTCTGGGCTCTCTCCTCCTGCCCAGCTCTCTGCACCAGTGACACCCCACACAGCCTCCTCCCTCTGCGGCCTCTGGAGAGGCTCAAATCTGCATTTCCTGTCCCCACACTGAGCTTCATGCCATTCACTCATGGAGCCCAGGATAGCTGTGAATGGTCTGCTGCCTTCTCCCAGGCTGGGGATGCTGACACTGGAGCAGGGCGTGACCCTGGCCCATGCATGTCCCTCGCACTGGGCTGGGGTTATGCCCTGTGCTCCATGTTCTTCCGTGCCTGCCCGTTGAAGTGCTGCTCACCTTCCTATAAAGAAGCCCTAAATCCCAAATGTGTGGCATCTCCCTCACACCCTCCCCTGGGAGTTATAGTCAGCCTGCTCCTTTTGCTCACAGGCAATGGGGAGGGGGGGTTCATTTGACACTGAAAATCGCTTTGCTGTCCTGTGCTCCACCAGACCTCTCGCCTCTCGAACACCAGGCCCTAGGTCAGGGTTTGTGTCTCTTTTGCTTGGTAGAACACTTTTGCATGTAGGTACTTACTTGACCTTGACTGAAATAAGCTGTCTAATTGAATATGGCATTTAGACCCGGCCAGATAAGCTACCACATTTCTAAGCCATCTCTATCCTGTATCTAACTGAGTACTCACCTATAGTGTTAAAATTGTTGCATCGCCACAGAAAACGGATGGTCCCTTAAGGCCCGATCTATATTTCCTAACACATCCCAAAATTGAGTATTTATGGTGTGATGATGGCTGGCAACAGCTTAATAGAAAAGAGCCTAAACTTGCAGTTTGTGACATGAAGGAGCTGTTTCTGGTGTTCTATGAATGGAGAATGTAGGTCACCAGACTCTCTCCTCAGGCTGGATCTGGGCCAGGGGTATGGGCTGACCTCCTTGTCTCCCGCAAAATGTGCCCTGGGATGCTCATGACCACAGCTGGTCAGGACTTTAGCTTTATGTCTCATCCAATAAGATCTCTTGTCTCTCAGGACCCTGAAATGAAGAGTGAGTCACAGGGAAATCAATAGTGCTGCATTCCAACAAGGCTATTTAGACTGGAGCCCGTTCCATCTTCTCATTAGCCATGGAGCCAGAGAGGGGGCCATGGGCAGGAGTCTAGGGCTCAGAGCTGCTCACAGATGGAGCTCCTGTTTCCCATGGGCAGGGGGAGGCTCCAAAGTGCACATTATTAAATGTTTTTTATTAAAACTAATGTTAAAAATGCATGTTCTTCCCTCCCGCTCATTCAATAATTGATTAATTGCAGCCTGCTTTACTTCTTTTAGTGACATTTTCCTCTCTTTCATTTGTTTCTTATCTTTTTTGAAGTTGGGTTGGTTTTGGGAATTGTATTTTGACTGCATTTTTAGGAATGGGTGGAATCCAACTTCCTTTAAACGTGATCATCAATAATTTTCTAAAGTCACATATGAATTGTTTTTTCTACTGCTTTGTGTTTTTTCTCACAGAGCAAAGGAAAGCCAAGGCCCCTGCATGGGGGCTCAGTCGGAATTCTACTGCTCTGGATTTTTCTCTTCCTGATGAGTAATCAAACCAGTGTCAGCTGTGTTAGCAAAAGAGCATCAGGCAATGACACATGTCTAGAGAATTTACATAGCTGAGAGTTGTAAAGGAAAGTGGGTAAACCAAGGATATTTCCCATCTGCTCAGGAGCTGGGGACATTCCCGAGTGAATCGGCTTCATGTGACAAAGAGGGATGTCCTTGTGCTTCTCGGAGATGCAGTTACCCTGACAGACCCGCACCCAGTAGGTGGTACCCCAACTCCTTTCTCTATGGTCCTACACAGGGGAGCAGTGCTCACCTCTTGGATTTGGAGAATATTCAGCCTCGGTGTGGTGCCTCTCCCTCCCCATCTCTTAGTTACGTCATTTCCCAGTTTCTCTGTTCCTTTGTGTCTCCCTGATTCGTTGGCCCCCAGGTGTCAGTGAATGCAAACTTATTTATAGTTACTGGGCCTGCAAAAAAGGCCAGGAACTGCCTTCAGCCCCTGACTGTCAGGGCCTTGACAGAAACCACCTAATGATTCTAAGGAGGAGAAACCACCTTCCAATGGCCTGTATGCCCAGCGGGCCTCACACCTGGGAAACTCTGGGCAGAGAAAAAAGCCCGTTTGACCCACTAGGTCCCTCCCACCACCTTCCCTGGCCTTAGGAATTTGTGCACCTTCTGCCTTAGTGTTTTGAGATTAAAAATGTAATATGAGTCACAAGAGAATTCAACATTTTCTAAAGAATCAAAGAAATAGGTTGGATGAATTCTGTACTCTTCTGCATTTCCTATCTCCCCTTATGCTCTCTGTTGAGCACCCAGTGATAATCAGCGTTATCAAGATCATTTGCGTCCCTCAGGTGTTTGGAGCAGGGATTCTTTGGGCAGCTCACACATCCCAGGAGCCATAGTTCAGTCATGCCTTTACATACTTCCCCTGAGGTGATGTACATTAGTCATTGTGTATGTCGCCTGATCCCAAGTTCTGTCATCTCTTAGTACTCTCTCCTCCCATCTCCACCACCAGGAAAACAGTTTTTTTTTAATTATTTATTTTGCTTCAAATGTCTGCAGATTGTATAGGAGGTGGTAGGTTTCTGATCAGTGCTCAGAGAGCAATTAGCATTTGAATTAAGCCACATGAAGATAACAACAGGCTATTATCCATTTTAACAGCTGCTAAGTGGTGTTAATTGCTGGCTGTAGACCACAAGCTGAGCAGTTTTCTGTGTATTATACAAACAGAACAAAACAAAATAGAAGGTAAAATTAAAAGTATTATCTTCACTATAATCAGGTACAGTGCAGAATGGGGTCCTGTGTTCTTTAAACAAGGACATTTATAAAGTTGACCATAAACAGGTAATATTTATGGGAGTGAGTATGGCTCAAATAATATTTTTATTATTTTCAAATAAATACTTCCAAAGATATACACTGTGACTAGAAGGGTCCTAAATATTTCCTACATTTACAAAACTGTCAATGAGCGGCATTCTTGGTGTTTAAATTAATTGGTAAGAGCTATGGTTAAAGCTTGCAGGAAGCTATAAAATATAAAGCATGGCTAAGCCAGTTTCATCAAAAGTTACCTGAAGAAATGGAATGGTGACTGTACTACGTTCTATCAATTTCTATTGCCATTTCATTAGTAAGTGAATAAGGTTTTATTTCCTGAAAAAAAAAAAGACTAGAAGAATGTAACTGATTTTCATTCCCAATCAATAAGAAAGTGAAACAAACTGATCACCTGAAGGGATTAAGTATTTAGTTATTTTTAGTGGGAATATTTGGCGGGGGGGGGGGGGGGGGGGGGCGGAATGAGGGGTTAAAGAGATTTGCTTCTCACACTGCCCACTCACGTTTGCCCCCAGCACTGCCAGGAGGAAGCCCCAAGCATCACTAGGTGTGATCCAAACACTAGCAATAGCACAGCGGTAGGGCGTTTGCCTTGCACACAGCCAACATGGCCGACCTGAGTTCGATTCCTCCGCCCCTCTCTCGGAGAGCCTGGCAAGCTACCGAGAGTATCTCGCCCACACGGCAGAGCCTGGCAAGCCACCCGTGATGTATTCGATATGCCAAACACAGTAACAACAAGTCTCACGATGGAGACGTTACTGGGCCCGCTCGAGCAAATTGATGAACAATGGGAGGGCCTTAGCCCCCCTAACCCCCCAAAATTAAAAACATAATTTTCAATGATAAGCATTATTGTAATTCATTCTTATTAATGTATATTCTTACAAGAAAATACTGCTTTAATATAGTTTTTCTAATTTGGGATATACATTGGTATTATTTTGGCAAAAACCACTCACAGAGTTCCCCAGTTTTTGGTCCTTTATGACCATCTTGTTGACCAGTTGGCTTTTGGACCTGAGCTCCCAGAACAGAGACACAGCCTGTGTTTCTGAAAGGAGTGAGATGGCCGGCTACCTTGGTCACCTGATGCCAAGGGAAGCTTCTCTATTTCTACCAACGTCTTTTCCAACTCAGGCTGGTCTTTAACTCTTGAGCGAGATACTCCAGTATTCTTCTCAGTTTGACTAAACCTGAGACATTCTTCCTTCTTCTCAGTCTCCAACTCCTCTTTAATTCGAACACTGGAAGCCTTGATAGATTCTTTTGAGGTACAAATCTTTTCTCTACCTCTTGAGTTTTACAACCCAGAAAGATGTCTTTCTCAAGGACTGCAGAGCCATTGTTTGGAATATAAACATTAAAAAAGGTGCCTCTCCAATATACCTGTCTTCATCAATAATACATGCTTCTTTTGTCATTGAGCAAACAAGATGGCTAATCATGCTGACAAATCCCTTTCCTGTTCATCAGCAGTTCTACTCCATAACTCATACCAGTGCTCCAAAAAACACTTCTACCTTTTGTTTCGGATTTGTTTCAGTCGAAGTTGGGTTCAATGTCTCTCCTTTAAATCAGCAATGTTAACTCCTAACAGAGTAGTTCAATAAAATCTTTCTGTATAACTCCAGTTTGTTCCAATTATCCCAATTGTCAAAGAAACTCTAATGGGAAGTAGAGATGAAGGGCCTTGGAAATTTACCTAATTTGATCAGTGCTACACTCATGGATCTCTAAAGCAATCTCTGCTTATTCTAGAGCTGCACAGCCAACAAGGATGCTTCTGTCTGAAAATATAGGAGAGTTAGGAAAGAGATATGAGCTAGTTTTCTGCATTATCAGGGAACAGGAGATGCTGAATGTGAAGGAAACAGTCAAGAAAACTTAACTCATGGAATTCCCTTCTTTGTACTATTTTAAATCTTAAAATTGTGTTTATTGATCTATAATTAAATATATATAAATAGCATAATAATAATTACAGAGGGCTGGAACACAGAGGGCACAGCGCATAGGGTGTTTGCCTTGCACGTAGCCCACCCAGGTTTGATTCCTCCATCCCTCTCAGAGAGCCTGGCAAGCAACCGAGAGTATCTTGCCCACAAGGCAGAGCCTGACAATCTCCCCATGGTGTATTTGATATGCCAAATCAGTAACAACAAGTATCACAATGGAAACATTACTGGTGTCCACTCGAGCAAATCGATGAACAATAGGAGGATAGTGCTACAGTGTTACATAACACATAGTGATACTACATTCATGTTACACAACACATATAAACATGATATAGATATATATAAAGTGTGTATACTATACAAACAAAAGATAGAAAATAAAATCTCTAAGAAATAAAATAAAAAATTTGAAAACAACTGAATTCTGTGACTGGAAATTTCTACCAAGAAATAAATGATGATTGTAAGTTACAGGTTTTATAGCACATCTTTTTTGAAAAAGTGCATCATTTCATAAACTACTTTGGAGGACTATTTCAAGAAATAGAATTAGAAACAAAATGTCTTCTCAGGCCAGACATTTCTACAAAATATATAGAAAAGAAAGAATATGTTAGTACTGATAGACATGAAACCACAATGTGATATCCATAGTGGGACTTAGGGTAAGGTTGCAAAGGCGGCAGGAAATAGCAGCGTCACAGCACTCAGCAGACACGGCCTCTAACAGGCATGTTCCATGGTGGGCAGTAACCATCCTTCCAGCAAGATGGCTTAAGCACCATCTGTCACACTTGACTTAGCCTACATGAACTGTCATCTCTGGATCTCCAAATTGAAGGCTTGCCGGTTTGATCAGAACCCAATTAATTTCGAAGTGCAGGAAGGAAGGGTCAGCATTAAGGGCTGAAGTTTCCTGTCCCCCCAGATGTATGAGTCAGCACTACCCCCAGTGAGATGGTGGGAGGAGACAGGTTTGGGTAACGTAATTAAGTCTGGAGGGCAGAGCTCTGAGAGCAGCTTGTATGCTCTTGCAGAACAAAGACCAAAGAACTGAGTCTCTCTCTTCCCCACTCCCCCTTCTCCCCCTCCCCATCTATCCCTCTCCTCTCTCTCCTCTCTCTCTCCTTTCTCTCATAACCCTCTCTCTCTCTCTTTCTCTCTCCCTTTCTCTCTCTCTCACCAGAAGACATAGTCATGGAACAAAAATGGGGCCCTTCACAAGCCCCTATACCTGCAAGCACAGTGATCGCAGGTTTCTCCCCTCCAGAACCGTGAGTAGCATCTGTCTTGCTCGAAACACTCTGCGCTCGGCTTTTCACTGATCCGGCCTATGACCTAGATGTCTCACTGCATATCATAGTGCTGAGAGCTGCAGATGGGCCCCTTGGGTCTAGGAGCAGCACGCACCTGTGTCACTGTTGACCTTCAGTGTTTGTTTATTATGGGCTTTTCTAGAAAGGAAACCATGTAGACACAAAGAGAGTCAGATGCCAGTGTCATCCCTCTAACACAGGCACCACTGCTGCTCCGTCTTCCTGCTGTGCCTGTGCATTTTATGCACTTGACAGCAAGGTGTGTGTTTGGGCCAGTTTTCCGGGCAGTGCTATTCGTGTTCTGGTGCCTGCAGTGGAGTGTGAAATTGCTCGGTTCAGACAGCGTATGGTGTTGTCCAACTGAGCCATAAGGGTCACTTCCTACGTCAGTAATCCTCCCTCCGGGAAGTGTTACCTGGCCTCAGCCGTCTGCACCAGCCCTTTCGTGTAATGGCGATGGGAACTGGGTTTTCATTGCTGTGATTCCTTGGTAAAGGGAATGTTGGAAGTGGTATTGAAGATCCAGAATCATCCTGACCACATCAGGCGTCTCCAACACGGGGCTGCTCCTCACACCTGATCCCTACATGGGGGATTTTGACGGTTTTGGGTTGTGTTGCTGCTGCTGAGAATTTCTGCTTCCAGACCTTGAAAAATAAATGTTGTAGCTGGAGTCTGGCCTCACTGGCCTCATGTGAACCTCTACTAGAGGGTGTTTTGAGAACTCTGTAGTAGGCCTGAAGTGCCCAAGACATTTTATGAAATGTTTGCTTAGTCTAAAAGCCATCAGTGTGTGGGAGAAAGAGCTAAGATCTTGCTTTCCTTGCTATTCTCTTGTGCGATAATTTGGCAGGAGGAGCCCTACCCAATCAGGGCTACAGAGAACCCAAAATAATTTAGAGTTAGTGAAGATTAAACCAGCTTGGGATAGCTTTGAATGCAAGCACACCTGTTATTGTGCATCTAGTATGAACAGCACTTTATTAACTGAATCTTTTGTAAAGATATATCACAATTTAATCAGGGTCAACTTCTAGATGTGTGGGTAAGGAACAGTATAAGCAGCAAAGGACAGCTTTGTTGAGAATGTTCATTCATTCATCATTCATCATCCTGTTATTCGTCGATTGCCTCGAGCAGGCCCCAGTAACGTCTCTTTCATCCTAGCCCTGAGATTATATTCAAGGCTCTTTAGGAGAATGAGACCCATCATTGTTACTGGTATTTGGCATATTTGGTACGTCACGGGGAGTTTGCCAGACTCTGCCCTGTGGGCAGGCTACATTCGATAGCCTGCAAGTTTGTCCAAAGTAGGAATGAGATAATAAGATGTCATAAAAAGATGTTCTGATAAGATGTCGTGCGGCCGCGAATGCGGCCGCACGATTCCGGGAGCTAGATTTTATAGTCTCTGAATCTTGGCCGTTGATGGGATTACACGGCGCCAGGGGGCCAGGTGGTGGGTGTGACCCCTGCCTACTGGAATTTGGAGGATCTGGGTGGAGGATGCTCGACTCCAATCAGAGTAGGCTTGGAGATCTCGGCCCTGGTTGAGAATGTTAGAATTTCTAATCACTTTATTGTGATGTCACGTCGAAAGCGATTATTGTTCATACCCATGATTGTGGCTGTAGATACTATGATAAATTGGGTGTTTTGTTTTGTTTTGTTTTTAGAAAATGTACACTTTTTTATAATCCTTCTGTTTCTCTGAACA
Source organism: Sorex fumeus (assembly GCF_029834395.1). Taxonomy (NCBI): domain Eukaryota; kingdom Metazoa; phylum Chordata; class Mammalia; order Eulipotyphla; family Soricidae; genus Sorex; species Sorex fumeus. Next base: position 8,778,099 of record NW_026606085.1, on the reverse strand, counting down.
TTACCTCAATTTTCTCCAAATTGTCTTTTATTTTGAACATACTAGGAAAAGGAGAAAAAACAACACCCTCAACTCCCCTGACCTTGCTATGTAAATCACCTTCACTGACTGTCTTTCCCTGTCTCACTCACAATGTGAATCACACACATATGTGGGTGACCAGTGGCCAGTGGGACAGCAGAAATGATGATGTCAGTGCTCATCTCACTCTACAGTGCTGTAGTCACAGGAGGCTACATCTCACTCTACAGTGTGTCTGTCTGCAGTCCAGGACACATTTTTACTCTGTCAATTAAGAAAACCCAAGCAGGCATCTCCAGTCCTTTTGCTATCCAGGGAGGCCTCTAGCTAGAAGAAAATGTTCTGTGGATCTTAAACTCACAGAAGCCAAGTGAACATCTGTCCCTCAGAGGGGTAAGGAGCAGAGAAGACAAGGAGGAGAAGTGTGAAGATGTGGGAAAGATCCCACATGTCTTTTAGGGATGACTGTAATTTGCTGTCCTGAGGAGAAAGAAAGAGACACCTGGGTAAGAGAAGGTCATTGGTCTGTGACCATGGCTGGTGGCGTTTGAAGGAAAAATAAGCGGACTCTCCAGAGAGAGAGAGAGAGAGAGAGAGAGACAGACAGACAGACAAACAGACAGACACACTGTAGCATGAGATGTAGCCTCCTGTGACTACAGCATCTAATGGTACTCTGGAGTACCATTGGGCGTGGGGAAATCTGTGCCAAAACTGCTCAGCGAGAGCCAGAGTCAACGGTTGAGCATGAAGTTAGAACTTAGCTCCTTTGACATCTGTATGTCTTACAATTTTATTTTTTAAACTAGTAGTTCAAATATATACCTCAGGATATCTTAAGCCTAAGTCCACAGAATTGGTTAAAATAATCATGTAGCACTGTAGCACTGTCCTCCCGTTGTTCATCGATTTCCTCCGTTTCCATTGTGAGACTTGTTGTTACTGTGTTTGGCATATTGAATACGTCACGGGTAGCTTGCCAGGCTTTGCTGTGCGGGTGAGATACTCTCAGTAGCTTGCTGGGCTCTCTGAGAGGGGCCAAGGAATCGAACCCGGCTCGGCTGGGCCGGCTGCGTGCAAGGCAAATGCCCTACCACTGTGCTATCACTCCCGCCCAAAATAATCATGTAAATATATTAAAATATGTGATCATAAAAATAAACTTAACTGAAACTTTGAAAGAATGATTTTAATTGGGGGAGATATTTAGGGAAGAGGTATTCTAGTACCAGGTGTTGAAAAGTACTGTGGTAATCAAAATAAAGTCAGACCATATTTATCCAAAGACGTAGTCAGTGACCTTCCTGTGGCTGTAGTTGTGCATTTTTCACAAAGGAGTGATCATCAGTTAAGAAAAGTTAAACAGTTTAGATGGAGCTGAATAATTACTAAACTGATTTAAAAAAAAATCGAGAGGGCTGTAGTCATAGTACAGCAGGTAGGGTACTTGTCTTATATGTGACCAACCATAGTTCGATCCCTGATGCCACATCTGGTCCCCTGAGCCCTGCCAGGAGTGGTCTCTGAGCACAGAGCCAGGAGTCAGCCCTGAGCCCTACTGGGTGTTGCTTCATAACAAAACAAAATTAGAGACTCAAATGAAATCAAACCTGTTCTTAAAATTCACAACATAAGTTATAATCAATACATGTGCATATAAATTGTATCTGTGTAGTATAAGTTCTTAAGACCCTTTGCTTATGTGCCAAATAAATTTTATACCTTTTGTTTTATTCCTTTTTTTCCTCTTACGAGTTGTAGTTCTAACTGAAGAAATTCATGGGAACTGATTAAATAAGTAATAACAGAGTGGCACCATTTCCCATGCCTTGCTGCCAAGCCTTTTTATTTTGGAACTTAATATGTGATTTGAAAGACTTGTTCAAATATGCAAATGTTTGCAGAATGAAGACAATAGACAGGGACAAGAGGAGGAGCTCATTTATATGTAAATGACTTTGTAAAGAAGTAATAGAGCATGCATTCCTCCTTGTTATGAAAAATTCCAATACCCTGAAAAATAGTCTTGTTACAAGAAATTAAGTTAAAGAAGAGAAAACGCAATAACTTAATGGCTGAAGCTTTTGCCTGGCTATCTGATATGCATGAAAATTTTTCTGAGAATCAAATGCAGCCACTTAGACCAACCAGAAGGAGTCTGATCAAAGCCTGATCATCCAGAACATATTCTGAGCTATCATTTTCCCTTCAAGCAACTATCAAAGTCATGCTAAATGAGTGTGTTTTGAAATCAGAGCTACGCACCATGGCATATATTATCATTACTAATTAGAAAAGTATATTTCTAAATTGTATAATTTTATTGCCCTGAAACTGAGAGAATGTATTTGGAGGAATTTCGATGAAACGTTATATTTATTTTTAGAACTTTAAAACTTAGACTTAATGATAGGATGAATGATATCATCCATATCTTTAAGTCCATATTTATATTTATAAAATATACCCATGAAACTTGTGTAATGCTGAATCTTTTTTTATATATTTAATTTTTTATTTTTAAATGAATCACTGTGGGGTACAGTTACAGACTTACAAACTTTCGTGCTTACGTGCTTACAGACTTACAAACTTTCGTGCTTTCGTGCTTACATTCAGTCATACAATGATCGAGTACCCATCCCTCCACCAGTGCCCATTCTTCACCACCAATGATTCCAGTATTCTTCCCAATGCTGAATCTTTAACTTGAGTCATTGACAGAGAAAATCCTCAGAAATACACAGATGCTAAGGAAGCTTTACTCAGTAAATCAACTGGGTTAGTTACATTGTAAGGGAAAAACAAAACCAGAACCCAGATTCTTTTAAAAAAATATTAATATATTTTAAATAATATTTGTAAACATGGAAGTTCTAGATGACAAGTTATAAAAGATACATATGATTGTAAAATATGACATTATTACTTGTCAAAATGATTATAAAATATGACATTATTACTTGTCGAAAAAATGTCGCCATTGGTTAAAAAGCTACAAGGGCTAGTACATAAGCCCCGAACACCGCTAGGCAAGGTCCAATGATCAGAAAGAAAAATGCAGAATTTCTTTATTTTGTACTAAGGTGCATCTCCCAGGCAGACAGGGATGGGGTGTCTTCACTGCGCTTGTAAACCATTGCTGTCTGCCAGAAATTACCCTACTAGGGGAGCATGACCCTTGTCAGTTGGCACTTGGATGTGATAACCATTATCGTTTTCCCTTCAAAGCTGTTAAATATAATTCAGGTTCAGTGGGGGGGGGGGGACCAGAATTAAGTATTGGATGAACTTTTGAGTAGCTTAGGAAAAGAACAGCCTAAATTTCCTTTGGGGGAGGGTTGCTGCAGGGGAGAGAAGAAGGACAGAAATGACAGCCGAGTACAGGGCCCTATCTCAGATGCTTATAGAGAGACTCAAATTCACAGGCTTGGCCTTCATTTCCTTTTCATTCATATGTCACTTGATCACTTGATCACTTGACATCCCAATACTCATTGATTTGCTCGAGCGGGCACCAGTAACATCTCCATTTGTCCCTAGTGTAGCCCAATGGCTTCTGCTCGTTCTAGGAATACGAAGAGCCTCAAACCGATTGTTCAGGGTCTTGACGAAGAAGTCTGACCATCTTGTAGGTGGGTGGCCACGCAATCTTTTGACATCCTGTGGAATCCAGTTGGTAACAGCTCTAGTCCAGCGTTCATCTCCAAATCTCATTACGTGTCCAGCTCATCTGATTTTCAAAGCCTTGGCAAAGGAGACAGCGTCCCTGATTCTTGACCATCAACGGAGGCTGGAACTCCGGATTCTTTCTCTCATTTGAGTAAAACAGATTACTCCAAGCATAGCTCTTTTGATTCCTCTTTGGGAGACCTAAAGAGCGTTCTCATCCTGTTTTCGTAGGGCCCAGAACTCTGAGGCGTATGTTAATGCAGGAAGAACAGTGGAATCAAAGAGATGTGCCTGGAGCCAGAGGTTCTTCATCCTCTTAGCTATTTCTTTGACGTTCTTGAAGGCGTTTCAAGCTGCTCTCTTCCTCCTGCACAATTCAGGTGCCAGCTCATTCGTCATGTTGACTTCTTGACCTAGGTACACATAACTGTTGCATTCGGAGATGGTCATCTCGTTGAGAGCGAATGAAACGTCAGGAACGAAACTGTTTCTCATAAACACTGTCTTTGTGAGATTCAGCTGTAGTCCAATCTTTCCACACTCACAGTCAAAGTCAGCCAGCATTTGTGCCGTTTGACTAATGTTTGGTGTTATTAGAACGATGTCATCAGCGAAGTGGAGGTGGTATAATTGCTGACCATCTATCTTCATTTCCACTCTTTCCCATTCTAGTCGTTGCATGACGTTCTCGAGGGTGGCATTGAAAAGTTTCCGTGAAATAATATCACCCTGCTGAACCCCTCTCTTGACATCAATGATCACTTCCCTGTAGAATGGTGAGATCCTGGTAGCGAATCCGTAATACACCTCATGGAGGATCCTGATGTATTGAGTTTGAACTCCCGGTTTGGCTAGGGCCTCGTATGTATAAAACAAATTATTGATAAAATTTAATTGGAGTGGTGAAACTATGAGTCACAAAATGGAAGTGTTTGTCAGTGGACAAAAAAAATCAGCAGTTAAAGAAGTAACAGTGCAGATGGAATCAAATTGGAAGGTAAAGCCATGAAAGAACCTTCCAAGTTATGTTGGAATTTTGATTCATGGAGTAAAACTTTTCACTGCATATAGGAGATGTGGTACAACCTTCATAAAAATGATACAGAAAGATTTTGTTTGAAACAGAATTGTTTTACTTCCTAGAGCTACCACTATATCAACTACAATGTAGTAAAATCTAAACCAATATTTTGTGGAAAGAAGCCACAGTTTAACTCCTTGCAACAATTTGGGGAGGGATTTTGATGTGAGCAAAACAGACCCATTTTCCCCTCCCCACATCACTCACATGTATGTAAGTGGACAGTGTGGCCCTGAGACCCACCACAGATGGGCACTGCATCACTTCAGAGACAGCCAAGCAGTGTCTTTCCATGAAGTCTGAAGGAAATGAAGTGTAAGCCAAGAAAATTTTCCCCTCGCTTTCTTCCATACAAGATGTCACTGAGTTCATAGTTACAATCTTGAAAGACAGGGAATGAACAGAAATGTATATGCAAGCAAAATAAAATACACTGGAGATGAAACCCAGATGCACTGAAAATGATTCTTACAGGTCAGAAGCAAAGGCATCTTAAGGCTGCAACTGTAGCATAATAAAAATCAAAGATAGGATAAAACCAGGTGGGAAAAAGAACACCAAATTCAACATCTTTAGGATAAAACCAGGTGGGAAAAAGAACACCAAATTCAACATCTTTAGGATAAAACCAGGTGGGAAAAAGAACACCAAATTCAACATCTTTAGGATAAAACCAGGTGGGAAAAAGAACACCAAATTTAACATTTCTATGATAGTGATAACAGAAATAGAAATAGCCTAAAAAGCATAATGATTCCGTGATCTTGATATTTTCAAGTTATCTTTATCTAAAAATTTTTTCCCTATTAACAACAGGGATTCTTACGGGACTAATATAGTGTATCAAAGAAATAACCTAATAGAAACACCTGTATAATGACTTTATTTTTTAAAAAGTAAAGACAAGCATTGTGCTGGGATCTCAGGTTCTGTTAGGAACTAAAACTGCACAATCTGTCTCAAATACTGGTTCATACAGGATTTCCTTTAACATCAAAGTCAGTTTCTTACTTGAATCACTCAAATTTATATACCCAATTAAAAAATACATACTGCGGAAGCCGTAAGCATAAGAGAAAGAACACATGGAGCGTGCGGGATCCCGGAGGAAAAAAAAAAAGAAGAAACAGGTTCCAAAAAGAGCCAAGTTCACCCGCAAGTTCCAGATGGAGTAGGCGCCGCATCTCGCCTTCCCCAGATGGAACCCCGGTGACCAGAAGCCTCTACAAACACAGCTCGAGTATGCGGGAACGAGGACTTTTTCTCAAAACCGCGCGGCCGCTTACGCGGCCGCGCGACATCTCTCTATATACAAAGTGATCAATGAGAAGTAAACCACCCAATCTTTCTCCCTGAAAGTCAGAGTTAAGTTTGGAGCACGGCCACAGCCCCAGAAACACAAGGACTTAATGCAGAACCCAGCAGCTTAGAGCAGAAAAGTGAAAGGACTATGCGTTAATCCAGGCCATCAAGTCTGCCGGAGGGGAAAGGGTGTTGCCCCATTCGCCCTCTCTTCTCTGGAAAGAAGGATGGCGGCCGCATGGGAGCCGTGTGGACAGCAGGTATGAGCCGGGGGTGTGGGGGCGACTAAAACCTCATGGGAGGGGGGGCGTTCCGGTCCGTCCTTCACGCCCTACCGAGGTCACCAGTTGCCCCCCACGAGCGGCTCTCCAGCACGGCCACAGCCCCAGAAGCACAAGGGCTTAATGCAGAACCCAGCAGCTTGGAGCAGAAAAGTGAAAGGACTATGCGTTAATCCAGGCAATCATTTCTGCCCAGAGGGGAAAGGGTGTTGCTCCCTTCCGCCCTCCTCCCTCTGGAAAGAAAGATGGCGGCCACATGGGAGCCTTGTGGACAGCAGGTATGAGCCGGGGGTGTGGGGGCGACAAAAACCTCATGGGAAGGGGGGCGTTCCGGTCCGTCCTTCACGCCCTACCGAGGTCACCAGTCACCCCCCACGAGCGGCTCTCCAGCACAGCCACGGCCCCAGAAGCACAAGGACTTAATGCAGAACCCAGCAGCTTGGAGCAGAAAAGTGAACGGACTATGCATTGACCCAGGCCATCAAGTCTGCCGGAGGGGAAAGGGTGTTGCCCCATTCGCCCTCTCCTCTCTGGAAAGAAAGATGGCGGCCACATGGGAGCCTTGTGGACAGCAGGTATGAGCCGGGGGAGTGGGGGCGACTAAAACCTCATGGGAAGGGGGGCGTTCCGGTCCGTCCTTCACGCCCTACCGAGGTCACCAGTTGCCCCCCACGAGCGGCTCTCCAGCACGGCCACAGCCCCAGAAGCACAAGGGCTTAATGCAGAACCCAGCAGCTTGGAGCAGAAAAGTGAAAGGACTATGCGTTAATCCAGGCAATCATTTCTGCCCAGAGGGGAAAGGGTGTTGCTCCCTTCCGCCCTCCTCCCTCTGGAAAGAAAGATGGCGGCCACATGGGAGCCTTGTGGACAGCAGGTATGAGCCGGGGGTGTGGGGGCGACAAAAACCTCATGGGAAGGGGGGCGTTCCGGTCCGTCCTTCACGCCCTACCGAGGTCACCAGTCACCCCCCACGAGTGGCTCTCCAGCACAGCCACGGCCCCAGAAGCACAAGGACTTAATGCAGAACCCAGCAGCTTGGAGCAGAAAAGTGAACGGACTATGCATTGATCCAGGCCATCAAGTCTGCCGGAGGGGAAAGGGTGTTGCCCCATTCGCCCTCTCCTCTCTGGAAAGAAAGATGGCGGCCACATGGGAGCCTTGTGGACAGCAGGTATGAGCCGGGGGAGTGGGGGCGACTAAAACCTCATGGGTCGGGGGGCGTTCCGGTCCGTCCTTCACGCCCTACCGAGGTCACCAGTTGCCCCCCACGAGCGGCTCTCCAGCACGGCCATGGCCCCAGAAGCACAAGGACTTAATGCAGAACCCAGCAGCTTGGAGCAGAAAAGTGAATGGACTATGCATTGATCCAGCCCATCAAGTCTGCCGGAGGGGAAAGGGTGTTGCCCCATTCGCCCTCTCCTCTCTGGAAAGAAAGATGGCGGCCACATGGGAGCCTTGTGGACAGCAGGTATGAGCCGGGAGTGTGGGGGCGACTAAAACCTCATGGGAAGGGGGGCGTTTCGCTCCGCCCTTCATGCCCTACCGAGGCCACCAGTTGCCCCCCACGAGCGGCTCTCCAGCACGGCCACGACTCCAGAACACAGAGACCAATTTCTTAACTATCTGACTTTCAGTAGAAATACTTCCAGGGTCAATAAGTAAAATAGCAGAAATCCAAAACCAACATTTAATTCTTGAACCCAGCTGGAGAAAGCAAATCACTTCACAATGCTTTTTCAGCATGTCTGATTTGGGGGGGGGGGTAAACTCTAAATAATAGTGGTGAATCTTTTATTGAAACAATCTAATCAAAGCGGATAGAGTGTTAACTAGAATTCATCTGCCTCACAGGGACGGGGAGGGGTGGGGGGTGGGGTTTTATTGGGGTTCTTCATGGGAAAAAATAAGTATTGGTAAAGGGAAATGTGTTTGATATTTGCATGACTGAGACATAAACCTGAAAGCTTTGTAACCTTTCCCACAGTGATTCAATAAATAAAAAAAAAAAAAAATACATACTGCTCTGAAATGTATACTAAGCAGAAAGTGGTATTAGGAAAAAAAATGACCAATTTTGGATCCATTTGAGATGTGTAAAATTAAAACAAACAAACAAAAAACCTGAAGGAAGCCGTGAAGAAATTGCTGGTAGATGTTCAAAGAACTGGATTCTTTTCTGAGATGCTGATTTTAGTTGAGTATTTTATCCTTTCTAGGGGCACTGATGTGATCAAAATTACAAAAGTGTATTTTACATACACCGTCTTCGTTTTTGGTCTAGGCTGGAGTCCCAAGTGTTTTCTGCTCTTCAGAGTTTACCTGAGGGAGGTGTTGATGCAGTTGGCCCCTGACATCCTGACCTCTTTGCAGATCTGCATGGCTGGACTCTGCAGTTAAGCCTCAGACCCTTCAAGGATCAGCCTGGCATTCTTTTTTGTTTGTTCGTTTTGGGGCCACACCCAGCAATGCTCAGGGGTCACTCCTGGCTCTGTGTTCAGGAATCACTCCTGGTGGTGCTTGGGGGACCATGTGGGATGCCAGGGATTGAACCCAGGTCAGCTTCCTGCAAGGCAAACACCCTCCCCGCTGTACCATCTCTCTGGCCCCAGGCCTGGTATTCTAAAAAGAGAGTTCACGGGGCCTTAGAAACTGTGCTGACACCGAGAGAAGAGACTAAACCAGTCTTCATAACTTAAATGTAGAGTATGAACCTTGGTAGCATAAAATACTTAAATAGGTACCCAAGTTGAGTGGTAAAAGAAGATATGAGCAGATGTGTGGTGTCCGGACACCAGAGGAAGAGAGCCCTAAGGCCAGTGGCCAAACACAGCAGGGCCAGACAGCTGAACTGCACATGGTGTCAGCATATCCCTGACACTATCAGGGAATAGGAAAAAATATCAACACTTCAAATGAGGGGGCAGGAAATGGGCAGTTTTTGAAAGCTTTGCTTTCATTGGATACAGTCTGCATTTTAAAAAATAACTCTATGTTACTCTTCTGATTTACTGCATTGTATCTCTATGTTTTTTAAATTTTAGAGATGCCATCCTCTCTCCCCACCCTATCCGGATGACCTTCTTTAGCAGTCCTGGCTGTTCAGTCTTGGTCTCTGTCTGATACCACTTAATCTATTCCTAGCTGCGGTTTCTTTGTCCTAGTCACTTGGCTGGGGCTTTGTCCTGGGGACATTTGAGAAGGGCTTGAAAGGGATTTATAACTCGGCAGTTGGCGGTTTTAAGATGAGTTGAGAGTGCTTCAGTAGTGAATTGCAGGGATTTGGTGGCCTTCTGGTGCTCATGGCTGATTCCCCCCTCAGACAGCCGCAGTGCAGCCTGCTGGCTCCCCAGAGGGCCACTCACGCTTCTGCAGTGGTCGTCCATGGAGAGTTCCCTGTCCACCTGAGGCCCGGCTTTCGTATCCATGACAGAGCTTAGCAATGAGTTGCAGCGGCAAAATATAGGTACTTCCTGAGGCTTCATATCTCTTTAGAGAAAATGTTATCTTTATCTCGTCCAAGTTCCAAGACTGGGAAAGCCCCATAATCCAGATAAACATTGTTTATCACATAAGGGGGATGGTTAATAGTGATTAAAAGGAGCTTTACTTTCATTTTATACCACTCTTAGGGGTTTCCAGCTCCTAAGACATTTAGAAAATTAAATGAAATATTTTAATTATAACAAATAGCATATAGTTCATATGTATGAAGTAATTAGCCATCAATCTATTGTTACCTGCTATATGCTTTTTCTGGAATGCTCTGTTTATATGTGTATTTGTATAGCACTACATGCTATCTTCATGATCTTCACATAATATTCAATACTCATATTTTGAATTACAAAAGTTTTGACCATTGCATATAAATAATCCCTTTCCATTTTTATCTTCTATTTTATTCCAGTAAACCCCACATAGTTTTAAGAGGGAGACCGATAGCTCGGCATCCAGCAGAGACAGAGCAAGTCTTCGGTATAATGCTCACAGCTGGCTCTAAATACACGTCTCTGAACACAACCTGATACAGCCAGAAAGTGCTTCTCAAAGAAATATAGGAAATGGAGAGAATGATGGAAAATATAAGTATATTCTAATCAGTTTCTTGGAAAAAGGAAATGTGTCCATGAAATACTACCAACCTGAAGGCTGATGTATGCTATGTCAAAAAATATTCCATCTTCTTACCTGAGGTCCAAACAGCACCCTGTTCTTTGAAATTCCTTCTATCTGAAGTGTCTATTTTCCCCACTCAGTTCAGTAAAATCACTTTCCTTTGTGAAATTAACTGTGCTTTCTTAGAAAGCGTGTTCCTGGTTCCTGCTATCAATTGTTTTGATTAGTTGGTTCTATTCAAATCAAGATGGTAATCTGCCCCTGGGTGGTTTTCTGTCCTAACCCTTCTCTCTGCATTTCCTTTCATTCTTGTTTCCTCCTTCCTCATCTTCTCTTCTCAGCTGCATGCATCTTCATGTGCTTTCATTGTGGGCAGCAATGTTCTCCTTTTTTTATTTCCCTCTCCATAATTCTTCCTTTTTCAGAGAGCCCAGCAAGCTACCGAGAGTATCTCACCCTCACGGCAAAGCCTGGCAAGCTACCCGTGACGTATTTGATATGCCAAACACAGTAACAAGTCTCACAATGTTACTGGGCCCACTCGAGCAAATCAAAGAACTGGAGGACAGTGACAGTGACAGTGAATTCTTTCATTAGTCCTTGGAGAAGATAACTAGTTAAGATAAATACCAGCAGGGCATTCATTTCCAGTCCTGACAAATGTTTAGTTGGGGTTAGTTTCCCACCATGCTCTCTCCTCCCTTCATGAGGAAAGAGAAGAGAAAACTGCTTCATAGGCAAAGGTAATTTGAACATTCAGGGTATCCAGTAAATAGGAACTGGGGGTTTCCACCCGCCTTGTGATAGACACAGACTCTCCATTACCCTGCAGAGACACAGGCTAATTACAAACCATCACTGAGTCGTATCTGTGATGTATCTCTAATTTCCAGGCTCCTTCCTCATGCCATCAAGTAAATGGCAACATTCCTAGATGTTAATTTATATCGTCTAGTAATGATAGTTTTGAAAGAAGCCTGGCACCAGCCTACTGGCTAGCAGACAAGCAACTATAGGATCAAATGTATTAAGAACTCAGAGAAACAGAAATGCAGTTTGTATCATAGCTTACTACTCAAAGCAAAATGAAAAGAGGCGTCATTCCAAAACTTCTGTTGACAACATTTTCCTTCAGGGAACTGACAAGAATGAATCCTTGAATTGTTGAAATTAAGTGAGAGGTATCGTGTGAACTCTGGCAGCCAGCAAGGGAAAAATCAAATTCTTCACAGAACTGGATTTGGAGAGCATATTCCACATACAGAACTCCTGTATGAATGAGACTGTACATTAATGTTTAATGATTGGGTTCACAGTCAATGAAGAGGTAATTTCCATAACAACTTGAGAAAACGATATCTAAACAAGACATTTATTTAGTTTCTTTTTCATTTGAATTTCTATATCTTATTTAACATATATCTAGGGCTACTGCTGTAGAATAAACACCCTCTTCAAATAAAAGACCTAATTAAATTTCAAAAACCATTTTAATATTGAGTGTCTAATTCAGACTCCAACCCACATATTAACGTTGATATAAAGATTATTTGAGAGCCAGGAATATGTGTGATAATAACACCACACTTGTCTCAGAGTACTCTACCTCGAGGTCAGCCCTATATTTGGAGCTAGATTTTGATGGGCAATGGAGAAGCTGAAGACACACCGAGAGTCAACATCTCAATTTAATATTTAAAAACGAGAGCAAGAAGCAAAAACCAGAATTTTTTTTTTGCAGAGGATGACATAAATCCTGCATAGTTCAATCAGTGATGAACAAATATATAAAATGTGGGGTAATCTTTTCATCTAAAAACAGAAATAATGACCATTCTCATGTTTTTTTCAGTACATTGCTTATTATAACATTTATGAAGACAAAGACTTTTCCTCTTCCCTCTTTCTTCCTAGTACATGGGATGAAGCATGCCAGAAAAATGTTCTTTTTCAACATACTTTTACCAAATTATTACCTGGTAGTTAATCTGAAATTTAAATTTTACGGAAAATCTATACTTTATTTCCTAATTTTCCAATCCTTCTATGTATTGAATAAATGAGAAAATAAATGTTTGTTTAAAAAAAAAGTTGTTTTGCAGAGGCCAGAGGGATAGTACAGCAGGGAGGGCCTTTTCCTCACATGCGGCCACCCAAGTTTCAATTTCTAGCATCCCATATGGTCCTCAAGTACCACCAGGAGTAATTCCTGAGTGTAGAGCTAGGAGTAACCCTGGAACACTACTGGCTATTATTTGTCACTGTCACTGTCCTCCCATTGTTCATCGATTTGCTCGAGCAGGCCCAGTAACGTCTCCATTTTGAGACTTGTTGTTACTGTGTTTGGCATATTGATTACATCATGGGTAGCTTGCCAGGCTTTGCTGTGCAGGTGAGATACTCTTGGTAGCTTGCTGGGATTTCCGAGAGGGGCAGAGGAATCGAACCCAGCTTGACCAGGCTGGCTGCGCGCGAGGCAGCTATTATCTAGAAGGCCAAAAAATAGTTATTGTGCAAAAAGAATGTTAAAGAAAGTACATATAGCCCATTTCATTTGTTTTATTTATTTACTTTTTTTTTCATATTTTGGGCCACACCCAGCAGTGCACACAGCTTGCTCCTGACTGTGTGCAGGGATCACTCCTGACAGGGTGCCAGGGACCACATGTGGTACTGGAGAGTGAACCTGGATCATCCACGTGCAAGGCAGGTCCCTGCCTGCAGCAGTATCTCTCTGATCCCCGCAGCTCCTTCTAGGATGGTTTCCAGTTTAAGCAATTAATCCATAAGTTAGTTTATGTCTACAAAAATAAAAACCATGCTGTGTAGTTTAGACAAATTATGACAAAATTAGATGGCTTTCAATACCTGTTCTCTAGAGTAAATTTCCACATAATTTCTAAATTTCTTATTAAAAAACATGCATATGTAAAAGGAAGAGAAAGCGAAGGAGAAGTGGGTAAGAAGCCTCGGTATTTCCCAAATGCTGCTTCCTGCTAGTGGACAACCCACAGTCATTGGACACTGGGCAGTTACATCTTTCTCTGGAGCCCTTGGAGTCCTGTTGTCCATAGTGCATTACCTGCTCACCCTACCCAGGAACCTGGTCTCTGGACTTGGGGAAAGCATATCGCCCTCTCCTCCTCCCATGGGATTCTGCTTCCTACCAAAAGATGTGAATGGGACACTTTTGGGCCCTCATCTCCAGGGGTTTGGGTCTCTGGTTTGCCAGCAGCCCACAGGCACACTTTTATCCAGGGCAAGGCTTCATTCCAAATTTTCTCCTTCTGCTGTCTGATGAGTTTTCAGTTCCCATTCTTTTTATTATTGTTGTTCGTATGATAAGTAAATGGCACATGCATTTATTAAAATCCTGTTGCTGGTGGCTTGGTTTCTCCCTGTACTCCAGAGGATACCAAGGATCATCCAGACTCTCTTTATACTCATCTTCTGCTGGGAAATAATCCAAGAAGCAAGGAGGCTGGTTTATAGATTACTCTCAGGAAGGGAGGAGCAAGGCTTGGTGGAAACTAGAGGTACTGTAGATTTTTTAAGGGGCATAAGTGTTCACTTTATCCTACAAAACTTTGAATACAAAATTTCCTTGAAGTATGGTTAGAAATCACTCTGTTTTCAAATAAAGGAAAACAACCTCATTTACGATTTTTAGGATAAGACTTCTCTCTTACCTACAACTCACTTAAGATACTTAGGGTAGTAAGTCACTATTGATCACTATTGATGTATTATAAGGATCCACATAAAAGAAGCCACATGGTCACAGTCCTCCCATTGTTCATCGATTTGCTTGAGCGGGCCCAGTAACGTCTCCATCATGAGACTTGTTGTTACTGTGTTTGGCATATTGAATAAGTCACAGGTATCTTGCCAGGCCTTGCCATGCGGGCAAGATATTCTCGGTAGCTTGCCGGGCTCTCCGAGAGGAGCAGAGGAATCGAACCTGGCTCAGCCGGGCCATCTGCATGCAAGGCAAACACCCTACTGCTGTGCTATTGGAAGGCCCACTCACCTTTAAAAAATTATTACTTTAAATAATTTTTCAGCTTTTACTTAATTTTAAAATATGGACTATAATGTAGGTATCCTGCTTATAGTAGTGTTAAAGTTTATGACTTTGATGTACAAGTAACCACACCTTCACCATCTCCACAGTGCCTACAGGACCCTCCCCCCCATTCCTGTCACTGCCGTAGACCTCCTCCCCTCTTCCTTTCTCCTCCCACCTTGCTTGCTAATCCCAGGTTTTGTGATCAAAAGCCAAGGGTTCGTATTCATTTGTTTGTAAATGAATATGGCTATGCCCATGGTTTGCTTTCCATTATACTATCAGTTTCACTTTGAGTTTGCCTCCTGATCAAATAGGTGTGATACATGCAAGATTCTGTAGCACTGTAGCACTGTCCTCCCATTGTTCATTGATTTGCTCGAGCGGACCCAGTAACGTCGTCTCCATTGTGAGACTTCTTGTTACTGTGTTTGGCATATCCAATACGTCACGGGCTGTGCGGGCAAGATACTCTCAGTAGCTTGCTGGCCTCTCCGAGAGGGGCAGAGGAATCAAACTCGGGTTGGCTGTGTTGGCGTGTGCAAAGCAAACACCCTACTGCTGTGCTATTGCTCCAGCCCGCAAGATTCAGACTTTAAAATATTTTTTTAATCCCATAACATAAAAGTTATCATCTCAGTCACTAAAAAATGTGCAGTTCAGTTAATTTATTCATGTTAGAAAACACATCACATTTTTTCATTAGTCAAATATGAAACCCAATATTTAGTAAACAAATTTCCCATTTCCCTAGGGATTTGATTTTCCAAGGCTGTGCTGTGTTTAGTAGTTATAGGCTCAAAGCTCAAGTTTCTACACGTGTAATTTTTGCCATTCTTGTAGGGGTTTTCTTTTAACTTCTTAGTAAAAACTTTTCAAAGTTTTAAGACATAATTTCTGACAAAGTTTCAGGTATTTATTAATTTTTTTGAATTCATGAACAATGATCTCTTTGACATTAAGCTACTAGGTTGCTTCTTGACAAAGAAAAAATGACTGATATATTTTTCCTTAGACAGGTAATGTTGTAAAACTTCAAAATGGATGGACACGAAGAGTATCATATAGATGAAATGAGTCAGAAGAAAAGGGACAGACATAGAATTATAGCACTCATTTGTAGGAAGTAATAAAACATAGTATGAGTCTAATACCCAGGCATTATAGAAACAAGGGCCAGGAGGATTGGTCCATGGTTGGGAGCCTGCCTCAAAGGCTGGAGGAGAGGGCAATTGGATTAGAGAAGGGGCCACTATGACAATGATGTATGGAAGTGGTTGCTCTGGATGGGAGATGCGTGCTGAAAGTTGGTAAAGGACCAAACATGATGGCCTCACTGTATCTGTATTGCAAACTATAATGCTCAGAAGTAGAAAGAAAGAAGATAAGTGCTTACCTTAGAGGCAGCTTTGGAGCAGGGGGAGAGATGGCAGGAGGGATACTGGGGATATTGTGTTGGGAAATGTACCCTGGTGGCGTTATGGGTGTTGGAACCTTGTATGACTGAAATCTGCATAAACAGCTTTGTAACTGTGTATCTCATGGTGATTCAATTAAAACAAAATTCAGGTTAAGATATCTCTCCTCCCACTTTGGCCTATAAAATAGCAATTTATAGAAAAAAGCTCCACAATTTCTTTCTGAATACTAAAGAAAAATATAATTTTCTAAAAATAAGAAAAACCTCTGAGTGCATAGCTCTGAGAAGTCATCATTCCATCTCATTCAGAGGATGCTAAGTCCACCAGATGTCAGTCATTCTCAGTCGCTATTTTCAACATTTGTTTGGAGATTTGCCATCACAGAAACAATTAATTGAGCCAACATGAATGTTCAGGGGCCATAAATTCTTCTATACCAATAAGTTGACCACAGAGAAGTTCTTTTCTCTTTCTTCCTCTTCCTTTTCTGCTTTTCTTCCCTTCGTTCCACTGTTTTTTTCCTTGCCATAGCTATTTTACAGAATTGCTTAGTAAGAATAAAAGTTTTTCATAGCAAAATCTATCCCTTGAGGGGCTCGAGCAATAGTACAGTGGGTAGGGCATTTTCCTAGCACGCAGCCGACCTGGGTTCGATTCCCAGCATCCCATATGGTCCCCCGAGCGCCACCAGGAGTGACTCCTGAGTGCAGATCCAGGAGTAACCCTGTGTATCGCCGGGTGTGACCCAGAAAGCAAAAAAAAAAATCTATCCCTTGAAAACAGAAGAAACTCTCACCAGCTTAATGCAACCATTTTTAAATTTGATCTTGAAAACGTTCACTTATTTCCTCCCCAAGTCTCCTCGTGCTTGAGAGACAAATTCTCAGGGAAAGGAGGAACCTGGTCAAACCAAACCATGAATGTTCCTTCTTGGGGCTTCGGAAAAGGCTCAGGGTGATCCTTGGGAGGGTCCAGGGTGAGGAACAGCGTCTCAGCCTGTGCTCTCTGCCCCTTGTAATGTCTCATTCTCCTGCCCTGTGTGTTGGGAGTTGAGAGAAGCTTATTTAACAACTTATTGTGCAAGAAAAGGTGTCATTCTTTCAATTGAATATTTAGGTAGAGAAATTTCTAGCTGGAATAACATGGGGGAACAGGTTTTAAAAAGCTTGTGACAGGTGGAAAGCAGGGTGATTTGCATAAGTAGTATGTATTTAGTCAAATGTTAGCCTTTTCTTTCTCCCTTTTATAAAGACTAAGTTTTAATAGCATCTACCTCATAGGATTTGGTGAGAATGAAGAGTAGTATTGAATGGAATTACTGGGACATGGTGAATAGTAAAAATTAAACAAAATAAAATAATTTTTATTGAGAAGATACGGGAACTATCCTCTGCATGCCTCTCTCTGTGAGGCCTATTTGATAATGAACATTGGTGGGTGCTTGTGAGT
Source organism: Sorex fumeus (assembly GCF_029834395.1). NCBI lineage: Eukaryota > Metazoa > Chordata > Mammalia > Eulipotyphla > Soricidae > Sorex > Sorex fumeus. Next base: position 8,760,690 of record NW_026606085.1, on the reverse strand, counting down.
AGGTGAAAGAGTTTGAGAGAAATTATTCAGTAGGTTGAGATAAGAATCTAATTCTAGTATTTCTAGAAAATAAAATTGTCTTTACGCTTAATTGAGTAGGATTTCTACTCTTCTCATTTTACATCGTACAACTTTAGCATAGTACTTTCTAAATAAAAATTCACTTGTTATAGTAATCCTTCTTTGAAAAATATGCAAATCCTCCCTATGGTAAAATCATAGGCATTAAATTACAGTGACCGGAGAGACAGAAGTCATTGTATAGTGTCATCAGGCACAACACTAGTTGTTATTAAGTGCACAATAAATTTAACCCCTACAAAGAATAAGGTTAAATACTTTATTTAGAATTTTACTTGTGGTAGCTGGAGAGATAGTTTAGTGAGTAGGCTATTTGCTTTGCACGCTGCTGATCTGGGTTCAATCCCCAGCATCCTGTATGGTCCCCGAAACTTCCAGGAGTGGTCATTGAGTGAAGCAGAGTCAGTAGTTAAGTCCTGAGCACTGCTGGGTATAGCCCCAATCCCTCTCAACCAATTTTACTTATGATTAGTGTAGACTATTACTGATTGCTTAATTTTGTCTCCAAAGAACACCTGCTTGCTGAAAACCAATGCTTTTTAGTAGTTGTATTCAAATTATTTTCTAGTCACCTGTCATGCCTCTATCAAAAGATATAAAGTTTCTTTCTCCTGCTCTCTGGCACTCATATGCACTTGCAAATAACCGCATTCATAGACTGTTCAGTTCCCAGAAGACTGCTGGAATGATTCCTCTCCTCTTCTCAAGCATATGAAAAGACATAGATACAAGCCGTGTGATTGGGGGCGAAATTTAAATCCTAAGCAGAGGTATACATTATAAATCAGCTGGTATTTTAAATAACAAAAACAGACAGCTTCTTCTGTATGTGGCAATGGTCATCAGCCATAGATTGCTAAAATATTTACTTTTTTAAATTTTGGCTGAGAAATCTGGTTGAATGGCATCCTTTCATCCAGACATGTTGAAGGATGAAGCAGAAGCATGTCTCTCTTGGAAGTGAGGGGTCTGCTCAGTGCTGCACCCTGCTGACTCACAGCAACCCCACCCACATGCATTTGAGTCTTTTCTTTGAACCTTCTTGATCCATCCTTTCTCCTCCTCAGCCAGCCAGCCAGTAGTCACGAGGTGTTCTCCTGTAACTTGGAAGAAAGTCAAACTGTCAGTGTCTTTTCCCACTCAGCCTAGGAAAAACTAGGCAAAAACTCCAAGAAGTTCCCCTAGAGTCCAGAGAGAGACTTATAGTCTTTCTTTCTTTCAGCTGGTGTGTAAAATGTTGTATTATGTTTTCCTGAAGGATTCACTAAAATCTATCAAAACTCATAAAAATTTCAGATTGTAGAACCCAATATCAATATATAATCTACTCTGAAAACTACAAAATGTTGAAAGTAGAGTAAACCTAAAGAAATTGAAAGACATCCCATCTTCAGAGATAGAAAAATAGTAATGTCAATATTGTATAATACTCTTAAAATATTTTTACAGATTCAGTGCTGTGTTCCTCAAAATCTAAGCTGGCTTCTTTGGGGAAAATTTGCTACTTTGTACTAAAAGGTATCAATTTAAATGGGACATAAAGGAGCACAAGTAGCTAAAATGATCTTTAAAAATAAAAGTACAGGCAGAATCTCCCCACCCGGCTCCAGGCTGTCTTCACCCGACACCTCAGAAGGAGGCAGTTTGATTTTCCCTCCCCCCTCAAACAGAACCCTGGCAGCCAAAAACCTCCAGAACACAGCCGCTGCCATGCTCAAGGCCACTCTCCACACACTCAGATGAGTCTCACCCATGAGGGAACCAACAGAGGAACCCAGGTATGCGGGTCCAGTAGCTGAGATCTCCAAGCCTGCTCAGATTAAGACTGGGCCTCCTCCACCCAGCTCCCCAGTTTTCCAGTAGCTTCACAGTCACACCCACAAACAACCCCCCACCCTCGCCATGTAATCTCATCAACAGCCAAGATCCAGAGACTATAAAATAAAACTCCCAGAAGAGAGCGATGCAGTATTTCCTAGAGCACGCAGCTGCATTTGGGGCCACATGACCTCTTATACTCTAGCCCACTGATGTACATAAAGTAGCACACACTTGTTTGGTTTTGACATGCTTGTATTCTCTTATATACGTGCTTAAATGGCTCCATTTCTCTTTCATCATAATGAGATGTTGTTGCATAGACAACGAAGATAGAAACTGCAGGCAGTGAGCCACATCTATTCAAATGTAAACGTCCGATTCGGGTTGTTAGGCATTCGAATGAATCAATGCTCTTGGCCAAGTTTGTGTTGACAAGGACACCGACGCCTCCAACACCTCTTTTATCGCATGTTCCGAGGAACAATTCTTCTCCAGTGTCGAAAACGGCATGGTGAGATTCGTGCCTTCTTGTCTCGGTCAGACCAATGATGTCGTACTTGATCATTCACGCTTGTACCATCAGGTCCTCGATGGATGCATCTGATGCTAGCGTACGTGCATTGAAAGTACAGATGATCATTTTTGTCTTCCTTCGTTGTGGCAGCCTAGGTCGGCCTTGAGATTTTGTTGGGCTCTCCTTTCTCATCCTTCTCAGTGCTGCCATGTCAGTGAAGCCTTCAGGGTCAGGTGAATGAGACCAGATGTAGTTACTGGTTTTGGCATATCGAATACACAGCGGATAGCTTGCCAGGCTCTTCCGTGCGGGCGGAATACTCTCGGTAGCTTGCCAGTCTTTCTGAGAGGGATAGAGGCTTTTGGGGTGACCTCTAATCACCCTTGTAGGTGTTACCATATTTGAACCCTATCAAAGATGGTACGACAATTCCAGAATATGGGTATTTAGTGTCTTGTGATGTGTCGTGCGGCCACTTGCGGCCGCGCGGGTCCAGAAAGCGTCCTGGAGTGTGGCGACGGCTGGGTAGTGGAAGTAGTGTCCACTACTTTCATTATGCTGAAAGAGAAATCGAGAAGTTCTACATGGAGCTAGAGAAGTTCTATAAAGAAGACCACACTTTCTACAAGATCATTGTGGGTGATTTTAATGCCAAGATAGGACCGAGACGATCAGCTGAAGAATGTCACATCGGGACCCATGGCCTAGAATGGAACAAACAGGGTGAGAGACTGTCTGAGTTCATCATGTCGACCAAGACCATTCATGGTAACTCACAGTTCCAGAAGGCAGAATCTAAACGATGGACATGGGAGTCTCCCGGTGGACGATTCCACAACGAAATAGACCACATCATATTCAATCGACGGTTTTGCCTGACTGATGTCGCTGTTGTCCCAAAATTTCGAACGGGATCGGACCACCGTCTCCTTCGTGCAAAATTCTACTTCACAGAGCGGGGAGAAAGGGCTGCAAAGTCCAAAAAGAGAACTCCCAGAATGACCACCAACTGGGAGCTCTTTGGTACTATTGCGGCAACATGGGAACATGCCATTGTTGACAACATTGACGAGGAATACGATCGACTGGTTCAGCACCTCCATGAATGTGCGAGGAACGCCAAGAGAGAGATAGCCACAAAAAATCGCCTATCTTCGAAAACTCTTGAGCTAATTCGCCAGCGTTGTTTGGCGCATGCCTCAGGCAACCGCAAGCTAACGTCCGAGCTCGCAAAGCAGTGCAGAGATGCGATCAAGGAAGACCTCAAAGAGAGAAGAGCAGAAGTACTGGTAGATGCGGCAGAAGCCGGGAAAAGTATTCGTAACGCCCGCCTCTCCTTCGCCAACTATAAGACCAAGATGACTGCCCTCCGACGTCCTGATGGATCCATCACATCCTCCAGAACGGCAATGGAGAAGATTATCTATGATTTCTACTCAAATCTCTTCGATAGCCATGTCCACTTGCCGACATACCAAATCCCACAGGATGGATATGTCGTTCCCAACATTCTCCCTTCCGAAATCCTACACGCCATTTCGTCAGTAAAGAAACAAACAGCACCCGGCCCAGACAAGGTCAGACCTGAACACCTGAAGAACCTGCCGTCAGTACTCATCAATACACTGGCTCGGCTCTTCACTCGCTACCTGTCTGAATGCAAGGTTCCATCCCAATGGAAAACCAGCAGGACCGTACTACTGTTCAAGAAGGGAGACATCCATGACATTGGCAACTATCGCCCGATCTGCCTATTGTCTGTCATCTACAAGTTGTTCACTCGAGTCATCCTAAATAGGATTGGCAGAACACTAGATGAAGGACAACCATGCGAGCAAACAGGGTTCCGCAAAGGATTCAGCATCATCGACCATATCCACACGATAACCAAGCTCATTGAGGTTTCTCGGGAGTTCAAGATGCCTCTCTGCTTAACGTTCATTGATTTAAAGAAGGCCTTTGATTCTGTTGAGATGGAAGCAGTCATTGAAGCCCTAGCCAATCAGGGCATTCAAGCCCAATACATCAAGATCCTCCGTGAGCTGTGTTGCGGATTCACTACCAGGATCTCACCATTCTACAAAGAAGTGATCGTTGATGTCAAGAGAGGGGTGCGGCAGGGTGATACCATTTCACCGAAACTCTTCAGTGCCACCCTCGAGAACATCATGCGACGACTGGAATGGGAAGGAATGGGAGTGAAGATAGATGGTCGGCAAGTACACCACCTCCGCTTTGCTGATGACATTGTTTTAATAACACCAAACATCAGCCAAGCGGCACAAATGCTGGCGGACTTTGACCGTGAGTGTGGAAAGGTAGGACTACAGCTGAATCTCACGAAGACAATGTTTATGAGAAACAGCCTTGTTCCTGACACCCCATTCGCTCTCAATGGAACGACCATCTCCGAATGCAACAGCTATGTGTACCTAGGTCGAGAGGTCAACATGACAAATGACCTGGCACCCGAGCTGCGCAGGAGGAAGAGAGCGGCTTGGAACGCCTTCAAGAACGTTGAAGAAATAGCTAAGAGGACGAAGAACCTCCGGCTCCGGGCACATCTCTTTGATTCCACTGTTCTTCCTGCATTAACATATGCCTCAGAGACCTGGGCCCTACGCAAACAGGATGAGAATGCTACTCAGGTCTCCCAAAGAAGAATAGAAAGAGCTATGCTTGGAATATCACGTTTCACTCAAATGAGAGAAAAAATCCGGAGTTCTGACATCCATCGACGACCAAGGATCAGGGACGCTGTCTCATTTGCCAAGGTGTCGAAAATCAGATGGGCTGGTCACGTAATGAGATTTAAAGACGACTGTTGGACTAGAGCTGTTACTGATTGGATTCCACGGGATGTCAAAAGACCGCGTGGCTACCCACCTACCAGATGGTCAGACTTCTTCATCAAGATCATGAACGATCGGTTTGAGGCCCTTCATATTCCCGGAGCGAACAGATGCCATTGGGCTACACTAGCACGCGACAGGGACAAATGGAGACGTTACTGGCGCCCGCTCGAGCAAATCAACGACTAACGGGAAGTTAAGTGATTTAAGTGAAATGGCTCCAGAAGGAAATACAACAACCTTCACACACTTCCATCTTGTTGTGGGGGGATGATGCTCGCTGGTGAGGTAGGTGTTTGAATATTATCTGTAATGAACTATTGTAAATTACTTTATGAAAATAAAATGTATAAAATAGCAAAAATAATTAATTAATTAAAGATAAAATTACAAAGTGGAGGCAGGGAGTCGTGTTGGTGCTCTGGCCTCTGTGTGGCTGTTTAGGGTTTGATCTAGCTGTTCTTTTCTTTTACTTGGGACTGAGTTTCTTATCCCAGTTTCTTGAAGAGACAAGTTCCTTGGGTTGGACTTAGGCAGGTGGTGGAGGTGGTGAAACTCAGAATGTGTGAGATAAACTGGAGCCTCAAACTCTTGATCACAAATGAATTCCAAGGAAAAAGGCGACGAGAATGTGGATCTTTGCAGACTTCCCCGCATAGTCTAAATCCTAAGCCTTAACATCAGCTGTTATTTTAAATAACAAAAACAGACGGCTTCTCATGTACGTGGCAATGGTCATCAGCCATAGATTTGCTATGATATTTGATTTTAAAATTTTTCCTGAGAAAGAACAGTGTATTCCCTGCGCACAGAGTCAGGGGTAAGTCCTGAGGACAGGAAGGATGGGCCTGAAAACAAACAAGGAAAGAAAGAAAAGTGGTGTTGACCCTCCTGGGATAAAGACTCATAACAGTGATTAGGACAGAGCATCAGTTTAATATGACTATGTGGTACTGATACAATCAGAGACATTTGTGGCAGAGAGTTTAAAGAAGTGGTCAGGCCCCCAGCTGGAAATTCTGAAACCCTAATCGTCACATTAATCTTCACATTGATACTATTTTGATTCTTGTGATTCTATTAAGATAATAAAATAGGGAGAAAAAGGGTGACTTTTCCAGTTTTCACCCTCATTTTATACACAAATATGAACTCAAATTTGGTCTAGATATAAGGAAAAAACTGACAAAGTTAAAAAGAAATATATAAGAGAACTCTGTGACCTTGAATTAGGCAAAATATTCTTAAATATGGAATCAAAAGAACAAGAGGCAGAGGAAAACAAGACAGGTAAACTAGATTCACGACATCAAAAACCCATGTTTCTATGGATACCACCCATCAAGGAAATGGAAAAGAACTCAGAAAACAGGATAAATAAGTTTCAAGACTTTCAAATCTGACAGGAGATTCAAAACACGTATTTATAAAGAACTCTTACAACCCAATAGTTAAAATATGTCCACTTTTTAAATGATCTGAGTAAACATATATCCAAAGAAGATTTGGCTGATGGCAGGTGCCAGGCCAGGGAAGTAGGGTACCAGGGTGGTGTTAAGGAATTATGGAGCCAAATATCAAACCACAGGGTCAGCAACACTGAAATCAGGAACCCAAACTTTAACAATGGAACTTAGGAGGGGGCCTGCCAAGAGGGTGGCTGGAATTGGGGTGGGGGGCGGGTGGGAAGTGTGAGGGAACTCGGGAACACTGGTGTAGGGAAGTGGACTCTGGGGATGGGCTGGTGCTGCAATGTTGTATGTCTAAAATTCAACTATAAAGATCTTTGTAAATAACAGTGCTATATATTTTTTTTTAAAAGCCGATTGAAAAAAATGGTCACTACTTTATCATCACAGAAATGCAGGTCAAAAATTCAAAGCATTACTGTTCACATTTCCTAAGGTCACTGTAACCAAAGGTCATTTAAGGGCAAGTGAAGATACGATGTAGAGACATCCATATAGATATGAATATGGGGCCCTTAAATGTCACTGATAAAATCTATACTGTTGCACTGCCTTTGGAAAATAGTTCAGATTTTCCTCCAGTTGTTAAATATGGTATTAGGATATGATCCATTGATAGCACTTTTGGATACATGCCTGAAAAACCAATAATTTGTCTATACAAAAACAGATTTATTTATCAAATCTCTCAATGAAAACAACCTAGATACCCATTAGTTGATGAATAGTTAAGTGCAATATGATATATTCATATAACAGAATATGACAGCGACAAAAAGAAATAAAGGTTTAAAATGATACAACATATGTTGACATTTTTTACAGAATATTTTTATGGAAATGAACCCATCTTCTGTTGAAGTAAGAAAGCATTGGTAAATAATATTCATTATGAAAGTGATATTATATGATATTTTCGAATAATTGGTGTCATTTTGAATGTAAGGATGGTCTGTAACCAGGTAAGGGAATGTCAGAGACCAACTATGAATTTTTCTAGGACATGTGGATAAAGAAACACAGTGATATTGAGCTGATGATCATGGGTTGCTCCAAACTGGCAGAATGCCCCTCCGGGTCAAACATGTGAAGCTCTTTTTTTCATGTCATATTCCAGATAAGCGGTGAAAGTAGAATGAAAAAGAGTGATTGATAGACTTCCCGCAGAGGTGTTTATGACAGATGCCACAGTTTTGTCACATAGGGTTTTTGGCCTTTGGTCTGAGCTCCTGGGGAAAGGCAGACCCTCTATTGAGCAGAGAAGACATAGGAGGGTCCAGCTATGCAGAATATCCCGAGCTGACTCTTGTGCAGGCCAAGTTTAAGATGTCTGTTAGACAGCCAAATGGGGCTGTCTGTGGAACTGATAGATGAACTTTAGAGCTGAAGTCTGGTCTGGAAAAATAAATGTTGGAGCCATCAGAGCAAAGCTATTTAAAGCCCAGAGCTGAAATGAGAACATGCTGGCCTTTTCGCCTCACCCCAGTTCATCACCTCCCTCGTCAGCCCCTCTCTCTGCCCCCACACTTTAGATGCCCTTCCTGGCCTCCTCAGCATCTGGCAGTGTGTGCCAATGTGTGAGCTGGAGATTGCTGAGCGTTGGCTTCGTGAGGGTATTCAAGCACAGCGTCCACTGGCTGGTGGCTGGCTTTCCTTTCACCATGACATCTCACAGAACAAGGCCGCAATCAGTCTGTCAATCCATAAATCAGATCTGATGAGCAAAAGAACATGAAACTAGCAATAGCATCTGGATTGAATACGTGCAAGAGATCAGTTTGTTGCTAAAGCAATGGTTTTCCTTACAGTTATATACATCTCACCACCCATGCTTTCATTAGAAAATGCCCAAAGTGAATGGAAATATGCCGCTTCCTTCCCAGAGAGTAGAGAGTCAAGCCCTGCCTGAGGTTCTGAAAACCTAACCTTCATCATCAGATGCATTTGTGAGTAGGGAGAGGTAATGACCAGTGCAAATGTCAGAAGCCATGGGTGTGGTCTGCCCATCTGCCCAGTTACCTTTCTCTGAAATCAAATCCATAAAATGTGATTGCCTTGGCAATTTCCTCTCATTCCAGGTGCCAGCTCTTGGCTAGGTCTTCAAGCAAGTATTGAAAGGTGTTTATGTGTGGCTCATTCACAGATTTTTATTCCAGTGCTCCCTAGAGCACTGATTGGCAGTGAGAAGTAGGACTGTGTAAGGGAAGGTGAGATATTCAAGTTAGCAGCCTCTTCCATAGGGAATTTTCAGCAACATTATTTCTTGCTGAGGAAGAGCAAGAAGTTCTCATGAGGAAAAATGCAGATCTTTCTTTCTTTCTTTCTTTCTTTCTTTCTTTCTTTCTTTCTTTCACTTTCTTTATTTTACTTTCTTTCACTTTCTTTCTGTCTCATTCTTTCTTTCTTTATTTTGTTTCTATCTTTTCATTGTTTTCACTGAGCATACCCAGTGGTGCTCAGGGCTTTGTCCTACCTATGCACTCAGGGTTTAGTCCTGGCTCTGCACTCCAGAATCACTCCTGGTGGGCTCTGGTGACCATAGGAAATACCTGGGATCGAACCCAGGTCAGCTGTGTGCCAGGCAAGGACTGTACCTTCTGGACTGTCCCTCGGCCCCAGGGCCCTTCAGGTTCTAGTCCTATCACTTGGAAGGATGAACCTTTTCACAGCCTGTTGTGAGCTGGGCACTGTGCCTCTGTGGTTCCTGGTTGTATTTGCTCCATTTATTACTCCCTCTATTAGCTGATTAACTTGTTTTGTATTTTTGGTCACCTAGGCCATGGGGTCATAAGATGTCAGGCATCAGACCACAGGCTCCAGCCCTTTGAACCATCTCCTTTGTCCCAAGTGACTTTATTTTATTTATTTATTTACTTTTTGGACCATACCTGGTGGTGCTCAGGGGACCATATGAGGTGCTAGGGATCGGGATTGAACTCAGGCCAGCCACATGCAATGCAAATGCCCTACCCACTGTACTATCACTCTTAACCCCCAACTGACTTTAATAAATTACTACTTCATTAGAATCTTGCCTTTTAGCAAAATGTTTTTTATCTGTCTCCTCAATAAGCTGCGAGTTGAGTGTACAGTATGATTTTCAGAGAATTATAAGGAAAAGCAACAGGTCCACTATTTGTTGGTTTTCTACACCAAGAACTTACTCCTTGACCTTGGAGAGCAAGGTGGCACCGTGCCTCTGAGCTTTTCCTGCACCTTTGCAGGAGGCAGAGGGAGAAAGTTGGAAGCTACTAAGTGACATGAGAGTCAACAGAGCCTTGTTCGTGAGATGTGGCCACCCGGATGTCCCCACCAATGCCCCAGGACTCTGTGGCATCACAGAACGGAGCTTCTCCATATATTCTGTGTCTCTCTGTGTGTTAAGCCTCACCCACAACCCTCTTTCTGGACCACAGATGAATGAGGGAAAAGAAGCCGAGTATCACAGAATTTTGTCCCACTCTGTGTCACACCACTGTCAGTGTCACAGATTTCTGCTGCTTCTGAGACACCCATTACCTGAGTCCTGAGAATTAGTCAGGTTTGCTCCTGGTGAAGCCTCTAACATGGGTCAGGAAGCACCAAGTCTCCCATTCGATGGGTGAAGTCAAAGGAGGGGAGAGAAATTGAATTCTTTCATTTCTAAGACCTTGGGTAGGCAGCAACTGCCATCACTAGGGAACGCCTATAAGAGTTCATGGGAACAGATTTATGTTTTTGTATAGTTCAGATATAAACCTCAGATTTCTGACTTTTCCTCTTGTCTCCAAAAAATCTAAGTCTGAAGCATTAAATTTATGCGTGGAATTCTCATATTTGCCAAGGGTATACATAAAAAAATTAAACTATATGGAAAAACATTGTCTAATGTTTTGCTTTCTCTCTCGTTTTTTTGAGAAGGAGTATTTTGGTGTTTGTCTCGCCCTTCAACATATGTTACTGTGTGATTTGTATCTCGAAACCATAATAAATTTTGTCAGTTTTTTAGGTCTAAGCAATTTTCTCAAACAGTGTAATTAATTTGTAGGAAGACATCAGCCAACTGTAAAATTTACAATTTGAAATTGCAGTTCAGAAACTTGTTAAAATATAAGGCTTGCCATAAAAGTAAAAATGATAACAATAACAACAAAGTAATTGAAATCCTACATATAAATAAATTACAGAAAATCATAATTAATGTTGTGTCAAGAACTTGCCATTTAAGATTCATTTTTCAGGGTATCCAAATACTGAACACAAAATGATTAATTCTGGTACATATAGTTGTTTATAATAAGAAAATAGGGCATATTTAATAGATGTGTGGAATAGAACATGTCTCTCAAAAGTTTATCCTGATAGAAAAAAGTGGCTTCTTGAATACATATCCAGTTTGCTGCTATATATTTAGAAGGTCTCGAAATATCAGTGAACTGACTTAACCCAGATTTGTAGTTTTCCTCCCAATCAGTTGCTCTTCTATACTCAAAATATAATATCAAATAGTTGCACTTGACCAAAACCATATAGCATAAGCTCAGAATACTTGTAATGAATCAATGTTATTTTTACTTTATTTCTTTCATTCTCCCCATGTCCTCCCTTGGTTGTGTGAGGTTCCCACACCTGTATGCTCTGAGGGCTGCCCACGTAGTGGCTGTGATCATCCAAGAGCTGACCGTGTTGATGCCCGTTCCAATTGGAGTGCTCTGGGAGAATCCCTGCTGGTGCTCACAGGTGCCAGGTGGTGCCAAGATCACTTTCTGTTATGGCTTCTTGGGTCCCTAGAAGCACAGCCAATGGATGGTGCCAGGGATGGAACTCATGGTATTGTGCTCTCAAGGCAGATGCTTTTGCTCCTGAATTATTTCCCAGAGCCTTCCCTTTCGTGGCCACCTTGTTCTAATCATGCTCATGAACATTTTTTTTTCTTTTTTTGTAGGAGTACTGCTATTTATTCAGCCACTGATTAGCTGATTGAATTGTGCATGAACTCCACCTTACTTTTTTTTTCTTTTTCCATTTTTTATAATTTTATTTATTGAATCACCGTGAGAGCAGTTACAAAGCTTTTGGGTCTAAGTCTCAGTCATACAATGAAACACCCGTACCTTCACCAGTGCCCATTCTCCACCACCCAAAATCCCAGTATACCCCCATCCCACACCCTCCCCCTGCCTGTGGGGCAGATGATTTCTACATTACTCTCTCTCTACTTTGATCACATTCACTATTTCAACACCAGACCCACCATTATTTAAGATTTTACCCCAACACTTTTTTTCTCCATACTTTGACACAGTGGTAGGGCGTTCGCCTTACAAGCAGCCAACATGGCCACCCTGAGTTTGATTCCTCCGCCCCTCTCTGAGAGCCCGGCAAGCTACCGAGAGTATTTGATATGCAAACACAGTAACAACAAAGTCTCCAATGGAGACGTTACTGGGCCTGCTCGAGCAAATCGACGATCAACGGGAGGGCCTTTACCTTACCTTTACCTTTTACCCCAACACTCAGATCTGCTGAAAAAGCAACAATAGACAATTTGTGTTCTATTGCTGGTTATGAATAACATATGATGTCGTGTGGCTACAGTAGAGCCATGTGGTTTTGAAATTCTGAAATTTTAACACTTAAATCTGGAGGGATTTCTGCCAAAAGCCACTGGGTTTAGAGATCTGCTCCCGAGTCTCTGGGATCATGGCCGTTGAGGAGCTTGATGAGGAGCCAAAGAGGCCATTCATGGGCGATGACTTGGGGTCTCATTGGGGTGGGGAAGACAGGCCCGGCTCCACACCCCCCCCCATCCCGTGAGACCCAACAAGTTTCGTCACTGCGGGCCCAAGCCTGACTGTCCAATGGCCTCTGGAGGATGACAGCCACCAAGTCGCCAAGAGGGAGCAGGCGGAGGGACAACACCCTTTCCTCCCTGGGATGGCCCGGCGACAGTAACGTACTGTGGAGTCCAGATGCACTTCTGCCAAATGCCACTGGGTTTTGAGATTTGTTTCTGAGTCTCTGGGATCATGGCCATTAAGCAGCTTGATCAGGAGCCAGAGAGGCCATTCGTGGGCGATGACTTGGGGTCTCGTTGGGGTGGGGAGGACAAGCCCGGCTCCACCCTCATCCCATGAGGCCCTGTGTGTCTCGTCACTGGGGGCCCAAATGTGACTCTCCAGTGGCCTCAGATGGATGGCGGCCACTGGGCCGCCAGGGGGAATAGGCCAAGGTACGAAACCTATTCCCACCTGGGTTGGCCCAGCACCAGTAGCCTACTGCAGAGACCAGACGCATTTCTACCTAAAGCCACTGGGTTCTGAGATTCGTTTCTGAGTCTCTGGGATCATGTCCATTAAGCAGTTCAATCAGGAACCAAAGAGGCCTTGCCTCCAATTATATAGCTGAGCCGGAGGTGGTTTGTGGGTGTGTTTCCCATATACCTAACTTTTGGCCATTTACTTTCTTGGTAAACTTTGCCCCAAGTTTTTGGGGTCTGGCCAAAGGCACAGCAGCAATTTTGGGGTATCTGGAAGTCTGAAGGCGCCATGAGGCTGCTGATGCACTCGCCTCACAGGTACAGATTGACTTGCTGGCGGCACCATACCCCTGCTCATGAACATTTTGATAGATCTAATATACTTTGAGCAAAATCTAATTTGGGGGGAAGACAAGTAATGTATATCAGGATAAAAATACCCTAACTTAAAATTAATAATATGAATATGACCACTATCCCCAGATGTTTAAAATATTAAAAATATACCTGTAAAAGAGGATAGAGGGATGGTCTGTCACTCATACAGGTGACAACCCATGTCTGCATCACAGAAGGACTCAAAACCCCCAGAATGAAGCTATTAAAAAGAATGAGTGAGATTTGATTGAATATTGACTGTATTTTGTGGAGCCAGAGAAGCTGAATAGAACCAAATGTCCTTTCAGACATTTTTGCTGTAGACTGAGATCATAAGTTGAACCTGGATGAGATCTGAGATCATTATGAAATGGTCTTTGGGGACCTGAGGTTTCAGCTACAAAGGTTGGCCCACAGCCACAGGAGCAGGGCAGCAGAGGTGGAGGGTGTCTTGGGAGCAGACGCTCCTCCCTCACAGCCCCAACCTATCTGTTGGCGTCCAGAGGCCTCCCACAGAACCCCTCTCCTTGAGAGTCTGTGTTTCATGTGCTGAGGGCTGGCGGGCCCATGTTTCTACCCTCTTCACTTGGCTGCGTTGCAGGTCCACGATGCTGGAATCTTCTTGATGTTCCTTTGCTCACCGTGACCAGGAGTCACAGTGGAACTTGGATCTGGGCCCAGGGCTGTTCTGGACATGCCTCAAGTCTGCAGCTCTTCCCAACTTGCTGCCCTGGCGTCACTCTTGCTTGTGAGTAGCTGTGGGAGTCAGGAGTCTTTGAAAAGCTCCACAGAGTTAGGTTCAATTCCATGTGCTAATGAGTGTGGACCAGAACTACCCTCAGCAGTGCTGGCCTGTGGCAATAATGCTAGGTCTTGACTGATATTTTGAGGGATTGCCAAGTTACAGTATATAAAGAGTGATATATTTGAGTTTGCATTGCATTTCATTATATAAAACAACCTAGTTTTCAATTATACCACAAAAAGTATGGGCATTATTAGTTCCACTATCAATATATTATTATTGCTTCAAAGAGGTAAGATGAATTCCCCAAAATCTTGATTGAACAAATAAAGTGCCATGCTTTCTTACTTGCGTGGTACAATGTACAGCTCTATGTGTGTGTGTGTGTGTGAGAGAGAGAGAGAGAGAGAGAGACAGAGAGAGAGAAAGAGAGAGAGAGAGAGAGAGAGATTTCTATCGGAAATACAATTTCTCTAACTGGTCTAACAGAGTTTGGCCTGCACTCGGTTAGGTGGCCTCCTGGAGCAGTCTTGAAGATGGAGATCAGGAGATGTTATGCATGTGGAGGACAGAGGATGTGAAGATGCCAAGTGCAAATGAGAACATGAAAAGAGAAACAAAATACCAGGTGCTCAGGGAAGCGAGAGGAGGTTCAGGCTCAGGGCAGACAGTTAGGGACACACCAAGTGGAGCTATGTGAAAAGGCTCCGAGACAGTGCTAAGATATTGGTTTCTTCTCTAAACACCAGGGGCATGCCGAAAGGTCATATTTCGCATGAATATTGGAGGCACGATTCAAAGATCATCGTCTGGGATGGTGGAGAAGAGCGGCAATCAGGAAGGACAGTGTTGCCAGGAGCTCTTCAGCAGTCCCATCTGCACAGCCCCTGATCTTCTCTGAGCCACCCAGTTTCCTAAGGCCAGTTTCGAGCAGGCTGCAGTCACGTGGGGCTGATTGACGGCAGTGCGGTTAGGAAGCAGTTTTCCCATTTGTAAGAACACATCAACTCCTTTTTGCCTTTGATATATTTTAGAAAACAGCTGAGGCTATTCAGCTCCAAAGTTGGCAGGGTTGCAGTTTTTATTGAGGAAGAAAATTATGCCATATTTGAAGAAAATTGGTTAACTATTTTTGAAATGTGGAGGGTTTCAATTTACACTTGCGGATGTCTAAGGGAATGTTTCCACTTGCATTTCGTGTCCTTCTCACCCAGGGCTCTTGGAGTTGAGAAGGCATCGGCTCCAACTGCAGTGAAGATGGATTTTACTGGCATGTGTTCAAACTGTGGGTGCCTCCACTCAAGTGAATTCTGGACCAACAACAAAGGGAGCAGTTTGTCTACTGCTTGCCCTAGAGAGCCCTCTCTTTGTTTCTTTAGAAGTCACCAATGCAGTAGAATTCATGAGCCGAGATTGTTTCCTCTCTAAAATGTTCCACATGCTTCATCCTTGCTGAGACTTCGAAAAGGTGCTGCAGCAGCTAAGGTTGAGGTTTGTGGACATAATAATGTGCTTTGGTTATAGTTTCATATAGGGCCAGATAGATCCTGGCCAAATGTCTCTTTCTACTGTTTATGTATAATTTACTCTTCACAAAAGAGATTTTTAGGAATCAGAGAGATAGTACAGTGGATAGCGCACTTGCCTTGCACACTATCAAACCTAGTTCAAACCCTGGCACTCCATATGACCCACTGAGCCCCACCGGGAGTGATCCCTGAATGCAGAGCCAGGAGTGAGCCCTGAGCACTGCCAAGTATGACCCAAAAACAAAAAGAAAGAAACGTTTTAAGGTCTCTGACTCATTCACCCAACTCTAGCTCAGTGCTGCTCACGTTTATTCAGCAACTTCAGATCTAGTTTCTGAGGAAAAAGAGTCCCAGATACAAGTGGCTTGGGTCAGTGAGTCAGGGAAAGGCAGATGAACCGGATTGGTCCTTGAGGCATGAGCTCATCTGCTTGATTTCTGTGTCCAGGCTCTTCATGTGACCACACACTCATTACTTTAGAAAGAAGCATAATGTGATGGCAGAGAATGAGCACTGCAAGGTAGGATTTATTTAAATGAGAAATTGGGCAATTTCAGCATTATGGAACAGAGTGATGCTGCTATTCTCTTCCTGGTCTAATGGAGTATGCATGGCTCTCTTCACTGCACAAAATTTGACTGAAATGCAGAAGAGCAGAGGGAACATCTTTGTTAAGCTTTGTATTTTCTGCAAGTATTCTCTGATCAGTAATGACAATCTAATTTTTTCTACCTAAGCATTGCACAATCTTATAACTTGATCAGAATGATGTTTTGTGTCTATTGCTCTAAATTTGACCCCAGAATAGAAGCCTTCCTGTCTATATTGGGTCTCTGCTCATCCATGAAGGGGCTCTATCACTGGCTCTGGATGTTTGTGTGCATTTCAGAGCATCACCTTCACATGACTGAATCCATTTCAGAGTGAGGCCACCACCTTCTTCCAAAAGAGCAGGATGTCTGTATTTAGTGCTCTAGCCTAGTGTGTGATACTGAGCCCACAGTGCCTGCTCTAGATTGATCCTTGGGATCCTGTCCTCCACCCTCAGGTGCAAAAAGAAAAAAACTAAGCTTACTCAAAAAAAATTTTAAAAATTAGCAAGATGTATTTGATGTGTTTTTGATATTTTTGAATCCATCAAAGACTGTTTTCATGACTTTCTTCTGGCCCAAAGTGTGAGGAGAAGGTGAGTGGTGCCAGAACAGCAGGTCCCACAGAGCTGGCAAATGAGTGAAGGCCGGTGATGGTGGCAGGACTCTGTGAGTTGGGGAATCCCAATGATATGAAAACATTGCTCCATCAAAATCTCTCAGAGCATTGAACTAAGGTTCACACTGCACAGATTTAACTAAGATAACTCGTAGAGTTTTACAGCCTAGCAGAAGGGAAAAACTGTTACAGGCATGAAGAAACAACTCTATTTCTACATATCTATGTGAATGGTCTAAATTTTATTAAGGTATTATGAAATATAACTTATATACCAAAGAGGCAATACTGGGGATAAGGTGTTTGCCTTGCACATGGTCAGTCCAGTTTGATTCCAGGTACCACACAGGGCGCTCTGAGCACTGCCAGGAGTAATCCCTGAGCACAGAACCTAGAGTATACCCTGAGCACTGCCAGGGGTGGTTCAGACCACCCCCCAAAAAAGAGTATAAAAGGTGGGAAAAGTGAAGGAACTCAACAATAAACATACCCAAGAGAAATAATCATCAGAATGAAACTAAGTGCTGAGACTGAATTTGGAAGTTCTGATGCTGAATGTAGGATAAGTGTGATCAGTATGTTCTGCATGGAATGGAAAAGGGTGTTATAAGTTGGATCAGCCAGTGGACCTCAGCAAGGAAGAGATTCAGGGGGGAATCCAGGCAGTGTGTGAGGTGTGGAGAAAAGGCTCAGTTGGAGAAAAGGCTTTCAATGGTTTCATCGACAGGCGTGTTGGAGCAGATGGTGAAAAACTCTGACTCTAGCAGGAAGATCTGATCGAAATCAGCAAACGGTGAAGGCAGCAAACAGAATAGCCAAGGGCAGTGGCAAATGGTGTTAATGGGACTAATTAGAATCTTAGAAGGATAAAAAATGAGGAAAGAGGCAGGGATTGAAGAAAAACTGAACATTTTTCCAAAGTGAATGATTGACTCTTCTGTATGACCCCCAGAATCTCTGAGACCAAGAAGGAAACAAAAATCAGACCGCTGAGAGTCAACATGAAATGAAGGGGATTGAAGGCAGCGCGTGTGTGTGTGTGTGTGTGTGTGTGTGTGTGTGTGTGTGTGTGTGTGTGTGATAGAGAGAGAGAGAAAGAAGACTGGGGCTTGAACCCTACACTTCATCCTGACCACTGAGTTGGACACAGCTCTTCAGGTGAACCCCAGCCGCTCGTCCCTGTGGAGCAGGTAATGCATGAGAATAGAGAAGCTCTGTTGTCTGTAGAGAACATGTACAGGCATCACGCTATGTGAGCATTCGGGGTCTCACACAGATGCTTCTGGAAGAGACACTCCCTCCAGCCATCACTGGAGCTTAGGAAATGTGAACAGTGGCTGGTCTCCGTGAGATGCAGGGCAGAGAAGAAAACAGCAAACAGGGCTGACAGCAAACAGGCAAACAGCCTGTACAGACTCACACTTTGGAGAGTCTCCTATCTCCCACTGCCATGTTTAACTCCAGGTAAGTACTACGCATCCATCCACCTAGCTGTGGCTCTTACATCAACTCTTCCTCCTCTCTCTCTCATCAATGAATGCATCAGTTCCAGAACTCCACAATCCCTGGAAGTTAAGAACGTCTCTCAATCAAGGCCACATGTGATTGCCGAGAATTGTGCCATAGAAAACCAAGTTATAAAGGGAAGCACCATACCATCTCTGCATGCAGCGCAGGGCAAGGATAGGGAAGAGAGAACATAAGGATAATCCCATTATCCTACTTCTAAATATTAACTGAAAATATACTAAAACTTCAATTCAGAGAGAGATATGCACCCTTATACTTTTGGTTTGTTTGGCTTGGGGGCCACACCAGGCGATGCTGACGCTGCAGGGATCACCCCTGCAAGTGCATGTGGGTTGCCAGAAATCTAACCCGGGCCTGCCACATTCAAGGCAAATGCCCCATGCACCCCTGCATTTATTGAAGTATTATTTATAGTAGCCAAGATAGTAAGCCAACTTAATCTAAGTTCTCATCAGATGAGTGGCTAGTGTAACTTTCCACCTGGATGCACAGTGAAAACCTTTCAATTCTATAGAAAGACAAGAGTTATTTGCAGCAACAGGCATGAACCTAGAAAGCATTATATTTAGTGAAATAATCCATAAATACAGATACTGTATGATTATATACATATGAGGTGTGGAGATTGAAAACATAATTAAATAAAGTAATTGCCAATATTTAAATTATGAAACCAGTTAGTGGTTACCAGAAAGAAGGGGACAGGGAGCAAATAAGTTGTATCAGATGGAACAATGAAGTGATTAAAGGATGAAATTGAACTTTCAGTGGTAAACAGTGCTGTTTACACACGTGTTGATGTTTATTGATGAAATACCTTCCATAATATTGTGGTACAAAGTTTCTTCAATAGAAACCAGTAAAATAAAACAATAGTAGCGGAAGGAATATCTTGCTTAAATATGAACAGCCACAACTATCAGCATATGATGATTTTTAATTCCCCAAATGTTAAAAGTTAGTTCAAAGTGGATACAATTTAATGTATTTTCATTAGCAGTATCTTAAAATGACTACATGATTTTGGTTTAAAAATTTGTAAGTCTATGGGGTATGGTGCTGCCAGCAGGTCAATCTGTACCTGTGAGGCGAGTGCATCAGCAGCCTTATGGCACCATCAGACTTTCAGATACCCCAAAATTGCTGTTGTGCCTTTGGCCAGACCACAAAAACTTTGGGCAAAGTTTACCAAGAAAGTAAATGGCCAAAAGTTAGGTATGTGGGAGACACACCCACAAACCACCTCCAGCTCAGCTATATAATTGGAGGCATGGCCTCTCTGGTTCCTGATTGAACTGCTTAATGACCATGATGCCAGAGACTCAGAAACAAATCTCGGAACCCAAAGGTTTTTGGCAGAAATGCATCCTGTTCCTGCAGTAGGTTACTGGCACTGGGCCACTCCAGGTGGGAATAGGTTTCGTGCCTTGGCCTGTTCCCATTGGCAGCCCGGTGACCACTATCCTCCAGAGGCCACAGGACAGTCAGGTTTGGGCCTGCAGTGACGAGACATGCGGGGCATCACCAGATGGGGTTAGAACCGACCCTTTCCTCCCCATCCCAATGAGACCCCAAGTTGCCACCTACAAATGGCCTCTCTGGCTCCTGATCAAGCTGATTAATGGCCATGTTCCCAGAGACTCAAAAACAAATCTAGAAAACCAGCGGCTTTTGGCAGAAATGCATAAGGTGGCATACAAGGTGGCCGTTGCCTCAGAGCTTATTGGAAAGCCAAGTATGAACCAGCGGTGATGGGGCAACTGCAGTCTCATGGGAAGGGGGGGTACCGGCTCGTCCTTCACACCCTACTGAGGTCATGAGTTGCCCCCCATGAGCGGCTCTCTGGCACGGCCATGGCTCCAGAGGCAAAAGGACTTAATCCAGAGCCTGGCAGCTTGCAGCAGAAAATGAATGGACCATGTGTTAAACCACAGTGTCATGCTTCCTCAGGAGGGAAAGGGTGTTCCTCCCTTCCACCTTTCCCCTCCTCCCCCCCAGCAGCAAGGTGGCTGTTGCCTCAAAGCTTGTTGGAAAGCCAAGTATGAGCCAGCGGTTATGGGGCAACTACAGTCTCATGGGATGGGGGACAGTACAGCTCGTCCTTCACACCCTACCAAGGTCACGAGTTTCCCCCCACAAGTGGCTCTTTGGCAAGGCCATGGCTCCAGAGGCAAAAGGACTTAGTCTAGAGCCCGACAGCTTGCAGCAGAAAAGTGAATGGACCAAGCGTTAAACTACGGCGCCATGCCTCCCTAGGAGGGAAAGGGTGTTTCTCTCTTCTGCCTTCCCTCCTCCATCCCCCCCACCTCCCGGCAGCAAGCTGGCCGCTGCCTCAGAACTTATAGAAAAGCCAAATATGAGCCAGTGGTGACAGGGCAACTGCAGTCTCATGGGAAGGGGTGCAGTACCGGCTCGTTCTTCATGCCCTACTGAGGTCACGAGTTGCCCTCCACGAGTGGCTCTCCAGCACAGCCATAACACCAGACGCACAGAAACCAATCTTTTAGTGATCTGGCTCTTTGCAGAAATACAAAATCATTATATGACATTATATGATTCTCATATAATGGCAGCTATAGAAAACAAAGTATTTCACAATGCCTTTTCAGCAATTCTGATTGTGGGGGGGGGGGAATTCTAAACAATAATGGTTCATCTTTTTTCAAAATAATGAATGTAATCAATGTAGAGAAGAATTAAGTAGAAATCATCTGCCTCAAGGGCATTGGGAGGGGTGGGGGGGTATATTGGGGTTCTTGGTGGTGAAAAATGAGTACTGGTGAAGGGAAAGGTGTTTGATCATTGTATGACCGAGACTTAAACCTGAAAGCTTTGTAACTTTTCCCACAGTGATTCAATAAATATATATAAGAAGAAAAAAATTGTAAGTCTAACAAAAAAAAAAGTTTAACCTGTAACAACATCTTAGTAATCTCTTATACAAGGGCTTAATGGCTCCATGGTGAAATATAGGAATCTTCATTAACTTTTTTCTAAGGGAATATTTTTTGATCATCCATTTAGCAAATTATTTATAACAAGCAATATAAAGTAAATTATTGAGGGCTTGCTACAGGGGCAGGTTCAAGAAGTGGTTGGGGAAATTGAAAATTAAGGTGATGGGAAGGTGTAATGGTGGTGGGATTTATGTTGGAATATTGAAGGTCTGTAACTAAACTAGTGACTTAATAAAATTTTTTTAATAAAAAAAGCTAAATTTGATCAACACATTGAGATTTATGTGCATCCTAAAACTTTTGAAAAAGTAGATTTTTGATTAGGAGGATTAAAAATTTAAATGCCCTGTGGTGAGTGATATCAAATGCTATTTGATAATTTTGATAATTATCAAGGGCAACACTAAAATTCTAGCATAATTATTAATTTTCTAATATATTTGGGACACAAAAGTAATCTGTATGTTCCAGTTGACATACAATGTAGTTACTGAATATCAACCTTAAAGTTGCTTTTTTTTTCTTCTGAATATTCCTACCTGTCATGTGAATGCAAATGAAAATGAAAGATTGCACTTTAATTAAGAGATAAAAGGTTCCATTTCCTGAAAGAAAAGCTCATGGCAGATCGGCTCCAGGTTGCCAGCAGCTCAGCACATTGGCTGATGGTATTGATTGCTGAGATACTAACAAATAATGAGGCCATAAAAAAATTCCATTTTCTATTGCCATGATACCAGTATCAAGAGATACGAATGCTCACTGGTTGCCTTTAGGTCATTTAAAAATTACAGCTATAAAATCTATTTCTTCGGTGATTTGCAGTACAAATGGGTTTTGTTTCTGGGGCTTTTCTTACTTCCTTCTTCAATTTAACCACCTTGTTCGCATTAGGATGGGTGTAAGGTGAGGGAAACATAGATCTGAGTAGCGACCACTCAGAATGCTGCTGCTACCGGAAAGAATGAAAACATTAACTTGAAATATCACTGCTTGGTTTATTAATGATCTATTGTTCTCTGTTGCTAATTATGGATTCCAGTAGGAGAAAACACTTTAAAATTCAAACAGCTCCCTCTGCTCCCAAATATTCCTGAGTCTGATTTTATTCCATGAATCTTATAAAATAGAAGAAAATGGCATAATAAGAGCAGATCTTACAAAATGCTGACCTCCCCCCCAAAAAAACACCCCGAGATAAAACCACCCAACACCCTCAAATTTTTGGTCTGAGTGTGAGAAACCAAACCCCTAGCTACCAGCATCCCGTGATGGGCTGATGCAGCACCTTAGTCCAGAACAGAATGCCGAGCATTTCCATATTCTGGAATGCTGAGGTTTGTCTCTGCAAGACTCAGGGAAGTGCATAACAGCTCTTCACCCAGTGAAGAGACTCGCCTGGATTGAAGTGACCATGACAGAGACGCTTCTAACACTGACCAACTCAGGGAGTCCTATTTCCTCTATCTCCATTCGCTGTGCCGGTAATAAGAACCACCAACTACATTATACATTGTAGTGATAAGAAGTGAAGATGTTTATACACTCTAGGCCATCATTGGATAATGTTTATACTTTGATGATCACTCCTTCCCTTGAAAGTTTGTTCTAGCACATCTTATTATATGTGCTTCATATGATTCTTAACAAATGTATAGTTAAATAAATCAACGGTACTATGATCACTTACTCCAGCAATATTTGCATGGACCTATACCTCCCATTTGCTAATCTGAGTGACTTCAGTCAAGTAATTTGAATATTATAAATGTATCCTAATAGTTAAAAATTCAGTGATTTTTAAAAAACTGTATTTTAAGTGTGTTTGTAAAATGCAATGTTTGGGCAGGAAAATACATCAAAAGAAGTACTTAAAAAGATTTTGTTTTTAAGTTATTGGGCCACACTCAGCAGTACTCAGGGCTTAGCATGACCCTGTGTTCAGAGATCACTCCTGGTGGAACCTGGGGGACAATATCAGGTGCTAGGGTTTGAACCTGAGTCTATCGTGTGCAAAGCAGGCACCCTACATGCTACACTCTGCCCCTCCTCCCCGAAATACTATTTCTCTAGTAAAAAAAAAAATTCATAATTTACTGGACTTCCTCAAAATATTTAAAAATAAATAGATTCTATGAACTTTAAAAGTAACCAATATCAGGGTTGCATGCTGAATAGATTCTAAAACCTTTCATGTTAGTCAAAGAATTTGCTTATGTTTGCACTGAAGCACAGTTTCTTATGGAATTTATTTCATTTCTTTCTGACAGAAAAAAAAAAAAAGAATAATCCCAATTTTCCTCAACCTCTGTATTCCATCTGTCTCCACAAGACTGGGATCTCACGCATGAAGGAGAAGGCTACTCTGGAGGGGGGAACCTGAGGGAGAGGCCTTCTCTGAGAGGAGAACCTGAGGAGAGGGCCTCTCTGGAGACTGGAAGTTGAGGGAACGGGCCTCTCTGGAGAGGGGAACCTGGCTTTGTTCAGGTACAGAGTTAAGAAAATGGGCCCAGGAGACAGGAAGCAAGACTGGCCTCAGCCAACCTTCCTGTATGTGGATTTCCAGGAGCAAACATTTCAAGATCTTGTCTACCGTGCCCTTAGCAATGTATTATTAGTTATGAAATTATTTTTTCAAAAAAATGAGTATTCACTGCATTGGGCTAATCACCATTTCCATTGTATGTTTTTTTGTGATACATCCTTTAAATTACTATCATTATTTTCATTTGTCCAATGACAGAAATGGCCTGCAATTTTTAGGGCATATATAAGTGAGGTTATAGAGAAATAATATGATTTAAGAAGTACTCATGTGTATATTTGGGGCATAATAATAAATAATGACCAGTAATGAAACCTGGAACAAAATATGTATTAACAAAGCCTTGAAAAATTATAGAAAGGGCATGAAGTGGTTCTATTTGGATCGCTGTTTTGTTCTTCTTGCTGAGTGATTGCTCATTTTTCTTAATAATGGCAAGATTTGGTCTGAATACTTATGTTCAAATTAGGTCAAGGAGAGAAGCAAAGCATTTGGGTTCCCTATAGTTCTTGATGAAGTACATAGTGTGAGTCAACACTCAAAGCAGAGATGATAGATAACCAGGAGTCTATTGTCCGAAGAGAACTTCATTCCAAAGCCTGGTCTGGACATGCTCTAGCAGCCTGGGGCACACACTTCTTTGGCGTTCCAATCTCAAGGGTTCTTATTGCTGGGATTCAAAAATAGTAACTGTCCATTCATCAAAGACTTGCTTTATAAACTAAATATTTTGACATAGAAAACCAACTATTGCACGTCTGACCTACTTGTTTATTAACGGAAATGGAATGTTGGAAATGGAATATTTGAAAGCGTGACCAGACAGGTCATTTTTCTCATGTGTCAACTGACAGACAAATCTCTCTGAGTCTCTCCTTGTCCTTCTCTCTCTCTTCCTCTTTCCCCACCCCCTCTGTTACTCACACATTGTTGGAGGAAGTTTTCAGATCTGTGACCTTCAGTGATGTGGCACCATGTAGGAACGTTAATGCCCAGGCCAGAGAAGGTGCCTGGAGAAATATGGATACAGCACAGTGCTCTGGTGAGCTCTTGTACTTGTTAAGATTTCTGATCTGCGTGGCCTGCTCTTTCTGGTCTCTTCCTGCCCTCCAATCTTTGGCGAGTAGACAGTTTCAGATTTTACCAGGTACAGAGCATGGCGAGAGGCACTGGAGAAGATAAGACCCGACCTTGCAAAGTGGCCCAGAAGCAATACACCACTAAAGGGAGTATCTGGGCAAAGAACAAGATGTTGGCAAGAACAGGATGTCAGCACCGGGTGTTCAGCCTTGAACCTCGCTTGATCTCTTAGTCAACTGAGCCAAAGACACAGAAACTGTTACGTATGTTTAGCATGTTATCCTAACCACAGAAACTATCCTTGTTTGGGATTGGACAGGGGCAAAGCAGAGAAGAAAAGGTGATAGGCCAATAATGCCGAACTTTATGATATTGAACCTTCCTGTAAGCCAAGACCTCTATAAAATATGTGTGTATTTGGCAATAAATGGAACAGCCATCAGCTAACCCAGGAGGGTATTTCTCCGCCCATCATCCTTCACCCCATGTCTGCCCAGACCTGGTGCACAACACATCTGGGCATGTTGGGGAAAAACTGTTCCCCAACAACCAGGATGCTCTCATGCAGGTCATTGAGTATAATCCAGAGTTCAAAGGTGGACCCCTGGGGATTCTATTTCTTGGAAGCAGGGATTTCTGTAGTGCATCTGTCCCAGCCCCTACAGGCGTGGTTCCGTGAAGGAACACCTCTGGAAGGGTTAGCTGTGCACTTGTTCTTCAGGTGCAGGGCCCCTGAGTTCCCTGCATCATCCAGCTCCTTGGGCAGTGTGGCCATTACATCACACAACAGGCCAGGGTAAGTAACAGGGCTCGTGTGCACCATGCCCGGATTAAAAAATGCTCTGAAGCTACAGAAAGCACCGGAGACATCCGTCCTCATCTTTGATGTTGATGAAAAGGTGGTGTGTCCAAAGGCAAAATAACAACAAGGGAAAAAAAGTACTGCTTGGAAAATGTGGGAGGTTATTTTAATTTGTTTTAGTGTCAAACCCACTTTGAAGCAGAAAGTGCTGCTTAATGTATAAACGTCTGACTTAGAAAACATTTAGAACAAAACACATATTTCTTTCAACACATTCAAACTAGGTATCAGGTATTGCAAAGACTCATCAGATCTTTATATCCTATGAATAAAAGCCCAGGTCAACTCAGCCTTGTCCAAAGAGATGATCACCCCTGGTGAGGACAGCTCACAGGGCAGCTGGAAGTGTCTGGGAGATACCCCGCCACTATGTGGCCAGAGCTGAGGTCTTCATTCCTTACTGGCACCCAAAGAAGTGCTGTTGGGAGAGGAGTGGGGAGGGTCACTAACCATAAGACTTGTCAAGAACATAATGATTATGGACTCAAACATGAGAGAACTAGAAAGGAGTGTTGTTGTTCTTGTTTTCCTGAAAGAAACCCAATATTAATCTTTCATCTTGCTCATCTGTCTTTTAGCCTGCAGAAGCTTGGTTGTATCTGAGGGTTACTCAGGGAACTCAATGTTTTGCCATCTTTAAAAAAAAAATTGGGTAAAATTCAGTTTGTGAATAATTTCTTCCCTGTGTACTGGAGATTATCAGTGCTACAATTACATGATTAAAATACCTTAATTTTGTAAAAAAAAAAAAGCAGTATGGGTGACTGTAGGAGATGAAATCATCCAGGGCCAGCCACAGTTCCATGCTTCCCCTGGCTCCTCTAAGGGCTGTGGAGTCTCTGGGCCCTGCTAGAGAGGCATTGTCCAGGTTGGCTGCTTGTTGAAAACTGCAGTGACAACTGAGAGGACAGCTCACTTCTGCTCCCACCTGTATGTTCCTAAGAGGCACCTTGGCCACCATCTTTCTTCAAGGGGAACACCGTTTGCTCTGGGTTTACCGGTCTGAAGGCAAGGGACGCAGTCAACCATTCTTATCTGTAACCTTTCCTTTCCCCTTATCCTGCCTCTTGTGCTTCTTTAATGAAAACCATTTCATTCCCCTGCCCTCTGTGGTAATATTGCCCACAAACATCATTACGGATGTGAGGGCTCTCCCTTAATTAAGAACTAAAAGGCTTCATTTCCTAAAACAAAAGCATGTGGCAGGTTTTATTGATCTGGTCTGTGTCGCCAGCTGAAGACATTAGCAGAGGTTATTGATTACTCTGGCGGTAATGAGCTTGGGTTCCTGGTCAGGTAAGGACCACATTTCTGGGGAGCATTTTTCTGAAATGGGCTGAGATGAAAGTACAAGTTCATGATGATATATGATTCAGTAGATTTTTAAAGCTTCATGGCCAATGAATCATTCTTTAAAAATATAACAGCCATCATTAAAAAGGTTATTTTCTAGTCATTATCTTTTTATAATTTCTTCTGAATGCTAATGATGCCCTGGTGAATAGATGCAAAAGCGCAAACAAGAGTAGCATTAAAGAAATGTGATCACATACGGCTGGCACTGCGCTTAATAAGTTCTCAAGTCACCATCATCATTAACTTCTGATGACCAAGCTGGGAGACGTAACTAGTTCAGTTTCCTCTTTAGCACGAGGCATGGTCTCCATCCAGTGTTTGAGTAAGAGTTGATGAAATGAAGACTATTGGAGTGATGATGGGGGACGAGGCCGTGGGTGTGTGTGACATTTCTTACGGATCATTATAGTAACTTTTTTAGTAGAGGAAATGCTTTTACTACAGATGGCTAATATAGATCTCCGACTATTATTTCTCTCCATTTTTTTTTTTGGCTTTTGGGTCACACCTAGTGTTGCTCAGAGATTACTCCTGGCTCTGCACTCAGGAATTACTCCTGTCAGTGCTCAGGGGACCATATGAGATGCTGGGAATCGAACCCAGGTCGGCCGTGTGCAAGGCAAACACCCTACTCGCTGGGCGATCGCTCCGGCCCCCTCTGATTTCTCTTTGGGGTAATCTGTTTCTTCTCATTTTATGGGGGTATGTGCCATGCTCAGCACTACTCATGGTGGGTTTTCTGGCTCTGTGTTTGGAAGTCACTCCTGGTGGTGCTTGGGGGCTAATCTGTGGTGGGGATTGAGCCAGAGTCTGTGAGCATGCAAGTCAAGCTTTCTAACTTCTGTACTATTTCTGCTCTGATATTCTCTCAGTTCATTGGTGTTTAGGGAGGAAGCTTAGGTAGTGGAGAGATAAAAGCTTTGTTAGTGTATATAAACAATATTTGGACTTCTTAAGTTATTTTTATTATTATTATTATTTTTAATTTATTTATTGAATCACCATGAGAACAGTTACAAAGCTTTCAGGTTTAAGTCTCGGTCATACAATGATCAAACACCCATCCCTTCACCAGTGCATATTTTCTACCACCAAGAACCCCATATACCACCCCTCCCCGTGCCTGTGAGGCAGATGATTTCCACTTAACTCTCTCTCTCTACTTTGATTACATTCATTATTTCAACAAAAGATGCACCATTATTCTTTGGAATTTCCCCCAACAATAAAACCTGCTGAAAAGGCATTATGAAATAATTTGTTTTCTATTGCTGGTTATGAAGACCATACAATGTCACGCAGTTGCAGCAGCGATTTTGGATTTCTGATATTTTACTAATTAAGTCTGGAGGGATTTTTGCCAAAGGCGGAAGAGTTCCGAGATTTGTTTGTGTGCCTCTGGGTCCATGGTCATGCCAGAGAGCCACTCGTGGGGGGCAACTCGTGGTCTCAACAGGGCAAGAAGGACGTGCTGGTTCTGCCCCCATCCCATGAGGCTGCAGTTGCCCCATTACCACCGGCTCATACCTGGCTGTCCAATAAGCTCTCAGGTGGCAGCCACCATGCCGCTGGGGGTGGGGGGAAATGGCGAAAGAGACAGACACCCTTTCCCCTCCCAGGAGGCACGGCATCATAACTTACTGCATGGTCCATTCACATTTCTGCCAGAAGCTGCTGGGTTCCGAATTAAGTCTGTGTGCCACTGGGGCCATGGCCATGCCTCTTAAGATGTTTTATATACTAAGTAATTTTTTTTTTAAATTTTTTTCAAACTTGTCTTTGGAAAGTCATTAGAAATTTTGAGCTTTCCACAGGCCTTTTCCCTGAGAGGGGAGCTCCAAGTGGCCTGAGGAGAAAGGCTGGGCTTCTGAGAGGAAGGGAAGACCCCAGAAAGCAGTGCTTAGCAGGAAATCCAGCAGATGGGAGCATTGAGAGATGTTTCAGGGCCTGGAGTTTTCTGGTTGATTTTGTAATTTGAGAAAAAAATGGATTATTTTCTTTCAGACCTTCAATAATCTGCTGATCTACAGACAGGTTTATGTTCATTCACTGAGTATATTTCAGGGCCTCTGGCAGCCTTCAGCACTCCCAACTTTTGATTTCATTGACACCAGTGAGTCCCCAACCCTGTCAGCTGGGATAGGGAGTGTTTGCTGCTCCTGGGTTGGTGTGGCTGGAGGCCTCAGCCCTGCCTTGGGATAGGGAGTGGACAGTCACTGCAGGAGCAAACAGTGCACAGAGCAGAGCCAAGCGGAGCCTTGAAGACGCAAAGCACAGAGAGTGGGTGGGAACTGCTGGGTTGGGAGCCCCGTTTATTGGCAGAGTCCAGAATTTCTGTGTCAACTCGTCCTGATTTAAAGAAATATTCCCTCTGAAACTTTGCTTACTTGGCTTATTTGCATGTCCTGGGCTATTGATTAGTTGTCAAGTTAGCTGACAAACTTTCTCCTACAGTGCTGTTTCCTGAGTTCGTCAGTGCTTATTGGTCAGGATCAGTGGCATAGAGGCAGCCTGCTCCTGGGAACGTGCCCCCCAGCCTTGGCAGTCAACAGCTCCTCCACCTTGTTCTCAGTGGACCTGGCTCAATTCTTACATATGAAAAGCCAAAACTTAAAAATGAAAGCAATCTTTGAGTCAAGCAATCTTTGAGAAAAGGAGAGCCAAACTGTAGGAATTCTGCCTCTATAAACTGCTCTGTATCACAAAGACTTAAACAGAGCCAATTACAATTCACCCCCTCCTCGTACCCCAGCACTGGACAGAGCATGCCTAAGATGCTAAGTTCTGAGCCCACAACCTGTAGGGCAGATGATTAGTTGACTTAGCCACAGGTAACAAATATAATTGAGTGGTGGAATGCTGTTGCATTCAAGAACACTTGTGGCATGTTATTATTTCTTAGCTCAGGAGCAGTGTCAGACAGTTTATAAAGGCATTTAGATGCTGAAGGAAATCCTATCTGGGAATAGGGGAATTTTTTTCATCCATAGAGATAGGTCAGAGGTGCTGTTATTTGTTTCCCCCAGGTGTTCAGAATCAAATGAATTCTCCCCCACAAAATCTTATTCCCAGCAATGTTTCCATGCTGCTATTTCAGATTGGTATCATTTCAATGACCTATGTCCAGGAGTGTGACCACACAAGCACACACACACACACACACACACACGCACGCGTGCGTGCGTATGCATACACACACACATACATACACATGCATGCATGCACACATACACAAACATAAACACATGCACTGTCACTGTCATTGTCCTCCCGTTGTTCATCAATTTGCTCAAGCGGGCCCAGTAACATTGTGAGACTTGTTATGTGTTCGTAATATCGAATACATCACAGGGAGCTTGCCAGGCTTTGCCGTGTGGGCTAGATGCTCTCGGTAGCTTGCCGGGCTCTCCTAGAGGGACGGAGGAATCAAACTCGGGTTGGCCGTGTTGGCCACGTGTAAGGCAAATGCCCTACTCCCTGTGCTATCACTTCAGTCCAAACACATGCACATATGTACAAATCCGCACACAGGCACATGCATGCACACACATGCACACGCATACACACATATACACACATGCATGCACACACACACATGCACGTGAACATGCACACACACACTCTCTCTCTCTCTCTCTCTCTTTCTCTCTCTCTCTCTCTCTCTCTCTCTCTCTCTCTCTCTCCAGTTCTATTGTCTTGTGTTCTCACCTTGGAGCATCCTCTAGGTCTGTGTGTCAAAGTCACCCCCAGGGCTCAGTGGCCTACATCCAAGAGTTCCGAATTCTAAGAACAACAGTAATGCTCTTGCACTGCCCCCCCCCCCCCCGCCCATCTTTCTGTGCCTCACCACATCTTCTCTCCTGATATAATTTATATCCGGCATCTGTTCCCTCCTCAGCACCGAGTCTACTGCCAATGCAGATCTGGAAACACAGCCCTGCCTCTCCCTGTGTCCCCTCAGCACTGCTTCAGTGGGTCTGAGGGCCAGTTCTTGCTGGTCTTGAGAATTGCTGATTTTCTTTCAGTCTTGTTAGAGTCTGCTGAGTAGACTATTTTGAATACATTTATTTAGGGAATATTTTCCTTGAGTAAAATGGAAAGAACACCTGAGAATGTTCTTTCTGTCTAAACCAGGGAGTCTCTGGAAAGGCCGGATGTCAGGGTTCCCCTTCTCAGCCGCTCCCCATGTCCTCCACAGCGTGCCCAGACTCACTCCTGAACAGAGCGGAGGTGAGGGTCCTCATCGTTCCTCTCCCTCTCCTTCCTGTCCTTAGCGGGCTCAGGGATTTGCTTCACTTTCTCATCCAATTTTGATGTTGCTTCTTCCTAATATGACCATCTTCTTCCATCTGCTTGAGACTCCAGTGAAGATCATGAACAGTCTGGATTCGAATCTTGCTTTTTATTTATTTATTTGTTTATTTATTTATTGCTTTTTGTGTCACACCCAGCGATGCTCAGGGGTTAGTCCTGGCTCTTCACTCAGGAATTACTCCTGGCAGTACTGGGGAACCATATGGGATGCCAGGAATAGAACCTAGGTCAGCTGTGTGAAAGTTAAACGCCCTCCCCGCTGTACTATCGCTCCGGCTCCCCGAATCTTGCTTTTTCATCCTTAAATGTTCCGCATTACCTTGTAAGATTTTGTCCAGTATTGGTCTCCAGAGCTATCTCATACATATTCTGTGAGAAATTAATGGGAATTTATGTAGAGCATTTAAAAATCTGTCTGGTACAGAATACAAGTTTTATAACTAAAAGTTTCCGTTACTGACAATATTTGTGACAATTTTATGTAGATTTTTCTGTAAATCAGCATTTGAAAATGAACTTAGGTAGATTAAATGTGGCAGTTTTAAACTGTGGTAATTACATACCTGGAGAACAACTTAAACTAGGCAGCTATGAAAACCTACTAATTTCTACCATGGAAATAATTTGATAAAAGGAAATAAAATGTAGAATCTTTTTCAAAATTCAAGAGATCATCCTAATTAGAATCTTTTACGGTAGAATTAGATCCTTATTCTTGTCAAATAATTCCACAGAGTAATATTTTACATCCTGGAGATACTGTTATATTTTGTAGTTGAGAAAACAGCTATGAAGAAAGGCAATATTAAGAATAGTATGGGTGTTGAAATCTGAATTTATATATTAGAATATTTTCTAATTTATGTTGCCTTTTCTAAGCCTCACTTTATCTTTTCAAACCACAATAGTACAGCTAAAAGTCCTCGAAGAGAAAAGATCTTATTAAAGAACCTATTTCTATATATTGCTTGATGACATTGTTAATATTTCTTCTTATCTACCAAATGCTAACACACACACACACACACACACACACACACACACACACACACATACACACAGAGAGATGAGGTGCTTGATGCCTGCATTAAAATTATCTTAATTATTTTATCTTCTGGAACTGGTCTATTAAATAGTATGTAAATAATGTGCTATTGTGTGGAACCCAATGTATTATGAACTTTTTAAAAAAATAAATCTTTCATTTTTTCAGTGCCATGTCTGGGTTTTAGAGGGCAATCTCTACCAATTCCATACTCTTGGCAAAATAAGTTACTGCATAATATATTAAAAAGTCTTCCATAATCAGTCTTTCAAAATAAATTGTGGGTACTATCTAATGGTCCACCTTCAATTACATTGAAATATATATATGCGCCAGGCATGTGCTGTCCTTAACCCTGGGATCCTACTTCCACAATTATTTTATTTTATTCAAATTGTCATTCCCATCAAAATCTGGCCTTGTCATGTATCTCATCCCACACTGTTCATGGCTTTTCCGGGTTCTTTGGTGACATATCTCTTAATTCAATTCAGAGTGCCTCATTACATCAGGAGGGATAGTTATCCCACGGTACCTCTTAGAGGCAACAAATGCCAAGACTATTGAAGATGCTTCCCCTGTCCATGGGGGTTGTGAGGGTCTCCTCCTGTCACAGGGAAAAGTCTCTACCTTTTCCCTGGAACATTCTTTGTTGACTATGGTCTTGAGATGCAGATCTGGGGAATGTGTCTCTAGCTTGGCTTCCACCTAAGCTCACACAAGGCCTTGCCTGGTGATGGATGACCTCTGCTCTCTGTGTCCTCCCATACCTTTTGTGTGTGCTGGCGATCACTACCATGGGAAGTCTCTGAAGACTCTTTGTCCTTTCACGTGGAAGCTTTACCTCCCTTATTTCCATAGCCATGAATTCTTCAAGGCTATCTCACAGACACCTCTAGTCTCAGGTTTGGAACGAGGATAAGTAAGTAGAGATGAAGAAAACATGTGTAGAGGGCTCAGTCCTTTTGTTCTGACGTGAAGCAGATGAACCAAAACACGTGTTTGTTTTGGAGTTTAAGGCTAAATAGTAGAGGGGAGACTCAGAATACCTCTTTTTATGACTTTTGGAGTAATAATATAGTCGGGGTACAGATAACTTTTCTGTTTATAAACTTGTATTGATTTACCTCATACAAACTTTAGCTAGGAGGGTTTACCTTGGGGATGTTCCACTGATAATCTTATATATTGGAGACATTCTCATTTGCATCAAGTGGTTCAGCCAAATATGATTTCCTCTTCAATATATGTCACACACTTACTCATTTCTTATTAAATTCACACAAAGGAATATTTATAATCAAAATTCATAAACTATTGCAACATGGAACAATATGAATTAATCTGGCAATCATTACAAGGGAGAAAGACTTACATTTTTAAAGACATTGTTTTTCTTTAAAACAATGAGACATCATCATGTTAAAACTATATAAAAGTAAAATACATATTAAAAGCAAATAAGAGAATGACAAAAACGGGATTTAAAATGGTGTCCATGTTCGTGAGAGGTAGCAGACAGTTCCAGGCTAGTGTGGGCTGTTGTATATTCTGTTTTAAGGTAAGATCTGCATGTTTGGGTGTTCCCAATGGTCAAAACTTAAATATTTGGAGTATCAAAATAATGTATCTAAACTAGAAAATCTGGCATGAAGACAAATGGTTTAAATAAATAAGTAGGAAAAAATTAATATAGCACATCTGTGATCAAGAAGGGACTTTTGGCCCCGACTCCCATCTTCAATGTCAGATGTGCTTACTGTTGTGTAGCTCCAAAGAATTGAGGATGAAAGAGGATCACGGGACAGAAGTAAGTTTAGAATGAAGGAACCTGTGAATACAACATCCCTGCATTGGTCAAAGCTTATACAGTCAGCTGTAAATCGTGTGAGTCCCAGGGACCACTGGTAGGAGGAGGTGAAGATGCCACTTGGTCTCTGGTTTGCATCTGAAAAGCCAGTGAGCTCTGGTAAGCTTGAGGGCCCCGGCCAGGATACCACAGGGCAGAGTGTCTGTGTGCTTAGATGGCACAGGGTGGGGCCATGTCAAAAGGCATTCATTACCTCACAGGCCCGGCAGTGATAGCCACTGGTTTGCATCTGAAGAAGCCTCTGGCCTTGCCTGGTGATTGATGACCTCCGCTCTCTGTGTCCTCCCATACCCTTTCTGATGCTGAGGGTTGGGAAATCTCTAACCCTCAGGTGACACCCCTGACACGCCACCCCATCCTGCCTGACTTTCCTGTTCAAACCCTGTCTCCAGAGTCAAGGTCCTTGGAGGTCACGACCTCAGTCTGTGGGTTGCTCAGTCTGTGTGGAGACAGTTCTGTCCATGCCTGTTAGAGCATCTTTCACATTCTTAGGCTAAATCCCTTGAAGCAGCAACAACCTAAATCTAAAGGAGCCTGGAAGGGCATCGTGGGAGGGGAGAGAAGTTGGGAAGTCCCTGGATCCTGAGTGCAGCACCAGGAACCCAACTTCTGCCGTTTGTGTGTAAGGTGGGGAGTATAGGTTAGCCATGGGGTGAGTGAGGTGACCCCACAATCCCACACATATGAGTTCAGTGAAAATTTAAATGCTTTATTAGAAACATGAGGTTT
Organism: Sorex fumeus; assembly: GCF_029834395.1. Classification (NCBI taxonomy): domain Eukaryota; kingdom Metazoa; phylum Chordata; class Mammalia; order Eulipotyphla; family Soricidae; genus Sorex; species Sorex fumeus. Next base: position 8,725,566 of record NW_026606085.1, on the reverse strand, counting down.
GAGCTTTATCTGCAGGTAGTGCCCTGGTTGGTCAAAGAAGCTTCCCCCTTTGGAAGCAGTTCCTGGTTTGATGGCTGGGGTGGTTGTGGCCAGTCAGGACAGGGACTCACAGCTTCCTTGGAAGTGCCACAAAACTTCCTTGGTATCTTTCCTTAGTTCTGTGCACCCAAGATGTAGCTTGAGGGGCTCCTTCTTACAAGGGTCTAAGGCCATCACTGATGATTTAAGACAATAAATTGACCCCACTTTTTGCAGAACTTGCCTTAAAACTTATGTGTGTTATTAATCCATTCAATTGCTGCTTCTGAAGGAATGGTCTGTCCCACAGGTGGGATATGAAGTAACCTGGCAGGGGGTAGCAAAGGCCCAAAGGAAACAGATATGAGGTGCAGAAGGATGCTTGTGACTGGGGTGTGAGTGGGGGGAGTTAGGGGTCATGGAGGAGGAAAAAGTGCCTCCGCAGAGGGAGGGAAACTGGGCACAGTGGTGCAGGCAGTGTACGTTGGTGAAGGGACTGGTGTTGGAATGTTGTATGCCTGGAACTCAATCACAAATATCGTTGTAACTTTATCATTCATGGTGATTCAGTTCAAATATGTATAGCCTGACAATGGAGGTGGGAGGGGGGGAAGCATTGCTGGAAGGATTTATCTAGCACGAAATTTATTTAAAAAAATTTTTTTAAGTTACAATAATACATACATAATACATAATAATACATAACAAATACATAATTTTATTTATTTATTTTTTCTTCTTATATTTATTTATTGAATTGCAGTGGAAAAAGTTACAAAGTTTTCAGGTTTAAGTCTCGGTCATACAATGATAAAACAAAGCAGTTTTGTTTTATCAAAACACTTTCACCAGTACTCACCAGTACACCCTTCACCAGTACTCATTTTTCACCACCAAGAACCCCAATATACCCCCCTCCCACCCCTCCCAATGCTGGTGAGGCAGATGATTTCTACTTAACTCTTCTCCACATTGATTACGTTCATTATTTCGACGAAAGATGCACCATTATTGTTTAGCACTTCCCCCTGCCCCACACACACACAACAATCAGAATTGCTGAAAAGTCATTGTGAAATACTTTGTTTTCTATAGCTGGTTATGAGAATCATATAATGATTTTGGATTTCTGCAAAGAGCCAGATAATTACGAGATTGGTTTCTGTGCGTCTGGTGTTATGACTGTGCCATAGACCCACTCATGGGGGGCAACTCATGACCTCAGTAGGGCGTGAAGGACGAGCTGGTACTGTCCCCCTTCCCATGATACTGCAGTTGCCCCATCACCACCAGCTCATATCTGGCTTTCCAAAAAGCTCTGAGGCGGCAGTCACTTTCCTGCCGGGGGGGGGGGGGGGGGGGGGGGGAAGGCGAAAGGGAGCAACACCCTTTCCCTCCCGGGGAGGCATAGCGCCATAGTTTAACTCATGGTCCATTCACTTTTCTGCCACAAGCTGCCGAACTCTGGACTAAATCCTTTTGCCTCTGGAGTCATGGCCATGCCAGAGAACCGCTCGTGGGGGGCAACTCATGACCTCGGTAGGGTATGAAGGACGAGCCGGCACAGTCCCCCTTCCCATGAGACTGCAGTTGCCCCGTCACTGCCAGATCATACCTGGCTTTCTTATAAGCTCTGAGGCGGCGGCCACCTTGTATGCAGTCCAGATGCATTTCTGCCAAAAGCCGCTGGGTTTCAAGATTTGTTTCTGAGTCTCTTGGAACATGGCCATTAATCAGCTTGATCAGGAGCCAGAGAGGCTGTTTGTAGGTGGCAACTCCGGGTCTCATTGGGATGGGGAGGAAGGGCCGGTTCCACCCCCATCTGGTGAGGCCCCGCGTGTCTTGTCACTGCAGGCCCAAACCTGACTGTCCAGTGGCCTCTGGAGGATGGTGGTTACCGGTTCACCAGGGGGAACAGGCCAAGGCATAAAACCTATTCCCACCTAGAGTGGCACAACGCCAGTAACCTACTGCAGAATAGGACGCATTTCTGACAAAAGCCTTTGGGTTCCGAGATTCGTTTGAGTCTCTGGCATCATGGCCATTAAGCAGTTTGATCAGGAACCAGAGAGGCCATGCTTCCAATTATATAGCTGAGCTGGAGGTGGTTTGTGGGTGTGTCTCCCACATACCTAACTTTTGGCCGTTTGCTTTCTTGGTAAACTTGGTAAACTTTGCCCCAAGTTTTTGGGGTCTGGCCAAAGGCACAACAGCAATTTTGGGGTATCTGAAAGTCTGATGGTGTCATAAGGCTGCTGATGCACTCACCTCCAGGTACAGATTAACCTGCTGGCGGCACCATACCCCCTATTTAAATTTTTTTTAATTGAATCACTATGAGATATACAGTTACAAAGTTGTTCATGATTGAGTTTACAATGTTCCAACACCCTTTCATTCAAATGTCCTGTTTTTTGTTGTTGTTGTTGTTTTGCTTTTTGGGTCACACCTGGAGATGCATAGGTGTTACTTCTGGCTCTGCACTCAGGAATTACTCTGGGTGGTGCTCAGGGGACCATATGGGATGCTGGGAATTGAACCCGGGTCAGCTGTGTGCAAGGCAAATGCCCTACCCACTGTGCTATCACTCCAGCCCCCGTTTCCCTTCTGCATCCAGCCTGTAGGGCTGATTCTTCTCTCTTCCTCTCTCTTTCTCTCTCTTTTCCTCTCTCTCTCAATCTTTCTCTTTCTCAATCTCTGTCTCTCTTATTTTACTTATAGGCACTGTAGTTTAGCAGGAAATGTCTTGATAAAAAGAGGAATAGCTATTCTTTTATTGACATCTCATAATTTTAGAAGATTAAACCAGGTAGGGGAATAGAGACTAATTTTATGATGCTTCATAGGATAAATAAGCTGATAAAGCAACTGAGCAAAAATTCTGTAGAGGTCAAATATATAAATAATTAACTTAAAATTATTTTAATCATTGACAACTGATTGAAAAGATTTAGTGAACTGAATCAATGTGTGGGAGGAAAGAGGCCACAGCATGCCCCATGTGTGCCTCTGCCTCATCTGTGCTTTACATACAGCCCATAAATATAATCTTCATGTTATATGTGCAATGTTATAAACAAATATATGTCTGCATGTGGATTTACATATACTTTATTAAGTGCAACTCCCAGGCATTCATTTATGAAACCTTATTATTTTTATTTCATTTCTTTCTTTCTTTCCGCAGAGTCTGGCAAACTCCCCGTGGCGTACCCAATATGCCCAATACCAGTAACAATGATGGGTCTCATTCTCCTAAAGAGCCTTGAATATAATCTCAGGGCTAGGATGAAGGAGACGTTACTGGGGCCTGCTCGAGGCAATCGACGAATAACAGGATGGTCGTGATTCGTGATTCGCGATTCTTTTTTTATTTATTTATCTATTGCTTTTTTGGGTCACACACAGCAATGCTCAGGGGTTACTCCTGGCTTTGTACTCGGGAATTACTCCTGGTGGTGCTCAGGGGACCATATGGGATGCCGGGGATCAAACCCAGGTCACCTGCATGCAAGGCAAATGCCCTACCTGCTGTGCTCTCCCTCCAGCCCCACCTTATTACTTTTATAATCATATGTACTCTGTTCAACTTAACTTCCTTCCATAGTACATGCCATGTTTCAGTTTCATCATTTTTGGTTCATGTCTCATTCATAGAAGAGGAAAGTATCTAAATAAGTTTTATAATTGCACTGTGAAAGGATATATAGCTTCTCATAAGAATTGCCTCCCAGCCATTTATTCACAATCCCTTTATTGTTCGTGTAAAGTTGTTCTCTAATTCTTCAAACAAAGGCCCCTGGAAGTTCTACACCAATTGTTAGTAAGCCAAAGAGTGAAATGGACCTGGATGGTCTGCGGGTGTTCCCATTTCCTAGCTACTGTTTGGCTGTCTCCTCATCCTCAGCCCAGATCCAAGTTGGCTAGGCAGAAAGGACCATCCTCGGCTGAGAGAGGGTGGATTGTTTTCATGAGGTCACCTTTCTAATAAAACCTATCAGTATTCTGTGAGAGCATTCAAAATAGAAGACATGCAAAAGGGACTGAATCCCCCAAGGACAAGGGTTATCTGCACACATATTCATCATCCACACGGCCCACACACAGGAAATACGGCCGCCAACGTTCCCCGCGACCCCGGACAGCTGTAACTCAGAGTGGGCCTGCGAGGGGCAGCACGCGGCCATCTGTTCCTCACAGCCCTGACATTCCAGCATCAATTTGCTAGTATCAGAGTCAATTAAGGACATTCATTTTCAACAGGGTATGCCGAAATGGAGGCAGGAGCACACTCAGCTGCCAACTCTGTCTTCGATGACCCATCCAGGGAGCAGGAAGGACAGGGAGAAGGCAGCGTGGCCGGGGCCTTCTCGTGGGGTGGATCTGGGAGGAACTAATGCCACCAGCACCCCACAGGAGACGTTGACAGACTAGAGGACGAGCACCCGATGTGCTCTCCAGAGGAACTGTCTGGAGTTTCCCAGCACAGCGTTTCCACCAGGATTGCTGTCCTCCACGTTTCGGTGCTCTCAGTGGACATGTGTGCCATCTGCCAGTTGCATCATGCAAAAGCACAGGCTCAGCCACTGCGGGGGGGGGGGGGGGATGGGGGGGTAGGAGTGCCTCAGGGAGTATGGGGAGCTGGCAGCTGGGCTGGGCACCCCTCTGAGCCCTGCTCCTGTGGGGTAGCCACACTGACCAGGCACCGGGCCTGCATCACCCCCAGCTAGTAAGAAGGATGTGAAGGACGTGAAGGAAAAATTACCCAGTGTGCATGCAGCCTGGCCCCAAGGGGTCTTAGCAGTTTTAAAAGGAAGTCGAATATAAAAGGTTATGAGTTTCCTTTCAATCACAAAGTATTCTCTGTAAGAAAATAATTATTTTCCCCCATGACCACATATAATGTGATTTTCATGTCAGAAAAAGCAAAGAAACTGTGGAGACTAATTTCTTTTATTCAGTAACATAATAAAGCTATGTCCACAAGAAACCATTTTTATTCCAGGTGCGTACCAAAAATGGTGGGGAGGAAATGAAGTTATGGAATTATGGAGTGGAAAGACAGTATGGCAGGTAAGATGCTTTTCCTGCACACAGCTAACCTGGGTTAGATCTCTGGAACCCCAGCTTGTCCCCCGAGTCCCACCAGGAGTGATCCCAGAGCACAAAGCCATGAGCACATTGGTGTGTGGCCTCAAAACAAACAAAAATGTTTAGATTATTTAATGCAACGCTACACAAAAATTGGCAGTGTTTTAATCTTTGTTAGATTTTAATATTATGTTTTATGGTTATAATAAAATGCATAGATGCCATTTAAAGTAGCACATCAAATGTGTTTTGCTTTGAAGTCTGATTTAAAACACCAATATCATTCAAGAACTATTTCCTCGTATTTTTAAACTTTTAAAGCCACTGTTTGATTTTTAAAGGGTACCTTGATGTCAGGTTTGAAACCCTAGTTGAAATTGTTTCTGAAATATTTTAAACAAATAATCCCTCTCTGCTAAAAAGTGACCACCTGGGTCATTGCTCATGGGCAACCTATCAATTTCCTCTTGATGTACTTTTGCTGGCCAGCGGCAGCATGTTGCTGCATGTTCATCACTCTCCCGTTACTGTAGGTATCTTCGAAAGATCTCTTCTGGGACCCCTGCCCTCAGCCTACTCGGAAGGTCTGGCCATGGAGAGTTCAGTTCCGATAGAGCTGTATTCTCTGCTCTCTGAAATCCTCTGCTGATCTTTAAGGACAGAGGGTTGCAGCCTGACCTTCACATCCTCCTCTGTGTATGCAGAGGCTGTGGTTCTGTCTTTCTTCTCTCTCAGCCCCAAGCGTTGACCCCAGAAAGCTGCTCTCTGAGAGGGAAGTGCACTGTACCTGCTTGGATCTCCTGTGGGCTGGCACGCTGCCAGCTTTACTAATGGTTGTGGGTGGAACTACACGATGTCCACAGGATGCCTCGCCACAGATTCTGTGTCCAAGAGCCCCTATCTGTGGCCCCCCCTCGTCCTCCTGCCATCACCCCACACTGCACACCTTCTGTTATCTGCAGTGCTCACGTGTTTATTCTGGACTTGCGTGGCTGTGGTCTGTCCTTCCTTCCCTCCTTTCACAGAGTCACATGTCATCTCCAGGAGCCACTTTGTCTTGACTGGGGAGTTTTCCCAACTCATCTCTGCATCCTTGCGTGCCCTGCTATGTCACTTCTACTCAACTCAACCTAGAGTTAAAAATCTTAATACAGGATCTGCTTTGTCAGTGAGGAAATGGGAGAAGTCCCTTATGATTTATGTACATAGACCCTCATGCCTATCTCAGTTCCTTTTCTTGGCCGGGGCTTGGAGGGATGGGTTCCCCCTTGGTGCTGCCAGGCCCTGCAGTGCCCGGGGCTTCCCCAGCTGTTCTAGTGATGCACAGCACCCCTGACTTGGCCTCAGCAATGCTCCAGACACCATGTGGAGCCAGGCTTGAACCTGAGTCAGCCCCATGCACGGAAAACATGACCTCTGCACCGGGTCTCCAGCCCAGGTTAGGGCTTGCTTAGGGGCCCACAACCCTCCCAAACTTTCAGAATCATTGATTGTTTTTAATCTATTTTTATTACATATAAATAGTCATGCATAGCCTATTAAATGAATGATATTAATAATTACAATGATTGTTTTTTAACTAATTGTAATAGTTGTGTCAGTAATTATAATTATACAAATTATATATCCAATTATATCTAATTGTGTCTTGTGCTTTAACAGACGGTCTTCCATGGCATGTTTTACTTTTTTCTTCACTGAGTATTGTGCCGCTTTGCCTTCTTAGTCCTGCACTGACCATGGTAGAGAAGAACTTCCTCAATTTTGATGACATGGAAGAAGACTTTGAAAGTCCTGGCCTGCATCTCATGAGTCCATGAGATTTCCTTTAGAATTCTGTTGATCACGTCCCTGCTGGTGCTGTAATTCTCATGATTCGGTACAGAACAGAGTTTGAGAAATATCCTTCCTGCTCCACTTCCTCAATTTGGAATTTCTTTCTCCCAGACCCAAATGATGGCAAGTGGCTTGTTTCACCTTCTCTTACACTCTAATTTGTCTTTGAAGCTCCACTACCAGAACATATTTTCCTAATGTGCTATCATTTGCTTCATTTACAGAAAATTTCTGGTACAAACTAATTATCCCAGTGAAATCTCGTACTCGCCTGCCTGTCATTAAGAGGATCCACAGTTTGGTCCATGTTATTGTCTCAAACTCACCTTTTCAGCGTTCTGCTTCCCAAACCATCTTTCCAGGAAAACAACAATGAGAACACCTGTTCCTTAAATTATGGGAAGCAACTTCGTGACACACTTGTGCTAAAATTGCCACTCTCATCTTTGTCAAATTCATGCTTTTAAAACTCATCTTCTAATCTTGTACTCTCCAAGAAGCCTTTTCTGATTTCCCCCTACGTGTCCCTGGTATTTATTCCTGAAAGTCAAGTTAAAAATGGAAGCTGTGTTTGTTGTTTTCTTTGCACGACATTTAGCACGTTTGGGAACATGAAATACTGTGGGCCCCTCCCTTCTGGGAGCACCAGGATGAATGTGAGGCCTCAGGGATGGCGACTGTGCTGTGACACCAGGATTCCCAGCAGAGATCTCTTTCTCAGGAAGAGATATTTGTTTAAAACATAGATTCAGATCCACATGAAAATTAAAGTGCAAAGTAGAAGAAATCAATCTTTAAGAAGCACTTGTGAGCTAAAGCAATAGTACAGCAGGAAAGGTACTTGCCTAGCATGTGGCCAAACTGGGTTTGATCTCTGGCATCCCATATGATCCTGCAAGCACCACCAGAAGTGATTCCTGAGTGCAGAGCCAGGAGGAATCTCTGAGCATCACCAGGTAAGCCCCCCCCCCCCCCCCCGCCAATAGAAAAAAAAGTATTTGTGAGAAAGATGCCAGATAAAATGCAGGTATTTCCTGAGAGGTAATTGTGGTCAGGAATGCTGTCTTCCATTGCACAAAGCTGATGCTGGCTCCATCCTGCACTGGTCGCCACCATCACTGGATACAGCCTCGGTTGTTTGAGAATCAATGGGAGCACCATTTGGGTGACACCCCCTCAAAAAATATGAGCAGCCTCTATGGAGGTACAAGACCAGTCTGACACAGCAAGGTGATCTGTGGGACCCAAAAGAGGTGAGGGGGCACAAGTGGACAGAGGAGGGACCATGGAACCATGATCACACAGAAGGAAATGGACCCAGCCTCAAGTATTTTCAATGCATTTAACAATAGATCACTCTGGATGACAGGCGGGAAATTAACTGATGGACTGGAGGGAAAGCAAAACTCTGTGTGTGTGTGTGTGTGTGTGTGTGTGTGTGTGTGTGTGTGTGTAGGAGGGCTACAAAACTGAACCCTGAAGCAGGAGAAGGAGAATGGGGTCAGGAGGTTCTCAGTGAAGTTATTGAGACTCACAGTGAAGCCAGAGGTAACAAGGTTAGCTGAGAGATGCAATGCTCAGAATGTTGAGGGCAAGAGAGAAATTCAGTGGAACTTGGAGTTTTGAGTGTGTCCTTGAGTGATGGAAAGAGAGAAAAAGAAGAGGAGCGAGCATGATTGGCTGAAATGAATCATCTATTCAGACTTGGGCTGGAATACTGACTTCTTTGGGCACAATCGGGCTCACAATACTAGATAAAGGTAAAAGGTAAAGGCCCTCCCGTTGATCGTCGATTTGCTCGAGCGGGCCCAGTAACGTCTCCATTGGAGACTTTGTTGTTACTGTGTTTGGCATATCGAATACTCTCGGTAGCTTGCCGGGCTCTCCGAGAGGGGCGGAGGACTCGAACTCGGGTCGGCCATGTTGGCCGCTTGTAAGGGCGTTCACCAACATGGTCGACCCGAGTTCGATTCCTCCGCCCCTCTCGGAGAGCCCGGCAAGCTACCGAGAGTATTCGATATGCCAAACACAGTAACAACAAAGTCTCCAATGGAGACGTTACTGGGTCCGCTCGAGCAAATCGACGATCAACACAATACTAGAGAGGGAAAGAAATCCCTGGACAGCAGTTGGGGCCCCCTGATCTGTTCTGGAGAGCCCTTACTGGCTGGCAGGTTTCACTCAGGGACAATAGCTTATGTATTATCAGCAAGGAAATATTTTAGGAACACGAATAAATGGCACGAACATGCCTTACTAAATGTGCTCTGGGCCAGAGGTCAGTGTTCTCCAGGGTCTGCTGGTGCCTGGAGACTGGTTGCTGACAGGCCAGTGGACATCTCAGCTTCTTCCTGCAGTGCCTATCACCTGGTCTGAGCTGAGTAACTCCTCCACTGTCTCTTTAACCCACACTCTTCCTCTCCAAACTCTGAACTGCCTTTGAGATAAGAAAACCAGTTGAAATATGTATTATATGAACCAAATGTCTCACATGTAATTCCTAAATGTGTGGAACAAGAGTTTCCTAACTCAGAAAAAGAATCAAGGCTGAAAATAATCCTAAAGCCACCAACTCTTTCCTTTTGATCGGGGATGTGATGTCCAAGCATGAGTACAGAGTCACTTTAACTGGATAAGGGCATGTTGGTGCAGTTAGGGAACCCTGTTCTGAGGCCAGGCAGGGCGATGTCAGAGACACACTTTTACTCTCAGGCTGTAAGTCAAGTCTCTCGGCCTTCACATCACTCTGTAAGCCAACAGTTCACATAAGGATTCTGTTCCTTCTGATTAAGAGAGGAAGGGAATTCTGTCAACTAACTCAGTAGATTATCCATGGAAAAAAATAGAAAATTGTAAATAACAGCAGCAATTTTCTATGATTGGTGAAATGCCTTGGCAGAGCAAGTATGAATCTCTCCAGGGCTAGGCAATTCAATTTTCAACCTAGACATCCTATTCTGAGAATAATTTTAAGGTTTGTAGGCTGAAGAAAAAGTGACAACATGTTTTTATAGCTTTCCTGGGTAAGTTTATGTTCCATAAGTAAAAGTAAGTAACCACAGCTATGACTAGTGTTTGATCATTCTATCTCTCCTACCTCATCCATAAGGTCACAGTGCTAATATAACTGAAGTACTTAGACTAATGTCTGACCCTTACAAAGCTGCACCCTCAAATGTCATGAATAACCTCCATAATTGCAGACATGTAACTTCTGGGTAATTGAACAGGACAAATGAGTGAAGCGAGAACTTTCAGTGTTTTATTTAATTGGTGGTGAAACAACATAGTTAAATCCATTAGAATAAACTAGAATATTTTGGCATTGGAAAATGGGAATAAGGAAGATTATTGATTGTCTTGTCAGGATCAGATCTTGGTCTATTCTAAGTAAATAGACCAAGAGTTAAAATTATCTCACAGTCAACCGAATCAAAGTCCTCATGGAAAACAGGAATCAGTCTTAGTAGCAATCCCTTAGGAAACATTAGGGATTAGAGGAGGGAGCCAAGGTTTATTGTGGTGAAAGTAAGAATGTTACACATTCTGCCTCAAAGGCACAGGAATCCAAGTGCAAGGGATAAAAGGGGGAAAGAGTTTACAGGTAAGATGAGTTTGCTTTGCTCTAGTGGAACATAAGTCTTTGGATATTTAAGGAGTTTGTATTAGAACTTAATAATATCCTTCTGGTATATCATTGACATGTATTCAAAAGTATCAAACTCCAAAATCATTTAAACTGCACAAAATTAGAACTTAAAGTTCTACATGTGTCTGACTAGTCACATGGGCCATTTAAAGAGAAATGGAAATACCAAGACAGTAAATTAGTTGTTCCTTCAGTGGAAATCTTGATTATTTTAAGAACTTGGATGTGAGCATGGGAGAGCATCTTGATAGCTGCCCTCAGCAGCTCATCCTGGCCTCTCTCCCCTCACAAGCTCATCCTGGTCTCTCTTTAGGCCTTGTGGTGTTTTACCTGAACAGAAGGTATAGGCATATGAATATTGACTGAAATGTCCTTATGCTTCCAAGGATACACATAGGTGCAACTGTAGATGCATCTATGTACGCAATGGCAAATGTACCTGTTGATAGGGCAGACGTTCAAATGGGTTAGTCGTCACCATGGGTGGTGTGCAATTGGCTCAAGGTTATCTAGAGTCACCAGAGTTGCCAGTGCCCACCCCATGGCCAGAGCCAAGGGGAGGCTAACCAGGTTGGTTTTGATTTGATAAATGCACACATCTCCCTCCCGCCCCCACCCCACAAAGGGGGTCAGCGCCCATCAGCATGTGCTGAAGCGATAGCACAGAGGATAGGGTATTTGCCTTGCATGCAACCGACTGGGGTTTGATTCCTCTTCCCTCTCAGAGAGCCCAGCAAGCTACCGAGAGTATCCCATCCGCACAGCAGAGCCTGGCAAGCTCCCTGTGGCATATTTGATATGCCAAAAACAGTAACAAGTCTCACAATGAAGATTGTTACTGGTGCCTGCTCGAGCAAATCAATAACAATGGGAGGACAGTGCTACAGTGCTACATAATCATGTGACCTGTGCTTGAAGATGTTTGATTAGAAATTCCTATAATCTACCTGAAATTAATAATGTTCCTTTTATCGTACATGACTTCAGCTCCCCAGTATGTCCTAGCTATTTCATACCTGTTTTTATTTCATTAACACAGCTACTTTATTGCGCCATGGCTCTGACTAACATTAAGATGAGGACTAGGCAAAGATGTCATGGCTGGAACATTCAGCTTTAACTCTTAGACTCGAATACAAACAACATTCCCAGACTAGGTGAGGAGACTGGGAAGGAAATTGCGTGTTTCCAAATAGTTCATTGGCTCTATTGGAAAGACGGCAACAAATTGCCTACATAGCAATTACCTGCCTTTTTCAGGAGGGAGAAACCCAGAGAATTAGAGAGATGTTTTAGGGCACATTGGAGAAAATGGTATGAAATAAAAGATGAATTATGTGAGTGGTGCAGAGCAGCATTATTCACCCAGGAGCCATGTGCCCTCCTGTTGGCTCCCAGGCGATTTCGGGAGGAATATAGTTTTCAGGTGAAAACTATAGATGAAAGAGGAGGGGCAGGGTATGGATTGGTGAGGGGACACAAAAACAAAAGAGTGTTGGAAGGCGGCCACAACTGGCAAGGGTTTGAGAAACACCTTTGTAGACCATTTATTGCAGAGAGTGACAGCTTTACAATATTATATATTTATTTATTATTATTTTCGGCAAGCTACCGAGAGTATCCCGCCTGCACGGCAGAGCCTGGCAAGCTCCCCATGGCATATTCGATATGCCAAAAACAGTAACAAGTCTCACAATGGAGATGTCACTGGTGCCTGCTCGAGCAAATTGATGAACAATGGGAGGACAGTGCTACAGTGCTATATTCGCATATTTCCTTTATACTACAGTTCATGCTTTCAGCTCTTCAGAAGCAGTGCAGATGTGGTGATAACAGATAAATGGTCATTGCTTAAGACAGCTGGAAACACCCACACCAGCCTCTTTCTGAGAGAGAATCATCTACTCGAGGCCAGAAGGATAAACGTGACCATGATTCCTGGGACCTACCTCTCTGGTTCATTGGTGGTACCTGTGTTTCAGAGACGGTTGAGCTGAGAGTGACTCTCAGCTACTTGATCTGCTTTTGGCCTAGAATGTTCCCGGCTGAGCTGAGTGGGGGTGCAGTGTAGTAGAGGATGCAACCCCCATCAGAAGCCTGGTCACACTCTGCAGGGTTAGCAGTTTCTGCCAGAACTCAAGTGAGGAGAGCGGCTCAGCTTCCCTTTGTTCTGTTGGTCTCCATGATGTGTGGGAGCACGAGCTGACACTCTCTCACTACTGTTTTGTTTTTTTTCCCCAGTAAACTCCTGTGGGAAAGTCTCTGACAACTCAAACCTCAGTAGAATATTGTAAATGATGATCACGTTAAAACAGAGGGAAATGGCAAGTGTTCTCCCTACTGAAAACTTCCCAGTGAGATTTGCTAACCTTTTTTACCTACTCAGGAGTACAAGTAAAGAAAATACTTGCCCTTGCCATCGTGTCCATGACCTTTATTTTCCGGTTGGATGGACTGATTGAGAAGAGTTTTACTGTCCACTCTGGCACCCGGGCGTGCTCCCCTCCCCCACTGTGTGGTAGGCTGGAATTCAAAGCTTTGAGTGGGAGGCCAAAACAGAGTGGGGCTTCATTGGTGTATCTGTTCTTGAGGAGGGCTGCATCTGTGCAGAAGATGGCAGGTGTGGTATGGGAGATTCAGGAAATGCTCAGGCTTTGGACATGCCCTGTTGGTGTTGGGAAGCACCTGTGATTCTCACTGTGTCTCCGCTCTGTGGGTGTAGTGTGAGGGCTGCTCCGGGCTGCCCTCTTTGCTGGCTCCCCCCGGAACAGAGCCATAATTGGGACCAAAAAAGTTCCCTGGAGTCCCCTCTGGAAAATAGTGGAGGTTCAAATACATCAGACTGGACTGATCAGTGTGATTCACGGAAGATTCAGAAATAGTGGGGGGTGGGGAGAAGAGGGGGAGAGAAAGATAGAAAAAGGGGAAGAGGAGGGAGGGAGGGAGAGAGAGAGGAGGGAGGGGAGGGAGGAAGGAAGGGGAGGGGAGAAGCGGGAAGGAGAGAGAGATAGGAGAGAGAGGGAGAGGGAAGGAGGGAGGAGCAAGAGGGAGGGAGAGGAAGAGAGATGGGGAGGAGAAAGGAGGAGAGGAAGGAGAGAGGGAGAGAGGGAGGAAGAAAGGAGGAGAGAGGGATGGAGAAAAGAGAAGAAAGAGAAGAGGAGGTAGGGGAGATAAGGAGGGAGGAGAGAGGAGAGGGAAGGAGAGAGAGGGGAGAGAGGGAGAGAGGGAGGGAGAAAAGAGGGGGAGGGAAGAAAGAGGGGGATGGAGGGAAATGAGGGAGGGAGAGGAGTGGAGGAGAGGGATGGGGGATAGGATACCCCTTGGTGTCTGATCATTCAGTTCCTGCAGAAGTGTTCTGCATCCCACTCATGACATTGTTCGAACTATCCCCCTCTCAGGCCCCTTCTCTCTCTGCAGTGCCTCTGGCTGCTTCTCAGGCCATGGCTGTGTTTCCATTCCACCTTAGCAGGCCCTTCCAGCACCTGTTCCCTGGTCATCACTGCTCACAGGCCTGCCTTGGCTAATGGTGGCGAAATGGCTTTGGAATTAAAATCCTTCAGTGTTTAATTTTAGCAAGCTGCCAGAGTTCAGGATCAAAGATGAGTGTCTCTAAAAGTGAGGATACTTCAGAGAGCTCATGTTGTTTTATAGGTTAAGAAATTGGGTATGACTAATGATCTCTGGATTTTGGTATACTGAAGTTGCTAGTAAAAGAAAATGGGAAAGAAAGAAGGGGGAAGGCAGAGAGGAAGGGAGAGAGGAGGAGAGGAGGAAGGAAGGAAGAAGGGAAGGAAGGAAGGAAGGAAGGAAGGAAGGAAGGAAGGAAGGAAGGAAGGAAGGAAGGGGGAGAGAGGGAGGGAGAAACAGAGGTAGGGAGGGGGAGAGAGGGGAATGAGAGAGGGGGAGAGGGAGAAGATGGTCTGGGGCTAACCAAGGTTCGGAATGCAGCATGGACTGCTGCTCTCTGGGACACCTCCCTGGCCCCTGAGATGTTTTTCCTGGTGTGAGCTGCCTGTATGCCATTCAGTAAATAAGGGTGTGTTCAAAAGTGTACACAGAAAGGAGGAAAGCTGACAACATATGCAAAGATTCAAACCCAAAGCTAAAGAAAGGCTGATGAGTAATGAAGGGCTGGGACAGAAATGGCAGGAATGAGAGTTATGCAGATAAATATGTCTCATATGGTGATTCAATTAAAATTAAATTATAATAATTGATAAAATGGCCTATTCTAAAAGCAAAAATATATCAAAGTTAAAAAAATAAGATAAAATAAATAAATTTAAGTGCATCTCAAAGTTTAAGGCCTAACTTTACCAAGAGAATGATTGTTTGAAGTTTTCTTGTTTTTTGGGCCACAGTTGCTGTGCTCAGAGTTTACTCCAAGGTCTGTGCTCAGGGAGCACTATCACAGGTTTTGGGGCCCCACAACCAGATTGACCACAGCAAAGGCAAGAGCGTTACTGTTGTCTCTCTGGCTCCAATTTCCAGTTTTTTAAGAATAAGATTTGAGCAGTGACCAGAAATGCCGCAGCGTGTGAAGCCTAAGCCTCACAGTCTTATTGGTTATTATAGTGCTGGTGTTTTATTTTCTGACTATAAAAGGTGCACAGAAGAACCACATAAATATTTAATGGTGTCAAATCTCGTTAGGAACCGATCATTATCAGAGATTGACTTCAGGGGTGGTGGCATGCAGAATTCTGCCGCCCAGCTCCCCAGCGACAGGGTTGAAATTTCTAAAAATAAAACTCAGAGCCTCTGAAACATTTCCTCAGGGTGAATAGTTAATGAAGCCATATCTGTGCCAGAAAATCTATGAAAATGCAGTAAGAACAGTGAGAGCCTGTCGGCTGACCAGAACTGCTCCCCCTGCCCAGAGCACAGAGCAGGGTGGCGTCCCTCCCCCCCCACCATGCCCCTTGATCTCAGTGGGGGCATCTCTGTCCTGGCGCAGACCATGAGCATTTCTCCTCTGAGCCAAGAGTGGGCTTCAGGAGAACTGGGCTGCTGGCTGGCAGAGCTGATTCTGGGCAGCCTGAGTTCTTGGAACAGTGCTCTCTGGGAAGGCTCAGGACATCTGTACTCCCTGAGGCAATTCCTGATGGAAAGGCACCTGCTCTTCCTCCCAGGAATGAGAGAAGCTGACCAGGATACCACCCTCTCCATTCCCAAGCTCTAGCTCAGACAATGTCCACGGGAGGGGGGGTCAAGGGGAGAAGCTCAACCCCAATTCAAGAGCATCTTCTCATCTCTTCCCCAAGAAATGAATCTCCTGTGCTTCCAAGCCTTTGCTCCTCCCCAGTCTGCCCCTGAGAAGTGCTCCCCAGAACAGTGGTGTGTGAGCATGGCCTCAAGAGAAGATGCAGCTCAGGTGGGCCAGAGCATGTGGGATTGGGGCATCAACAGGTGTGTCTCTTCCCAGTCCTCTGCTGAGCTGCAGGGGCCTAACCGCTGGGTGAGGTTGGGACTTGGAGGGAATCCCCCGAGTCTCCATCCTGGGTAGCCATGGGGTCCCCAAGGCCACTCCTTCCAGAGGAGCCAAGGGGGAACTTTAACACAGTGGGAAGGGGATAGGGTTGACCAGGTGCTAAGTGATATAAACAAACACAGTGACAAATGCCAGACAGGACTTTCTGCTGTGGATTATCTAACCCGTCTAGGATCCAGTAACAAAATGATGGGCCAGGAGAAAAAGCAAGAACATATGATCTCCATAATAGTGGGAAAAGTGTGTACTGGAATTAGAAATACTTACCAGTGTTTCTAAGCTGCCTGTTAGAAATAAGATGCCAGACTCAAAAGAAAAGGATTTAAAAGAATTGAATATAATTTTGGAACAAATAGAGGAAAGCACAAAGATGCTGGTACATCCAATAGAGAAAATCAATAAAGAGATGGAAGTTAGCCAGCAAAACCCAAAGGAAAATTCTGGAGTTGAAACATCAGCCAAAGTAAAAATTCAAATGGTGCTCAGTAGTATGCTTCAAGAAGCAGAACAAAGAATTGGCAAACTTAAAGATGCATTCATAGACAGGATGGAGGTCAAAGAACAGAGAAAAAAGTAATAAAGCAAAATAAGAGACTTAGAGCAGCGTCCGATGCTGTTAATGCACCAAAATGAGGTAAGGACAATATAAGGAGAAACCAAAACAGAAAGGAGAAAACATACTCAAATAAGTTGTGCCCAGAAGCTTCTGGAATGTACTGAAATGTACCAAATGAAACAGCTAATTCAGCCACAGATTTCAGTAGAACGCAAATATGATGAATGCAGAGGTTCACAGGTGCAGGAGTAAGAATGTTACAAGTTGGGGCTGAGAGATAGTACAGCCAGTAAGGTGCTTGCCTTGCCTGTTCCAATCTCCAGCATCCCATATGGCCCCCGAGCACCACCAGGAATAACACCTGAGTGCAGATCCAGAAGCAACCCCTGAACATTGCCAGTTGTCCCACTATATATATATATATATATATATATAACTTAAAACAAGAAAAAATGCTTAAAATAAGCAAGAGATAAACAATATCACTTAGAAGTGGAAAACTATTTTAAGTAAATTTTACAAATCAGTGAAATACACTTTTTATAACACTACGCATTATAGTATGACCTCAAGTCACCTCTAAAAGCAAAATATGGAAGTGTTGTCACCAAGAATATAATAAAAGACAAAATATAATCATTAAAAATTATTCACTAAATCTGAAAAGAATTCAGATTTAGTGAATAATTTAAAATATAATAGAAAAAATAAAGAACAGATGGGATAAAGAAAAACTCTTATCAAACCAAGGAGTATAAAACTAATAACACTAATTATCCCTTTCAATTTCTGTTGTCTAAGCACTGCAACTCAAAGACAGATTTTTATCTGGGTGAAAGAATAAGACCCAGTTCTGTGATCCCCAAAATAACACATTTCAAATCCAACAGGCATAGGTTAAAAATGAAAGAATAGGAAGAGATATGCCCTGCTGACAATAGCAGAAATTTGAATTTAACTACATTACTAATACACCTGGGCTGGAGCGATAGCACAGTGGTAGGGCATTTGCCTTACAAGCGGCCAACATAGCCGACCCAAGTTCGATTCCTCCGCCCCTCTCGGAGAGCCCGGCAAGCTACTGAGAGTATCTCGCCCGCACGGCAGAGACTGGCAAGCTACCCGTGACGTATTCGATATGCCAAACACAGTAACAACAAAGTCTCATGATGGAGACGTTACTGGCCCGGCTCGAGCAAATCGATGAACAACGGGAGGACCATGACTGTGACTAATACACCTGTTATTAGATCAACAAAATATTATTGGATATTGTTAATGGAATAGCAGGAGAAATAAACATCTCTACAGGAACATGTGGAGGATTTGGGTCTCTATTTTATAATGTAAAAAAGTAGAAAATCTCATTGAGGTGTCGCCGTGGAACCATCTGACTTCAGTGACATTTAGTCCACTGCCACTGATAGAAGTGATGTGCAATCCTTAGCTGCACACACAATATTTGCCAGCCACATTCTGGGTCATAAAATACCATTCGATAAAGCAATCTCTAGTCATACTGGGTCCATTCTCAGCCCATAGTGAAATTAAATAAGAATCAATAACAAAAACCTCTCTAGTATTTGGATCCCTGTGTATTCAGAAACTAAATTATATGCTTCAGAGTCACCCATGGATCAAAGAGGAAAGAGGAAAAGAAAAACTGTCTTTATTTGTTAATAGAAGGAAAATAAAAAGGCAAAAACAAGACTCCTGTGGTGTGTAACAGCAGGTGTGGAATTAAAGCAGTGAGAGCCAAAAGAATCAATCGGGAGAAACACTTAGTGCGTGAACTAAGCCCTAACCCAGAACAGGAGATCTTTCGGGAACATTCATGGGAAGCAGATGTGTAGTTAATCAGAGAAGAGGAATAGAAGACCTTGCAGAGAAGCAGACCAGCTTCTGGTCTTCGGCATCTGTGTTGTCCAGGCAAGTGTGCGGAAGGCCACTGCACCAGTGCACGATGCTTTGCATTTACTGGGTGCAAAGCCTGCTCCAAGTCTCTTGATTTCATTTTGGGGGGCATTTATCTGTGCATGTATTTTCATTTTAGGAAGAATTAGCTTAAAATCATAAGAATTGAAGTTCTACACATTCTTTAGCCTCAAAAGCCAATATAAACAGTTTTGTATGTTGTATGCTGTATACACACATCTTTGTGGTACACTGGAGGCCACACAATTTTTGTTGTGTCCAGTTGGCATAGTGTCTGGCAGGTGAGGTGGCACCCCAGATGGAGCTGGTCTTGCCTACAGGTAAGTGACCTCCCTCTGAGCTACTTCCTTGGTCCTCTGGAGCATCCTATTATCGCCAGAGCTCGTTGTTTACTTGGAGTCTTGTTCCTCAGATCAAGAACAAAAATATCTCTAGACAGTTTGACTCAAACTTAATTTGAGGGTGAAACAATAAAATCTTCAGATGAATTTTTCATGTTTTATTTCTGTACTTAAGCCTATTCATAATATGCTTTTCAGCAATGTGAAAGTATGTCTGGGAGTGAAAAAGCTAGGATGATTTGGTTCAGAGATTGGCAGTGCAGAGAGCCATTGGGAATGGGGAGCAAGGATGCTGTGCTCAGAGATTGGCAGTGCAAAGAACCAATGAGAAACGGAGAGCAGGAATGCTGTGATTTAGGATTGTCAGTGTGGAGAACCATGGTTAAAAGTTTCATAGAAATTCTCACCCAACAGGTCTGTGAGGGTAAAAAGGTGTTTTTTTGAAATTTAGCAGCCCTGTATGCATCCTCTCTAGGGTAAAAAATGCAGGGGCCAAATATTGAACTCATACCCCTGCTTATATTGGAGATAATTAATAATACCAAGGAAACAAAAGCAGTGAAGTTGGTGTACTTGACCTCTATCCACATGTGTCAGCCTTGTTTGATTGGTGTCAGATGGGCTGTCTTGGTTTGGTTTGGGAAATCTTGCCTTCTGATTTAAACTAGATGAATTTATACTCCTTTATATTTGTGTTTCAGTGTTAAAATGTACAATCTGCTGAGTTTAAACTGCTTTGCACCACGTATTGTCCTATTAAATATTCCAACATGAGATTATTCAATAACACAAAGAGTAAGAAAATCTGACACATAGAGAGGCAAAACCACCACTATTTGAATACTGAGGTGCATTTATCATTTTCATACCATGGTGTGGACTAGAATGATCTCTTCCCCACTCGAATTCCACTGGAGTGAAAGGATGACTATGAATTGGAAGTAGAAAATTAAATCATATGTTCACATGGTTTACTTATGAATGTAGGTGACCTGACCTGTAACAAGTAATTTAATTGCGATTTTCAGGAAATCTCTGTATGAGAAAATAAGACTAAACTAATAATCTCCCTACCTTGGGGTGGGGGGGGAAGTCTCATAGATAGAGTTGTTAGATGTCTGTACTCAGTTTTTCAACTGTGTGTCAGACCCTACTTACCTAGAATAAATTTTGGAGGGTTGCTTCATTAGGTAGAACCATTTTCAACATTCTTTTTCAAGAAATATATACAAACTTTGGCCAATCCTGATAAATTCCCTTGAAAGACCTGTTTTAACCCATGTGAGACCAGAGTGAAAGGCCCTATAAATAAGCCCATTTTTTTTTATTTTGTTGAGATTGTGTTAAGATACCAACTTCATGAACTTTCATTACTGAAAGTCCTAATAAATGTGCCCTCACCTTGGCACCAGCTCTGAGGGTGATGTGTTGGTATAGTTCAACAGTTTTCGGCCATAAAAGATACTTGCAGACAGCTCATAAAATCCAGATGATAAAACTCCACCACTCAACTTTTTGTGCACATGAAATTTCCTGACTTTAGTTTTCTTTTCTAAAGTGAAAGTTGACACAGAGATTTTGTGTGTCTTTTCATTAAATTTCAGTGAATTTTTGACCCAAAGCAAGGATCCTTTGTAATCATTAATACATTTATTTCACCGAGTTTATGAGTGATTTCTGTGTGATATTTATGTGTTATGTGATGGGGGGGGGTCCCAATCAGTGTACAGGGGCCACTGGAAACATTCCCAGCCAGGCTGGCAGTTCAGTGGGGGACTGGGGGGGGGGGGGGTTCGGTCTCGGACCCACAGTCCATGTATTTACCAGGGCCACTGCATCCACATGTGGGGGACCCTAGGGATATATCATGCTGCTCAGGGTGACACACAGTCCTGAGGTGGGCCGGGGAGTGCTGCTCTAACTCTTGACTCTCCCCCGACCCCTTCAGTCTGTTGACACTCCTGGTTACCAAGGGCTCTGCCTGGTCTCCCCATGCATGCTGGCTGACGCACAGTGCCTCTTCTATTCCTGGAGTGTTGCCTCACATAACAACCACGCCTAGGCTTATTTGGAGGGTTCATAGTTCAGTTCTCCACTGTGATGTTTAGACAGTTTATGAATTTCTGCTGTTTGGGCTCATGTAGCAAACAGAGAGGCAAATTTCCTTTTCTTCACTGCTCCCTCATCAGGGAAACTTCTCTTGCCAGGAAAAAAAAAATTCAAAACACTTTTTTTAAAAAGTGACAAGATCTGACCCTACTTATAAGACTGGCTGCAGGCACTCAGCTGCCCCTGCCATGTGAGACTGGATGACAGGGTTGGACTCCTGATATCCCTGATTTCTTGGGCACCAGAGGCTTCTCTGGAGCACTAAGTTGTTTCTCTAGAAGCACTCTGTGGAAATGCCTTTTTAGTTGTTTTCCCCACAGATCCAGACTTCATTAGTCTTTTCTTCAGGCAATAGGAAATTTGAACATGCACATTTTATTAATTACTTTGTGTTTGGAATAATGTTCTTGATGACATAAATATTGCCCCCCAACGGTCCTTTTCCTGTCCAAATTGTAAGTACTTTGTCAATGAACCAACTAAGTAGGCAACTCCCCTTACTCTGTGTAGATACAGTGAACATGTTTCTTGTAGCAAGACAAAAGTTCATGGGCACCCACCTTGAAAGAGGTGACAGTCAAGTTAGGGATGAAGAAAGGGAAGGACTTTTTTTCACATATAGATATAAGTATATACATGTAAATTCATAACATAAAGAACAATAGAATGTGACATTTTAAGAGATATAAGAGTCACCTGGAAAAGCACAGAGAAATTCCCAGGAGAGTTGCGGATAAAACAGGTGGCTACAGCTTCCTTAGAAAAAAGAGATTCAAAATAATTTAGTAGAAGAGAAAGGCAGGCTAGCCAGGTGTGTAGCTGAGGCACAGCTGTGGTTTCAGGGAGGGTGTTTGGGGGACAGTGGTCAATTGCTTCTTGGTGACTGATAGTAAAGTAGAAAGTTAGGCTTCTCCTTAGGACAGCATTAATTTTATGAGACTCCCAAATTATTTTCTACATTACTTATCATGGCTTTTCCATTGACTTATTTTAACATTGTTACTCTAAGTAACATGTTTTCAGAAAAAGTTCAAATAATAAAAGTATAAGTGAAATTTAAAAAACAAAACATATAGCATTCTGCACCTCACTAACCAAAAATGCATGCAGTGAACTCTTCAGAATATAGCTTGCTACTATGATAGGCATTTTGGGCACAGAGTAGTTTATATACATGAATGCTTTTGTTGTCCCTAACATTGAAAAAGGGTATTGAAATCACCTTTGTTAATACGCTTTGGAATGAGTTATTCCCGTTTCTGCATTCAATGTTCAAAAGTCGAGTAGAATCATACAGTTCTGCATTTTCCTCATTCACTGTATAAGAAAAAAGTTTTTCCCCTGAAAATTATCACATTTACAGCGTGATATTTACTTCAGCGCTGCCAACTTTGGAAAAGATCTTCTATTGTGGAACATTAGCTATTTTCTTGTATGTCGATATTATTATTAGTGAAGCACTTTATGTATTTCTGGATAGCTGCATGAACAAGTCAATGAGATAAATTTCAGGAGCTACGATAGCTAATTTAAAGACTCTGTACTTTTTTCTCAATTTTTTGGCACACCTGGAGGATCTCATGCCTCCTCCTGGATCTGATCTCAGATCACTCCTGGTAATACTCAGGGGTATGGTACTAGGGGTCAAGCCCAGGTGAGCACATGCAAGGACAGTGACCTACCCACTGTACTTCTGGACATTTAAAGGTTTTTTTTTGTTTTGTTTTGTTTTTTATTGAATCACTGTGGGAAAAGTTACAAAGCTTTCAGGTTTAAGTCTCGGTCATGCAATTATCAAGCACATAGCACAGCGGTAGGGCATTTGCCTTGCATGCAGCCAACATGGCCGACCCGAGTTCGATTCCTCTGCCCCTCTCGGAGAGCCCGGAAAGCTACCGAGAGTATCTCGCCCGCACGGCAGAGCCTGGCAAGCTCCCCGTGACATATTCGATATGCCAAACACAGTAACAACAAAGTCTCCAATGGAGACGTTACTGGGCCCGCTCGAGCAAATCGATGATCAACGGGAGGGCCTTTACTTTACTTTCCCTTCACCAGTACTTATTTTTCACCACCAAGAACCCCAATAACCCCCCCGCTCAACCCTCCCAATGCCTGTGAGGCAGATGAATTCTAGTTAACATTCTATCTACTTTGATTAGATTCATTGTTTTGACAAAAGATGCACCATTATTATTTAGAGTTTACACCCCAAAATCAGACCTGCTGAAAAGGCATTGTGAAATAATTTGTTTTCTACAGCTGGTTACAAGAACCAAATGATGTCATGCAGCCGCTACATTGAGCGGATTTTGGATTTCTGGTATTTTACTTATTAAGCCTGGGAGTATTTCTGCTGAGAGTCAGATAATTATGAGATTGGTTTCTGTGACTCTGGAGCCATGGCCATGCCCGAGAGCCGCTCATGGGGGGCCACTCATGACCTTGGTAGGGCGTGAAGGACGAGCCAGGAACGCCCCCCTTCCCATGAGGTTTCAGTTGCCCCGTCATGACGTCATGACCGGCTCATATCTAGCTTTCCAAAGAGCTCCAAGGCGGCCACCATCTTGCTCTCCAGAGGGAAAAAGGCAGAAGGGAGCAACACCCTTTCCCTTCCGGGCAGGCATGGTGGCGTGGATTAACTCATAGTTCATTCATTTTTCTGCTGCAAGCTGCCGGGCTCTGCATTAAGTCCTTGTGCTTCTGGACTAAAGTTTTGATTTCTGTAAAAGATGGAAGAGGATGTGTTTTTCCTCTCTGATGAGTCATGTTGAACATTGTTCTCCTTAAACATTATTCTCCTTAAACAAGATGGGTTGCTTATTTAATTTAGAGGTGTGATGTTACTTGCATTTCTATTTTCATTTTTTCACTGACTTATTATTGGTTTTGGGGGCTTTAGCCTTATACCTCTGTATGTGGATAATTGTCACTGCACCCATCACTAAAGTTCCAGAGCTGCTATTTTAAATACTTAAACTGGATTAACTCACTACTCAAGAAAATCCTATGAAGTGGATCATCATTTTTTAGATGAGAAAACTGAGGCACAAAGATAGTTTGAAATGCCCAGCTCCCACAGTGGTCCAGGGCAGAGCAGATTCCATCCCTACCCATTTCCAGGACCTCCATCTTATCCGAAGTTCCACAGAGTCACCAGCATGCTACCTGAATTATGGATAGAAGAACATACCTGATTAAATACACTTTTCAACTCACAAGTTATCATAAGACTGAAATTTCCCTTTACAGTCAGTTTAAGTTGACAACACTCAAATTTCAAAAATAACTAAGTATAAATTCATTACTGCCAATCAAAACCATTGAAAAAAAATTTTAAACAGTAATCAAAGTTGAACAAATCAGGTACATTGGTGGCAATAGAAACAATACTACTATTCCTATAATATGAAACCAAAAGTGTATAATATGCTCCTTATAAAAGCATTACAGTCTTACAGTTAGGGTGACTCCATCATCACAAATGTTCCTGGGTCTGTTTCTGGGATCGTGCTTTAAGAAGTGTGATCTGAGCGTGTCTCCACAGATCCATGCCCCAGGAGAATGCGCAAATGCGATTTTGAAACATGCAAATGAGATGCCACAACCATGCCGTGGTCCAGAAGGAAGCCAGGCTGCGCCTCTTCCCTGCAACACTTTGTTTGTTTTCCCTGTAATGTTAGACAATATTTAAGTAGCTGAGAATTGGTACTTAGGTTTCCGAGGAAGTGAACATGGTAAAGAGCAGAAGGTGACATAAAAAAGAACGCTGAGAAATTTGCCTTTCAAATAAGCATATGGCCTGTGTGTGTATGTTGAAAGGATGGAAACAGATATGTATCATACATATCATATATCAATAACATGTATTGAACATTCTTAATGGGTTAGGAATAATATGTTGCTTAGCCTCTTAATTTGTAGATATTGGTATCTTCAGTATGTAAATATATATGTATTACATATTTATAAGTTATGCTATAGAGATATGCATACCAGTATGTGATATTTACATAGGAAACTATAAAATATAAACTGTGAGGGAGCTGATGTATGGAAGGAGTTAGAAAATAGAACATTGGTCTTTCATTTGTGAGATCATTATAGTCTCAGTATGAAATTGACACCTTTTGAGAGACAGGGAAGGAAGATGCCAAGAAAATGATGACATTGATTCCCAGGAGTCTCATTATGCATTTTGAGATCCTTTAGCATTTGAACACAGAAAATCCATGAATTTAAAGATATTCTGCAGCAAGAAAAATACAAACACTACCCTGTGAAGACTGCAGTAGCTAATACTCCTGGCAGCTCTCTTGGAGCAAGCTTCTCTTGCTATACCACAGTGAGTGCAAACAAGTGGGTCCAGAAACTTGAGCAAAATGTAGCAGTCACTTGGGGAGAAGCTTTGATGGGTTTTCTCGATTTCATACTTAAAACCTGTGGTGTTTTGTGAATTTACATGTAATGTTTTTGCAACAGACATTTTGGTGGGCTCCTGCCTGATTTCTGACTCCTGCTCAGAACTGTCGAAACCGTTGGTGGAGCTCTGGGGTGTACTGGCTGATATGCAGGGCAATGTGGTGCGGCCAGCACCGAAATGCAGGCACAGCTGAGCTCCCTTCCCCGCCCTGTGTGTAGGGCACCATGGAGAGCGTGTCTGTTTCCTTATGCTTGTCTGCTCAGGTATTCGGTGCCTTCACTTTCGGCAGCATCTCCAATTATCAAATATTTTACCCCAGTGGCTACACAGAGTTCAGATGATGCGTCTTCTACACATTTTAATCTGCTATAATTAAAATTTTACAAGAAAGTTACAAGATGAGAGTGGAAGTCAACATAAGTCCCTGTCCCAGGGTTGAAAGTGGGATCAAGACAACTTCACTGTTTCTCTGGGATATACCTCCTCTAAGTAGGTAGGATGTGGACAATGAGCAGATTAGGCTCCTAGCTGGTGCCTCCAGCCCGGACGAGACACTCTTTATGCTCCGCTCACTGGCTTCAGCTGCCTCTAACCAGCCCTGAGAACTTGACTGCTTTGCCTGCTAGGCTTGCCCACCTCCCAGGTCAGCAGGAGCATCTACACCCAGCGGCTGCCCCCTCCTTCCCCAATGCCAGGAGAGTCCCATAAATCAATGATGCAGCCTCTTCCTTTCACCAAGTTGCACCCATCATGAAAATTTTCTGCATTCACGTATCCCTTTCGCCCTGAATATTTTTGTGTATGAACTGCTTGAGCCAAATCCCCAAATCAGCTTTATCTCTTTAACACTCCAGTGCCTGTTTTCTCAGAGCAAGGGCTGCCCTTCTGGAAAGCACAGCACATTCTAAGTAGTATATTGAATGCACTTACATTTCTGAAAGCAAATTAAAACTCATGTCAGTATTATGGATAATGCAATGCATTCTGTTACATTCAATGGAGCTGCTTGTTTTTCTCTTTATGCTTTGGCAAGTTGGCAAGTTTGCCACCCTCCCCCTTACCCCTACCTATTTACCTGTCCTGTATCCATCTCTGCCATGTTTGTGTGCTTCTTAATCTGTGTTCTCCTCCCACATAACCTGTGTGTGCTGTGCCTGCCTCCAAGTTAGGGCATTGCACATTGGCTACTCTCCTTCAAAGTCAGCAACCCCAGAACCTATCTAACAGCATGGGGAGTTGGGTCAGAAGATCCCGGATATTCTGTGAGAACTGTCCAGAGTGCCTTTATTCTGGCTGCATCCTCCCCTCCAGAGAAATAGAGAAGCTTCCTAAGCATTTTGTAATATGTGTCGTGAAGTCTCTCTGCATTTTCTTCCTCAAAGCTAGCGATGTTCTGGATGAGTTAATGATCGATAGGAAGACAGAGCATATTTTTGCTTTATTATTTTGTTTATGGGCCACACCTGGGGATGCTCAGGGTTTATGCTAGTGCTCAGGATCACTCCTAAAAGGCTTGGGGAACCATATGGAGTGCTGGAGATCAAATCCTGGTCAGCCATGTATAAGGCAAGCCCATTATTCTCTCTGGTCTCCCCAAACTTGATTTTTTAAGTGAATATATCATCTCTCTTTCTAGATATTAATCTAGATGAAAGCCTCACCTTTGAGAAAGGAATTAGACAAAGAATTTCATCCTGAAAATGCAGTTGACTAGAATGTATCCCTTGGGATTGTGAGTGAGCAAGCCTTTGAGGTTTGATAAAATCATGCGCTGAAGCTTCCTCTTCAGCCTGTGCCCTCTGCGAATCAGAGGGAAGTAAGTACTTAGTTTAAATTCAAGCAAAAGGAATTATGAAACTGCTACAAAATTTATAGGTCTGGATGACAGAAACAACAGCAAGTTATTTTAATCAACTTTCTCAGTTCCCTAAACATTGCTGCAAATCAACTCAAATGAATAATGCGGCAGTTTATTATTAAAATTCATTTTTAAACATCTCTGTTGAAAAAATATGAAGGCTTCAAATGTAAATAACAAGTTAATCCATACCATAACTCACTAAGTTCTCAGCAGTGATCCCTCATAACTGTAAGGTACTTTCCCTTTCTATGGAAAGGCGTTCTTTTCCTAATAACCAGGCTCCAGCCGCCCAGATCCTTTCCAACTCTATGTAATTATTCCTCACTTATGTTAGAAGGTGGCAGAAATCATCAAAATGGAAATGTGATTTTTTTTTTGGAATGTGGATTCAGAAAGGGTTTAAAGTTAGCAAGAACTCTGGGGAAAGAGAGAAGGTATTCAGAGGTAAGAGGCACTCCCTCATGAAGTGATTGTGGTGGAGGTGGGGGGCAGGAGGACCTGTAAAATAAATGGGAATTCTTTAAAAGGAAGGTCAGCAAATATACAGATAGACTTGATACCCTACAAATAAAGAAGCCTGAAAGAAAGCAAGCAGCTGGAGGCTGGGAAGGCAGAAATGTGTGCATGAACAGCAGCCAGAGACAGCAGCTCCAAGACTGAACTGGGAAGGAAGACTCAGACTTGAATGTTGACAGAAGAGTTACCAAGAGTGAAAGGGTTGGTAGAGAGTGGGGGGGGGGGGTAGTGGGGGGGGACAGTGTGTGTGTGTGTGTGTGTGTGTGTGTGTGTGTGTGTAGAGAGAGAGAGAGAGAGAACGGTAAGATTGTATGTGAAGAAGTGTGTGAGCAAGGATTTATATATGAGAGTATTGTGTGTGACAGTATGTGTGAGAGAGATTTGTTGAGAAGTGTGTGTGAGTTATGTGTAGGAGAGTGCATGAAAGTGTATTGTAAGAGTATGTCTGAGGTGAGTTATACATTAGAATATAAGTTGTCTGTGTGAATTGTGTGAGTATGAGAATGTGAGTTGTGTGTATGTGAGAGATTGCATGTATATAAGAGTTATGTGTGTGACAGTGTGCGTGAGACTATGAGAGTGTGTGAGAGAATGTATGTATGTGTGATCCATGTGTGTGACAGTGTATGAGAGAGAATTGTTGAGACGTGTGTTTGAGTAATGTGTGAGAGTGTGAAACTGTATTAGGAGAATATTTTTGTGTGAGTTGTACATCAGAATGTGAGTTATATGTGTGAGTGTGTGAGAGAATTATGTGTTTGAGAGATTATGTGTGTGAGAGTGTTTGTTGCTTTCCTTGAACTACCAGAAATTATGTGTCTTAAAATAGAAGTGTATTGTCTCACAATTGTGGAGGCTCAAAATCCACAAGTCTAAATTTAAGTAGAGTCTCTGTGTTGGGAAGGAGAGGTCTTCCTGGACTCGTTATGACCTGACGTTCCCTAGAATCCTGGGTATTCCTTGGGAATTTGAGTCCAGGCCTCAGTGCCCAGCGTATGCTGATGGGTTCTCATCTGTCTCCAAGAACCCACTGCCAGTGACATCTCACTCTCAGGTATAGGTATTAGGACTTCAGCATGTATTGGAGCAGGACGATGGCGACAATGAACCCATGAAATGTACAAAAATGCTATATTTCTGAGAGAAGTTCATACAAAGTAGTAGTTGTAGTTGTATACAGTAGGAAGTGTGTGTCAGGTATCATTTTAAAGCATGGTACTGGTTAAGGTATCATTTCTAAGCATTTATATAATGTTAGATATATATGGTAACATATTTGAGATATATTGTACCTAACAATTTTGTGCCATGAAGTATCCCAAAATATTAATAAACAAAGGAATCAACATGGCATTGTATATAGATTGGATATACAAATTTAAAGTTGTTAAATATTTTTAAAATCTTAAGAATATTTAAAATATTTAAGATCACTTCAGGAATCGACGACTAACAGGAAGTTAAGTGATTAAGTGAAGATCACTTGATCACTTGACTTCCTGTTAATCGTCGATTTGCTCAAGTGGGTGCCAGTAACGTCTCCATTTGCTCCTGTTGCGTACCAGTGTAGCCCAATGGCGTCTGCTCGTTCCAAGAACACGAAGAGCCTCAAATAGATCATTTATGATCTTGATGAAGAAGTCTGACCATCTGGTAGGTGGGCGGCCATGCAGTCTTTTGACATCCCGTGGAATCCAGTCGGTAACGGCTCTAGTCCAGTGGTCATCTCTAAATCTCATTATGTGTCCAGCCCATCTGAGTTTTAATGCCTTGGCAAATGAGACAGCGTCCCTGATTCTTGATCGTCGACGGAGGTCGGAACTCTGGATTCTTTCTCTCATTTGAGTGAAATGTGATACTCCAAGCATAGCTCTTTCAATTCCTCTTTGGGAGACCCGAATAGTGTTCTCATCCTGTTTTCGTAGGGCCAAGGTCTCTGAGGCATATACTAATGCAGGAAGAACAGTGGAATCAAAGAGATGTGCCCAGAGCTGAAGGTTCTTTGTCCTGTTAGCTATTTCTTCCACGGTCTTGAAGGCATTCCAAGCCTCTCTTTTCCTCCTGCACAATTCAGGTGCCAGCTCATTCATCATGTTGACTTCTTGACCTAGGTACACAGAACTGTTGCATCCGGAGATGGTTGTTCTGTTGAGAGCAAATGGAGCGTCAGGAACGAGGCTGTTTCTCATAAACATTGTCTTCGTAAGATTCAGCTGTAGTCCAACTTCCCACACTCACAGTCGAAGTCGGCCAGCATTTGTGCCGCTTGGCTAATGTTTGGTGTTATTAGAACAATGTCATCAGCAAAGCGGAGATGGTGCAGTTGCCGACTGTCTATCTTCACTCCCATATCTTCCCATTCCAGTCGTTGCATGATGTTCTCGAGGGTGGCACTGAAGAGTTTCGGTAAAATGGTATCACCCTGCCGAACCCTTCTCTTGACATGGACGATCACTTCCTTCTAGAATGGTGAGATCCTGGTAGTGAATCTGTAATACAGCTCATGGAGGATCCTGATGTAATGAGTTTGAATGCCCTGATTGGCTAGGGCTTCAATGACCACTTCTGTCTCAACAGAATCAAAGGCCTTCTTAAAATCAATGAAAGTTAGACAGAGTAGCATCTTGAACTCCTGAGAAACTTCAATGAGCTTGGTTATCGTTTGGATATGGTCAATCGTGCTGAATCCTTTGCGGAACGCAGCTTGCTCGCATGGTTGTCCTTCATCTAGTGTTCTGCCTATCCTATTTAGGATGACTCGAGTGAACAGCTTGTAGATGACAGACAATAGGCAGATTGGGTGATAGTTGCCAATGTTGTGGATGTCTCCCTTCTTGTACAGTAGTACAGTCCTGCTGGTTTTCCATTGGGATGGAACCTTGCATTCAGACTGGTAGTGTGCAAAGAGCTGAGCCAGCGTATTGATGAGTGCTGACAACAGGTTCTTCAGGTGTTCAGGTCTGACCTTGTCTGGGCCGGGTGCTGTTCATTTCTTTACTGATGAAATGGCATGTCGGATTTCAGAAGGGAGAACATTGGGAACAACATATCCATCCTGTGGAATTTGGTATGTGGGCAGGTGGACATGGCTATCGAAGAGATCTGAGTAGAAGTCATGGATAATCTTCTCCATTGCCCTTCTGGAAGATGTGATAGATCCATCAGGATGTCGGATGGCAATCATCTTGGTTTTGTAGTTGTTGAAGGACAGGCAGGCATTATGAATGCTTTTCCTGGCTTCTGCCGCATCTACCAGCACTTCTGCTCTTGTTTCTTTGAGGTCTTCCTTGACTGCATCTCTGTACTGCTTTAAGAGCTCGGACATTCGCTTACGGTTGCCTGAGGCATGCGCCAAACCACGTTGGCAAATAAGCTCAAGAGTTTTCAAAGACAGGCGTTTTTTTGTGGCTAGCTCTCTCTTGGCATTCCTCGCACAATCATTGAGGTGCTGAACCAGTAGATCATATTCCTCGTCAATGTTGTCAACAATGGCATCTTCCCATGTTGCAGCAATAGTGCCAAAGAGCTCCCAGTTGGTGGTCATTCTGCGAGTTCTCTTCTTAAACGTTGCAGCCCTTTCTCCCCACTCCTTTAAGTAGAATTTTCCACAAAGGAGATGGTTGTCTGATCCCATTTGGAATTTTGGGACAACAGCAACATCAGTCAGGCAAAACCATCGATTGAATATGATGTGGTCTATTTCGTTGTGGAACAGTCCCACCAGGAGACTCCCATGTCCAACATTTAGATTCTGCCTTCTGGAACTGTGAGTTACCATGGATGGTCTTGGTCGACATGATGAA
The DNA here is from genome assembly GCF_029834395.1 of Sorex fumeus. NCBI lineage: Eukaryota > Metazoa > Chordata > Mammalia > Eulipotyphla > Soricidae > Sorex > Sorex fumeus. Next base: position 8,693,937 of record NW_026606085.1, on the reverse strand, counting down.
CTCAGACAATCTCTCACCCTGTTCCTTCCATTCTAGGCCATGGGTCCCAATGTGGAGTTCTTCTGCTGATCTTCTCAGTGCTATTTTGGCATTAAAATCACTGACAATGATATTGTAGAAGGTGTGGTCTTCTTTATAGAAATTCTCCAGCTCCATGTAGAACTTCTCAATTTCTCCTTCATCATAATTGGATGTTGGTGTGTAGACAACGAAGATAGAAATTTCTGGCAGTGAGCCACATCTATTCAAGTGTAATCATCCAATTCGGGTTGTTAGGCATTCGAATCAATCAATGCTCATGGCCAAGTTTGTGTTGACAAGGACACTGACGCCTCCAACGCCTCTTTTATCGCATGTTCCGAGGAAGAGTTCTTCTCCAGTTTCGAAAACGGCATGGTGTGATTGATGCCTTCTCATTTTGGTCAGACCAATGATGTCATACTTGCTCTTTTGCACTTGTACCATCAGATCCTTGATGGATGCATCCGATGCTAGCATACGTGCATTGAAAGTACAGACAGTCATTTTTGTCTTTCTTCATTTTGGCAGCCTAGATCGGCATTGAGATTTTATCAGTCTCTCCTTTCTCATCGTTCTCAACGCTGCCATATTGGTGACGCCGTCAGGGTCAGGGAAATGAGACCCTTTGTAATTACTGGTTTTGGCGTATCGAATACACAATGGATTGCTTGTGAGGCTCTGCTGTGCGTGCGGATTACTCTTAGTAGCTTGCCAGGCTCTCCGACATGAATAGAGGCTTTTGGGGTGGCCTCTAATCGCCCTTGTAGGTGTTCCCATGGTTTAAACTATATTTGAACCCTATCAATTAAGGTACGGCAATTCTGGAAGATGGATATTAAGTGTCTTATAATGTGTCGTGTGGCCGCTTTGCGGCCGCTCGGTCCAGAAAGCGTCCTGGAGCATGGCGGTGCCTGGGTAGTGGAGGTAGTGGAGGTAGTGGAGGTCTGCCAGTGAGGTATTTATCTGGTACTGGTAGGGGTAGGGTGGGTCTTCTGTGCGCAATCCAATTCCTGGGTCTCTGGCGATTGGTGGAAGCAGACAGGGCAGGGTAGGGTGGGCTCCTGATTTTAATCCCTTCATCACCTGTGGTTGGTGGGAGCAAGCAGAGAATCTCTGTCCCCAGGTCCGTTGAGCCTGGAGTCCAAGGTCTCAGAGTTCCACTTATCTTGTTCTGTGGGGTTTTAGTCGTGCGTGAGTCTCGGCCGGAGCGTCCAGAATGCGTCCTGGAGCATGGTGGTGGCTGGGTAGTGGAGGTAGTGGAGGATAATATAATATATTTGGGAGTCGTGATAATGTCACAGAAATAATAAATATCTTTTTATGATTTAATGTTAAGTAATATAACAGCTATATAACTAATTGGATCATTTGAATTAAAGCTTAAACAATGGATAGAAAGAAATATGCCACAATGCCAACAGGAACTGTTTGGGAGAATCTGACCCTGTTGATTTTTGGACTTTCCTCAGTTGTATCAATTTCCAGTGTTAAAGTATAGGACTGAGAGAAAATAAATCTTTGGTGGTTAAAATAAATGGTCCATTTTTTTTGGCTTAGCCAGGAAAGTCACTGATGAAATCTTGTCCACCTGGGTTTTAAATATTTTAGATTAAAAATGGATGTTTCAGGTCATCTTTTCTTACACTTTGAAGCAGGATTTCCACTGACCGCAGAACACAGAGCCAAACGTGGCCGACTGTGCTTGAATTGGCTAAGAGGATTTGCTAATGATCAGTCACCTGGTACATTTCAGAAAATTAATGACTTCCTAAGTGAAAAACTGTCTGAGGAATAATTATGATTAAATGTGTCTGGATATGAACTTCACCAAATGAATGAAGGAAATTAGGAGTAGCGCCTCTCCTTACAAAATATATTCTCCCCAGGGCTCCATCACAGAGCCCACTGCACAGAAAGTTGAAATTGGTTTACATGTCCACACTCAGAGCCCATGTATTCTGGACATGCCCAGGGGCTCAGCGTCATGAAACCCTCCAGAACTGGAAGTTATTGGCTAGCAGGTTCACTTATTGATTAAATACTAGTTGACATGTGTGGGAATTGAGGGTGTGGGTCATGTTAGTATCCTCTACACTCCCCACCCCACTCAAACCACATACATATACATACACAATACATACTGAATACATACCCCCCACGCATACACCACACACCACACTCACACATATACCACACACACCACATACACACACCATACAAACACATACATACACCATATATACAAGATTTGCATATTACATACACACACCACAAAAAACACATAAAATTCATCACATACACCACATACACATACCACACACATATACATACCACACATATACCACATACATATATCACATATCACATCCTCACATATGCCACACAAACCACATACATACGACACAAACAATAAACATACTGCATACACACACCACACAAACCACATACACACACCACATGCACACACCACACACATACACAACCCACACATAGTCCATACACCAAACATGAGTACAGGATACACACACAATGTATACAAATCACAAATCACAAACCATCCTGTTAATCGTCGATTGCCTCGAGCAGGCCCCAGTAACGTCTCCTTCATCCTAGCCCTGAGATTATATTCAAGGTTCTTTAGGAGAATGAGACCCATCATTGTTACTGGTATTTGGCATATTGGGTACGCCACAGGGAGTTTGCTAAACTCTGCCGTGTGGGCAGGCTACATTCGGTAACCTGCCAGTTTGTCCAAAGTAGGAATGAGATAATAAGATGTCATAATAAGATGTCGCGCAGCCGTAAATGTGGCCGCGCGGTTCCGGGATCTGGTTTTTATAATCTCTGAGTCTTGGCCGCTGATGGGATTACACGGCACCAGCGGGCCAGTTGGTGGGTGTGACTCCCACCTACTGGAATTTGGAGGATCTGGGTGGAGGATGCTCGGCCTAAATCCGAGTAGGCTTGGAGATCTCGGCCCCGGAACCCGCGTGACTTTGTCCCTCTGCCAGTACCTTCATGTGTGCGGAGAGTGGTCTCAGCATGGTGGTGGCTGCTCCTGGAGGTCTTTGGCTGCCGGAGCCCTGGTCGGGGTGGGGAGGAAAGCTCAACCCACTCCCCTCCAAGGGGCCCCGGCAGCAAGGACAGTCAGGCGCGGGGGCAGGGGACTGCACTGTTCTTCTTCTGGGAGCTGGTTTTTATAGTCTCTGAGTCTATGTATACTATATATACACACAAGACAATATATACACACCACACATATACCATATATACCACACATACCCCATACACCACACAAACCACATATATACACCACACACCCATATGTACACATACACGACACACATCATGCACACACATCACATATTCATATACACCAAACATATACACCACACACATATACCACATGTATGTACCATATACCACATAAATACACATCCCACATAACACATATGCACACATCACTAAACACACACCACACACACCACACTTACACACTTTATCCCCAAACTTCCCTGCTATTCCTTCCATCAAGTTATACCATGCTTTTAGTACAAAATGAATATTTATATTTTCATACTTATTTATGCAAATAACATTTTCTGCTCAGTTGAAGAGTGCATGTCATCCCTTCTGACACATTTTCTCTAAGAATTAAAAACTTTATTTTTTTTCTAGTTTTCCTCATCTAGAAACCTTGCTGCCTCTTCATAGTCATCATTGTTTTGTTCAACTCCCCTAGTGGTGAGCTCATCAGTGAGGTCCACTCTTGTAAGGACGTGTCATCTCTGTGTGGATGCTTCAACCTTCTCTCCCGAGGTTTGGGAGAGGAGCTGCTGATTGCGGGGCCTCCTTTCTTTCTCTTTGAATCTCTCTTCCCATTTCACTTTTATACTAGTCTGAGAATGGGGAGAAAGGGTGCAGACCAAGTATCTCTAATTTCTGTCCAAGGCCAGTTCTGTTAGAAATCTATTCATTTGCTCTGGATGCTTTCAAAGTCAGTATTTTCAGCATAATCAAGTAAGAGTTAATAGACTTGAAACACATGCAAACACATACATATGCCACACACCACATACGCACATCACATACACCACACAAACACGTATGTGTGTATGCTTGTGATATGGGTTGGGTGCATTGTGGCCAGTTTGATCCTTGCTGTCACCTATCATCATAGTGTCAACACTATCATCAGCATCTTTATTTGGAAGGTATATTTGTGCTTCCTTCCACCTCTGGAAGCAGCCATTAGATGTCATGTGTCATAGTGAGCTTGGAGAAAGATGTTTTGAATCTCTATTGTTTGCTCTTGTTCTCCATTTCTTCATCTTTCTGCTATAATTTCTTTCTGGAAGCTTAAGTTTGTATAGCTCCTCTCTATAAGAGTCATGTTAAATATTAGCTTTAGAAGTTAGCAACTTGAATGTCAATTAATTAACATTAATTGATTGATCACTTGATCACTTGACTTCCCATTACTCATCAATTTGCTAGGGCAGGCGCCAGTAATGTCTCCATTTGTCCTTGTCACATGCTAGTGTAGCCCAATGGTGTCTGCTCACTCCAGGAACATGAAGAGCCTCAATCCGATCATTCAGGGTCTTGACAAAGAAGTCTGATCATCTCGTAGGTAGGCGGCCATGTGATCTTTTGATGTTCCATGGAATCCAGTCAGTAATGGCTCTAGTCCAGCAGTCATCTCCAAATCTCATTACATGTCCAGCCCATCTGATTTTTGACGCCTTGGCAAACAAGACAGCATTCTGATTCTTGACAGAGGTCGTCCTTTTAGTTATTTCTTTGATGCTCTTGAAGGCATTCCAAGCTGATCTCTTCCTCCTGAGCAACTCAGGTGCCAGGTCATTCATCATGTTGACTTCTTGACCTAGGTACACATAACTGTTGCATTCAGAGATGGTCATCCCGTTGAGAGCAAATGGAATGTCAGGAACGAGACTGTTTCTCATAAACATTGTCTTCATGAGATACAGCTGTAGTCTGACCTTTCCACACTCACAGTTGAAGTCAGCCGGCATTTGTGCCGCCTGGCTAATGTTTGGTGTTATTAGAATGGTGTCATCAGCAAACCGGAAGTGGTGTAGTTGCCAACCATCTATCTTCACACCCATTCTTTCCCATTCCAGTCATCACATGACATTCTCGAGGGTGGCACTGAAGAGTTTTGGTGAAATGGTATCACCCTGCCGAACCCCTCTCTTGACATGAACGATCACTTCCTTGTAGAATGGTGAGATCCTGGTAGTGAATCTGTAATACAGCTCATGGAGAATCCTGATGTAGTGAGTTTGAACGCCCTGTTTGGCTAGGGCTTCGATGACCGCTTCCATCTCAACAGAATCAAAGGCCTTCTTTAAATCAATGAATGTTAGATAGAGCGGCATCTTGAACTCCCAAGAAACCTCAATGAGCTTGGTTATCATGTGGATATGGTCGATCGTGCTGAATCCTTTGCAGAACCCAGCTTGCTTGCATGCCTGTTCTTCATCTAGTGTTCTGACAATCCTATTCAGGATGACTCAAGTGAACAGCTTATAGACGACAGACAACAGGCAGATCGGGCGATAGTTGCCAATGTCATGGATGTCTTCCTTCTTGTTCAATAGTACAATCCTGCTGGTTTTCTATTGGGATGGAACCTTGCATTCAGACAGGTAGCGTGAGAAGAGCCAAGGTATTGATGAGTATTGAAGAGTTTATTGATGAGTACTGATGGCAGGTTCTTCAGGTGTTCAGGTCTGACCTTGTCTGGGCCAGGTGCTGTTCGCTACTTTACCAATGAAATGGCATGTCAGATTTCAGAAGGGAGAACATTGGGAATGACATATCCATCCTGAAGAATTTGGTACATGGGCTGATGAATGTGGCTATCAAAGAGATCTGAGTAGAAGTCATGAATAATCTTCTCCATTGCCCTTCTGGAAGATGTGATAGATCCATCAGGATGCCGGAAAACAGTCATCTTGGTCTTGTAGTTGGCGAAGGACAGGCGGGCATTGCAAATGCTTTTCCCAGCTTCTGCCGCATCTGCCAGCACTGCTGCTCTTCTCTCTTTGAGGTCTTCCTTTATCACTTCTCTGCACTGCTTTGCAAGCTCAGAACATTCGCTTGCAGTTGCTTGAGGCTTGCGTCTAGCCACGTTGGTGAATGAGTTCAAGAGTTTTCGAAGACAGGTGTCTTTTTGTGGCTATCTCTCTCTCAGCATTCTTCACACAATCATGGAGGTGTTGAACCATTCGATTGTATTCTTCGTCAACGTTGTCAATGACGGCATGTTCCCATGTTTCCACAAAAGTGTCAAAGAGTTCCCAGTTAGTGATCATTATGGGAGTTCTCTTCTTAAACTTTGCAGCCCGTTTCTCCCTGCTCCTTGAAGTAGAATTTTGCATGAAGGAGATGGTGGCCCAATCCTGTTTGGAATTTTGGCACAACAGTGACATTGGTCAGGCAAGACCTTGGATTAAATATGGTGTGGTCCCTCAAAAGAAACAGTGACCAAAATACAAAGACAGTCTACAGAATTGGAAAGGATATTCGCCAAATACACATCCGACAAGGGGTTGATATCAAGGATATACAAAGTACTGGTTGAACTCCACAAAAAGAAAACATCCAACCCCATCAAAAAATGGGGAGATGAAATGAATAGAAACTTTCACAAAGAAGAAATCTGAATGGCTAAAAGGCACATGAGAAAATGCTCCACATCATTAATCATCAGGGAGATGCAGATCAAAACCACAATGAGATACCATTTCACACCACAGAGACTGGCCCATATCCACAAGAACAAAAGCAACCGTTGCTGGCGCGGATGTGGCAAGAAAGGGACACTCCTTCACTGTTGGTGGGAATGCCGACTGGTTCAGCCCTTTTGGAAAACAATATGGACGATTCTCAAAAAATTAGAAATTGAGCTCCCATTTGACCCAGCAATACCACTCCTGGGAATATGTCCCAGAGAGGCAAAAAAGTATAGTCGAAGTGACATCTGCACTTGTTTGTTCATTGCAGTACTCTTTACAATAGCCAGAATCTGGAAAAAACCTGAGTGCCTGAGAACAGATGACTGGTTAAAGAAACTTTGGTACATTTACACAGTGGAGTACTATGTAGCTGTTAGAAAAGACGAATTCATGAAATTTACATACAAGTGGTACTACATGGAAAGTATCATGTTAAGCGAAATGACTCAGAAAGTACGGGATAGACATAGAAAGATTGCATTCATCTGGGGAACATAAAGTAACAAAATAGGAGACTAAAACCCAAGAATGGCCGAAATTAGTTCCAGGAATTTTACTCCATGACTTGGAGACCAACCACACATGCTAGGGGAAAAGGGAGCTCAGATAGAGAAGGGAACACCAAATAAAGGTGTTGGGAGGATCCTCCCAGGATGGGAGAAGCATGCTGAAAGTAGACTATAGACCAAACATGATTGTCACCCATTGCCTCTTTTGCAAACCACAACACCCAATAAGAGAGAGAGAACAAAAGGGAATGCCCTGCCACAGAGGCAGGGTGGGATGGGGGGCTGGGGTGTTGGGAGGGATACTGGGATCCGTGGTGGTGGGAAATGGGCACTGGTGGGGGGATGGGTATTTGATCATTGTATAATTGAAACCCAAGCACAAAAATTTGTAAGTCTAGAACTGTACCTCATGATGTCTCACTAATAAAATTTTTTTTAAAAAATTAAAAAAATATATCATGTGGTCAATTTCACTGTGGAACTGTCCACCAGGAGACTCCCAGGTCCAACATTTAGATTTGGCCTTCAGAATTATGAGTTACCATGGATGGTCTTGGTCGACATGATGAACTCAGACAGTCTCTCACCCTGTTCCTTCCATTCTAGGCCATGGGTCCCGATGTGGAATTCTTCAGCTTATCTTCTCGGTCCTATCTTGGCATTAAAATCACTGACAATGATCTTGTAGAAGGTGTGGTCTTCTTTGTAGAACTTCTCCAGCTCCATGTAGAACTTCTCAATTTCTCCTTCATCATAGTTGGATGTTGGTGTGTAGACAGCGAAGATAGAAATTTCTGGCAGTGAGCCACATCTATTCAAGTGTAATCATCCAATTCGGGTTGTTAGGCATTCGAATCAATCAATGCTCATGGCCAAGTTTGTGTTGACAAGGACACTGACGCCTCCAACGCCTCTTTTATCGCATGTTCCGAGGAAGAGTTCTTCTCCAGTTTCGAAAACGGCATGGTGTGATTGATGCCTTCTCATTTTGGTCAGACCAATGATGTCATACTTGATCTTTCGCACTTGTACCGTCAGGTCCTCGATGGATGCATCCGATGTCAGTGTACGTGCATTGAAAGTACAGACAGTTATTTTTGTCTTTCTTCGTTTTGGCAGCCTAGTTCAGCCTTGAGATTTTATCAGCTTCTCCTTCCTCATCCTTCTTAATGCTGCTGTATTGGTGGCTCTTTCAGAGTCAGGGAATGAGACTCACTGTATTTACTGGTTTCGCATATTAAATATCCCACGGATAGCTTGCCAGGCTCTGCCGTGCAGGCGGATATTCTTGGTAGCTTGCTAGGCTCTCCGAGAGGGATAGAGGATTTTAGGGTGGCCTCTAATCGCCCTTGCAGGTGTTCCCATGATTCAAACCATATTTGAACCCTATCAAATATGGTGCGGTAATTTTTTATTAAGGGTCTTATGATGTGTTGCACTGCTGCAAAGCATACTGGAATGCATCCTGGAAAGCATCCTGGAAAGCGTCCTGGAGCATGGTGGTGGCTGGGTAGTGGAGGTAGTGGAGGTAGTGGAGGTCTGCTGGTGAGGTATTTATCTGGTACAGGTAGGGTGGGTCTTCTGTGTGTAATGCCTGGGTCGCCAGTGGTTGGTTGAAACACACAGGGCAGGGTAGGGTGGGGCTCCAGGTGTTATTGATTGATATTTTATTGAAAACCAGTGTTCCTTGTTGAGCAGTTTCCTTCAGTCAATCAAGAAGCCTTAGGGAGAGATTTTTTGTACCATGTATCCACAATGACTCCCAGACTCACAAAGACCAAGAAGAGGGCATTGAGTGTATCAGAGGAACAGATTAAGGAGTTGTTTATGTCATGTCTATCTTTGTTTTTGATTTAAAGGAGTATGGTAGTCCATGGCAGTAGGGAAACTGGGAATATTGGTAATGGGAAACGTACACTGGTAAAGGGTTGGGTGTTGGAATGTTGTATACCTGAAAGCCAATTATGAACAACTTTGTAACTGTGTAGCTCGTGACAATTCAATAAAAAAGGGAGACAAGGTGAATTTCTGAACTCTAGTTTAGCTTTATACCTAAAAGGTGCAAACCTGTATTAATGATACAAATAGTTTCTCCATTGCTCTTTGTTATGTGTTTCTGAACCAAACTCACCTTCACAAATCTTGGTGCACTCGCAATAATGCCATTTACAAAGCAGTATTTCCCTCTGTGTTTCTCTGTCTCCCGGATCCTTCGTATCTGCTGTTCCGGTTGAGACCCACATCTGAATGATTGTATTCCCGGCGCTCTCAAGAACTTGCTCGGATGCATGGCCATTGGCTCTCCAAGTCTCGGCATTCATTCTTTGGCTTCATCGTTTTAGTTATTTCTGAAGCATTCTAAAGTTGCCTGTGCCAATATCTGGTTTGCTGGATGCCTTAAACTGCTGAAGGACACATTAGAGAGTAAAGGGAGCCCCTTTATTCAAAGGGCAGCATCTTGTGTGTAGGTGAATGTAAGTCCCAGCTGTCCATCAGGTCCCTTCTCTGCTATTTTCAGTTCTCGACATTTCTCTCCCATGTTGGCGAACAGCAACCCCTGTCCCAGTATCCCCTCACAATCTTTCTGTCTCTTCTAACCCAAATCCACTTCATTTGTTTAGTTGCAGCAAAAGCCAATTTTATCATTTGCTGTTGATCCCCTGCTTCTTGGAACCTGGTCCAGGAGTGATCACATGAGCCAAAAAGGGTGCATGATTGCCATCTCTCAAATGGCAATTATGGACCTTTGGCAAGGAAATTTTGGCTTTCATTGAAACATGCTTATGAGTTGGTAAAAGTGACAAGCCTACATGAACTCAAAACTCAAAACAATGAGCAAAGACATTTGAAAGTTGAGTTAAAGGGTGACTCCCTCGATGGAAGGTTTGTATGCCTGACTAACCTCCTCGCACTCCAGGCACTGACCCAGAGCCTGCTAGAATTCCCATCTTGTTCTTCAGCTTCTGGAACATATTAGAAACCTCCCTCCTACTAACAAAGTCCCAGTGTTCTTGCACATGTGCCACTGACTTCACATAGTTACGTTCAAAGCCATCATTTCATTTCCTGAGGAGACTGTAAGGCAGAGAAAAAACCTCTTTCAATCAACTAAGAAATATTTGATATTCACAAAACTCTTAGGACATCTTAGATGAAGGAGGTACAATCTATTATGAATTAACATAAATATCTGCATGAATATTTTGGAAGAATGTGAATGTCAAAAGACTAATGTATATTTCTCTTGATCAAAAACATACAATATGAAACAGCAATGCCTATGGGGAAAGAACTGCCTATTCCATTAGAAATAGCAAATTGTACTCCTCTGAGAGACTGAAGTATTTTAGAAGTTTGCCTAAAAATAATTGTCATCTTTTTTCAACTTGAGACTAGAGACAGCTGATTTTTAAAGAATTTAGCACATTAACAATGGGATGTCATAACACATCTTTTTAAAACATGTCATAACCAAGAATAATTATTCTTTCTTTGTGTGATAATTCAATGTAAAATGAATATTATTTTTAGAAAATAAGTCTAGAAAGAGGTACATTTGAAATTCATGATGAATGTATGGAAAATGTTTTTCTCTTGTCAGTGTTTTTAGGAAGATGGTCGCTGAAAGCTAAGGAGCAATGGGAAGGACAGGAACACCTGAAATGTCATGAAACTAATGTTTTCATGTTTGTCTGCCCAAGTTTTCAGGCAATGAACTGTTTTAATAAATCAGTATATGTTCAGCCTCAGTTATTTTATCTATCCAAAGTATTATTATGCTCTTTTAGGGAGAGAGAAAGGTCGAGACAAAAGCAGAAGAAATTGTTCCGAATGTTGCTTCCCACTGACATGAATCTTTGCTGCCAGTGACTAAACCTAAAGTCTTCTCCAAGCAAAGCTAAGCCGCAGAACCACACACTGGCACTCAAAGGGTTGGTTTTGTTTTTGTTTCAGCTAATATAATAATGAGTTCTTCAACTCAAAACCAAGGGAAAAATAATTCTCTTAGAAGACATTAGTAGCTTTCAATACAGCTCTCCTAGGCGGTGTTTAGAGAAACTGAACAGATGTGAACAAAGAAGCTCTCAGGTCAGCGCCTGGCACCCCCCACCACCCAGTCATGCAGTTATGGGGGACATGGGAAGTTCTGTTATTTTTCACAGGTTCTCAGAATTTACACAGCATTTGGGATAGGAGATAAAGTCTATCTATTCTTATTATATTCGGTCAATTTTTGAAGCTCAAACTGTGAACTGTATGTCCTGGAAGAATAGTGGGCATGCCTACCTGTCCACCTCCCACAACAGCTGGTCACTGTTTGAAGTTCATCCTGTGAACTGCATGTCCATGCAGGACAGTGGGCATGTCCACCTCGCCCAAAGGCCTCACTTCAAACTGGAAAAAGCTTTTGAGTCTATTGGCATTTGACTTTAGAATTGGCGGTCTCCATGCTCACAGGGTAAGTGATCTTGTTTTTAAATGAAATAAAATAACCTCAGAAATAGTGTGGGGATTAAAGCACTTACTGTAATGCAGCTGATCCCAGTTGCATCCCAATACCACAAGTAGCCCCCAGAGCACCCCCACTCCTGAGGAGAGATTCAAGAGTATGCCCACTCTCCAAGATAGCACCCCCAACCTGAAAATAAGATCATACACAAAATGTATTGAAATATCTTTCCACTCTTTTTACAATTTTTTTACTATCATTTGAAAGCTGTTTTCCCAAATCCAGCTTTCTGGTCTCTTATTTTATCCTGTTACTGGCCTGAATTTTTTCTACTAAGTCTTATTTTAGTCAACTTATCCCACCAAAGAGACCAATGGACAGCACAGATGTGATCTACATATTTGATCTCTGTTTATCCTACATCTTATAGATTTGTGAATTTATTTAATAATTTAATGGGTAGATAAGTTGGGTCTTTGATTTTAGAATATTGATTGATATACCAGAGCAGGAAATACAGATAACTGACACTCAAGCAGGAGTAAAAGACTCTGGAATAAAAATTATGATATCAGGAATATACCATAGTTGCTAGACAATGCTAGACCCTGGGTTTATGTTTGAAAGACTTGATCTCATTTTTGATGTTTGAGTTAACTTTGTTGGTGAGCCTTTTTTTCTATTTTAGCCTTCATCTCACATTATACAAATTTTACTGATAAATATTTCCTTGCTGTTCTGCAGCATGTCTTTATTATTTTATACTATAAAATTGTAACATGTATAATTTTTAGAAATAACATGAAGGGGATTTTTTTTTGCTTTAGAGAGTATTTTTCCCCATTCTTAGCATTCTATAATTGAAGTTTTTTTTCCCCTTTGGTGTTTTGTTTTTGGTGATGAGGCACAATCTAAAATATGATCCCATCTATCAACTTGAACTTGACAAGTATCAATTTCAAGAGCATCCTAAAGGCATCGTTGATGAGGTAGATGTAAAAAGAGAGAACTAGGTGGTCATGTGAATGACAAGCAAGACCCAAGATACCAAAACCAGTCTCTTTAGCCCTATCATGAAGACATGGAATGATGGCACTCACAAAAGTGCACTATCTGATTAATTATGCTGAAGGCATCAGTTAGATGAAATCTAGTCAAATGAAGCCAGACATGGAGTCATCCAGTAGAGCTATTAAAGGTTTGTTAAGTACACTTAGTAATGCTTTGTTAGATGAGACCAGGTCTTCATTCATTCAGATATTTTAAAATTCAGGATTTTCTTCCTATTCATTTCTCAAAATTACAGACCGGCCAATAGCAAGGAAAAAGAGCTGATAAAGTAGAAGCCATCGAAACTGAAGCAATTACCTTTGACATGAGGGTCCCCCATACGCGAGGGCACCTCACCTGTCTTCCCAGCTGCAGGTTCAGACACTTTCCATCACGGTGCTTTATTGATGCCAGTTTGCTGAGCTTTTAAATATTTCATTTCATTTTAATGTTTATTTTATTATGTTTTTAACCGTACTGTATTTTTAATGTGAGTCTCAAAAGGGGGTCTTTTATAAATTTAATTATTAATTATAATAAAGTCGTAGGGAAATATTGCACAATGAAAGGATAAATTAAGAATTTATGATAGGAAAAATTTATGGAAGAATATTGATCTTATAAAAAAGATAGAGCACACTATCTATGTATAAGGAAAAGGCAGCCTGGATAGGCCAGGAGGCCAGGAAAATAACATTTAAGGAGTGCAGTATCAAGGTTCTCAAGAATAGCTATAATAGGGAAGCGCTCCAAAGCCCAAAACTTTACACATAAATCTCTTGCTTCACAGGGCGAAACAAGTCAGCCAAAGTTAAGCATCTAGCACTTGGATTATCATAGTTCTTTTAAAAATCCCTGGTGTAATTTAAAAATTATGTAAATAAGCACTGTCTATATTCCTATTTGGTATAATCTTCAGGGGTCAGAAATCATATAAAATTGTTCCTAGAGCTTAACTAATCAGAGTGACACCCACGTTATCCAGCCATTCTCTCTTATGGAAATGCTGGGAGATATATATATATATATCAGAATTTCATTTTCAGAATAACTGAACTTTTCTGTATCTAGTTAGGAAATGCTATGAGGGTTGTTATGTGTTAGGAGCAAATGCTGCCATCATGGGGGTCTAGCATTGTCTAGCAACTATGGTATATTCCTAATATCATATTTTTTAATCCAGAGTCTTTTACTCCTGCTTGAGTGTCAGTTATCTGTATTTCCTGCTCTGGTATATCAATCAATATACAATATATCAATCTAAAATCTATCAATATACAATATATCAATCTAAAATCAAAGACCCAACTTATCTACCCATTAAATTATTAAATAAATTCACAAATCTATAAGATGTAGGATAAACAGAGTTTGAGGAGCTGTGACATCCATGAAGGTCTAAAGACCAGCATCTGGGTGAAAGTGAATAGTGAGCATCACCCAGAGGCAGGATAGACCCAGGGGAGTCTGCGCATCTCCAGGAGGAGAGAACCACAGTCTGTTTGGGCGGGAGATGCAGCTCAGAATTTGAGAACAGAGAATGCACCTGACTTGCGGCCCTGGCAGAGCTAAAACCATATATTACTTGACATCAGGCTGTGACTTCTTCTCCCCTTCTTTGTATCACATACAAGGCTTTGGAATGCAAATGAGAGATAAAAATCATATCAAAGCGGTTTCAAAATGAGCTCGAAGCAATTATGACATGTAGCACATTAACAGAAGCTCTGACTTTGTTCTCCCTGATCTTCATTTCCGATGTGCCCAGCACACTAGGGACCATGCTGCTCACCCGTAACTGGACAACAACATGCTGAGTTCGAGGAGGGGCTAGTGCTTGCCCAGGGCTCCTCCACAGCGAAGCCCACCTGAGCTGGACATTTGCACTACCCTGCGTTTGTCCACGGTTCATTTAGTTCATTTTGCTGGAAAGGATCAATAAAATATTATATTTATGTGAAATTTTTTATCTTTCATGCAGAGTGATGTTGGAAATTCAGATTTATTCATCATGGCCCAGATGCTATACTTAGCACTGTCTCAGAATCCTGTGAAAAAATTTAGGAGAGATTGATTTTAAAATTAAGAGGAAAAGGGGGTGGAGAGGCTTTCTCTGATCAGAAGGCCAAGATGGAATTGCTTTGTCTTTGTCCTGTTCTTGTAGGCTTCATCCTGTCGCCACTTCTGCCCCAGTCCAGTCTGGCTTGGAGCAACATCTATGGAGTGTGCTTCCCTTTGTGTTAGAACAGAAAGAAACACAATTGTCTTGAATATACAGCAAAACAAGTCTTCCTTCCCCTTCTGGGATTGTGGTCCCTGACTCAGGGGACTTGACTTAGATGAACAGCTATCAGGGAATGGCTGTGCCTTCACGGGCTCAATTTATAAGAACCCCAGACCCTGAAATAGTGGGAGTGATCAGTGACAAACACTTGGGGTTGGGGGATCAAGAAGAAAGGGGGACGTGGCTGGGGGTGGGCATCAGTTGACAATGCAAAATCGACTTTTTGTTTGAGGACAGAGCCAGTCCCTCCCTACCGCTTGAAGAAGAATAGGACATGAATGGAGCAGGACTTCTGGCTTATGTGGTTAGTAGAATTTTCACAGGAGTGTGGTCAACATGATAAATGATGATTCTGACGTTCTTTGTTTCTGGGTCCCCAGGAAATCACCTCCCCTCTCTCCTTGCCATTTCCCCTTGTTCCCTGATAGGCCTCAGAGGTTACTACCACACCCAGGGGCTAACCCAACGTGGCCCTTGGGCCATAGGTATGCAAAACTCATCATTGGTGTTATTACTTAGCATTGCTGCCTCCAGTTCTGTTTTTATTTTCTTTTGTTTGATTTTAGATAAACCCCTTGAAAACCGGAAATTCTGAGTGGGACTTCCTATACAAAGAAATAAGGAGAGAAGTTTGAGGAGCAAATCACAGCCAAACGAAGTTTCTAAGTATTTATGATCAGCAGCAGCATTCCAGATTAGCAAAAAGGAAAGGCAGTTTCTCCTGAGCATTCTGATAGACATCAGTATTAACAGGAGAAAGATGCTCCTGAAAGATTCCAACTCTTATCTGCTCTTTGCTAGTGGATACTCGTATGATGCCTTTTCCCAAAGGTCCCAGGTTCTCTCCATCACTAACTTCACAGCAATAGTCTATTAAAATAAATTTCAGATATTTAGTGTACAGATTTTGTACTTAGATTCCAAGTACACGTACATTTGAATGTGCATGAATAGTTGGCTATCAGTGTTCTCCTAGACTCTCCATAATGTCAGTGTGATTAAATTACAGACTAGAATTCAGTCTTCATCTGTTCACTACTGTTTGGAGCACTTGGATTTAATCCCCTCATATTCATAAATTTATGGCACATTGAGCCTCTGTGATTATTTCACAAGAAAGAATGATCATTGACGTTTAATGAATTGACCACGAGTGAGAATTTCTGCATCAGGCAGACGGTGCAATTTGCCGCCTGCATCCAGGGAGGATTCCTGAGTGGACGGTCCCTCAAAGACTGTTCCTGAGTAGGGGGAACTTGTGCTGAATTTAAGCAATGTTGCCAGTGTTTGCCTAGCATTGGGGCTGGGGTGCACAGGAAAGAGTGAGTGCCAGAGGACACACACTGGTTAGCTGGGCCGTGAGAGAGGATGTTTCTCAGACCCGAGTTACGAGCATGCTTGAGGCAGCTATGGCAGGAAGATTCCAGTCACAGGACCATGTTCTTAGGAAGGACTTTGTGAGATGTGTAAAACGTAATGTGAGGGACACAGTGAGCTTGGAGGGGAATGACAGAGACCGCCCAATCCTCCAGGCCCCTCTCCTCATTCCTGTCACTGCTCAAAATCCAGAGTTGCAGAGAAAAGGTGTAATTAAACCAGTCAGCAAAATTCTGTTCTGAGATGATGTATCGACAGGAGCAGCATGAGCTAAGAGCTATCTAGAGCTTTCTGGTTAATTTAATGGCATACGGCTCCTGAATGATTCAAACAGGGCATAGATCATACAGATTCAGCCCCATGCTGCCTCCCTGGCATCTCGGGTTCCCAAGCTCCAGATTCAAAGCCATTTTTTCATTCACCCCCACACATGCACAGAAAGAAGGCAGAGGGCTCATCTGAGACCTCCTGCTTCCATGGGCAGAAAGATGAGCTCTGTGCCTCCATGCAGGCCCAAGACTGTGGCAGACAGCAGTCCCCACTACCAGCTCTTATGTCCCCCTTTCAAATAGATCAGATACACCCAGATACACCCAGAGTTGAGTCTGATCAGCCACTGCAGGAAGCCCCCAGCTGTAGCGCCTCCAGCAAGACCTCCGGTCATGGAAGTGGTGCACCAGCTCTGCTCCATCTCTCGGAAAGTGAGGGGGACTCACATGCACAGCTCTCCAGAGCTGACCGAGCAGGTATGCATGGCCGGGACTTCCTTTGTTGCACTTCCTTCATTGTTCATTCCTTGCTCCTCCCTGCCACTTGGCCATTGCTGCAGCTGCAGCCATTACCATCAGCAGGCCTGGGTGTTTCCTGGGGGTGCCCAGTGATGGATGCACTCACACGCTCAGCCTGGGCACCTGCCAGCAGCTCAGGAATACCCTGGACAGGCTGCTCACTCTTGGCTGTGATGCTCACGGAACCCAGGCTGGACAGTGAGAGCCCCCTCCAGGACAGTCAGACTATACCCTGGGCAGCTGGACAGGTCCCCGCAGAGCCATCCCCAGACCTGGATGCCATCTCACCTGTCTCTGTTGTGGCTCTTGCCATGGTTGTCAGGGCTCGGGGTCGGTTTGCTCCTGGGACGGAGCCTGGACTTCACACAACTCACTCTGAGCCACACCGACCCTCTCCTGAGACACGGACATTATCCAAACATGACCAGAGTCGTGGAAGTGCATGGACTGGCCTGGAAGAGCAGGGGGAGAGTTGAGCCCCACTCTTATTCCTGAGACCAGCAGCCTGTCTGGGACATCCCTGAGCTGCTCTCCATAGAAATAGCCCAGGAGCAATAGTGTCTGGTGGCGTAAAAATAAAACAATACATGCAGTGCACTCAACTTTCAGTTAATCATTAAAAACAATGTAATTTTTAACTTAGAGTCATAACATTTTCAGTTCTGTAGATTTCTTGGTACCCGGCACTTTTAGACTTGCTGTATTTTGCTTATCTGTTTCGAGGCTGTATCTTCTTACCCCTGTTTGACCTTGACCCAATTCTCCAGCCAATGTGAAGAACTGAGAATAATCAGTAAGAGCACTGTCCACTATAGCTCTGTCCTCCCATTGTTCATCCATTTGCTCGAGCAGGCACCAGTAACATCTCACAACAAATTGTGAGACTTGTTGTTCCTGTTTTTGGAATATTTAATATGTCACAGGGAGCTTGCCAGACTTTGCCGTGCAGGTGAGATACTTTCAGTAGCTTGCCAGGCTCTCCAAGAGGGGCAGAGGAATCAAACCCGGGTCGGCCAAGTCAGTCACGTGCAAGGCAAATGCCTTACTCACTGTGCTATCACTCCAGCCCCAGTCAGTAAGAGATGGAGACGAATTTTAGTATTCTCTAAAATAAATTTAAAACCAAAGTAGACATCATTCACTTTTTTTGTATCTCTCCAGTATGATGGCTGCTTGGACATAACTATTTACTTTTCAGTACAGTACATTTAATATCTCAGATGTGTTCAAATGAACATAAAACACAGTTTGTCTATAGTTCTGTACTAGTATTTTTATGGTAGTAAAAAGATGACTTATATATTGAATAAATCCATAACCCAGGGATACCCCCACGCCATTGGAAGACTTGAACAAGCAGCTTCTAGAGAATGAATGGTCTATACCCTCTTTCCCCACTTCTGCCAAGCATTCAATAATTACAACGCAGATAATTACACGTGTTTTGATTACCACAGCCTAAATTGTATTCTCAAGGGTGGAACAACGCAAAATTGATCTTGGCCTTGACAAACATTAGCTGGTTTAGGACCTTACAGTGGACAAAACACATCAGTTAATGTAGGGCTAACTGTCCTGGGATTTTGTTTTTCTCCTACAAAATGAATAATATCGATAAAGAGTCTAGTTGGTTATGTGCATGTTGAGGATCTTGTTAAGTATAAGTTTCATAAACTTGAAAAGTGCCAATTTTAGAATTACATACTTATATACTACTTATATAATTTTTATTGGAAACTATAAAATCCACTGATAAAAAATTGATTACCCAGGAAGAAAATGACAATGAGACAGTAGAAATCCGCATGCGTAAAGGTTGTTTTATGCTCTCAGGTGCTCTTCTCTTTTACAGGGACCCCTCTCGGCCTTCTGTCGGGCTTCTGCCACGCTTCTGTCAGCGGCAGGCTCTGGGTGCCTTCTGGGAAACTCCAGTGCTAAGAAAAGCTGCTTCTGAAGGACACGTGTGTGTGCGTGTGTGTGTGTGTGTGTGTGTGTGTGTGTTTCTGTGTACTATATGTGATGAAGAGAACCTAGAACTGGAGAGTTTGTCGACAAAACTCCTTCTCATGGACAGTCCACAGCAGCTATCATACAGAGTTACACTGAGTGACTGTTAATTTTGTGACAGACATGGGCAGACATAACTGTCAATAAGACGGTCTGCTTCAGATTCAGGGATTCTGTTTTCTTTAAGAGGACAGCAAAAATGACATAAGCATATGGCTCATTACACAGGAATTTCAGCATTACCTGTCACCAAGCCACGAGCAGGTTAAAAATCTCTTTTCTGCCTTTGCCTACCTTTATGCTCCCCTGTAATAATAATAAGTGAGAAACAGCATAGGAAAGAAAGTCTTTATGAAGTGCATGCCAAACCCGGTCAATTAAGTGTATGCATAGATTCTACTATCAATAATGAGATGCTTAACAAAAGCCTGCACATTAATAAAAAGCACATGGGAATGACAGCCCTGCGAGCCAGCAAGTCCAAACAGAAGGAGGAATTCCTTAGGGATTTTTATTTACATTGCTTCTCAGTCTTTTGACTAAGATCAAGTGTAGTATATATTCCAATCAGTTTAATATCCGATACATCCTCTATCTGAAGACAATACATTAAATGGATTCTTGGAGCAGGAGGTTGGATTGGGAGCTTTCTCCATTCACTCCACTTACCGACCTGGAAGTATCGTAATCTTTCTAGGAGTGGTGCATCTACAGCATAAAGGGATAAGACTCATGTGTTGAGGAGACCAGAGTGATATTTCATCCCTAGGGCATTTATTTGCCTTGGAGGAGGCCAACTGGGTTTCATCTCCTAAACCCCATATATATTCCACCAAGCCCAGCAGTGTGATCCCTGAGCACAGAGCTGAGAATAAACCTTGAGCACTTCCCAGTGTGGCCCAAAAACCAAAGGAAAAAATTACATTTTACACATACACACACACACACACACACACACACACACACACACACACTATGTGAAATACCCCAAGACCCATAAGTACTAAGAGTGAAGTACATAACTGCAGTTCCACTCAGAGCTGTTTTGTGTATTTAGTAACTGTAATGAAAGATCCCCGTTGTGTCTAAGCCTGTACATTGCTGGCCTTTATGTAATATCAATAAAGGACATTTGGCTGAAGGAGCTCTGGGATATGTATTCTCCTGAGACCAGGCTCGGGCAGGAGATGAACAGTGACCATCACACAGTCTCTCGGTTTTTCTCCATAGCCAGCTGAGCTGCTTCGTCCATCAACTGACAGTAGCATCTATCTCTGAGCAGCTCCACATGACAGAGTTGGAGAGCTCAGTTACTCCCCCTTACCCACACTGAATTCACCTGGTTAGACAACAGAGAGAGGCTGCAAGTCATTATTCCTCGCAATCCCTCCCTTCCTCTGCCATTAACTTGTATGTCTGTACAAATATGACTGATTTTTAATTCTGTGTGTATATGTTTTTGAGTGATCAAAAATAAGAATTTTTAAAAATGTGGGATGTCACAAAATGTTTGGAAACATTAAAGTTAAATAAGGAAGGATGTGCTGGCAGGAGAGGCAAGTAAACACACTGGATTTATCTATGCTATATGAAAACATTTAAAGGGATTTGGCATATATGTTCTGGGAACACCCTGCTTGATTCTGGGACCACAGCCCAAGTGACTGAGCTGAAATGTTCCTTGACTTTGCTCCCTTCTAAAATCAGTAATAAGTAGGGCTGCCTCAGTCTCTCACAGGTTAATATCTTTAAAGCACGTGAAACACTTTCTTGGTATAGACTTTTGTGGTTTGTTCACATCCCAGCATGAAATATTGTAGAGGGAAATTTGAAAAGAGATGTTCCCTTCGCTCCATTACCCTAGGGCATTGTCCTTGAAGGAATCAAATTGACGGGAGAGGATACTTTATTTGAAATTATTGATGTTAACAATATAGTTATATTTCATTTTGAGGATCGATGGTAAATATTGTGTAAATCCGTGGTAAACAAATTCACGGTAGAGATATCATCCTGGGGATATGTCTAATATACATCTCTATATAAAGGTAAAAAGGTAAAGGCCCTCCCGTTGTTCATCGATTTGCTCGAGCGGGCCCAGTAACGTCTCCATTGGAGACTTTGTTGTTACTGTGTTTGGCATATCGAATACGTCACGGGGAGCTTGCCAGGCTCTGCCGTGCGGGCAAGATACTCTCAGTAGCTTGCCGGGTTAGTAGGGAGGAAACTTCCTCCCTTAGGAAGGAACTTTTAGACAAGGCATAAAGTTAAAATTGATCCTTTGAGTAAAAGTAAATAATCCCATGTAAACATGAACCATCTGATCAATACTGGGCTGTAGGAATTTGTTAGAAGTTCAGGCCTAAACTGGGAAGTGGGATTTGCGGGGAAGCATATTTGCACTGGGGGGCGGGGGGGGACACAGAACTTGCAGCCCCAAGCCCTCAGATCTCAGAAGAGTTGTACGTCTCCAGCCCTGCCTGGGTGGGTCCAAGAAAACAGGAGGTGGATTTTGGAAGAGGGCCTCTGTCTGGTGGTAGCTGGGAACTGAAGTTGATAGTTCAAGAGCATCTCAGTAACTGACTGAAATCTGGAGACTAACGCCTACCTCAGTGCTGGGGTGCCCAGCCTCAGGGAGGCTCCAGGGGCAGGGGTCAAGTCCAGGCACAGGCTGGTCCCCATCCCCACCCCCGAGTCACTCTCCTTCCCCGCCCTGTATTTGCCCTGCCAAGGAGGCAGTCAGCAAAGGAGACCTGGGAGGCAACTGGCTTCAGATTCTAAAGCTAAGTTTGAAGCTTAAAGATAGTAGCTTCAAAACCAGCACTCGTGGAATTTTACAAAATATTTTATTCCTTAACTAATAGAAAACCAAAAAAAGCATGCCATCTGCCTTCTGATAAGTATGCTTCCACCTTATGATGGATAAGAAGATTGCATAGTGCTGGTGTGTGTTGTGTATGTGTGTTGTTGCTGTTGTTGTTTACTGTATTAAGAGCATTGCTTTTACATCTTTATTTTTCACATATATGAAGAAGCCCGCAAGGCAGCTTGATGTTTGATCAGAAATGTAAGTAGTAAAATCACAGAAGACAAGAGAGGAAAATGTAACAAAGAAATATTTATTTTTAAAACTGAAGGAAGCCTCTTATAATAGTGATGTAAACGTCGATTTTATAAGTTTATTATTATTTTAAAATTGTATTATTTCTTGAATGATTGAGTGGAATGCAAATAAAGGGAATGGTGACTCAGGATATATTATTTAATACATCACCAATATGTTGGGGCTGGAGCGATAGCACAGCGGTAGGGCGTTTGCCTTGCACGCAGCCAACATGGCCAACCCGAGTTCGATTCCTCCGCCCCTCTCCGAGAGCCCGGCAAGCTACCGAGAGTATCTCGCCCGCACGGCAGAGCCTGGCAAGCTCCCCGTGATGTATTCGATATGCCAAACACAGTAACAACAAAGTCTCCAATGGAGACGTTACTGGGCCCGCTCGAGCAAATCGATGATCAACAGGAGGGCCTTTACCTTTACCTTTACCACCAATATGTCAGTTTTATTTAAACTGGTAGATTTTCTCCACCAAAAGTTGTTTTATAGTGAAGTATGAAACCCTGCAAAATGAATATGTTGCTCCCATATACAGAATTATTTTTAAGAGCAAGGGGATGAAAGCAAGATTCTGTATAATGTTATCTTTTTTTTTAATTGAGTCACCCTGAGATTACAAATCTGCTCATGATCAGGTTGCAGTCATAAATGTTCCAACTCCATCCCCCCATCAGTGTATATTTTCCACCAGTGATCCACGTTTTCCTCCTGCCACCCCACCAACCCCCAGTCTGCCTCTATGGCAGGCATTT
This sequence comes from Sorex fumeus, assembly GCF_029834395.1. Lineage (NCBI taxonomy): Eukaryota > Metazoa > Chordata > Mammalia > Eulipotyphla > Soricidae > Sorex > Sorex fumeus. The sequence goes on along the minus strand of NW_026606085.1, from coordinate 8,670,817 downwards.
TTTTTATTGAATCACTGTGAGATACAGTTACAAAGCTTTCATATTTGAATTTCAATCATCAAACACCTATCCCTCCACCAGTGCACATTCTCTACCACCAATGTCTCCAGTATACCTCCCCTTTCCAACCCTCCCCCTGCCTCCATGGAAGACAACTTCCCCCACACTCTCCCTCTCTTTTGGGTACTATGGTTTGCAATACAGATACTGAGAGGTTATCACATTTGGTCCTTTATCTACTTTCAGCACATATCTCTCATCCCGAATGATTTCTCCAACCATCATTGTCTTAGTGATTCCTTCTCTATTCCAGCTGCCTTCTCTGCCAGTTCATGAGACAGGCTTCCAACTATGGGTCAATATACCTGTCTCTTGTGTCTACTGTTCTTGGGTGTCATTCTCATATTATGTTATTTTATATTCCACAAATGAGTGCAGTCCTTCTACGTCTATCTCTCTCTTTCTGACTCATTTTACTTAGCATGATATTCTCCATATCCATCCTCTTATGAGCAATTTCATGACTACATCTCTCCTAACAGCTGCATAGTACTCAATTGCGTACATGTACCAAATTTTCTTTAACCAGTTGTCTGTTGTCAGGCACTCAGGTTGTTTCCATATTCTGGCGATTGTAAACAGTGTTGCAGTGTACATACAGGTGCAGATGTCATTTCTACTGTGCTTTTTAGCACCCTCGAGATACATTCTCAGAAGTGGTATTGCGGGGTCATATGGAAGTTCAAGTTCTAGTTTTTGAAGGAATGCCCATATTGTTTTCCAGAAAGGCTGGACCAGTTGGCATTCCCACCAACAGTAAAAGAGTGTCTCATTTCCCCCATATCCACGCCAACACTGATTGCTTTTTTTCTTTTGAATCTGTGTCAGTCTCTGTGGTGTGAGATGACATATCATTGTTGTTTTGATTTGCATCTCCCTGATGATTGGCAATTTTTTCATTTGTCTTTTGGCCATTTGTATTTCTTTTCCGAGGAAGATTCTGTTCATTTCTTCTCCCCATTTTTGATGGGGTTGGAGGTTTTTTTCTTATACAATTCTACTAGTGTCTTGTATATCCTTGGGATTACTCCCTTATCAGATGGGCATTGAGTAAATATTCTTTCCCATTCCATGGCTCTTTCTGTATTTTGGTAACTGTTTCTTTTGAGTTGCAGAAGCTTATTAGTTTAATATAGTCCCATTTTTTTATGTTTGTTCCCACTTGCTTGGTCAGTGGTATTTCATCCTTAAAGATGCTTTTAGCTTCAATGTCACGGAGGGTTCTGTCTACATTTTCCTCCACGTACCTTATGGGTTCAGGTCTGATACTGAGTTCTTAATCCACTTTGATTTGACCTTTGTGCCTGATGTTAGACAGAGGTCAGAGTTCAATTTATTTTGCAGGTAGCTGTTGAGTTTTTCCAGCACCACTTGTTGAAGAGGCTTTTCTTGTTCCACTTCACATTTCTTGTTCCTTTGTCAAAGATTAAGTGATCATATATTTGAGAGTCTGTGACAGAATATTCAACTCTGCTCCATTGTTCTGCAAGTCTGTTTCTAGCCCAATACACTGCTGTTTTAATTACGATTGATTTGTAGTACAGTTTGAAGTTGGGGAAGGTAATGTCGCCCATCTTCTTTTTCCCAAGAATTGCTTTAGCTATTAGTGGGGGGTTATTCTTCCATATGAATTCCAGGAGTGTTTTGTCTATTTCTTTGAAAAATATCATGGGTATCCTAATAGGGACCGCATTCAATGTGATCTGTATAGTGCTTTGGGGAGCCTTGCCATTTTGATAATGTTAATCCTCCCTATCCATGAGCAGGGATATGCCTCCATTTCCTAGTGTTTTCTTTTATTTCTTGAAGTAGTGTTTTGTAATTTTCCTTGTGAAGGTCCTTCACCTCTTTAGTCAGGCTGATTCCGGGGTACTTGATTTTCTGAGGTACTGTTGTGAATGAGATTTTTTTAATGTCTCTTACTTCTCTTTCATTATTTGTATATACGAAAGCCATGGACTTTGGGGTGTTGATTTTGTAGCCAATGGCAGGCATTTTTCTTCTCTGTCTCTCTGTCTCTCTCTCTCTCTCTCTTTTTCTCTCTCTCTCTCCTCCTTCCCTTTTGGGCACTATGGTTTGCAATACAGGTACTGAGAGGTTATTCTGTTTGTTCCTTTACCTACTTTCAGTATGCAATTCTTATCCAGAGTCATCATTTCCAACTATCTTTGTCATAGTGGTGCCTTCTTTATTCCATCTGCCTTCTCCCCCAGCACATGCAGGCTTCCAACCATGGATCAATTCTCCTGTCCCATGTTTCTACTATCCTTGAGTATTGGTCTCAGTATACTGGTTGATTCTTAAACTTGTTTCTTTGCTTCTTAAGTTTGGTTTGCATATATGGATTATCATTTATTGTTTACTATATTCATTTATTTATGATTAATATATATCTATAACATAGTTATGATTAGTGTGATGATTCTAAATTATTTTGTGATTTCATTTATTCATTGGCCAATTAAAGATGGGTCCTCAGAAAGCTAATGCAGTCTTAAGTTCCTGGCATGGAAAGAATAGGAGCTATGACACTCTTATGAGTTTGAATACCAGCATCTCTGAAGTCCAAAGAGACTAACTCTGAGACGGAACTTTATATTAGAATTAACAGTTTCATAGTAATTGTGGATTGTAAATAGGTGTAGATGGCTTGGTAAATTTTGAAACATAAGCTCACTGAATGGAATACCTGCATAACATTTTATTAAAAACTAGTAAGAAGTATTTAGTGCGCTCTTTGGATCTTATTCCACAAGTGGAATCCAATATTTAGGCCACAGTTCTGGGAAAATATTGCTAGGTTTTTCATTTGTCACTGTACAGAAAACACCTTCAGTAAAAATCCAAGCCCCCAAGGTTAGAAATCCTCTTTATTGCCGACAAACATTCTTTTTTTTGTTTTTTGTCTTTGCTCATTCTGTGGAAGTCCCATCAAGGCCTCTAGCTCCCCCAGGGTCTCCTCCACTCGGAAGTGACATAACCATGTCAGCACTGAGCTGAGCAGATGTTCCCTGGAAGCCTGGGATGATTTTCTTAAGGGCAAATGTTCCCTTGTGTACCTCTATTTCCGATCAGCTTCTCTGTTATATAAACAACAGATTGTGTTGTCACTTGCTTAGAATATAGACTTTTAAGAGGTTTCCATATAAGCGTATTTTTCAAAAAATGTTGTTAATTAAGACAAACTGTACTCCACTCTTTTCTAAGTGCTCATCCTCATTTTTAAATCTGGCCCTTAACAAACCTGTTTGTCTTTCAATGTTGTTTTATCATAGTTTCCATCTAATTACATCAGCTGTATGTTTTTTAACCTCATTTATTTATTAGGGACTTAAATGCATCATAAATTCATATTGTTAACATATAAATGGTTTAAAAAATGTGTTCGTGGGACAAAGAATAATTTTTTTATCCATTTCTATGATTCCCCATATGGGGACTCTTTTAAAATAATGTTTTCTTCAGTTTTTTTTCTTGGCAGTGGGTGGTTTTAGGCCACATCAGGTGATACTCGGTTACTTCTGGCTCTACACTCAGGAATTACTCCTGGAGGAACTCAGCAGACAATTCAGGATGCCAGGGATGGAATCTTGATCAACCACCTAGAAAGCAAGCATCCTACTTGTTACGCTATCTCTCCAGCCCTTTTCTTCAATTCTTAAGCTGTAAATTTAGTTTCCTAAGAAGTCTAGACAATTGAGATTTAGGAATTCTATTGAAAGGGTTCCTAATTCACAAGCTTATTGGAGTTTCCTACTGAATCATGTCAATTCCATCTTCTAGAGGAAAGAAAGTCCCGTTTCCCCCAGCATTCATTAGGAAGCTCCCCTTTGAAACTGAAGGAGGTATGGCAAAGCATTGTCTCCTGTGAACCCTCTCTCTGCCAAAGATAAGACAGAATCAGTGAAGCACAGATTTGAAGGTGTCTTGGGGGAAAGTCTTCGAGGTTTTCACCATTCAGGGTGATGCTTGCTGTGGGCTTGTCAATGTACTAAATGACTTTAACTATATGGAAGAAAGTTCATTTAATCCCCATTTTATTGAGAGTTTTATCATGAATGGGTGTTGAATCTTGTTAGATTTTTTATCTGAAAATGATTAAAAGATTTTTATTTTTCCTTGTGTTGACGTGGCCTGTTATATTTATTGACGTGCTTTAGCAAACCAACCTTACATGGCCAGGCTGAGTCCTACTTAGTCGTGGGGTATGACCTTTTCTCAGGAGCGGTGCTGGACTAACAGCAGACCCTCAGAGCAGTAGAATATAATTGAGAGCCCCAAGGCAGATCCTCAGCTCTACGGAAAGTTGATCTTCAATAAAGGAGCAAAAGATGTAAAGTGAAGCAAGGAGTCTCTTTACCTGATTTGAGCTTCCTACATATCATAAAGCAAATGCCAACTGTACCTTGAATCAGTAACCCAATCTCAATTTAGTTCTTTTTTTAAAAAAAGTAAAGGATGTTTTACAATTTTTTTAAAAAAAAAACTAGGCACTGTGATTTATAAAACTGTCAATAAAAGAGTTGCAGGACTACAATGTTCCAGTACCAATCCTAACACCAGGATCAACTTCTCTCCACTAGTGTCCCCAGCCTGCCTCCTTAACAGACACATTTTTAAGTTTAATGATTATAGTTCGAGTCCCACACTTACAGCATTGCTGGCTCCATGTTTTACTTACACACAGACCTCACACTACAAGGGCCCTGGTGCTTAACGCTTTGCTACTTCCAACCGTGCCTTCTTACTGTTCCCTCTATTTCTCTCCTTTGTTCCCTTTTCTTTTCTGTAATCTGGGGCCAAGAATTTGTCCACCTTTGACAGCTTCCACCCCCCTGACATGTTATTCTGCATAGCCCAGATTAGTGCAGACACCCTGTCCTTTTCTTTCCTCTTCTGATTTACCCTATTTAACATGAAACCCTCCACATCCAATCCAAGTGCAGTGAAATGCCTGAGTCCATCATTCCTCGTGGTTGCAGAATATCCCGTTGTGTATGTATGCTGCACCTTCATCATTCACTCATCTGTCAGACACCAAGGTTGATTCCATATTTTAGCTATAGTACTAAGTGCTGCTGTGAATAATTGTGTGCATATGTCTTTTCAAATGAATTTTTTTTTGCCTTGTGGGCAGATATCAAGAAGTGGAATTGCTGGCTTGTATGGAAGTTCTATTCTTAATTTTTTGAGAAGTCTCCATACTGATTTCTGTAGGGGCTGGACAGACATTTCCACCAGTAGTGAATGAGTTTCTCTTTAAAAATGATTTTATCATAGGCACTTGGATTTACAATACTGTTTATGGTGGGGAGTTCTGCATAGAACATTCCAGCAGCAATTGTCCAACCATATTGCCCATCTCCCCTCCCACTGCCCTAATATCCTCCTCCCATCTTATTCCCTCCAGTTGCCCCTCTCTGTGGTAAACATCCAACTGAAGACCAGTTCTAAGTTTCTGTTGACTCTGGGAATTTGTATTTATTTTCCTACTTCTTTTCTATCCATAAATGAGAGAGATTGTGTCTGTCCCTCTCCTACTGACTCGACTCAGCATCCATCCAAGTAGCAGAAATATGCATGATTCACCTTTTTCTTAGAGTCAGTAATATTCTATTGTATATATATACCATATTTTTAATCCAGAAACAACCAGAATGGATATGCAGGAAAGAGACCCTCATTTACTGCTGCTGGGAATATCCATAGATTCATCATTTTTGGAAAATAATATGAACCCTTCACAACAAACAAGGAATTGAGCTTTCATATGACCCAGCAACCACACTTCTTGACCTCTACCTCAAGGACCCAAAACTAAAAAGATATTTGTGAAGGGACAGGTGTTGGAACATTATATAACTTAAACCCAATCATGAACCACCTTGTAACTGTACCTAACTGTGATTCAATAAAAATAATTCACAGATATTTTTCATCATAATAAAAATATTGATATAGTTGCTTTCTGTCATGAAAGTGAAACAATACATAGTCAGAACATAATAAGCCTTCACTAAGATGACACACATATTTTTCTCTTTTAAAAAAAATTTTAGCGAATCACAATTACAAGACTGTTCATACTTGGGTTACAGTCATATAATGTTCCAATGTTTCTTATTGTAAAATAGCCTGGTGTGTTCTCTGTTGTTCTTTTTTTCTATATCATAACAAGATCTAATGATCAATGAAGTGAAAATATGACCATTTAATGACTGTTTAATTATTATCTTCAGGTGGTCATTTCAAGGTTAGCCTGAGATGATCATATAGCTAAGTGGAAAGGAATAAACCACTTACAGATTTCTTTAGTCTCCCATTGTGAAGCTCCTTTTTTTTATCCAGCTAAGTTAAATAAAACAGAAGAGAAAATTCATTATTGCTGTTATGTTTAATCCATTAGTTATTTGTTTACTTTATCAGTAATTCAAATCAAACTGCATACATAAATTCTGTTTCCATTTGTCAGAAGAATCCTGATTGTTTACAGTTAATCAATCCATTTCCAGTCACTATTCTGGGATTTGATACAAGAAAACATTCTTAAGATGCTTAATGATATCATTATCAGCATTTAACATTCATAAATTATTTCAGGAAACCAGATTTGTCTGCCCAAATACAAATTTTAAATGGACACATCTACTGCACTGCACTGCACTGCACTGTCCTCCCGTTGTTCATTGATTTGCTCGAGCAGGCCCAGGAACGTCTCCATTGTGAGACTTGTTGTTACTGTGTTGACACATCTAGAGGTTTGTAAAATAATGAAGTTAATAGAAAGACAAACAATATAACAAATGAGGAAATAAATATATTTGCATTAAATATATATTCCCAAATATTTATTTTAATAATGTTTTAGAACACATGGGTGTATTTTTAAAGTATAACAACAAAAATACTTATATAAATAAATTTATATGGATTTTTAATTATAATACACAATGTCATATGATTATGCTTGTATTTTTTTATGTAGGAGTACTGCTATTTATTCAGCCACTGATTAGGCTGATTGAATTGTGCATGAACTCCACCTTAACTTTCTTTTTTTCCATTTTTTTATAATTTTATTTATTGAATCACCATGAAAGCAATTACAAAGCTTTTGAGTTTAAATCTCGGTCATACAATGAAACACTGTACCTTCACCATTGCCCATTCTCCACCACCAAAAACCCCAGTATACCCCCATCCCACACCCACCCCCTAGCTGTGGGGCAGATGATCTTCACATTACTCTCTCTCTACTTTGATTACATTCAATATTTTGACACCAGACCCACCATTATTATTTGGGATTTTACCCCTACACTCAGATCTGCCGAAAAGGCAACAGTAGACAATTTGTTTTCTATTGCTGGTTATGAATGACATATGATGTTGTGCGCCTGCAGTAGTGGCCACGCGACTTTGAAATTCCGAAATTTTAGCAATTAAATCTAGAGGGATTTCTTACCAAAACCTACTGGGTTCCAAGATTTGTTTCTGAGTCTCTGGGATCATGGTCATTAAGCAACTTGATCAGGAGCAGGAGAGGCCATTCGTGGGCGGCGACTTGGGGTCTCGTTGGGGTGGGGAGGAAAGGGCCGCTCCACCCCCATCCCCTGAGGCCCCATGTGTCTCCTCACTGCAGACCCAAACTTGACTCTCCAATGCCCTCTGGAAGATGGCAGCCACCTGGCCGCCAGGGGGAACAGGCCAAGACAAGAAACCTATTCCCACTTGGGTTGGCCCAGCCCCAGTAACCTACTGCAGGAACAGGATGCATTTCTGCCAAAAGTCTTTGGGTTCCGAGATTTGTTTCTGAGTCTCTGGCATCATGGCCATTAAGCAGTTCGATCAGGAACCAGAGAGGCCATGCCTCCAATTATATAGCTGAGCCAGAGGTGGTTTGTGAGTGTGTCTCCCACATACCTAATTTTTGGCCGTTTACTTCTTGGTAAACTTTACCCCAAGTTTTTGTGTTATAGCAAAAGGCACGGAACCAATTTTGGGGTATCTGGAAATCTGAAGGCGCCATCAGGCTGCTGATGCACTCGCCTCACAGATACAGATTGACCTGCTGGCAGCACCACACCCCCATGCTTGTATTTTTAATTTAAACTGGGATTTTATACAAAAATAGAGTCTAAGAAAAATATTTTAAATGTTTGAGAAGTCTGTAGTTATATACAACTTTGGTGGGCAAAATACTAACTTATTATAAAAAAGTAATACTATTATAGCTACTATTTATGTAGTGCATATGTAATAAAATACATTTATTAAATGTTCACAAAATAATCATGCAGAATTCAAAACAAATCAGTATTAGCTTTCACAGCTGTTCCTTTGGACAGCGCTTAGTCTACTCTCTAAATTAAACAGTACCCTAACTTGTAACAAGAAAGAATAATTGAACTCTCTTGGAAGTGATTCAAGGATAATACGTAGTATGTGTTCTTGGTATCTGCCATCTTGATCTCAGTATTTTGCTTATGAACATCTTTTATATTTTCTGTTTATCTGTAGTTTATGCCAGTTTATTTCCATACAGCATTGCACTTTCATGATAGACAAAAAAGCTTTTATCCCTTCAGTAGCTAATGGGGATCCAAAGGCTCAGAGTTTGGGGATTTCTTTTATTTCTTCAATATGTGAACTAGGTTTGTTTTTGTTGGTCACTTCAGGAGTAAAGCTGCTCCTACTCCAGGCAGTGCTGACCAGGGGCTGAGGTGCAGAGTGCTGGACCCCCAGACTCCCCTGTTTTGGAGCCACAGCCCAGCCCATGCCACATCAATTCAGATTTTTATGTAAGTCGGTGCATCTGTGTGCACACACAGAGCTGAGATACCAACACTGCAATGCACATACACACACACACACACACACAGAGATGCACACACATATCATTAATCCCATGGAAAACTGTTAGGTAGCCTTCAGAAATAATTGAAACATTTTACGTATCTAAAGTGTGTGACTAGGGAATTTCTTTCATATCATCTTAAAACTTGTAGTTTGGCTTTATTTTTTAATAAATTAGAAGTTCTCTTTTTAATTGAACGTTTTCTGGTATGTGAACTGGCATCACATTAAGTTTTAATTGGAAATTCCCTTGAAGACTAATGACTGAGAATTTTAGCATCTGTCTGTGTGACGGTAGTTTCAACAGCCTTTCTAAAGGGCCTCTTCAAGTTTGAGCTTCATTTTTTTTACTGACTGTTCTGCCTTTTTTATATATTTGTTTGTATCACTTTGATTTGCATCAGCTATAAATTCTAGATATTATCCTTTGTTAATACATTAAGTATCTTCTCCCATTCTCTGTTGATGTCTATAAATACCCTTGAGAATTAGAAGTTATTTTCTGGAGTTAGAAATCTATATAATACACTCATATGCATTTATATCAAGTTTTATTTATATATGTAGACATATGTTTCAGTTGTCTATAGCATACAGTGTATAATATAAAATCTATCCATCATATACGTGTTTGATAGGTTTACTGCTTTCTTTGCCTCCTGTAAAAAATTCTATTGAGATTATTGAAGACATTTATGCTTTCATCACCAGTATTGCTGCTTAATCATCTGACTAATTTTATGTTGCATGGAGTTGGCATAAATGCTGAAGCCACCTATGTGCATATTCCATCAGTGTGGTCCTGTGGGTTGCAGCATCTTCCCCTCTCCCTCCATGAATACGTGTGTGTATGTCTGTGGCCAGACTCTTTGCTGTGGCAGGCCTATTCTTGCACCCATAGGCACTCAGAATTCCTCCTCTGATTAAGTTAGGAGCCTAATGTACAAAGTCAAGTCATTCTCAGAGAAAGTTTCTGATGAAAAGAAGAACAGGGAAGGGGGTAGAGATGGATACTGGGCGCTGGACGGTCAGGAGACCAGGCTGAGGCTGTCAGAGGGAGTGAGTGTGGGAGAGTCAGCCGGAGACCAGAAAGGCAGGAACCCTGACTGAGGAGACAGCTGGGCAGTTCCTCTGCCTCAGAAAAGAATCAGAGGTTAAAGGAAGTTCACCATAGCCGACTTTGAGAAGCAGGCAAGAGGCTTAGCAAGACCTGGAGGTGTTGGGGAGATGTAACACAAGATGGCCTCTGACAGGAGCCCTCTACTGGAAGGAAAAACTATTCAATATGCCAAAAACCGTAACAATAAGTCTCACAATGGAGACGTTACTGGGCCCGCTCGAGCAAATCGATGAACAACGGGAGGACAGTTCAATAGTGCAACAGTGCGACAGTGCAATTTTTACTTGTAGCATATAAGAAATTGAATTATTATACATTGTTAGCAACACTTTATTTTTAGTCTGTGATATTTTAGCCATCCATAAAGATTTTTATGGTGGTTTAAGCTTAATTTCCCTAAAGACTTGTGATGTTTAACTTCCTTTCATGTGCTTATTTGAAATAGTCATTGTTGTGGAGTTGTTAGAATAATTTGCCCCTGCTTAAAATTAGACTGTCTTGCTTCTTATTACGGAGTTGTAAGTATACTTTATAGATTCTAGATCTGTGTTATTTTATGTAGTAACAACTATCCAGATCAGAGCTATTTAAATTTAAACCAACTGGGATTAAACACAATTTAAAACTCAGTTCCTGAATTGCAGTAGATATATTTCAAGTGTTCAAAAGCCACAGGTGAATAATGGATACCATTTTGGAAAGAATGGTCATAAAATACTTTGATCAAGGCTGAAAGTTGTATTGATCAACAGTATTCTCAACAGAAGTGCTCTGTTGGAGGGGTGTTTTTAAAGTGTTGGCTTCTTTTCTCACACTCTGAATTCTCTTTTCAGTACTATAACAGCAACTTTTAAGAATTTTGTTCAAGTTATGACTTATTTTTCTCTTAAAATACCTGCTGTTAATTTTTACAATAATTGCTGCTAAGATTTTCTCCTACATTTCATTTTTAATTTCAATGCTAAAATTTCAATCTGACCCATTTCATGTCAGTTTTCGATATAGCATGAATTTTTATGTGTGTATGGTTTTATAATTTTTCTGGTACTATCTGTTGAAAATATATCTTTCCTCCTTGATCCTTATTAGCACTTTTGCCAAAATCAATGGTTTCTGATCTTGTTTCATTATTCAAATCAATATTCATGGACTTTCAGTTGGTTGTTTCACCTGTAGATCTTTAATGATATGTGATACAGTCAACTAGCTATTTGTTTTCTCTTGGTTCTTTGTGTTCACCTTCCATATTCTCACTTTATTTTATAGTAATTTTTTGCTTCTCTTTTATTTCCAATTTGCCTTATTTATCTTTATTTTCAGGGATTTTTTTAGTGAGTATTACATGTTTTCACAATTTTCTCTCCAGGCAGTGTTCTTTGTCTTTGTTAGGAAAGGCTGGTAGAGTAAGCTTCTACTTTCACAGCTTCCTTGCTGTCATCAAATCATCTTCTTCAACATGTTAAAAAATAGCACAGCGGGTAGGGCGTTTGCCTTGCACGCAGCCAACATGACCGACACAGGTTCAATTCCCAGCACCCCATATGGTCCCCTGAGCACCACCAGGGGCAATTCCTGAGTGCATGAGCCAAGAGTAACCCCTGAGCATCGCCGGGTGTGACCCAAAAAGGAAAAAAAAAAGTTCTTATATTTTCATTATTTCCCTGACAGTTATTACTTTCCCTATCATTCGTCTTTCACGGGGACTTAAATAGTTTTCCTTTGGAGCCTTACCCAGTAGTGGTCCTGGGCTACTCTGGGCTCTGTGTTTGGGGGTCACCCCGAGAGGCTGGGGGCCAGGCAGATTCTGCACTTAGCACATGGGACTGTCTTAATTATCATATATTTTATTCACTGATTTAACTGTGCAGGCTCCCAATAATTATTTTTAAAATAACTAATTGGTTATCTCTTATAAATGCCCTATTTAAACAAATGAATGTTTTATTTTGTTAGCTGTGATGAACTAGTTTTACTACCATAATACTAGGATTTTTGGCTATTGTTTAAACTAAACAACTAGGATAAACACAGCTGGCCTGATTGCTTTTCACTGGTACACTTGGAGATAAAGAACATTGGCGAAACACATACACACACACACACACACACACATATGCAGAGATACAGAAAAGAGAGGAAGGTCTCTTTGTACTGGCACACAGCAGCTTTTGTATGCAAGAACTGATCGTGAGGGTCTTCAAGAAGAGGAGACTCTTGCACCCCACCCCTCTGAATCTTAAGAGTAGAGGTCCTAGCATGGTTCATTCGTGGAGTATCATTCAGACAGGGCTCAGTCACAGAAAACTACATCACTATTTAGTAAGCCTTATTTTAACCCAAGAAGAGATGTGTTTTCTACCCCATGGAACACTGCCCCTGTGACACATCCTAGCAAAGGCAAAGTGGGTGGAACTCACCCTCCAGCAGCCCACATCCAGCTGATGGTCAGCAGATGGTCATGGCACTGGACAAACTCCAGCACACTTGGGTTTAAATATGGTTCCTCTGAAGAACCATATATACATACCATAAAATTAGTTTTGTGAGTTATATATATTCAGGAGATTGGGGGGAATAAAATATGGTGTTGGACTCAAAAGTCGTTATAGTGTTAATAATACTGGTAAAGTTTTCAACTAATTATTCTAAACCATAAAGATAATAGAATAGCATGTGATATATATATACCATTATTTGTGTAAATCCCACAGGAGCATAGACCTGTGTAAATCCTCCTCATGCTCTCAGGGATTACATGTGAAAGGATATTGGAGGGCTCTTCGGGCAGCTCTCTCTCTCCGCCCGCTGCTTCTCCATCTCTGAGAAGGCTGTTGCGTTGGACAGATGAAGGAAGATCGAGGGCCAAGCTGGTTGCTGATTAGTTGCCATTTATTCAGTTTCTCCTCCTCCTCCTCCTCCTCCTCCTTCTCTTCCCACAAGGGCAAAACAGCCCTTAAGGTGTGTTTCTCTTCTCCTTAGACCTGCAACTTAATCAACATCTTTAGTTCTACTTACTGGGCCAGAGTGATAGCATAGCGGGTAGGGTGTTTGCCTTGCACAAGGCCAACCTGGGTTCGATTCCTCCACCCCTCTCCGAGAGCCTGGCAGGCTACCAAGAGTATTCCGCCCGCACAGCAAAGCCTAGCAAGCTACCCATGACGTATTTGATATGCCAAACACAGTAACAACAAGTCTCACAATGGAGACGTTACTGGTGCCTGCTCGAGCAAATTGATGAACAACAGGAGGACAGTACTACAGTATAGTTCCACATACTAATATTTATTATTATGTATGGGCATGGTTATAGACACTGTTAGGCTTATAGGGTGACTCTCCTGGGGACATCTCACTACAAACTCAGACTACAGTGCTCAGGCCGGATCAATTATTCTTAACCCTAGCAGGGTCCAAATCTCATTATTACTTTTGGATCATTGGTCCATGACCAAGCTCTTAACTTATAGTTAAGCATTAGAGCACTTTGGCCAAACCCATTTCAATGCCAGTGTAGCTCATAGCTCACCACTTGTCCTGGATCCATCTAGTCCCTCATCAGGACCCTGCTTTTGGTGATGTAGAAAGTAAGGGTAACTGAGGCTTAAGTCAAGAAAGCAGATGTCCAGGGGTAATATTATCTGGAGTCAATCAACTCCCAAGCCACAGACTTGTCTTTTTAACGGTCTTCTTGTATCCATACAAAAAGCAATTGCTCTGAAATACCTAACCATGCAAAGGACAGTAAGAAGAAGAGAAAGACAATATTTACAAGTCAGAGTCTGATCAGGAGACAAAGGTAATTGACAGGCGAGGAGGCATTCAACAAACACAAGCTCCCAGCGGCCAGGGAGGAAGGGCAAACCAACGTTATCTTACAATTATTTTTTATTATTTGGAAACTATAAGACTTTTAAATTTTATATTTTAAAAGCAGTGCACTGTGCACTGTGCACTGTGCACTGTCCTCCCATTGTTCATCGATTTGCTCGAGCTGGCCCAGTAACGTCTGCATTTTGAGACTTGTTACTGTATTTGGCATATTGAATATGTCATGGGTAGCTTGCCAGGCTTTGCCGCACAGGCGAGATACTCTCAGTAGCTTGCTGGGATCTCCGAGAAGGATGGAGGAATCGAACCTGTTCGGCCGTGCTGGCTGCATGCAAGGCAAACGCCCTATCGCTGTGCTATCGCTCTAGCCCTAGGGGAAATTATTGACTGCATGGTTACATTACATTGGTTCCAAAAGCATTCTCTAAAGTGATAAAAATCTCATACAATAATGTTGTGAAAATAACATATTGTAACAGCATTTTCCTGACAAGCAATCAACAACTAAGTCTTCTTAAAAACTTCAGACTCCTGTACCATTTTTATTTAGGCTAAAGAAAAGCAAACATTTTAACACTTCAGGATATTAACTTCATTCACTAAGATAAAGCTCAAAGTATACATGGAATAATTAGGAAGCTCAAAGGAAAGAAAATATTTATATTATGTAAATGGTTGAATACTATAATATTAATAACCTGTCAGAGCTGCAAAGACCAAGTAATATATATTATAAGCTAACGCTATTTTATAATCCTGCCTAAATTATAAATTTGTTTAGAAATCTTAAATAAAATGAAAAATATACCAGACACTACATTTTCTTTCCTCCTAAAATAAGGAAATTGATATTGTAAAAATTGTACAGTACTATCTATAGGGAAAAAACATCTGAATTTCTTTAGTTCCTATTACTCAGAAAGAAAAAAATAATCTGAGTTCTTATTACTGAACCTCACGGTCTGAATTTATAGTGTTTACATCTATAAAATACAAAGAAAATTACTCTATCTCCAGTGTAATGACAAATCATCATTAAGAATGCCCCATGTGTTAAAGAGGAAATATAATTTGGTTTTCCTTGTCTTTATTCTGGCCACTCTGCTTTTTCCACCTGAATTAGACCATCTTGGGAATTCTTGTCATCCCTTTGATGCGGCTGGACCTTGGTTTCTGCTTTGCAGCATGCAGGGCAGCAGAGAAGACTCCACTGAGGTCTCAGCCACCCCACGTTCCTCTCGTACACACAGGATAGTCACTCTCCTCTCAGCACCAGCACCTGAATAAGATGAACAAGAGATGCAACTGCGGACTGCCCGGTCAGGGAAGCTAGTGTCTATGAATTCAGAACACTACCCAGACTTCTTCCTTGTCTACAGGGAAAATGTTGGCACCCAATTTATGTATATCTGTAACAATTAAGTTAAATATTTTATTTTTCCCTATTGTATTAAATCTCATAGCTGCAGCATTATTAATTTAATTGGGCATACATAAATCTATCATTAAGTTATTTCACGTGTGTTGTTTATAAATTTGATGGCTTATTTGCCTGTCAGGATTGCAGAGGAATTAAATCAAATAATTGTTAGGGCTGGAGCGATAGCACAGTGGGTAGGGCGTTTGCCTTGCACGCAGCCAACATGGCCGACCCAAGTTCGATTCCTCCGCCCCTCTTGGAGAGCCCGGCAAGCTGCCGAGAGTATTCAATATGCCAGACACAGTAACAACAAAGTCTCCAGTGGAGATGTTACTGGGCCCGCTCGAGCAAATCGATGATCAACGGGAGGGCCTTTTATTTATTAATTTGTAGACACTGCCACCCATCTCCCATCATTCATGATTGTCTATAAACGTTATTTCTGCTTCAGCTAATTGGAGGACTGTAACTTTCACAGTACAGCACAGGGCGCAGGTGTGACTGCACTGTTCTTTCAAAATCTGAGGAGACTGACTAAGGGTTGCCTCCAACTTCCTGCTCTGGAACAGATCCCTGCGTGGTCAGAAACTCATTCAGCCTAATTCTCTTTTTGATTCACTGTGTGCGGTTGTACAGGTCATAGTTCCAAAGTAAGCTTCACTGGATGGAGTAAAGGACTCAGAGGACAGCCCTGTTCTGCAGTTCCTATGGAGAAGGGTCTGCTGGCATTCCTGACATCGAGGTTCTAGCATCGCTCCTTGAGGTGGCACCATTTTCTGTCTCCAAATCCATACGTAACTTGGTCTTTCTTCCCTCTTGTCTGTCGGTCTCTGCTTTCTTGATCCAATTCCTTCTCTCTCCCTTTAGAGACCCTGATGATTCCGCGGGGCCAGGATCATGTTCTGCTCCTTAAAACTAGCACCTTATGGTTTCTGGTCTGATGTTGAGGTCTTTAATCCATTTTGATCTTACTTTTGTACATGGTGTTAGGCAGAGTTCTGAGCCCACTTTTTTGCATGTAGCCGTCCAGTTCTGCCAGCACACTTTGTTAAAGAGGCTTTCCTTACTACATTTCACATTACTTGCACCTTTATCAAAGATTAGATGATCATATGATTGAGGGGAGATTTCAGTGTATTCAACCCTATTCCACTGGTCTGCAGTTCTGCCTTTGTTCCAGTACCATGCTGTTTTGATTATTACTGCTTTGTAGTACAGTTTGAAGTTAGGGAGGTTGATTCCTCCCATTTTCTTTTTCCCAAGAATTGCTTTAGCTATTCGTGGGGGCTTATTGTTCCATATAAATTTCAGGAGTGTTTGCTCCATTTCTTTGAAGAATGAAGTTGGCAAAACCCTCCATGACATTGAAGCTAATGGTATCTTCAAAGATGCCACTTTGACCGAGCAAGTGAAAACAGAGATAGATAAATGGGACTATCTTAAACTAAGAAGTTTCTGCACCTCAAAAGAAACAGTGGCCAAAATATAGACAGTCTACAGAATGGGAAAGGATATTCGCCGAATATACATATGACAAGGGGTTGATATCAAGGATATACAAAATATTGGTTGAATTCCACAAGAAGAAAACATCCAACCCCATCCAAAAATGGGGCAATGAAATGAACAGAAACTTTCTCAAAGAAGAAACCCAAATGGCAAAAAAGCACATGAGAAAATGCTCTACAACATTAATCATCAGGGAGATGCAGATCAAAACCACAATGAGATACCATCTCACACCTCAGAGACTGGCCCACATCCAAAAGAACAAAAGCAACCAATGCTGGCAAGGATGTGGCGAGAAAGGGACACTCCTTCACTGTTGGTGGGAATGTTCACTGGTTCAGCCCTTCTGGAAAACTGTATGGATGATGCTCAAAAAATTAGAAATTGAGCTCCCATTTGACCCAGCAATACCACTCCTGGGAATATATCCCAGAGAGGCAAAAATGTATAGTCGAAGTGACATCTGCACTTGTTTGTTCATTGCAGCACTCTTTACAATAGCCAGAAACTGGAAAAAACCTGAATGCCCAAGAACAGATGACTGGTTAAAGAAACTTTGGTACATCTACACAATGGAGTACTGTGTAGCTGTTAGAAAAGATGAAGTCATGAAATTTATGTACAAGTGGTACAACATGGAAAGTATCATGCTAAGCGAAATGAGTCAGAAAAAGAGGGATAGACATAGAAAGATTGCATTCATCTGGGGAATATAAAGTAACAAAATATGAGATTAATACCCAAGAATAGCTGAGATCAGCACCAGGAGGATTACTCTATAGTTTAGAGGCCAGCCAGGAATTCTAGGGGAAAGGGCAGCTCAGATAGAGAAGGGAGCACCAAATAAAGGATGTTTGGAGGATCCTCCCAGGAGGGAAGATGCATGTTGAAAGTAGACTATGGACTGAACATGTTTGCCACTCAAAGCCTCTTTTGCAGACCACAACACCCAAAAGGAGAGAGAGAACACAAGGGATTGCCCTGCCACAGAGGCAGGGTGGGATGGGAGGGATGGGGATGGGAGGGATATTATCCATGATGGTGGAAAATGGGCACTGGTGGAGGGATGGGTATTTGGTCATTGTATAATTTAAAACCAAGCACAAAAAAATTGTAAATCTACAACTGTACCTCATGGTGTTTAAAAAAAAAATTTCGGAATTTCAAAAAAAAAAAAGTGGGAAAAAAAAACCTAGCACCTTAGCCTCCCTCAGCCGTCTTGCAAGGTAACCTCGCAGCATCACCCATTAGGGAAGGCTAGAATAAGGGCACACTTGGACCGCCATTATTTTGCCTAATACACAAACACTAATTCTTGAGATAATGCTAAAAATTCCAAGAGTAAGAAGCCAGGAATTTCTAGTTAACATATTAGTGACAAAGCAACACTCTTTCAGGGGCCGGAACGGTAGCACAGTGGGTAGGGTGTTTGCCTTGCATGTGGCTGACCCAGGTTCGATCCCTGGAATCCCATATGGTCCCCCAAGCACCGCCAGGAGTAATTCCTGAGTGCAGAGCCAGGAGTGACCCCTGAGCATCGTTGGGTGTGACTCAAAAAGGGAAAAAAAAGGCAACACTATTTCATTCCATTCTTTTAAATATCAACCTTCAAAAATAGACAACAAATCCAAGTAAAGATATCTATCTAAGTTATCCACCGAACTGTTTAAGTCATAGACCACATAATGGATGGTTTTCCTTTTACCTTTATTTGTCTTTTCGGCCATGTGTGGCGGTGCCCAGGGCTGACTCCTTGCTCTATGCTCAGGGGTCGCTGTTGGCAGTGCTAGGAAGATGTGGCACTGCCAGGAGCCGAACCCTGTCTGCAAAGCTGATCCTCATCCTCTGAGTTCTCTCTGGCTCCTGTCAGGGAAGGTGATGATGCCAAAATTTAACTCCTCCTCAATGGCTCAGTAAAGATTCTTTCAATAGGAACTTTTGCAAACTAGGAAGCTCATGCAACTCTGAGTGGTCATTTATTTTTTTCCAGATGTAACTGAGATCTGGGAGAGGCAGAGTCCCATGCAAACAAGGGAACGTCTGTGATGGCTGTATCCACCACGCATGGAGGCAGGCAAATGCCTGTCCTTTTCATTGACTTCACCCTATCCTCCAACCACACGGCCTGACTGGAGGGTAGATTATTGTGGGAAGAGTAAAAGCATCAATCTATTTTGTAGCTGTTCCACTGTGATAGATGAGCAGGGCTAGATTCCAGGTCAGATACGAAAGAGACAATTATAACTCAAGGAAAACACTGAAGGCCGACATCACTCGGGAATATACACACATGCACACAAGTGCAGCTGACTTATTATGTCTGCACCAATAATAGTAACGGCTCAGTATGTCTGTCCAACACGCTCTTGACCACACAAAAGATTAAAGATTACAAACAAGATTACTTCAATAATGACAGATAAATTATCAGATGATATTCACCAACCACTAGGGATAAAGTCTTAAGTGGTTAGGAATTTGATGGGGATTCTCTAAGCTTAAAAAAAATACCTACCCCACAGCCCCAGAAGCACAAGGACTTACTGCAGAACCCAGCAGCTTGGAGTAGAAAAGTGAGAGGACTATGCGTTAATCCAGGCCATCATGTCTGCCCGGAGGGGAAAGGGTGTTGGTCCCTTCTGCCCTCCTCCCTCTGGAAAGAAAGATGGTGGCCGCATGGGAGCCTTGTGGACAGCAGGTATGAGCCGGGGGTGTGGGGGCGACTAAAACCTCATGGGAACGGGGGCGTTCCGGTCCGTCCTTCACGCCCTACCGAGGTCACCAGTTGCCCCCCGCGAGCGGCTCTCCAGCACGGCCACGGCCCCAGAAGCACAAGGACTTAATGCAGAACCCGGCAGCTTGGAGCAGAAAAGTGAACGGACTATGCGTTAATCCAGGCCATCAGGTCTGTCCGGAGGGGAAAGGGTGTTGCCCCAGTCACCTTCTCCTCTCTGGAAAGAAAGATGGCGGCCGCATGGGAGCCTTGTGGACACCAGGTATGAGCCGGGGATGTGGGGGCGACTAAAACCTCATGGGAAGGGGGGCGTTTCGGTCCGCCCTTCGCGCCCTACCGAGGCCACCAGTTGCCCCCCACTAGCGGCTCTCCAGCACGGCCACGACTCCAGAGCACAGAAACCAATTTCTTAACTATCTGACTTTCAGTAGAAATACTTCCAGGGTCAATAAGTAAAATAGCAGAAATCCAAAACCAACATATAATTCTTGAACCCAGCTGTAGAAAGCAAATCACTTCACAATGCTTTGTCAGCATGTCTGATTCGGGGGGGGGGGGGGGGGGTAAACTCTAAATAATAGTGGTGAATCTTTTATTGAAACAATGAATCTAATCAAAGCAGATAGAGTGTTAACTAGAATTCATCTGCCCCACAGGGACTGGGAGGGGTGGGGGGTGAGGTTTTATTGGGGTTCTTCATGGTAAAAAACAAGTTTTGGTAAAGGGAAATGTGCTTGATATTTGCATGACTGAGACCTAAACCTGAAAGCTTTGTAACCTTTCCCATGGTGATTCAATAAATAAATAAATTAATTAAAAAAATACCTACCAAAAATCACTCTTCGTAACGAGAAATTTTAGGAATTAAAATGACTAGTGAATGGGGCTGGAGCGATAGCACAGCGGGTAGGACGTTTGCCTTGCACACGGCAGACCCAGGTTCGATTCCCAGCATCCCATATGGTCCCCTGAGCACCGCCAGGGGTAATTCCTGAGCGCAGAGCCAGGAGTGACCCCTGTGCATTGCCAAGTGTGACCCAAAAGCAAATATAATAATAATAATAATAATAATAATAATAAATAAAATAAAATGACTAGTGAAGTATAAATTAATGTTCGCTCAAAAAAACAGACTAAATTACCAGTGCCATGTCATCACCAATGTTATTTAATATTTTATTTGAAGTCTAGTCAGATCAATGGAAAACAGCTGTTTTGAAGCTTTTGATGCTATTGTGACTAGAGATAACACATAAGTATTGCAAAGACACCTCAGAAAATTCCCAGGTTCTCTGAACCCAACTTCCATTCAACTTAACATCTAAAGGAATCAATGTTTTTCGAAACTGCAGAGAAACAGTTTTGCAGTTAGATAAACCATGTGCATTTTATTCATGTTTCAATAAATCCCCTACTAAATGCCCTTTTCTGCTCAGGGATTCAAAACTAAAACAGGATGGATGCCCTTAACCCACTCAACTCCTTGGGCTCTGATCTGGACTATATCCAAGACCATTTTCCTGCCCTTGTCATGTGTGTCCCACACTGTCAGGCATTTGGTGGAAAGTCCTGAATACAGACCATGTGATAACACTGGGGTTTGCATTTGGGGGAGGGTACCATGACCAGAGGCTTAGGGCTGGCAGCAGGATCCCTGGGTCAGGCTCTGTCAGTGAATTTCCCCTCGTCCCCCAGAGCTATTAAGGGATAGTCACTGAGCCCAGCCAAATTCCACATGAGGGAATATCACCTCAGAAGGGCATGTGTGAGGTGTAGAGCATGTGTCTGAGGAGACCAGTGAAAAGCTTTGAGTGGCCCTGAAGCTCATTCCCTCAACATGGTTCCGTAGCTCTGATCGGGATTCTGGCTGTGGTGACGACTTGGATCCTGAGGCACTTTGAGGGACAACTGGTACCCTCTTTTTCTCTCCTTGCCTCTCTGGGGCTGGAGAGAGCAAGGCGGTGGTGAAAGGGCTGATGGCAGAAGCAGGTGTGAGGTTGAAGTCTGATAACTTTGATTCCAGGGAGCTATTGTCTCTGTCAGGAACCGTTTCGGGATCTGTCAGGAAAATGATTACTAATGCTTAAGTTTAACTCTACTCTTAAGTGTGGTTTGGGTAGTCAGCTTGTCAGTGACTAATTTTCAGTAGGACTAAGAGTCCTGTGTTAGGGCCTTTGAAAGAGTAGTACAGTGACAGGGTACTGAGGGAGTCTGAATCATTTAAAAAGGCAAATCAATCATCAGTTTGTCACGTAGATGAAAAACATTGGGAAATTCTACCTTCATTTTTGCAAGGTGATTCATAGATTCTGTACTTTTCCTAAAAATATTTTATCCCTAGCAGAGAGTGTAATATACACATGAAATACTTGCGATAAAGTCTTTTTCCTGGCACCTCATTGCATAGAACATTACAAGTTTCAAGTGGGCAGCATTCTAATAACTTCTGTATTTGCTACATTCGATTCATCACTCAAAGTTGAAATCTTTGCTTCTTCTTACAAATGACCCCTCCACAAGATGTTTCCACCTTGTTCCAAATAACCATTCACTTGGTCTTACAGTCTCAAACCATATTTTTGCTTCATTTGATTGATTCATTTCTTTGTGAACTGTAGGTGAGCAAAACCCTACTTGTATTTTTTGATCTGATTTATTTCCCTCAACACAACACTCCTATGTTCATCCATGATTTTGCCAATGACACGGTTCCATCCTGTTTTGGCTAAATAATATCCTATTGCACTTATGAATACCTTTACCCAGTCTCTTTCAATTGAGGAGACAACTTGCTTCCAACTCTTGGCTTATTGTGAATAAGCTTTCCTAAACATGGAGCTACAAATCTCTCTTTGAATTAGCATTTGGTATTTTGGAGGGTGAAAATTCCAAAGTGAGATAGCTGAGTAATATGAGATTCCTCTGTTTACTATTTTGGGAGCTCATGGAGACTGCGCCCCTTTACATTGTAGCAAGGTTCTTTCTCTCCACGTCCGGTCTAACACTTACAGTTTCTTCTATTTTGGCTATGAGCACTTCTCATGGATATCAGTTTGCATTACCTAATAAAGACCATAAACATCTTTGTGTACGCTTGATGACCATCTGTATTTCTTCAGAGAGCATCTGAATGCTCTGCCCACTTTTAACTTTCTAATTAAAAAATATATATTTATTTTAGTCACCATGATTTTTAATTTTGCAGTACTGCCAATATCAGGGTCACATACATACATATTCCAAAACCACATGCCCACCCGTGTCCATTTCCTTCCAGCATTGTCTCAGAGTCCCCTCACTACTTCTTCCCAGGCCTTCCATATCACACTTCCATGGTAAACTCAGTTCTAATCACAATTTCTTAGATTCTGCTGCACTGGACTTTTTGTTATTCTCCTATTATGCTTCTTTATATCCCACAATTGAGGAAGATGATGCTGTATCTCTGTCTCTCCTTCTGTCTGACTTCGTTTGGTATGATACCCTCCAGTTCCATCCATACAGTGGCAAATTGCACCCAAAGTGGTCCGCTGTGTCTGGGTACCAGAGTTTCTTTATCCAATCATCCATTCTTAAACACTTGGGTTGTTTCCAAATGCTGGCTATTGTGAGGACTGCTGCAGCGAATATAGGAGTGCAAATGTCTTTTCTGATTAGTTTTTGGGACATTGGAGTTCATTCCTAGAAGTGGAATTGCTGGGTCAAGTGAAAACTCAATTCTTAGTTTTTTGAAGAGTATCCATATTGTTTTCCAGAGAATTGAACAAGTTGACATTCCTACCAGCAGTGAAAAAGAACCCTTTTCTTTATATGGAGTTGTTTATTGTTGAGTTTTTTGAGGCCTTTCCATATTTTGCCTATTATTCCTCTGTCAGATTGTGGCTTGCAAATATTAGAATTTCAACCTTTAACGTATATAGTGACAGGTTACCAAGGAGTTCTGAATTATTTAAAAAGATAAGTTAATCATCAGTCTGCCTCTCATAAGGAAACGTTTTCTGATTTTGCTTTCTTTTAAATAAGTGATTCATGGCTTGTATAGTTTTAATTCAATTTTTTTTTAATTTTTAACAAAGTTTGACTATGCAGAGAAGTTGGGAAAATCGTATGCTTAGGATTAGAGTTTTATTGCAGCAGAAAGGGTCTGGGGGCCAGAAATGCCCTTAAAGACTGAACCCAGTTGGATTCCCAGCACTGCTTGGCCCCAGGCTTCACTGAGAACCTTTGCTGGAGGCCCCACATGTGCCTGGAGACCTGAGGAACCCCCCAGGGCTACAGGGCCTGTGCAGCCCCACAGCCGTGGGCCACTTGGCTGAAGAGGTCTCAAGTCTCCTGAGCACAGTTTGAGAACCAAAAGCCCCCAACGATGCAAGTCAGGACCAGCCACCAAGGAAAAGCACAAGTGAGGTGGGTGTGAGTCCCTGGCTTTGGAGCCACTTGGCCTAGGATTCGGGTGCAAAGATATGGGCAGCATCCCCACAGCTCCCTAGCACACTCCTCCCAACTTTATGGAATTCTGTTCCGGATGACTGACAGTCTCCCATCCTGTACAGGATAACACCAAACAGCAATTTCTTCAATGAGATTTCAACTACAGCCAGGTCATTGCTTAGACACAGGTGTGGCCCCTTATCAATGCCAAAACACCCTAATCACCTGGATATATGCCATTATTTAGAGTTCCCCTCCCAGGCACCAGGGGCAAAAGCCATTCAAAGTCATTCAAAAGAAGGTGGGAGTCATTGTTTTACAGAGCCTGTGCAGGGAAATGCTCTGTTCTGTCCTCCTTTTAACTCGCCTCTCCCCTCACCCCAGTCTCTTCTTATCCCTGTAAGTGTAAAGGCTATTGCCCCTTTCAGATCCCATAAGCACTACTTATTGAGAAGAAAGTCCATGATTACTCAAACTATGTCTATTTTTATCCATCATGACTCTTGTTTCATGATTTTTATTGTAATGTTGCACACAGCCAAGTGTTAACACTTTTAATCATAGATTACTCTGTAAGCATCCCTGTAAGCATCCTACCTTTCATCTTTATCTTTTAATAATATCCAGCAAAGGATTTTTACCTTTGCAGAATACCTGCTCAAATATTTAAGAAAACTGCTTGTTTTAATTGTTATTACTTGTTTTGGCATTAAGATAAGCAAAGAATGAAAAACATAAATAACATAGAAAAGAAATAGCAATATTGATTTATTATCCTGGGTGCTTTTACAACTGAAGAAACACAAATTTATTGGAAATGACAGTGGTTGAACCACAGCCCTGAAATGATACCTTAACATTTGCAAAAGAAGATGTGATTTTCAGTCTGATGCCTTCAGATATTCCTCACTCTAGATTCAGAAAGGCCCCTGGGGACCAATATGTTACTTCTCCTTTTTACTGCCAAACTATCTCCCATGAGGAGAACAAGAATGGGAATCAGCCCAGAAGCCATAGCAAGAAATGGATCCTTTCTCCAACAAATAGCATTTTCCACATTGCAGAAAATAACAAAATCTCTCTATTCCTAGTAATGTGGAATCAGCCAGATCTTTGACGTCAGTTAGGAGTGCCGGGGACACAATGACAGATGTAGTTGTACTAACATTTTGTCATCATTCTCTCTTTCTTTTTACTAGGTTTTGTGGGCAGCATGACCCGTGAAACCCTTTAAGTGTTTATCTTAGAGATTTAGATCACATATTTTCTGAACCAGTTTTCTTACCTAGAGGCATACCATGATCAGTGCTTCTGCAGAGTTTGGTGTAAAGCGTGTGTGGTATCCAATGTATTTCTGTGTGTGGGGAGATGACCCAGATGCCTGGCCCATCTCTGCATGCAGATCACAGGTTGGGTCCCGCCTGAGCCCCTGAGCTTGGCAGGTATGACTCCAAATCAAACCAAAACAAATGCAACACCAAAAATACATAGTAAAATTATCTTGGCACTCTTTATCACCAAGTCTTGATTAAGATAGTCACTGAATTCAGCTTTTTGTTTTGTTTTGTTTTGTTTTGGGGCCATTCCCAGCAGTACTCAGGGCTTACTCCCGCCTTGGCACTCAGGGATCAGTCCTGATAGTGCCCAGGCATGGAATCCTTATCGGTCACATGCAAGGCAAATGCCCGACCAGCTATACTATTGTTCTGGCCTCTGAACGGAACATTAAAAAATAAGATATTCAAATATTCAAAAGGTCATAATCACATGGGCACAGAGCTTAAGAAATTGTAAACTTGAACACACATAGAGAATAGACTGGGTTATCCTTTCATTATCTGCCTCAGTAAAATGTGCTCTAATTATTCACAGGAGTAATGTCAGTTTTCACATAGAAAAGACCCTGACTTGGATGAATCATTACCTTAGGACTGAAAAGAAAGTCTCTTCACAGAAGAAAATGTTTGCAATTGGCATCCACTGCACAGGCACTAATAGGGGTGGAACTCAAAGGCAAGATGTGAGTTTAAAAATATCTTTCCATAAAAAGAGGAACAAGGGAGAGAATAGAAAAATTCCCCAGGGATGCGGCATGCAATGAAATTGGAGCCTGCTGGTGGAAATGGGTGAATAACAAGAGTTCCCTGATGAATGGCGTTCTTAGGACTTGCATAGACTCATTTGACATTTTTCTGTATAGAGTATCCAATTTGGAATCAGGTTGGAACCATGCACTTGTGTGGTTCTTTTACTTCCTTGCTTTCATTAGGTGGCATAGATGAATTTCAGGGAGCTGTATAAAATAAACGGGGAAAAGAACTGAGTAAAAACTGTAAGTCATTTTAAGAGTAGTGTCAAATATTCAGCTGCAAGAAAGAAAAAAAGAAATGAAGACAGTATTCATTTTTTAAAACCTTGAATTTATTCATGAATATTTATTTTGACATTATATATCTCAAGAATTTGCCTGAAGAAAATTAAGGAAATGGTATTATTTATTCTGTCATTTCAATCACAATAAAATCGGGCTCATAGTTTTAATTTTACCAAGAAAATCATTTGCAAATGTTTTTGCTTTACAAGAAGAAAAACATCCAGTTACCAGTATATATAGTGAAGGAAGTTGGTCATTTCTGCCTCGGCTTACTGATATTTCCGTGCCTCATATCCAACTTTTTGGGAAATGTAAATTAAAAAAGAAGAGACTCTGATATTATTGTCATATTGTGCCTTTGTGAACCATTGTTGCTATTCGATGGATTTATTAGGAAGCTGAGATCCCATCCGGGCTGTACTAGACAGATGTTGCTACAGAATGGAACATTCTGTCAATTAGTACTACTTTGTACATTTTTAATAATATCTTCAGAGATTAAAATATTAAAAATCAGACAGAAACAAATATATATTCCCAGAGAACACTAGAAACTTGGTTTGGGGGCCACCCCCAGCTGTGCTCAGAACTCATTCCTGGCTCTGTGCTCAGGGATCATTCCTCATGGTGCTTGGAGGACAGAGCGTGAGACCACGGGAAAGTCAGGGTCAGTCTCCTGCACAGCCCTCACCCTACCCTGTACTACCTCTCTACTCTGCCACCTACCCTTCCCCACCCCCTGAAACTATATTTTTGGGGAAGAACTTAAAATCTTGTGCATTATTTTATCGGTTTATTTTGTAATAAAGGCCTTAGGCATTAATCTCTTTTAGTGTAATCATTTAAATGATACCCAAAGACATTTCTTATATGAAAAGCATTGAGACATTCCCTCATACATATTTGATACCCTTCCAATGTGCTTGTCTTCAGCATTTGAGAGTTCAACTGGCTGTTTAGAGGCTCAATTATAACTCCTGAGGGTATAGCAGCGAAGGGCCTTATTCCGTACAGCCAAGGCTGGTTCAATTCCTGATGCCCCTTAAGGCCTCCTGAGTCCCACCAGGAATGATCCCTGACTATAGAGTCAGTAGGAAGCCCTGATCACAGTAGAGTGTGGCCCCCAAACAAAAAAATCAAAATTTAAAACATAAAACTAGATATAAGTTTTGTGATCTACATGAGAAAAATATATTGAGAATGATCATGTTTATGTTTGTAAAACTTAGTAATATGAAGGAAATTAAAATAGTTAAGTTTTTTTTAAAAAGATAATACATGAGTTTAAAATATTTGGGAATATTGTACAATAACTTTTATTTTGATATCTTTAACTTTTAAGATCTGAAGTCTAATTATTTTACTCCTATTTTCTACAAATGCCAGTTTGTTCAGAGTCTAAGAAAATATGTCTTAGTTATTTTGTAGGAATTATAAGATCTTGGCTATTTTTGAGCATGACTTAACCAGTCAGGTATTCTTGAGTAGCTGGGTTCACATTTTCTTAACTTTGGCCACCATCAAAGTTCATGTATATCCCAAGAGTAACTGTCCAATATTCCAGCCATGGTCAGCCTTAGTAACTTTGTGGTTTGAGCCTTTGCTGGACTGGAGTGGGTCAGGGAGAAAGGACTGAGTGGGAGGAACAAGACCCCTAGGGATTTGTGTTTACATCAATAAAAGTCTGTAAAGAATATTGATAAATTTTCCTGTGCACAACAGCGCCTGTCAGCACAGCAGAGCCTGGCAAGCTACCCGTGGCATATTCGATATGCCAAAAACAGTAACAATAATGGGTCTCATCCCCCTGACCCTGAAAGAGCCTCCAATATGGCAGCATTGGGAATGATGAGTAAGGAGCCCAGGTCTCTGAGGCGTATGTTAATGCAGGAAGAACAGTGGAATCAAAGAGATGTGCTTGGAGCTGGAGGTTCTTCATCCTCTTAGCTATTTCTTCAATGCTCTTGAAGGCATTCCAAGCTGCCCTCTTCTTCCTGTGCAACTCAGGTGCCAGGTCATTTGTCATGTTGCCTTCTCGACCTAGGTACACATAACTGTTGCATTCGGAGATGTTCATCCAGTTGAGAGTGAATGAAACATCAGGAACAAGACCATTTCTCATAAACATTGTCTTCATGAGATTCAGCTGTAGTCCAACCTTTCCACACTCACGGTCGAAGTCAGCCAGCATTTGTGCCGCTTGGCTAATGTTTGGTGTTATTAGAACAATGTCATCAGCAAAGCGGAGGTGGTGTAGTTGCCGACCGTCTATCTTCACTCCCATTCCTTCCCATTCCTGTCATCACATGACGTTCTCAAGGGTGGCACTGAAGAGTTTCGGTGAAATGGTGTCACCCTGACGAACCCCTCTCTTGACATGGATGAGAACTTCTTTGTAGAATGATGAGATTCTGATAGTGAATCCATAACACAGCTCAAAGAGGATCCTGATGTATTGAGTTTGAACGCCCTGTTTGGCTAGGGCTTCGATGACCACTTCCATCTCAGAATCAAAGGCAGAAACTAATAAAGTCAATTAAATCCATTGCCTTGCAGTTTCTCCGATATTCATGTGTCATCTGAGATAGCTTGGGAACATGGGGAGATTTGTACAAAGATTTTAAAAAATCTATTCAAAATTAAAAAAAAACAAACTAAGATATGCCTGAGATACTGTTGCCACTCAAACAGATGCCCATCCCTGTGGGAGCAGGTGAGAACCTGTTGGCCCCAACACAGAAATGAGAAGGTCTCTTCAGCGGGGTTCTGCTCTTCTCCTCAAACTCTCTTTCTCCATCTCTCACTGCCTCCATGTCTCTGGGTCTTTGAGGTCTCTTCCAGAGCCACTCACTGCCCGTTTTCAGTTGTGTCCCTTCCAAGTCCCTGACCACATGCACTGTCTGTGTCAGTGCTGATTACCAGAAGGATTCCTCTAGATCATTGTTCTACAAACCCTGTGTGGGGTTGTCCTGTCACTACTGTTGCTTGGACAGAACCCTCTATGCATCTGACTCCACACTTCTCCCCTGCACTCACTGCTCATAGAGAGCCTCTCAGGTATAGATGAGGCCTGAAGTAAAGAGCAGTTTTAAAGGGGAAGCCACCACATGAACTGGAGTCACTCACTCATACAGACCCAAGCTCATTCTTGGGACCTGTTTAATTCAGATTTCACTGTCCTTCCCATTGGAGGACAGAGTGATGTCCTCTAACAGGTGCCTGCCAATACCCAGTGCATGATGGATACTCCTTAGACTGTAGGAATACTTCTGAAAACTCTATGCCTAAGTGTCCAGTACTGTGGAGTGTCCAAAAGCAAGTCCAGGCTCTCCGGCACAGCCACAGCCCCAGAAGCATAAGGACTTAACGCAGAAAACCAGCCGTTTGGAGCAGAAAAGCGACTGGACTATGTGTTAAACCACGCCATCATGCCTGCCCAGAGGGGAAAGGGTATTGCTCCATTCACCCTCTCCTCTCTGGAAAGAAAGATGGCGGCCGCCAGGGAGCCTCGTGGACAGCAGGTTTGAGCCGGGGGTCGGGGGCGGCAGGGGCCTCATGGGAAGGGGGGCGTTTCAGTCCGTCCTTCACACCCTACCGAGGTCACCAGTTGACCCCCACGAGCGGCTCTCTGGCACGGCCACAACTCCAGAGCACAGAAACCAATCTCTTAACTATCTAACTTTTAATAGAAATACTTCCAGGGTTAATAAGTAAAATAGCAGAAATCCAAAACCGCGCGGCCACTATCATTTAATTCTTAAAACCCAGCTGTAGAAAGCAAATCATTTCACAACGCTTTTTCAGCATCTCTGATTTGGGGGGGGGGGGTGGTCGTAAACTCTAAATAATAATGGTGCATCTTTTATCGAAACAATGAATCTAGTCAAAGTAGATAGAGTGTTAACTAGAACTCATCTGCCTCACAGGCATTGGGAGGGGTGGGGGGTGGGGTTCTATTGGGGTTCGTGGTTAAAAATAAGTATTGGTAAAGGGAAATGTGTTTGATATTTGCATGACTGAGACCTAAACCTGAAAGCTCTGTAACTTTTCTCATAGTGATTCAATAAATAAATAAATTATAAAAAAAAAGCAAGTCCAAAGGTGCTTTCAGAAAGTGATTTGTTTTCTGCCCAAGACAGAATTGCTTCCAAGTCCCAAAGATCTGCACCTTCTAGCACCTTTCAGCAGAAACATGCATCATTGTATGCCAACTGTTGCATGGTACTCTTGGAGTACACTCTCAGGCTCACTGGGAAATTCATTCTTTTCTGTGCCATTGACCAAGGTGAAAAGAATTCAACCACTACATTGTATCCTGGGATGATTAATCTTGAAATCGAGGGGAAATGGACTGATATTGCAGAATGGGGGAAAGGTGTATGTCTAGAACCAAGAGACCCTTTGGAGATCATCATAGTGTTTCCATGTCTTGTGAGGAAGCTAGAGAGATGCGACCACAAACTGTCACCAAAGTCAAAAGTGTTCCTGAATCATCATTAAGGAAGGGGGGAATGGAACAGTCAGGTTTCTCCAGAGAATCAGTCAACAGAATATACATCTCACTCTATTTAAAATCAGCACTGTGGGACATACTCAGCTGTGATCTTTGTATTTATAGGAAATGACAATAGGTGGGTCTGACTCATGTTGTGTTGAAATGTTATAACAGCCTGCAGGTGGGAGACTCAGACAGGCAGACAGCCACACTTTTGGGGGCAAGAATGTGTGTTTATGGTCCCATGGATGGAGACTGATCTCCACTGCATCTCACTGGGCATGTGCAGTTTGGGGCATGCCAAGGCTGCCTCAATAAATTAGCTTAAAAGTCTAAGTTGTTCCATTCTTAAGACCTTTGCTCTGGGTGAGCCCAGTCTCTCCCACTGCTCAACTCTCTTGGGGTGCAGGGATGGGAGGTGGCGGGGCAGAGTGGTAGGTGCTTCAGGGAGGCACCAGAGGCTTCTAGTCTGCACTGGCCACTGTCCCCTGCCCCCTTCTCAGAACTTCCCTCCTTCTCACAGCAGCTTTGTGCAATTTTCCTTGCAGGTCACTCTCCCTTTCTCTGAGGCCTCCATTTCTCCTCCATCCATTCACCTCCGGCTTCTTCTTCTCATTCTGGCCCTCTCCTCTTCCTCCTCCTCCTCCTCCTCCTCCTCTTCTTCCTTCTCTTCCTCTTCCTCCTCTTCCTCCTCTTCTTCCTTCTCTTCCTCTTCCTCCTCTTCCTCCCCCTCCACCTCCTCCCCCCCTCCTCCTCCTCCTCCTTTTCTCTCTTCCTCCTCCTTTTCATCCCCCCTCCTCCCTCTCCTCCTCCTCCCCCCTCCTCCCCCTCCTCCTCCTCTTTCTTTTCTCTCTTCCTCCTTCTTCTCCTCCCCCTCCTCCTCCTCTTCCTTTTCTCTCTTCCTCCTCCTCCTCCTCCTCCTCCTCCTCCTCCTCCTCCTCCTCCTCCTCCTCCTCCTCCACCTTCTCTTCCTCCCCCACCTCCTGTGATCCAACCATGACTGATCCAAAGGGTCACACCCAAATGTTTCAAATTTTTTTGTAGTCTCAATCTCACTAGGAAAGAAACAGGATTTCAGATTAGTTTGTGGCAGGGGCCTAGAAAAGCATTTTTACAGTGATGAGACTCTGTTTTAAATAGTAGCTTCTGCTTCCCAACTTATTATTCTACTCCTGCAGTGAAATTTGGTTCCCCTGGTGTTTGTGGCCAGTTAAGAGAATTACAGAACCATAGTGTTGGCTGGCCTTGAAATACACCTAACAGGACAGTGTCTGAGGAATGAAACACAGGGTGGAGGCCATAGTCCTCAGCCCAGAGCAGGAGAAAGCAGAAGGAGACTCGTGACCAGCCATTCCCAGACATAGGGCAGCTGTGACCACTCCTGCATTCTTACATATTGTCCCACATCTTCCTCACCCTCGTAGCAGCCTTCTCAGGTCTCCAGGTGAGATGGTGCCAGGGGCGTCATTCTGTGGACCACCTGGCCAGCTCATCTCTAATGCCCACCAAGGATGGACGGCAGGGTCTGTTTGCCCAGGAGAGTTTGTCATGTGGCAAGCTCCGGGAGGTCTCCTCACTGTTTTCATAGACTACTAGAACCATTAGTCAGGGTCACCCCCATTTTTTGTTAAGGGAGTGTAGTGTGAGAGAGAGAAGGGGGCAGTAAATGTACACACAAGGCAAGCACATAATTCCAGACTTAGCTGAAGGAGAGTATTCCACCCTCAGTTTCACTCTAACAGTATGGCCCAGGAGTGGGGTGTTGCCAATGATGAATCCTAAAATGCAGAACAGAGAGAAAACATTTGAGTTGGCACATCTGCAGCTTTGCTAGGTGTGAAAGATGACATCAGAATTCCAGTTGGATGGCCACACTCTGCTGTGGATGACTTGCTGAAACGCCAGTTTGAAACTCTTTGTTCCTTCTTTCCATCTTCAATCAGAAGGTTCAGAGACATCACTGACTTCTTTTGGACAGTCTGTCCTGGAGCGAACTGACCTTCATTAATCTCAGTCCTTAAAGCATGCTCCCCCCCCACCCCCCCCCCCGCCCACAGCCTCCATAATGGGATATTTTAGGATGTAGCCAAAAAAAACTCTGAAGTAGCTCCCTGAAGAGAAAACCACATCTCTGCTTATTGCAGGGAAGTTCTTGGAACATCACAGAAAAGATAGAGCTTCAGTGATCCATATTAAGAAATCTAATAGGAAAAATATTCTATATTCTTTTGTTTCCAAGTTACTTCAGCCATTAGTTCTTTTCATTTGTATTCCTTTAAATTTTCCTCCCTTCATTAAAATGGAATTCAAGTATTTGTGTATTAAAATTTTTTACTAAAATTTTACTTCTTGAATCTGGTATACAGAAACAGAATTAAATGCCTTCTATTGCTTCCTTTCCCTAAACCTACTGCTCTTCTAAGCCTATTAGCTATAGATCGTAATTATGTTATTCATTTAGTCAGTGGGTTGCAAAACACATCAGAGGGGTGTTAGAGGTGTATCATGGATACAATTTGTTATCACTTCCTATCACCTTGGGATGAGGTGTCTGGGAAGAATGAATGGGACTGTGTAGAGGGGAAGGCAAGCCCCTTATCCATCCAGGGAGGATGATGAAACAGTCAGTGGTGTGCGTTGGGCCGAGGGTGTCTATGTGAGCCACGAGCAGTAAAATCTGTAACATTATTTACCTTTATCTCTATTCAGTCTGGCTCCTATCCCTGTGGAGAGATCACGCTTGAGAACAGGTTGGAGCGAACCATGCCAAGCAGATGTGTGGCTGCTTGGGGTCAGCCAGCTCCTGCAGACGCACCGTCTAAAGGCCAGTCCTTCCTTGAAAGGCTTTGATAGATAAGCCTGTACATTTTACTTGCGAAAAATCTATCTCCCACCCCATGATTAATTGCATTGTTGCTTGGATAAATCGTAGGAGCCCTTAATAGAATAGCAGAGCTGTGGGTAGCCGCGGACGCGGGTGCCTGGAGGAGGACTCCAGTGAGAACGCTTTGTGATGCTGTGGCTGGCTGTGACCTTCACTGCTCCATTTTGGGGATCAGGCCAGGCTCGTTTTCTGCTCCTGACTAATAAGAAGCAATTGCTGTAGTCAGGAAGACGGATCACATGCCCGGCCTCTCCCCAGGGACAGGCCGAGCCTCCGGGAGCTGGAGCCCGATAATAGACTTGTGCTTCATGTCAGCAGAGTTTCAAACATCAAAGCCTGTGCTGGGACCACACGGTTCTCAGCAGGTGTCAGGAAAAGGTTTATTCCCACTGCGCGGGGCCACCAGGTCTGTGAGTACCTCTCACTTTGGCCAGTACCTTAAATAGTTGAGTGACTCTATTCCAAATGAGAAAGTCGACCAATAAGATGTGTCCGATAGTCAATAAGGAGCTGAGTGACACCCACCACTCACAGGGTGGCCAAGAGGCAGAGCCAAGGCCAGCAGGGGCCAGCAGAGGCCAGAAGAAAGGTCTTGGGCACAGCTTAAGTGAGAAAATTGGAAACCAAAGCCAGGCAAGTCCGAGGGGATTTTAGCTGAACAAAGCGTTCATCTCCTCTGAGGGCTGCACAGAAATACATCCTTGCACTCATTAATGAGTCAGGGGAGCTGTGCTATTGGAGAACGAGCACCACTTTCCTCTGTGGTCTTGAAGGAAACAGGGCGTCTCTTCCTTGGCCTTACGGCCCTGCTCAGATGTGTGCAGAGCAAGTGTTGGCCATCTGTTTTCAGTGGGGAGGCCTGAAGTCACTGCATTTAGGCTCCTAGTTCCCTGCACTTTATATTTTGTCACCCGTGTAACAGAATCCACTGTATTTCCTGTCTGCTTGTATAGCAGTCTGATCCAGGCACACTCTCTTCTTCAAAGCTCACGGCTGTTCTGTAGCCACAGGGCTGCTCACCCCCAGCCACAGCCGTGACTGCTCCTGCCACCTGTGGCCATTCCTGAGTCACGTGCCCAACCCTAAGCAGAGCTCAGTCTAGAAAAGATTCAGAGGCCCCCGGATTCTGCGCTGCTGCCACCGAGACGTTGCCTTTGGGTCTTGGAGATAATTGACGTATGTAATAATTTCACTGAATCTAAACTAAATCACAGAGCTGTATTCACTGTACAGTGCTCACAGGTATTGGAGAATGGACGACTCCAGGTCCTGTGCCTGTCTGCTCCTGAAACTCTTGGACCCCTGAGCCCTCTCTTCCTTCCCCTCTGACCGCCACTGAGCTTCACAGCTTTGACTGCGTCTGAAGAGCTTTTCTTATTGTTTGTTGCGATTTGCTCATTTCTTGGCATTGGTTATTTCTATTCTGCGTATGAGAGAAACCATCTGGTATTTGGCATTTGCCTCGCACTTTCTGGCTGGTTTCACTTAGTAGAATCACCTGATGCTCCATCCATGCTGTCATCGAAGGCAAACTCTGGCTTTGTTTCAGGCCCCACTTGCCTTGACAGACAGAAATGGGAGTCCTCCCGCTCGCCAATAACAGCTGTGTTTGCTGCCCCATCTGATAAACATACCACCTCCTTCTGCGGAAGCAAGCCTCAGGTTGGGGGGGGGAGGTGATTACCAGATACGAGGGGGAGGGAGGTTCCTGCACTCAGATGCAAATGCACAGGGAATGTGTCCTGTGTCCAGGGCCACTTGCATCTCCAGCAAGTGGCAGACACTGTGGCCACACATTCACTTCCATGCTAACTACAGCCCTTGTCTCTGGATTTGGCTGCATGTCCTCAGCACAAAGCTGACTTTTCAGTGAAGATGCAATTAGCTCTCAGGTCCCTCATAATTCTTGCCATCTACAAGCTTCCCACCACCGATTCAGGTTTCACCCAGAAGTAACCTCTCTGATTCCCACGTTGGGTTAATGGTTGCCTTGGTTCTTAGCCCTCCATGAAGTGCTGTTCCAGAAAGCTCTCAGTTTGTTAAGGTTCAAAAGTATAAGTGAAAAAATTCATTTGAATAATGCTACTACTTTTGCATCTATTTCTGCCTCTGAACCAAAAGAGAAATGTAAATGGAAATTCTCAGAAAATACTTTCCTTGCCATGAAAAGGATATAAAACAAAGGAGTAACTTCAGAAAAGTGATTTATTTCTATAATGATTTTGAGGTTGCCTCAATCAATTTGGTGGTTAGCATTGTGAAGTTTAAGGAAGGGAGAGTCCAGAAGGGCATTTGTGAGAGAGAGGAAGCCGGGTATTTCGGTAAGATCATGAGCTTACAGATCATGCGCACTGTTCCTAGGGTGGGTAAGAAGGGGTCAGAGTACTGGGGAAGATCTACCCCCACTACAGGAGGCAAGGAGTGGAGGGAAACTTGTGTGTTCAGTGGGTACCTTCCCTTGTTCTTTTGATCTTTGCAGACTGTTTGCTCCATGTCTGGAAAAGTCTGTGTGTGTTTGGAGTGAGGTCATCATTAAAAGCATGAGTCATTTTTTTATATAGTTTAATAAGTACCTTCTCAGCACATCATCCAGAATAATTTGCACATCCATCATATGGCATTTTCAGTGATGCTGTCACTGTCGTCACCATTCTCTTTATATGCAAGTGCATCTTTTGGTCTCTTTTGGCATTTTCACTTTTGCTGTTACTGTAGTCACTATTCTCTTTTTACAAAAGTGTATCTTTTAGCCTTTTTTATTATCTTTAGTACACGAATAAAGTTTTCTCTCACATTCCTAGAAAAACCAAGATATTTGTTTCTAGTCCTGCAAATCTAACCTTTGAGTACAGTCTACACTGTCCTCAGTGTACTGGTTCCTTCCTGCTCTAAGGCCTTAATGATGTGTTTCCATTCGCCCTCATCCCCTGGGCTCCAGGGGTGCTGTCTCAGGCACCAGCTCTGACGTTATTGTCAGTCTAAGCAGTTTGCAGCGACTATTTCCCGATTGGACTATTTTGTGAAGCACTTTGGGATTCCTATCAAATTACCTTTTTCCTGGCCCCTTATTTAGTCTAAATGTTTCCATCTGTGCATGACCTGGTATGTATGAGCAACCCAGTAAGCATTTTGCTGACTGTGGGCATGAAATGTAAGGTGTGAAAGTAATCTCAAGATTTCCGCCTGCTGTCCTTTACCATATTTAATTTATTCAAAGAAAAATCTACATTTCAAAGTCTATTTTCCTCTGTCTCAGGGACACCTATCTCCACGTGCATTTGGGTTTGAGTGAGGGTTAAGGATTCACTTTTTTTTCCCCTCCACAAAATGATATAAATGTCAAATTGAATTTTTCATTATTCTTGCTGCCATGCCATCCGGGAATCTAAGAATAGTATATTAATGGATACTATAGATTTACCTAGTGTGCCCCTCGGGGTGGTTTGAGTTTAACAGAAGGATATGGCATATATAAACTATAATAGAAGTTTCCCCAGAGAAACTTTAAATCTGACCTTTCATGAAAATAATTTAAAATTCCATGATTATGAGTCTTCTGGTACAGCTCCTTGCAATTCTAAAATAAGTACTAATGTGTATTTGTAGGCTTAATGTTGGTCATGACAGAAGACATGTGTGATTAAGGGTAATTCATTCAAAGAAAAAGAGATTCTGCTAATAAAATTCAGTGTTCCAAAACCAGTTTCTATCGATGGTACCAACACTGGGGCGATTGGAAAGGCATTTCGGGGGACCCTGTGCAGCAAAGTCAGGGCATCTGGATCATCA
The DNA here is from genome assembly GCF_029834395.1 of Sorex fumeus. NCBI lineage: Eukaryota > Metazoa > Chordata > Mammalia > Eulipotyphla > Soricidae > Sorex > Sorex fumeus. Next base: position 8,633,317 of record NW_026606085.1, on the reverse strand, counting down.
ATCCTTGTCCAATTAAAAATGTTCAATTTACTCATTTATAATCGTTCTCTCTCTCTCTCTCTCTCTCTCTCCCTCTCTCCTCCCCTCTTCTCTCCTCTCTCTCCTCTCTCCTATTCTCTCTCCTCTCTCCTCTCTCCTATACTCTCTCTTCTCTCTTCTCTCCTCTCCCCTCTTCCCTCTCCTCTGTCTCTCTCCTCTCTCTCTCCTTTCTCTCCTCTTACACTCAGTGCTACTGTTACCCACCTTCACCAGTAAGGAAAAGGCAGCTGCCACTGTGAGCTAAATATGTTTGTTTCCTTCCAGGAGGGAGTTCTGGAAAAGCACATGCAATACAAGGTCAGCAAAACACTTCTGAGGTTCACAGTTCACTAGGGAAATCAGCAGAAGGGCCGGGCGCAGCTGGAACATATGCTAATCACCTTGGCATCCGTCGCCATTTCTGCTTGAGCTATCTCTGGGTGGCCGTGATTAAAAATGCATCATCCTCAAGTCCTCACCTTCCAGCTTTCCCAAAGGCCACGCCTGCATCTTAGGACAGTTTGATGTTGAGGATGGTGAGACAGGGTGAGAGCTGGGAAGGAATGCTTTAGGGCTTTACACTCGGTGTTGGCAAAGGGAAGGGCACACTTTGGTTTCAATGTATTTCTCAGAAGTTCCATTTTTCTTACATGATGTAGTAAAAGTCATTTGGCTCAAGTGATTTAACAGCAAATTCCCAGAGTGCATGTTGTCTACTCAAGCTGGTATCTTGAATTCAGATTTGTTCGTGATATTTAGTTGGTATTTTGGGGCTGTGCCTGATATAACCACAATGACTAAATTGTAAATAAACAAAAGATTCTGAAACGAATTTTATAATCAGCTATCCAAGTGACAACAGACAGAGTCTCTTTCTCAATAGTAATGGTAAGATGGACTCAGAAAAATGGTTGTCAAGTAGAGGAACAAAATTTATATTTTGTTGACTTGTTTTTGTTCTAAATTTGTTTGGGGACCACACACACCCACCCAATGATGCTTGGGGGACCAGGTGGTTCCAGAGCTTGAATCCTGGCCTTCCAGGTGTAAGGTATGTGCTCCAATTCTAGGAGCTGTGTTCCAGGCCTTGGGAACATGGTTTCTAATTAATTAATCCACATTTCCCCCCTCATTTATTATATCTACATTAGTTCTAAGATGCACTTTCCCAGGTATATTAGAATATTTACATCTTGGATGAATCCTGTGAGCTTCTGGTGGGATAGAACCACAGAGCCAGTGTTTGGTGTCCAAGCAAATCACCCACAGGTCCCTGTGGCATGATATGGTGCTTCATACATCAAAACAGCATAGAACCCTCCCCGGTTCCTTTCTGGCACGTGAAAAGAACCATTGGACACTTTTAGAGTGAGAGAGGCAGAGCTCAGTGTGTGATCCAGGAGGGGCTGGCTCTTAGATTCAGGCTGGTATCACAGCCAAGCAACCAAAATTAGTGTCTGCCATCAGATGCACAGTTGGCTGCCACCACTGCCACCGCCTCCTCCTCTTCCTCCTCTTCCTCCTCTTCCTCCTCCTCTTCTCTCCTCCCTCCTCCCCCAATTAGCGAACCTTTGGTGTTTTAGGGCCATTCAAGTTAAGCAGTATAAAACTTCCATCGTGTGCTTGAGGGCTTGCTTAGGTTCAAGTTTCACTCCCTGACTGGTCATGGATGGAGCATGTTAGAGTGTCAGCTTGAATATTAAGGATTGTGGGTCTTAGAAGAAAGTGTTCATGAGTGGATGTGTGTACTCAATGTGCCATGCCATGTCATTCACCCAGCCTGTGAATCAAGCACGAAAGGTCTAGCCACAATTGAATGGGACACAGCGCCGTCCCACAGATGCATCACAGGGGATTCACACCACCTTCCAACTAAATTGCCTGCACTTGAGCTCGGTGGTGTTTTCCCACCTATTCTGCTCTGTTTAAAGTTGGCTAGATACCCCCTGGATGCGCAGTTTGAAGGTCAGCAGGTCTGGGACATAGTATCTTATAGCTAAGACAAACCGCAGAGGTGTCTCCCAAGGAGAAAGAGGACACTGGAGGATTTGGGGTTCCAGAGAAAAAACAGATGCTGTCAGATGTTCAGCGTTTTCATTCCAGGGATATTTTTTTAAACATATGGTCTTTCTGATAGCATTTGGCTTTTCTGTGTCGTAAGCGTCTTTGAGGAATATGATGTGTGTTTCTGTAGCAGGGGCGGGGCAGGGGGTCACTGAGTTCAGTCAACCACATCTCATAAACAGTGTTCCTTCACTGAAGCTTAAATAGAGGACACGGTTGCAAATTGAATTTTTCATCTCTTGAACTTGTAGACTTGTGTATGTGGAGGGGCTTATGTGTATAATTTAAGGTATAATATGTTTTAAATAGCATACATATTTCTACACAGATTTTTTTTAATTTTTTTTTATTAGTGAAACACCATGAGGTACAGTTGTAGACTTACAAGTTGTTGTGCTTGGGTTTCGGTTATGCAATGATCGAGTACCCATCCCACCACCAATGCCCATTCTCCACCCCCACCAATCCCAGTATTCATCCCACCCCCCATCCCCCATCCCAACCTGCCTCTGTGTCAGGGGACTCCCTTTTGTTCTATATCTCCTTTGGGGTGTCTACACAGATTTTTAAGTTGCATTTCAAGTTTGCTTGCTATAAATGTTAAGTGGACGACGTGATCCTGGAGCTGTAGGTAGTTTGATTGTAAATCAGTCTTCTTGAGCCTTTAAAGCTAAGAAAATTTACTTTGGGGAGGGGCTGTGAAATGAGAGGGAAGATGGAAAAATCACTAGAAAAAGAATCCAGACCAGGAATGTTTCAGTTTATGCCTCTCTGGTTTCCTGTGGGAGGGGCATATTTTATTATTTTTTTTTAAATTTTTATCAGTGAGACATCATGAGGTACAATTGTAGACTTGCAAATTTTTGTGCTTGGGTTTCAATTATACAATGATCAAATGCCCATCCCAGGGAGGGGCATACTTTAGATAACACTTGGGGAATTTCTAACACGGAGTTTCATATCATTTTAATCACTTGATCACTTGACATCCCGTTACTCATCGATTTGCTCAAGAGGGCACCAGTAATGTCTCCATTCGTCCCTGTTGCATACTAGTGTAGCCCAAAGGCGTCTGCTTCCATATTAAAAAAAAAAAAAACAACAATTGAGGCTGGAGAGATTATACATAGAGTAGAGCTCCTTGCCTTGAACACGGCTGATGCAAGTTCAATTCCCAGCTCCTCACATAGTCCTCCGAGCCCCACCAGGAGACATGCCTCAGAGCAGGGTCAGGAGTAAGCCCTTACACTACACTGGGGCCCCCCAAACAAAATCATATATATGGTCAAAGTATCATATATAGCAATAGCACACATGAGATATTTGAGAATAGACACTATTGATATATATCTGAATCTATAATCACACACACATAAATATGTAAATATATAGGGCTGGAGCGATAGCACAGAGGGTAGGTCGTTCGCCTTACACGCGGCCAACATGGCCGACCCGAGTTCGATTCCTCCGCCCCTCTCGGAGAGCCCGGCAAGCTACCGAGAGTATTCCATATGCCAGACACAGTAACAACAAAGTCTCCAATGGAGACGTTACTGGGCCCGCTTGAGCAAATCGACGATCAACGGGAGGGCCTTTACCTTACCATATATATATATATATATATTTCTTGGAAATCATGACATACAGTAAGGTGTAATATGCTTTTTAAATTTGTAGAATTTAAAAGCGAAACTACTGATGGTACAATGACTTCATTTGGCCTAAGGAAAAATATTTCCACATACAATTCAAATGATAAATGCTATTGTTTAGACAAAATCTATAATACTGCATTTCCTTGGAAGTGTATAGATATTTACAAATATTTGCAGGAAATATTTTTAACTATTTCCCAAGTGAAACTTAATTGAGATTCTCAAATTAATTTTGATGTTTTGTTGACATATGTAACAATTGAGAAAAAAATACAGCTCTCATCTAAATTATAATCTCACACCTGCAGATGTGTGTTTACCTTCTGTATCAAAGATCTTATAACGAAGTATCATAATATATTTCAGGGCATTCCTGCCTTAATTTTCACTTCCTTGTATTTCCAGCACTTGATACCATTATTAGACATATAGTATGTAATAAATGTTATTAATGAAAAAAGCTATCCATGTGTGACCAGGCCATTTTTTAATCTGTTTACTCATTTGTGTAATAGCTCTATTAATGCAATATATTACAAGATAAAACTGTTTCGTGTTAAACATATTTAACACTTGCTTTTGCTTCTTAAAAAAAGTCAGTATCAGCATTGGTTTCCTAAATTTTGTCTATACATGAATTCAATGAAATATTTTTCTGACAACAGATGTGAATCCTGTCTTCAGATGCCTTGTAGATCCATCTAGTGTTAATGGCAAATGATCATCTCCTTGAAACCTCGCTGAAAGGGGAAATGCTTCAATGCTTCCTCCCTTATACACTTCCTGTTATTTTGAATGCAGATCTCCTTAGAGAAGAAGCAAACAGTGTCACTGCTGAGGTGGCACAATGCAGTGAGACACACGCAGCCTGGGGTTTTTGAGGCAGTCCCTTCGAGGGAACCCAAGTGATTGAGTGACTTGACAGGAAATGGAGTTAGTCAGTAGTGGAGTCCTCTAGTATGATGGAATGAGGCATGAATGGTCTGCTCCTCATCTCAGGAACTCATCCCCAATTCCCTCTGAAATTGTACCCTGACTCAAGGCAGCACCTCTATGAAGCCATCATGGATTTTTAATACCAACATTCAAATCAAATGCTTCCCAAGTGACTTCCTAGCGTGAAGGAGAATATCAGGATGGTGGGGGGTTTTTTGGGTTGTTTTGTTTTGTTTTGTCTTTTGTCCTCTCTGGTCTTCTCTCTCCTTCCCAACAGTCCTGTGCATTGTGATCAAGCTTCCTTCTAAAGGAACCTCTTTGAGGGATAGACAGAATGATCTCTCCTGTGGGATTGAGGCTAAAATGTCCACAGCGAGAGAGCACCTGTGGCCAAAGGCAACACATCTGTACACCTCAACTGAGTCTCACACAATAAAGTTGGTGGGTGGAGTCAAAAGAGGGTGTTGGGGTCTTGAAGGGAGAGAGTTGGGCGCCCTGGTGAAGGGAGTGATGCTGGAATTGTGTGCCTGGGAGACTGTTTTACAGGATTGTTAATCACTGAACCTCAGTCAACAGAAAAGTTTAAAAAAAAGAAAGGGACTTCATTGCAACAGACGTGAATCCACAAAAGGGAAGGGAGGAAATACCAAAAAAATCATTTGTCTGTTCTGTATTCACAAATTGACCCAACCCTAGTGAGGTGTCCTCGGAACCACCTGCAGTAAGATCTCCGTAGAGAAATGGCTGTTTTATAAGTAATCAGCTAGGGACTCATGTAGGAAGGATGGCTTTGTGAGTTCTGTAACTATTGGTTTTTAGAGATTGCTGAAGTAATATGTATTTAATATGGGTCGTTTGAAGAAAATAGGACATAGTTTTTAAAAGCCTCTTAATATTTCATTAAATGTTGGACTAATTAACATTTTAATTGTTTCAACATTTTTTCATTCAGTATTTTAAGAAGATCATTTGACATGTGTCCTATTTAATAAATATTAAAAGCATTTACTTGGGGGGGGGTAGGTGGGCCACACTTAGAAGTGCTCAAGGCTTACTTTTGGCTCTGTGCTCAGGGATCATTTATGTGAGCTCAGGGACTGTATGGGTTGCTAAGAATTAAAACCCAGGTCGGTCACTTGCAAGGCAAGCACCCTGCATGCTATGCTATCACTCTGCCCCCCAAATTATTTATTTTTTTATCTATTTTTCATACACAATTTTTATGACTCTATAATATCCCAGAGTCTTTGGAAAGTACATATTAGAAATTCCCTTTTCTATAAAATGGATATTTTGTCCATCACAGTTAACTGAATATTATGTCAGCTTTTCTCTCTTCTGTGCATGCTGAAAATTTATGAATGTCCCTCAAATTTCTTTAATAAATTTATGGGTAGCTACCTCTTCATTTTCTGGTAACTCTGATTATACCTGAGAAATTACATAATTACATTTGAATTCACTTTTCTCTTTTCTATTTAGAATTATTTCCCCTTTGCTGTATGCCAGTGTTTCATAAAGAAACAAACTAACATGCTTGAATAAAAATATACATATTAAGAGAATTGGTTCGACATTCGACTTTCATACTTTGAAATATTGGTACACTATTTCTAAAAATGTACAATTTAGGTCAGTCTCTCCACATGTCCAGGTTTTGTTTTGCTATAATAAAATATGGGGGAAGTAATATTTCTCTCCTAGACTTAATAGTTTAATACAAACAACAAACAAACTGTCCTCTTGTTGTTCATCGATTTGCTCAAGCGGGCCCAATAATATCTCCATTTTGAGACTTGTTACTGTGTTTGGCATATTGAATACAACACAGGTAGCTTGCCAGGCTTTGCCGTACAGGCGAGATACTCTCGGTTAGCTTGTCGGGCTCTCCAAGAGGGGCAGAGGAATCGAACCCGGCTTGGCCAGGTTGGCTGCACGCAAGGCAAATGCCCTACCACTGTGCTATCACTCCAGCCCCATTAATAGTTTAATAAGATAGTAGAAATAGAGTATGCATTAAATAAAATTAGCTATTATTAGAAGCATTCACTATAACATGTGAAATCCTTAACCCTTAAGTCATACACATTTTAAAAAATATTGAAGGCACAGAGAGAGAGTTCAGAAGGTAAGGTACTTACCTGGCTTGCAGCTGACCTGGGTTTGATATCTGGCACTGCATATGATGCCCCAGGTATGGCCCCAAAATAAAATGATAAAAAAAAATATAAATTCACAGAAACCAGTAATAGTTGAAATACAGTTTTATAATTTACTAGACATTTTTAAAACAACAAAATATATGACAATGCACAGACACAAATGTTTAATCCCAGCCCAAAATAAGTATTTAAAACTATGTAACAGGCACAGGAGTATCCTTTTTTTTTAGATAAGTTAATATATTTTCTTATTTTTAGTCTTTCTATATCTGCAAATATCAAGATTAGTAGCTCTATAAGCACTTTCTGGCAGTGAGTCTGTGTTTGATGGGCAGAAATAAATAACACTGGGGACTCCTAAACCTTCAAATATGAAGTCACGAATTAACCAAAATAAAATCATGCTTTAATGCTCTTTTCAATCATGAGACTATTCATTACAAAATGATATGAGGCTTATTAACCTTTTCAGAAACACAAACAGAATTAAAATGCATAGATATTAAAGACAAAATTTTATTTGCAATTTTTAATTTGCAGTTTTTATTCTTCAACAATTATTGACTTTCCCCTTGGTGTGATATCTCTTTTTTATTACAAATAAGCAGATATTCCTATGGTTTTAATTACAGGCGATCAATTTTAACCACAAGTTACGTCAAGAACTTTAAAACCAAATACAATAAGGAACAGTATGAGGCACAAGAAAAGAAATAAAAGGATGGGGTTAATTTTCTTCAAAGTATTTGCTTTTGCAAGATAGCCATTCTAGAACAATATACTCCCAAGTTCAAATCTAGCCATTCTAGAACAATATACTCCCAAGTTCAAACCTACTGAGGGACTCAGTGCCAGTGGGGATAGGGGACACTGCTCGTCCTCCCCGCTCCATCCTTTCTTCTCTCCTACCTTGGGTTCCAGTCGCATTCTAGAAGAATCTAAACCCAGAATTTTCATTGTCATCACAAAATAAGCAAATTGAAACTCCACTCTGCGCGGCCTTTGCTGGGGCCGATTTTCTCAGAGAATAGGGAGATATGCGTGGAGGGCAGTAGGCCCTCCCGTTGATCGTCGATTTGCTCGAGCGGGCCCAGTAACGTCTCCTTTGGAGACTTTGTTGTTACTGTGTCTGGCATATCCAATACTCTCGGTAGCTAGCCGGGCTCTCCGAGAGGGGCGGAGGAATCGAACTCGAGGGCAGTAGGAGCTCATGAAATTTTCTTTCCTGGTCACCTGAGGAATATTCTAAGCCCCCATCACTGTTGGGGTCCGAGCCCACTTTCCCAGGGGTGGAAGGCAGTGCAGAGCTGCTTCTGAGACACAGGACCCAGGACTACTGAACTCGGGATGTGCGCAACAGGCTCCATTGGTAAAGCAAGTGTGCCAGGAGCATTCAAAAGTGGAACCAGGCAGCGGATCTGAGTTCTGGGTTCTCCCACTTCTCTCTCCAGGTCAGTCCTTTGGAATCTTCAGAAGCCTGTGGCCTCTCTTTCCACATGCCCAATGGTGAACATTAGTGAATGAGGGTTCTTCATTCTCTCCATCTAGGAACAAGGTAATTGACTTAATGATTGTGACCTTTGGTTTCTTTCTTTGAAAAGGGGTAAGAGAAATTAAATCTGCCCCATCAGACAAGCCTCATCAGGTCAAGGGATAGAATTTTACTGACAGTGCACAAGTCTCCCTTTCTGGCTCCTTCTAATTCTCTTGATTCCAAGAAATGACCAATAACATGATATTGATTCCATAACCCAGTTTCCCCTAAAAGTACATTCCAATCAAAGGAAAGTTGACAGTGTTTGCTTTTGGTGGCGGGTTTCTTTCACTAAATATGCTATGGTCTAAATCTGCTGTCCAGCACGACAATAATTGGCTAACTCATTATTGTAAGCAATTTCCTTTCACCGCACATAATGTAGAAAGTGCAGACTTCTTAAACTTTCTCCACTAGGATCCCTTTCACCTGAAGAATCTTTTTCACAACCACAGCTATAGAAAAGAGATGCCCAGGTTGAATGCTTACTAATAATAAGTCATAAATTTATTTTAAAACAAATATATTTAAAACAACTGCCCATTCAGTATTCAACCCCATATGTGCTCGAGGTTTTTACCTCGATTGTAAAAACCAGTTGTTGGTTTAGCTACAGATCTGTGCTCTCTGTGCAGGGGCTCAAACTCCGGCCTCTCACATACAAAGCCGCTTCCCTCCCTCCTAGCAGGAGTTATATCTGACTGTCTAAACACAGTGATCTGAAGCAAGGAGAGACAGCTGTGCATTCCAGGCACACGGCTGGAGGTGGCACGGGAAGATGAGTTTGACTTGGGGGCAGCCAGTCCCATTGCTCGTTGTGTCATGTGGGTCCCCTTCTGGGTGCATTTTGCTCTGCCTGCAGAGAAACTCAGTGCTGGTAGGGATGGGGGATGCTGCTCCTCCTCTCGGCTCCATCCTACCTTGGGTTCCAGTCACATTCTAGAAATCAAAAATCACAAATGTCCTGGACTGCTCAGATACCGCAGACCCCCTCCCACCCCCCGCTACTGCCTGCCCCCTTGGCTATTTCCTGCATCTCTGTGTCACTTCTGTTGTTCTGAGTTCACTCTAGAACCTCCAGATGCCCAGAGATGTTTCTCCAGGCTATGGTTTTGTCCCTCCATCCCTGTCCGACAGTTACCCTCCACTACCTGTGAGATCTCCTGGCTGCTGATTTCATTCATGCCATGTTTCTCCTGCACTGTACTTCACACCAACCCGGAAACCGAAACCTTCATTCATTCGGGTTTTGAATCGGAAATTTCCTGCTGGCTCTTCTGCGTCCTCTGGGCTGTGCAGTACAGGCCAGAGGGTTCCCCCAGTCTGGTGAACGGTGCAGCCATGGGATCAGGCAGGTGGGAAAGAACCTTCTTGGGAAGTGACTGCAGTTTCCTCCCCAAGCTTTGTAGAAACTGGCCAGAGGCTTTCAAATAGTCACTTAGTGTATTTCCTGTGGTTATGCCATTTCTCGTTGCAAGTCACCGCAACTTAAAATATTCACGTGGGTATGTTCAATCTTGCTTTCTAAGCGCTGTGGAGCACATTGGGCTCCGGGGGGGTGGGGGGGGGCTGCAAGCCTTCCTGAAGCTGGATTCAGAAGCTGCAATATTGTTTACATGAACCTTCCTCTGCACTTCCCAGATGGGAAGTAAAATGGTTATTTATGCATTGAGAATAACTCGAATACCTCTACTTCCTCTCTTGATTTCACATATGTCAACTTTGTTTCTACCACAAAGATAAATTACTCTATCTCCTGAATGGCTCAAATTTACATGTTTTGTGACCAGAAAGACAAATATTTATTTTTTTCCTGTTTCTTATTTTCTTTATTTTATTTTATTTTATTTTATTTTTATTAGTGAAACACCATAAGATACCTATGTAGACTTACAAACTTTCATGCTTGGGTTTCAGTTATACAATGACCAAGTACCCATCCCTCTACCAGTGCCCATTCTCCACCACCAATGAACCCAGTAGCCCTCCCACCCCACCCCACCTCTGTGGCAGAGCATTCTCTTTTGCTCTCTCTTTCCTTTAGGGTGTCGTGATTTGCAATAGAGTATTTTTTTTACTTGTAAACCCTGTCAGTTTTCACAAACCTACCACAGCCTGTTCCCCTCCCTGCCTCTGCTCTGACCTCCCAGTGCTGGGGCCAGGCAAGTCGGCTTCTCCCCAAGCCACCCACAACATAGAGCAGAGCAGCAGGCTGGCTTCTGCTTGGGAGGAATCTCCAAGTTTCTGCAAGAAAATCTCAATGACTTCTAAAAGAAGATCTGCTAATCAGTCATGCCTAAGGGAGGGCTTCGGTCCTAGGTTAGGAAATGCAGATGTGACTGCTTTACCCAATGGAGAAGAAGAAAAGAAATGTATCTAGAATACTCACCATTGAAAGGGTGTGGACAGAACCACTGGAGCCAGTAAGGAAGGAAGAAACAGGAACTGCAGACCCCGAGCTCCTCAGCACCGTTTCTGCTGCATTAAACCCAGCCTGTTGTTAAACTCCTAGATTCCCTTCCTCTGGAGACTCAGCATGAGTTGGCCCCAGCAGCCATCGATTATATAGTTTGAAGAAAAAAATGCCCGTTAATACCAGCCGGCATAACTGGATGATCTTAACACTTAGCAAGAAAATCGCTACAGATGGCAGGATTTGATCTTGCCCTTTGAGTGTATTTGAATGAAAAGCCTGCTTTCAGAGCCCAGATCAGCCACCAAACGTCAGACAAGTCATACAAAGATTGGCTTGCTAAAAAGTACAAGAAAACTGACTGCATGCAAATGAAAGAAAACTTGATCACTGAGTTTTATCAAGTCGAGGTAGCACTGAGATTTGAGGAAAATAAATACTTTTGGGGAAGTGAACATCCTGGGAAATATAAGAGTTTAGATTCAAAATTTAGAAATCATAAAAGAAACATTCTCATTACATGTATTTAATTCCCTGAGGTTTCAGGGTTGGTAGAAAAATAAGTCCTAACATTAAGTTGTTCAGTAGGGAATTAACAATCTGCAAGTTTAATCACATTCTCTTACCAAAAATTTATAATTTTTCAGTAGCAATGATATTTCCATGCTTTCAATAACAGGGTCCCTGGCAAACCTACATGGCAGCTTGTCATCTTTGATTTCTTAAGATAGAAGCAATCGAAAATATATGAGAAAACATGAGTTAAAACACTGTGTGTCTGATGTACTTAGTTGTCTGATTGATTTGGGGTCACACCTGGTGGTGGTGCTCAGTGATCACTCTGGGCCGGAATATCAGAAGCTAGATCTTTGTCACCCCTTGCAATGATGGTAGAACTAGTAGTGGTTTTAACTTTGTTTCAGTCCAGTTTTCCTGCTATCTTTTGTGATCTGTATTTTCATTCATTTCTCTTCGCAGCCACTGAAAACCATCTGTAGATTACAGAAGTGGGATTACTGCCATATAATGTCCACCCTCACCCTCTCTCTTCCAATTTTCTCCTCTAGAATAATCTTCTTTATCTAAAATTATGGTGTTCGAGAGTATGATAGCTTTTCTTTAGCTATTTTATGAGTTTTTATAGCAGGATTATTTTTATTTATTTTCATTGAACTACCACAGTTACAAAGCTGTTCATGATTGGGTTTCAGTCATACAATGTTCCAACAACCATCCCTTCCCCATGTACACTACGTTTCCCACCACAAGTGTCCCCAGTTTCCCTCCCTCCATTCCTCACCCAAGAGCTCAGAATGTGTCTCCATTTCCTCATGTCCTCTTTTACCTTTCTTTCTTTTTTTTTTTTTAATCTTTTTTTTTTATTTTTTTTTCCCCTTTATTTTATTTTATTTTTTTAAAGTTGTAGATTTACAATTTTTTGTGCTTTGGTTTCAATTATACAATGATCAGATACCCATCCCTCCACCAGTGCCCATTTTCCACCACCATGGATAATATCCCTCCCACCCCCATCCCCCCATCCCCCCTGTCTCTGTGGCAGGGCAATCCCCTGTGTTCTCTCTCTCCTTTTGGGTGTTGTGGTCTGCAAAAGAGGCATTGAGTGGCAAACATGTTCAGTCCATAGTCTACTTTCGACATGCATCTCCCCTCCTGGGAGGATCCTCCAAACATACTTTATTTGGTGCTCCCTTCTCTATCTGAACTGCCCTTTCCTCTAGGATACCTGGCTGGCCTCTAAGTTATGGAGTAATCCTCCTGGTGCTGATCTCAGCTATTCTTGGGTATTAATCTCATACTTTGTTACTTTATATCCCCCAGATGAATGCAATCTTTCTATGTCTATCCCTCTCTTTCTGACTCATTTCGCTTAGCATGATACTTTCCATATTGCCTTTATTACCTTTCTTTTTTTAAAAAAAATTTTATCTCTTGAAGCAGTGTTTCGTAGGTTTGTTTGTACAGGTCCTTCACCATTTAGTCAAACTGATTCCAAGATTCTTGAATTTTGAGATAGACTTGTGAATGGGGTTGTTTCTGAGAGAATTGAAATTTGCCAGGCTGCTCAAATCTTTGCATTGTAGTCATCATTTATATTTATAGACTTATATTTTGGATTATGTGCAACTATAAGAAGTAAAGAGAAGAGCTTTAAAATATCTGGTAGCACATGCAAGCAATTGTTATGTTTTGATTTTTTTTTTTTGTCTCACTGTACCTCTGTGTAGTTCTGTCAGTTTAGTTCCAAGGTCTTATCTTCCACATGCCTCCAACCGAATCAGGATAAGAACATCACGAACCATTCCAGTACACATAAACTCCCCTCACCCTCCTCTCTCCCCCACACCCATTCCTATCTTCCTTCTAAATCTACCTTGCCTTCTACCCTGTCCACCTGCCCTACGGAGGTCATAGGGGTCAACTAGTAATATGCAACGCTACATCACAGGAGAGTTCTCTGGTCCGTTTCTGGGTTCTCCCCTCTGCTCCACTAGATTTTGTGTCTGTCCTTCCACCAAAGTGACACATTGTAGATAGTGGAGGTACTTAGTAAGCCTCAACCACAGGGCACAGATGCCTTCTGCTTTATTCTTTGTGGAGATTTCTTTTTTCAGCTGTCCTAGATTCTTCCTGTGCTATTCCTTATAAATTGCAAACAAGTTTGTCTATGTCCACAAAATCCTGCTGGAGTTTTCGTAGGAATTTCATTAGGTATGACAATCAATTTGCAAAGAATTGATGTCATTACTATATTTAGTCTTCTAATCAATAAACACAGAATATGTATGACTTTAGTTAATGTTGGATTTTTTTTCTGCAGCATTTTATGAGAATCAGTGCAGTTTTACCAGGTTTATACTTAATATGTTTTGTTAAGCATTCTCATTAAAGGAACTGAGTTTCTAACATGGTGTTTGCATCCATCGTCCGTACATAGGACTGTAAAGAAGAATGATTTGTGTGAGTTATTCTTGTAGCCAGGGCATTGCAGAACTCCTGGGTATCTGGATTTCTTTCCTTTTCAATCTAGATTCCTGTTGACTTTCTTCGTAGATGACATAGATGGGCATTTTCAAACAATATGCTCACCTTTTCCTAGACTGTGGCATTTCGGACTTCCATCGTGAGGTCGTATGTGAACGGCACGTGGCCACATCTGGTGCTAGAGAGAGAGGGAGGAGGCATCCCCCTAGCCTTTAATCATCACATAATGCTGCTAGCTGCAGGCTCTTTTTTTTTCCTTTCAAAGCAGTTTATTATAACCTTCTGTTCTGACCTTGCCACAACTTTTATCACTCACGGACGCTGAATTTTCTCAAATGCTTTTATTCTGTGACAATTGATGACAGTGTGGTGCTTCCTTCCTAATCTGCTAATACAGTGACTTGCATTGATGCTTAAATATTGATCTAGCTTTATATCTCTGTAATAAATAAGCCTCGCTGGGTCATGGCATGTCACTTTTATACTATGCTGAATGTTTGTTCCCTATTTTATTTTTATGTATCTGTGTATAAAGGATAGCCTTTGTAAATTCATGAGATATTTTTCTCTGCAGTTTTATTTTTCTGTGCCAATGTTGACTTGGGTGCCAGGGTGATTATGTCCCCATAACATTTCTAAAGATATTTCCTTGTTTGTCTGTGCTCTGAGATTTTGTATGGATTATTATCAGGTAAGGAGCAGGGGTCTAGCCCATGTCCCTCAGGTTCCTCTTAGACTGCACAAATGACACCCAATGGCGCATCAACCAACCACATCCACCTGGGAACATTCTATAGTGGAGTGGGTCAAGCAGGAACTCAGATCCTGTGTTAGAGGATTGGGAAGTTCAGGTAGTCAGAAGGGGGGTTCTAAGATGCAGCAGGTTGTGGACAAACAAACCTTTTTTTGAAGGCTGAATCCCCTCCCGTCTTTTGTCTGGGTCGTTGCTTTGAGAACATTCCTCACTGATCATATAAGCTTCTCTAATAACACAAATGTTTATTTCAAATGACTTTAGATTGTTTTTTGCTTCATATTGTGGTTGAGAAGAAATGTAATCTAATCTTAAATTGAACATTCTATATGTATTAATTAGATCTTATTTTTATGTTTAGATTAATATGTCAGTTTCTTTTTAACTACTTTTGCTTATTTTACTAATTGTTGAGATGAGGGCATTGAATTCCACCATTCAGATAGTGGATTGGTCTGTTTGTCATTATAGCTCTGTAAGTCATATCATGTTCTTTGTATGTTGAACTCTTTTGTTTGACACTCTCACTTTGAGGACCCTTATATTTTCCTGGAACTGTGTAATTTCATTCTAATTTTCTTTTTTATAATGTGTGTGTCTTTTTACATTCTAATATAATAGTTTCTAACATTTTGACTAATGCTTATATATATTTTTTTCATATGTATATACTTTTCATCTTGCCAACTTGTATTGATTCCATTGTACTTGAGGAGAATTTCTGTGAAACCCCATTCAGGGGGTCATTTTTTCAGCCACTTCTTGTTTATTGTCTTTTGGTGTTTTTAGACACTTTACACTTCTGGTACTTATTGATCTCTTAAAAGTTATATGTGCTATTTTATTATCTTATTTTAAATAAACAGTCTCCTGCCCCCGCGCCTGGCTGTTCCTCGCCGGGGCCCCTAGGAGGGGAGTGGGTTGAGCTTTCCTCCCCACCCCGACCGGGGCTCCGGCAGCCGAAGACCTCCAGGACCAGCCACCACCATGCTGAGACCACTCTCCGCACACATGAAGGTACTAGCAGAGGGACAAATCCACGCGGGTTCCGGGGCCGAGATCTCCAAGCCTACTCGGATTGCAGTCGAGTATCCTCCACCCAGATCCTCCAAATTCCAGTAGGCGGGGGTCACACCCACCACCTGGCCCCCTGGCACCGTGTAATCCCATCAACGGCCAAGACTCAGAGACTATAAAATCCAACGTTCTCCGCCGCGCGACATCTTATCAGGACATCTTTTTTTATGACATCTTATTATCTCTTTCCTACTTTGGATAAACTTGCAGGCTATCGAATGTAGCCTGCCCACAGGGCAGAGTCTGGCAAACTCCCCGTGGCGTACCAAATATGACAAATACTAGTAACAATGATGGGTCTCATTCTCCTAAAGAGCCTTGAATATAATCTCAGGGCTAGGATGAAAGAGACGTTACCGGGGCCTGCTCGAGGCAATCGACGAATAACAGGATGATGAAATGAAATGAAAAAATGAAAATAATCTATGTCTACCTTCAAAGAATAGCATATGTTCCCCATGAGATACAAGTACCTTATAATAAACCATAATTTCTCCCTCCTGTCCCTCCTACCATTGAATAATATTTCATAATACGTAAGCATATGATGACCATATATGTATAAACATATAGAACATACATAATCACATGAAATTATGATGTTGATCTAATTTTGGAAACGTCTTACGATTGGATAAACTAATAAGGAAAACCGAAGTTCTATTTTAATTTCATTTATTCCTTCTCTAGTGCTCTTATATGAAAGTTTCAGTTTCTGATCCACTCCATTTTGTTCTCTCTGGAAAATGCCTTTTAACTTCCCTTGCATAGAAAGTCTGCTGTCAATCAATAGCAAATATCTTCTCATCCAGTGCAGCAGCAAACAAAAGCATATAGATCACAGAAGCTAGAGAGATAGTGCAGCTGGTAAGGCACTTTCCTTGTACCTAGATTTCACTCCCTGCACTACACATGGTCCCCAAGCCCTGCCAGTAATGATCCCTGAGCACAGAACCAGTAGTAAGCCCTGATCACTGCTGGGTGTGCCCCCAGACCCCAACCACACACACACACACACACACACACACACACACACACCACCACCACCACCACCACCGTGAAACTTTTTTACATGTACCAAAAGGAAATTGTGATAGCTTCTTAGGGAAAACCCCAAATACAGAATAGCAAACACAAAATACTTCACCTAGGGCTCAAAAATAATCAGATAGTATGTGGTAAATATCCTAAAGGAGAACTTTCCAAGCCCTTTAGTGGAGCCAGTAGCAGAGATATATGACACACAGCAAAGGAGTGACTCACTGAAACAATTCCCACTTGTATATTCCAGGCCTCTTCTAGCTAGCCCTGGGCTGCCCTGCCCTGCGCACGCCACAGATGTGCCTCCTACAGGCAGGGCAGGAAAGGCCGAGGGCACTCCTGACAAGCGACTGGGCGGACTCCAGGATTACTCAGCTGAGGCCACGGGCCAACATGACACATTGCAGGAAGTCCTTAGATGTAAATGAAGAATTGCAAATAACACCATTGTTCTTTCTAGAAATTATTCCAAACTAATCTGCTCAATCAGTTTATTCATGTGGACTGACATCTCTTCCACTGGGACAATATGTCATTTGTGGGCACCAGCCCATGTATAAGACAAGATTGTTTTGTAATATGCCTTCCAAATTAGTATGTGATCAGCATTATCCAGTTCCTATCAACTCACTTTTAGAAGACCTACCTTAAATCATTTGAGCTTAGACACAAAAAAATCCATAAATATTCTTCTCCAGCCTACTTTTCAGACACTACTATCAATTTATACTCTCCCTTGGTGCAGTAAATTTAATGAGTTCGGATTTCCTTTATCAATAGGTTTCCCTGATAGTCTTTATAAGGCATTCAATTGTCAACACAATGCCATTTTAAGGTGAAAATATAATCATTACAATGAGAGCATATATTAAATTTGAAGCTTTGAAAATCAAATAGCTATAAATAATACTTCAGCTAAGTTTACCTTTTCCATGTTTACAATATTCTCATTTCAGTTGAGAACAACTCTTTTCTTATGAGACAAAAGTTCACACATCAGAGAAAAATTTGCAAACCTCAGACCTTTTCCTATTTGATTCTACCTGTTTTTCTTGTTACTACTTTGTTTGTATTCTTTCAAACCACTTTTCCATAGCTTAGTCATCGTTTACAGCTCCTTTTAACTTACCTGATTACAAGGACGTCCTCTCTCTGAATGTCTCCTAAGGAAAAATGGTATCTCTCATCAGTTCCTATTCTGAAACTGCTTGGCAATCCCTAATCAAATTGTAAACTTGTTTCCATAGAAACTCTTGCACATAGAAAGTACTATGCATTATATTTTGTTTCTCTGCCTTCAAATTTGTGATCCTCACTGCAGGAAAAAAAAAAAAAAACAGAGCAAACCGTTGGCCCCAGCTGTCATCACGCTTTTGCCTGTCAATTACAGTGCTAATTGGCATGCAGCTCTGTTTATTTACAGAGCTGCCTCGTGGCCTCTAGTGGTGCACCGCATATGTGCATGGCCAGGGCAGACTGTTTCCTCCAAATCACATCACCAAGACACAGCTGGGAGAAAGGATCAGGTTCTGCCTGTGCTCTCAGGGATGAAAACACCCAGAATCACAGCCCCGTTCCCCACCTGCAGCCCACCCAAGAGGAAAAATAGATCGCTGCTTTGGGGATCCGAGACAGGTGCCTCCTATAACTAGGAAGTAAAGACTGGGGGGATGCATTTTTACATTTATGTCAGGGACATGGAAAGAAAGAATCTCAAATATGTGTGAAGGAATTATTCCAAACCCTTCCATCAAGGGGTCTCCAACTTCTGGTTTTCTGGACTCTGAGGGTCAATGAGGTCTTCTAGAAGTGATTGCTCCCTCAGCAGTGTCCAGCATGTGGGCAGCCCCTTATGGGGAGCCTGGACCTGTCCCAGAGATTTACTCCAGGGATGGCGAATGAGCAGAAAAGGCCTGAAACAAGTCTGTGCTCACCTCTTGGGGGTGTGGGGAGAGAGTGTTTCACAGGTCAGCTGTCAGGACATATCAGTAAATGTGCAAGCATCTATTTCTTTCAAAATATTTTCTTTGCTGATGCTGTAGCTCCTGCTCCGACATTGGCACTGGATTGTGAGAATTACCTCTCAGTGACTTAGAGCCTCTTTCCCAGAGGACATGCAGGTGAGTCCTCTACCTTTGTCAAATCATCCTATTGCCTTCTTGTCTTAGCAAACACTTCTTTTGGTCACACAGATCTTTTTTGCCACGAGTAATTGCCTGAATTTTTAACTGACTACTTCCTAACTCCTATTTTGATACTCAGCAGCAGTTTAATAATCCAGAAAAAGCCTTCCCCAAACCTCAACAAAGTAGGCCAGTCCCCTTAGTAACATACACACAGAAATCATAAGTGTGATCAATAATTGATCATAAAGTGTCTGGAAATCAGTATTCTTTGTTAGGCAATAAATTATGCTTATTAAGAGAAAGTAGGCCTTATACAATTTCTAAGACATTACAGGAACTTGATGCATATGTGTGGGAAGAGAAAATGAATGAAGGTATTTGAAATGACCTCAGAAAAGTTATTTCTTGCAGGCACTGATTTTTATTTTATGTTTCTGCTTCATTTGACAGTGGAATGATATTCTAGGTATAGATAAAATGTGAATGTTTCAGGTGAGGTCAGATGCTTTGGAGTCAGTATTTCCATCTCTTTAAAGATCACCTGTATCTTAGGATGTCCAGTAGCAGAGGAAACCCATTTCACTGAATCCAAGGATAATTACATTAAAAATGCATTAAAATGCATTGAGGCCCATAAACCCCCATGTAACAGGCTCATTACCAAGTTACCAAGTTCCAACCTTCCCAGACATAAGGTAGTCCAGTAAAGGGTGGAGGGAGGGGGGCTGCAGCTGACCTGTGTGAACACCATCAAAGCCCTAGACAATAGGTATCCTGAGATATAATCTCTACACATCCCCTTGACAGTTGGATACAAGTCCAGCTGTGCTTCAGGGAAAAGTCTGTTTGCTAAAACATCCGCTGCAGGAGATGTTCCAGCTCACTGGAATTCTATTATTTAGAGGATAATTCCTAGCCCAGAACAACAAAGCTCTATGATTGTGAAACGTCGACATTTCAAAATCACTATAAATTGGACTCCTCTGAGAGTTCTTACATAAGGTTTTGGAACAAAACAAACTGTATATTGTAAGGTAATTTCCCAGTAGTCATAATGTTATTTTTGCATGAAATATTAGACACACACACACACATACACACACACTAACCCTCTCAGTTCACTTCATTACTGGAGTGACAATGATGTTGTCAAGCTTTAATATCATGCTCACTCTCTTTCCTTTTCATGCAGTCTCTTCTATGGCATAAAGGCTTATGGTGGGAAACTCTGATAAATAGAGCAAGATTAAGTGAAGGAAGAATCTCTGCATGTATTTAATTTGTCAGTCTTCCCCATCCTGTAGAGTGGGATGCCAGCTATATCAAAATCACTTATCATAACTCTAGTGCAGGTATCTATTTTGGCTAAGATATTCAGAAATCTTGGCTTCACAACAAATATTTGCATTTTGCATACAAATGCATACAGATGTCTGCAACCATATAGAGATATACCCATAGCAGGTGGCAATAAGTCTTTTCCTGCAAGCACTGGCTGGTGTTAGAGTGACATTCCACCCTTTCACATAGATGCCCATTGTTCCCCGTGGCGCTCTGCATCATTTGTTTTGCTGACAACAAACTCTCAAGAATCTGACATTCGATCACTTTCAATGAAGTATGAGACTGTAGATAGCAGACAGAAGCTCAGGGAAGATGTATTTTGACTTGGTGGCAGTCTAGACCATGACAGACTTTAGTCTGGAAATCACAAGGAAGTGCCAAGGAAGGTTCAAAATAGTTTACACAATTGTGTTAAATACTCCTCATAGAATTTCATATTTGAGAATTAGTATTTTTTCTTGTGAATTTATTCAATTTTATCCAAATTGGTTTTAAAAAAGTTATTAATCTGACTACTTTCAAATACTCTTAGTATTATCAAAATATCTTCAACTTAGACCTTGGCAAATGCATTTTTCTTTACATCTCTACAAAAAAAATAGGAGAAATCTTCTGTAGGTTTAAAATGCACTAAGAAATCACTACAATGAAGATAGAAATAAATGGTGACAAGCTAAATCTGTGAGACAATTAAGAGGCCAAACATAGGGAACCATCTCATAGAGCACATTGTTGAACACTGTAAAGACTGAGGAATTCATTCTTTCATGCTTAACCAGTTCATTTGAAATTTTTGCTGCTAAGAGCTGACCTTGGTACCTCTTTTGCACAGTGTTAGGTGAGATCTAATCAAATATTTGGTTACTACAATAGGCAAATGTGCCAGCAAGACCAGCCATCTGAACTGTACAAAGCTATCCATAAATCAAATGGAAATGTATTGACTTTTTATCTTACAGAATTTATTTCCCAAGGACAGTATTGAGTGGGAAGGTTGTGCTAGTCTTGGTGATAGTTTAATGGAGCTGAAGAAAATTTTTCCATTTCAGCATATTTGGCCAACTTCTCCTATAAATGTAGAATTTCATATTTCAGAATGTGCATTGGTATCTGTGCTCACCAGTCCGTGAGGTGCAGTCAGGGTGAGAACCTGCTCAATGGTAAACTTTCCACAAGCCTCCATCACTGAAAAGCGTCAGATAACCCTAGTGTTCCTTTGCCACATAAACACCAAATGTCATCCTTTGGGGAAGACGTGGTTACCCTATGAGGACTGCAAGTCCTCGCCCCTGGTTCTAGGAGTGACCACACAGCCGGCCTTTTCTTAACCCAGAGTTTCCAATGTTCTGTAATCACCACAGCAACTCAACATTTGGAACCCTTTTGGGAAAGGCAAAATCAAAACTAAGCTGCTTCCTTTATAGCTGATTTTCTTCAAAGTTGTGTAAAAGGTAAAGGTAAAGGTAAAGGCCCTCCCGTTGATCGTCGATTTGCTCGAGCGGGCCCAGTAACGTCTCCATTGGAGACTTTGTTGTTACTGTGTCTGGCATATCGAATACTCTTGGTAGCTTGCCGGGCTCTCCGAGAGGGGCGGAGGAATCCAACTCGGGTCGGCCATGTTGGCCACTTGTAAGGCGAACACCCTATCCGCTGTGCTATCGCTCTGGGGCTGGAGCGATAGCACAGCGGGTAGGGTGTTTGCCTTGCACACGGCCGACCCAGGTTCGATTCCCAACATCCCATATGGTCCCCCGAGCACCGCCAGGAGTAATTCCTGCAAAGCTAGGAGTAATATCTGTGCATTGCCGGTGTGACCCAAAATGAAAAAAAAAAAAAAAAGGCCTTCATCTAAGATCTCCATTCCTGCAAATCAAATGCCAAGTTTCTGTTTGCAGTCACTCACCCATCCTACAATGTCAATCAACCACAAATCTTTGGGCTGGAGTGATAGCCCAGCAGGTAGGGCGTTTGCCTTGAACGTGTAAAAGAACTGCCTTTAAAATAAAAAAAAGTAGGAAGAAAAAGAAACTTTTTTTCTTCAACTTGTGTTATCATTCACATAACCATCCTGTCCCATTACCCACGTGTTTTTGTCCCCCATCTCCTGAGTTTAATTTTCTCCTACTATAGGTCTCAGCTTTGTCTCTGTGTTGTGAGCTCTGTGGGTAGGGTGTGGCTTGGTGAGGTGCAGTTAGGAAACTCAGGTGCTGGTGCTCACTGTCTGAAAACCAGTATTGGAGGTGCAGGCAAAGGATGTTTATTCAGGTGCCGTCAGCCTTGGGAAAAGGTGGGCTCATGCCCTCCACACCTTCTTACTTTCAGACTGGGGTAAGTGGTTTATAGAGGGAAGTTTGGGAAACAGCAGCAGAAACTTGTGGGGAATGGGCACGGGGGCAGGGGGTGGGGGCCTGGTGAGAATCAGGGACCTGCTTAAAGGGCTTTTGTGGGTCACTCCTGGTGGTCCTCAAGAACCATAGCAGAGTTGGGGATCAAACTCAGGGAGGCCACATGTAGAGCAAGTGCTCTAGCCTCGTTTTTATCTCCCGGACTCCTTCTTTTCTTTCCTCTTCGTGCGGCTGTTCCATTTTCCCAGAACCATCTGTTGAAGAACCTTTTCTTTCTCAAAGCAGACACCAAGACTTAGGCTCTGGATATGTGTATTGTCACCGAGCTGTCGTTGCGTCCAGGTCTTCCTGGATGACAGAGCGTGGAAATGTGTGAGTCTTTATACGGTTCAATGTGCAGCCACCTTTGTGTGCCTATACTAAGCAAAATGTGAACTCATCCCTGGATAAAATCTGTGACCAAATGAAACATTCTGGTCGCCTTACCGCCTCTCTGCAAACTCCCTTCCTAGAGCCAGGATCTCACTATCTGTGCTCCACTGGTCAATTCTAGTTTCCATGTGTTGCAGGCTCAGAATTATTCACCTGTACCCTACTGGAAAGGACAGAGCTCTGTCAACTAGAATACAGAATTAATTGCTGCACTTACTTTTACTGATTGAACACTTGCAACATCACTCAAAGGTTTCTCTTCTCTTCAGTAAGCTTATTTCATTAGTTTGTGTATAAATTCTTTGGGGGCAGCCAGGGGGTAGCCCCCCGACTCTCCCCCTGTCCACCCAGGTTCTGGGGGGCCCGGGCCACTCGCCCAACTGGGGCAGCCCAGGCCATGGGGCAGACGGTGGACAAGATGAGGGCCAAACGGGTTGATTGATCAGATGCCGTTTATTCCATTCTCCCCAGGCGTCTGCCCCAGTCTCTCTGAGCCTCCCATTCTAGTCTCACACTTGCCTCATTCCTATCTCCTCCTGTCTCTCCTGCTCATCTCTCTGTGCTCCATCATGCTGCCCTGTGCTCTCTTTCCCTCTCCCCAGCTCTCTTGTCTCTCCAACTCCCCAGCACTCTGGGCTGACACTGCACCCAATCTGGTAGCCAAATCAACATAAGAAAGCCCTTCCTGAGGGCCCACAAAGTTCAAAGGGAACAGCACCTAAGAGGTATTCCAAAGCCCTTCCCCACTGCCTCAGGCCAAATACCTCTTAAGGTTTTTCTCCTTTCTTCAGTACAATAACTCTATCAACTTCTTAATACTAGTTATTTTTGTATGGACACAGTAAGAGATACATTGAGACTTATAGGGCAGCTCTCCTGGGAACATCTTGCCACAGACTCAGACTACAGTGCTCAGGCCAGATTAATCTTCCCTAACCCTAGCAAGGTCCGAATCTAGTTACTACTTGTTGGATCATGACAGTATTTGTCCATGGCCAAGCTCTTAACTTATAGTTAAGCATTATGGCATTTTGGCCAGGTCCGTCTCGATGCAAGGGTAGAACATAGCTTACCGCTTGCCCTGGTTCCATCCAGTCCCTGGTCGGGACCCTGCTTTGGGGGACTCTAGGAATTAAAGACAACTGAGGCTTAGGTGAGAGAACAGATGCCCAAGAGGAAAATATCACATTACAAAAGCATAGCATATACATATACATATGCATAGCATATTCTTGTGTCAATACAAAAAAGACATTGCTCTGAATAAAGCACTTAGGGAGAAGAGAAAAACAATATTTACAAGTCAACAGAGTACAAAGAAAGAAGTTACAAATAAACACAGAGGAATGGGAGCACTGTGATGGGAGCAACCCAATAAACCTAAACTACCTGAGGCTATGCAGGAAGGACAGAATAGTGTTACTCTACAAGTTTGTAACTCAGATTCTTAATGGTTGTCCTTTATCCTGGGATATTCTGACTACGAGGATTTTTAAAATTACACAGAATTGCAGATAGATCCCAGGGGTTAAAGCACTTGCCTGGCATATGACAGACCCTGGTTCAACCCTTAGTGCATGGTATCCCAAGGAACTCTTGGTGTGTTACCTCCCCTCCTCCAAATAAAGTAAGTAAAGTAAGTAAAGGCCCTCCCGTTGATCATCGATTTGCTCGAGCGGGCCCAGTAACATCTCCATTGGAGACTTTGTTGTTACTGTGTCTGGCATATCGAATACTCTCGGTAGCTTGCCGGGCTCTCCGAGAGGGGCGGAGGAATCGAACTCAGGTCGGCCATGTTGGCTGCGTGCAAGGCAAACGCCCTACCCGCTGTGCTATCGCTCCAGCCTCCAAATAAATTACAAATTCATTCTTTGTGCTATAAATATCTATGGCATGTGTTACACAACCTCATACCTCTCATTAAAAGATAATGTATAAAAGTCCTGGTTCCCTCATGCCCGAGCTATGCTTGTAGAGGCTCATGGTCACCGGGGTTCCATCTGGAGAAGGCGGGATGCGGCACCTACCCCATCTGGGACTTCCTGGTGATCTCGGCTCTGTGTGGGACCTGGAGCATTCTCCAGGAGCTGTGGAGCCTCCCAGCAGTCTTTCTTCTTTATTGTTGTGTGCTGTAAAGATGGCACTAGGGGGTGGGTTGTGGGCGTGACTTCCAGATGTAAATCATACAACGTTTCTCCCTAAAAATCAGGCTTAACTCTTTTACAAACCACAACACCCAATAGGAGAGAGAGAACAAAAGGGAATGCCCTGCCACAGAGGCAGGGAGGGATAGGAGGGATGGGGGGTGGGAGGGATACTGGGATCTGTGGTAGTGGGAAATGGTCACTGGTGGAGGGATGGATATTCAAAATTAATTAATTAATTAGAAAAAGATAATGTATAAGGTGTAGTTTCACTCTCTATATTTTTTATGCTCTACCTTCTTTCTTTTTATTGAATCACCATGAGATACGGTTACAAAGCTTTCATGTTTGAGTTTCAGTCATACAATGATCAAACACCATTCCTCCACCAGTGTACATTTGCCACCTCCAATGTCCCCAGTATTCCCCCCACCCATCCTAACCCTCCCTTGCCTCTATGGCAGACAATTTCACCCATCCTCTCTCTCTCCTTTTGGGCATTATGGTTTGTAATACAGATACTGAGAAGTTATCATGTTTGATCCTTTAACTATTTTCAGCACACATCTCCCATCCCGATCGATCCCTCCAACCATCATTGTCTTAGTGATCCCTTTTCTATTCCAGCTGCATTCTCCCCCAGCTCATGAGGCATGCTTCCAACTATGGAGCAATATTTCTGGCCCTTGTGTCTACTGTCCTTGAGTGTCAGTCTCATGTTATTTTAGATTCCACAAATGAGTGGAATATAAAATATGTCTGTCCCTCTCTTTCTGACTCATTTCACTTAGCATGATACTCTCCATGACCATTCACTTATGAGCAAATTTCATGACTTCATCTCTCCTAACTGCTGCATAGTATTCCATTGTGTAGATGTACCAAAGTTTCTTTAACCAGTCATCTATTCTCTGGCACTTGGGTTGTTTCCAGATTCTGGCTATTGTGAACAGTTCTGCAATGAAAATACAGGTGCAGATAGAGATTATATCAAAGATCTTCTCAAACCTTGATGTGCTGAAAATAGAAGTGAATCACACACACAAACAGAAAAGCAAATTATGCTCTACCTTTTCAACCCTTCCCTTTCAAATTCTAGCAGCAATTGGTCCCTTTAGTGTCTGTTTAGGTCTGCTTTTCCAGGTTGTCACTTCATGTGAGTAGGACAGTATGTTATGTAGTACTTCTATCTGGCTTCTTTCACTTGGAAATGGACATTGAAGTTCTGTTTCTTCTTGTGTGTGACTAGCTCATTTTAAAAATCCTCTATCTTACACGGACGCATCACAGTTTATTAATCCACTCTCCTGTAAATGCAATCTTGGTTGCTTTCAAATTCTGTCATTTATAAATAAAGATAATATAAGAGCACTACCTTTTTCAAATTCGTTGGATTAATACCAAGAAGCACAATTGCACAATCCTATAGTAAGACTATGTAACCTGTAACAACATTGGAAATCTTCTACAGTGAGGTGACAAAACCATTTCAGATCCTATCCTGTGAGAGAAGCTGCTGATCCACCGAACCAACTGTTATTGACAGATCACTGGATTACATCCATGTGAAGCGGTGTAGTGACAATAATGTCAATTTTCAGTTGTGTAGAATCAAATCTTGTAATCTACCTCTTCCCAGACTGTTATCTCAATAGTTTTGTAATTCTGTGTCTTACATAAAGTTTTGGGCTGGAGCGACAGCACAGCTGGTAGGGCATTTGTCTTGCAAGCGGCCAACATGGCCGACCCGAGCTCGATTCCTCCACCCCTCTCCGAGAGCCCGGCAAGCTACCGAGAGTATCTTGCCCGCACAGCAAAGCCTGGCAAGCTACCCATGACGTATTCGATATGCCAAACTCAGTAACAATTGTCACATTGGAAACGTTACTGGGCCCGCTCAAGCAAATCAATGAACAACGGGAGACAGTGACAGTGACATATAGTTTCATGATCCAATTTGAATTAAATTTGAGATGGTCATAAAGTCTATCTTACCTTATATTATTAAATATTAATTTTTCAGCACTATTTGTTGAAAAAAAAAAACTACCTTTCTCCCTCCAATACACTTCTTGGTCAAAGACCAGATTGTTAAGTTTCCATGGCCAAGGGATGCTCATTCTGTGTCACTGTTCTGTGCTTGTTATTTGGCTCTTAACTGCTGTCGTGATCTGTCACTTTGTATTGTCTTGCAATCAGGGTAATGTGAGTCTTCCAACTTTGTTCTACTATAATTAAGTTAACAAAGAGAGAAAGAAACATATGTCCCATTATAGAAGAACTGCAAATAATTCTTGTATATACTCTACACTCAAGAAATATGAAGTGTTGACTCTTTCTTTTCTTCTTTTTCATAATTTTTGTCATCAACAGAACAAAAATTTTTATTGGAATTACATTGAACTTACATTTGGGAAAGTTTACATAGTAAATATTAAATTTATTTACTATGTAAATTAATTTAAAAATTTAAATATTGTATTATCTGTTTTCATTATTCTGCGATAAACTGAGATAATTTGGAAGATGTTACCACTCACAATTGAACCCCAAACTAAAAGTTACATAGAAGTAAATCTATTAACTATCCACAAGAATTTGGGGGATAAAAAGAAAACAGTGACAATGAAAACAAAAACATTGTCATTAAAATATTATCAAATGATCACTAACATTGTTACTAATAATTTAAGTTTTCTTAAATTGTAGAAAATTATCAGATTACACATACACATTTTTTAAACTCTTCTCTTGTCCCTATTTTTTTAAATTTTTTCAGGGGTGTAGGGAGTTTGGGTCTCAGGCCATGCCTCCTGACTGATCCCAGGAATCCCTCATACAGTACTCAGGAACCAGAAGTGATGCTGGAGATAGAGTCAGGTTAGCCATGAGGAGCAAAGTGCATGACCCCTGTACTCTGTCTCTGACCCCACTGTTCTCTTTTTTAAACACACTATAAAATGTTGTTGGAGTGTCTGAGTTTTGATTTAGCATCTAATAGATATGATTCAGCCTGGGTCTTTATATTTATTTCCTGTTTTCTATCAAATTTATCTGTTCCATAATAACAGACATTTGTCTGACTTTTCCATCCTAATTCAGCCTGAGTATTGGGGGTGGAGGCTTCGCTATGCGGTGAATATTCTCTGAATAAACTTGTGCCTCATCCTTGGTTCCTCCTGCCCAGGACAGTCATCTAAATGTAGGACAAAAAACACAGTGTGTGGCTCATCTGTGGACTCTGCTTGCACAGTCAAGCAAGACCAGAACCTGGGTCTCAGTTCAGCATTGCCAGCTGTTCTTGGAATCATTGTGTTCTTTCATTTGTGAAAGGAATAGTCAACATGGTGATAATAAATAAGTGACTGTCCAACATGCTAGGGACTTTCCCTGCCACTGGTTATAGTCTTGCTAGGGATAAACTACAAGGGTGCTGATTCCTGATTGAGACACTCAGGCACATCAGCTAAAGAACTGATTTCCTTCATAATTTCATGGGCTACTTTTTGTCTTTCCAGTATAGTTCTATTTTCTAGATAACCAGTTTTTGTTAAAACTATTTTCTAATGCTTCTAGAGAGATAGTATAGCAGGTCTGTGCTGGCCTTGTACTCAGTCAGTCAAAGTTCAATCCCAGTGCCAGGTATGGTTGGTCCCCTCTCCACCAGAAGGAGTGATAATGGTGCACAGATAGAAGACCTGAGTACTGCTGCGCGTGGTCCTAAAACAAAACAAAACAGTGAAAGACATCAAGTAAGCATTGTGTAATCTGTGCCCAAATAAATAAATGCAGTCTTTTCCAGATCCCAGGACACTCCCTCACCTTTATTTCAGCCCTTGCCTGATTTCCCATCACTAAATCCATAGTGATACTATTGGACATTGTCATCCTGAGGCACCCACCCCAACAGCGGGCAGTGCTTGTGACCCACAGGGTTTCCATTGCCTGCACCTGTATCACTGTAGTTCCTTTGTAAAGCTCTTTGAAAATATGAATAGTGATGTCCAATGTTTTCGACAGTTATGTTTATATTGATCTTCTGGCTTATGCATTCACTTCTCCACGGGCCACACAGCTCAGGCACAGGAGCCTCTAATTGAGCAGATAGAGAGAGAACATGATTTTATTTGCACACGGTCAGGCCAGTCAGTTACAAAGGGCATGAAGCACCCACACGTGAACTTGGTGAGCCAGGCTGGGTTCGAGACCAGCTCATGTGCTGTGTCCCTGCTTGGGAGAGCTGCCACCAAGCCTCCCAGCCACCATCCAGTTTTGCCCTCAGTCATGGGAGCTTTTCTTCTTCAGCTGCTGAAGCCCTTGGGCCGACTCCTAGTCCCCCTCAAGGCACACCAGGGACTGAGCTGGTCTTGGAAGCAGGCTCCCCACTACTATTTCCCACCAGCAGCTAACTAAAGCTCTTCAGCGGGCTCCTCTTCGCTTCCTTATTTCAATTTGGTTGCATATTTAATTGTTTTTTTCATATAGTGGCAACATTTGAATAAAGTATATTTAACCCCTTTATATTTGATATATCAAGTAAATTCATCAGTATCACTTTTTTCAATTTAAAAAATTCATTCACATTACTCAGTTGTGAGTTTATTAATTATAGATGAAAGCTACATTTTCAATCCCAATATAATTGAAGAATCTTGTGTAGTAGGATCTAATTTCCAATAAGAGACTAAATTAAAATTGCCCCAGAGGTTTATAATTCCTCTGAAAATGGTGAAGACAATCCAAAGCATCAATATTTTCTGGTGTATTTATTAGGGGAATTAATGTTAATTAAAATTATGATCATTTTATTTATTAGTCATCATTCAGTAAGATATATTACCTTCTTAACTGAGGTAATCTTAATTATAAATAATAAGGGACTTGTATAAATACCAAAATAACTTCCTTAGCATTATTAAACATCGACACTATCCTAAATGTTAAACTACAAATTACAATATGTGAAATATGTGCATTTATACACATTTAGTTAGCCTATGTAAAAATTTGAATATCTACAAATATAAACACATGAACTATTGTGCAATATACTTATTTGCAGAGATATATAGCAATATGAGATTCATAGATTTGTGGACATAGAGACCCATGTTTATCGACATATACATCCACATGTGGGCGTCTGTATCCCACATCTAAGAATATATTTGTACGTTCACATGGAGGATTTCTCCAGCTGCTGAGTCAGGTACAGATGCACATATCGTTCCATGTGCTCTTTGCTCCATTATCTGTCTAGATGTGCCTCCTCTGCTATTCTCCTCCGTCTCTGGTGGCTTCACTGGGTTTCCATGCTTCCTTCAAACTAGACTGAGAATATCTCATCCCAGCAAACCCTCATGGTGCTCCCTGCCTGCTGAAAGAATTCTTTCAATACACAAATATCTCATGTGCTGGGTGTGTGAGCGCTCTGCTAGGATTTGCATTTGTGGCTATCTTTCTCATCTCTTAGAGAAAGGAACATCAGACTGACAGCCTCCATCCAGAGCTCCAGTTGTTCATTTTCTAGACAACCCAGTGCCTCTCGAAGTTTAGCCCTGCCCAAATGTTTGGCCTCCTTGTTAAAAGGCTGATTTCTGGGTAATGAGTCCGAAAGGGGGCCTCAAATTCTGAATTTGGAGCAAGGATCCAGGGGATAAGCATGCCTGTGATGGTGGCCCATGTTGAGAAACCAGCTGTCTCTCTCGTTGTGACAGAGTTTAGATCTGTATTTGCCAGTGATAAGATAGTCACATGGAGAGCACCAGCCTCTGCTCACTCTCTCCAGCATATACAACCCCCTATGTGCTGGGTGAGTGGGCAAAGGAACCATAGCAGCGCTGAGCCCACAGTGAATGCCCAGATCCAGTGAACCATTGGAAAAGTTTTCTACTCACTGACCTGACTTATTCCCGGAACAATTATTGACATGACTATCCAGGGGTTGTGTTGAGTATTCCTTAGTATAGAGTTAGGAAATGTCAGCTCCTGAGCCAGGATCTTCATCCATCCAGAATTCTCTCTGTTAATCACACCAGGCCACTATGGCCAGTTCTCCCAACTCCAAGCGTCAAGCTAAGTCTTCAGATAAATTTCCAAGCCTAGGTTTGCATGTTTATTTATGTTACTTTACCTTTCAAAATGCCTTAGTTTTATCATTTATGTACTCTAAGGAAAAATAATTGGTTCAGTATGTCATTGTGGGAAATAGGAAGGTACTCATTTTCCACAAAGTGCCCAGAACATAGGCAGTTGATAATTTGGAGGTAGTGGCAGAGATGGGTCTTACCTCACCGTCCAGCTAAAGGAGTGATCGACAGTTGAGATTTTTTTGGCTTTTTTTTTCCTTCCTGAAACAGCTTTTTATTAAGTAGAGAAGTATAATTGCAACACAATTCTATGTGTGAATCTGTTCACAATAGGAATGTGAATATTTAGTTTGTTATTGTAGTCAATCAGCTGAAGTCATTCATCAAATACTATACCCACAGCCTAAGGTCATTCCATGATTTAATATAGACTAACAACCCTAAGGCACAATTGTTGCTCCTATCTTTTCCTACTCAGCTCTTTAGTAATGCTTCAATGCTGAGATTTCCTCACCAAATGGAACCATCGGACTAAATTTTGAGAAATTGCTCAAGAAAGATCTTGAGCTCTGCCAACCACATAATTGGGTTTATACAAACTTCTGAGATTAGTGAGATAAAACACTGAGAAAGTATCACAATATACATGTAAAATGTTTCGTTTGAGCCATAACAGTGACCTAAGATGTAGTACTAGTCTTCCTTTCTCTCTCTCTCTTATTCTGTTTTAGCTTGGGAGCCTGAACCCAGTCTGATGCTTGGAGGTTACTTCCCAGCAGTGCTCAGGGGATGGGCCACATGCCGTGGAAGTCACCAGGGCCTCCAATTCGCCTGCTGGCTTCCCTCAGTGCCTCTGTTTCCCTTTACGGCAGCTTGTGACTGACTCACAAGGCAGAATGCAGTCCTGGTCACTTCCTTAACTGTCCAGCATGGAAGGCAGAATCACACAGCATTCCATCTATGGAGAACAGTGCTCACCACCCAGTAGAGGCCTCCAGAAATGTTTCCCAGAATACTAAAATAAACACGGTGGGTCCCTCCTTATGTTTATATCACAAATCACGAATCACAACTATCCTATTATCCGTTGATTGCCTCGAGCAGGCCCCAGTAATGTCTCCTTCATCCTAGCCCTGAGATTTTTAAGAAAGTGTTATATTCAAGGCTCTTTAGGAGAATGAGACCCATCGTTGTTACTGGTATTTGGCATATTGGGTACACCACGGGGAGTTTGCCAGACTCTGCCATGTGGGCAGGTTACATTCGGTAGCTTGCCAGTTTGTCCAAAGCAGGAATGAGATAATAAGATGTCATAATAAGATGTCGCATGGCTGCAAATGCAGCCGCGCGCTTCCAGGAGCTGGGTTTTATAGTCTCTGAGTCTTGGCCGTTGATGGGATTACACGGCGCCAGGGGGCCAGGTGGTGGGTGTGACCCCCGCCTACTGGGATTTGGAGGATCTGGGTGGAGAATGCTCAGCCCCGATCCGAGTAGGCTTGGAGATCTCAGCCCCAGGACATTATTTGTTTATAAAGTACAAATTAAAGTACAAATTATGCTTAAAAATTAAAAAAATAATTCTTTAAAATATCTTTCAACCTCAAAATAGCGGTAATATCTAAATTTTTGCAGGAGCTCTTATTCATTGCTCCTGAAACTGCATTGTGCTTTGACTACTTTAGGCTTCTTAGCTCACACAAGCACTCTCTTACCATGTAATCAGACAATCATGCTCCTTGTGATTTATTCAGAGGTGCTAAAAACTTTTATTTACATAGGAACCTGCCCTTTTATTCATATGTACTTTTATTCATAATTTCTTAAATTTAGAGGCCATTTTTCAGATATACTAAAATGTCCTTTCTAATGGATTGGATAAATGGTGTTGCCTCCATAGATGGGATGTTATTAGGATTCATGAATGAACTAGCCAGTGACAAAGAACATGGTGGAAATGTAAATGCATGTTACTAAGAGAAACCATCCTGAAATGGATATAGACCACAGAACTGTGAGGAGATAGCGTCCAGGACTTTGAAGCCTTAAAAAAGATCAGTGGTCCAAGAGCTATGGAGAAAGGAAATACAAGGTATTTGCATCCGGGGGGATTTGTAGGGCTGGAAACATACTCTGTGTACACTTTCATGGAGGATGCATGCTTCCTGTTAGTTCAGCAGCCTGCCAGCCCCAAGCATGAGCCCTAGAGCATCCTTTCAACTTGCTGAGGATGGTGTGTTAGTGTGAACCCGTGAACTGTACTATCCCGATAGGGGTGCCCATGACATTGGTGAGTGGCTATTAAGAGGAGATATAGGAATTACACACATTCTATTCCATCTTCCTGTGATCCTAGAACTTTGTTCTTAAAAATAAAGTCTATTGTTGTCTTAATGAGTAATTCCATACCTGGGATTTAGGTTTACATGTCAGCTTTCTATCCTATAGAATTGAAAGGACACAGCACTTGGGCTTTAGAGTTTCAGTGGCAGAATTCATTTTGAAAGCCAGCAATATTAGAAATTCAGAAGTGCTCTAATGAGAGTGTTGGAAAAGTTCATCGCGTGTGATTGCTTAAGTGGAAATAATTTATGAAACATGAAGACTAGCTCCCTCCTGTGGAGCGTTCCTCCCGATGTCTGGTCACTGTCTGTGTTTGGTGAACGTCACTCCCCGTGGCCTCTCAGGAACTCCCCAGAACACAAACGCTTTCCATTTTTAATCCTGAAGCACGGTGACTTCAAGCAGAGCACTGTTTAATATGTCTCTCACCCATCTGGTTTTAACGTCTCTATAAACTTTCAAATGTAGCCAAAGAGTTTCTGTAAAGTGATGAAACCTGACTTAATACAGATTATTGAAAAAGAAATTACTTCGCCTTCCCAGTGCTTTTTTGTAAAACTTAGAAATACTACTGCTGAACGTTCAGTCACATTGGTTTTATTGTCAATACGTTTCTCGTCTCGTTGAATCTCCTCAACTACCTGCATTCATTTCATATCTGGGCTGCCACACCTGATAACACAATAGAGGGGATGGAGTAAGGCTTATGAGGGATGCTATAAATGACTCGAACTCGTAAAACTTCTATTTGAAAATAGACCGATTTCTGAAGGTTTCTCAGGAATTACCATGAGAGAAACATTCCTTTGCTTCCACCCCACCAGGCTCACTCCATTTGAATCATAAGATGAGATTCATACTTCTGCATTGCTCGGCAGTGCATGTGTTTCAGAAGCCAAGGTCTGTGAAAGCACCTCAAACACTCAGGCTCAGTAAGCATTTGTTAAAAATAACATTTGTGGAATCACAGAATATTTCTGGTGTGGGGAACACAATTAGCCTACTGTTATCAATTTACAATTATGAGGTCCCTTAATTGTGTACTAAGGTGTCCCATTACAAAATGATTTCTTATTCCTGCTAGCTATATGAGCTAATCAGTCATTTCCAGGATAAAGAAATTAATTGAGGAACTGGGGCGATAACTGAAAGGGCTGGAGTGCCTGCTTTGTCTGAGGGAAGCCAGGGTTAGCACACCCCGGCCTGCCAGGGACAAACCCCCAGCATCATACTGGGTGTAGGTCCTGAGCGCCATGGGGTATGGGCCAAACAAAGATGTTTGATAGATCAGTTTTCTAATTTCTAATATATGCGTGTTTTGTGTAGATAAATAATAACACATCTCACATGAAAACATGTCCCTTCTGATCTGTCAGTGGTACAATAATTAAAATTGCCAATTTTCAAAATTTATGTGCATATATAACAGTGAACCTCCCAATCAGCATGGCAGCTGTAATTGCAAGATGCTGCATCTTCTGTCCCTCCCTGGGCTTTTGTAGGGCAATTTTTCTGTAATACTTACACTGTTTTTTGGGTAAACAACTTGAAATGGTTTGTCAGTAATCAGCCTGCATTACAGTTGATTTGTGAGCCCTCTTGGAACTGTTTCCACCCTTTCTCATCCAGTAAGGAAAACTGATAGGTACTCACTTGGCTGTCTGTGCATGCTAAGTTCATCTTTATTAGAAAGATTTTCCCTTCTGATATTGGATACCAAGAGTTCTCTTCTCCGACCCCAAACTCCCAAATAGAGTCCTTTATTGAACCCCTCACTCTGCTAAGAGCTATATTCCAGGCACCGGTATTCAGAATATTCGAAGACATAATCTCTTTCAACAGTGAAAGCGGGTTGCAGGGCTGGAAAGATGACTCCAAGACAGAGAGGATGATACCCACCTGGGAGCAGGTGTGATCTCTAGCACCACACAGTCCCCTGAGCACCACCCTCATGCCCCCTCTCCCCCAAACACCAGTCAAATCATAAGCCAAACCAAACACCAAGAACACAACTTGCACGTATTCCCTTGGAGCATATAAAGCATATAAGTAAGAAAAAATGAATGTGCAAGTGGTACCCAGATGGTCAGCTTGGAAATTCTCATTGAGGTTCTCAGATTAAGCTCACTGGCAGTCTGAGAAAAATAAGCCAATGTGATTAGATGTACAATTTATTGTTGATCTTTTATGGGTTTGGGGGGTATTAGTTTTGTTGCAGTTCCAGGGGTTGAACCCAACACCTGCTACATGCAAGGCCTGTGGTTTACTTCTTGAGTCACATCCCAGACCCAGTCACATGCATGGAGAGCGCTGAATCCTAACCACTAGACCACCAGGGAGCCAGTCGCATGCATGGAGATGTCACATACATACTCACGTCAACATGAATCTGACATAGCTGTTTCCTAAATTTACTTTC
Source organism: Sorex fumeus (assembly GCF_029834395.1). Taxonomy (NCBI): domain Eukaryota; kingdom Metazoa; phylum Chordata; class Mammalia; order Eulipotyphla; family Soricidae; genus Sorex; species Sorex fumeus. Next base: position 8,597,421 of record NW_026606085.1, on the reverse strand, counting down.
TGGCTTCTTTAAAATGAAGTGTGTCTAGAAAAGATTTAAAATTTCCTTCTTTTATTCTCTCTCTCTGTCTCTGTCTCTCTGTCTCTCTGTCTCTGTCTCTCTCTCTCTCTCTCTCTCTCTCTCTCTCTCTCTATTTTTTGAATCACCTACCAGTACTCAGGGATCACTACTGGCAGAGCTTAAGAGACCCTTTGGAATAACAGGATAAAACCCAGGTTAGCGGAGTATGGGCAAGTCCTGGCCAGCTGTCCTGCATCTTCAGACCTTAAATTAATTCCTTTTAATTTAATCTTTATTGAGGTACTTTGATTTACAATAACATTTATGATAGTTTCATACCTACCTCACCCCAAAACTGCACCCACCAGCAAAGTGGCCCCTGCCCTCTGCCTGTGTCCCAGTGCACCAACAGAGCACTCACTTCCTCCAAGGTACCAAGAATCCTCCTTTTTACCTCCTACCCCTCCCTAAGCTCAGCTATATCACCTTTGGTTATTTGTTCTTCCTTCCTGTGTGTCTTTAAATTCCACACGTGACATCATTATTTATCCTTTGCCTTTTGACTCAGTTGACTCAGCATGATGTCCCCTAGTTCTATCCATGTCATAGAAAATTGCATGATTTTGCCCCTTCTTACAGCTATACAGTATTCCATTGTGTACATACTACAACTTGTTGACCCATTTATTTGCACCTGGGCATTTGGATTGTTTACCAATCTTGGCTTTTATACTAAGCATTGCAATGAACATAGATGTGCATATATGCTTTCAAATTAATGGTATTTTCTTTAGAGGTTAAATGACAAGAAATAGCACTGCTTGTTATATGGGAGCTTGAGTCTTAATTTTTTGAGAAATCTTCATATTATTCTAAATATCGTAAGCTGAGCTCTTACTGAAGGATCTACATATGTTTCTTCTTATTCATAAACCTTTGTCTTCAGAAGAAATTGAGAGTAATAAGAATGAGTTTAATCTGACTTAAGAATTCCCTGGTCTAATTAAAAAATGCATTATTATAATTTAAATAGAAACTTTTTATTGATCTATTTTGAAGTCTCTGCAGTTTCCTAAATGCTTGAGAATTCATACCCTATCAGTTTTTCTTCAACAAATGAAGCAAAAATGTACAATGTCCCAATTGAGTAAGTTGAAATTCTGGCCCAAATAAATTGTATTATATTGAAATTCCCTCTGTTTAATTTCATATGTAAAGCACATCTGCCTTAATAACTTAATTAGAATTAATCTAATAAAGCATACGTTATATTAAAACCACTTACAACGTAGTCATAGATTACAAACAAGCAAGATAGTGATGGTCATTTTTCACCCTTCCCCTACCTCATTCCTTCATCTTTCCCTCTGAACAACACAGGAATTAAATAATAAAAATAAGAAGAACACTGAAAATTTATGGTCTTCAAATAAACTTGCCTAGTTTCCCATGCCTTCCCAGTATCTTCCAAAATGTCTCAAATCACTTTTTTATCCTGGTTGGCAAATTTTCTATTTTCGACTATCTCTGTTTTCTGCATCCTCCTTTCCACCACTGTGTTCACTTAATTCCAGCTGATGACCCATCTTTTCAAGTTTAAATTACAAATATGTACTATATACCTCCAGAAAACAGTCCTTAATAGAGTTATTCTGCAAAAAATATTACAAGTTGCATAGAAAACCATTTGGTTATCATAATCTATTTCTTCAGCCTTTATCATTCCCTTAGGCTAATCCATTAAAAAGTAAGAGTTATTGCTCCTTTTCGAACCAAAATATTTCATCCATGTTCTGAATCCCATATGCTTCAGCTACAGAAGTCTCAGTCCATTAATTGCCTCTTGTTCTCTTCATTGGTTGTTTTCCAAGAGAATTTATTTATTCTTTAACTTTGGCATAACCTTAAATCTCTCATGTTTGATCGACCAACTGCTCTCTTTCATGCCCCCTTAGCCGACCCCGACTCCATGGCTATGAGTCTACAAATTCTGTCCTTTATTTCCCAATTGCCACAGAGTTTAGTTTTGCATTTATTCATCCTATGAAGCACTTACTTTGCTATATACATTGGAATGATAGTAATGAATAAAAAAGACAATGGTTTGAGTCTTGGAGGAGCTGGTGGTGTACTGGGGAGAGTCATAAAGATATCAAACTGTGATAAAGGTTGCAAGGAATAGTAAATCAGAGGAAACAGTTGACAAGAAGAGACTAGTGGGAGGCACTTCAGGGATGGGATTGTAAAGAAATGGCAGGGGTGAGCATGTGAAGATTGGTCAAGCAATTCCACAGAGAATCGCCAGTATAGGACCAGGATGTGCTTACAGCCCTCAACAATCTAGGATTTTACCACCATCCTCCATACACCTTACAGATTCCTTCCTGGTAACTAGACAGAGAGCTCAAAGGGATGATGCATGGTTTGTATGCAGGAGGCCTGGGTATGATCCAGCACCACATCCAGGGCCCCAGCACCACTGGGCAGCCCCCCAGCACCACTGGGCAGCCCCCCCTCTCCCAAATTCCTCCTAAATTCAAAAACCTCTAATCCAAGATTGCTGAGTGATGGTCCCCTGAACATACAAACCATCTGGAAGGCAAAGCTGAAGTGATTCTATGAGAAGGGGAAATCAGCCTTGACCCAGTCTCTGTGGAAGGCCACATTCAGGTGTTGGTGAGGTGGAGGTCTTGTCTGCTGTCCATGGTCTTTCAGCCAGTGGGCTCAGTTAAAATGGACTGAGGATGGAAATGGGAGGAGTGAGGCATGGGAACAGCACAGCGGGGCAGAAAAGAGCTCCTGAGGTTCTGGGCAGGTCATAGTTATCTCATAATCACCATCCACCAAGTAAATGTTTAATGGCCACAGGGTTTATGGACTCCCTGAGAGAATAGCGCTATGTGCAATTGTAGATTACCAAGAAGAGGTGGTTTTTATTTTTATTTGTTGGGAAAGAAAGTTTTCCAAGTGGGCTAAGGAGATGAGGCGCAGGGGCCACTTCCAGTGACTCTCAGTCACCAAGGCCAGCAGTGGAATGTGAAGCCAGTGGATGCCATGGGCTTACATCCAACCATGGCAGGGATCCCAGTCCACTGTAGTGCTGCATGGGGATTCTGAGGCCCACATGTGATGGTGCCCTCAGTACCCTAGAGTGCTGGAGGGCGAACCAGGCTCAGCCTACATAGGAAACACAAAAATCGCCCCCACCTGTTGGGGTGTTCTGAGCCCTTCAGGAGTAAAAAGCAGGAAGCAGGAGTCTCCCTTAAACCAGGGAAGTTTCCAGATGGGGGGAGGGTCACTTCAGATCCAATTGATTTTGGTGGGCCCCACGGGTGACTTATGTGAAGCGAGGAGGAGAAAGACGGTCACTTTCTCCCCAACTACCTGGAACCCAGAGTTACTGGGTTCTTGTCTTGCCTCGCAGAAAGGAATTTCAGGAGTAGACAAGCAGTGAAACAAATAGATTTTATTTGGAGGATTTTCAAGGTGTGGAGGGGGAGAGAGGGAAAGGGGGAGAGAGAGAGAGAGAGAGAGAGAGAGAGAGAGAGAGAGAGAGAGAGAGAGAGAGAGAGAGAGAGAAACATATTCAAAAGAACACAGGCTTTTCCAAGGATGGAGAGAGAGCCCCTACACACATCCTAGCATTAGACATGAAAGCATGAAAGTACACATCTCAAGAGGGGGGATGCGGGTGACACATGTGCTCAGCCCACATGTGCTCGGCCACATGGGCGCAAGCAGTACATGAGCTCAGGCAGCGTATGTGCACCCTTCCTTTGTTCAAGGTGGCCTTTATAGGGTTTCTCCAGCCTGCCCCCACGTGAAGCTTCTTCCCAGGTAAAAGTCCGTTGCTAAGGAGGTTACCAGGAAGGTTGGGAGCAGTGATGGTCTTCTTTGGGCTGAATCACGATCGATCATGATCATCCTGTTGTTTGTCGACTGCCTCGAGCAGGCCCCAGTAACATCTCCTTTGTTCTAGCCCTGAGATTTTTAAAAAGTGCCATATTCAAGGCTCTTTCAGGGTTAGGAGAATGAGACCCATCATTGTTACTGTATTTAGCACATTGGGTACGCCACGGGGAGTTTGCCAGACTCTGCTGTGTGGGCAGGATACTTTCGGTAGCCTGCCAGTTTGTCCAAAGTAAAAATGAGATAATAAGATGTCATTTGCGGCTGTGCGCTTCCGGGAGCTGGGTTTTATAGTCTCTGGGTCTTGGCCATTGATGGGATTACATGGTGCCAGGGGGCCAGTTGGTGGGTGTGACCCCTGCCTACTGGAAGATGGAGGATCTGGGTGGAGAATGCTCAGCCCCAATCTGAGCAGGCTTGGAGATCTCAGCCCCGGGACCCACATGCCTTTGTTCCTGGGCCTGTACCTTCATTCATGTGGAGAGTGGTCTCAGCATGGTGGTGGCTGATTCTGGAGGCTGAATCACTAAAGTTAATCAGATTAAAAGGGAGGTCCAAAAAGAGGAACTTCATGGGGAGGAGGCCTATATCCTCAGGGTCTGCGGAAGGTCTTATCAGGTCTTTATTTTCTGTATCCACAAGGTGGGTCAGTCCTAGAATTCTTCCATGAAACTTTGTTAATCGAGTTTCATTGTCAAGGGCCTCTCCCTATCTACCTGCCTACATCACAATGGCCACTCTATCAGGATCCCTGGGTCTTGGGAGGTAAGACAGCTGCTCTGTGTAAGTTTTCTGATGCAGTTACAATTTTTGAAAATAAACTGGCTCCATCCCAAAAGGCAGTGCTGTTGGAGGGCTCCATGAACCTTCAGCTGGGGACTGCTGCCCAGCAGTCTACGAGAATGACATTCCTTTCATGGAGATACACGGTTTAAGAATCAATACTTTGAAATACCACCAGCATATTCCCTGTTAATATTTGATAGTGTCCTTTTAGAAAACGTTTGCTTTCAACATCCACAGAGTTTCATACAACCCTCGCTCCAACCCCACCCAATCCCACCCCTCTGCTTCCCTCCACCTTTGTTTTTGTCCCACTCCCCTCCCACCCCCATCTCTCCACCACAGTGGTTGGGTTCCTTGGAACCCAAGAGCTGTCCTTTATGATGGTTTCTAAGCATTTGGGACAAATTCTGAAGAGAATAGGAAAATCACTCACCACACTGAATATTTGCAGATTGTAGTGATGTCACACCAACTCTCTCCCTTGGGCAGAAGTCTCATCTTGTAGGAGAGATCTTCTGAGAGATTTGCTTTGTAAAGGCAAAGTTGTGTGTGTGTGTGTGTGTGTGTGTGTGTGTGTGTGTGTGTGTGTTTGGAGGAAGGGGCGGCAGTGGCGCTCTGTCCCGGACCACAGAGGCTGTGTGTGGGGTGACATGAAACTCTGGTCACTTTCATCTGCATGTGGCAGTCCAGCTTCCCAGAACCAAATATTGGAGACATTTCCTTTCTCCACTCCATGTTCTTGACTCCTTTGTCTTAATTGCCCACATGAATCCAGGCTCTGGACTGTCCCATCCATCAAGCCATGTGTCTGTCTTGATTCCTAGAGGTGCTGGAATCTGGGCTTATCCACCTTGTCTTCTTCTATTTATTCCTTCTTCACCTGTAATTCAGTTTCACAATTTCAAAATATACTTTTTATGATAAACAGAGCACCATTGCTCACAGGTGAAGTCTTATAAAGCTGTGTTTTTCTCTAGGGAAAGTGTACATGTTGATAGTAAATGTAAAATGTTCTCTCTGACTATAAAGAATGCGGGCAGACTTCCAGTTTCCCCAACACACGAAGATTTCAATAAAAACCTTCAATATGAAAGAAGCCTCCCTCCCCTGTGGATGTCAGGCTCCTTTTGTAGAACAAAAAAGCAGACTGAGGTCCTTAATCACTATTATTATTCTAGCACTTGGAAGCAGCTACATGATTAAAATTTTATTTTAATTTGAAGTCTCTGGGATAGGAAGCATTTAGAGATCTCATTGAAATGCAGGACTCTTTCAAGTTGCTCCCATTAGCTAGTCAGAGTCATTGTCAATAGAAATGAGGAAGATGGGAGATTTGGGTTTTGACATGCAAATGAGTACCGAGCTCCTCACTTGGCTTCAGAATTTGTGTATCTGAGCTGTCACAACACCATTTGCTACCTGAAAGGAGGGGTGTTGTGGCATCTCCGAGTGTCAGGATGCCAGGGTGTACGGTAAGCAAGGTACGTGATGTGCTTCTTTGGATGCAACTTGCAGAACATGTAGGCAAGTCCCGGCATGTGAAAGGACAGGCCTGAATTGTGCAGGTGGGAAATAAGGCCCAGGTAGGGTTGCAGTGAGGACGCCACAAAATTCTTCAGGACGCCTTAAAGAGCATTTTTCTTTGCTCCGTGTTGGGGGTGAGGACATCAGGCCTATGATGAAGGCTGTGTGTGTGGAGGGAAAACATCAAGTTTCCCATCATCTGCATTTTTAGGTGGATTTCCCTCTGTCTCGCATGCAAGGTTTCATTGTCACCATTTAAAAGATTGATTCATGGGAGGCAGGGACGGCAGTGACAGTTCTTTGTGTTCATTCCTGATTCTCAGGTTTGGTTCATTTTCAAGAATGAAAATTTGTATAATTAAGATGCTCAGACTCAGAGTTGGAAAAGTTTATTGGAAGTAGAAGAGAAAAGAATAGGAGGTCTCCAAGTGGGGAGGAACTTTAGTAGAGGACAAAGTTCAAAGTAAGGGTTTTGTGTCAGCCTTTTAAAGGCCCTTTGTGTTTCTTACCCATGGGCAAGTATTACAGAGAATGTGGGTGGTTCGTTTGGTGTTGAGTTTTCCTCCCTGCCCCAATCAGGGCTCCGGCAGCTGAAGACCTCCAGAACCAGCCACCACCATGTTGAGACCACTCTCTGCACACATGAAGGTACCAGCAGGGGAACAAAGGCACGCGGGTCCTGGGGCTGAGATCTCCAAGCCTACTCGGATCAGGGCTAAGCATCCTCCACCCAGATCCTCCAAATTCCAGTAGGCGGGGGTCACACCCACCAACTGGCCCCCTGGTGAAGTGTAATCCCATCAACAGCCAAGACTCAGAGACTATAAAACCCAGCTCCCAGAAGCGCACGGCCGCATTTGTGGCTGCGCGGCATCTTATCATCTCATTCCTACTTTGGACAAACTGGCAAGCTACCGAATGTAACCTGCCCACACAGCAGAGTCTGCAAACTCCCCGTGGCATACACAATATGCCAAATACCAGTAATAATGAAGGGTCTCATTCTCCTAACTCTGAAAGAGCCTTGAATGTGGCGCTTTTTTAAAAATCTCAGGGCTAGGATGAAGGAGACGTTACTGGGGCCTGCTCGAGGCAATCGACGAATAACAGGATGGTCATGATCGTGATCGGGGGTGGTCCGGCTGGTTGGAGTCTACCTGGCCATTTGCCTCAGTGCTGTCCATTCTCTTAGCCTCCTGTGAGCCTAAGCTCTCAGGCAGAATTTTATGATGAACAGTTGTTAACTTCCTGTTTATCAGAAAAGCCCAGGAATTTGTAAGATGGGTCAGCCAAAAACAGGACTGCTCATAGCAGCTGGCAAGGGTAAGCTAAGGCACACAGCGCTTGTTTTTTGTGAGGTTTGCTCAGACAAAATGACAACCTGGACAAAATGATGGCCAGCTGATGAGACGGAAGCATTATCTGAAAAAAGCTAGTCACTGTCATTTCCCACATTTTCATCTCATTCTCCATATTCAGAAGCCACTAAAAGGGGCTGTTCCTCGCTGCCTGAATAAAAAGTGACTCACTTTTTCCTCTTTTCTCTTTTTTTTTTTTTTTTTTTTTTTGGTAGTAAGAAGCTCTGAAGCTGCTCAGGAATTTCTGCAGGAAACCCTGATATCTTTTAAACACTGACAGGATAAAAGTTTTGCAACCAATTTTATAACTCTAGAAACCCATGTTTTAAACTAAACCATTAGTCTTTGAACCTGTTTTTTTTTTGTGTGTGTACCACAATTATTTCAACTCACAAGATTTTCTAGGTCAGATATTCTAATAAGCCAATACTTCCTTTACTAAAAAAAAAATAGTCAGCCACTTTACATTCAGGTGGGTAGGAGCCCCTTTTGTTTTTAATGGCTTCTGAATATGGAGAATCAGGTGAAACTGTGGGAAATGACAGCGAGTAGCTTTTTTTTTTTAGATAATATTACCATCTCATCAGCTGGTCATCATTTTGTCCAGGTCCCCATTTTGTCTGAGCAAACATCATAGTTTCAGTGCAGTTATTTCCTTGCAGAGATGGGCATTGAGCCGGAGCAATCTCGGGGAGTTTCCCTGGAATTTCTCACCTGCAGCAGCCCTGGGGAGAAAAGCCCAGAGCAGGAGTTCAGTTTTGCCAGGTTTCCTTCTTTCCAAATCCTCCAGTTCCACGTGTGATGGAACAATGGATAATTCTGCCCCCACTAATGCCCTCTCAGCTGCCCTCACACGGTGGCCCAGCATTTTCTGGCGGGATCATGGCCTAGCGAACATGGAGGCCACAGAAAGTGGTGTGAGGTTTCCCGGCTGTTTTCCTGTTGGTTCCCTCAACGTTTATCTCTCTCAATGGACTCCCAGGGCCTTTCTCCCCTGCACCCCACGTCCTCACTGATCTCTTCCCCCCAGTTCCCGTCTTTGTGGGTGCCTGAAGCAGGGCCAGAAGCAGAGGAGAATTTTCACCAAACTATAAAGCGAAGTAGACCCCACTGTGGGGTTCGAGCAGCCGGGCCCAGCTAGCTACATCATGCCATTCACTACCTCATCCCCTTATAGCAAGCAGCTGAGACAAAGCCCGAGGGGAGTCTGGTGGCAGCTGGAACCTGGAGCTCCTCACTTGAATACAAACTCCATGCAGGGCTGGAGATCTCTGCTCTTGGTTTTCCATATTTGTAAAATTGGAGTCAGAGATATAGTACGCAACTAGGATGCTTGCCTTGCATTTGGGGGACCAGGGTTCAATCCAAACATCCCATATGATTCCCCAAATCCATCTTCAGAGATTCCGGGGTGCAGAGCCAGGAGTAAGCCCTGAGCACTGCCACATGTGGCCCCCTCAAATGAAACAAAACATAAAAGAACTGAAGGTAAATTGATGCTATGAGAGCTTTAAATGAATTACACCTAACATTACAAATTTTTCCCATCAGCAGACAGTCGGGAGATACAGACAATATAGCCATGCCAAGGAGCACAGTTTATTTTTATGTGACCTTGGGATGTTTTTACTTTCCTTATTTCCTACAATTTTATAATAAATGACTTTGAACTTTATCTAGTTGGTTGTACATTAATATAAACATATAATGTTTTAAAAAGCATTTGTCAGTATAGCATGTTTAGCATTCTACTAGAATTACTCCAAATAAATTTTAAGAATGATTTGTTTTGGGGATGTATTCCAGACAAAGACCCCATGGAGGCTTGATAACCTCCTTCTTCCTTCAAGAAAATGTCCAAGAAGGGCTTCTTTTTCAAGCTGTCTTGTCTCTTCATGGGAACTGACTGTCTCCTTTTTGTAATGCTGAGGTACTGACAGTCCCAACTCTCCACCCTGTAATCTGGAAACCAAGTGAGTGGTCCCCATCACAAATGACTCAAGACAAACGAGAGCTTTGTCTACCAAATCTGGCTCAGCACTGCAATTTCAAGAATTGGACCTGAATCAAATGGAATCACTGGAAAGGTGCTCACTACTTAATGTCTAGCAGTGATCAGCCCTTTAGTAGCTCCAGACCAAGGGCTGAGACTCTGAATTCTCTGCCAATATCTGTGAAATAGGTTAAATACCTGCACACGTTATCGATATCCTCCAAAAAAGCAACAGATTCTCCTTACTTAGGACTTGATATGAAGTAAAGCTCAGTTAGGGACAGCAAAGTGTTTCTGCAAGTGACATCTGAGACCTGAGGCAACTGACCAAATGTATCTTAGTGACCAGAAGATCAAGCAGGTCAAAAAGGACAAATCATCAAATCACCTCATTTGTGATTTGACTATTCCTATGAATCAAATTTCTAAGTACAGGTTTTTAACTGTGATTGTCTTTCATGAAAAATAGTGATCTTTTAAATACCTTCTATGAGACTCCTGAATTTGGAAAATTTCAACTTAATTGATGAAGGAAAGATCCAGAGGGATTTTACTTGCCAGAAAGTCAAAGCTAGAGGGAATAGTAACCAGGAAAACTAGGGTGGCCCGTTTTTCACCAACACAACTCTAAATGGTAACCAGCAGGAATTTCACAGCTTGCTGAATCAATTCATATGATGAATGATTAATCATCATAATTTTTAAAAATAATTTACGGTCTACTCTGTACCAATAGCTGCCTCATCTGGAAAGACACATGCATACTCCAGCCATTTAGAATTATCTTTTTTTCAGAAAAACTAAACCATGAAAAATTAACTTGGATGCCTCTACCTCTCCACTTTTGGTTCTTGTTTCTCAAAACATCGCTGGCCACGATCCCTTCTCTGTAAATCCAGACAACACAGTTCTGCCACCCTCTAGACTTCCTTCTTTAAAAATATTTTTTAAATCATGAATCAGCCTCTGAGCATTCCACCAGGTTTGTTTTAGAGAGAACACTGGCATTTCATCCTGCCACAATCAAGCCTCCGAACCGCGTGTCCCTTATTTCTATACTTGGCCACAGTGGCCACTTCCTGCCCGAGACTTGCTACTGGTGACCTCTCACCATTGACCAGGACATTGGGAGCTGACTGGGACAGGAACCCTCACAAATTCTCCGAATGACGAAGTAGGTCCTTTGGACCCTGTTTACTACACAATTGTGGACACTTAGAAAACAGACAAAAGTAACTAAAAGACTTGTGGTGGGTTCTTGAATAACTTAAAGGGAAATACAATCTGGTGAAAAGAGATCTTTACTTATGTATTAGGTTTGGGGGCCATGCCTGGCGAGACTCAGTGGTTTTTCCTGGCGTTGCATTCAGGAATTACCTCTGGTGATGCTCAGTGGACCATGTGGGGTGGGGGTGAGGGGCTGGGAGCCCATGTATGGCAAGCCGTACCTGTTGTACTATTGCCCCAGCCTTAGATCTCTTATGTACCATCTTGATTTTTCATAGTTCTATCTCCAGAGGTCTATTTATTACAGGAAAACACAGAAGTAGCACATGCCCTTCCCCACAGCTGAAAACCTCCAGAACTCGACTGCTGCCATGCTCATGGCCACTCTTCACATGCTCAGGCCAAGCCTCACTCATGAACGAACCTACTCCTGGACCATGCAACACTTCATAGGACACAACCTACCCATACTCCAAGAGTACTGCACCACATTTGATGGGGTTCAAAGTAGGAGGAAACCAATCTTAGAGGGAAATATTTTATTTCAGATATCATCTCATATAGGGCTTAATGACCCCTGTGTGAAATACAACTATCTTCACACTCCTCTAAGGATTCTATTTTGTAGCATTTTCAGCAGTTTTTCATAACACTGTCCTCCCATTGTTCATCAATTTGCTCGAGTGGGCCCAGTAGCGTCTCAATTGTGACAATTGTTACTGTGTTTGGCATATCAAATACGTCACGGGTAGCTTGCCAGGCTTTGCCATGCGGGCGAGATACTCTCCATAGCTTGCCGGGCTCTCCAAGAGGGGCAGAGGAATCGAACTCGGGTGGCCACATTGGCTGCGTGCAAGGCAAACGCCCTACCTACTGTGCTATCGCTCCAGCCCTTTTCATAACAAACAATACAAAATATATTATTTCAGTTCTGCTTTGGGGCAGGGATTGGGGTTTGGGATGGAAACATCCAAAATATGATGGTGGGAAGGTGTAAGGGTGATGGAATTGGTATTTGAATATTAAATGTAATCACATATTGTCAGCTACTTTATAAAATAAAAAAATTAAAAACATAGAGCAATAGTACAATGGGTAGGGCATTTGCCTTGCTTGCAGTTGAATGAAGCTATTCCCTGGCACCCCTTAGGATCCTCCAAGCTTACCAGGAGTGATCTCTGAGTTCAGAGCCAAAAGTGTGGTCTAGGGTGGCAAAAAAAAAAAATTTAATAGCAACTAAAAGTTTAGGGAAGGGGCAATCAAATATATTCCAATCAAATATAATTACCAGTAGGGGACTACGGAATGGATTCAGCTGGCCATGAGTTTAAAAACAGATATATCAAAGTGTCTCACTTATTTAAAAAATAATAATAAGGTCTTTGGTTGTTTAATTTAAAAATAGAGCGTATTTTAAGGTGCTTTGCTCATAGCACTTTGGTGAGAGCCTCATATGGAGGCAGTGTTCTGATTTGCCCTGTGTGCAGCTGGAAAAAGGTTAGGGTCAGCCAGAGACTGCCCCGGGCAGAGTTCTCCCTGTCAGGGCCAGTGTTGCTGGCAGCCGCTTGGCCCCTGCTTAGAGAGGCGAGTGAGGACACTCGGCCTCCTGCAGAGGGTCAGCTAGCAAGGAAAGTGCACGGGTCCCATCCTTTGGGAGGTATTTAAATCTTCAGGAAGGTAATGCTAATTTGCCCTACTGAGTTGAAACATTCATTTTTCTATGGAAAGATGGATTTCTTCATGCTTTCTTGGTGAAATCTTTGTGATCTATGGTACCAGGGCACAGTAAATAACCCATCTCGATGCAGTGATATAGTCATGGGTTTCTGTCAGGACTCCACACACCCATAGCTCTATCCACCAGCTAGTGGGCGTTCCTTGTGGCAAAGATACTAGATATTCCAGAGCAGAACCTCCCTCTGGCACTTTAAAGTTTATGCAAATCCGTGCATGCCACACCACTTTTAAATGTAAAATAAATAAATAAATGAAAAACCTGTCCTGGATGCTGAAACAGGTTCCATATTTCCTGTGCAATCAGATGACAAACAGAGCAAGGAAAGGAAACTGAGGAGGCATTTACACCAGGAAGAGTATCATTCAGGGTGGAGGGTGTGGGAGAAGGGAGGGAAAGGGCCCTATAGTCAGGGGCACTCAGAACTCTGCAAACTTGACAGTTGACTCAGAGCTTGAATTCCTGGCTGCAGAAGGATCTAGAAAGTCACGTCTGAGGCAGGAGAAGAGGGACAACTGAGGGGGTGAGACAAGGCTCCTGCTGTGTCTGCATCCCTGCGCATCCTCTGGCTGGCAGCTCTGGAGAGTCAGCTGCGGGGTGCCAGCTTTTGTGGGTTCCCAGCCTGGTCCACACCCTAGATGGCACTGGCATATTCTATACTGTAGCCGAGTGTGGCACGTCCTGCTGTGACAGATTCATACACATACCTCTTACTTCCTGAAGCTCTTACTTACCTGTTATTTCCTGACATTCTTACTGTAGTACCTATATTGTATTGATTTGGATATCAGCACGACCAGAACAGTTCCTGTTATAAGTGATAACTGGACAAGATGGGGAGGGAGGGAGGGAGGGAAGGACGGAGGGAGGGAGGGAGGGAGGGAGAGCACACACGTGATCTTATGAATAAGTGGTCTATCAGAGAACAAAAATCCCACCATGTCACCAGAGTTTTCTTCTGATCCACTGTTTAGTACTATTCTCTCTCTCTCTCTCTCTCTCTCTCTCTCTCTCTCTCTCTCTCTCTCTCTTTCTCAGACTAAGAGATTGCTCTTCTATTCAGAGATGAAAACTTAATTTCCTAAACAATAAATAAGATTTATGAAGAACACTGCTATTGTAAAGCTATTGATTATTTAATTGCAAAGGTTAGCATTTAGTGCCAGGAATCATGTAGTGACTTGCCAAAAGCATGGCATATATTTCATACCAGAACTACTTCTTAAGCATTTTAAGTGCGTTCTGATTAATGAAATTGCTTGTTCTCAGCATGCCCTTATTTATTTTAGGAAAAAGGCATTTAAAATCAGATTGCACACAGATCGTCCATAAAAATGTTATGCCACTTAACAAATTTATGTAAAAGAGAACTAATAGCATTTCTTTGTGACATATACAATCCTTTCTTTGTACTAATTCATATGCACATGTACATACCCAAATACAGTGTTCTAATAATTGATCCAAATAAATGTATGATGTGCTGCTTGTGTTTCCTCCATGGTTCTACCAGTGGCCTCTGTCCTTCTTGTGGGTCTAAGCCACCACCTGACAGACGCTTTGCCACATTCTAGCTCAATATCCCATGCCTATTACATGTTTTGGATGTGAATCCCTCTGGCATCTGCCTCATTGGGTGTGGATCTCTAGATTGTGTGAGGATTGGGAGGTAGTTTTCAGAAATGTTCTTAAAATATTGATGTCCCTTTATTTCCTTTATTTGTATAAGCTACCACTGAATCCAGCTCTCTGAAAATCTACCATCATTTTTATTAGTTTTTTCAATTGACTTAGGTTTGATCATCTTGGTGCATCGTCCTTGTATATCTCAGATTGCTTAGATCGACTTCCAGCCTACTTAGTGATGTTCTCTCTTCTTTACCCTTGATAGAGAGAACATTTGACATTTCACCTCACTATTCCAACTGGTCTCATTTATAGTAACGATTTCTCTGTTGGATAACATTATTTGTTAATTATCATCTCATTAGTATCCGATGAAATCCTTCATGGGTTTGTAATAGGTTTTTACAGTCTTACTGTATGAAGGGTAACATCTGGGCCCAGTCAGCTTCTGTTCACGCTAGTTCCTAGACTGGCACCTTGGATGTTCCCAACATATGTTTCATCACTTTTGGCTAACAAGTGCCATTGCTAGGTTGGAGAGGTAGCATGGCAGGTAGGATACTTACTTTGCACGTGGCAAGAAGAGCACACCCCTGCCCTCAGTCCCTCCCACCCCCCAGTCTCCCACTGCAGAAACTTTCTGACACTCTCAGGCCCAGACTTTGCCATTAGCTAGTTCACAGACTAAGGCCAGAGCCGGAAAGTTCCCTCATTTGCTCAGATCCAGATTAATCTTTTGGCTGGCAAGGATGCATTTGGGAGGGTCCAAGTCAAACCAATGCAATATATGGTTTAACAGAGCGGCTTACCCTCAGCTCCACCCAGCCTGCCCCACTCCTGCTCTCTGACAAAGCCATTTGTGTGTGTGTGTGTGTGTGTGTGTGTGTGTGTGTGTGTGTAGGAAAAAAAATAGCCTTCTACTGTCAGTACCTAAAAATGCTAAATCTCCAGCATGACTCCGAAAGGAAAAAACAAACACATACTTGGCTTAGCTTATTCTAATTTTTTGTTTTATCCATTTCCAGTGCCATGAAAATCTTCAATTTATAATTGATCACTTGTGTACATATTTACACTTTAATTATCACTTTTATACTTATTTGCATTTATTTTAACAAAGCAGAATGGCCAAGTCTACTAAGTATCTGTGATCAGAAGACTTTGCTCAGTTATCTTTGAAAAATATCTTTAAGATGGGAAAAGCATCACTCTTTATCTCTTCATGTAGGTCCAACCTTGCTGATGATTAAATTTTCCTTCTGCCAGAGAACTTAAAAAAGAATTTAAGCATTTTCTATAGTGCTGATCTTCTGGTAATAAATGATCTCAAGATTGGTTGTCTTTAAAAGCATCTTTATTTTGCTTTCAATTTAAAATGGTATTTTCCTTGGGCAGTAGTTCTAAGTTGTTTTATTTCTGTACTACCACTCTTTAAATATCATTTAACTTTTACTATCTAGTTCTGACAAATATCTATCACTTAAAGTATTTTGATAGTGCATCTATGCTTTGGTGATGGATTTTTGTTCCTGGTTTTCAGCTGGTTCATTGTCATTTCCAGAACTTCTTCAGTCCTTGAATTTGTCTTCTTGTTGGCGACTATTGGGTGCTTCCCTGCATGCTTTAGTTTTATCTGGTGGCCAAGTGTGGTGGCTCCCATTGTTGGTTCCTTCTTTTTATTGCATTACTTGTGTAAATTTTGTACAGGAACATAAGGGCAGGCACCAACTGGAAATCATCACGGAGCTCCTTTAGCTTGGTGCTACAGTCCTTCTGACGATGCCCCCTGATGCTCTAGCCCTTGACCGCTTGTGCTCTGGGGAAATTCCAGGCATCCTTCTTAGCCCTGTTTGTGCTCAGGGGCCATCCCAGGTCTCTTCTCCAGCCTGGGATCCTTCGTTGCTCCCAGGCACATGGCTTGAGGGAGGCCTTTGCTACTTTAGAAGGATGCTGCTTTAGAAGGATGCCCACGCATCTTCCACCTCTCTCTGCCCTCTGCCTCCAATCTCTGCTTGACTCCCAGGTCCTCAGCTGAATGATTACTGGTTCCTCTCTGGAAAATCAGAGCTCTCTGCCCACAAATTGATCTCCCTGCACTGCCCCACAGGATGCCCCACAGGATGGATCCCCTCCCTGGGTCCCTGACCTTCATCTGAGGTCGATGTGTTTCTTTTAGTTAGGTTTTTTTTTTTTTTAAGGAATTAAAATACCTGGAGTCCAACTTCCAACTTTTAAAAACATGGAAAGCTGTTCATGTTGAGACTATTCTCGCGTGGAGCCCGTACAAACAGTCAAGCTACGACAACATCATAATTCCTATCACCTTTATGGAGAGATGCAGAATAAACCTTTCAGATGGTTTCTTTTGGATGAATAAGATCTAAACTGACAGTAAAGGGAGCTCAGGGAAGGCAAGTTTGTAAGGCAGAGAGCTAATCTGTATTTCCCTTCTTCTGACTTAGAAAAGTCTGGATCCCAGTCATGTATCCAGTATTGAGAACCTTTAGAGATTTTGATATGCCACGTCTATTATTGGAATCTGAATGAGAGTTTTAGAAAATCATTTAATGATGTCATAGATACTCACTCTAATGGGGTGTGAGTAATGGCAAGGGAGAGATGAAAGGGCCATTGGAAGAATCTGGAAGAATGGTGCTGTCTCATTTGCCAAGGCAAAAATCAGATGGGCTGGACATGTAATGTGATATGGAGATGACCACTGGACTAGAGCCGTTACCACCTGGATTCCATAGGACATCAAAAGATCGCGTGGCCGCCCACCTACGAGAAGGTCAGCCTTCTTCATCAAGACCCTGAACGATAGGTTTGAGGCTGTTCGTGTTCCTGGAGCAAGCAGACGCTATTGGGCTATATTAGCACGCGACAGGGATGAATAGAGACGTTACTGGTGCCCACTTGAGCAAATCCATGAGTAACAGGATGTCAAGTGATCAAGTGATCAAGTGGTGCATGAAAGTTCAGAAAGCACACATGTACAGACTCAGGCCCATCAGAAGAATTCTTAACCCCAAATGCTCTTCTGCAAAACAAAGGATAATAAGAGCATGAGAAAATTTTAATTTATTTTTGCTTTTGGGGGTCACACCCAGCAATGCTCAGGGGTTACTCCTGGCTCTGCACTCAAGAATTACTCCTGACGGTGCTCAGAGGACCATATGGGATGCCAGCGATAGAACCCAGGTCGGCTGAGTGCAAGGCACTACCCTCTGTACTATCCCTCCGGCCCTGAATTTTAATTTTTTTTATTGTTGTGCTATGAGTAGAGTTGCTGTATAAGCATACAAATTTTGGGGCGGGGGGACAATCCAGTTGGTGAGGTTAAGGCTAGGAATGTGGAAAGCAGATTTCTCTGTCTTGGCTTCTATGTTCTCCTTTGAGCAGAAGCTCTGGAGACAAAAGTTCTAATGTTCGCTGTTCCATTCAATGTGTCCTCTTAAGGGAAGGGGGCTGGAGCCGAAGTGCACCAGGGAGTGTATTTGTCTTGCACATGCCTGACCTGTGCTTGATCCTCACATCCCTTATGGTCCCCTGAGGACTGCCAGTAATTATACTGAGTGCAGAGGCAGGAGTAACCCCTGAGTATCACCGGGTATGACCCAAAAAGGAAAAAAAAGTCCTTTTAATTTGTTCACCATTGTTTATAATGGTGAGTTGAGTTGGTGCATTTCTGCAAAGTAGCAGGAGCTTAAACACTATTTTAACTCTTTGGATGCCATGACCATATATATCCAGGTTTTATTTTCACTAGAAAATAAACCTTAGTGCTGAGATAGTACAGTGGGTAAGGTGTAAAGAGTTTGTTTGCAAATGGCTGACATAGTTCCATCACCAACACTGCCAGGAATGATCCCTGAGTACATTGGGGTATGCCTCTACCAAGTGTGTGTGTGTGTGTGTGTGTGTGTGTGTACGTGTCCGCACTTCATGACATCAGGAGCACCATATGTTTCAGCTGCTGTCATCCCAGCCATTTTCTGGACTATGTGAGCTACCCAATAATTAACTATTGAAAAGATTAATGAATTGGTACATGTTTTTTCCCCAACTGAAGTCTCATTCTCGCTTTCACACTCATTCACACTGTCCTATCCCCAAATTCCATTCTTCTGTTCCCACCGTTTCAGTGGCATTTGTGAGAGCCTTCCTTCTACTGGGAACAATTATCCTGATTTTGTATAAAATCCGTTAGTTCCAACTAATCATTTACCGGATTCTGATTACTTTCCAGCAGTGAAATGATACTGAGATCACACACAGATATCTCTGCTTTGGTGATATTTAGTGTATTATAGATGGCAGATTATTCATAACAAGCAATACAAAATAAATTATTTAGGATCTCCCTTTGGGGCAGGGTAGTGGTGGGAAAATTCGAAACAATGGTGGTGGGAAGGTGTAATGGTGGTGTGATTGTTGTTGGAATATCAAATGCAATAATTGTGAGCAACTTTTTTAAAAATTAAAAAGAAAATTTAAACGTTTGCTTAGAGCTCACCAGTTTTAAATGAGTAGTGTTTCCTTGCATGAATAATGCAATTTGGGATGGTGAAAAGCCATGGTGGAAAGCCAGCTAAAAGTTTGGTCAAATCCACCGATTTCCAGCACATCTCTAAGGGGTGAGGCAGCTGAAGGACAGAATTGTGCATCTTTGGTTGAAAGCGCCACCTGGTGGGAAGCAGAAACACACGTGCGGGCGCCTCAGCTCCTTGGAGTTGCCTGAGGCAAGTCCGGGAAGGATGGGAACCAAGCAATTCGGGGTCTTTTCTCAGAAGCAAACTTGCCCTGTATTTGTCTGTAAACAATTTTTTTTAACCCAGTGTGTTATCCCAGGAATGCTATCTGCTACATTTACAGTGTCTGCCTTCCTTTTCCTATTTCTACACAGAGGTAGAATACAAACCATGGAGGAAAATCATTCATAGGACAGTTTTAAAATAATTCTTGAGCAGTTTCCTAAATACACGCCTATTATAAGTGGATTTTCCTTTTATTAAGCACTTGATCTTTAAGTCATGCTGGCTATATATGTATAAATTTAGGAGATAATAAAAGAAAATTTTTGTTGACACATTTGACTTAAATTTGTTAATATTATAAACAATTCTGTGATTCCTACGTGCTTTATAATTGCTTTTTTTTTGTCATAGAGAGTTCCAAGTTCCCAAAATTTATGGGGCAAATGAAAATGAATTCCTAAGGCACTTAAACATGAACACTTTAGTCTGTCGTTTGAATCTGGAATTGACTAGCATGACTTGGGAATTTTTAGGAATAACCAAAATATTATGAACAGACATTTCTTTGTAGCCAAAACTTCACTTTAAAAAAGAAACTCTTGCTGGGTATAAACGCGTATGGTGTTTTACTAGAAAGCTGCTCCTCTGTCTGTGGCAGTAAGCTGTGGAACTGAGCGTCTCCAGCCCCACACACCGAAACTGATTAATTCAGAAAGGAGAAAAGTCAATCAGCCCATATTTATTCTGTTCTCAAAAGAAATCTGCCCTTTAAAACGTCGGCGTCCACAGACTCACGCAGCTCTGTCTGGGAGCCTATGGATTACAGCCTAGAATCGCATTATCAGAAAGGGATAATCTCTTATTACACCTTCTTTCCTCCCCAGCTCATTTCTCACAACCTCTTCCCCTCTCACGTGTAAAAGTGAGCGGAAAAGCAGGAAAGCAGGGAAAGTACCAACTATAAACCCCCTTTCTCACCAGCCTGTGTGTAAAACACTTGTGTGTCTTAGGTCAGTTCACCCTGAGCCAAATGCCCACGGGCAGGAGACAGGGATGTTGGTGTGTCCACCCTCCTCTCTGCGCCCCGCTGACTGTCTCCTCTCCAGGGAAAACTAAGTGTCACCCTGGTGGCCAGTGCCTTTCCAACTGTGAGCACCAAACTACCACCACACACTTGTCAACTCTCCATCCCCAAGGTTTAAGGCTCCCAACTATCAACCTCTCTCAGCCCTGCCTCCTCCCACGCTTCAGAATTGAAGCTCTGAAGAGTTTGCTGACCCTGGGCTCAGCTGAGTGAGACTTGGTGTAAGGACTTGGTGAATGTCCTCCCAGTTATGCGAATCCTTTTATTCCTTCTACACGCCGTTCTTTTAGTTTTTTAGTTTAGCTTTTTATTTTATTTTTTGCTTTTTGGGTCACACCCAGTGATACACAGTGGTTACTCCTGGCTCGGCTCATGTACTCAGGAATTACTCCTGGTGGTTCCCAGGGGACCAGATGGAATGCTGGGAATCGAAACCTGGTCAGCTTTGTGCAAGGCAAATGCCCTACCCGCTGTGCTGTCGCTTGAAGCCCCTCTTTTAGTTCTTAGAAGACCTCTGGTCGTGAAAGGTTCCCTTCTCCTCCCCTCCTGACCACTATCCCCTTCTTTCCCTCCCTCCTTTCCTTCCTTCCTCCCTTTCACTTTTTATTCCACCCATTCCTTCTTCTCACTTCCTTCATCTCTCCATCTTCACCACTTCGATCTTTAAGAATTTAGCTTTACATATTTAGCATCTGCCTAATTTCTATGGAGCCCCAAATTAAAGTTTCTGTTAAATTGAAATCCGTAAGGACAGTGGGCATCACGTGACCTCACCATCTCTCTCTCTCTCTCTCTCTCTCTCTCTCTCTCTCTCTCTCTCTCTCTCTCTCTCCCAACGCTGCTGTTATTTAACCTTGCTGACTGTCCTGGCTTTTGTATTAAGTATTTCTTTGCTTTTATTTTTAGTTTCACTGTCACTGTCACGTGACCAGTAATCAGATGGGCTGGTCACGTGATGAGATTTAAAGACGACCGTTGGACTAGAGCTGTTACTGATTGGATTCCACGGGATGTCAAGAGACCGCGTGGCCGCCCACCTACCAGATGGTCAGACTTCTTTGTCAAGGTCATGAACGATCGGTTTGAGGCCCTCCATGTTCCCGGAGCGAAGAGATGCCATTGGGCTACACTAGCACGCGACAGGGACAAATGGAGACGTTACTGGCGCCCGCTCGAGCAAATCGACGACTAACGGGAAGTTAAGTGATTAAGTGAAGTGTCACTGTCACTGTTCTCCCGTTGTTCATCGATTTGTTCAAGCGGGCCCAGTAACGTCTCCATCACGAGACTTGTTGTTACTGTGTTTGGCATATCAAATACATCATGGGTAGCTTGCCAGGCTCTGCCGTGTGGGCGAGATCCTCCCGGTAGCTTGCGGGGCTCTCGGAGAGGGGCGGAGGAATCGAACTTGGGTCAGCCATGTTGGCTGCGAGCAAGGCAAACGCCCTACTGCTGTGCTATGGCTCCTGCCCTGCTATCGCTCCAGCAGCACAGCGGTAGGGCGTTATGTCATCAATTGTTAATGTAATTCAAAATAATATACTTTAATTTTATCTATTGCGATGTTCATAGTTCAAATCATACTCAGTTTTCATTTTGAATTTATTTCATTTACTCATTCTCTTGTACAGTAACCACTTTTTAATATGGCATTATTTTATTTGTAATATTTATATTAAATTTCTTAGAAAGAAGATCCCATGGTATATTTAGTGAAGTTATTTTTATGACCCAATAGTTGTTTTATTTTTCACCAGAAGTTACTCCATTAACATTCTTGGGTGTGTTTTCTTGGCTTCACCTGTTTTTCTGTAGGTTGTGAGGGAATTATAGATGTGCCAAGCTCTTAATGAATTTACACTCTAAAAGAGGTGTCAATTATCAATAAACCTTATAATTCCCATTTTTTATTTCTGCCAACCTGATATGCATTACAACATCTCTGTATTCTTTAAACTGATATTTCCAATTACTAATTTTAATGTATCTTCTGGTGATTTTATAAGCTGCTACAAATGTCACTTGTTTATTTTTTTTTCTTTTGGAGACTGTCTAAATTTTTCTTGTTGATAAAAGAAAAATTTACCTTGAAGTTCTTCCTTGTATGCATTTGAAAACCTTTCTCTCATTGGTGGCTTCCTCCTTCTTTAAAATGATTTTTAACTAACAAGGACTGCAAACTAGATGATTGTTTTCTGTATTTTGCATAAGAAAGCTTCCCTTATTCAAAGCAAAATGTATGTTTTCTTTTGATGGAGCTGAACTTGTTTAGTTTTGTCTTTTTTTTTGCATATCCATAAAGCTGTTCATTAAATTTATTTTAAAAGGACATAGAGTAAAGTGATTTTTTATGACCATTGATTTACTAAGTAGAGATATTTTGCATTTTTTTGTGATCACTTTTTTTAATTAATTAATTAATTTTTTAAAAAATAGTGAGACATCATGAGGTACAGTTGCAGACTTACACATTTTTGTGCTTGGGTTTCAATTATACAATGATCAAACACCCATCCCTCCACCAGTGCGCATTTCCCACCACCACGGATCCCAGTATCCCTCCCACCCCCCAGCCCCCATCCCACCCTGCCTCTGTGGCAGGGTATTTCCATCTCTCTCCTTTTGAGTGCTGTGGTTTGCAAAAGGCATTGAGTGGCAATAATGTTTTGTCAATAGTCTACTTTCAGCATGCTTCTCCCATCCTGGGCGGATCCTCCCAACACCCTTTATTTGGTGTTCCCTTCTCTTTCTGAGCTCCCTTTTCCCCTAACATGTGTGGTTGTCCTCCGGGTCATTGAGTAAAATTCCTGGTACTAATCTCTGCCATTCTTGGGTGTTAGTTTCCTGTTTTGTTGCTTTATGTTCCCCAGATGAATGCAATCTTTCTATGTCTATCCCTTTCTTTCTGAGTCATTTCGCTTAACATGATACTTTCCATGTAGTACCACTTGTATGTAAATTTCATGACTTCTTCTTTTCTAACAGCTACATAGTACTCCATTGTGTAAATGTACCAAAGTTTCTTTAACCAGTCATCTGTTCTCGGGCACTCAGGTTTTTTCCAGATTCTGGCTATTGAAAAGAGTGCTGCAATTCGTCGTCGATTGCCTCGAGCAGGCCCAATAACGTCTCTTTCATCCTAACCCTGAGATTATATTCAAGGCTCTTTAGGAGAATGAGACCCATCATTGTTACTGGTATTTGGCATATTTGGTACGCCACGGGGAGTTTGCCAGACTCTGCCCTGTGAGCAGGCTACATTCGATAGCCTGCAAGTTTGTCCAAAGTAGGAATGAGATAATAAGATGTCATAAAAAGATGTCCTGATAAGATGTTTCACGGCCGCATTTGCGGCCGTGCGGTTCCGGGAGCTGGATTTTATAGTCTCTGAGTCTTGGCCGTTGATGGGATTACACGGTGCCAGGGGGCCAGGTGGTGGGTGTGACCCCCGCCTACTGGAATTTGGAGGATCTGGGTGGAGGATGCTCGACTCCAATCCGAGTAGGCTGGGAGATCTGGGCCCCGGAACCCGCGTGGATTTGAAAAGAGTGCTGCAATAAACAGACAATTGCAGATGTCACTTCGGCTATACTTTTTTGCCTCTCTGGGATATATTCCCAGGAGTGGTATTGCTGGGTCAAATGGGAGCTCAATTTCTAGCTTTTTGAGAATCATTCATACTGTTTTCCAAAAGGGCTGAACCAGTCGGCATTCCCACCAACAGTGAAGGAGTGTCCCTTTCTCACCACATCCGCGCCAGCACCGGTTGCTTTTGTTCTTGTGGATATGGGCCAGTCTCTGTGGTGTGAGGTGATATCTCATTGTGGTTTTGATCTGCATCTCCCTGATGATTAATGATGTGGAACATTTTCTCATGTGTCTTTTAGCCATTCGGATTTCTTCTTTGTCAAAGTTTCTATTCATTTCGTCTCCCCATTTTTTGGTGGGGTTGAATGTTTTCTTTTTGTGGAGTTGAACCAGTATTTTGTATATCCTTGAAATTAACCCCTTATCAGATGTGTAGTTGGCGAATATCCTTTCCCATTCTGTAGACTGTCTTTGTAATTTGGTCACTGTTTCTTTTGAGGTGCAGAAGCTTCTTAGTTTAAGATAGTCCCATTTGTCTATCTCTGTTTTCACTTGCTTGGCCAGCGATGTGACATCTTTGAAGACACTATTAGCTTCTATGTCATGAACGGTTTTGCCAACATTTTCCTCAATGTAGTTTATATATTCCGGTCTGATGTTGAGGTCTTTAATCCACTTAGATCTCACTTTTGTACATGGAGTTATGCAGAGATCTGAGCCCATTTTTTTTTTTTTGCATGTAGCCGTCCAGTTTTGCCAGCATAATTTGTTAAAGAGGCTTTCCCTGCTCCACTTCACTTTTCTTGCCCCCTTATCAAAGATTAGATGTTCTTATGCTTGGGGGGGGGGGACGTCAGTATATTCAACCCTGTTCCATTGGTCTACAGCTCTGCTTTTGTTCCAGTACCATGCTGTTTTAATTATTACTGCCTTGTAGTAGAGTTTGAAGTTAGGGAGGTTGATTCCTCCCATTTCCTTTTTCCCAAGAATTGCTTTAGCTATTCGTGGGGGCTTATTGTTCCATATAAATTTCAGGAGTGTTTGCTCCAATTCTTTGAAGAATGTCATGGGTATCCTAATAGGAATTGCATTGAATTTATACAGTGCTTTGGGAAGTATTGCCATTTTGACAATGTTAATTCTCCCGATCCATGAACAGGGGATATTTTTCCATTTCCTCGTATCCTCTTTTATTTCCTGAAGTAGAGTTTTGTAGTTTTCTTTGTACAGGTCCTTTACTTCCTTAGTTAAGGTGATTCCTAGGTACTTGATTTTCTGGGGCACAATTGTGAATGGGATTGTTTTCTTCATGTCTTTTTCTTCTCTTTCACTATTTGCATATAGGAAAGCCATGGACTTTTGGGCATTGATTTTATAGCCTGCCATTTTACTATATACAAGCCTATTGTTTCTAGAAGTTTCTTGATAGAGGTTATAGGGTTTTCTAAGTATAGTATCATATCATCTGTGAATAGTGAGAGCTTGATTTCTTCCTTTCCTACCTGGATGCCCCTAATATCTTTTTCTTGCCTAATAGCTATTGCAAGTACTTCCAGTACTATATTGAACAGCAGTGGAGAGAGTGGACATCCTTGTCTCGTCCCTGATCTTAGAGGGAAGGCTGTCAGTTTTTCGACATTGAGGATGATGCTTGCTGTAGGCTTGTGGTAGATGGCTTTAACTATATTGAGAAAAGTCCTCTCTATCCCCATTTTGGCTAGGGTTTTCATCATAAATGGGTGCTGGATCTTGTCAAATGCTTTCTCTGCATCTATTGATATGATCATATGATTTTTATCTTTTCTTTTGTTGATATGGTGGATTATGTTGATTGATTTCTGAGTGTTAAACCAGCCTTGCATCCCTGGGATGAATCCTACTTGGTCATGGTGTATATCTTTTTGATGAGTAGTTGAATTCTATTTGCTAGTATTTTGTTGAGAATCTTCGCATCCGTGTTCATCAGGAATATCGGCCTGTAGTTTTCTTTTCTCGTGGTATCTTTGTTTCCTTTTGGTATTAGAGAGATATGGGCTTCATAGAAACTGTTTGGGAGAGTTTCCGTTTTTTCAATTTCCTGAAAGAGCTTGAGAAGGACTGGCAGCAGATCCTCTTTAAATGTTTGGAAAAATTCGCTAGTGAATCCATCTGGGCCCGGGCTTTTTTTTGGGAAGGCTTTTGATTGCAGTTTCTATTTTGTTGATGTTAATAGGTCTATTCAGATACTCCAGGTCTTCTTGATTCAGCTTTGGGAGATTATAGGAGTCCAGGAATTTGTGCATTTCTTCTAGGTTCTCTTGTTTCATGGCATACAGACTTTCAAAGTAGTCTCTGATGATCTTTTGGATTTCTTTGGTTTCTGTTGTGATATCCCCCTTCTCATTTCTGATTCGGTTTATTAGGGTTCTCTCTCTCTGTTTCTTTGTGAGTGTTGCGAGTGGTTTATCTATCTTGTTTATTCTCTCGAAGAACCAGCTCTTGGTTTCATTGATCTTTCTTCGGATTGTTTCTTTGGTTTCCCTGTCATTGATTTCTGCTCTAAGTTTTATTATCTCTTTCCTTCTGCCTGATTTAGGCTCTTTGTGTTGATGCTTTTCTAAGGACTTGAGCTGTGAGGTCAAGTTGTTTATGTGCACCATTTCTACAGACCTAAGATATGCTTGCAGAGCTATAAATTTTCCCCTTAATACAGCTTTCGCTGCATCCCATAGGTTCTGGTAGCTCGTGTCTTCATTCTCATTTGTTTCCAAGTATCTTTTGATTTCGTCCTTGACTTCGTTCCTGATCCACTCGTTGTTCAGCATCGAGTTGTTTAATTTCCAGGTGTTTGATTTGGTTCTCCGTGTCTGTGTGTGATTCACTTCTATCCTCAGTGCATCATGGTCTGAAAAGATGGCTGATACTATTTCTATCTTCCTTATTTTGTTGAGGTATGTTTTGTGTCCTAGCACATGGTCTATTTTGGAAAATGTTCCGTGTGCACTGGAGAAGAATGTGTATTCTTTCTTTTGGGGGTGTAAAGCCCTGTATAGGTCTATAAGACCTCTCTCTTCTATTTCTTATTTCAAAGCCAGTGATTCCTTGCTGGGTTTTGTTCTTGTTGATCTGTCCAGAGGTGATAGGGCAATGTTGAAGTCTCCAAGTACTATTGTGTTGCTTGCAATGTTCTCCTTAAAATCTGTTAGCAGTTGTTTTAAATATTTAGCTGTTCCCTCATTAGGTGCGTATACATTTAAGAGTGTGATTTCCTCCTGTTGTACGTATCCCTTGATGAATAGAAAATGGCCTTCATTGTCCCTTCTAGTCTTTTTCAAGGTGAAATTAATGTTTTCGGATACTAGTATGGCCACCCCAGCTTTTTTACAGGAGTGTTTTCTTGCAGGATTGTTTTCCATCCTTTGACTTTGAGTCTGCGTTTGCTCTGAGTGTTGAGATGAGTTTCTTGTAGGCAGCAGAATGTTGGTTTCTGTCTCTGTATCCATTTTGCCACTCTGTGTCTCTTCAATGGTGAATTTAGACCATTGACATTGAGAGAGAGTATGGTTATGGAGTTTTGTGTCATGTTTCTGTGCGGGTGTGTTGTGGTTGTCGGGCTTGTCTTGTCTTATAGTAGCCCCTTTAGTCCTTGCTTTAGGTTTGGTTTTGAGTCTATGAAGTTCCTGAGCTGCTGTTTATCTAGAAAATAGTGTAGCGTTCCATCTATTTTGAGTGAGAGCTTAGCCGGATAGAGTATTCTTGGTGAAGCATTCATTTCAGTGAGTTTTTTGACTATATCTCGCCACTGTCTTCTGGCTTGTAGGGTTTCCTCTGATGGGTCTGCTGTGAATCTCAGGGGTGCTCCTTTGTATGTGATTTCCTTTTTTTGCCCTTGCTGCTTGCAGTATTGTGTCTCTATCGGCAGCATCAATCATTCTAACTATAATATGTATTGGGGTGTTTCTGTTGGGGTCTCTTTTAGCTGGCACCCTTCGGGCTTCTTGAATCTGAATGGCTGTATTATGGAGCTCTGGGAATTTTTCGGCGATAATTTGTTTAAGCATGGTTTTCTCATTGGGATTGTTTCCCTGAGCTTCTGGTAGTCCAATGATTCTAATGTTTCTTCTGGAATCGTCTCGTAGGACTCTGATTCGCTCTTGAGCTATTTTGAGGTCTCTTGCCATTGTTTGTTGTTGTCTGTTGGCTTGGTGCAGCTGATCTTCCAAGTCACTGATTCTTTCCTCAGCTGTGGTCATTCTATTTTTGAGGGAAGTGAGTGAGGATTTGACTTCATCTATGGAATCTGTGATGCGTGCCATTTCTGTGCGAAGCTTTCCAATTTCGGCTCTCATTTCTTGCTGTATTTTGTCAATTGTGTGATCGATAGTTTCTTTCATGTCCTCTTTCAGTTTAGCGGATATCTGTGTGACTGTTTCATTGAGTTGATTGATCATCTTGATGACTTCATATCTGAGTTCCTTGTCAGAGAGGTCCCTAAGGTGGCTAGCACCTACTGAGGCTTCTAGACTTATTTCCTCATGGTCTCCCTGTGGTGGGGATTTGCGTTGTTTCTTCATGTTGTTGTGTATGTGAAGGGGTAATATTTCTTGATTTGAGTGAACTACCTGGGGGGTGGAGGACAAGGGAGCGGCTCAGCTTGGGTGGCTGAAAGGGACAGGCAGACAGGCGCAGATCCCCTTTTCCTCCCAGCATCGGGGGGATGCCTGCAGACACTTGCGTGGTGGAGTCCCAGCCCCGGGTCTCTAGTTTTGTCTTTTATATAAAAGTTTATAATCCAACTGCAAGGTTAGAATGAGGAAAAAGTACAATTTCCTATTTTCTATGTGGATGTTTTATTATCCAAGGCAATTTCTTTAAGTCCAATCTGTTGCTGTGCAAGACTGACACTTCTGCCATATTTCAAATAGAAAGTGGGAAATACTTGCTTAAGCATGGCTTGTGATGTCATGCTTTTCATGAACTATACTTAGTTTGTGGGTTGTTAATAGTTACTGAAATTGCTTACTAATAAAAACTCAAGAATCCCAAGCACAAAATTTGTAAATCTACAACTGTAGTCTCACTACTAAAAAAAAGAAAGAAAAATCTTGACAAATTAAAAAAAAAACTCAAGAAGAGTAGTAGTGCTGTACACCAGGAAGATGAATGAATAATAGCATGTAAAACCTGGATACCTACCCACACTCACGCCAGTTGATTGTATAATCATGAAGAAATCACTTCACTTCAGTGAGCCACGTTGCATAATGCCATATTTGCATAATATCCATGTTAATACTCACTCTATCTTCCCCTGGCAGAACCTGAAAACTAAATGAGATAAAGGCATGATAGAAAATGCTTCGGGTACTAAGGATACCAGGTATTATTGAAAAGCCCACAAAGCACCACTGTTCATTGTGGAATGCCTCAGCCTGGTGAGCAATTCCACCATAAAATTTAAATCTTCCAAAGACAAAGTGTGACATCACTGTTTTGTGAGTACACAGCAAAGTGGGTGATCTGGCCAAAACTCTTCAGAGAAACCAGCCTGCCACGAGTCATGCTTGTCCCTGCCCACTTCTTGTCACTCAGACTTGAGCACAACCCTCACATGGGTTATAACCCATTGGGAGGAATCTTCATTAAGATATATTTCATCGGACTTTATGCATTTTGCATCAGAATTCAAATTATATTCATTATTTTCATTTGGTAATATATCTTAAATCAATGCAGCAAGTATCTATATAGTGATATTGTTTGCTCCCAATTTGTTCATCTGTAAATTCACTCAACAAATAATTGAGCATTGCCATATGCAATGTTGCAATAGTTGAATAAGACAAGAGATTTGGAACTGGCCATGCTCTCTTTAAGACTGCTCTGTCAAGAAATAAATGCACAAATGCATGTGTGTTTAATTCAGCATAAAAATGGAATGCCCTTGTGTTATTCGGCTTTAAACTTGAAGACCTTGGGCACAGAGAGATAGTACAGGCATACAGTGTCTGTCCTGCATAAATCTGAGCTAGTTTGGTCCCAGCACTGCCAGTTATGGTCCTAGGGGCCCTTGAGCTGCACCGGGTAAGTGGGTATCCCCGGCACCACCAAGCCCAAGCATCACTGTGCTCTCAGGGTCTTGAATCATCAGCATGATTAGCGAGTATCACCGGGGGCATCTCTGCATCCCCTGAATGATATCGGTCATAGCTAAAGAGGATATCTTTATTGGTCACAACTAAAATAGATCTAATCATAAACATGGAATTCAATAAAGTCTAATCTATCATTTTTTTCTGAAACATACACCTGTTAAGAAACATTTATGTTATACAGTTTTCTTAAGTCATACTCTTTAATTACACATTTTCAAATTAAGTAGGATAGCCTAAAAATAGTTATCGATCAAAAAATTCTTACAACACACCTGTTAGTGAATTTCATAAAGTAAAGAACTTCTGAATGTTCCTGCCCATTTACCCTAAGCTTCTGTCCTGGGAAACCAGCAAGGCATGGACAGAGGGACTTTCTCACCAGTCGTGCCCAGTGCTGGGAAAGGCAATAGGTCATGTCACTAGTGCTTGTTGGCCGTGTCAGGTTAGTTGGAAGCAAAACTGTTCTGTACATTTGAAGCAAATGCTGACATTCCAAAAAAGTGCAAGAATATTGGTGTGCAGGACCCCAGAAGAGAGCCAGAGTGAATCATGGGGGACAGGGAGGCCTCTGCAGCTCCTTTTCTGTTAAGTTAAAGAAGTCATTCAAGTCCAGAGAAGCCCATTAACAGATCGATGGTATGTTCCAAGTCATGTCACAAGAACAGGGAATATGTACACTTAGCCCAAAAGGTAGAAGGTGAAGATCAAGAACAAAGGGGGGGAAAGGAGAAAGTGACTTAAGTGTGAAATGGGTTTGGCTCCCTCCACCTGGCCCCCAGAGACACACACACACACACACACACACACACACACACACACAGAGAGAGAGAGAGAGAAGCTCACGGCCTGCAAACAGAGGGAAATGAGAACTGTTTAAATTATGAACAGGTTTCTGACCAGATCGCCGTTTCCATGGTACAGGCATTCCAGTTTTCTTCTTCCCTAAGTCATGCATGGCATTAAGTTCTAGATTGAGAATGGCCGAAGATTGTCAATAAAAACCTCAGCTTATTTGTTTTCCAGGTTGGCCCACTTCTATCAGGCCCGGGTCTTGTGTCCTGATGGGTGATTCTTAGTAGAGGGAATTTCCTCCAACGTAATCAACTATCACTTCCTTCTGAGTCATGACCTATTTACCAAAGTTAAAATTTTAAATGCTTAGTAGGCGGTAACAAAATGTCAACATCCTAAGCCATGATAGGGATTTATCAAAGTGTTAAAAGGAATTTAACACTTGTGAAAAGGAGACACTTTGTCATGGTGATCATTGACTGTGTTCATGGGCATAACGACACCGAACCATAGAGAAGGATTACATGGTACTTGTGTGTTCCAGAAAGATACCAGTTGTGCTTATAATACAAACCTATTTATTTCCTTCTCAACTACCAGTGAATTTAAGGTTCTGATTTTATCACCCATGATGCAATTGAATTACATCTAAAATACCTAACATATAAGGTAAAGTTTGTTTGTTTGGGGCCACACCCAGTAGAGGTCAGCACTCTCTGCTAGCTCTGTGCTCAGAGACCAAATGGGGTGCCAGGGATAGAACCTGGGTCAGCCACATGCAAGACTAACACCACACCCACTGTACCACCACTCCAGCCCCATGTGTGAGATTTTTTTTAACAGAACAACCTTTTACATAGATATTACTACCTTTTTACAAACAAATGGTTAAAAGATAATCATCTTGGTAATGATCAAGAAAGGTTTTCTGTTTTTGCAAAGACTCTGAAAATGTGTTGACCAGAAGTGTCGAACTGTAGCACTGTAGCACTGTCATCCCGTTGTTCATCAATTAGCTCGAATGAGCACCAGTAACGTCTCCATTGTGAGACTTCTTGTTACTGTTTTTGGCATATTGAATACGCCATGGGGAGCTTGCCAGGCTCTGACGTGCTGGTGGGAAACTCTCGGTAACTTGCCAGGCTCTCCGAGAGGGATGGAGGAATAGAATCCAGGTTAGCCATATGCAAGGCAAATCCCTACCCTCTGTGCTATCGCTCCAGCCCCAGAATTAAATTGTAAAAGATATAGAAGCATATAACCGTAGACATATATGTATATATTTTATAGAGACGCCATCTCTCTAAGTGTGTGTATGTTCCATTGGGGGCTAAAAAATGATTTTGTGGCAACAATCAGAGTTGCCCACTTTGCAAAGAACCTCGTCTGTTAGTTCTCATAGGAAAGACTTTGGAGCTCTGAGGATCCCTGAGATATTCTGCCCTAGCTGGCTGGGCAACCGCTGGGAGCAGCTGCTGAGGTCAGGGAGCCAAGAAAGTGGGCGGGTGTGGGGGCGGGGGGGGGGGGCAGCATTTGAAGGCTCATTTGCATCAACAGATAAGCCAGTGGCCCCTGGCCTAAAGAGTCAGAGGAAATCATGCACCTTTGATGAATCTGAAACCAAGCTCTGGGAGCTAGAGTGTTTCGGAAAGAGACACATTTGCTCATCACTTGAGTCTTATAGAGGCTGCAACGAAAACCCAAGTATGGGTGATTTACTATTCTTGGCTTAGTTTTGTTCACAACTGGGCTTTGTATAACCAAGAGGGAAATGTGCTAATAAAATGTGTTATATTAAGCCTGATATAAATCTCCCCCACATCTCTAATACCAGACTGCTATTCATAAGATGCAAATGTACAGTGTCTCCCCTTTATTCCTGCCGAAACCCGAGTTTGTGAGATTCTCTGTTGTCAAGAGGGTACTGTCATCTTAGTGTGTGTTATGTGTCAATAGGAACAAACACGATGGGAATCTCCCATCTAAGTTGGTTCTTCCTTCTGAGAAGTGGAAATCATCATTAGGCAATAGGACATAAAGCCCATTTAATTTACTGGCTCCTTGTTTGGACTATGGTGAATAAAATTGTTCTGCTGTGAACACAGGAGCTCACAGATCTTTCTGAATTCATGTTTCCTGATCTTTCACTATGTACCCCAAGCACTGTCCTGGATCCTACGGTTTTATTTTAAACAAACCACCATACTGTTTTTCAGAGAGTCTGAACCATTTACATTTCTATCAGCGTTGTATGAGTGTTCTTTTTTCTCCACATCCTTACCAACACTTGCTGTTTCTAAATATTTTTATGTAGTCAATTCTCAAAGTTCTGAGGTGATATATCACTGTGATTTTCATTTGATAATTTCTCTAACAGAAAGTGACTCTGAGCAAGAAGACTTATGTATCTGGGGGGCCATCTGTCTGTCTTCTCTGAAGATGTGTCTATTCATTTTGTTGTGGTGTTTGCCTGCATTGCCTGCTCTGGGGCTGCTCACCTGTGTGAGCTCGTATATTTGGGGTATCAGCCCTTTGCCAGATGAGCAATGTGTAGCCATCTCCCAGTTACAGAGGTTGCCTTTTTTGATTTTGCCTTACAAACCTGGGAGAGTCATGTGAAGCGAAGGAAGTCAGAAAGTGAAAGACAATTACCAGATGGTTTCCTTCATGTGTGGAATATAAATAACTAAAGCAAGAAAAGTGGGAAAAAAACAACAGTAACACCTAGACTTCAGATATGATAGTGGTTGCCTGCAGGGAGGTGGGAGAGTGGGAGGAATTAGTTGGGTGGGGGCTGTGTGAGGTTGTGGAAAGGCACTGAATCTTTTTTTATATATATAAAGTTACGATGATTTATTACAGTCAGTATTCCAACACCAATCCCACCATCATTACACCTTCCCACCCCATTATTTTCAATTTTCCAAACCACCACCTACAACTGACCCAGTAGCAGGTTCTAAATAATTTATTTTATATTGCTTATTATGAATAATTTGCTAAAAATGATCAAAAAGATTTCCTTCGAAGAAAAGTGTGTGAAGATTGTTGTATCTCACCATGGAGCCATTAAGCCCTTGTATAAGAGATTATTAACATGTTGTTACAGGTCAAGCCCTGTGTGTTAGTATTTTCTTAATCAAGATTGGTTTCCTTCTATTTTACATCCAGTCCAATGTAGTGTGCTACTCCTGGTATATTAGTGGGTTAGAGTTTGAGCTGTCTCCAGGAATTCTAAAATTTTGAATGAGGTGATACAGCTGGAGTTAAATTTTTAACTGGATGGTGATTTTGAGGTCTGGAGGCATCTCTGACCTCTGTAGCTTGTTGATCTCTTTGGAGATTTATGAGTCTCTGGATTATGGCTGGTAATGAGCTTATACAGCTGTTAATGAACTTAGATGGCACCAGAGGCAGTTTGTGGATATGACTTCCAGGCTCCCTGGATAACAGGGAGATGTGGGGAGGCAACCCATCCCCGACTTAGTGAGAGTCAGAGATTTCAAGGCACTGAATCTTAATACTGGCCCTGTATCCCCAGAGTTCTTTATCTATGGAGAGACATGATACTAGAATCCAAAAATACTATAGCACTGGAAACCTGCTGCAAATTCATTTAAAAGGGGAAAATAAGCAAAAACAGTAAAGTAGTAAGTATTTATTGAAGTTTAAAATTTTAATTTACCTAAAATACAAAATTCTGCATCTCTGTGGGTCACAACTGGGTCACACCTGCAGGTTGGAGGTTCCAGATTTGCTGGTTGTGCCATTCGGATCTTAATTGAGAACATGTGCAGTTAGGAAAGTTTTGCTAAAAGAATCTTAGACATGACTACATCTGCAAAGTGCCCAAGTATTTCTTTTCCCATGGTCTCAAATATGCACATCTTTGAGGAATCTGTGTTGATTCCCTTTGACCTGATCTCAGATCTTCGGTTCATATTGTAGATTATACCTAGAGCTTAGATGGCATATTAAAAGGTTGGCATTTGGATTTCAGATTTTATGTCATTATACTAAATAGAACACTTTCACGAAACTTATACTAATGAGAATACTTTCTCGAAACTGGTATTGCTTATTTACCTCTGGAAAAATTAATTCTGGCATCATGAAAGCAGCTGTTCGTCTTGTACATAGATTTACTTATTCTCCAAATAAAGTTTGTTTGTCCTTTAATTTGGCAAATATTTCCTTGCATCTACTCTGTCCTATTCAGTATTTTGAGAATAAGAGATAGTGTCAGTAAACAGAAAGGGAAAAAAATGTTTGAGATCTTCCAGAATAGAGCAGAGAGTAGAGAGGTTGGGCTGATATTAGAGGTGACCTCAGAAAATAGGGCAGAGGGTGGGGAGGTTGGGCTGATGTTAGCAGTGACCCCAGAGATCGACCACGTGAGGAGAAGGTCAGACCTCGGAGAAGCTCACAGACAACTGAGGGATGCAATTTCCTTTGAGTGAAAGAGAAACTTTTTGGAGAAAAGTATGTTTTTGTTGTGTTTGGGTTTTGCTTTTAAAAACTTCTGGATTACTTCTTAGAGAAAACTGATTTTTTTTTTATAGGAGAGACATGAAAGGTCTTAGAAGACCTACCTGGCTTCCCTCTGAGGACACACTCAATGCCAGCACTCAGACGGAAGTGGCTTCTGCCTGTGGAACCTCACAGTGATCCCACTGGCTGACTTTGCTGACTACTGGTGGAGGAGGAGGAAAGTGTTGCAGTGATAACAATGGGGCTTTCTGTATGTTTTTCAGAATTTTGATTCCTTTTCTTTGAGCAACTGGAACCACCTGTCATTGGCTGCCATGAGAATTCTGTGAGGACAGTGGTGGACAGGGTAAGTAGGGCTGGACACTGAACTTAGAGGCCTTCCTTTGGACATGCCTCCAGACAGCTATGGTCAGATGCTGCTGGTGCATTTGGTGACATGAGTTTGATGACCAGCAGGGAATATTTCACTGTGGATGTGCCTGTGGAGGCTAGAAGACAGAGGTCTCTGAGGGGAAGGCAAGTCTTTGGCCCCTCATTCTCAGGGATCAGAGATGAAAGGACTAAGTCAGAGGGCAGAGAAGGATGGAAATAACCCAGAGGAGGAAATGTGAAAATCTGCCACTCAGGTTAGAACTGAAGGTCCACGGACTGGAGTACAGGACAGGCACCAATCTACAGGAGTCAAAAGTTTGGAAAAGGCCAAACTCGATTAAAATCAACAGAAACGTGAGATGTTTGTGAGTAGGGTCAGGTTTTGTTAATGTAGAGTTGGTGGTAACCATGACAGACAGTGGGTAAAGCATGATGTCAGAAGCGTCTAAGGTTGGATTAGGACGCAGGGGTATATTGGGCAGAAGTCAGCCTACAAGGAACGTGGCTCTGAAAGGGAACAGAGAGATGTGCGCACAGTGGTTATTTGGTGAAAATAACTTTTAGAAGATCCTTTTGTTCTGCATTCAGAGAAACAAAGGAAGTGTGCTTAGAGACAGCAGCCACACACTCCCTCCCGGGGCCTGACACGGCTCTGTGCCAGGTAGAGTCTGCAGCGGTTTCACAGCTGGGCCTGGCACGCTGGATGTGCGTTCTGAGCTGTTGGAAGCTGGTGCATCGGTCACCTGGGTTTTACTAGAGGGTGTCTGTAAAAGCTGTTTTAACCAGGTCACCATGGCTAATGTCGAAGATTGTGACCAATTCAGAAGGCTATTTGTTGAATCTTAGTTGAACTAGGTGAGTTACAATGCAGAACCATGAGTAGCTGCGACTTATGGGGGACCATGAAAGAGTTGGAGAGAGCAAGTCCAGTGGCAGTTCTGCAGGTGGCAACTGCCCTACTGGGTGAGCCTGTTGCCCACCAGAAACGGGCTCCACTAACCATGTTCTCCATCCTGCCAAAGGCCTGAATGTTTACGTTCCTCAGAGTTTTAGCACCTAAGCAAAAATATATATGGCCTTTATGTCCTTATCATTTTCATCAAAGAGGTTGTGGGTTTGTTGAAGGACAAGTGGGGAATGATGGGAGCTGCAAGAGAACATGAATGGGATTCCCAAAAAGCGAG
Source organism: Sorex fumeus (assembly GCF_029834395.1). Classification (NCBI taxonomy): domain Eukaryota; kingdom Metazoa; phylum Chordata; class Mammalia; order Eulipotyphla; family Soricidae; genus Sorex; species Sorex fumeus. Next base: position 8,560,861 of record NW_026606085.1, on the reverse strand, counting down.
GGCTAATGAGTTAAAATATGGCAGATTTAGCTTAAAGTAGTTGAAATTCAAAAAGTTTATGACCAAAACGATAAGACCTGGTATGTTTAAGTTCCAAGGAATTATAATTAATTATAATTATAATTCCTAAAAGGAATTTTAGAGTGCATGAGCCTGCTTCATACTTGGATTCCATGTGCCTTGGTTTTGCTCAGCCACTACTTATACTTGTACTTATATCCTGACTGTCTTCATGTGAGATGCAGGTGTTTCACAGGCAGTCACAGGAAGAGAGGAATAGACACAGGCCATCTTGTAACAAGTCAGAGACTCTTTGCTTTCACTAACAAATTTGGGATAAGAGTGTTTTTACAAAGTACCCTCCTTATATTTTACATTATTAAGAAAATTGTTGCTTTACATTTTCTGTTAGATACTTCATGGTCTTGGATTTATCAAGAAAAATATGCTTCCAGCTCAAGGTTTGTAACTCCATTGTGTAAGAGTGATGGAAATTAGGATCACTTCCCATTGCCAAGAACCTTTCTGTTATCTGCAGTTTTATTGGTTTCTCTTCCAGGGCTAGGCCTTCCAGGAATCAGAGATAATCATATTCGAGTTTAGGATTTTTAATCACAATTTTAAATGATCCATCATGGATGATTATGTGTTGGAATCATATATAAACTCTTTTTGTTTGTTTTCAAGGATATTTTGTCTCATAGAAACCTTTTAGAAATTTTAATGTTGTATATAACACAACTGGAAAGTTCTGATGACACTACTAAGTCAATAATACTTCCTAAGTGTGAATGCTATTGTGAGGAACTGGCTGGAACCACATAGTAATTCACTGCTGGATCATTTAGGATCATGGGCGGTTGGGAGGAGGGTGGGCCCAGAGAGCAGAGAGGGACCAAGTAACTTGTAACTCACAGGAGGACTGAAAGGGAAGAGGCCAACAATTGAACTCTTGACATGTTTTCATTTACAAAATACTCATGAAGTATCTTACTCTGCACCATAAACTGGACTGGCCACTGGAGAAAATCCACATACACATAATAGTTTTATGGAGAGTTCAAAAATATATTAAAAATGTTAATTAGATCAGCACATATGCTCACTTAACAGCATCACGTAGAGATTACATTAAAAAATGAATTTCTACTCAGATCATGGAGGCTTTCCTGGGAAAACTTTCCTAGGAAAACTGACATATCAGACCAAATTTATAGGTGGCTGATATGAAAATGCAAGCCTAAAGTAGCAATCAGTATGACAATAATCTAACCAGAGGATTTAGGGTTGCCTGGCTTTTTAGTTGAAGAGCACCATCAGTAGTGGAATTCTATTAGCAGGACATCAAGTGTGGGGTCTCGGCTTGCCAGCCAGTAAGCTCACAGCAAAAAGTTCCTGATAGCACAGTCATAAATGAGTAAATACAAATACTTTTGTTTTTCTGGACTATTTTAAGAATGCTACTTAAGTTTTTCAATTTCTGATTTATATTTAACAAAAGGAAAATATAAAAGTATTACAGAGACATCTGTCCTAACTATATTTTACATGCCATATCATATCAAACCCACATAATATAATTAGTGTAAAGCTTGTTCATAATCATAGACTCCTACTACATTGGGCAATTATTTTAAATCTGAACAACCAAAAATACAATTCAAGATAATATTTTCAGAAATATAATTCTAAGCAGGTTAAATATAAACCCTATGATTAGCATTAGACAAATTATTATAGTAACCAGTGGTCCTGAAATAGATAACTTATTGGAAATGCTATCATAACAGCTCTCCCAGAGAGTAACACCATCCGTGGGTGGGCAGGGACATTTTGATTAGAATTGAAAGGAGATCTTTCTCCATCTCACTGGGGTGAATGACTTTGATTTGAATTTCAGGGATATATTCCTCTCTCTTTGCCATGCCCACAAACATGCCCATATCCTGTTCTGTAGTTGTGTACTGCCACCAGCTCTCAGACACACCCCTCTCTCCAGCCACCAATACAGTCTGTTCCTCATTCTAGATTGAGTGTTTGCTTTTGTTGTTGTTGTTGTTGTTGTTGTTTTGTGGTTGCACCTGGTGGTGCTCAGGGCTTACTCCTGGTTCCACACTCAGGGATCACTCTCAGCGTGGTTCAGGGGACTCTATGGGGTACTGGGGATTGAACATGAATCAGCCACATGCAAGGCAAGTGGCCTCCCCACTATACTATCACTCCAGCACCACCCCAACCGAGAATTTGCTTTTAATTAGTGACAGGCACTGTGAGCACTTCTCCAGATTTCAAGGTGGTGGCCAGAGCTGGGAGCTGATGAAGAAAGAAATGATGCTTTAGAAAAAATGAAACCGGGACTCTCTGTTCCAGCCAAAATGGGCAAATACGTATTTTAAGATCTGCTTCCAAACAAAAGTCACAAAAACATACATAAAGCAGATAAACAAGGGCACACAGAAGAGAAATAGAGACAGAAAGTTAAGAGCCCATGGAGGTAACCTGGCTGTGGTAGACAGTCAAATGCTCTTTGAATGTGTTTAGAAGTAAAAGAGATTAAAATATGAATAAAAGATATGATAACGATTACTAAGCAGACTTCAAGAGATACAAAATAAGCATTCTAAAATGTAATTTTTAATATTTTAGGGGTCCAGTTTCAGAATTTTTCAAAACACATGTTCCCACACCACGACCACCACCAAAGTACATTATCCCACAAGCATTGTCCCTTGGAAATCTAAATTTCAGTTAATACTAATCAGTAAGTTAGACACAGATAAGTATACTTTTGTTTATTATTCTCTCTACACAGACAGAAAGCTATGTTTATATATTGTGAACTATTTCAAAGATGTTGCATTGTTTTTCCCACAAATATTTCAGGAAGCATTTCTGAATTCTGAATTTCTGAATTCTGAATTCTGAATTTCTGAATTCTGAAAATTCCCAATGTAACTATAACATAGTGTATCTCTGTACATAAATATATATGTTTAACATTTATTTTTAGTACTTGCTACACTTAATATTTATTAATATTTACTTGGTAAGGTTGATGTGTAGGTATATACACAAAATCAATATATTTTAAACCATAAATACCACTAGAAAACTTTAATAACATCTAGTATTCATTCACACTAATTTCTCTCAAAAGTTCTTTTTAAAACAAAGTTTTTAATGATTCACTATATTCAGTAACATTTACTAAGTAAACTTAGGGGTCCCAGCTTCAACCTCGCTATGTGTAGAGACCAGTTATGCGTCCATGACCACATTTCTACTGCTCCTCTGTCAGAAGCAGCTCTGCCGTGACCAGAGAGGAGGCGATGTCCTCTCGAGTCACTGTCTTTATATGATGGGTTAAGATGAGTCCTGGGAGGGGGACTGTGAGTTACACAGTTCTGCCTCATTTGCGTGTTAAAAGGATCTCCACTGCTGTCCAGAGTGGCTCTATCCATTCCCAACCCCACCAACAGTTCATGAGTGTCTCTTTCCCCGCATCCCTCCCCACAGTTGTTCTTCAGAGTCCCTGGACTCGAGATCCCTTCTCCACACTTAGAAGGGGTCCCACTGCCACTTTGAATTGCAGTTCCCTCTTAGGCAGCGATGTGGAGCACTTGTCACCTGACTGTTGATCGGTTTATGTCCTCTCTGAGGAAGTGTCTACTGCCTGGCTTTTATCCAGGCTGTCTGTGCTCTTGTAACTATTGTTGAACTGCGTTTGATCTCTGTGTATTGTGAGATGTCCACCTCCAATCACCCACATAATGTGGATAGACCTTCTCCCAGTTGGGAGGTCAGCTGCCATTTTGTTTTTATGGTGGTTTATTTTACTTTATATTTTTGCTTGAAAGAAAGAGACCTTCTAATGATGTTAAGAAAGAAATCCCCAGCCAACATCTCCATATCACTGTTGGGCTATTATGCTCCACTTCCACTTTATAGTGAAAGTGGAATGGATAATCCATGCCTGGGAAGTTTCTGATCCTGACTCTGACAATGCCTCATGACTGTTCCTAGTGTTAGTTAGGCCCAGAGGCTGATGCAGGCAGGCCAGCACTCTACGAGATGTTGGCTTAGTATAGAATCCTCTTTGCTTTGGGTTTGGGTTTGGTTTGAGGTTGGGGGGCTACACCAGACATTGCTCAGGAATTACTCCTGGTTCTACACTTGAGGATCACTCCTAGTAAAGCTTGGGGAGCTTTCTGGGGTCCTGAGATTGCACCTGGGTTGACCACACACAATGCAAGTGTCCTGTCCCCTGTATTATCTCTCTAGCCCTCAATTTGTATTTAAAGGCACATAATGTCTGAGCTCTCCTATACTGGATGGCAGCTCCAATTTCATAATTTGATTAATTTTCATAATGAGAGCACACTGAATTTTTCTTTTCCTACTATTAAGTAATGAATAAAATAATACTATATATCTGTATGTTGAATAATATTTATAATATTGTCACTGTCCTCCCGTTGTTCATTGATTTGCTCGAGCGGGCCCAGTAATGTCTCCATTGAAGACTTTGTTGTTACCGTGTTTGGCATATCGAATACATCACGGGTAGCTTGCCAGGCTCTGCCGTGCGGGTGAGATACTCTCGGTAGCTTGCTGGGCTCTCCGAGAGGGGCAGAGGAATCAAACTCGGGTCGGCCATGTTGGCTGCGTGTAAGGCAAATGCCCTACCGCTGTGCTATCGCTCCAGCCCATTTATAATATTACCAATATTTATATTATATAACTCATTATTAATGCATAGTTATATTTATATATTTCCAGCTAACTTTCACTAACTGAAGGAGGGGGGATGTGAAGCCCTATAGACAATTGGGAGGCAGCTGAGGGTCCTGACAGAGAGTAGTCCAAGAAGAGGTACCAAGGACTGGGGAAAACATGAGAGGGGAAGTTGATGGGGCCTCAGTTTCCTTTTTTGAAGCCAAGGAGGCTTAGTGAAAGTGAAGTTAAGGTGCCTGAAGTTCTAAATCATATACATATGAGCACACGTAGGGATGCCTCTCTACACATAGGCAGGGTTGCAGAGTTCCTGAGGCACAGCTGCACTTTGGTTTCCTGATGCACATGTGCAGAGAACTCAAGCATTCCCCTCAGGGTCCCACAGTTAGCTCAGACAGGAGCAGACTCCAGGGCAGTTCCCCTGGGTACATTACTCATGGTATAAGAAATAGTTGCTGGTATCTGTGTTTTCTTGGGCTTTTGTGAGTTTTCTCTATAAATACATAGCTAACTAAATAAAAACCATATTTGCATATTAATAGGCCAACATGGCTTAGGAATTTGGCAGGGGGAGAAGAGAACAGAAGCTACCTTTCACTCAAACACTGATTTAATGAGTTTGCTTTGGCTATCAGCTTCATTTTGCTGGTGTGATAGGCCTTGAGAGAAACACTTTTCTAACTCCCTATTCAATTCCCACTCATTTCTATTTTAGCAATTAGAATTTCTTCTAAAGCATGAACTTTCAAAATTCATTTCCATGTACATCATCATTCTTATTTAAAATCAAGGTTTGAATGTTGGGAGCAAGGAAACGTCTCTGGAGGAGCAGATAAGAGTAAAGAGAGTCAGCTGTGCCTTGTGGAGGGTGATGTACCAGTTGCAGAAGCCCAGTGAGAGGGTCACCAGTTAAGAGCCCTCACCCACCCAACCGAGAGTTGGTGAATGGGGTCAGCCTCTATGAAGGTTGCCTTGCTACACTGGGCAGTCATGAAGAAAAGCGACCCTCTCCTTGGCTGAGTTTCTGGGGGAAAAAGAGTGCACTGTATGTGTGAGATACATTTTTAATATGTGTGGTATCTTCTATGAGTGCATATGTGCATGGCGTGTGTCAGGCATGGTGTGAGTACATGTGTGTGTTGTATGTGGTGTTCACGTGTGTGCATGTGTGTGTGTGTGCTCATGTCTGTGTATAACAAATACTACTGTTGGTGTTTCACATTTCAGATATTCCAAATCTCCATGAGAAGCTCCCCTCTCCATTCAACTTCACCTGAACACAAAGGTTATGCATTACAGGGAACAGACCATTTGTGCCAAAATGTTGGCTTCACACCAACTCTTTAAACATCAATTCCTTTTATTTATTCACCCCATTAAGACATGGGAGGCCTTTTGTCTCTCTGGAACTGGTTATCATCAGTAGCAGAATCTCCTATGATCGGGAAAAACAAAGATTATATTGATTGTAGCTATAGATGTATGTTAAAGTAGTAGGGAGTGATTAATGGGTTACACACTTGAAATAACAAAACCTCATATGTATTGCTGGTAGTTTTAACACAGATGCTGGACCATGGCTGAAATCAGAGACCACTGAGAAGATTTTTCAGAAGTGGGGTTCAGTGCAGCTATCAGTGATGTGATCTTGATGCATCTGAGAAAATCGGTATGTGCAGGCATTTATAATGGAAAGGCAGAGGCCCACGTGCTTGGTGAGTGGCAGCTGGACTCAAGTGCTCGGCTATTGAGCATCCTGAAGGGCTTGGGACAACACAGTTCCCGGATGTGTGGTCTCCACTGCCAACACCAGACGGTCCCAGTTAACTGGTCAGAGGTGACCAGCCCTTGTTCTTTCACTGTACAAATTCAGTTTGGGCCAAGGAGCCGCCAATAATGAAAACAACAAAAGCCTTTATTATTATTTCTTGTCCTCTGTGCATTGTTGTGAAGCGAGATGGCTAACCCACTCTGTCCCTAGGTGTCACAGGACATCTTGCCCTCGGAAAACCCCTGCAGTGGCACCTAGCAGTTGTCCTTAATGCTATCTGGTGGTGGTAGGAAGCTTCCAGGCACAGGTTCTCTTGTGGAGCCCCAGGGACTCAGGACACACATTTCTCAGGGACCCGCAGAGAGTCTGCCCTCACCTCAGAACAAAGCAGGGCCTGAACAGCAGTGTGAGCTGGCTCCATGCACACCTGAATAGACTGATGGGGCTCATTGGGGCCCCTGAGGGATCTGGACAACAGCACAGTGTCTCGTGGAACAGTACAGAGGCCCCGAGATCACAGTGGAGATTTACCTAGGACCTGGGTTCTTCATCTTGATGTGGAAACACTTCCAATCTGCCTTTTCTCTTGCCCAGGTCTCCTGTTTTCTCAACTCCCATCAGATGTATAAGCAGTCCCATGGGTTGATCAAAATCAGATCCAAAATTCAGTTAATTCACTGCTGACATCTACATCTACAACAATCTAATATTCCGGACTGGCTGGTCCACTCATGCTGTTGACTGAACCCAACTTTATGTGCAATTTTCTCTCCATCTGAGAAGAGAATTTTCTCTCAACTGGGAATCTGGTTCTAGCATTACTTGTCATCAGGCTTTATTACTTAAAGACATGCTATCTTCTCAGAACTGTCCTTCTCACATTCTGCATCCCTGCATCTGGGAATCCTATGTCTCAAGAGAAAATGCCATGTTTCATTTTTGTTGTGTTTGGGCCACACCCAGCAGTGTCCAGGGATTACTTCTGGCGGGGCTCAGGGGACCATGTGTGGTACAGGGGATTGAACTGGGGTTAGCCGTTTACAAGCGCCTTATTCCTGTACTTTCTCTTGGACCCAGCTGCCACTTTCCTAAAGAATCATTCCTGCCTCCTTTCACAGAACAACTCTTTAAAAATATATATTTAGTCACCCTGAATTATGAAGTTATTGGTGATTGGGTTTCAGACATACAGAGTTTCAATGCTGACCTTTTCACCAGTGTCTGCTGCCCCCACTGGTGGCCCCAGCGCCCCAGGAAGCTTGAGCAGCCATAGAGCAGGAGCTATGGATGCCCTGAAGGACTTCGAGGCTTGTTTCCTTTTGGTGATTTCTAACAGTTCTCTCTCTTCCTTCTTTGGCTTTTGGATGGTCATGCAAAGAATTTTTGTCGCACTAAGCTGGTTCCTTCCTGGGCCAGTTCTTCAGAGATGTCAGCCCCCTATATGACCTCACCCGTGACAGCCTGGGTGCACAGTGACAGCCTGGGTGCACCGTGCCTGTGAACATTTGGTCAGCAACGAAGCCTGATAGAGGCGGTGCCTTCCTTTGCCCCAGAGAATCCTGTAGGTAGGACACGAGACTTAGAGGGCGAGGAGAAGGACCGACCGGTGTGTTTCTCAGATTGTATTCCCAAGCTAGCTCTTACTCTTTGAAAGCAGAGAGGGTTGACTCATCAAAGTGTTTACCACTGGGGAGAAGGCAGGCGTGGGAGCTGGAACATCTGCTCTTAAACTCTGTAGCTCTCCCTGCTCCGGCAGCCAGCCTCCCACAGGAGTCGGTCCTGCCCCCATCCGTCTGCCAGACTCAACATTTCACAGGCCCGAACCTCGGGAAATGTCCTGCTTTCCCACAGAATCAGCAACCCAGCCCTGCTGCAGCCAATATCAGCCCCCCCCCCCCCCCCCCGTCCCTCAAAACAACACAGAGTTTGCAAAGGAGGGGAGAACCTAGAACTTTCCCAGGAACTCTTGAGGAATGTAAATTAGCGAAGGCTGTCTCTGGTCTGGGGGAGTTCCAACATGCTTCCTGTCCGAAGTCCCTGCCTTGCTGGCCCACTCAATCGGCCTTGACAGAGACGTCTCTCAAAGACACGGGAAGGTCAGCGTGGACTTGGAGAACTGTCTGCCCTCTCCCCCAAGCAGGAAAAAGCAGACGGGACGTGCCTCATCCATATGGTGCTGAACTATCCTTGGGAAAAGTCTCGGGAAACTTTTTCACTTGATAATGCCCGCTAATGGCCTGTAATCAAAGCACAGCCAGTTAGCCGTGCAAGAAGCTATTAGCTTATTTGTTTGAGTCTAAACCAGGCATAATGTGATTGCTGCATTTTCCTGCCCACTGTAGATGTTACCCAGGCACATTTTTTTCCATTGAAGCCAATCTTTGTAGACAGTCAGTCTGGCCTACAAGCATTAAAAAGATTTCTCTTCAATAATGAGGGCTTTTAAAAAATTTGTCTGTGTTCTATTAAATACTCTTTATGTTCTCTTATTCAATTTCTTTGAGAAACGGTCTGGAGAACTAAGTCACATGTGGACATTCTGGGGCACCTAGAAATTCACTGAGTAGTTTAAAACTGCAGGTACAGAAGCATAAGCCCCAGAGTGAGGCGTTCTGCAGGCCTTGACCTAGCACCACACAGCCCTCAGTGGAGGACACTGTTGGTTTGGGGGATGTTTATCACAAGGCTTTCATTGGCTCAGCAGAATCTTCTTTCTCCTATTACTGTTGTTCAGTGCTCTGTTTTGATTGAGCAGGAACCTGCCTGTGGTTTTGTCACCTGAGAGAAATCAGGGAAGGTGCAGCCTTTGTTCAGATGGCAGAGACCAGCAAATGGATTTGCATTATTTATTCTTCATGCAAAAGTCATCTAAGTAGCTGTCAGGATAGCAGGGATACAAGCATCACAGGGCTGCTTTGATTTGTACTTTGCTAATAAACATTGTAAAGGGATGATTACCAAATAAAACATACTGAGGTGTGTGTGGAGGCTTCTAGAAACAAAAAGATCTTAGAACTTGAAAACCTTATTATAGAATATTATAGAATTCAGATGATCCTACAAAGGGGCAGCAATGAGGGTCACTGACGCAGGCCGAGTGCTGGGCATTAGTCCATTAAGCACCTCATGCTTTTGAGGGGGACACTAAAATACAGAGAGAGGGGGTATGATGACATCAACAGTCAATCTGTACCTGTGAGGCGAGTGCATCAGCAGCCTGATGGTGCCTTCAGACTTCCAGATACCCTAAAATTGCTGCTGTGCCTTTGGCTAGACCCCAAAAACTTGGGGCAAAGTTTACCAAGAACGTAAATGGCCAAAAGTTAGGTATGTGGGAGACACACCCACAAACCACCTCTGGCTCAGCTATATAATTGGAGGCATGGCCTCTCTGGTTCCTGATAGAACTGTTTAATGACCATGATCCCAGAGACCCAGAAACAAAACTCAACACCCAACGGCTTTTGGCAGAAATGCGTCTGGTTCTTGCAGTAGGTTACTGGCGCTGGGCCATCCCAGGTGGGAATAAGTTTCATACCTTGGCCTGTTCCCCTTGGCGGCCCAGTGGCCGCCATCCTACAGTGACGAGACACGTGGGGCCTCACGGGATTGGGGTGAATCCGGCCCTTTCCTCCCCACCTCAACAAGACTCCGAGTCGCCGCCCACAAACGGCCTCTTATGGCTCCTGATCAAGCTGCTTCACGGCCATGATCCCAGAGACTAAGAAACAAATCTCGAAACCCAGCGGCTTTTGGCAGAAATGAGTTCAGACCCCACAGTTAGGTACTGTCGCTGGGCCACCCCAGGGGGAAAGGGTACTGTCCCTCCCTCTGCTCCCCCTTGGCGGCTTGGTGACCGCCATCCGCCAGATGTCATTGGACAGTCAGGTTTGGGCCCGCAGTGACAAGACATGCAGAGACTCGTGGGATGGGGGTGGAGCTGGCCCTTTCCTCCCCATCCCAACGAGACTCCGAGTCGCCACCCATGAATGTCCTCTCTAGTTCCTGATCAAGCCATTTAATGACCATGATCCCAGAGATTCAGAAACGAATCTCAAAACCCAGCAGCTTTTGGCAGAAATGTGTCCGGTCCCTGCAGTATGTTACTGGCACTGGGCCAACTTAGGTGGGAATAGGTTTTGTGCCTTGGCCTGTTCCCCCTGGTGACCCGGTAGCCACCATCCTCCAGAGGCCACTGGACAATCAGGTTTGGGTAGGCAGTGACAAGACTCGTGGGGCCTCACGGGATAGGGGTGGAGCTGGCCCTTTCCTCCCCACCCCATCGAGACCTCGAATCGCCGCCCACAAACAGCCTCTCTGGCTCCTGATTAAGCTGCTTAACGACCATGATCCCAGAGACTCAGAAACAAATCTCGAAACCCAGTGGTTTTTGGCAGAAATGCGTCCAGACCCGCAGTAGGTTACTGTTGCCAGGCCACCCCAGGGGGAAAAGGGTGTTGTCCCTCCGCCTGCTCCCCCTAGGCAACTCAGTGGCCGCCATCCTCCAGAGGCCACTAGATAGTCAGGTTTGGGCCCTCAGTGACAAGACACACAGGTCCTCACGGGATAGGGGTGGAGCTGGCCCTTTCCTCCCCATCCCAACAAGACTCCAAGTCACCGCCCATGAATGGCCTTTCTGGCTCCTGATCAAGCTGCTTAATGGCCATGATCCCAGAGACTCAGGAAAAAATCTTGGAACCCAGCAGGTTTTGGCAGAAATCCCTCCAGATTTAAGTGTTAAAATTTCAGAATTTCAAAATTGTGCAGCTGTTACTGCAGCCACGCAACATTATATGTTGTTCTTAACCAGCAATAGAAAACAAATTGTCTACTGTTGCCTTTTCAGCAGATCTGAGTGTTGGGGTAAAATCCCAAATAATAATGGTAGGTCTGTTGTCAAAATATTGAATATGATCAAAGTAGAGAGAGAGTAATATAGAAATCATCTGCCCCACATGTAGGGGGAGGGTGTGGGATGGGGTTATACTGGGGGTCTTGGGGGTAGAGAATGGGCACTGGTGAAGGTATGGGCGTTTCATTGTATGACCCAGACTTAAACCTGAAAGCTTTGTAACTGCTCTCACGGTGATTCAATAAATAAAATTATATTTATTTTTTAAATAAATATAAAGCAGAGCAGAGCCCCGGCAGCCGAAGACCTCCAGAACCAGCCACAACCATGCTGAGACCACTCTCCACACGCATCAAGGTACCGGCAGAGGAACAAAGGCATGCGAGTCCCGGGGCTGAGATCTCCAAGCCTGCTCAGATCGGGGCTGAGCATCCTCCACCAGATCCTCCATCTTCCAGTAGGCAGGGGTCACACCCACCAACTTCCCTCTGGTGCCGTGTAATCCCATCAACGGCCAAGACCCAGAGACTATAAAACCCAGCTCCTGGAAGACATCTTATTTTCTCATTCTTACTTTGGACAACCTGGCAGGCTACCGAATGTAATCTGCCCCCACAGCAGAGTCTGGCAAACTCTCCGTGGTGTACCCAATATGCCAAATACCAGTAACAATGATGGGTCTCATTCTCTTAATCCTGAAAGAGCCTTGAATATGGCACTTTTTAAAATCTCAGGGCTAGGGCAAAGGAGACGTTACTGGTGCCTGCTCGAGGCAATCTACGAACAACAGGATGATCGTGATCGTGATAAAAAATGAAAAAAAAAAAGTAAGGTGGAGTTCATGCCCAATTCAATCAGCTAATCAGTGGCTGAATAAATAGCGGTACTCTTACATAAAAATATAAGTCAATTAAAATAAAATACAGAGAGAACAGAGTGTCCACTTTCTACATTTAGGGCAAGCCATGAATTGAATCCACTTCCTGTGTCCACTTAGGTCTCTCCCACAAACATGAAAGTCTGTGCTCTCATAAATTCCATATGATGAAAGCACACCCCGTGAGTGATACCATCAAGTAAGGCCTTTGGAAGGGAATAAGGATTTATTAATTGATTAATGTTTGTAGATTCTCCTCTCCCCGGTTTTTACATTAGAGACACCCTGAATTACATTATTCTGCCATTACCCTCACCCCCAGCACCAGATCTCTTGCCCAGTATGACAAGGCACCCTCCTCACCCAATCTCAGGAAAACTCAATTCTGTGGCCCAACCCCCAGTTGTGTTGCCTCTGTCCACCATCATTCCTTCGTTTCTTTCTATCCCACACATGCGAGAGAGCATCTGGCTTGGCCCTCTCCATCTCACTGGACACACTCTGGTCCTGTCCACCTGGCAGCACATTGTACTGTTGTGCCTCTGAGCAGAGCAGCATCTGTGCTGCCTGTCCACATCACTTTCTTTCTTTCTTTCTTTCTTTCTTTCTTTCTTTCTTTCTTTCTTTCTTTCTTTCTTTCTTTGTGAAACACCGTGAGCTACAGTTACAGGCTTACAAACTTTCGTGCTTCAGTTTCTGTCATACAATGATCGAGTACCCATTCCTTCACCAGTGCCCATTTCCCACCACCAATGGTACCAACATCCCTCCCACTACCCCCACCCCAACCCCTCTAACCTACCCCGCCTCTGTGGCAGGGCACTCCCTTTTGCGCTCTCTCTCTCTCTCTCTCTCTCTCTCTCTCTCTCTCTCTCTCTCTCGTTGTGATTTGCAATGGAGGTATTAGGTGGCCATCATGTTTGGTCTATAGTCTACTTTCAGCCCACATCTCCCATCCTGAGCGGGTCCTCTTAGCACCGTTTAGTTGATGGTCCCTTCTCTATCTGAGCTGACTTTTCCCCCAGCATGTGAGGCTGGCTTCTAAGCTGTGGAGTGATCCTTCTGGTATTTATCTCTACTATTCTTGGGGCTGGAGCGATAGCACAGCGGGTAGGGCGTTCGCCTTACAAGCGGCCAACATGGCCGACCCGAGTTCGATTCCTCCGCCCCTCTCGGAGAGCCCGGCAAGCTACCGAGAGTATTCGATATGCCAGACACAGTAACAGGAAAGTCTCCAATGGAGACGTTACTGGGCCCGCTCGAGCAAATCGACGATCAACGGGAGGGCCTTTACTTACTTACTTACTTTATTCTTGGGTGTTAGTTTCCCTTTCTGTTGCTTTATATTCCACAAATGAGTGCAATCTTTCTGTGTTTGTCTCTCTCTCTCTCTGACTCATTTCACTTAACATGATACTCTCCATGTTGATCCACCTATATAAAAATTTCATGAATTCATCTTTTCTAACAGCTGCATAGTATTCCATTGTGTAGATGTACAAAAGTTTCTTTAACCAGTCATCTGTTCTCAGATACGTGGGTTTTTTTTTCCCCAGATTTTGGCTATTGTAAACAGTGCTGCAATGAACATATAAGTGTAGATGTCATTTCTACTATACTTTTTTGCATCTTCGGAATATATTCCCAGAAGTGGTATTGCTGGGTCAAATGGGAACTCAATTTCTAATTTTTTTTATTGGAAATTTATTTCTATTATTTCACTGCCTTATACTTTTATATTATTATTTTTTTAATTTTTAATAGTGAGACATCCACGTCACCATGTCTGCCCGGAGGGGAAAGGGTGTAGCTCCCTTCGCCTTCTCCCCTCTGGAAAGAAAGATGGCAGCCGCATTGGGAGCCTTGTGGAGAGACAGGTATGAGCCGGTGGTGATGGGGCGACTAAAACCTCATGGGAAGGGGTTTGCTCCAGGCTCATTCATCACACCCTACCGAGGTCACCAGTTGCCCCCCACGAGCGGCTCTCTGGCACGGCCATGACTCCAGAGCACAGAAACCAATCTCTTAATTATCTGACTCTCAGTAGAAATACTTCCAGGGTTAATAAGTAAAATAGCAGAAATCCAAAACCGTGCAGCCTCTATCGCGGCCGCACGACATCATTTAATTCTTGAACCCAGCTGTAGAAAGCAAATCATTTCACAATGCTTTTTCAGCATCTGATTTGGGGGTGGGTAAACTCTAAATAATAATGGTGCATCTTTTATCGAAACAATGAATCTAGTCAAAGTAGATAGAGTGTTAACTAGAATTCATCTGCCTCACAGGCATTGAGAGGGGTGGGGGGTAGGGGTTTATTGGGGTTCTTCGTGGTGAAAAATAAGTATTGGTAAAGGGAAATGTGTTTGATATTTGCATGACCGAGACCTAAACTTAAAAACTTTGTAACTTTTCCCACAGTGATTCAATAAATAAATAAATTATTAAAAAAATGTGAGACATCATGAGGTACAGTTACAGACTTACACATTTTTGTGCTTGGGTTTCAATTATACAATGATCAAATACCCATCCCTCCACCAGTGCCCATTTCCCACCACCACGGATCCCAGTATCCCTCCCAACCCACCATCCCCCCATCCCACCCTGCTTCTGTGGCAGGGCATTCCCTTTTGTTCTCTCTCTCTTATTGGGTGTTGTGGTTTGCAAAAGAGGCATTGAGTGGCAATCATGTTTGGTCTATAGTCTAATTTCAGCATGCTTCTCCCATCCTGGGAGGATTCTCCCAACACCTTTATTTGGTGTTCCCTTCTCTATCTGAGCTCCCTTTTCCCCTAGCATGTGTGGTTGGCCTCCAAGCCATGGAGTAAAATTCCTGGTACTAATCTCGGCCATTCTTGGGTGTTAGTCTCCTATTTTGTTACTTTATGTTTCCCAGATGAGTGCAATCTTTCTATGTCTATCCCTTTCTTTCTGAGTCATTTCGCTTAACATGATACTTTCCATGTAGTATCACTTGTATGTAAATTTCGTGACTTCTTCTTTTCTAACAGCTACATAGTACTCCACTGTGCAAATGTACCAAAGTTTCTTTAACCAGTCATCTGTTCTCAGGCACTCAGGTTTTTTCCAGATTCTGGCTATTGTAAAGAGTGCTGCAATGAACAAACAATTGCAGATGTCACTTCGACTATACTTTTTTTGCCTCTCTGGGATATATTCCCAGGAGTGGTATTGCTGGATCAAATGGGAGCTCAATCTCTAATTTTTTGAGAATCGTCCTGTTTTCCAAAAGGGCGGAACCAGTTGGCATTCCCACCAGCAGTGAAGGAGATTCCCTTTTTCCCCACATCCACATCAGCACCGGTTGCTTTTGTTCTTTTGGATGTGAGCCAATCTCTGTGGTGTGAGATGATATCTCATTGTTTTGATCTGCATCTCCCTGATGATTGGTGAAGAAGAGCATTTTTTTCATGTGCCTTTTGGCTATTCAGATTTCTTCTTTGAGAAAGTTTCTGTTCATTTAATTGCCCCATTTTCGATGAGGTTGGGTATTTTCTTCTTGTGGAGTTCAACTAGTGCCTTGTAAATTCTTGATAAATAAATTCAATCAACCCCTTATCAGATGGGTCACTGTCACTGTCACTGTCCTCCCGTTGTTCATCGATTTGCTCAAGCGGACCCAGTAATGTCTCCATTGGAGACTTTGTTGTTACTGTGTTTGGCATATCGAATATGTCACGGGGAGCTTGCCAGGCTCTGCCGTGCTGGCAAGATACTCTCCGTAGCTTGCCGGGCTCTCCAAGAGGGGCAGAGGAATCGAACTCAGGTTGGCCATGTTGGCTGCATGCAAGGCAAACGCCCTACCACTGTGCTATCGCTCCAGCCCATCAGATGGGTATTGGGTGAATATCCTTTCCCATTCTGTAGACTGTTTTTGTATTCTGGTCACTGTATCTTTAGAGATGCAGAAGCTTCTCAGTTTAAGGTAGTCCCATTTGTTTATCTCTTTTCTACTTGCTTGGCCAATGGTGTGTCACCTTTTTTTTTTTTATTAGTGAGACACCATGAGGTACAGTTGTAGACTTACAAATTTTGTGCTTGGGTTTGTCGTGGAGGGTTTTACTGATCTTGTCTTCAATGTACCTAATGGTTTCTGATCTGATGTTGAGGTTTTTGATCCATTTTGATCTGACTTTTGTGCATGGTGTTAGGTAGAGGTCTGCGCCCATTTTTTTGCATGTAGCCGTCCAGCACCATTTGTTAAAGAGGCTTTCCTTGCTCCACTTCACATTTCTTGTTCCCTTATCAAAGATTAGATGATCATACATTTGGGGTTGTGTGTCAGAATATTCAACCCTGTTCCATTGCTCTGCAGCTCTGCCTTTGTTCCAGTACCATGATGTTTTAATTATTACCACTTTGTAGTAGAGGTTGCACCTCAGTTTCTTTACCCAGACACCTGCCTGGCTGCTTGGTGCTCTCAGACCTCTGCTATATGCATGGTGCTGGGATGAATGGCGGAGCACTGATGTCACTTTGGAACCTTGTTTGGGGGCCCCTGGGGTACATGCTGACAATAAGAATCGAGATGGTGCCTCATAGGAGCGCTCAAGGACAAGGTCAGTAGCCTTAGGAGTCCCTGAGTCCACCTCCCAGCCGCTTCCTCTGCTCTCGGCCTAGAACACATGTTGCCAGTGCTCTTGGGGCCAGCCCCGCCCACTCACAACTTGGCTTTAACTTGGCAATCTCCAGAAAAAACACGTTTCTACTGTCCCTAACCCACGCACCCAGGGCTCTGTGTTACTGGAGCCGACTTGGGCCAAAACATAGTGAGAGCAAGCTTGAAAGAATTCACAGAAAACATCATCAGTATCGACCCTCTTTCGAAGCTCCTTCCTGAGAGCACACTGTGCTGTGTGGGACACCTGGGCTGTGCTCGTTACTCTCCCTGCTCATCATATTAAGGACAGAGTGTTGTCCCTTAATCACTGTCACAGTGCTTGATCCATCCCCACTCCCCACCCTCAACCTGTGCCCTGTGGAAAGCTGTGACCTTGGGACCCCAGGTCTAAGCCGTTATTTCCCATTCACTATCCATTGGCCGCATCTGTGTGAAATGCACTGCAAAGTTCTCGTTTGTGGTCCTTGACTCCCAGGTGGGCTGAGCACAGGGAAGGGAGCCTGAAAGCTGTGAACATTCTCCTCTTATACACGTTTATTTCTGCGAATCTCCCAGCCCACGTCAAGGCTACAAGTGGGCCATCGGCTTCCCTGCTAACCGGGGTCTCCCTGCCTTCTCCAGTGCCTGCAGGGACACTGTCTGCCCTGGCCCTGAGAATTGGCCGAGGAACAGTGGATCTGGCTTCATGCCATAAGGGGGACACAGAAATCATTGAGCTCCAGCTCTGCTCTCTACCCAACATACCCGTTCCTGACCTCTTTCTCCTTCTCGTGAAAACAGATTTCACTGTCAAACAGACCTCAGTTTGAATCCCAAATTGCCAACATGCCATTTGTAAACTCAGACTAGTTATTAATCCTCCTGACATCTCCATTCCTCCCAGCGTAGGGTCTCAAGTACTTGAGGGAACCATCAAGTCTTCTGCCCCTGTTCAATTTCAGTTGGCTTATTTGTCTTTAAAACAGAAATATTCAAAGTCCTTTATAAATTCTTGGTGTAAATCCATCTCCCTCTTTCTGCAGGCTTGATTATTTTGTCTCTGATCAGAAAAAGGGAGCACAAGGGAAAATTTGGAGGGGTAATGACAAAGATTCTAGATTATGTATAAAATTGAGCGTGTTAGTTTAAAAGTCATCTGATTATAACTTTAAAATTGATGATTATATAAAATTGTATCTCTGTGGTGCTTTTAAAAATAAGAACGACAGTCAATGTTAAAATTGTGAAGTTATTGCCCAGTTATTAAAGCCATAAACATAAAGTTATACATTGTACAGCACTAAGTTCTGATCCAAAGTTATACATTGTACAGCACTAAGTTCTGTCCAGAGTCTTGAACAAATGAAAACCACCATGATATCAGCTCCTTCTAGATCCTACCTTTGCCTTTCTTCAGTAAAAATTGTCTTTAGAGGACAAAATCCCAGACAGTCCTCTCTGAGCCTATGTCCAGGCTGGAAAATGCTTGGGCCTGGCGTGATTGTGGTTGAGTGGAGAGCTGAGGGGTGATGAGCAGTAATGGTCCCCTTACAGTGTGGACAATACAGACTGCCTTCTGGCATGGTGGTCCCTTCCCCCATTGTGGTCACCATATCCCTATTTTGATGTTTTGTTTATGGGTCACACCTGGCAGGGATCAGGGCTTATTCCTGGCCCTGTGCTCAGCAATAATCCCTTGAAAGTCTCAGGAGACTCTTGGTCATGCTGGGGCTGGAGACTCAGACAGTCGGTGCCAGCAAGCACTTTAGCTGTCCCAGTTCTCTGGCCCTGGGTTGCCTCTTAACTTTCTCAGGTGTTTATTGAGCTCTGCCTGACCATTGTTTGTAGTGATCACTAACACGTCTCAGATTTGAGAGTTCAGGCTCTGTTGGCATGCCCTCAACATCTCTCACACCACATCCCCCTGTTCACATATCAAACTCATATCGAACATGCTAGGGCATGTCAAGGGCTTGGAGCAACACCTAGAATATTCTAAGCACTTTAACAAGTGCCAAGGAATGCAGGTTAGGGCCAGAGAAGTTAAGGCAAGCACCCTAATCTAGGCTAACCTCTGGTAAGGTGCTCCCCTTGCATACAACTGCGACCACTGCACAATGGTCATGCGGGGCATGGCTGTGATACTGCTAGGGGTGGGCTCCCTCATTAAAATTTTTTTTAAAACACAGAATGAGCGTTAGATTCATTGCTCTAAGAAAGCAGACACCAAACTAGACTTAGCTGCGGAACAGCAGACTTAGCAGATGCTTACGCACAACAAGGGCGAGGTATAGTTTTTGACCTCATGGTTCCAATCCTGGCTTCTTTCACTGGTGATGCAGCATTTTCACCCCTGAAGGCCACATGTCTCAGTAAAGAAGAGACCAGCAGTGTGAACACAGAAACCCAGAGTGTCTCCCACCCACTCCTGAGTGATCACCATCCTCCACTTAGCCACAAGGACAAAGGGCACATGTTTCTGGTCAAGATGTTCGAAGGTGCAGGAATGAGATTCTGTGAAATGTGACTCACACATGGATCCTCTCCACCACCAATGGGAAGCACAGAACCCATGACACAGCTGCGTGGAACCCACGACTCGACTGTGCAGAACCTAGGACACAGCTGTGTGGAACCCATGACACAGTTGTATGGAATCTATGATGTAGCTTCCTTCAATGTGCTGTTTCATGAACAGAGCAGGAAGACCAGGGAAGACTTGCAAGACACAAAGGAAGCCTAAAAGCAACAGGGAGGTTGTGAAATTCAGAACTAGACAATCCACTTACAGGTTTAAAATAAAAGTGTCTTTTAAGAAAAAAAAATTTTAATAAATCACCGAGAGATACAGTTACAGATTTACAAACTTTTATGATTACATTTCAGTCATACAATATATTCATTTAAAAAATGTAATTAAAAATAAATAAATAAATATAAAATTAAAATGTCAGTAAGTCACTGTCGAGACCAGGATTGGCTGGGATTGTTCCAGTTCTGTTCTTTCAATTCCATAATACCATTCTATGTTCCTCAAAGTGCTCTTAATTTTTAATTAAAATGAACTAAAATTAGTACTCTGATAAATTCATAACACATTTCCATTCCCTTCTGATCCATTCTGCCAACATGAAGATGTAATTAGGAGCGGCTTGTTTGCAGTTCCCAGCCCCCAGCCTGCAATCAGAGGTGCCCATCTCGGGCATCCCCAGGGCTGCTCTCCGTCCTCAGCAGGAATGGCCAATAACCACACGCTCGTGTTTGTGGTTCTCACACACAGACCCCCCCGTCGTTTACTTCCACACACTCCTCCCTTGGCACTTCTGAGCGGCCTGTCAGTCCTGAATCTTACGGGCACAGGTGGTGTGGGTCAGTGCTCATGGTCACACGGTGACGCAGCCCCCACAGACTAGACCATATCCCTCCTTCCTCCTGGCACACAAGCAGCTGTCTGCCAGCTGTGGCTCTGGGGCTCGGAGCCTGGGTGGTGTGATGCAGGCAGAGGCCTCTGTGAGCGCCGTGAGCCAGAGGGCTCCTTGGAACCCGTCAGAGGAGCCCCCTGCATGACATAAATGTCCCCCCAGGAACTTGGGTGCCCAAGACCATGCCTCAAGCTGCTCCCCAGGACCGGGGTCCTGCACCACCCTCGGCAGGTCTGGGAGGTGACCAGCAGGATAGCCTGGGGACCCTCCTGCTCTTGCCTCAGGTGCTAGTTTGGGAAATCCTGGGGCCAGGCTGGAGACACAGGGGAGACGAGTCGTCCTGAATGGGCCTGTGCCAAATGTCATGAGCAAAGACAGTCTCAGTCATGAGCACCAAGGATGAGTCTTCAGTACTGGGTAGCAGTACTCAGCATGGTGTAGGCAGCACTCATCTCTTCTTTGCAGAAGCTTTGGGGAGGGCCAGCTGACAGAATGGACAGAATAAGGAAGGTCAGGTGTGCCCCTCCTGCCCTCATCCAATTTTCCATGCAGTGACGGAGCGATTATCCTAAGCAGCAAGCAGGTTGTGTCACGGTACTTATCCCAGCCCACCCCTGGGAGGAAGGTGCTCAGACACTCAGGTCACAGGTTCCTGCCAAGCTCTGCTGCCCTCCTGAGTGACCACCGACCCCCAGCATCACCCTCACAACCATCACTGTGCCGTGTGCCCTGGCCTCACACTGTGCTTCCAGCCAGCCCAGGGATGCTCCTCCCCCTCATCCCCAGACCTAGCCCCAGCACCAGTATCCATGCCTAAATAACCCACTCTGGAAGGATTCCCACCCAAAGGGACCCCTGAAAGCAGAGCCCCACTCAGTCCACCCAGCGCCAGCAAGGGCCAGGAGGACACAAAGCCCCAGGAGCTGGGAAGTGGACTTTACCTTGGAGGCCCAAGGCCCCGCGGGAGGCCGGGAGAGCTGGTCATCTCTGCCCTGTCAGCTGGCAAAGCCTTTGGCTGGTGACGACACGAGTCGCTACCCGCCTCTGCTGGAGTGACCCTCCCCGAGATGGGAAGTTTGGTCCCTACTGTGGCACTTTCAGGGGCTTCCGGGACCATCAGGGGGCAGAGCCAGGGCTCGTGGTGGAAGAGGGAGCTCAATCCCGCCATGCCTACATTCTGTGCGGTTCACTGGGCTAAAAGCATCCGTGTGCGACAAGGTCCTCGTCCCACTGCTGCTGCCCCATTTCCTCACTACAGGCTACAGCCTGGCAGGCAGGGGCGAGATCCCACAGCCCATCTTACACTCTTATCCTTTGCTTTGCCTGTGAAGAACTGTGGGTGGCATTGTGAAGAGGCTGGGCAGGTGTCAGCCCCGGAGGGACAGAGGCTCAAGGGTCACAGGCCCACGAGGGGGCAGACATGGCACGTGCACATGCTTCCCTGCAGGGGATGAAAGACCGTTTCTGTGTCCTGTGGGTCACTCCTGGGCATGGCATATGCCCACATCCTCGTCCAGCTCAGGGAGAGACGCGCTGTCTCAGCAGCATGGCAGGAGTGATCTAGATGCTTCCACAGAGCCTCCGAAGGTTCCAAGAGGCCAGGCTCTCTTCCTGACACCCTTCCTGACACCCTCGTGATGAGCAGAGGGGCTGGATGCAGGGGTCAAGAGGCCTCGATGAGAGCCACGTCCAGCCCAGACACACAGTAGGGAGAGGACAAGGCAAGACCCTAGGGTGAGCTGAGACACCACAGTTCTGAGTGCAGGGCGTTCCTGTTCCCTAGGGCCCAGAGCACAGTGTCAGGAAACAGGTCAAGTTCCAAGCACCTCTGGGTATGGCCCAAAAAGCAACAAGTGAAACAAGATCCCAGGCTTGCAGCCACAAGGATGAATCTCTGTGCCTCTGATAGGGAACGGGGTTAGTGTCTGAACGCTCCTCTCGTGGAGAGACGGGCCTGGGAAGGCCTTTCTCTGTGCTCTGCACAGAGCATCCTGTTCCCAAATCAACTGACAGTGAAGGGACTCCAGAGGGGACCTGGGAGAGGTGTGCAAATACAAGGGCCATGTGCGACTACAGCAAGAGGCGAAGATTAAAGACAGACTGACAGAAACCAAGGAAACGGCCTGCCTCAGACTCTGTGTTCTTGCACAGTGACGTGAACCACTCCTAGCAAATAATTTTCACAGACACCAGCCCAGGAAGCCAGCCTGATTATGGGATAAAGGGTCAAAATATCAATGATCCAGTCACCATGCTGATTGAACATGTTTAATAGGTACATGCCATGAACAATCATTTTGGCGACAGAGCAATATCAACGTATAGGGCATAAGCTACTTTGTTAAAAATCCTACAAATCATCTATTTCTAACGTAAAGATGACCTGAACTGATGATGTTGAGAATAGCATGTATTCCCACCCTCTCTAAGAGTCACCAGAAGATTCCTTGCTGATTAGAGATAAGAGAGCCAGAGAGACAGTAGAGGGAGGCACTTTCTTTGCATGCCCCAGACCCCAGTTTGAACCCTGTTGCCACATATGGACCCCAAAACTGCTAGGTTGCACTCCTGGGCATAGAGCCAGGATTAGCCCTCTGAGCACAGCTGGATGTGGTCCAGGAAAGAAGGGAAGGGAAGGGAAGGGAAGGGAAGGGAAGGGAAGGGAAGGGAAGGGAAGGGAAGGGAAGGGAAGGGAAGGGAAGGGAAGGGAAGGGAAGGGAAGGGAAGGGAAGGGAAGGGAAGGGAAAGGAAGGGAAGGGGAGGGGAGGGGAGGAGAGGGGAGGGGAGGGGAAGAGGGGAGAGGAAGGCAGGCAGGCAGGTAGGAAGAAGGAAGGAAGGAAGAGGAGGGAAGGAAGAGGAGGGAAGAAGGGAAGGAAGGAAGGAGGGAAGAGAAGGGAAGGAAGGAGAGAGGGAAGAGAAGGGAAAGAAGGAGAGAGGGAAGGAGGGAGGGAAGGAGGGAGGGAAGGAGAGAAAGAAGGAGGGAGGGAGGGAGGGAGGGAGGGAGGGAGGGGGAGGAAGGAAGGAAGGAAGGAAGGAAGGAAGGAAGGAAGGAAGGAAGGAAGGAAGGAAGGAAGGAAGGAAGGACCACACAACACTGTGGACCTCGAAGTTGGTGCATGGCGCAAACCAATGTGAAGCTGGTCTGGAAACTCACCACACCTGCTCTCACTCTCATGACTCTGCCCGCAAATGCAATTTTAATTTGAGCCTTATTCCCACCAGAATAGACGGAGAGTCTAATCACTGATATTAAAATAAAACATATGAATAAGGCATAAGAATTAAATAATTCACCAAGCTACCTTTTGCTAGTTCTTTGAGCCATATTTAACTAATCATAAAATTTTACATAGCACGTGGAGATGTCTCCAGCACACTAAACTCCAGCATTAAACAGAAAATGCAGTAATTATTGTCATGTTCTGTAGTTTGGGTAGAATGCATATTTTAACCTGTAACTTGTATGAGTGGGAAAATTACTGTTAGAAAGTTTCACCTGCTGTTTGTATCATCTGAGAATAATGAGGATCCAAGTTTGGGTACTTAACATATTTTAACCTACAGCGTGTATGAGAGGGAAAATTATTTTTAGAAAAATTCACTTGTTGTTTGTATTACCTGGGAATAATGAGGATCCATTACAGGAAAAAAATCAGTTTTTATTTTTTTGGGGGGCCATACCCAGCAGTGACCAGAATTTATGCCTAATTCTGTGCTCCGTGTTACCCACTGTGTTAGCTTTCCAGCCCCAAGAGGTTCATTTTTTTTAAAGGATCTTCTGTCATTTTATAGAAAAAACAATGCTTAGATTTATATTTGGTATTCATAGTTCAATGTTTGTTGAGCTGAATGTGTTAGTGTTTTCGTTTTTCCTGATCAAGTTCATAATATTTGCAGATGTGTTTCAGTAACGTGATAGGGATAAAATTACAAGCCAATGTACATATGCGGCTTTCAAGGGTCTGAGAGCCCAGCCCCAGGGGGAGCACTTGCCATGGGGTGCGGGCCCTGGGCTCACTGCTCCATGCATGGAGTTATCTGACACTCGGTGATGTCTCTGCACTTTTCTTGTCCCTGAGTCTCCCCTCCAGGCCACCTTTATTGCCACCTCTGTAACTAGGGGCCATTTGTTAGAAGATACCTTCTATTATTCCCTCCAGCCCAGACTTGCTCACAAAGAGTTCCTCTGGGTTTTATACACCTGATAGTATCTTTTCTTTTAAACCAAATGTTTAGGAGCTCTTGTCACTAACCATAGAACTGAGGGTTCTCTTTTCTTGTCCCTGGCAGCTGCCACCCTTTCCTTTCTTTTCTCATCCCATGGTCTGGGGAAAGTCAGTGAAATTCTCTCCACGCTCTGTCCTCTTTCCCTGGGGCTTCTGAGACTTTCTCCTTCACTAAAGTTTTACTTCATTAGTTTGGGGGCCACACCCAGCGGTGCTTTGGGGTTACTCCCGGCTCTGTGCTCAGGGGTCACTCCTAAAGATGGTCAGGAGACCATACAGGGTGCAAGGCAACTGCCCTCCCCGCTGTACTATCACCTGAGACCCCTTTATTAGAGTATTTAAAGCTCGTGTTGTACTTTTCTGGATTATTCAGATTGGGATTTACTGAATCTATAATTGGGTTTTTCTTTCTTTTTTTCTTTTACCAAATAAAGATGTTTTGCTTTTAAAAAAAAGTTAATATAATTCACACTCTGAGATTCCTTTTATAGTAATTAGACTTTTGAAAAAATTGTCTGCAGATATCTGAGACACTATTTTCCCCTACTTTTTTTCTCAAAAATTGGACAATTTTTTAAAAACTGTCTTTGCTTTTACTAATTTTTCTACTCCTTTTCTGCCACCAAACTAAGGCAATAGGTTTCTAACTTATGGTTCAAATTTTCAGTGCTACAAATCCTTTATTAGTAAGGATGGTCTCTCCTATGTTATGTATGGTACTGATGTCGGTGGGCCCCACGGGTGACTTATGTGAAGTGGGGAGGAGAAAGACAGCCACTTTCTCCCCACCCGCCTCTGCCACCCGGAACCCTGGGTAGGCTAGGACCGGTAAAGTCTGCAGTGAGCACCTGCTCGGCATGGGCCTAAGCCCCGCCAGCCCCACAAGGTGGCCGTCAAGCCACACCTGAAGTCCACTTGATCTTCTCGGCATGGGAGTTAATCCCCGCCACCCGATTGCTAGGGGAGCCACGGACTCAAGCTGGGGCGAGAATTTGCTCTTTGCAGGAAAGGAGAGACCAGTCCCAAGCCTTACCCGAGGTTTCTGGGGTTCTTGTCTCGCTCGCAGAAAAGAATTTCAGGAGTAGACGAGCAGTGAAGAAACAGGTTTTATTTGGAGACTTTTGGAGAGGGAGAGAAAGGGATAAGCAGATAAGCGGGGGAATGGAGAGTAAGAGAGAGAGAGAGTAACGCGTCCAGAGGGAACGCGGGCTTCTCCGAGGGTGGAGAGAGCGCCAAGTGGGCTCTCGAGCTGGTTCTTATAGATCCTTCTGACTCAGAATGTTCTGGAATCTCCTTGGGGCTGAGTCGCTGGAGTCAACCGGATTGAAAGGGGGTTCGAGAATCATCTGACTTGGAATGTCCTGGAATCTCCTTGGGGCTGGGTCGCTGGAGTCAACCGGATTGAAAAGGGGTTCGAGAATCATCTGACTTGGAATGTCCTGGAATCTCCTTGGGGCTGGGTCGCTGGAGTTAACCGGATTGAAAGGGGGGTTCTCGGAAAGGAGGAATTTCATGGAGAGGAGGCCCATATCTTCAGGGTCTGGGGATGGTCTTATCAAGTCCTTATTCTCTGTCTCCACAGGGTGGGTTGGTCCTAGAATTCTTCTTCTATGAGACTTTGTTTCATTGCAGAGAGCCTTTCCCTATCTACCTGCCTACATCAGTACTAAAGTTGTTTCTGGGAATAAAACAATGAATAAGGAAGACAAAAATACATGTCATCACAGAACCTCCTTCAAGCCAGAGTGAGAACAGTCATTAATGTCCATCAGCTGCACCTGATGACTGAGTGGGACACGAAACAATGAAACTGAGTGAGAGGGGAGGAAGGGGACGGCTTTCAGAGACATTTAATGGAGTCATACTTGGCAGATAACATTCTGCAAGTTTAAGGAGTGGCCATCTCATTTGTAGTGACCCTCACAATCCAGAAATGTGGACACACTCTCTTTCTCTCACTCTCTTTTCTTTCTGATTCATCACTACCAAGCAAATACAGGTGTAAAAGTCTTTAGTCTTCTTGATTAAATGGACTGCTGAGTATTTGATTGCTTTTGCTCTTACTGTAAATAAGCCTCTGCAATTTCTCTTTCTGATAGTCAATATATAGAAACCACATCTTTTATATGTTTGTTTCAAATCCAATAATAACTGAATTATTGCGGATGTTGTTGGCATCTATAGGGTTTTCTGTGTATGAGATACTGTCGTCTATGAATGGAGGTGATTTTACCTCCTCCTTTCTTATGTGAATGCCTTTTTGTGGTGGTGGTCATAGTGTGTGTGTGTGTGTGTGTGTGTGTGTGTGTGTGTGTGTTGGGATAAGGCTGAAGTTCTTGTTTGCTGCCTATTTCGAGAAACTGCAGAGATGTGTTGGAAAGAATCGTAGGTTGTGAGAGCCGGCATATCTTGTTTTATTTCTGATCTTGAAGGAAGAAATTTTATTTGGGGGATTAGGGTGATTGTCCATATTGGTGCTTAGGAATTAAAAGTTCTGTACTCAGAGATCACTCCTGGGGACCATTTGGATTTCCAGGGATTAAGTCAGGTCATCTGTGTGCAAGATAATATCCTACCAGTTGTATTACCTCTCTGACTCCAAAAATTTTCATTTTTAACCATTGTGTATGTTAGCTGTTAGCTTGTAACATATGGTTCTTTTTATGCCAAGGGATATTCTATCTAAACACAGTTGAGTGTTTTCATCATGAAAGGATATTGTGTTTGTCACAGGCTTTCTCTGCTTCTATTAAGAGGATCACACCACGTTTCCCCTTTCATCCTACGATGCGTATATTTATTCATTTACATATGTGAAGACAGCCTTGCATTCCTGGAATAAAGCCAACATTATGGTGAATGACCTTTCCTATATGCTATTGAATTTTGTTTGCTAATACATTGTTGAGAATGTTCATGTCTGTTCATCAAGGATATCAGTTTATAATTTTTTTGCATCTTTATCTGGCTTTGGGACAGGGATAAACGAGTTTCGCCTTGTCAAATAAGTGTGAGCTTTTCCTTCTCTAAAAGAAAAGTGCAAAAGCACTGGACAGGAGTTGGCATTCTCTTTTAACTGTTAAGTCGAGTTAATTACCGAAACCATTGGGCTATCTTGTATTGGGGTGTTTGAAGCGGGTCTTTCCATCTCCTTTCTGTTTGTTGGGTGTTTGGGGTTTCCTGCTGCTTTGTGTTCTAGGAATTTGTCCATTTCTTCTAAGTTATCCTGAGCATGCACTTGTATGAGTCTCCTGATTATTTGATGTTTCTGCGGTACCAGTTGTAACACCTGCTTCGAATTTTGACTCTCTTACTAAGCAAGATTTTTGAAAGGTTTCCAGTTTTATTTATCTTTTCCCAAAAATGGTCCTGAGGTTCATTAGTCTCTCCCTGTTGTCCTTTTCGCTCACATTCTCTGTTCTCTTGCAAACTGGGGTTCCTTTGCTCCTTTTCATTCCTGGCTGCAGGTTTGGTTTCTATGCCCTTCCCCGATTTAGCCAACCCTCAGGAAGAAACCCACTCACTGGGAGAAGTGCTTCTGCTTCAGCTGTGCTTCCTAACACATTGAGCTTCCATTTCTATTTCTTTCAGGTTTTTTCTTCTTTTCCCTCCAGGCCCCTTTGACCCTTCCTTGTCCAGGAGCACATTGTTCATCTCTATACATTTCTGCTTTCAGGCTTTGGTTTCTGAGTTTTAGATCCATGCCCCTGGGCTGGGTGGGCACCTGGACAGGGCAGGGGGGCTTGCAGGGGCAGTGGCAGCTGACTCTCAACTTCCACAGGGTGTAAGAGACCTTGTGTGCTTCGCTCCACCCTCAGGATGATTTCTCCAGCCTCCTTGATGCCATTTCTGCTGCGCAGAGCCACACAGCTGAGACGCAGCCCAGGAGACCTGGGGACCCCGTGCTGGGAGCAGGCACTCTGGCTGTGTCCTGGCCTCCAGGCTGTGGCCCATGCAGCCTGGCCATGAATCTGTCTGGAAACAGGGGTGTTACCGGCTGTGCCTGCGGTACTGCTAATACTTTGTTGAGAATGTTCATGTCTGTTCATCAAGGATATCAGTTTATAACTGACACATCAGCAGGACCCAGCCTGTCTGTGAGCGTCCAAAGCTACAGCCAGAACAGGGGGTGGGAGGTACAGCTGGGGCCTGGCATCGAGTGAGGTGTGTGGTGCCCTGTCCATTCCTGAGTTTGCTGGGCACGTACCTTCTGTCCAGGTGCCCCGGGGCTCCTCTGCTGTGGATGTGCAACCACAGTACACAACCCCAGTGTCCCCAGGCTGCTTTATCCTGGTGAACACCCTGGGTCCTGCAGTTCCGGGTGCTGGCTTCCCTCAGGACTGCCCCTCCCCCCACCCGACCCTTTGCTGGTGTTGTATCCAGCACAGTGCTCCCTCCTTGGGGAAGGATGATTTAGGTGTGACCCCCCCTCCTGCCCCACCTTCACCATCCACAACATTCAGGGGAGCTTTGGGGAAACCGGGAGTCCCTCTCCCAGATGACCACTCCAAGAGGGACCTGGGTGAGTCCTGAACTGTCCAGGGCTTCCTACAGGTGGCTCCAGGTCTCCGATGATCATTCACTCCCGGGGGCTTTGCACCACAGACGTTCTAGGATGTCGCTGGAAAGTCTTTTCCTTCTTGTTGTCACCAACCTGCAAAGGTTTTTTCCAGGCACTGTTTGCTGGAGCTCAAGTCTGGCTTTGCAAGAGGAGATGATGAGCAAGCCTAGACAGGACAGCAACATTCCCAGGAAATGTTGTGAGGAGTGCGAGTTAGGGACAGGGCCTTCTTCATCCACTGTGCTCTGATCCAGTCCTAAGGGGTGACATCCATAGAGGGGCAGCAGGTGCCCGCACTGGACATTTCCACACCCGAAACACTAGCAGACACTTCCAGAACAAACTTTGTCAAAACTCAGGCGGAGGCTGACAGGAACCTCACAGGGGCCCAGTCAGAGAAGGCAACTTGCAGCCAGCAGGAAGCAATGGTTATCTTTGTCTGAGACATTTTTTTGCAGACAGCGCACGTCCGGATGGTCCTGGGTCTACCCCGTTTCTCAGGATGGCTGAGAAATGGAAAAGATGGTTCCCCTGCCCCTGCCTTCTAGGGAAAGCCTGGCCCAGCAGTGCAGGTTCAAATCTCCTGTCCATCCCACTCAGATCTGACTTGTTGCAGGAACACAGGTAGGCACAGCCTGGAAAGCCCCGCAGGGTAAATGAGAGAATAATCAGCTCAGGCTCAGGGATAAAGGCTGCGGAGAAGATGATGCCTCGCCTGGAGCCATCCATAGGAAATTCACTCCAGTCAAAACGGTGCTGCTTCTCAGACACTGCCGAGAGCTTAAAGGAATGTAAGTGGAAGAGAGTAACTCCACTACATTACACAGCTCCTGTGACTTAGAAGCAGACAGGGAAGATAGCACTGGGGCTCAGCACCCTGACACAGACAGTACCCAGAGCTGGGGGCAGCCGAATGGGGCTGGAGAGAGAGCACAGCAAGTAAGGGGCTTGCCTTACATGCACACTGGCCCAGGTTTGGTCCTCCGAATCCCACAGAGTTCCCTGAGCCCCAAGAGAAGGGATTCCTGAGCACCACCAGGTGTGGCCCCCAAAACCAAAAACCAAAACAAAGAAAGATGCTCAAGTAGAAATTTAATGGGACTACTGGTTCCAGCCTGAAGAGTTGGTGTGTGACTTGAAGGGGCTGGGAAAGGAGAGTCCAGCAGGGACCCTGTCCCAGCAACGTGGGGGAACACCTGCTTCCCTGAAGCTTCGTGGGAAGGGTCAGCGTCTGGGCATGGACAAGGACGAGGAAAGCAGAGAACTGGAAGGGAGCCAAAGGGTCACAGGGGTAGGAGCAGACATGCAGCTGGGGGAGGAAGAAAAGGCCTTCACCCCAGCTTCCACTCTGGCCTCTCCTCCAGGCCTCCACTCCAGCTTCTACTCGGGCCTCTACTCTGGGCCTCCACTCGGGACCTCCACTCCGGGCTCCTGGAAGAAGGCTTGGTGTCAGAGGAAAGTGCTGCCCACCTCCTGACACCAGGTCCACTTTCTAACACAGAGGGACCCTGGCAGCAGACACAGTCATCATGTATGTCCATGGCTACAAGAAGCAAGTCCCTGGGGCCAACTGACCATCACCACTGTTGCCACTACCATGGGGACATCAAACCATCAGTGTGACAGCACATAGCAGGAAAATGTCACCAGGGCAGGGTGGCTACCAGGATCCACCATGAGATAAGAGGAGAGCACTGTGTCATGAGAACTGGAGACTCTTCTAGGCTGCCAGGTCCATGTTTTCAGACAACACCTTCCTCACTTTTGTAAGCTTGAAGGCATGCAGGGAAACTATTTCCCGCACACACGGAAACACTATGCACACGCTGACAGAATTTATTTCGCATCGCGATTCTCTTTATTCCAGTGTGGCTTCTGGCCGGTGGGGGGAGCATCACAGGCAGATCATGACAGTCTCATGGATAGTGCCAGGAGGGGACTGGAGGGCAGGTTTTGTGCTGGTCTGAGTATTGGTCAGTACGATGCCTAGATTTAGTTATGCTGCACAGACGCAGGAATGAGGATCCTAACTCTCCGTGTCTGCTTTGGACACGGCTGACGGCCCTCCCATCCCCACCCTCTCTGCATTTCATCCCCAATGGCATGGGAGCCAGAAGGACTAAAAATGAGTCATGTGCTTACTCATGCCAGGAGTGTGGGCAAAGTGCTGTGGCTTTGGAGTTCCAGACTTGGTGCTCCAGCGGACGGATGGCGTCGCTTCCTTGTAGACATGGGAACATGTGTGGGGCATGAAGTGGATACCTTTCTCATGGCTCTGGGCAGTGTGAAGGGGGGCCCATGGGAGAACAGGAGGACCCCATTTTTTTCCACTATTCCTGCAGGAAGGAGATTTTCAACCAATTCAAAACAGGCCGAAAGGATTAGGGATGGCACATGGTAGTTACTGTTCACTCATGGACAATCCCAGACAGGCTTCGGGTGCTGGAGGACAGGCCTGCCCTCATTTGTGGCAGGCAGTGCTCTGAAGGGTTTCTCACTACCTCTCCGGCTGCATCTCATGGAAGGTGTGCTGGCCGGCACTACAGCATCTTCTAGTAGATCAAAGGGAAATTGGGAGCAAAAGTTCAGTGAAAAATTGATGAGGATAGAGCCTGATGAACTCACTTTGCCCCTCCACCCCCACCCCCTGTTGGAGGGAGACAGTGAAAGCTGCTAATTCTGTACCTGGAATACTGTCACCAGGCTGTGAAAACTCTTGGTTGGAAGCAGACACTGGCGGGATGTTCAGGATGGGGGAGCATGGCGCAGGTGCCCTCCAACACCGGGGTGCCCCACTCTGCCCCCAGCCTTGGTGTTCAGCATCCACGCAGTTCTCAAAGCCAGAGCAGGGTTTCTGAATCACAGTGAGGCAGTGACCATAGGGTTGAAGGCGAGGCCAGCCTCTACCAGGTCAGTAGCGTAGGCAGTAGGCACTGGCCTCAGCAGATCCCATCAAAGAACCATTCGTGAGAAGCTTCCAGCCGCCACTTTGGTTCTGCCAAAAGCTGAGCACGTGGGCATGATTCCTGCCATTTCTGCTCCCTCCTGCTCTGAATGCTGCCCATTCCTCCCTACCGTTACTTCTCCTTCAGCTTCACTGCTCTGCTCTCATTTTCTGAGGCAAATCTCATCTCCTTTGATAAAAGACAGCCTGAACTATGCATAGATCCAGTAATAAAGGTGTCTGCCAGGGGTTCTGGAAGCAGCCATCTTCCCTAGAAGAAAGGGAAGTACTACAAATATGCTCTTTGTGACGAATATGCTCGTTGTGACGAATACACTTGTGCTTAGTATACATGTAGAAACACCAGAACCGGTATTCTGTGTCTTGTAGCTCTGGACTAAAGGAGCATCTTGATGTTTGGAAGTGCTGTCTTGGGCTAGATTAGATGCTATCAGGAGCAGCTGGACCTGGGTTTAACCATGTTCTCCCAAGGAAGGCACCGTGAGGCACAAGCAGCTGAGTGGAAAGACATGAGGAGAGGCTTGGGGATAGATTGAAGACATGTTGCAGGGAGAGAAAGAGCAGGACAGACGTGCAAGAAGCACCAGCCTGGGAAAACCATGGCCCTGCCCTGGGCTGAGTTTGCACAGAGAGGAAAGAACTGAACTTGGCCCCCTGGGGTAATCTCAGCAGGCTCAGAGGCTCTGAACCCCGTGAGAAAGATGCATGCACAGTGGCTTGGGAGGCCAGTACAGCAGTGAGGGCTCACGGGCTTCTCCAGAAGGGGACTGACAAGCTGTGATGAGGACCGCAAAGCTAGTCAATGCACCAACCACTTCACACACTCACCACACACTGAGCTGGGCCTGAGAAAAAAAAAGGTGTGTGTGTCTGTGTGACTGTGTGTCTGTGTGTGTGTTTGTGTGTGTGCATATGTGTGCACATACAGCTTATGCATCCATGCATTTCAGGAATAACAAAGTCAGCTTTCCATACATTCTGTAGATTTCCCCATGGCCCTGTGGCATGGCAGCCAGATATGCCTAGGAAAATGCTCTGGAGGGAATTACCTACTAGGGTTTTCTCCTCTAGAGTATTTCTCATACAAAGCAGTCAGTAGGTTACCGTGTTCCACATGCTTAGTCATTAACTGCTGCTAATTGTCCTGGACAACTTAATTACCCTCAGGTCCATGGCAGCCCCCTACACCCCTCTCTCTTCCTTTAACCAGCCCTCTGCCTTCTTAGGAATTGTTTGTGTTGGTTCTTTTGGGGGGCGCTGCTGTGGGATCACTCCTGGTCTGCACTCTGGGGACCATATTTGGTGCCAAGATCCAACTGGGGTCAGCCACATTCAAGGCCAGCACCCTCCCTGCACTGCCGCCCACCTCCAGCCACTAATTGCTTCCTTTACTCAGTGCATCCTGCCCTTCCTGCAGTTAGGACTATGTGTTTTTCTACTTTTCTTCTCAATTTCTAAAATGTTCCCATGCTGGACACTGAGCACCAGCCGGTCAGAACCTTGTCCAGGCACCTCATCTTGGCGATCTTGGAGTCCAAATTGGACCGCAGCAGTCCCTGCTGATCCCCGCAGAGATGGGCTTTCCGAGACCCTACATACCATGGGCAGCAGCTTCTCACAGTTCCCAAGGGACCCCGTGTTTGTGCTCACAAGGTGGCCTCATGAAGCTGGTACTGACAGAAAGAGTCTGTTTAAAACACTCAGGTGGGCCCCTGCTTCTCACAGGGAAAGAGCAGGGTGCGCTCTCTTTTCTGATCAGTTGGCTCTCACACAAAGATATCACAAATATTTGCAGGAATTGCTGCTATGGCTCGGGTGGGAATTTATCACCAGGCTTAGCAAATGTGCTTGTCCGGATCAATGGACGGGTGTGTTGACCTTTCACTGGCTGTTTGCTCAGATCCAGGCATTTACAATAAACTATGCTCTCAGCATTTCAACTCTGCTCTTCAATTCCTTTTTAAAAATGTTATGGCATCTTTGTCAATAAACACCGCTAGAAAATCCAGTTGATGTTTTTCTTTTCACTTCTTTGCCTTTCCCTTAGCGAGGAGAAAGTTTGTCTCAAAAATAGCAGAGATATAAGAACCTCTCCACGGAGTCTGGTTGTTCTTTGCAGGTATTTGTGTTGGTGTGCAAATGTATTTGGGTGTGAGATAAAACCCAGAAATACAGGGTGGCGGAATGGCACTCCAAGGTGGAAAGTCAGCACGTGTAATTACCAGAAATACAAGGTGAGGCTGCGTCAGTGTCCTAGAATCAAAAGGGTGTTTGTGTATCTGGCCCTACAATTCAGCAACAGGACAGAAACCAGCCATTCCAACAGGGACGGGGGTGCAGAGCTACCATCCCTGGTGTAACTTCAGAGTAAGTGAAGACACCGTGTGTTAGTGATGGTGTAATTCCTGTGAACAGAGAGCCAGCCATTAGGACGAGCCGCCAGGACTGCAGCGCATCCCACACAGCCTCTGCTCTTATCCTAAGGACCCAGCCCTGGTTTTCAGAGAAATGCACTCGGGGCTACCATGGGAGCTTCGTACTTCCTGTCACAAGGGAATTGGTTAATAGAACCAGGATCTCAATGCCCTTCCCTTTCCCCAAACTCTACCAAGCTGTGTTGTACACTCTCACCTGAGAAAGAAAGCAGAACTCATGAGGCAGGGAAAGTGCATGATACCCAGATTCTGAGGGGAGGGAGTAAGGACTGGGCCAGGCCAGACCAATGGTGTCTGGAACACAGAAGGAGTCATGCCATCTGGTGAACAGAATGGGAGGCTCCCTTATGTGGCATATCCTACGGGTGTCCCTGCAGTCCCTGCTTCTGTCTCTGCAGGTGACTGAGGGGCTGAGCTGCAGGAAAACCCTCTGATGGCCCTGAGGAGGAGACTGAGGGTGAGCGTCCGTCAATCAGTGTAATATATGTTTACAAAAAGAGGGACGGAGAAAGACACACACACAACATGATTTCACTTACTAAGTAATCTGGAGATGATAGAGTACAGATTTGTGTTTGCTAGAGGGGAGTCCTGAAGGGGGATGGGACCAGTGAGTAGAGAGAGAAGCAGCTCAGGTTTGCATTCAGGATTCGGTAATGTACATAATGTCCATCAGCTCTGCCAGCAGCCAGAGTGATCAGTAGCTGGACCCATCACACACCAACCCCGCGCCCTTTAGTGGCATTGGGACAATCTGGGGCTCCTTCCATTGTAACATCCCATGCATCTGGGATCTGGCTGGCGTGTCAGCTTCTCAGGCCTTTCATTTCAGTCTGTCTGTCTTCCTCTCCTCCTCCGCACAGGCCATGAGGAATGAATTGCTCTGCCATCTTGTCAGTCCATGCTTTAGCTACATGACATCTGGACACAGGTGCTTTCACAGCACTTCGACTGTCCCCCGTTACTCTTCAGGCTCCTGACAGGAAATCAGCTGTTGCCCTGCAGCCACTTTGTAGTGAGGAGGATATTCCATCCTGTCCCTTCACCTCAGCACTTTACCCTGCCTGGCCTTGAGTTTGTATTTCTTTGAGTTTGTCCAACTTAGAGTTCATTGAGCTTCTTTGTGTCCATTTCCCCCACACATTTGGAGCCGTTGTTCCTTACAAGATTGCAATGTCACAACTTTATTTCCTCACCGTGGGGATCTCAGTGTATCTCAAAGTCAGTTTTTCCTTATGCTCTCTGGGGAAGAGAGATTAAAAGATCCTCTCAATTTTACCATCTTCACATTTATGTTTCCCCCGTCAGCTTTATTCTACTGTTGAAGCTTCTAGTGAAATGACATCAGTTATTTTTTATTCCAGAATTTCTATTTCCATATACTTAATCACTTAATCACTAAACTTCCCATTAGTCGTCGATTTGCTCGAGCGGGCGCCAGTAACGTCTCCATTTGTCCCTGTCGCGTGCTAGTGTAGCCCAATGGCATCTGTTCGCTCTGGGATCATGAAGAGCCTCAAACCGATCATTCATGATCTTCACGAAGAAGTCTGACCATCTGGTAGGTGGGCGGCCACGTGGTCTTTTGACATCCTGTGGAATCCAGTCGGTAACAGCTCTAGTCCAGCGGTCGTCTTTAAATCTCATTACGTGACCAGCCCTCTACAGGATCCATATACTTATGTTCTTATTAATTTTCCCTTCTTGGTGAGTGAGACAACTTCTCAAGTACCCCATGCTCATGGCATATCTCTATACATTTGCAATAGCTGGCATTAAGACAATCACCAGTAATGCCGCCATCCTCCTTTCTCAGTATCAGGTTTTCTGTATTGCTTTGTTCCCTGGGTAGGTGCCATACTTTCCTGATCCCGCATGGCTGTTTAAACTGAATAAGTTAATATAATAGGCAACATTGTAAACCAAGTGAGCCACCCAAGGTTGGTTAGTTTTGCTAGTTGTTGTTTGCTTGATAGCTTTTCTGAACTATTCTATGTTCTTTTTCATGTATAGGTGTAAATGTTTTCAATTCAGCTTAGTCCATAAAGACAGAGAAGAGAAAGGTTTAGATGTCTTCACATCTTAATTTTTGGGATGTAGGGAGGAGGAGGAAGGCCTACCTGACAGTGCTCAAGAGTCCTGGGGTACTCCATGTACACACCCAGTGAGTCCCCGACATCAACACAGGTAGGGCACACACTTTTCCCCATTGCCCCTCCAGACCCCTACAATAATAAATGATTGATCTGTGCTTTGGGGCCTTCAGTGCCTGGACTTTAACGCTCTGGTAGCTCAGCCTGCAATCAGTTACATGTGAGAGATTAGGAGTTTTCCCAAGACACAGACAAAGCCCTGAATAAAGGTCTTCTCTATTTCTGGTAATATAGATTAAAATCTGATGCTTGCCAACTTCCCTGCCGCTCGTTAGCCTCAGAGAATTGTAATATTAAACACTTGCTACCCTTTGTTCTCAAAATTTGCCCTCAGCCTTAGCACTATTCCAGAGAAGGAACTCAGGGCCAGATCAAAGAAAGACCATCTTATTGTGCTTCTCCACTCACCATATGGGGAGTTAGAGTTCTTTTGTGCAATGCAAATGATGACTTCAGCTTGGAGGGGAAGTATCCCCTTAGACCAGGTACCGCAGACTAAGACTCATTTGCTTTCTAGATTCTGGCAAGTTTTGAAACTTCTCTGAAGAGATGGACTTGGGCCTTTCCCTCACTTTAACTGACCAATGAAGAGTAAGTTGGGCAAAACCCTAAACATGCACCCCAGCCCTAATGCACACAGGTCCAGGTTCTCAGCTCAGACATCCTGTGTCCCAGAGGACCATGGTCTCCAGCATGGTAAGCAAGAGAGCTGGATCTTTCTGGTTGTTGGTGCTTATTGTTGAAGCACCTCTTGGAATCATAAGAACCCTAAGAGTCAGTTGAGCAGCCTCACTACCAGCTTAAGGGGCAGACAGGAAACTCAGGGTGTCTAGGGTCATTACTCTCCATTAAACACCAGAGAACAAGCCTTCCAAGGGAGTTCCAGGGAAGCGAACAGTTCCCACACCAAACCAGGCTCCCCTCCAGATGACTACAAGCAGCCTGGTCTTCATGGCTACCTTGATGATGGCCTCTAACTTTTCCATTAGTACTGGGACAGGGAGAAACGGATGGGTAAAGGGCAAATACAAATGCAACTAAAGCTTTCTGTTGTTAACATAACCCAGACTCAAATAAAACAACAGAAAACCACATTATTTGATTGTTGTCTTTGGGTGGGTTCCAGAGTACTGGGAAAAGTTTATTTTGACCACCTTTTGTTTTTATTCTTATGCTTAAGGAGCAGAGGATTCGTTTCATGCTACATCTGTTCCCCTGCCCCATTCTGAAAGTGTTGTTTCTAAGATGTTTTCCTAAACAAGCAGTATTTGCTCTGTGAGAGGCAGAGGGTGACGGCAAACACCCCACCCTATGGGTCCCAAAGTTAGATGACATTATTCCTTAAAATAAAGCCCCCTGGGCTAGAGAGATAGTACAGTGGGTAGGGCCTTGCATGCAGCCGACCCCAGGTTTGATCCTTAGCACTCGATATGGTGCCTGAGCATTGCCAGGTGTAGGTCCCCCATCGTCCCTTCAACTTTTTTAACTAAAATAAATTATTTTGATTTGGGCAGCAAATCAAATACCCAATTTTCCAATTTACATCTTGCCCCAAGTGAAACAGAGGGGAAGATTTTTCAACGATCACCCCACTATCCTTGAAATGGTAAGAGAATGCTACAGTACCTAGCTGGACCCCCCACTTCTCAACCCCAACAGAACCCTCCTGGAACAAACCCTTTGCAGTCATGGTTCAGTTATGACCTTATATAATATAGTCACGGACAGGCCCAAACTTTACTGTTTTCCTCCATCTAGTCATTTAAGGGACAGACCTGAGATGTTAAACCGGGCAGGCATCCCACAGCTAGCCAGGGCTGGAGCCAAGATATAAAGCTTCCTGCCTGTTGTTCAAAGCCAGTGCTATTAACCTCTGTGATCATGCGTGCATCTAATAGAGGCCGCCAAGAAATCGTCCCTTTGAACAGCCACATGATCACATCCATTTACCTCAGCAAAATGGCCATCGGGACTCTGAGCGGTGTTCAAGGGAGGTGACAGGTACTGGGAAGAGAGCAGAGGCTGTCCATTAAACTGGAAGGGTCTGGGAACCAGCCTCTGTGTCGGTTCTATAAGCAGGGCCACCGGCGTGCTTTATCTGGGAGCCACTGAGGGGATTATTCCTTTTCTCTGTCCCTCAGTGCATGCAGAGTAATTGGGATCGTTCTCTAATGAAATGCACTTGGAAGATGCCAGCGGTGCATAATTAAAACCTCACCTGATTGTATTATAGCCAGGAACCACAGCGACTAGGGAAAATCCAAGTTTATCAACAAACGCTTAAGGTGAACACTTTCGTCAAGGTTCTGCATCCCCTGAGTAGCCCTACCTTCGGGGAGCAATTAAAGTGATCTCTGGAAAGGAGAAGCCTGCTTTTCACACACACCCGAGGGCTGACGATTCCCACACTCTGTTCCGAGGGAATACCACCTGTCTGAATGAAAAGTGCCCCGGACATGCTCTCACCACAGTCCTTTCTGCATTCTGCATTATTTGAATCACACTAGCTTGTCTGGGAAAACATCTCTCCAAAGCCTCTGAATCATAAACAGGCTCTGTGCTTTCCTGAAACATGAGGTAGTGTGATGCTGGCGCCCAAGGGCAAGCCCAGAGAGAGTGGATCAATGTCAAGCTTCGTGTGTTTGCATCAGGTCTGACTCTGCAATAGGACTATTTAGCTGGGAGATATTTTTGTACTTTGAAACTGACAAGCAAAGCAGGGCACGGAGGGAGGTACCACAGTTGGCACTCGTGTGGAATGAGGACATGAGTGGAAAGAAGCTCTTGCTAGCCGTCTCCCATTGTCCATGGGTCATGGCACAACAGGTGAGCACTCATTTACTCCATGTATACTATATTCAGTGAATAAGGAAGAAGTGACCTAGGCTGTTGTTTTTAATGAAGTAGAATTGTTTTATCTAAAGAGATTCACTTCAAGAAATGGAAAATGTGAAGGGAGAGAAAGAGAGAGCGGTACATATAAGAGAGAGAAACAGGCTTCTGCAGAGAGGAAAAAGCCCTAACAATTCTTTACAAATAAGAAATATGTGATCTTACATCCCTAGTAAGTGCTTGTATTTCTAATTGATCAATGCCCACAGTACAATCCACAGTATTCTACTTACTGAAATAAGGCAGAGGCCAGCTGATGGTAGGGGAGGGTGCTGGCCTTGCACGCAGCCAACCCAGGCTTGAGTTTCTGACAGCCCATATAGTCCTCCAACCCCCACCAGGAGTGATCACTATGCGCAGAGCCCTGAGCACCTCCAAGTGAGACCCCAAAACCAAAAAGTACTAAAGTAAAATAACCAACTCATACATTTTATCTTTGTCATAGCCACGCGGCAAATATTTCCAATTTGTAGGTAAGTGAATGGAGCGCCCTGTGCTCACAGTGCTCACAGAAGCAGAATTACTCCTTAGTAAGTGCTTGTCTCTGTCGGGTACAGCAGTGATCCCCCAGTCAATGGCAGAAAGTTGGTGTTCCTAGGCCACTGACTCTGATCTTTCAGATCTGAGTTCTGATCTTAAATTAATCATATCCTTTATCGTGGGTCAAACCTTTGTAAAACTCAGTCTTCAGCTTATTACCTGGTACTCCAGGTGGTCCCTAGCCCATCAGGCCAGGTACTCCAATGCCTTTAGCATTGCTGGTGTTGCTTTGAGAGGGAGTAACAAATGGTGCTCAGGGAAGTGTGCAGTACAGGGGTCACACTTGGGCACCATTGCTTGTGTTCCATCCCAGAGGTCTGCTCCGTGGTCTTTAGGCCAGCGTCCCCTCCTCCCCACGTGACTGTCCCTGACTCCTCCATTTTGAAAGCCTTTCATCGTCAGTGTTCCGGTGACACTGACCTATGAATCAGTCAAGGGGTTTTGAGGAATCTCCACCAAGTGGGTGGAGGTGGGTGTCCATGATGCTGGGGTGACCCAGACAGGCCCTGGTCTCTGTCTGCAGAGCTCCTTCTCTAAACTAGATCTCACTCATGTTCCCGTTTGCTGTGTCTCGAGAACCCTGACAAGCAATCTTCCTGAGCTAGAGTCCGTGCTTTGTCCAGGGACGCCCTGCGTGTCCCTCACACCCTCGACCCTCAGATATTGACAGCATCTACAAGCAGCCCTAGAAGTTCAGGACACCCAGAATACCGGAACATCCCCTGAGCAAATCTCTCTCTGAGACCACTCCATGAACCTGCCTGATGACTGCTCTTGTGAGGCCCAAAAAGCAGGCTCCTCAGCAGCCATGACAGCCAGTAGCTAATGTTAAGTCTCAGCTAGGCCTCAGTTTTTGTTTCCCTAAAGCAGGAATTGCAGTTTCTGGTAAACTCCCAGTTGATTAATTTGCCAAGATAAGGAATAGGACAATTGGGTCTGACTGGTCATAAAGGGTCACTGTACCCTCCTTAGAAAGTGTTGCTAACCATTGCCAAATTTCTGACCACCAATGTAATAGGGCCAATGGTAAAAATAGATCGGTATATAAATTGCCTCTTAATTCTGAATCCTATATAAACTACTTGTGATTTGGAGTTGGGGTCCTTGTCAAAACTCCGCCATGTTGGATGAGATTTGGACCCTAGCTCAGGCTAGCGCTGGCTCAGGCTCGTAATAGAGTTCCTTTGCTTTTGCATTATCATGTGTGAAACTGGGTCTCTCCGCAATTGGGGATCTGAAACTTGGGCATAACACTTTGTTCTTGGCTCCTGGTAGGGAACTTGGACTCAGTTTGCAAATGTTGAGCCTTGGAGCGTGGGTAGCCTGGCCACTTGGAGACTCTTGCCTCCATACCCTGGGATGAACTTTGTGTGCTTGCCTATCAGATTAGAGTGAGATGCTGTTATAAAGGATACTAAACTGATTTTAAATAATTTCCATTTAAATTGGAATACATTTCGATCCTGACTGCCATCTCGGTTGTAAAAGAATTTCTATTAGACTAAGTGCTGTGGGTGTTTTTCCAAAGGGCGGTTAGTGAGAAGATGAAGTTCGAGCCAGTAGGGGTGCACTGGAATACAAAGGAAAAGAACTCAGATTCCAGCCCCTGTACTTCTTTCAAAAGAAGTGCCTTGTAATCATAAATTCAAACACACAAATTCACAAGGTCTGATGAATTAGAAACAAATTGAATTGTCATTGGGGTAATAGGCAGGCAAAATTATACCTCAGAGTCTAGAAAATATGCTAGATACACAAACATAAAGTAAAGAGAAAATTCGTTGGTGTCAAATAAAGTCTCAGTCCTAAATACCAATTACTGTTGGAACAGTCACTCCTTAAAGCTTTTCCATGACAATGAGCCAGCTCAGAAATGTTAATGAGGTGAAAGGAAGGGGAGATACTGGGAAGAGGGTGATATAAGTAGCTTAAAGATCTCTCTTTAGGGAAAAACTCTCAGAGCTTGTCCTGGGATGCAGAGGGAGGTCCCTGCAACCTGTTCTGCACATAAATCCACCAGGAGTAGGAGCAGCCTTGGAGCACCAGAGCTTCCAGTCATATGTCCAGGGCCCTGCTGACAAGTACTGAACAACTGGCTCAGCTTCACACTACCAACGTGAGGTCGTGGAGTTGGGCACTGGACAGAGATGGGCACCAGTTACCCAGAACGGGGTGAGATGGTGGCCAATCCCCTCTGAGACCCTAGTCTCAGTGCTCTTGGGCCTTCTGTCATGGGCAGTTTATAGTCTCCGCTCTGGAAATGGAAAGGTTTGACCCAGCCTATCAGCCACAATTCCACAGTCTGGTAAACCATTCTAGAATAGTGTTTCTCTGCCCTTTTCCTCCCAGCCTGCACCCTGGCCTCTCCTGCCAGCTGGTCTTGGTGTCTCCTGTCCTGAGCCCTGTGGAACGAGCACCAGCATGTGGTCACACCGTTAGAAAGAAACACAGTATACGAAACCTTGCACAGGTGATCCCAATTAGTCTTTGTAATTTCCCTGGAAATGATGTTATTTGCAAACAGGAAAGGTTAGACCTGAAAAATCTGGGAGACTTGACCCGGTCAGAGGCGAAGGCCAGACAGAGTCTTGTGAAGTGAGGGGAGATGCTGAAGTGAGGGGAGAGTTTCCAAAGGAAATAGAAAGCCGGGTAAGTGAGACTGTATATTCCCACTAAATAAACGAAAGTAGGAAGCTGGAGCTATAGCACAGAGAGTAGGGTGTTTGCCTTGCAGGTGGTCAACCCAAGTTCGAGTCCTACATCCATCTTGGAGAGCCTGGCAAGCTACCAAGAGTATCCTGCCCACACGGTGGAACCTGGCAAGCTCCCCATGGACCGTACTACCCTACCGGGAAGAAGCCTTCCTGATTAGCGCATTTTCTGTTGCATTTTAGACCGAGAGAGAGCGCGCTCCAAGGGCTAAATACTGCACGTTATTTCTGAGTCCTTATAAGAAACTGATTCTTTAATTTCCACAACACTGTACTTTATGTTTTTCCTCCTATTTGTTGGGAGAGTTGAGTCAGAGAAGAAATCCTCTCCTCAGAGCAACAAGGCAGAGAAGTTGATCCAAAGTCCTGCAACTTCCTATACTAGTGCTCCTTGTTTTCATCAAACTCTGAGTTGCTGAGATTCAGAAAAGCACAGATCCACCCAAAAGGAGAGAGAAAACAAAAGGGAATGCCCTGTGAGGTGGGGGCGGGGGAGGGGTGGAATACTGGGATCATTGGTGGTGGAGAATGGGCACTGGTGGAGGGATGGGTACTCGATCATTGTATAACTGAAACCCAAGCACAAAAATTTGTAAGTTTACAGCTGTACCTCATGGTGTTTCACTAATAAAAATTAAAAAAGAAAAAACCAGATCCAACCAGTTTGTACGTAAAAGGAGACACCAAGGAATCAATAAGAAATAACTGAATTTCTCTAAGTTTTCCCCCCAAGTCTTGAGATGCCCAGGTTGACACAAACTTTTCATGAATTATTTTTTTTTCATACCTCAAACTCAAAGCAAATAGCCAAGTATCACCAAAGGTAAGACTGAAACCCTCTATTGATCACTAATTTGCTAGGGAAGATTTTATTGGTTAGGCTTTAGTTCTAATGCCATAATGTTTATGTAATAGGACATAGTCTTATTTGAATCACACAATTTTATGGAACCTTTGTTGTTAAATCAGCATTAAATATATAAATCAGAATGTATCCCCCAAAAAACATAATCTGATTACCCACAAAGAAACAAACATGCCCCATATGAGTCTTTCTCTGGTCTTAAAGCTAAAGGACTAGAATGGCTCAGCTCCTGCCTCACTGCAAGTCTCCCTACAGAGAGCAAGTGCCAGTGAGGACTCAAAGAACCGTAGGCCATGAGCAATGGCTTCCCTGGAAGACTTTCATGCTCCTGATTCTGTTTGCAGTAGAATTTCTGCAATGATTTGACCCATAGTAGCTGGAGATATATATTCCATTTTGTAAAAACAATCACGGTCTAAAGGGGAAATCATGTACTCTGTCAGTTACAGTTAGCTGGGAATTTTTTTTAGACTGTCAGCTTTAATAAGGAGAGTCCAGGGTTCTTAAATATTTATGCGTATCTTAGAGCTGACTTAAATTGGGGAATATATACTTGGTGTAAGTACATCCGAAAGAAGATCCTAATACAAAAATGCAATGGGAATATACCAGTCTGGGGCAAGAATTATCGGGACATGGGGTCACAGTTCTGCAGCTCTGTTGACGAAGGAACTGCAAGCCACAGCTTCTTGAAAACATTGAAATTTGAAGTATTATTGCTGGTCTTGTTGTTGCTACTTATGGCTAATGGGAAAGTTTTTCATAGTTTTGCTTCTTATCCTTTAAAAAAATAAACTTACAATGTGTA
Organism: Sorex fumeus; assembly: GCF_029834395.1. Classification (NCBI taxonomy): domain Eukaryota; kingdom Metazoa; phylum Chordata; class Mammalia; order Eulipotyphla; family Soricidae; genus Sorex; species Sorex fumeus. The sequence continues at coordinate 8,516,425 of NW_026606085.1, read as the reverse complement.
CCAAAGAAAACAGACAATTCAAGAGAAAACAAAGAACAGGGACAATAATATTCTTGAAAACATCAAAATTTGAAGTCTTTATGCCGGTCTTGATGCTGCTACTTGCGGCTAATGGAAAAGTTTTTCATAGTTTTGCTTCTTACCCTTTAAAAAAATTAACTTTCAATGTGCACCAAAGAAAACAGTTCAAGAAAAAGCTAAGAACAGGGACGAGAATATTCAATGATCCAACAGAGGCCTGGGTAAGATTCTGGTATTTATGTTTGAAACTTCCCCTCTCTCGAGCAATATATTCTCATATGAATGAGAACCAGTGCATGGTGTTTGAGGCCTGCTCTTTCCCTATCAGTGATTCCTCAGAAACATATTCCTGATCACAGTTATCATAGAGACTGTGGTATCTCATCTGTTGAGAAGAGGATGAGGGGCTGGCCTGGTTTTTTAGGGGGCTGTGAGCAGGGCTAGAATGAATATATACGTGTGAAGCACTCTTTGAGCTCCTGCACATGCATTTCCTTTGGTTGGTCCTAGACTCTGGAGAGGCATATGAGGTCACTGAACATGGTTTCCATGCACAGCACCAGATTCTACCACAGAAAGTGTGTGCCCACTTCAGCAGAGGCAGTTGACATAAAAATGGTAGAACCACTTGTGAGCTGGGTCTGCCTGACATTGATGGGGGCTTGGCCCTCCCTGCTGTCCAGCAAAGACCAAGGCCTGCACAATATGAAACCGAAAGCAGCATCACATCTTGGAGAATGACCAAACCCAGAAGAGATGGAGGAGGCCAGAAATGACTAATGACCCTACATGGCAGAGTTCATATCCTGCCTCCCACCTCGAGCAAGCACTATTGATGGGCCCAGAAAGACAGGACAACAGGTAAGGCAGGACTTGCCTGTGGATGACCCGTTTCTATCCCTGGCATCCTATGTGGTTCCCTGAGCCCACCAAAAGAGATTCCTGAGTGCAGAGCCAGGAGTAAGCTCTGACCATCACCAAGTGCCACCCCCACTTCCCCCCCCCCCCAAAAAAAATGAAAACAACAACAAAAAGCACTGTTGGTGCCTCTGCAAATAACAGAAAGGTCGCAGGAGGCCACATACAGTGCCCAGATCACAACCAAGGCAGGTACTCCCCCTGCATGCCTCGTCCTTTCTCAGCTCACCATGGAGTTCCCATTTATTTGTGAACCCTAAAAACCAAGTGTCTCTCCTGAGCAGAAGATGGAAGAAATCCAGCCTTCATTTGCCTTCACTACGTTCCTCGTTGGAGAAATTCCCCTAGGTGCAGAAGCTGTGGCTTCCAGAACAATCTGGTCCTATGTGACTGTGTCCCTCAGTGAGCTGAAATCCTTGCCCTGTAAGGAACGGGACCCCTCCCAGCCAGGATCTCCGGAGAGTATTTAAAATACTGTAAATGAAATTGTGTTTTAATAGCAGTGACTTTTTATCTGGTTCTCTGTCCTCTTAGCTCTTCAGTAAGTAAATCCTTGGAGATAACATGCAATAATTGATTTTTCTTGTTGCACAACCAACTAGGGGAAATTAGCTATGTTTAGAATCTTCTGTGGACTTGTTAAATGAACCAAACATGCCCCTTCGTTTGTTAAGTCATTTCAAGCAGTGAATTTTGGATTGATTGAAACATCTTGATAATTTGCTATTGAGAATTTTAAAACCATGATACTATTTCCTGTTAAAGTTATTTGCATTCCTAAAAACAGAAGGTAGCATTATATCTTAAACACGAATTTATATTATTATTACTTTTTTTAGAGGATAGTTTTAGAGTTCTAAATCTCCCATGGTTGTATGAAAAGATGTTTTTTCCTCCATGGCAAAGGTACCAACAATAAGAAAAAAGCCCCAGAACTCAATGATAGTCTGTTAAACCTTCATTTGACGTGTGAACAAAATTTAAGGAAGTAATCTATTACCTTTTCAGACTAGTCAATCTTCTGTCAGCTTAAAATTTCAAATCAAAAGTATTTGCACAAAATTTAGATTAGTCTACAAAGGCATACATCGTATAAGCCTCTCCCCTAGACACAGAATTGAAAAATAATTTACTTTCAGTTGAAAATGTTTTTTTTTATTTTTATGCTATTAGAAAAATCACAGCTTAATATAAAGTATATTGACTTGAGTAATTTCAAATTTGAATTATGAGTTTTAAAACTAGTTTACTCCTATGAAAAATTCTTAATATGCCCAATCTCCTGATTCTCTTCTTCTTTAGAGCATCTTAGAAAGATTCTAACTAAAGATTATCTAGATTTCTCAGGCTAACTCTTCCTTCTTTGGGCTACACATTATGTCAAAAAGAGAATCATGTGGAACATAGACAGCAGTTAACAAGATAAGGAAAGCACAGGTGAAAATGACTCTTTGCCAATTTATTCAATTATAGGGGGAGGAAAGCCTTTTGATTTGAAAGCTAATACTCTATTAACTTCTTTTCATTAAAACGCAAGCATCATGGGAAATCAGACCACAACTGCAGTGCTGAAAACAAAAGTATGGAAATAGCTTTGTGACTTCACTGGGAGACAGATGCTTGGCGATTTCTAGATACCAGCAGGGCTGTGAAGACAGTAGGCTAGAAACATCCCCTCCCCCCACGTGTCAAAGCTCAGGACCTATAAAAGACACAGCTCGGAAATTGCTCTTGCACTGTGCGAACTGCTGTTGCTATTAAAACTTGATCTTTAGAGCTTGATCTGATTTTGCTGTTAAATCACCAGCCTCAGCTTCACACCTACGAATGCAGGTTATCATTGCCAGCCCAGCCGTTCAGGGCATCTGTGAATTATAGGTAATTACCAAGCCCCTTGTCCCTGGGGTGGAGCAGGTCCTGTTACCAGCTTCCTCCAGACCCAGCAGCATCATGGCATCATGGTGGTTTGCCTGCCCAGGGGTGTTGGGACTGGCCCCCACAGTGACCTATCCAGGATGACTGTCTCAGAGTAATCCCCCCCTCCCCTCCCCCCCCCCCCCCCCCCCCGGGATCTGACTTCCAGGAACAGAGCCCATGGCCAAAGGGGGAAGTGGTCAATTTCTAGCAAAGAGATCTCTCTAGAGCTGTAAGGCAGAGTGTGCCCTAGCTGGCATTCCTGAGGAGATGGTACCCACTGGGGATGTGAGCAAGTCGGTTCAGACCCCAGGAGTGCCCAGAGAGGAATTCTGAGCGTGAGCTTGGAGCCCCACGCCAGGGCTTCTCTCCCTGCCTCCTCTCTCTCCCTGTCACAGAGCCTCTCTTCCTGCCTCCTCTCTCTCCCTGTCTCCCCTCTCTCTTCCTGCCTCTTCTCTCTCTCCCTGTCCCACAGGGCCTCTCTCCCTGCCTCCTCCCTTCCTGTCACAGAGCGTGGCCCCAATGTCTTGTCAAACATGTGCCCAGCCTCCACGCTGCTGTCCAAGGAGGCTGAGGGTTGCCCTGCTCAGAAGAAGGGGACTTACTTACCTGGATCAGAGACACATGCAGACAGCGACTGTAGAGGCTGGCAAAGGCCTGTAACCTCAGGGAGGATCCTGAAGTGCCATTCTGGGTATGTTGTTCCTGACGTCCTCAACCTATTGGCATCTGTGGTCTGTTGCATAGCCGTGGTGTGGGGGTCTGTGTTCCTTTCCAAATCTCTGCCTCGGCCTTCCCGAGGGATCTGAATCTCTGAACTTGGAAGGGTCCTCAGCAAGTGCAGAGTCTCCACAGGCATGAGAGGAGGGGGAGACCGGACCACAGGCCTGCTGAGTCTAAAGGCGTCTGCTAAGTGCAAAGCTCACCCAGGAGTGCAGTCAGGAGTGAAGCTGAGTTCCAAACAGGCCTGATGTGGCAGCTGTATCCTTGGTCTCTCTCGTCAAGTCCTGGCCAGACCCTCCCCTCACAAAGCCGTCGCATACAGCTCTTCCTGGAGTCTAGAGTACATGTTAGGCTCTAACTGCAGACATCCATAAATATTCCAGCTTGCCTGGGTTGCGGGTTATGAGTTAATAAGTGTGTGACATGCTCCACTGTCAGTTTCGCCAATCATGGCCTAAGTCCCAATGTAAGAAAAACGAAGAGTCCAAAGAGACAGCTCAGCTGGTCCAGCCGTTGGACCCGGTACTGGCCTTGTTTATAGGCACAGGAGAATCCACTTATCCTGCCGCTGAAACATGCAAAGCAAGTGTTGACCTTGGGTGCAGACGCTGAAAGGCACAATGATGCCTTCATCTCTCGGGTGTGCTCACGTGTCGAAGATGGAGGCAGTGAGCTGGAACGGCTGCTCAGCGGTGTGTGAGGACAGTTCGGTTTGATCCCAAGTGCCTACAATGCACACGTGGTGCTTCTCTAGCCCGTGCCGCTGTTTGTTCAGCTGAAAGTCTCAATGAGGAGATAGAGGTTTTGCACATGACAGGTAAAATAACATGTCTTATAGCATCCCCAGGTCAAATTGCATGAGGAACAAGAACACCAGGGGGGGAAATGCACATGAAGGAAAACAGAATAATCTGACAGTGACCAAGTTCTGGATGACCCGTCGGAAAAAGAACTCTATGTGGTTTGTGACAACACCCTGCGATTTCTCTCCCAAAATTCCTTAGTCCGCCTTTAAGGAAGTCTTCTGCCTCCTCATCTCCATCTACTTGGCTCTAAGTGACCGTAGAAACTGCCAGGGCTGGCTCAATCCCTGCGGCTACAACCCCAACCAAGATTCTCTGTTGCCAAGGTCACGTGACTCTGAACTTCCATTGCATGCTCCTGGGGAATCCATGGAAACACACTTAGCAGCGTCAGTCTCTGCACAGGAAGCAGGGGATCACTGCTTGGGACTTTTCTTTCTTGTCATGTTTCAAGTCAAAATAACTCCTCTTTTCCTTGACTGTGGGACAGTTCTGGGGATCCTGAATGGGAGATAGATGACAGTTGGTCACATCCCAATTCTTTCTAGAGGCAGAACCTCCCTCCAGGCAGGCCAGTTGAGCAGGGCCACTGTTACTTCCTTGACACTGTCTGTCTTTCTTGTTCTAGCAAACAGCATGGAGCTTAATTAAGGAAGTTTTGCTTTGGAAGAAAACCCCAGCAGGCATGGAGGGATTTTAGCTGAGGAAAGAAACTGGAGGAGCCTCACAGAGCTATGAGCAGCCTGTCCCAAGCATGCTGGCATGCTCCTGACTGCAAGTGTGCAAGTGACCAGAGACAGCCCAGCTGAATGGGGCTGTGATGGGGGACAGACACAAGAAGTTTGAGGCTACTTTGGAGCTGCAGAGACAGAGAGAAGAGCTCATCCATTCCACGCCATTCAAGGAGAATCATCCTTCCCACAATCTGGAACCACAGTTCATTCTACAGCAGGATCTTTGCAGAGGGAAGCCAAGAAAAAGCAGACTGGGTCAGAAGTATTTGCACCCCTTCATTTGGGAAACAGCTATCTGGGTTTCCACACACTGTCAAAGCAGTGGCAGAACTGAAACTGTCTCTGTGTTGACAAAATCTGTTGTCCCTGGCCCACATGATGTTACAACCCCACCAAGATTCCCCGTGGCCCCTGCAGACAGCCACACCCAGCCTGGCTGCCATCAAGGATACAATCAGGGGAGCCCAGAGCCTCTTTCTAGCCATGTGAAGTGCCTAATGGCCTTGTTTTAAGAAGAACCTGGGAATATGTGCTAGGGAATGGCCAGTACATGGCATTGTCCTCCCAGTCAGCTAGCTTCTTCCTACATTTTCTCAGAAAGAAAGAAAAAATTCACCTCTTGTTTGTATCACCAAACGGTGGCAAGAACAAATGGACCCCAAACTAGAAGTCTGTCTGTTATTCAGGACTGGAAAAAACAAAATGGCACACTTTATAGAATGTGTGCATGAGATGTGAAATTTACATAATTCCCCCCAATCATTCTTATTTCCTATAATTTATAGACATATAGATATATTTGACTTTGTAAAAAGAGATCATGGAAAATTGATAAAATCATCACTAGACCTTGAAGTGATACTAAAATTAACAGTATCACAACTATGCAAGTTTATTTGACAAATATGCAAACTGTCTTAATCACACCAGTGTGACCTGTACCCTTTAGCTCCTTCGCCATTATTAATACCTATTTCTCACAAAGATTACAGGGTGATTATCTAGTAAGATGTCAGACCTTCAGATTCTGCCTCCTGATAACCTACCTGCTGCTCTTTTCCTTACATCTATTTTAGTCTTTCAATTTTGTCCCAGATTAGGTGACCATATCCTATTATCCCCGTCTCTCTAGTGCTTCAAATTAACATCTCTGTCTTGTCAATCAAGCTTCAATCTTCCTCTGGAAGACCAATGGCATGCAAATTTTTTTGTGATTAACAACCCTTATCTTTTCCATTAATTTCTGCATCTTCAATTTCAGTTCCTGGCTGCCTCCCAACTCTGCCTAACTAAATTGTTTTAAGATGACTATCGGATATCTCGGTGCTCATTATTTCTGGAAGCTGTCTCCTACCTTTCAACCTTTACATGATATATACAGCTGTCAAAAACCTGGACATAATCCCAGGCACTGAGCTTTCTTGGTAGAAACATATTCACGCTGTCACTGGGCTCTTTTCTTGAGAAAAGAACCAAGGGGTTATTCAAGTGCTGGTCACAAAATCAGTTCTGGTGCCTTCGTTAGAAAGGAATCACTCATGTTTATATCCTAAAGTCAATGACAGCAAATTGTGTCTTCAAAGCCTATAAACAGACCAGCTCCAAACGACTGTTCTGTTACCTGGAAGATGGCTGGAAGTGATAGTTCCTGGAAGGAAGGACAGATAGATGGAAAATTGGAGGAGATTTTTGGGTTCCCTAAAAGTACTTCAAAAATCTCATTGAGAAGTATAAGGAACATGAATTTTTTGTTTCTCTCTAAGAAATCCAGCCAGTGCATGAGAAACGTTTTGGTATAAACATGATGCATTTATTGTTTGATCCTGAGTCCAGTTCCGACAACTCTAATTCCAGACATCACACAACACCTGATTCTCTCTTTTAAAAAATTTCTTGGACAATTGCCCCATTGATCTTTACTTTTTCAAGTTGTTTGAAATCCCCTGAGCATTATGCTCAGGTCCTCCCCAGTCACAAATGCTAACCCAGAGTCCTTCTTGGTGCAGCATTTTGAGGCCATGCATCTATGTCTGATCTCCTTGGAATAGTTTGATTACAGATAACCTTTGAGTTTGGTAATCAGTATAGGAAGCATCTCATATATTGAGTCCAAACTAGGAAATAAACACCAAGCAGTGAAAGGTTTGATAAAATATAACATTATAGAGGGATCACACTTCTTTCAACCAAGACACACTATTACTAGACACATAAGAGCAACCAAGATGCCAGGGATTACAGGACAAGGATCTGAAGCCAATTCAAGGACGAGTGGAATAGTTTCAAACTAAGACAGCTCAGCTCCTGGGCTCGAAGGTAACACAGCAGACACTTTCAACCTTGTTGGGTACAATAAAAGGTTTTCTGAAAGAGCACTGCCTGCACTGATCATGGAAGGATGAGCTGAAGAGGCTCCTTTTAGGCACAATTAGAGGGGGGAAAGTTCCAATTGGACAGAGGAGGTTGGAAAGCATTCAAAGGAGAGGAGGCTGGTGCAGAGAGTGTGAAAGAAGACATCCTGCATGGCCAGTTAGGATGAAGACAAGCCCATGACTGACCTAAGAGGAAAAGGTAGTAAGAAGGGGTCCATAGTAATGACCAGTAAAGACAGAATTTCTCTGGTGAGTTCTCACCCTTGAAAGGCAAGTGCAGACGGGATGTACGGATCAAAACTTCTGACTGACATCATGAGAGAAGCACCCTGGGGAAATGGCATTGGGAGAGGATCCAACACGGGACAAAACCAAGAGATATTTAGAAATAAAATGTCATTGTCATGAGTGTGATGGATAAGACCATGTAAGGGATTGGGCAATGAGCATGACTTCAAGCAGAGATCTAAGGACTCCACCTGGTAAGGAATGAAACTTGATCCCCATCACCCAAGTAGGAAACCAAAGAACGTCAGAGACAGGAGGATGGATATCATCTGTGATTTTGTGAGTCTAAAGAGAGAATTTTCCCTCTCTCCAAATTGCCTATATTTTGCTTTGGGAGGGGCAAAGACTTAAGAATATGTACTTCTCACTTAGAGTTTTCTCTCTTTGTCTTTCATGTATAAACTTAGAAAATCACTCAATTTCTTTGACTCAGTTGTTTCACCAATGAAATAGGAAAAATTATCATCATCTTACCTACTTCACATGGCTGTTGAAAGATCAACGAGGCAGAGAGATGCTGAGCTCAACTTTTGATATTTGTTCCATAAACATATTTCAAAATGCAAAGTCCCCATTATATTGCACCAAACTTGAAAATAAAAGAATTTTATTTGTGTGGGTGGGATGCTTTGAAGCCATACACAGAGGTGCATAGATATCACTCCTGGTGGGGTTTGGGGGACCATATGAAGTGTCAAGAATTAAACCTAAGGGGCTGGCGTGATAGCACAGCAGGTAGGGCATTTGCCTTGCACATTGCCGACCCAGGTTCGATTCCCAGCATCCCATATGGTCCCCTGAGCACCGCCAGGGGTAATTCCTGAGTGCAGAGCCAGGAGTAACCCCTGTGTATTGCCAGTGTGACCCAAAAAGCAAAAAAAAAGAAAAGAATTAAACCTGAATCTGCCACATGCAAGGCAAACACCCTACTCACTGTACTATTTCTCTGGCCCCAAAAGTCAGTCATTTTTAAAATTCCACAAAATTATCCTCAGGTATAAATATCCTCAGGGAGCAAATGCCTAAATGAGACACTTGGAACACCCTCTTTGGAACATTTTCTGCTTTCCCTTTTTGGGAAATATTGATTATTATAACTCTTTATTGGCATTTTCAACAGTAGAAGAAGTCATTTCTATAAATTCATATGCACTGATGTAGTAACTCCCCAATTTCCTGGGGCACATACATGGTATGCGACCTGGGAAATCGGCCTGGTGGTCTATTGCAGAGGTGAGATTTGTAGCCTAAGACTAAGGTGAGTTATGATCCCCTCAGCAGCTCGGTCAGTATTTACATATCTGAAACAAATGAAATCCTACAGAGTTCTATTTCTTACTGTAAGAGAGTAAATAAAGACTTTTCAGCCACCTTAAGCATTATGATGAATGAGCTCTCTCCACTTTTGAAAAAAGCCAGGGAGGGGGAAATTATTATACTATGCAGTTTATTTTCAATAAAATATCATGAAAATATCAGTTTTCTCTACATCTGCCACAGTTTTAGTAGGAGTATTATTTGTGGTGGATTTGCATGCTAGAACAATCCACTGTTACTGTTACTTTAGGAGATAGCTGTGTAATAAATAGGAAAGGCTTGTCCACGCTTCTAATTATCTCCCAACAAAAGGGATTAGGAAGCGCTCCCAGTTGATGCTTCACAGGGCAACCTGATCCCTGACAGCAGAGAATCTAAGTGTCCGATCAGCATGTAATTATTGCAATTTATTAAGTTATTATTTTGAACAATTACGCTGCTCTGTCACGAATGCACTTACTATTAGAACTGTTGGAAACGAATGACTTTTTGAGTTTCTCAAAAGCAAATGTTATTCTTCACACCTTAGAGCTTTGGCTGAACCAGAGTTGACATTCACGCATGTCTCAGTTAAGAAAAAAATCTTGCGATGCCTGAAAGCCACAGAGCCCATTTCAGGATCACCGTGGCTGCAAGCTTCCCATCTCCATCTTCATTAGAGGAAAAGTTTAAGAAGGTCAGCTGGGGCCGGGACCTGGCAGACAGTCCATTAAAGTCCTTTTAGAAAGAGCCGCCAATACCTTTGTAAAGGTCAGCTGAGCTATTATCTTTTGACTTGGTTTTGATTTAGAGGTCGAATAAGAAATCTGATAAAAATAGTCAAAGGCCAAAGTAAAAATAAAATAAATACCTGGCAGCTGGGGAGTGAGGATACGGGGAAAAGAAATGGACTGAAAGTACAAAATACAAGGGAGCAAAACAAAATGTTATGGGAAGGTAAGGACAGAGAGAAACCCAGTGAAGCTCCACTCCAGTCTGTCCGCACACATTCCACAGCACCCACACCCTGGTTGTGAAACACTTCGGTTCCTTTCTGCTGCTGCAGAACACATACCTGTGAGATATATGCCCTGCCAGGTGATGAGTCCCAAGGACAATCCAGATCCTGTGCACAGGATAGAATCAGTGAGGTGCTTGGAGGATTTACAAATCCAAAATTCTAGGAAACATAATGGCCATAGTCGCCAGCTGTGTAAACACAAAAAGACAGCTGTGGTCTATCTCTCCCGCCACCTGCATTTGGTAGTCTCAACCCATTTCCCCCACTCCAGGGAGGTCGATGGCAATGGGCAGGCCAAGGAAGGAAACGAGGGCCAGGCTGATTGGTCTTAGTTGCAGTTTATTCCAATCCTCTCTCCATTCACTCCTGTCTCTCCTCTGCCTCCCCACTTTTACAGTCTCATTATATCCCCCAACATGAGGGGTTGGTGTTGCAAGAACGTTCATTTAGTCAGAGGCGCGAAAGAAATTTATGTCCTGGAGGGCCTAGGGTCTTTCAGACCTGTGTCCCTGGTAGAGAGCCCCGAAATCTCTTTTGTTGATCATGGATGGTACCTCTAAAGGGCCCAATGCAGTGACATCATCAAAAGGAGTTACAGAGAGAACATTGAGGCAGCAAAATATACATTGTTTCTTTGCATCGGGAGTAATTTTGGCCTCCAGAAAGAAGATATAAAACAAAAACTGAAACCTTTCTCGTGCTACAAGCACTTGGATTTGCATCCCAAAGACTAGTCAGCTAGAGCTTGGAATCTACTAGATCCCAAAGACCAGGCCTGGATAGCAGCTGAGATCTGCATGTCAAAGACAAGCCAGGTTTCTCTGAGAAAAGGAAAACTGCCCCTTACAATATACTGAAGTTATTTACTGAATGCAATTTGAAGGGGGAAAATGTTAAACCTCATCCAAACTAGTCAGGACACATGAGAAATCTCGCCCATTTTCATGGGTCCCTATGTTCCTGCCCCTTGTGCAGTGCATGGGCATGATCACCCTTACAGCTCAGTCCAGCCCCAACAGGTTGGGGTAACAATTACACATAGGTGTGGTCTCAATCAATAGGGGTAGAGTTCTTTCCCATGGGGAAAGCCGCTTATAGGACAGATTTTCATTTAGCAGATCGACCCATCCTAGAACTGAATCCCCTGGGTGTGTTTCTCCTCTCCTCGACCAACAAACATATAATCATACATAATATAAATCATTTTGTATGGACACAGTAAGAAATACTTTAAGCTTATAGAATTGCTCTCCTAGGGCCATCTCGATCTCAGACTACAGTGCTCAGGCCAGATAGTCTTTCCTATCCCTAGCAGGGTCCTAGTCTCGTCGTTATCTTTGGATCATGACAGCATTTGTCTGTGATCAAACTCTTAACTTATAGTTAAGAATCGTGGGACTTCGACCTGGCACATTTCAATGCCAGGGTAGCTCACACCTTGCCCTGGGTCCATTCAGTCCCTCGTCGGGACCCTGCTTTTGGGGAGCTAGGACTAAGGACAACTGAGGCTTAAGTCAAGAAAGCAGTTGCCCGGGAGTGAATAATATTCAAAGCCAATTAAATACTAAGTTACAAAGCATAATGTTATCTGTCTTCCTGTATCTATACAAAAAGGACATTGCATTAAAGTAAACTATTAAAAAGACATAAGGAGAGGAGAAAGACAATACTAACTTACAATACAAGTTCAGTGTCCTAGAAGGATCTGACCTTACATATTAACAGATTCTGATTAGGGGACAAGCTTAACTGGTTGAGGAAGAAAGCATAGAGAAGTGGTTACAGATAAACAAAGGAATGGGAGTGACTCGGGAGCACTGTGATGGGTGTAACCTGATAAACCTAAGCTCCTTGTGGCAAGGGAGAAAGGACAAATCAATTGTTATCCTTACAGCCAGCCTCATCAAGATCTCCTCCCATCTACCCACACTCAGTTTGTCTGTGATCACAACCTGTTCCCCTCATGCGTGTCATGGTATTTGGGCAGTTTTTGATTCTCCACTGGGTGCCTGGGTGCCCCTTGAATAATGGAGCACCAAGAAGCATCAGATACTATTTCTGCATAAGCTTGATTTTAGGCTGTGACCCTTTGTAGAAAATGTAAGTGCTCATTACACAATGAGCCCTGTGGCCAGCAGCATGAACATTGCACTGGCCAGGGCCACTAAATTGTAGGACACTCGGTGTCCTCATATTATGAAAATCTTGTGTGACTTGTGCTCGTCTCATCAGAAGTGGAGAGGGGGTTCGGGGGTGCTCTCTACAGTCAAGAAAGCAAATCGGGTCTGAGGAGCAGGGGGATTTCCAGTGCCACCAGGGATGGTCCCCAACCAAGCAAACCAAGCTGGCTGGAGGCTTGTGGTTGGCAGGTGAAGGGGTCCTTCCTGGGAGAGGCTGTTCTGGTAGCCCTGGTACTGGGAACCCCAGCTAGGACCCGACTGTCAAACTGCACAGTGAAGTCCCCAGAGGGATAGTCCCTCATCACTACGTGGGAAACACCGTCCAAGCTGCCTCTCCACTGACCTGTTCCCAGGCCCCATGACCTGCTGCTCCACTGCCCACTCCCACCCCTCTGGCCACTTCTCCACTGCCTGCTTTCCAACCCCGTCACACACACACACACACACACACACACACACACACACACACACACACACCCTGCTTTGCCTGGGAAACTGGAATACATGCAAACTGCTATGTCACCCTAATTCTGGCAGAAAGCCAGGCTCTGCCCTCCCTGAGCCTCTTTGCAGCCCAGTTGATCAGATTTCTTGCCAATAAAGCCCTTTGCTATCCAGCAGTGGTTCCTATGCATGCAAGATTCTCGTCTAACACAGGGAAAAGAACACACTCGCTACCAACCCAGGTCAGTGGCACCTCCAGGGGGTCCACAGTGCTTCAGGGACTGTTGGTAACTCATAAATAACCGAGAGGTTAGTCCATCTTAAAACTAAAGCTGTCTCATCAAATTCACCATCAACCCCTCCCAGGATCATTTGCAACCCCTTTGAATGAGGAAAATTAAGTTTAGGGAGGCTCAAGAGAAGCCTGACCTCAAGGGACATGTCACAAGTTATGGGAAAGAGAGACAGAAGCTGAGGCTCCACTGGATAATTCTTCATAAAAAAATTAGAAAACAAATTATAGTTGTCTATGCATGTGCTCATGTGTGCACCCACACACACATACACGCACACACACACACCCCCCATCATCATCCAGAGGAAGAGAACACACACATGCACACACATATCCTCATCATCCAAAGGAACACACACACCCCATCATCATCATCCAGAGGAAGAGAACACAGGAAGAGAACACACACACACACACACACACACACACACACCATCATCATCCAGAGGAAGAGGACACACATGCACACAAAAGCAAATCTAATGAGTGGTGAAGAGATGGGCTTTCCTCCAAGAAGCATGCTCCCAAGAAGTCTGCAGAGCAGGGCACTGTCCATGTTCTTTTCATCACCAACAGGAAGGAACTGGCTTAATTTTGAGGTGCAGCATCTTTTTTCCCAGCATCCCAAGAGACACTGTGATCATTTCCAAGTTGATATTGAAGTCGTCCTTGGGTGCTGAAATATGTGCTTTACTGATAAAGTGGCTGGTCTTCTATGGCTATTCCAGGGAGTGGAGAATGAAATACATATTCATATATCCTCTATTTACTAATTTATAAGGCAGACATTGAATATTTAATATCAGTATGGATTAATAGAAAAGTTATAATGCCAGCAAAATGGATGGGCTTGAACTACTCATCACCCATCTTTCTCCCAGCCATCTGCTCAAGACAGAATGGACGGCTGCAGCTCCTTCAGCAGCAGCCCAACAGCCAAAAATCCCATGACATAGCATCACCCGAAACGTGGCATTATTCTCTAGGAGATCAGTGCCAAGAGGTGTGCCATGTCTTAAGCCCAAATGCAATCTGAATTCATCCTAAGAGATTCTCCATTAGGGGCTGCTTCCTCCCCCAGAGGTGCCCGGGGAACCTTCCCCAGACGGCCTGTCACATTCACGGAGAGCCCAGTCAGTTGGTCTGTGCCTCTGGAGCATGCTGGCCACGCGTCTGCTGCAGACCCCCGAGATGGAAGCCTGCGACTGAAGATTTCCCTCTGCGCCTCCAAGTGTGGCATCTGTGTGCTGTGGGCTTTGATTCCAGGCCACAGATTTACAGGCACGTTTGCATCTCTAAAGCCTCCTTTCTGTGATTCATTTCCCCTCAACTGCTCTGCAGAAGACGAAATTCCCTGCCACTTGCTACAGAAAAGTTTTCATCCACAATAACATGCTGCCACAGAGATTATTGCTTTCAGCTGCCGGGGCAGATGCAGGCAATCTCGTGTCGAACTTGCTAATTGAATAGATCTATAAATTATCTATGAGTCACGAATAGACACCCTGCGAAAAGAAGCTGGTGGTGTGCTGGAATTAGCTTTCCTTCTCTCCTCAGTCGCTTCCATTTTCCAGTCGTTTTCCTATCTCCACAGCCCCATGTTGCCAGGACTTCTGGGTTTTCCTTACATTTTTTTTTTCAAAACTGGAGAGCAAATTTATTTCTCTTATCTAATTGTACTTTTATAATAGAAACTACTATATTTAAACTATTTTTCCTTTGGAGGTCACACCTGGAGGTGCTCAGGGCTTACTCCTTTCTCTCTCGGGAGTCACTCCTGGTCGGGGGATGGTTGGCTGTAGGCAGGATGAGTCCCCCTTAATTATACCATGGCCCCAACCACACACATCTCTCTTTCTTGTGTCCCAAAGGGAGAGTGACCAAAATACAAAGGCCGGATATTTGGGATCATAAAGCTATGGCCAAACTCACCTTTACAAATCATCACAGGAAGAACAGTAGGCTTGGAAAAATTGGTTGAGCCCCAGAACTGTGGTTTCTTGGGAGGTGCAGGGGGAAGTTTTTTGTTTTTTTTCCTTTTTAAAAAAAATTTATTGAATCACCATGAGATATTTACAAGCTTTCATGTTTGGGTTATAATCACACAATGATCAAACACCTATCCCTCCACCAGTGCACATTCCCCACCACCAATATCCCCAGTATAACCCCCCTACCCTACCCTCCCCCTGCCTCCATGCCAGACAATATTCCCCATACTCTGTCTCTACTTTTGGGCATTATGGTTTGCAATACAGACACTGAGACGTCATCATGTTTGGTCCATTATTTACTTTCAGCACACATCTCCAATCCTTACTGATTCCTCCAGCCATCATTTTCTTAGTGATCCCTTCTCTATTCCAGCTGCCTTCTCCCTTCTGCTCATGAGGCAGGCTTCCAGCTATCTCCTGGCCCTTGTATCTACTGTCCTTGGGTGTCAGCCTCATGTTATGTTATTCTATACTCCATAAATGAGTTCAGTCCTTCTCTGTCTGTCCCTCTCTTTCTGACTTATTTCACTTAGCTTGATACTCTCCATGTCTATTCATTTATAAGCAAATTTCATGACTTCATCTCTCCTAACAGCTGCATAGTATTCCATTGTGTAGATGTACCAAAGTTTCTTTAACCAGTCATATATTCTAGGGCACTTGGGTTGTTTCCAGATTTTGGTTATTGTGAACAGTGCTGCAATGAACATATAGGTACAGATATCATTTCTACTGTGCTTTTTTGCATCCTTGGGATATATTCCCAGAAGTGGTATTGAGGGGCCATATGGAAGGACTTTTTTGAAGGACTGTCCATATTGTTTTCAAGAAAGGCTGTACTAGTGGGCATTTCCAGCAACAGTGAAAGAGCATCCCTTTTCCCCTACATCCATACCAGCACTGGTTGCTTTTGTTCTTTTGAATGTGTGCCAGTCTCTGTGGTATGAGATGATATCTCATTGTTGTTTTGATTTACATCTCCCTTATGACTAGCGATGTGGAGCATTTTTTTCACATGCCTTTTGGCCATTTGTATGGGGAAAGTTTTATCTGTCTGTTCACACAATACCGGATTCTGGAGTGCCTGTAAGAAGCCAGGAGATGGAAGGGCTTGGGGTGTGAGTGTACAATATAGAAAAGGGGTAACATACCTGACCCATGGGGCTGCTGCATGTGGCCAGCCCTGGTTCAATTCCCAGCACCCCAGGATCCCCTAAGCACTGCTGAGTCTGACCTAGAAGTCCCCTGATGAACTCAGATGGGGCCCAGAAACCCCTGTCCCCAGGGCCTACATTGTGTGGCACACTGGGTCCCTCACTATGAAGGTCCCTCCTGGCTGGCTGAGGGACTTGAAACTCCCGAGCACTGTATTGGAGATTCCCTGCCCCCAACACCACCACACCAAAATGGGTCAGCAAACAAGAGACTTGGATTTGCAGCCTTTTGTCAGCAAGGTCAGTTTCCAGTTTCTGCCCTGATGTTGACAATCCTTGGCCGTGCCCACCATCTGCTAACATGGAACTAAAGTCAACCACAGGGAAAACAGCTGATCTCAGCTGCCTTCGAGAATGGGGGGAACAGAACAGGCTGCACCAGAGCCCAGAGAGGGGAAGGCAGAGACTCCAGTCAGGGTTGGGCCAGCGGTGGCAAGAGCCTAGAGGGCACCACAGCGGCATCAGTGCTGGAAGGGCAATGCTGTTGCCACCCACTGCCCTGACCTCATCGTCTCCCCTCCATCACTGCCCCCGACTCTGACCAGCACCAAGAGAGACGCTGCTCCAGGCCTGGCTGCTGGGCTCCGAAAGGTCCTTCTGCAGCCCAGAAGTTTGAAACACAGCAAACCAGAGTTATTACAGAAGAAATGATGGCAAGAGCCTCCCAGAAGCAGGAGCCTTTTAGGGACCCAGTGATTTATTGGGCATTTTTTGAATTTTGACAATTATTGAAAAAGCAAAGTGGAAGCCTTCTCCTCTCTGAGCACAGGTTCACTCTCTCACCCAGGTTTGGAACTACTGTCTTCTTCTGAGAACAGTCTCTTTTGTGAGTTATTTTAATCAACTCGGCTAGGAGCTTAACATACACACAGCCACCCAGTGCCCTCCCTGGGCCGGGTGCGGCCGCCCGTACTCCCCAGAGACAGGCCAGGTCACACACCTCAGCGAGTAATTATTCTGCTGCATGTGCCGAAGAGAGTTGCTCCTTCTCCAGATGGATTAAATCACATCCACGGAATATTTTCTATTTTCTGAAGATGGATGAAGGCTGTTCCCATCATAGATTTATTTTTCCATGGGCTCGCCAGGGCTAAAAATAATGCTGCTAACGTAGGCCACCCTCCAATAAATATTCATCGTCAAGTCACGAGTCATAGCCAGGGACGGAGTAGACGGAGCACGACCGATGCATCACTTCAGAGGACTGCAAGGAGCAGCAGTTTGTGCCGCCATAGAACCAGCAGACAGCTGAAGCTCACAGGATTAGGGGGAGCTTCACTTAATGAGGTTTATGTAGATTCCTTTTATAGTTTTATGCCCCAAACTTCTAAATATCACATAAAATATATGTATAATAGGAAAGCATGCATACATTAATAGTGAAAGTCCATAATTGCTAGTAAAAGCAGATCCGTGAGATCAAATAGTTTCTTTACAGTCATATAGAAAATTACTTCCAGCAGTGATAATCATTATTATCCGAAATCCATCAGCAGCAGAGGCACATTGGAACATCCGCCCGCAGATGCACAAATGTGTATCTTTGACCCCGTCCTCTCTGAATGCACACAGAGCTGCTCTGTCCTGCTCTGGGAACAGAGGACCCTCGGCCCGGAAGACAGCACCCCATGAGGTTACCTGCTCAGGGCTGGCCCGTGTCCCTCAGACACTGTGATCCCCCAAAAATACTCACATCTGAGGCGGATCCAAGTTCCTCACTGAAAAATGGCGCCACATATATCTGCCTTGAGAAAAATGACCACAATCCCAAGAAGTTATGTATCAGGCATGTTTGTTCCTGTGACCATGAAACTATTAAGAATTAAAGTGTTTCTTAACTATTGCTGGTGATGGCGGTGGTGGTGGTGGTGGTGTGTGTGTGTGCGTGCGTGGTCATGTATGTATATCTATGTGTATGTGCGTGCCTGTGTCTGTGTGTGCATGTGCGTGTGTATCTGTGCATGTATGTGCGTGTGTGTGAGTGTGTCTGTGTGTGCGTGTGCATGTGTGCATATGTCTCTGTGTGCATGTGTGCATGTGTCTGTGTATATGTGCATGTGTCCAGGTATATGTGCATGCTTGTGTCTGTGTGTGTCTGTGTGTATGTGCATGTGTGTGTCTCTGTGTGTGCATGTGCATATGTCTGTGTGCATGCGTGTGTGTCTGTGGGCACGTGTGTGTGTGGGCATGTGTGTGTCTGCACATGCACGTGTGTGTGCACGCATGTGTATCTGTGTGTGTCTGTGTGTCTGTGCTCATGTGTCTATGTATGTGTGTATTGCCAACACCCATTCAGCACTAGCTCTCTCAGTGCCCTGGGTGAGTGCCGTCAGTGCAGCATGCTTATTTAGCTCCAGTTGGCCTGGCACTTCCGCCTCCTCCCCATCCCCCAATGCATCAAGGCACATCTACCCTGCACCACCAGTACAAAGACAAACATGTAGCCATGAGTGAACATACACAGCTCACAGGGGCAGATGTCTGCCCCTTTGTCAATCCAAGGCTTGCTCACCCTGACGGCCAGCTAGCCGTGACCTACTCCCTCTGTAATGCCACCATCTTGGGTGGTAAGTTTCTATTTTTACTTCTGTACTTGCCTCTTCTCCTTCCGTTTCTTCCTGTTTGATTCTCAGCACTCAGCAGTGTGCCTGTTACTTGCCATTAAACATGCCCTGGTGAAACTTTTCAACAGAGAGTTCCTTTCTGCCACCTGAAACGCCACCAAGCACTCTCGGGTAAGTAGCAGACCCTCGGTAAATAATTGCTAGAGTAGATGAGGGTCCACTGCTGAATTAATGTCCCCGTATTGTCACTCCAGCCTGAGTGCTGGACACAGCCATCTGAAACGGCTTCCTGTTAACACAGAGCAGCGAGCCGCAGCCTGGGGTGCCGTCAGCACCCTCCAGCATCTGCTCCTCACTTCAGCATCTGTTCCCAGACAGCCTCTCCAGGCCCTCTGCTTACTTCCACTTTAGCTTTGGGCTGGAGCCCAAGAAACTTTCACTCCGTTCCCAGATATTCCACACACTAAACTCCTGTCAAATTTTATGCACGCTTTTCTTTTTCCTTTGGACCTATGCAGCCAGGACCAAAAAATACATATATATGGTCCTGGGAAAATAGTGAATCCCATTTAGTTGATCCTTGGACAGAGTGAATTCATTCCTCTGGCTCTCAGAGGATGAGTGTGGACTGACATGGAGGGCAGTGAGCATGAGAACCTGCAATGTTCCCGCCTCACTGTTCTTTAGTGTTTTAGCATTGGCTAAAGGACCTAAAAAGTTCTAGAGCCATGAGCTGTGCCTGAAGCTACTAGCACGGCCATTTCTGTTCAGGTCAAACCCTCCAATTCTTATGTTCAGCATGGAGAGAGTCAATTATAAAATCTAATTCACCAAATAAGTATGAATGGTTAGAGAGAAGTTTATTCTTGGGATAGTGAGTAAATGAGAATTTATCCTGGATAGCCTTCTGAAAAGGGCACTGCATGACATAAGAAAACTGTCCCAATTGTTTAAAATATATAAGAAAATTTATCTTCTTGGGGGTTTACTTTTAATAATTCTTAATATATTGAACTAATAACTTCATCCCAAGTGTAGTTTGGAGAAAGTCTCTCCGTAGAGGCCCAGAGAAAGCAGTTCATCTGCAGCTCGTGAAGGTCAACTGACCCATCTTTCTCCCTAGCCACTCCTTTCTCTCTCTTCCCACAGGACAGCGGCCAGGGGGGCTTTACCTTCTGGGAACAGGTTTTGGTTGAGTTTGGTGACTGTTCTTAGAGTTTCTCAGACTGCCTGAGGTGTTAACCCACTCAACAGAGAATCTCCCCTTGACTAAACCTTACATCTTCTAATCTTTCTCCTCATCAAGGCTTGTATGCATGCATGTGTGTGTGTGTGCATGCTTGCGCATGCATGCACGCACATGTGAACTAGGCTTGGTGTGGGAGTATTGTGAATATAAGTGTGTGCACATGCACACATGTGAGAATTAGGCTTGGTATGAGAGTATGTGTGAGTATGAGTGTGTGGGTGTGCAAGTATGGGAATGTGTGAGCGTGTGTGTGTGTGAGCACACATTAGAATTAGGCTTGGTGTGGGAGTATGTGTATGAGTGTGTGAGTGTGAGTTATATGTGCACACATGCACAGGATTGGTGTGTGTGTGTGTGTGTGTGTGTGTTGTGAGAGAGAAAACTCAGAGCTTCACAGTGTGAGACACATGCTCTTCCACAGAGCTACATCTCTGGCCTCAAGGTTTTAGCTTCTGAATTCAGCTTTGTTTCATCCCATCTAAGAAGAGTCTTGTAAGTCGGGGCTGGAGAGATAAGCTTGGTGGCAGTGTGCTTGTCCACATGCTGCCAATTCTGGTTGCATCTCCCCTGACTCTCCCCCCAGGAGTGATCCCTGAGCACAGAATCGGGAGTAAGCTCTGAGCACTGCCACGTGTGATCCCAAACAAAGATTCTTGTTAGGTCATTGTAGCCAGAATCCCTCCCCTTCAATCATAACTGATAACCTTGTCCTCTAACTGATTCCCTCATTGCTCACATCCTCATCATCTGAACCACCCTGCCTGCCTCAGAAAGAACTCTGTGAGGCCCTCAGCAAAGAATTCCTTCTGAGTGATTTTCCACCCACTGACATGCCCTGCACCCCATGCCCCCCAACTCACTGCCATTCCTTTATAAGGCTCCAGGGCTATCCGCCACCTTCCTCCCACTCTAACAATCCCCTCTTGTTTCATCAAGAACCGAGATCTCTCTGCCCCCTGCACATCAGGAGTGCTGTCCATTTGTCCTGATGCTCTGGACTCTGTCAGCTAAGGTGCATAAACAGGTCAGTCCTGGTGTTAGTCTTGTGAAATACCAAGCTGCAGCCACCTCCCAGCTTCACAACAGACTCAACCTTGGCAGGACCCCGGGTCGGCTTCTGAGAGCAGATTATAGTCTTCGTGGCACTTCTTTAAAATGCTTATTGGTAATTTCCTTGCTGATCTTGCATAAAGCCAGTATATTTCTCTGAATAATTGCCTTTGAATGACTAGGATTCAGGACTCGGGAGTCTCAAACAACTTCGTCAAGACTGTATTAACAATATTCCTGCTGTATTAATGGTAGTACCAGTAAGAGCTGCTCTATTAATGATAATGTTAGCAATAGCACCCGCATTTTATATTGGCAAAGGAAACAGCAGAGATTTACTAAGAGCTTCACGTTCGTGGGTCCTTTCACTCTCCACACGGAAGAAAGATCCTATTGGACAATCACATTATTGGGCCACCCTAGATGCCATCAGTGATTTCCACATAACTAGCACAAAGCTGAATTCTCCTAAGGCCAGGCTGCTTTCAGGGACTCTCTTGATTTGGGCCAAAGAGGAAGTAAATCATTGGTTCTAAAGGGAACCACGGACACTGCTCTTTCCCCTCCTTCTTTCCTCATGCCTCCTTTGCATGACCTCTTTCCTTCTTTTCTTTCCTGCTTTTTTTTTGGGGGGGGAGATGACAATCATTCCATTCCATTCCTTACTCAGAGATCACCTGCATAAACCCTATTTCTGATGGTTCTGAATCACAGTCAACACGCATTTTTCCTATTTTTGTTGGCATAAGGGTCTTTCTCCAAGGCTCTTCTCAACCAATTCTGCAACAATGTGAGAATCTACATTATTTTGTACAGATGCCACCGCCAACGTTTCTTTCTCCTTTCTTGGCAAGTCAGCCGGCACATCTCCACTTTTAGATATCGAGCATCAGTCGGAGCAATGCGGGGACACTGAGCTACTTACAGAAAAATATTTTTTGCAGATGTGCCCTGATTGGCCAAAAAAAAGTCCCTCTGTGTCTGGGGGAGAATGTGCCAGACCGAACCAGGTTTTGGAACTCTCACACAGCTTCCTTGAGAAAAACATGCTGTTCCTCATTATCCTGATTCAAGTACAGGTAACACTGTGATTGCTTGCAATTTAGAAGGTGACTCCATAGCTTCATCTCATGGAAAAAGAATCCCCTCTATTGAGATCAGAAGCACATTTACACTTCCTGGTGTATTATCTGATAGCAAGTAGGGCGTTTGCCTTGCATGTGACCAACCTGGGTTCAATTCCTCTGTCCCTCTCAGAGAGCCTGGCAAGCTACCAAGAGTATCTTGCACGCACGGCAAAACCTGACAAGCTACCTGTGACATATTTGTTATGCCAAAAACAGTAACAACAAGTCTCACAATGGAGACATTACTGGTGCCCGCTCGAGCAAATCGATGCACAACAGGACAGTGCTACAGTCATGGAATTTAAGTCTCAGCTCTGCTCAGCCCTGATATAAAAGTTTATTTAACAAGCAAACAAATAAAGATGAGAAATTGAAAGGGTGGCGAGATTTTCTAACGGCAGAGACACACTACCACACCACCATATTTCCCTGTCAGCAATTAAATTTATTCCATGTAAACCTTTAAAATAAAAGGATAAATAATTCAGCACAGGCTTAATGAATCATCAGTGATTTCATCAAGTACACTGACTTCCATATGGGGTCTGGGAAAACATGTGGATCAAAAAGCAATCCAAGGCCAGTAGCAACTTCCTGTCTTCTTCCATCGACTCCTCACTGGGGAGGTCAGGGGCTCCTTGCCGAGGTCTGAACAGCATCTCAGCTCTCTCAGTCTGTCTCTCAGCAGCCTTCAAGGCCTGAGAGCTAAAACCTACCCTGGTAGGCAATGCTAAGTGTGAGCTCAGAGGTCAGGCAAGAAGATCCCTCCAATGCCTGCTACTGCCTGAAGCACACAGAGCATAGCATTCTCTCCTCAGTAGAGTTGACTTCCATGCCCAAAATCCTGCCGAGAATCAATCACACACTTATGAGTCCAATGATCACCTTTCAAGGGTGTCAGCTAAAGTCGTTTCACTGGACCTTGAACATTTGGACACTGCGTTGTTTGGTACCAGGGTTACTCTGTACAACAGATGCAGATATGAGATACCAGAGCTCCATTAAGAACACACAGCTCGGTGCTATCTGAAATGTGGGGGGCACACCATGGTCACCTTTCTTGGGGAGAGACTTAATCACTTAATCACTTAACTTCCCGTTAGTCATCGATTTGCTCAAGCGGGCGCCAGTAACGTCTCCATTTGTCCCTGTCGCGTGCTAGTGTAGCCCAATGGCATCTCTTCGCTCCGGGAACATGGAGGGCCTTAAACCGATCGTTGATCTTCAGGAAGAAGTCTGACCATCTGATAGGTGGGCGGCCACGCGGTCTCTTGACATCCCGTGGAATCCAATCAGTAACAGCTCTAGTCCAACGGTCGTCTTTAAATCTCATTACGTGACCAGCCCATTTGATTTTCGACACCTTGGCAAATGAGACAGCGTCCCTGATCCTTGATCGTCGACAGATGTCAGAACTCCGGATTCTTTCTCTCATTTGAGTGAAACGTGATATTCCAAGCATAGCTCTTTCTATTCTTCTTTGGGAGACCTGAATGGCGTTCTCATCTTTTTTGCGTAGGGCCCAGGTCTCTGAGGCATATGTTAATGCAGGAAGAACAGTGGAATCAAAGAGATGTGCCCGGAGCCGGAGGTTCTTCGTCCTCTTAGCTATTTCTTCGACGTTCTTGAAGGCGTTCCAAGCCGCTCTCTTCCTCCTGCGCACCTCGGGTGCCAGGTCATTTCTCATGTTGACCTCTCGACCTAGGTAGACATAGCTGTTGCATTCGGAGATGGTCGTTCCATTGAGAGCGAATGGGGCGTCAGGAACAAGGCTGTTTCTCATAAACATTGTCTTCGTAAGATTCAGCTGTAGTCCTACCTTTCCACACTCACGGTCAAAGTCGGCCAGCATTTGTGCCGCTTGGCTGATGTTTGGTGTTATTAAAACAATATCATCAGCAAAGCGGAGGTGGTGTAATTGCCGACCATCTATCTTCACTCCCATTCCTTCCCATTCCAGTCGTCGCATGATGTTCTCGAGGGTGGCACTGAAGAGTTTCGGTGAAATGGTATCACCCTGCCGCACCCCTCTCTTGACATCAACGATCACTTCTTTGTAGAATGGTGAGATCCTGGTAGTGAATCCGCAATACAGCTCACGGAGGATCCTGATGTACTGGGCTTGAATGCCCTGATTGGCTAGGGGTTCAATGACCGCTTCCGTCTCAACAGAATCAAAGGCCTTCTTTAAATCAATGAACGTTAAGCAGAGCGGCATCTTGAACTCCCGAGAAACCTCAATGAGCTTGGTTATTGTGTGGATATGGTCGATGGTGCTGAATCCTTTGCGGAACCCTGCTTGCTCGCATGGTTGTCCTTCATCTAATGTTCTGCCAATCCTACTACCGACTTCCACTACCCAGCCGTCGCCACACTCCAGGATGCTTTCCGGACCCGCGCGGCCGCTTGCGGCCGCGCGACACATCATAAGACACTAAATACCCATCTTCTGGAATTGTCGTACCATATTTGATAGGGTTCAAATATGGTAACACCTACAAGGGTGATTAGAGGTCACCCCAAAAGCCTCTATCCCTCTCGGAAAGACTGGCAAGCTACCGAGAGTATTCCGCCCGCACGGAAGAGCCTGGCAAGCTATCCGCTGTGTATTCGATATGCCAAAACCAGTAACTACAACTGGTCTCATTCACCTGACCCTGAAGGCTTCACCGACATGGCAGCACTGAGAAGGATGAGAAAGGAGAGACCGACAAAATCTCAAGGCCGACCTAGGCTGCCACAACGAAGGAAGACAAAAATGATCGTCTGTACTTTCAATGCACGTACGCTAGCATCAGATGCATCCATCGAGGACCTGATGGTACAAGCGCGAATGATCAAGTATGACATCATTGGTCTGACCGAGACAAGAAGGCACGAATCTCACCATGCCGTTTTCGACACTGGAGAAGAATTGTTCCTCGGAACATGCGATAAAAGAGGTGTTGGAGGCGTCGGTGTCCTTGTCAACACAAACTTGGCCAAGAGCATTGATCCATTCGAATGCCTAACAACCCGAATCGGACGTTTACATTTGAATAGATGTGGCTCACTGCCTGCAGTTTCTATCTTCGTTGTCTACGCACCAACATCTCATTATGATGAAAGAGAAATCGAGAAGTTCTACATGGAGCTAGAGAAGTTCTATAAAGAAGACCACACCTTCTACAAGATCATTGTGGGTGATTTTAATGCCAAGATAGGACCGAGAAGATCAGCTGAAGAACTTCACATCGGGACCCATGGCCTAGAATGGAACGAACAGGGTGAGAGACTGTCAGAGTTCATCATGTCGACCAAGACCATCCATGGTAACTCACAGTTCCAGAAGGCAGAATCTAAACGATGGACATGGGAGTCTCCCGGTGGACGATTCCACAACGAAATAGACCACATCATATTCAATCGACGGTTTTGCCTGACTGATGTCGCTGTTGTCCCAAAATTTCGAATGGGATCGGACCATCGTCTCCTTCGTGCAAAATTCTACTTCACAGAGCGGGGAGAAAGGGCTGCAAAGTTCAAAAAGAGAACTCCCAGAATGACCACCAACTGGGAACTCTTTGGTACTATTGCGGCAACATGGGAAGATGCCATTGTTGACAACATTGACGAGGAATACGATCGACTGGTTCAGCACCTCCATGAATGTGCGAGGAACGCCAAGAGAGAGATAGCCACAAAAAGTCGCCTATCTTCGAAAACTCTTGAGCTAATTCGCCAGCGTGGTTTGGCGCATGCCTCAGGCAACCGCAAGCTAACGTCCGAGCTTGCAAAGCAGTGCAGAGATGCGATCAAGGAAGACCTCAAAGAGAGAAGAGCAGAAGTACTGGTAGATGCGGCAGAAGCCGGGAAAAGTATTCGTAAGGCCCGCCTGTCCTTCGCCAACTATAAGACCAAGATGACTGCCCTCCGACGTCCTGATGGATCCATCACATCCTCCAGAACGGCAATGGAGAAGATTATCCATGACTTCTACTCAAATCTCTTCGATAGCCATGTCCACTTGCCAACATACCAAATTGGGGAGAGACAATTGAAATAATTTAAACCTAGTCTGGGAACTGGTCTTTACACAAACACTCTTAGAGGGACAACCACCCCTTCTCCCAGCAGGTCTAGCTTAACTCGGAACCCAGCAGGTGCAGGAAAGTACTTAGTGGGGAAGAGGCTCACTTAAAAGTATAAAACCAGAAAGTCTAAATATTAGCCAGCCACATCTGCAGTCTATTCGAAAGACGAAACATCTACTGCCGGTGAGTTTATTTGAATACCGCTACCCTAGAGGAATACCCGTGTGTCTGTGATTTGCCACTCATAGCTAACAAAGACATTCTGAGGTGACTGGGGGTCACCCAGCACCGTGGACCTTGTACAAACTTGAAAAGAGAAAAATGCCTCATGCACAAGGTATTTCATTTGCTCCATCACCCTTTCATTATAAAAGATACAGATCAAGAAGGCAAAGCCTCACATTCTTTATTTTATTTTCTTTTTATTTTTTGTATTTAATTTTTATTAGTCAAACACTATGAGGTACGGTTGTAGACTTACAAATTTTTGTGCTTGGGTTTCAATTATACAATGATCAAATACCCATCCCTCCACCAGTGCCCATTTTCCATAACCACAAGTCCCAGTATCCCCCTACCCCCCCACCCCACCCTACCTTTGTGGCAGGGCATTCCCTTTTGTTCTCTCTCTCCTTTTGGGTGTTATGGTTTGGAAAAGAGGCATTGAATGGCAATCATGTTTGGTCTATAGTCTACTTCTAGCATGCTTCTCCCATCCTGCGAGGATCCTCCCAACACCCTTTATTTGATGCTCTCTTCTCTATCTGAGCTCCCTTTTTCCCTAGAATGTGTGGCTGGCCTCCAAGCCATGGAGCAAAACTCCTGGTACTAATCTCGGCCACTCTTGGGTGTTAGTCTCCTATTTTGTTACTTTATGTTCCCCAGATGAATGCAATCTTTCTATGTCTATCCCTCTCTTTCTGACTCATTTCGCTTAACATGATACTTTCCATGTAGTGCCACTTGTATGTAAATTTCATGACTTCATCTTTTCTAACAGCTACATAGTACTCCATTGTGTAGATGTACCAAAGTTTCTCTAACCAGTCATCTGTTCTTAGGCACTCAGGTTTTTTCCAGATTCTGGCTATTGTAAAGAGTGCTGCAATGAACAAACAAGTGCAGATGTCACTTCGACTATACTTTTTTTGCCTCTCTGGGATATATCCCAGGAGTGGTACTGCTGGGTCAAATGGGAGCTCAATTTCTAATTTTTTGAGAACCGTCCATACTGTTTTTCAGAAAAGCTGAACCAGTCTGCATTCCCACCAGCAGTGGAGGAGGGTCCCTTTCTCACCACATCCGTGCCAGCACTGGTTGCTTTTGTTCTTTTGGATGTGGGCCAGTCTATGTGGTGTGAAATGGTATCTCATTGTAGTTTTGATCTGCATCTCCCTGATGATTAATGATGTAGAGCATTTTCTCATGTGCCTTTTAGCCATTCGGATTTCTTCTTTGAGAAAGTTTCTGTTCTTTGTCACCCCATTTTTGTATGGGGTTGGATGTTTTCTTCTTGTGGAGTTCAACCAGTACTTTGTATATCCTTGATATCAACCCCTGGTCGAATGTGTATTTGGCGAATATCCTTTCCCATTCTATAGACTGTCTTTGTATTTTGGTCACTGCTTCTTTTGAGGTGCAGAAGCTTCTTAGTTTAAGATAGTCCCATTTGTCTATCTCTGTTTTCACTTGCTTGGCCAGTGGCATGGCATCTTTGAAGATACCATTACCTTCAATGTCATGGAGGGTTTTGCCAACTTTGTCTTCAATGTACCTTATGGATTCTGGTCTGATGTTGAGATCTTTAATCCACTTTTTAAAAAATTTTTATTAGCAAGACACCATGAGGTACAGTTGTAGACTTACAAATTTTTGTGCTTGTGTTTCAATTATACAATGATCAAATACCCATCGGGTCTTTAATCCATTTTGATCTTACTTTTGTACATGGTGTTAAAGCCTCGCATTCTTAATCCCATAAAAAAGATGAAACTTTGCACTGAACCTTATTCTGAGGAAGAGCAGGAAACAGAAATTCAGGAAAAATGTTTGTGGCTGTGGTCCAATGGGCCAACAAACTGGGCAGCTGCAAGAGCATGGGTCTTTGGGGTCTTTCACCTTGGCAGAGGAACAGCATAAGTGTAAGACCCAGAGGGATGTTTGCTGGACTCCAACCGCATGCTCCAGGGCTGCTTTTGGCAGTGGGAGGAGGTGGAGTCTGAGCCTGGCAGCCCACATGCACAGCCCTCAGCCCCTGGTTCCCAACCCCCCCCACCCCCCGCCGTGCTGGGAGCTGGTGAGGAAATGGCAGTGCTCCTCCCCCTCCCCCACCCTGTCACTGCACTGAAGCCTTTCACTGGCCTCTTGTGCTTCACTGCTTATCCTTCCCGAGGACATTCACTCAGAACTAGATTTAGTGCAGAAACTGCAGTCGGAGACTCTCTCTGCACCCTAAATCCTGCACCACAGTAACAAAGAATGTTTGGGGGCTGTGTACAACAGAAACTACAGGTTCCAGGACCATGTCAAGGGCTATCCTTCAGGCTTCTGCAAGCAATGTGAAGCTGTCAAAAAGAAGCAAAGAGATTGATTCCTCAGTTTACTTTCTTCAGTAACTGGTAGTTTAGAGCCATTATTCCTTTGTGTGTTTCAAGGGTTTGATCTCAGCTAGGCCCTTTATCAATACTTTGTTTTGGACATTCTGTAAGAATTGCAAGTTTAGGAAAATTAGTGCAGTTTATAAGGGGGTTAATGGAAGAAGCAAAAGTGAATTTTCCCCAATGATGTGGGCTGGAGTGATAGCACAGTGGTAGGACATTTGCCTTGCAAGCAGCCGGCCTGGCCCAGCTGGGTTCGATTCCTCCACCCCTCTCCAAAAGCCTGGCAAGCTACCGAGAGTGTTTTGCCTGCATGGCAAAGCCTGGCAAGCCACCCGTGATGTATTCGATATGCCAAACACAGTAACAAGTCTCACAATGGAGACGTTACTGGGCCCACTCAAGCAAATCGATGAACAATGGGAGGACAGTGCTTGCTTGTGCTTGTCATGTGGGCTGGAGCAATAGCACAGCGGTAGGGCATTTGCCTTGCACGCAGCCGGCCCAGCCGACCCAAGTGCTCTTTAGACTAAGACTCTGAAGACAGACTTTTAAAATAATGGCACTTACTTTGAATAGATAGTAAAAGAGCAAAATAAAAAAAGAAAAGAAAAGAAATCCCAGCTGCATCTTTCCAGACAGAGTGAAATGGTTCAATAATAACAATACATGGTTACAAATAGAATTAAATGCTAAGTAATAAGTCTAATTAAAGATGAAGTTAAAATATTTTACACAGATAGTGTTAGTTTTACTGAAAGTCATTTGAGTCCCTAAATAAACTATACGAGTCAGCAAGCAAACTCAGTATACTAGAATGCCATTCTAAAATAAATTTGGCCTTAGTTCAAGGCAGCTTCAATCAGAATTCTCAAAGAATTTTTCTAGGAGTGAGTGTCCAGATTGGTCCTATTCTGAATTTCTGTAAAATAAACCACACAAACCATGAATCTCCCAGATGCCCGGAGGAAGATTAAGCTATGCATAACTATCAAGACAGATTATAGGGTCATGCCAATGCAAGTATTCATAACATGGTATTAAATGTATGACCCACCAGTGGAATCTTAATAAAGTAATTGTAACAGGATAACTGGGTCAGGCTAGAGCTCACAGAAATAGACGCAAGCCTGCATTGGATGGTTGCACTGCAGGCCATGGGTGAAAGCCTGGACTCTGAGATACAGCACACTGAGCAGTGGTTCTCTCAGTGGGTCAAATGAAGGCAGAGTCTAAGGCACACCATGCACAGATACTCCTCCTCTGTTCGTTAACTGTTTAAGTGTGAAGGGGGGAAATCAGCACTCATCAGTAAGATGTGGGGGAGCATCTTTGCCAGAAAGAAGGAAGGCTTTTGAAGGAGCAGCCCCACTTGGGAGTGCTGGGGCTGGGACATGGAGGCAGGGATCAGAGTCAAGGCTCAGACACAAGAGGCATGTGTGCGACCCCCAGAGCTACATCCCCGGGCGAGAGCAGCATTTCTCAAACTAAACACAAAATTCCTAAGCACAAATGAGAGACAGATAAATTCAAATATATTCAATAAGTTTTTTGTCCCATATGAGATTCCATAAAATGGCAAAAGAGAAAGTGATAAACTGAGTATAATATGCAAAATATTAGATACACACATCCCTATCTAATCATCATATAAAATGGTGCAAAGCCTCTTTGGGAAAATGGATACTCAAGTTATCCCTGAAACCGGTACTGTCTTGTGTGAAGCCACCACAAAAGAAATAAATCTCTCATCACTAAACTTTATCAAGAAAAGGTCACAAAGGAAACTGTTCAAAATCCTGCTCAATGTTGAGCTGGCTTAACTGTTCGTGGGTTACACCATAGAGAAAGCAGGATGTGACCAACACAGTCCCTGTGTGCCTTGCTCCACATGATGCTCTGAGAAAGAGAACATCTGAACACACGCACGATCAGCTCATACTTAGTTCCCAAGGTACACGCCACAATCTCAGTACATCCTCATTACCACTTTGTCCTGCCTCTGAACACACAACCTAACCCAAACCTAACACTAACCCTAACCCTAACACTAACCTCAGCACTAATCCCACCCTAACCCTAACTCCTGACCCTAGCTTTAACTCCAGTCCTAACCCTAGCCATAACTCTAGCCCCAGCTCTAACCCTAACACTAACCCTAATATAATGCTAACCCTAACCCTAACCCTAACCTTAAAACTAGCCCTAATCCTAGCCTTAACTCTAGCCCTAACCCTAACCTCAACATTAATCCAACCCTAACTCCTAACGCTTAATCTTAACCCCAACACTAACCCCTAACTCTAGCCCTAGGTCTAGCCCTAACACTAACCCTAAACCTAACCCAACCAAACTGTAATTCTAACCCCTAACTCCTAACCCTAACCCCAATCCTAACCCCTAATCTTAATCCTAACCCCTAACCCTAATCCTCAAGCCCCTCTATTTTGTTATTAAAGTCCTGAAGGAAGGTGTTCCTGCTTGTCACCTGTATTCCAGGTGTATCCTGTTGCACGAATATTTATTCAGTTGGAGGTGCTGAGCTGAGGCAAAGATTGCGAAAGAAATTTGTGTCATGGAGGACCCAGGTTCCCCCAGACCTGTGACAAAGGTAGAGAGCCCCTAAATCTGCTTTTATTGATCATGGTACCTCTAAAGGGTGCAATACATTGACATCATCAAAAGGACTTACAGAAAGAACATGGAGACAGCAAAACATACATTGTTTCCTTGAGTCAGCAGGCCAGTAATTTTGGCCTCCTGAAAGAAGACATAAAACTAAAACTGAAACCTTTCTTGGGCTACAAGTATTTGGATTTGCATACCAAAGGCTAGTCTGGCTAGATCCTGGAATCTACATCCCAAAGACAAGTATTTGAAATATGTATCCCAAAGACTAGTCTGGGCTGGAGCCCAGAGTCTGCATATCAAAGATCAAGCCTGGCTAGCAGCTTCTGTGAGAAAAGGAAAACTGCCCCTTAAAATATACTGAAAGTATTTACTGAAGGCAGTTTGAAGGGGAAAAATGTTCAGCCTCATCTAGACTAGTCAGGACACACGAGAAATCTCACCCATTTTCTTGGGTCCTTAACACTTTTCAGTGGTTCTTTAGCAAACATAAGCATGACCCAGCACTGAGCACCTGTCCCCACTGAGACCCCAGTGCTACCTGCCTCCCTCTATGTGCCTCAGCCACCTCTCATCTCCCCTCTCAGCCTCCAGCCTCAGCGCCATTCCCCGCCACTCTCCACGTTATCCCTGGAAGACGTTGCTCTCTCTCTGCCTATTTTACCCATTGCCAGTGTGCAGAGTCAAATCTCTTCCTGCCTCCCCTGCTCTCTACACATGGGACTTCCCACCTTCATGTTGCTCACGGCAGCATCTTCATTACTGTAATTAACATGGGATAACTCCTTTGAATACTGTTTATTCCCAAACTCTAAACTCATGCACAGATCATGCCTGCCTTAATTTTCACTTTATAGACCCATGTCCCAGTACAACACTAGGCATTGAATAAGCCTCGTTAAATGCCTAGCTGAATGAGTTTAAAATAAAAGTAAGTAGTACCAGATTTAATACAATTAGAACTACATCAAGCAAAGAATCTCATACCTATTGTATAGTAAAAACCTGTTTAACTCAATTGCAGGAACCCGTTCACTGTTGATCTCAGAACTTAGCTATTTCAATGAGTCACTTAGATATTCCAATGAGTTAATGATTTAAGAATGTAGAGTTTTAGGCAACAAAATGGAAGACAAGCTCAGGCATTTACTCAGCAGCTGCTAAGCAGGAAGTGCTCGATGAGCTGCTCAAGGTGGAAGGACCTTGCCTACCTTTATGCTGCTCCTTCATCAGGCTGTTTCAGAGGCCCAAAGAACTCTCCCACTCCAGCGGGTCATTAGTCCGCAAAAGCAGAATGCCCCCTCAAAGGTGGTTTGGGCTGCTTTCCTGAAACATCTGAAGGACGACTTCACAGGGGCTCTTGACCCTCATGACTTCTGTTCTACCTGAACATGCCCCAGCCCACCTGTGCTCATCTTCTTAGTCTAACAACACTGCTGTGAAATGCAGCCATTTCTGCATTTCTACATTATTGGCTTCAGATCTCCATCCTTAAATGCACACACTGTCTCAGCATTCAAGTGTCTTGAAGAAACTGTTTGGAGAGGCTTATCCGGGTTCAATCCCCAAGAGCACATAGGATCCCTAAACACGGCCGGGAGTGAGCCCTGAGCATCCTATGTGATCCCCAACCCGCAAAATAGATACAACTGAAAAAAAAACCAGCTCTACAAAGTCAGATTTGGACTGTTGCGTTCAATGTTGGATTTAGATGCCTAGAAAAAGCAGCTAACTTGATAACTGTTTGTTAGGGGTGTGAAAATAAACCTGAACAGTCCAAATGATTGCAGTGATATATCGGATAAAAGTGAAACACAGCCAAGGTCAGGCCACATGAGGATGTGTGAGTATGGAGAACATCAGAACTCATGGGGCCTCCCAGACCTGGCAGTGAGTGAAGAAACATCATTAGGGAAATATGCTGGAGCTGATTCTAGAGAAGCAGGCGAGACAAGAGCCTGTTGGATGGGAGACAGGAATGGAGAGGAAGTAGAGGCTGAGTGAGTCGGGGAGGCAGCAAGGAAGCAATAATGGCAAAGTGAGAAGGTACAGGGTGACCGAATGGGAAGAGCCATAGCAGGGCCTGTCCCGGGAATCATGGCCATTTCACAGCCTGCACTTTTCCCCTGCACTGAAGTAGGGTGTTTCTGAGAGCGAGGTCGTGGGCATCGGGCATGCAGGCAGTGGAGACTAAGGGGCTGAGGTGTGCCATCGGGGCACCCACAGGTGCCATGGCCTTCCTAGGTGAGCTGCACAGGGACACGCAGCTGCCAGGGCCAGGAGCAGCTGGCAGGGCCACTCATGGTGACATCCCAAAGAGGTCATAGCTCCCCACTAGGCTGCCAGTTGTTCCTCCTTAGACCAAAATGCAGCAGAGGGAGAGAGAAAACAGGGGGCTGAGTTAGGGACCAATCCCACTTGCCCTGAGCATCACATACATCCCACCGGATTGGCCTGTCACCCCCAGCGCCCAGACAGCACCCTCAGGCCCTTGAACTCTCGAACCATGGACTAACTGGAGAATTGCCAGGAGGGGTTCAGGTCTCCTGAGCACTTCTCGGGAGCCTCATTCTGGTCCCCCAAATCCAGCCAAGGGGCCTCCAGTTCACCACATTGGTCTAATTCCGACCTGAATGTGAACTTCTCTGCAGATGGCGCCAGGCAGGCAGGCTTTCCTTCTGGCACAAAATTAGTTTCAAGCCACTTCCCTCGAAGCCAGACAGAAACCAGGTCATGCAGCCACCCCCCATCCCTGACAAGTGGGGTGCACCCAGGGACCTCAGGGAATGAATCTCAGGTGTTGGGGCAGCCCTCCAGGTGGGCGCTCTCTGCCCGGCACCCTCGAAAGCGAGGTAGCACAGTTGGCTGCTCTCAACTAAGTTAAAAATAGACTAAGCAGCAGCTGAAATTTTCAACGCAGCAGAAGCCAGTGAGGACATGGCCCTTCTCTTATCTCCCACGGTCTGCTTCATTGCCTCTGATAATGGGGCATGACTTGAGGAATGCGCTGGGCTCCACGCTCCCATTACCTGCGTTTTACTTAGTCATCAGTGTAATTTATCTAAGGGCAACAAAGCCACTAAAAAAAGCGCTCAGCTTGAAGCCTTCCAGCTTACACAGCAGGAGTTGCTGGAAATGTTCCCGCTGGTAAGGAACTCTTATTTATGGAATCCAAGAGCCTTGTTAACATTTTGACTGCATCGGCTTGCAGGCAGGAAACTTCCCCCTGACCACCCCCCCCAACCCCCCAACCAGGTTGGCCCTATTTGCAGAGAGCTGGGATGGAGGCAGAATTAAGTACTGGCCCTAAATCCAGAAACCAAAGTAAGCCAAAATGACAGTAAGAATTATTTGAGCATAAAAGTTCTTTCCCATTGATTTAAAAGTACAAGGAGCTTCAGGGCAGAGACGGTGGGAATCGTTGTAAGCCCCAGGAAGGCAGTTTGCTCAAACAAGCCCAATGTATGGACCCACATACGTGCAGGGGCAGCTGGTGCCCACCTAGCTCTCCCTGCCTCAGTGAAATGTTTTATGTTAAGAAAGAAGCATTCGAATTCTTAGCGGGAGAGCACATCTGCAACTGGGATGCAAGAGGAAAAAGTCTGGCAAGGGAAACAGTGGCAGTCAGGGGACAGAGGCCTTGAAAGGCGGCTCCAGATGTGAGTTTGGTCCACAGAGAACAGTGTGCTGGGGACGGTGCTGGTTGGTGCCCTCTCAGGTGTGGGTGAGGTGCCGACACCCCTGAAACATGGACGTCCACGGCACTGTAAATCACCATGTCGAAATAAAGAGAGATGCCTTGTTCATAACGCAGAGTGCTGCAATTTCTTATTTCACAAGTCTAGACATGACCCATTGAGTACCTGCCACGGGAGATGAGAAATCGTCCTTCTTCTACCTCTCAAGCCTTGTGCCTTGCTCTAGACAGAAATACTGCCCCCACCTTCTCTGAACAGTTCCAGAATCTCCAGTGAATAAATATTTCATGCTTGCATTTTATGATAAATATTATTCATGGAGAAAACACATTTTATAAAACGATTATATCCTATTTATTTTATAGAATTTGCTTTCCCCTAGATTTGCTTATTTGTAAATTAGGATAGTAAAATTATCAATTTCATGAGCTTGCTATAATATTTAGTATATTAAAATGTACAAAACACAACCATTATGTGGTGTAAGTCAGCATCGCATAAATGTTTTCCATGCTTGCTAATACTTGGCCTGCTTAACTGTTCTTGTAAATTTTCCAAAATTCTCCAGTATGGTCCGATGAACCAGCATTACAGATACAGCCCCCTTCACTAATCCCTTCCCATCTTGTCTCTCCTCTCTCTCTCTCTCTCTCTCTCTCTCTCTCTATATATATATATATATATATATATATATATATATATTAAATGTTCCATATTCTGGGTCATATCCTCAACATTCTCAACTATATTTTCAAATGCAATCACATTTCTGCTAAAATGAGCTTTTCCAAATGTGGAATCTCTACTTTTTAGCTCTCTAAATATTCCTTTTAGTAAAATATAGTATTCTTAAGCTGGAGAGATAGTACAGGGATATGTAAGTTCAAATGAGACTCAATTAACCTGCCCTTCACACTGCCAACCCCATTTTGATCCCTGGTACCCCGTCATTTCTTTGCCAAAATCCAAATGCCATCTCTCACTGGATATTGTCTCCTACAGTGTCTAGACCATAAACACATTCCCTTATATTCTGTTTTGGACAAAGCGCATGAAGAATGGAGCATCCTTCCAACCACGACTAATAAGCAACATGGCTGATTTCCTAGCAGAATCACTGGTGAGGCGGTTTCTGCTGGGCCTACAACACAAATGCCACCCCTCTGCCACAGTTAACCTTGCCTCGTACCTGGTGCTGCCAACAGTTGTTCTTGCCACGGCTCTCGGCAAATGTCACAGTGACAGCGATGCTCTAGATGGCATTGTGAGTAGAGAGCTGTTTTGTCATAATTCTTTTCAAGTTCACCAGAACAGACAATGCAAGAGGTAGAACTCACTCTCTTCTCTGTTCTAAGTCGGTCTGGTCAGACCCTACATTTTCCTGAGCTCATCTTCCACAGATGCAGACGCTAGCTCCCAAGACCCGTGACCCGTGCCCACTGCCCACCCCAGGCTCCACACTGCCACTTGGCCATGAAGTCTGTGCTGCTATAGGTCCCCGGTTCCAGTCTGAACTCATCACTCCTCAAATGGTTTCTTTTTTTTTTTTTTTTTTGGTATTTGGTTAGTGCCCACAAGAAGATAACAAAAACACTTTTTTTTTCAGGTGTCAAGACTCTAGATATAAATTTTAGCCCTGCCCATCAAGAGTTCCCTTAGTGGAGCTTACAGAGACTCATTTCAGAGCCGAGAGCGCCCAACAAGACGTGTTGAGGTCAGAGTGGAAAATCGTCCTGGGGACCAGTCAGGATGGGGCCTGAGTCCCTTCGAGACGAAGCCCCAGAGGAAGCTGCAAGAGCCAAGTCGGCTCCTTGTGTACCTGGGCCCAGCGACCTGCTAGCTACCTTTAGTTGCAGTCGAGTTCCCAGGAAGTCAGTGGCCTCCGGTGCATCTCTGGTGCTGCTGAGAACACAGCGTGTTCCAGACCAAATGCTGGTTTCCGTGCAGTACCACCAACAGCTCATCTCAACATGCATATGGGAACAAAAGCAAAGTCCTGCAGTTCCAGAAGGTCAGGTAGAGGGAAAGAAGCCTTGCTGAAGAGCCACGGGAGATGGGGAGTTGGGGCGGGGGGGACTCCAAAGTGGTTCCAGGGGCAGAGAGAAGCCCAAGAGGACATGGTGAGAGCTAGTGACTTTAAGGAAATGCGAGGTATGATTAAGTTAGCACAATGCTGTGGGGAGCTATGGGAAGGAGCTGGGGGAGCAGGTCGGGGGCTCATGCTGTTGTGCCTGGCTGGAGCCTTCCATGCCCATCCTAAGAGCCATATTTGCCCTGATGTGGGCGAGTGCCACACACACTGCCTTCCCTATGCTTCCTGAGCTTCTGTGGTTCCAGCCTCAGCTCAAGACATGGGACAGTCTCTGGAATGCCGCCTTGTCCCTCAGCCAGAGTCACACACCTCACCCCACAGCAGCACAGCCCGCCCAGCACATGGGGGAGCTGCTTGCAGTAATGAGCACATGAGCACTGGCTTCAGAGCACCGTTGCCACACTACCTCTGTCTCAGACCAACAAGCGGAGCCCAGAATAGCTGTGCTGTCTCGGTGCTGTCCGAAATAAAGGCAATGTTTTAGGTGCCAGGGCACATGTTTGCTCTCCTTGACAAGGTAACAGGAAAACTAAACAATTTTCTGTGATGTGCCATTGTGGAAGAGTGGAAAAAATATATGGCTGTCAGCTCATCACACGGTGATCATCCTGCTTCGACTTCCAGTGGCTTTGGAGGTGATATTGTCCACTCATGATAAATTCTCTTCACAACTTAGAAACAGTTCCACATAATTATTCCTCCTTTAAGTGTGTGTGTATGTATGTGTTTTTATATATGTATATATGTTATAAGGTTATTACTTTGCCTGCCTCTGTGTAAAATAAATCTCAATACTATATCTGTTCCAAGAGTACCCTATTTAGCTAGAGCATTATAAAAGATGGCATTTTCAAATAAATAGCATGGGGCATGGAATTAATTAAGTTGTGCCCTATAAATTTCCCAAACCTTGTTATATTTTATATCTACGCTGTTCAGAAATTATCTTCTGCTTATAGAAACTTAAAATCTGAGAGTTGGTAGAAACAATGATACTTCTCTATTGTCAGAGTGTTGGCACACACCAACGACACACTTATAGGAGATCTAGGAATGGAATTTGGAGACTGGAGTGGTGATAGAACAGCAGGGAAGGTACTGAACTTGCACAATAATGATTCAGGCTCCATCCCCAGCACCCCATTTGGTCCCCAAGTCCTACCAAGAGTGAGCCTTGAGCACAGAGCATGGAGTAAGCCTTGAGTACCACCAAGTGTCATCCAAATACCAAAAACAAAACAGAACATAAAGTCAGGAACTGAACTGAAGGGGCTTTTCACAAAGCTGGGATGGTTCAGTAACATCCACAGTGGACAGTGACTGGACCAAAGATCATCAGCACCAAAGAGCCATCAGCACCCCCTTCACCTTTTACTGATGGGTTAAGAGGTTGAGCAGAAACAGCCAAGAGCTGAGGCCAGGAAAGAGCTTGGGTCACCATGAGTACTATCCCCACCCCACCCCACCCCCACACACTCCCCAACCTGTGTCTACCAGGGCCAAGCCACGAAGGAGCATGAGAGAGCCAGGAGCATGAGAGAATCACACCAGTCTTAGGTCTCTCTCTCCCTCAACCTATTTCCCTCCACTGTTAATCCTTCCTCGAAAATCAAGGGAAATAGGAGGTAAAGCTCAGTGCTGGCACAGGCACAACCATGGTGGGCACAGCTGACCATGCTGCACGTCCTTCATCTGCCATGCACACCCAGCCTCACTGACAGATGAAGAAGCATCTGTTTCTACAATGCAAGGAAAACGTGGTCTCCTCAGACACCACGCAACAGCCCAGCGCAGAGAAGCAAGTGTGTCAGCCACCACTGGGTGCAGAGAAGCAAGTCTGTCACCACCACTGGTGTTGGTGTGAGCAGAATCAGAGGAAAGAGTGGGAGCCATGATGCCACCAGAGCTGCTCTCAGGGTCAGCCATCAGCCACGGCGTCCACTCCCACACCCTGATCCCTCCCCCCGCTCCCAGCCTCTTCGCTTTGCCGTTGTCCTCTCCAGGAAGGCAGACTCAGGACTCCTACACGATGGTTTGGTTTGATCCTGGCCTCCAAGGTTGCTGCTGTGTTTATCACCGGTCACCCGGATGAAGCTGAGTGATTCTCTAGGTATTAGTCACTCTCCTCTCTGGACAGTCCAGCCTAGTGGGCAGGGCCCACAGCCAAAATTATGATTCAGAAGCTGAGTTTAGCAGTGGAAGAAGGCCCCTCAGGGCGGGTATCTCTGCCTCCTCATCACCCTGCCCTGGGATATGTGTCCCAGAGCAATTCCCTCTCCTCTGAATACTGGAACAACCAGATCCACAAGGCCCGGGACTGCAAAAAGGCTCACACTCACCGCTGACCCATGCGGCCACCTTCACTTTCACCCCTTGACTTCCAGATCCTGAAACTCTGTGCAGTCTGGAAAGAGTATCCCAAACCACCTTTTCCTTATGGCATATATACACCCACTAGAGTTTATTAAGGCAGGAAGTGAAGGCACCCGGCTAGAGAAGCTTCCCTGTATGACAAAGCCCCAAATTTCAACAAATGAGGTTCTGTGCAACCAAGGAACAGACTTATTCAATTTAAAGCATAGCTGATAATTTAAAATCAGGATATTGTCATGAGATTTAAGTATATATGCATCAGTAGAAATGACACCTGTACCTATATGTTCATTGCAACACTGTTCACAATAGCCAAAATCTGGAAACAACCCAAGTGCCCAAGAATAGACGACTGGTTAAAGAAACTTTGGTGCATCTACACAATGGAATACTATGCAGCTGTTAGGAGAGATGGAGTCATGAAATTTGCTTATCAGTTAATAGACCTGGAGAGTATCATGTTATATGAAATGAGTCAGAAAGTGAGGGACAGATATAGAAGGACTGCACTCATTTGTGGAGTATAAAATAACATAACACGAGATCGACACCCAAGGACAGTAGATATAAGGGTCAGGAAGATTGCTTCATAGTTGGAAGCCTGTCTCATGAGCAGGCAGGGAGAGGACAGCTGGAATAGAGAAGGGATCACTAAGAAAATGATGGTTGGAGGAATCAGTCGGGATGGGAGAGGTGTGCTGAAAGTAGATAAAGGACCAAACATGATAACCTCTCATTATCTGTATTGAAAATCATAATGCCTAAACATAGAGAGTGAGTATGGGGAATATTGTCTACCATGGAGGCAGTGGGAGGGTGGGAAAAGTGGGGGTATACTAGGGATATTGGTGGTGGGGAATGTGCACTGGTGGAGGGATGGGTGTTTGATCATTGTGTGACTGTAACTCAAACATGAAAGCTTGTAACTA
Organism: Sorex fumeus; assembly: GCF_029834395.1. NCBI lineage: Eukaryota > Metazoa > Chordata > Mammalia > Eulipotyphla > Soricidae > Sorex > Sorex fumeus. The sequence continues at coordinate 8,475,828 of NW_026606085.1, read as the reverse complement.
TATCTCATGGTGAATCAATAAAATTTATAAAAATAAATAAATAAATATACGTGCATGTGAACTCACAAAAACTCAAGGATACAAATGAAATGAAAGATGGCAGAGCAGCATATCTGGATGGGTCTGCAAAGGCTGGGAGAGAGGCTGGAAGGAGGAAGGCTTCCAGGGTTGAGCGCAGACTCACATCTTGGAGTCAAAGAGAGGAGGGAAAGGGGAGTTCGGTTACCTCCTTTGAGGGCCACCAAATAAGGCGGATTTCAAACCTGCCACTCAGTAGGATGCACAGGAAAGTGACTTGTGAGGCTTGTTTTTTGGCTGGTTTCCTTTGCACAGAGGTACTTGTGGTGCTTTGCACATGAATCATGCTAAAAAAAGGCTCTGTCTTGCTCCAAAGGGAGTCAGTTCAGCTTGAACAGAGATGACAATGGGCGAGATAATACCGTAGCAAGAAAGAGGAGGACGGCAAGTCCAAATTGTACAAGTCCTTGATATTTAGGTCACTGACAAAGGATTTTATTCTACAATTCCAGGAAAGATTAGAGGGTTTGGGGGGGATGCATTGGCAGAGGCATGAGGATATTTTAAGGGATGTAAGAAGAGGCAGAAGATGGTATTTGAGGAGAATAACTGCAGGGTTGAGAAGGAGATATTTCAAGGAGATAGAGAAAAGCCAAAGAATGCTAGATATATTTTCAAAGTGACTTCTCCCTCATCATTAATTTCTACATGGAATAGTTCAATATTCGTGGCAGCTGTAACAGAATGCAGCCCAGCAAGTGCTCTTTTTGAGGGAACCATTGCCACATGCAGTGAGACCAGGGGCCTCAAGAGTGGGTGAGCGCCCAGCACCCTGAATGCTCCATCCCTCTGCATTGCTTTAACTCTAGGAGGAGGAAGAACCAAGAAGTCACTCTCAATGGAAATTATTATTACCTAATTTACAAAGAAATTAGTGCTATGAAATCTTTCCAAGTTATAGAATACCTTCACTCGGCTAAATCACACAACAGTCAAACCTAGATTGCAGAATCTGGCGCATTTATCACCCAAGTGCCTTCTCTCCTCTGCTCTGAGGACAACGGAAAAGACAAATGCAGAAACCTTGAAGTGCCTGCTTTATAAACTTAAGTAAATCTAAAGAATTTCTCGAACATGGAGTGTTCTTTAAAAAAAAACATGCATTTAATTGTATGAGAGTGTATACAGCAGCCCCATGGAATTATCGGGAATTTCTCTCTAGGAAATGACTCAGAACCTGTTGTATAAACCTTTGCCGTGTCTCAGCCCAGATAGATCTTCTTCGTTTCAGAAGATAACTCTATGGTCCCACTCAGTCATTACAAACAGCAGGTGCTCTGCTCCACTCACAGGCAAGACAGTTTGAAAACTACCCTATATACCACCATTACCAATGAGGCAAGGAACAGTCCAGCAAGGCAGGTACAGCAGCCCCTGGTCCCTGAGGGCCAAAAGGGTCAATCTGCCATATACCCAGAGGTGGGGCATTCAGCAAACACTCAGCTAGTGGTGCTCTGAGGTGTGTGCAAGCGTAGCTGATGTCCGCCATGAGCTACATCTAAGGGTAGTTCTCCTGGACATTGGGTGAGGGTCTGTTGTGGCCATTATATAGGGTCGAGATAAAATCACTGAAGGGAAAAGACTTGGAAAAGAAAAGACACATCCGCATTAAAGTGTTAAGATCTGAGCACCATTTATTTTAACTTCAAACATTTGCCCTCACAGAGCTCTTTGAAACGTTTTCCTACTGCAGATAAAGCCCATTGTTACTTCTCTGGAATCTGCATGAGAGCTCTGCGCTTGAACCTGCTGGCCAAATGTGCAAAAGTTATTTTCCTGAAGAAGGAAGGAGGTTTTGGAGATGAAAGTTGACCTTAGGAAAGAAGGCGTAAGTCTCGGGAGTTCACCAAAGAAATCAAGGTCTGCTGGCTCTGGGCTGCCTCTGTCTCTTCCTTCCCCTCATGCTCACTTCTACCTCCAGAGAACCACTCGTGAAAGGTCTGAAGTACGGATAGAAAGGCAGAAGTACAATGAGAAAGAGGGTCACAACCACCATTTTCCAAACTTTTATATTTACGTGGTAAAAAGAAAACTCCTTAGCTCTCAACATGATATTAAATGAAATTGTGAGAGAGCTGTTTTGACATACCCTGTGAGGAAACAGTTTGATGCCAGCATCGAGAAAATTCCATAGTCTGTGGTGTAATGGGAGGTGTCAGGAAGTCAGGGCACTCCCCAGGGGGTATCTAGGGCAAGAAGTGAGCCTTGCAGACTCTGTCCATGCATGCCAACCTCTCAGGTCCTTGCAGGCTCTGGACACTGCACATGAGGCACTGGAGGAAGTCAATGGGTGTGGGGCTTTGGGCACTGTAACGTCTCAGGGCCGCTATAATCATTCACATGTAAGACATCTCAGAAAACATACCGGGCCATTGGTGAATGAGAGTGTTTACAAACAAGGATTGCCTGGAAAGAAACTGACTGAGGAATTTTCAGCATTCGCCAGTAATTACTCTAGTTAAGATTCATGAAATAGTTGAACCTTAACACTTAAATACCTACCCCACTGTCATGTAAGCTCAGTTTCTTTGATCTCACAATCAGATTTTCATGGCGGAGGGAAGGGGTTCCGGGCAGTGCTCAGAAGGCCAAGGGCCACTCTGAGCGATTCTGCCAGTGCTCAGTGCAAGGGCCCAACCAGACAGCTGCTGGACTCTGGGTCTCCGGGAAGTGCTAGGGCCATCCCAGCCATCCCCTGTAGAATTCAGGGCCCTCTGGGCTACACTGTGGAGTACTCAGGAGAATACAGAGTGCTCAGGGTGAGCTGTACTCACTTGCATGCAACACAAGTGCCTTAACCTCTGGGCTGTCTCTCCTGCCCCTGCCACATCTCCTACTGATGGGAAGCAGCAGTGCCTGATACCCTCAGTATCCCTCTCCATATTTCTATCCGTCTTTCCCCACACATGTGAGGAACCCCTCCACAGGGGGAAGGCAGGTTACATCCCTGTTTGCATCAGGCCTACAACCGCAGACCAAAATGATGTTTCTGAAAAATTCTACATGTTAGAGACAAAGAAGAGAGACTTCCCAGTGGGACTGGAGAGGCTCTGTCTTCGGTCAGCAGCTGCTGACTTCCTGGCTAGACGCTCCGCATGGCCGAGGAGTCCACACTTCCTACTCAGGGCCTCCCCGCCCCCCACCATGGCTCCATCTGCTCAAACTGTTTCCTTCTGCCATCAGAAACCCTTCTTTCTGTTAGCTGTGCACAGGGCAAGCACCCTACCTAGTGTCTTTCTTTCTTTTCTTTTTGTTTCTTTCTTCCTTCCTTCCTTCCTTTCTTTCTTTCTTTCATTCATTCATTCTTTCTTTCTTTCTCTTTCTTTCCTTTCTTTCTTCCTTTCTTTCTATCTCTCTCCTCTCTCTGTCTCCTCTGTGTCTGTGTCTGTGTCTCTTTGTTTGTCTCTCTCTTTTTCTCTGTCTCTCTCTCCTCTCTCTCTGTCTCCTCTGTGTCTGTGTCTCTGTGTCTGTCTGTCTGTCTGTCTCTCTCTCTCTCTCTCTCTCTCTCTCTCTCTCTCTCTCTCTCTCTCTCCCCCCTCCCCACCCGGAACTTCCTATTTAGTTTTGTTTGGGGGTAACACCCAGTGATGCTCAGGGCTCAGGGGTTACTCCTGGCTTTGCATTCAAGAATTAGTCCTGGCGGTGCGCAGGGACCATATGGGGTGCTGGGGATCCAACCCAGGTCAGTCACATGCAAGGCAAGCACTCTCCCCACTGTACTTTCGCTACAGCCCTCCAGGACCTTCTGACACAAACTCAACCATCTTCCCCTCTTGATCTCACACTCATGTTCAGACCCCACTTCTCCTTGCACTTCCCATCCCATGCATGAGCCTGCTGGGCCACCCCCTTCCCAAGCACCCACCCTTATTTCCACTGTCCAGCCTCCAGGCTTCCGGACCAGTGGGGCTGAAACAGCTTCAGCACTCTAGAGGTAGTCCTAAAGGTTCCGCTAGTAAAACTGGGTGTAGTGATTCTAGGCCCAGCTGCAGGCCCCACCCCTATGGTGAGTCACAAGAATAGGTAAGAGTGTTTAATAATTGACTTCGGTGCTCCACCCACTGAGTGTTTCTAGATCATAGTGTCACATCAGTATTCCTGCAAATTGACCAGGGAGTTGGCTCTGATCGTGTCAAGCCCCATCTCTGTGTAACTAAACTCCCTCCACACGAAATCCTACCAGGACTCACAGGCTCTGCCCTGTGGGTCAGTCAGAGTCAAAGAGAGTCCCACCCCCACCCCAGGCCATGTCCAATGCAATAAAGTCAGGTGCCCGGGAACCCAGCATGGGACCCCCAGGGGACGTGACCATGGTTGGGTACAGGACGCAGAGGATGCTTGCATCCAAATGCTGACCACAGGGTGGCCATTCTTTCGTTGGAGGAAGACAAGTTTGGAGGTGTGGGCAGGAGGGAGAAGCCGGGATCTTCCTGTCTCTGCGAGTGGGTTGGGTATTTGTCTCCTCAGGTGTCATGCGGAAGGACGAGAAGGCCACCTGTGGACAGGGGACAGAACTACCTCGTTTTTTCAGGAGGAACTGCCATGCAGCTACAATTTAGTGCTAGAATCTGCTCTTTCATTCTAGTGGGTCTTGAAGGGGTTTGAACTTTATAAGATCAGCCAGCAAAGAAAGTGGATACATTTTGGATTAGAAACAACGATGTGAGGCAAACAACATGTAGAGTGGAAAGGGGATGGAAATAAATGCTCCTCAGCTGTTCTGTGCCTGTATGAGACTGTTCTCTGCCAAGAGCTCACATTTGTGAAATTGGTTTGGGGGGAGGGGGTTACTGGTTTTGTTTTTGTTTCCCAACCCAACACTTACTGAGAATAAAGGAAACCAGTTATCAGAGATGCTCAATTTCATCAAACTTCAACTGAAGATGGCAAAATAAAGGTGGCAAGGAGGGGCGGCCAGTTTAATTTCACCCTCCAGAGGGAACCAGCTCAGTTCTGGGAGGGAGGGCTTGGCTGGGATCTCTGCCCAGGAATGTGTGAAGGAGAGAGGGGAGGGAGTCAGCAGCCCCCAGCACTAGGTGGGCTGCTGGCAGCAGGTGGCAGAATCTTCTCCAGACAAACCTGGACAAGCCAAATCCCCAAGAAGGGCAAGGGAGTGTGGAATAGGGTTTCTCTGCAGCAAACTAGGACACTTCTCCACAGCCCAGAAACCAGAATGATCCCTCTAGCCGGGTGTGGCTGCACCTTTCATCTGAACTCACTGTAATAGCTTTAAATCAAAAACTGAAAATGAGGGTGAGACAGAGCATGGGTGCTTTGCGTGGGGCCAGTCTGATTTTGATCCCCAACACCGTGCACAATCCACCAGGACAGACCCTGAGCATAGAGCCCCAAACAGCCGATGGTGGAAAACTGATTCCACGTTCACAACTAAAGAATTGTTTCCAGGCTGCTCTCTTTCCCCATGTCTGTTCTGCCACAAACGGAACAAGACACAGCTCTTCCTCTCTGGCTCTCAGGCCCAAGACTTGCCTTTTCCTGGCCCCAGTGGCCACACCTCGGCTCTGTCTCACCCTCCCACGGTGTGCAGCTGGTCAGTAGGAGCTGGACTTCATGCAGCAGAGAAAGCCCGTCCCAGCACTGCCTCCTTTGGACATTCCCAGCAGGACTATCTCTCCGCCCAGCTGCCCAGACACACCTCTGCCCTCCCCCCACACCGTGTCCACTCTCTGACCTCCCCCCCACACCATATCCACTCTCTGCCCTCACCCACACCAGGTCCACTCTCTGCCCTCCTCCCACACTGGGTCCACTCTCTGCCCTCCCCACACACACTGGGTCCACTTTCTACCCTTCCCCCATGCTGGGTCCACTCTCTGCTCTCCCCACCACACTGGGTTCATTCACTGTCCTCCCACCCACAGTGGGTCCACTCTCTGCCCTCCCCCCACACTGGCTCCACTCTCAGAGTTTCAACCCTCTGGGCCAGCACAGCTGGCCTCAGCCCACACCACCCCACACCTGGCCGCATCTTTCTTCAGTGCCCACTAATTGGCCCATCAGTCTCGCCAGAACATCTGCTCTGAGCATTCATCTTCTTGCTTTGAAAGTTGTGATGGCCTTCGACTATTCTCTGCACCGGAAATCTATGGGTCTCCCACACATCTCCAGTCCCCCATGAATTATTCGGGTCCAGGCAATTGGTATTTCTTCTCCATTGCTCCCGTCACCAGTCGGCAACAATCAGCTTCATCTCATAAGCTCTCTGTTTCTACTGCCACAAGTGGGATGGTTTTCTCTGACCTGGTTTTTATTTTCTCTTTCTCTCCTTCCCTTCAATACAAGGACAGAGGTAAATATCATTGATCCGCTGAAAACGATTTTATAATGTGAATCCCACAGGACTAAAATACAGCCTCATAGATCACAGTGGCAAACAGAATCCGTCTGTGTCAGACCGACTCTGAGATGGCTGTCCCGGATGGAATCATCGCTGGTGAGCCGAGATGGGCTGTGCGTGGCTCCTGAGCACTCGGGGAGCTGCCCGGTCCTCACGGGCACTCAACATCCAGGGAAGCAAACAAAGCATTTCATCCCCTGGAAACCAGAACTGAAGGGTTCAAGGTGCCCATGTCCAAGCAGAGGCATCGACCGTTCTCTGTGGCCACTTTCCCAGGTGTGTGAAGCATCTGCCATCTAGGTCGACTCACTGGGCCTTTTGTTCTGAAGGCTACCCCCAGTGGTGGGAGCAGCTCCCTCCTCACTCTGAGCTCCAGGATGCCTCCTGGCAGGACTCAGGGTACCATCCGGAGTGCCGTGGATTGAGTGCACATTAGCTGCCTGCAAGGCAAGAGCTCTGCCCACTGTACCATCCTTTCAGCCCCCTACAGAGCCCTGCCCAAGGAATCCAACCCTTGTGGCTACAGCCCTGACAAACAATGCTCCTCCTGGGAGAATTCAATCCAGAGTCTCCACCTATTAATCATTTTACTTTGCTAACTGGAGTGCAGGGCAGTTGGGTTGGGAGCTCTTGGTCAGCAGCAACTGTCTGTCAGAGATGGGACAGCCATTCCCAACTCCTTGAATCTTTTGTACATTAGCTTCTCACATGGCCAGCTGCACTGCGCGGCAGGAAGGAACAAAGTGACCCCCATGCTTTCTTTCCCCTTCCTGCCTGGAATGCTTGAAGACGGCTTCCCTCCCACACACACAATTTCCGTCAGAGCTTCCACACAGATCCCGTTCCCATGCATGGGGAACCAAGAGCATCCTCTGCCACTGTGGATAAAGCATTTCAACTCTACCCCCAAACTCTCCCCCTCCGGATTGTCCTGAGAAATGCAAGGACCCCCCCACCCCACCATCAGTCCTTGAAAGGTACACGGCCAGCTGACCCCTGGGCTGTGACAGGTACACTCTGGCAAGACTCCCTGCTGCATATTTATCTAGCCTAACATGCTGGAGACGGAATCCAAGCCGTTTCTATGTATAATTTATACATAATGTCCTGCTTCTCTCGTTATTTGAAATTCAACTTGACTCTTATGAATGTTGATCATCCCAAAGAAGCAGTGCTCTGGGCAAAACCTAGCCCCACGCTGTCTCTTCTGAATCAACAGTGGACACTTGCCAGTGAAGATTTTAAGAAGCCAGGAGCAAGGCAATACTCCCTCACAGCTTGCCTCTGAAGGGTGGGGGGCAGGGGCCGGTGAGAGTCTGTGCACAGATTTTACAGACTGTACACATGTATCAGAAACTTTGCTGAGTTCTCAGAAATAAAGGATCCTTTCCAGGACAACTGGCTGCAGGTAGAACTGCACACAGGTGTGAGAGTGTGGAGGTAAACATTGCTTGCAAACATAAGAACAGAGCATGCAACACCAAACAGACCCTCTCTTTCACTGGCAAGCATATAGCTAAGAGGAAACCATTCTCGAGAATAGTCAGGGAGAGATTCCTAGTCAATATGAGCCTGGAGAAGCAAATGTAGTCTGAAGAAATCATGAATAAAACACCATATTTAAAGCATCTTTACTATTAATCCTTGGTGTTGGTAGAGAGGAAAATCTTGAGTCTCTTTGCTCTACAAAACAGCTGTTTTCTGGTTGAGACCAAACAGAGTGCTCAATCAGCAATAAAATAAAATCTCAAGAGGAAGAAGATGAAAACTAAGGATGATTAAAGAAACTTAAGTGAGTACTCAGAATGCCATGGCGAGAGAATTGATTAACTTGTAATTTTTAAGAGGCCACACCATATTATATTTCATTGCAAGCATAATTTTAATTTTAACATAATTCAATATGGATCCTGACAATAAAATCATAACTCAAAGAAACTAATAACCAAAATTACCTCCCCATTCATGTACCATTTTTGGTATGTTTAATTTCATTTCAAACTCTAATCATCACCATAGGGAGAGGTTTTTGCCACATTTCACACAATAAACATTTTGTGAAAGATGACTGAATTACCTCAAATCTTAAATTTTCAAGCTTTCAAGTAATGCAATATTATTATTACTATTTGATCATGAGTTTGAATCCCATTTTCTGTTTCAACAAAAAAGAATAAAAGATCTAGGGATAAATTTAACCAAGAAGGCAAAAGATCTGTTCACTACAGGACACTGGTGACCAAAATGTAGAAGACACAAAGATATTTTGTGCTTGTGCTTATGAACCAGAAAAATCAATATTGTTGAAATATATATACTACCCAAAGCAATCTACATATTAAATGCAATCCCTCTCAAACGTCCAATGGCATGTTTTTCAAAGAATTCAGTTTTAAAAATTGAAACATCACAGTCACAGTCACAGTCCTCCCGTTGTTCATCGATTTGCTCGAGCGGGCCCAGTAACGTCTCCATCATGAGACTTGTTGTTACTGTGTTTGGCATATCGAATACGTCACGGGTATCTTGCCAGGCTCTGCCGTTGAAACATCAGAGGACTCCAAATAGCCAGAACAATCATATAAAAAAAATGAACAAATCTTGGAACTTTTTTATTCTCAGCTATTTTGTAAAATGATAGTCACCAAATCAATATGATTCTGGTATCAAAAGAGACACATAGAGTGTCAGAGTGGATCACTCAGAAATAGCCCCACTTAGAAAGTGGCAGAAAGTTCAGTTCCTAATACATGGTCATGGTCTTATACAAACTGGACAGTTACACATAAAAAATGAAACTGGACATGATCTTACACCACACGCCAAAATTAACTTGAAAAAAATGAAAGATTGGATTTCAGACCTGAAACCATAACACTTGTAGTAAAGCTCCTTGACACAAGTCTTCATGATGAATTTTAGGATTTGACTCCAAGGAGGAAAAGCAAAGAAAAATCACTGAGACAACCTCTAACTGAAAAGCATCTGGAAGGCAAAAACAAAATCTATAAAATGAAAAGGGATCTTACAGAATGGAATAAAATAATTGTGACTTATATATAGGATAAGGGGCATATGCAAAGTATGCAAAGGACTTATACTGCATAGTCATCAAAAAAGTCTTTTAAACAACCATAGGCTAAGGATCAAAATATTTCTACAATGGAGAGAGATGATCAACAGATACCCCAATAAAGGAGTTCAGAATCACTCATCACTGGAGAAATGAACTACCACCTCAACCTCTGTTAGAAAGTCTGCTATCAAATAAACAAAGAATATACACATGTGAAGAGCACAGGCAATCTCATCCTCGGCTCGCTGGAAAGGGAGGTGTCTATGCATCTGGCATGAAAAAGTAGTAGGAAGGGTCCCCAAAAAACTGGAGATGGAGCTGAAATATGATCTGGAAATTTAGCTTCTGGAAATTTATTTAACGAAGACAAAAACTCAAACCCCAAACAATAGAAGCATATACTTCCATGCCTGTTGAAGTATTTTACGTTAGTCAAGACATGGAGTTTACAACCTAAGTTTCACAGATGAAGGAAGAAATGCAGGACAGACTGTATAAGGGATCTCATCCATTCCCAAAGGGAAGGAAAAGCTTGTTATCTGGGACAGCATGGAGAGCCCCTGAGGGATCGTGGTCAGTGAGGAAATCAGACATAGAGACCAACGCTACAGGAGACACTCACATGCAGACTTGTGAGAACCTCACAGCAACACAAAACAAAAGGAGATGAACATGGGAGGTAAACCAAATAGACAAGGGGATATGGGTCAAGCTCTAGTTATCAAGCAAATGAGCTTTGTGGGGTTGTCATGCCCAGCGTGGCAAAAATATTTGACATGCATCCCCTATTTGACAGCTAAGAAAGTAGATCTTTACTCTTCTCATCAAGTAAAAACTGTAACTAGGGTGATGGATGGATTTTAATGACTTATTGTGATCATTTCCCAAATAGACAATCACTAAACTGCATTGCACACCTGAAGCAAATATGTGATGTCAATTACATCTGAATAAAAGCGATGGAAGCTATTACTGAATTATTGCCTCCCAACTCCATCATTCCCACACAATCTGCTGGATTGCCTATTTAAATATGGCAAAGGACTTGACTGTCAGTTGTGTAATGTGTCTAACAATACCAGTTTCTAGATGCTAATAAGTTTTTTCCAGGTTTGCTTTATTAAGAAGAAGGTTCTGGACCAAAGAGATGGTCCAGTGAGTAAGACCCTGCCTTGACTGGCCAACTGGGGTTCAATCCTGGCATCCTGTGCCCGCCCAGAGTGATTCTTGAGGGTGGAACCAGGAGGAAGCCCTGAGCACTGCTGGGTGCAGCTGCCTCCCTACCAGAATAGGCCTTTTGACATCCCGGATGGAAAACTGGCTTCCCTACTGGGCTTCGCCCCGTCTTCCTCTGACGGACGTGGGAATCAGTATACTAATAACATTTTTCCACGCTTTAGAAATAACCATGACCAGTTCCAAGCAGCCAGAGCTGATGGCCTGGCATCCACCTGACCAGGGGAGCTCCCGACCCCTCAGATCAGGGACAGAGAATCAGCTGTGTGCTGGACCTGAACAGCAGAGAAAATAGGATCACCCAGCAGCTGCCCACATGGAGCCAGGGCCGAGGCCAGAGTCTGCGCCCGCAGCATCCCCTTACCACTAACCTGAACATCCATCTCTGGTGCCCAGGATGGCCTTGGACACGCCGATGTCTGGGGCCTCACACATGCTTGGCTTCACAATCCAGCAACCCTCCGATTCCCGGTGTGCCATGGCTACCTGTTAGCCAGTGACAAAAGCATCCAGAGTGCAGGAGGCCCAGTGCATTATATTTGAATTTTATCTGTGTGTGCTACTGGCTTCTGGAAAATGAAGAGTGAATCTAGCATCTGTCTGCTTCCAGTCCCAACAGAAGCTTTGAGAAGGTGGGGACAATGGCAGGCTACCACACTCTCTTCTGTGGGCTATGAGCACGTGCTCCAGATGTTCAGGTACAATGACACACACACGGGCATACCATCAGCCAGGGCATCCGGGACTTCCCCAAAGGACATCAGCATTGTTTTCTGAGGGCTTAATTCCAATGGTCTCTGACTGTTGTCTATGGAACTTGCTTGTAGAAATGCCTGTCCCGGGTCCCACACAGGACCTGGCAGCACCCCTGACCCCCAACAGAGGATGGAGCTGGCAGAGCTGGGTCTTGGCTCCTGCATCCCCATCGTACATGCACACACAAGTGCACTCATATACCTCCCCAAATTGGGAGGGAAGGAAGCTGGTTGAGACTAAGCAAAGCCTGTGAAGTGTTAGAAATGGGGTGAAGAGCATCACTTGAGGGCAAGTCAAATGAGTGGGAACTCAGCAAGCAAGATAGAAGAGGCAAAATTCATCTCTGCAATTTTCACCTTCTTGTAATATGCATCTCAAAAAGAAAAAACCAATTAGAGTGTTTCTTTATTTGGGCTGGAGCGATAGCACAGCGGTAGAGCGTTTGCCTTGCACGCAGTCAACATGGCCGACCCGAGTTCGATTCCTCTGCCCCTCTTGAAGAGCCCGGCAAGCTACCGAGAGTATCTCGCCCACATGGCAGAGCCTGACAAGCTCCCCGTGGTGTATTCAATATGCCAAAACACAGTAACAACAAAGTCTCCAATGGAGACGTTACTGGGCCCGCTCGAGCAAATCGATGATCAATGGGAGGGCCTATTTATTATTTTATTTTATTTGGGCTTATGGCCATAGCAATCAAGGTACTTCTAGGGCATGGGGGTGGGGGCCGGTATTTTTAATTTCTGACCACCGACCACTATCCAGAGCCTAGCCACATTCATACCAAGCAGTGGGCAACAGGCGAACCTTTGCAAAGAGCTCAGCAGGAAATTGAAGCAAACGGCCACAGATTAATGATCCAACTAGAAGTGCAGACTCAATTAATAACAAGAATGATTGTGAGAACTCCTTGTGACATTAGCAAACAGCATGTGTGCATATTTGAATGTATGTGTGTATGCATGTATGTATATGAGGGCATGTGCATGAATGTGTATGTATGAGTACATGTGTTGCATGTATGTATATGAGTGCATGTTCGTATGTATATGAGTGCATGTGGTGCATGTGTATGTATATGAATGCATGTGCATGCATGTGTATGGATATGAATGCATGTGTGTATGGATGAGTGCATGTGTATAGGTATATGCATATGAGTGCATGTGTGTATGTATGTGAGTGCATGTGTATGTTTATGTATATGAGTGCATGAGTGTGCATGTGTATGCATATGAGTACATGTACATTTGTGTATGTATGAGTACATATATGTGCACGTGTATGTATGTAAGTGCATATGCATGTGTGTATGTATATGACTGCATGTGTGTGTAGTATATGAGTGAATGTGTGTGCGTGCTTGCACTTAGGAGCCCTGCCAGCTTAGCCCCCAGCACAGGAAGTCTTTGAATCTGGAGTGAGGCCAGGGGAACTTTCCTTGAGTTTCCATTTTGTTCTGAGAAAGTACAACTGTCAAGTTGAAACGGGCACTTTATTTGAGATGTTGCTCTAAAATAAATCTCTCCTGACATGGATTTATAGTTTGGACTGAAGTATATTTTAACCTCACGGTTTGGTTATTTTATGCTATTCTGAATGTTTCTGAAAATTTTAAGTGTCAAGCCACATAAATTTCACCTGTCCCTTAAAGCTGTTTAGACGTTTTTCTCATTACTGATGATGAGTGCAGATCATTTTTGGAGGCAGCAGTATATGGCCGCACGGTATCTGGGTCTCATTTAGCCCAGATGCAAGTGTGTTTTATTCGCTAGTGTGCTCGCTAACACGGAGCTCTGTGAGGCTCCTGCCAATTGTGACTGCGGAGGAACTGAGTGTGTTTCTGAACGCCAGCAGCCAGCACCTGCTCCCCTCCCTGACCCTCCTTTCCACGAAGGGAGCACCTGCAGAGGCAAACGGGTGGGAAGTGTTTGCTCCAGATAGTCTGAATACAGTTCCCATTGGAGAAAGCGCCAAGACATTCTGTGTCGGGGAAATACCCTCCATGGAGCCTGTGTAGTACCATGAGAACATCCTGAGAAGCTGGCATTGCTGGGGGCACCAAAGGACGGGGGTGCACCAGCATCGAGTGTCTGGGGAACCCACCGGGCACCACAGACCAGCAGCATCCTTAGACCCAGAGACCAGAGACACCTCACAACCCCAGTTCCCTCTGAGACAGGGACATGCAGGGCTGGGAGAGAGTGTGGGGAGAGAGTGTGGGGAGAGAGTGTGGCTCCTCACCAGAGCCAGGAGCATGCTGCAGCTCGGGAGGAAACGGGTACCAAACGGGCTAGATACAGCAAAGGAAAGAGGAAACACACTCGAGTGAGGGAGACAGGGGGCTCTACTGAACTCCCTGCACCGTCCAGCCCAGAGGATTGTCACCATGCCCAGATCACCCAGGCCACTCTTCCTTCCAGCTCACGGGCACCTGCATGCCACCTTCCCCATAAACCGCTGCTTCTTCAGCCAAACCTTTGCTCAGGTTTTAGAGATGTAGAACTTGGCCAGGCCAATCCACTCCTGAGCAGCAACAACTGCCAGTGACCAAGTCTGCGTCACTGTCCCAGTAAAGAGGCTGGGGAACCATGCCAAGGACATGTCCACAAGCCCTGCTGTGTGATGCCCACGTTTGATCCTGGGCACCCCATTGACCCAGGTACCACCCGGTGTAGCAACTTTCCAGTAGCCCTGAGCCAAGTCACTGGGCCCAAGCAGCACCCGGACTGGATCCTGAGCACTGCTAGGAATCCTCAGGCAAAAAAAGGTGGAGTGGGGGGAGAGGAAAACAAAGTTTCTCTAATTGCACTTGGTGGAACTCTGCTGTCTCCTCAATGTGACATTGCCATGCCTCCATCACAGCAACCCAGAGAGCAGCTGCGAAGGGGGAGCCAGAACCTGTTACAGACACCCCAACCCACCAGCAGGACCAGCTCCCACTGGAGCAAGTGGACACTTCTGCTCTCTTCCACAGATGCTCCCACAGAAGCAGCCCTTAGTATCTGTGATTCGCAGTATCTGATCTATGATTGGTATGGACACTTAAGATCTCAAAGGAGGAAAGGGAGGGGACGCCAGAATCCTAGGACAAAAAAAGCCAAACCTGAAAATCAGGTGCAGCCTGGCCTCAGGCATGGTCACTCAAACACGTTACCTGAGGTCAGGAGCTTGCGGGAGGCAGGAGGCGTCAATGTTGGGGAGCAGACCGAAGCTCTGCCCAGAGGACCAGAAAACAGTGGGAGGTTTGAAAATAAATAACACCAGGGCCTCAAAATAGATGGTGGCATTTGAGCTTTCAGACACACACATAGGTCATCTTCACAGGAATGAAAAATGTAGCGATTGGAGAGACAGCTCATCAGGAGGAGCCCATACTCTGCGTACGGAATCCCAGGTTCAATTCCTACCACCACATGGTCACCTGAGCACTACCAGGGGTGAACCCCGAGCACAGAGCTGGGATAGCCCTTGAATTCTGCCAGATATGGCCCCAAATCCTCTCCCCTACAGTTTAATAAAATGAGAAAACAGGTGCGGAAAAAAGCCCAAAGGGCTAAAATCCAGCATTTAAAAATAATTTAAGTATCCTAGGCTTAAATAGTCAAACAAGAAATACAAAGGAAATAGTCACATTATATGCCATATTTTTATTTACTTTTTATTTATTTATTTATTTGCTTTTTGGGTCACACCCGGCAATGTACAGGGGTGACTCTTGGCTCTGCACTCTGGCGGTGCTCAGGGGACCATATGAAATGTTGGGAATCGAACCTGGGTCGGTCGCATGCAAGGCAAACGCCCTACCTGCTGTGCTTTTACTCCAGCCCCCTATATGCTATATTTTTAAAAATATGAAAGAAAAATATCTAGAGGCTACTAAGAGAGAAAAGCAGCTGACTTCAGGAAGAATCAGAATGTAATCAGAATTGTCCCCAGCCATCTTACATGTGGCAAAAACTGGAGCTTCCTGTGCTGTGGGAAACTCCTCTAAAGCAAATATTCTAGTATGTGCAGGACTGTCTAAAGTACTTCCAGTAAAAAATAAAAATAAAAAAATTAAGTATTTACAGTCATGAGACGTCTCAAATCATTGGCCACATAAGGCAAAACACTTCAAGAGAAAATACTAAAGTAACATTAAGAGAACCTGAAAGTGACCTGGATGTAAGTAAATTAAGAGTATTCAATTATTTAGATGGTCTTAATTGGGATTACTAATTAAGTGATATCAAAAAATAATAATTAAGTGAGATCAAGGATAAAATAATAGGTATACAAGAATTAAAACCAAAGAAGGACCAGACCAATAGTAGAGGGGGTGGGGCACTTGCCTTGCATGTAGCCAACCCAGGTTCAACCCCGCACAGCCATATGGTCCCCTGAGTCTGCCAAGAGTGATCCCTGAGTGCAGAGCCAGAAGTAAGCCCTGAGCACCACAGGGTCTGGACCCCAAACAAAACAAATAGGACCAGAGAGAACTTGGTGATTGGGAATGAAGGTGGAAAAGGAGGGGATAGAGAGTCGGCTGAATTCCTGAGCTAGACTAGGGAAGACAGGATCTCAAATGCGTTCAAGAAAGTAGTTTATAGACATGTCTGTCAGCCTCCAACTAATAGGGAAAAACAAAGAAGCTCAAGTGGAATAACTGGGGCCAGAGCAAAAGTATAGATAGTAGGACATTTGTCTTACATGCGGCTGATCCTGGCAACCCTTCCATCCCTGGGTACCCATATAGTCCCCTGAGTCTGTCAGGAGTGATCCCTGAGCATAGACCCAGGAGTCTGCTGATCCTGAGCACTTCCAGGTGAAACCCCCAACCAAAAAAAGTAACAAAATAAAATATAATGACTAATCAATGTAAATGGCCAGGTAAATACGCTATCCAAAACAATAGATGAAATTTTAAAAAATTGGATTAGAATCATTTGAATATATTAAACTACAAATGAATCCTAATAATTAACCCCAGAGTAAAAAGCATTTTGTCACTCATTAAAATCATCGTACACAGATATGATTTTTTAATGTAAAAATGCCAAGAAATTTAAATAAAATGTTTATACCATAAAGATTTTTAAAAGACAAAAATGATTTATTAAAGATACATGAAGGCATGCTGGAATGGAAACATTAATAATTGACATAGGATAAACTATATCAGAAAAAAAGTTTTTTTAATATTATAAAAAGCAACAATCTTAAGACACAGCTATCATAAACACACATACATCTAACTTTACAATCTCTAGACAACACACAGAAAAGAGATTTTAAAAAATTATGACTGCAGATAGTAGAATGTGGCTAGCAGAAACCATTCACCCATGCATGCAAAAAAATAAACAGATGGGAGAAAATGAATCTATACAATGAAGTGGTTATTATACACTATAACAGTTATTGGAATATGTCACAGAAGAGTAGAGTGAAGATTGAGCGGTGTAGTAATTGGTCCCATTCACCTCGCAGGGGATGGAGAGTGGAGAGTAACAACCCCAGCACCTGGCAAGTATAGAACCTGGGCCACCTCCCACCTTGCCAGCCCTAACAGGAAGAAGAAAACAGACCTTACATCTTGTGTGATGGCTAGGCAAGCCAGGTCTAGGCAGTACCAATGGCACAGGGAATGACTCCAAATCAGCAGGAGTGAGTCCCGGAGTGAACACAGGTAGATAGGAAAGAGGGGAGAGCCTGCAGCTTGGCAATTTAGAGCTCATTGATCCTGACCCTCCAAAGCCTTGCTTGGTCAGTTATCAAACCTTAACTCTGTCCAGCCTACATCATTTCCACTTGCAGAGAAGTTCTTCTAATAAAGAAAGCCTCACTGCACTGTTTTGAGTATTAAGAAATATATCCTAAGCTGATTAAGTACCTACATTGTAAGCAGAAGCAGATGTACAACTTCCAACGATGACTTGACCAAAGCTCTTGGCTGGAAGCTGTAAGAGCCCAAGTGCAAGGCTTCTAACAGGAGGCCACTAACATCGTGGGGGTCATCCTCACAAGAGAACTGGGAAACGTGGGCTTCATGCACATCTGCAGTGAATGGAGCAAAGCCCACATGAGATGGCAGTGCCAACCCAGGCTTGTGGGCTCCTGCTGAGGTGATGCTGAGCTGGCAACCGAAGACTGGTCTTACCTGTCTTCACCTCGGATACAGGTGGGCAAGGGCAGGGGACTTAGTCCAGCATGCAGTTTACTTAAACTACCTGGTCTTAAACCATCTGCATCACACATGGCTGGAAATGAAAACCAGAAACGTGGTGCGTGTGAATCTGGAAGTCCACAATTTTTAATGTACTCAGATGAAGAACAGAAGGAACGTAAAAAGTGTTCTGGCGGGAGTCACGTGTCAGGAGCGCTGACAGGAGGTAGGAAATGTGCCTGAACGTTGCTTTCCAGAGAAGAAACTACCCGTACTGCTAAGAGTGTGTCCTAAGACCAGCAGCTGCAAGACCATGTCCCACCTTCAAATTCAGAACTGCCACCAAAAGATTCGCAGGTGATCCAAGCACCTTAGCTGCACAGCAGATGATCAGATTCCATTCCTGGGGGTTCACAATTTCACCAGAAAGCCTACGCATTTCCCCCTAAGATCTGAATATAGACATGAATGCTCAGTTTTCAGATCCCAGTTCAATATTCCATTGGGTTCTTTGCCAATGCATTTCATTTATGCACTCAGAATGAAGTCATACTGCAACTAGCAGTACGAATGGAATTAAGTTGTAGAAAGAAAAAAAAACTACAAAATCCTCATAAAACCTTAAGGATGGAGACCCACTCCTGCAGACTCCTCCACGAGGGCTCCCCACCAGCCCTGCTTTTCCAGTTCATGACAAAATCTCCTCAGAGATGCCAGCCAATCAGCTAACATTCATGAACATGCTGCTATCCTGGCTGGAAACACTGGGATGCCCAGAGGAGGAGCTGAACTGCATCCTAGCCCTGTCCACGCCTTGCAGTTGCACCCACATCCCCATGTGCCTACCACGGCAAGGGATCAGCTCTACCACTTCACTGACAATCTCTACAGAGACACCAAGACTCAAAAACTCCAGGTACTCCAGTGCCAGGCTGAGAGCTCTGGGATCTTCTTAGAGTTGGGGCAGGCAGCCTCCCCTTACCCTACTGTACTCCTGGATGCCCCAGAAGCCATACTTAGCTCCCACAGCTGCCACCGTGTCGATGCATAGACCCATTTCTACAGATCATGAAGTTTCAGCGGCCTCCTGACACCTCCAAATTCCATACTACTAAAATTCCAGTGGGAGTACACCAGATTCAATGGGAAAGTAACACAAATGCCAACTCAACAACAACAACAACAGCAACAACAAAAAACAACGCAGGGGCCCAACTAGCTTAGCAAATCCTTGGGCAAGAAGTTAACAACCCCATGGTGAGATAGAACCACTTTCATCAATTTTCATTTACTAAAGTATTTTTGTTAATTTCATCAGCCATCTAGTGGAAACAAGCAATATACGATAGATTGGTATCTGCTATGGGGGCAGACTTGGGGGTGGTTGAGAAAATGAGGACAATGGGGAGGGGTTTACTCTGGTGGTAGGCTTGGTATTGGAACATTGAAAGCTATAAGCTGTACCAGGAACAATTTTTGAAATCTCAGTGACTCTCCCAGAAAGCACTTGTACTCCCCTGGGTGTCTGCTGCCCAGAGAGGCCTCCAGGCTCAGACCTAGTTTTGGGGAGCAAAAGTGAGCAGCATTCCAGGCCCATGGACTGGGCCATCCGAGATAGGCTGGAAGTGGGCGGAGGGAAGACAGAAGCGGCCCAGCTGTTGTCCCTGGATCTGCTGGGGGCTGGGCCAGTATGACCTAGCGGGCACAAGGCTGCATGTGAGGATAATGAACTGGACGGTCACTGCCAAGCGGCCTGGTTGTCTCCAGGCAGCTCATTAGAAGCCCGAGCTCATTAAACAATTTCAAGCTTAGCATGAGGCACAGAGACCCTTTGGTGCCTTCAGCTTATGCAAGAAGAGAGAGGGAGGGAGGGAGAGAAAGAGGGAGGGAGGGAGAGAGAAAGAGCGAGAGAACAATGACTTCAGGACAACTGAAGACCCAATTAGATGTGCCATTTAATGGCCGGGCAGCACTGACAATAGGCACTACCTGGAAACTGCCCACACGTCCCACCCCAGATGCATGTACCAAGAAGCCGTGGTCCCCAGACAGACACGACGATATCCTACTCAGCACCAAGGAGAGGTAAATCCACTGTCTGCTGCCCACGGATGGGGCAGGAGGGGGCCATATCAGAGGAGAAAGACAGATACTGATGATGTCACTTGCATGTGATATGTGAAGAGACAAATTAAGGGTGCCATTTCCAGTGAACATAACATGGGACATGTGAAGAGACAAAGTAAGGGTGACATTTCCAGTGAACATAAGTCCTGGACTCTGGGAGACTTGAAGAGACATGGGCAGACATTTAGCACGCCGTGCTGGAGGAAATGGACACACAAAGCTGGGGGCAGTGTGGAAACACATGTTTTAAAGAAGTATGAAAATTGCCACTAAAATATATGCAGCCACAAAAACCCATGTTAGCGCAGGAAGACCCTGAATCTCGAGGCTCTCATCCTTAAAACCAAGGACTCTGAATGACAGGATGGTGGGTAGTGTATGTGTACAGAACCCCAGATAACTCTTCCCCAGATTTTTTAGGCCCCTCAGGACCTAAGGACCTGGCCCTTTCTCACCTTTATAAACATGGAACACCTATGCAGAAAACGAATGTATAATTATGTCCCCCAGCAGACAATGTGACCACCCCAGCTCCCCTCCCGGCTGCCCTCGGAACAGAGTTAGGCTGCCTAAGGGACAAAGAACAAGGATTCCACAGCAAAGGTGCATTCTCCGTGGGTCCAACCTACAATTGCTTCCTAGAGGGCATTGTCCTCTCTAGCTATCTACCAAGATGAATTGGCTGAGAAGAATCTAGAATAACGTAGAATCAGCTGAGCCAGAGAGAGTGCTGAGGGGCAGCAGTGGAAAGGGAAAGGGGTACTGGGAGGTGAAAAGCACTCGTGGCATAAGCCAGGGCTGTCCTGAGCTGTGAGAGCGGGGAACGGTGGGGTTAGCAGGATGTTCTCACACTGTCCTTTCACTTGATGGGTGACCCTAGATAATGCCACTGCTGGAGGTGACAAGGCTCGCTCAGAGCTTAGACATGGGGGCAAATGGCTTTATGCTGAGGCCTTTGCAAGGCCGTGTGAGGGGCACCCATCATTCCAACCCCCCAGACCCACAGCCTAGTCCTGAGAACCAAAGCAGCAAAGTACCACATGCTGCCAGCAGACATGACTGTCCTTACTGTGAAACCTGCTTGGGAATGAAAGGAGAGGAACATCTGAGGCCTGGTGAGACACAGAACTCAGGCGGAGGTGTGAGGTAGGACTATGGTAGAATCCGACAACATCAACAACAGCAGCAACATCAACAACACCAAACCCTATTGCAGAGTGCTAGGAACTGACAGGTGGAGGCTTTGCTCTTGCTTATGATGAAATGTTCAGTGTCACCAAAGGTACCAGGATTTCAGGGATGAATTTAATCTGGGAGGTTTGCAGCCTGCACTCCAAAAGTATGTCATACATTTATTAGTGTTTTTTTTTTAATTAGCTTCTTTTATAATCCTATGTTAGAACCATCCATTGTACTTCTATCTTGACTAGCAGTGTAGCATTGTAGCTCTGTCCTCCTGTTCATCGATTTGCTCAAGCTGGCCCAGTTATGTCTCCATTGTGAGACTTGTTGTTACTGTGTTTGGCGTATCAAATACGTCAAGGGTAGCTTGCCAGGCTCTGCCGTGTGGGCGAGATACTCTCAGTAGCTTGCTGGGCTCTCCAAGAGGGATGGAGGAATCGAACCCGGGTCGGCTAGGTTGGCCGCATCAGCCGCGTACAAGGAAAATGCCCTACCTGCTGTGCTATCTTGACTAATAAAATTTAATTTGGTTCAATAAATACAGACCAAAACAGGTCTATGGGTTTCTACTTCCTTTACTATAAAATTTTAAAAACAACCTTTTACAATCCCATGTGCCATGTCCTTTGCTGCCATGAGTCAGTGCTGGGGGTGGGGGTGGGGGTGGGATGGGGTGGGGATTCAGTGATAACAGACCACTAGTCTGAAACCTGCCCACTAGGGGGAGATTCCAAGCCAGGCGCTCTGCTCTGTGGTCACGTGATTTGGTTGCACAGTAAGAAGTCAGGAAACCCTATTCTTACTTTACACACTGGGCTTGGGTATGGTTCACAAGGAGAAAAAATTTAGGATATCATCCTACAATGCTTGTATTTATTTTGTTTCCCAGTCCCGTAATTGAAGTACCTCTCTATATAATTAATAGTACTAATAAAATAGGCCTCTACCATAAATTGACGGAACTCTATTCTCCTTCTGAGCTGCTCATGAACAAATTCATAATTCAGCTCTTCTGAAATGTTTCATCAGCTATTTCCAAGATTCCTCAATACACTAAACAGAGTTAGAAAGTTAATAGGAATAAAATGGATTTGCAGAGATTTGAAGATAGTTAAAGTCATTGATTTGGAAAGACAATTGTGGGTTGAAATGCTCCAGAGAATGTTAGGAATGGCTGTCTTTGAACACACACTTTAGGCAGTCAGCTCTCCGAAGATAAATGATAGTAAGAGAAAAATACAGATCAATACACCTAGAATTTTAAAAAAAAAATCAAGAAGGCAATTTAAAAATGGATTTCAGAGTAAATAGGAATCAAGTGATTTATATCAAGTAGGATAATGAGTATTTGTTAGTTACAGCCAAGGATCAAGTCACACTAGGGGTCCACAGAGAAAACAAAGTGAACCTAAAGAAAGGGGGGAGTTGTGTTTGGATGTAGATAGTGTCTGTCTGCAAGTCTTGGTGTCAGCAGTGAGAATTCTCCTCTTCTCTGACACCTTTCTCTTCTCTCTCTCAGCTGGCCTAGGGGAGGCTGGGAGTATTGTGGCAGATGAGAAGTGCCTGGGGGAACGTGGACACCCTGAGTGGGGTTGCAGGTCGGGACCGTTGTGGTCATATTGCCTAAAGGACCTTCCCATCAAACTTGCCAGGCTCCTCCTGGGCTGTTAGTGCTATGAAATAGAACCTTGTGGTCACATGGCTGCAAGGGTGTCCACCCCAGAAGCTGTGTCAGAGGGGGTGGAGTGTGGTAACTACTGGGCCTCTCTGGAACTGGTGGGGGGATGGGGCTGGGGGACTTGCCCACCCTCACTGTGAGAAGGCTTCAGAGTTTTTGGCCTGGAAGTCAGTCTTCCTGGGACGATTCAGTGGTTGGCATCTTTTTCTCTTGTACATGTTGCATAATCTTTTAATCAAGTACAAAATCTCACAGAAATCATTGGAGCAATATGCCTGCACCTGTCCCCAGCTCTGTTCGCTGCTAGTTGACAGTTTGACTTTTCCCAGGACCTGAATTCTCAGGTCTGACTGACATTTGTGTGAGGACATTGGGCTGGTTTCATGCTGTTGTTTCTCTGATAGCCAAGCTCTACTCAGGATTTCCAAACATGTATATAGCTGTTAGTACTAATAGCTTCAGGGATCTTGCCAGAAACAGGAAATACTGAAGTCACATTCATGTCCAGGTATTTCTGAATCTCATGGCCCAAAGCCACAAAGATAACATCTTAATTCAGCATCTTTGCAACTTTCAACACCTTCAACAGAAGACTGAGAGACAGAAACAAGATTTTAGTGACTATATGGAGAGGAAGATGTCACCATCTCCTGATTACTTATGAATAAAATCTTAGTTTCTATTATAGTAGCAGGTCCTTTCAACCTCAATTTCCATCAAAGAATAAACTGGAAATAGGTATTAGGATGCCTCCATAGATAGGAGTAAGAATGCGCCATCCTATGTGTAAAACTGACAGTGGATGAAGGTTTCTTCTAGGGATCGGTGCCAGAGAAAACGCTTTGGGGAATGCAGTTGCTGTAGGCTGCTATGTGTCACACAAACACAGAGACATGCACACACATGTGTATTCAAACACATCCACATGCATACACATATACACACACAACAAACACATATATACTCATACACATATACCCAACACATACACCCAGATATATACATACTAACACACAAGCATACAGACACACACACACACACACACACCTTTGAAGAAGAATGGATGGGGCCCCAACCCTGGTCCCTAAGGGACCTCAGGTGTATTCTAAGGGATACCATGGCCGCACCTATGAGACTGGACTGGCCTTTCCAGCAGACTTGGGACTCACTGAGGCCTGAGCCTGCCAGAGAATTTGACACTCTGCAGGAAGGCTGGAAGGGAGCTGCACAGTGGCTGGGATGTGGCTCAGAGTGGCCACATTTCCGGGGGCTCCCTAAGAGCCCAGAGAGTGGGACTGGGTGCCAGAGAATGCTGAGTGACCGCCCTAGAGCCCGTCCTGCTGCTAGAATACAGGAAGAGACCAAGGCCAGCTCTGGCAGCGTGGGCTCTGGGCAGAGATGAGGAGGACCCACACCAAGTCTAACTGACTGCACCTTCCCTGGCCTGTTCACTGTGACCTTCATAACCAGGGAGGCTCTGAATAAGGCACTGCCTTCATCTCCTGGTCCTCAGCACCTCCGATTTTAGCCTGCCAGTGAGCAGAGAATATAACCACACCAGATTACCTTTGAATAAAAAGATGGGGGTGGGGTAATGTAAAAAGAAGAATGTTTTTGTTACTCGACAGAGCTCAATGGCTCACGCCATAGTTACCCTTCCCCGGTGCCAGGAGACAGACAGATGCTACTTGGTTTTTGCTCCGTACTATTCCCGGGTGGGGGGATGTGATCATTATGATGGAGCAAATGACAATCTAAATTCATCCAGGTTAATGAGCTCAAATAAATAGAAACCATTTCAAAATATAAACCATGTCCTGTATAACATACTTCATTTCTGCAGGTGGCAGGAAGGAGAGCATGGCGTTGGGATGTGAAGTCCTGTCATTAACAGTATTGTAAATCATGGCACATCAAGTCAAAAATTCATTCTCTTTCTAGCAGTTCCCAACAGTTCTAAGAACTTGTAAGGTCCTGGGGGATGGGTTGACCTCAGGAAGAAGCGCTGCTTGTCCTTGGGGAAAGGTCAGTAAGTTATCGATAATCATTAGGAAACCATTTCATGCATAGAAAGCTCTCACAAGCATTTCCTTCACGTCGATGATTCAAAGTCAAAGATTTTCCAAGGAAAATAGTATGCTAGAGCCCAACTGCCGTTCACTGTGCATCGCACCACACACAGAAACACCGGGAGAAAAGGCCATAAATAAATCCAACAGAAACAGATGCTGGTCTACAGTGGGAAGGAAGGGTGCGTGCTCTGCAGCCCCGCCTCCCCGCGTGGGAGGCCAGGCCGTGTTTGAGAGAGCATTCACAGAACTTTCAGCAAGAACAAGTGTCTTCCAAAGTCAATTTACTTTTCAGTACTATTTTCCTGGCACACTTAAACATGTTCATTTGCATCTTATATGCTTAGCATACAGGAACCACAACGACCCTAGAAAATGTATTGGCAACGGTGAAGAAGCAGAAGTTTGAAGACGAAATGAGAGTATCTCTCTCCCTCCCCATGCTCATCTTGGCTCCTCATCTGCCTTTGGTGCTTTTGCTCTGGCCTGTTTTCTTAGCATCCGGCAGTAGCAAACTCCACCTGCCAGCGCCCACTGTGTGCGGGCACCTAGGCTGTAGGTAGGACTGGTCACAGAGCCGGAGGCAGACGTCAGTGTGTGGGGGAGCACTGGGTCCTGCTCCCGCAGGGTTCTGTGGATGCAGGGTGGGTATCGGTCCCACTTCCCTCTCTGCTCTCACGGGTGCTTTCTGGCACACCCCCCACCCTGAAACGTAAGCCAAGCCCCCAGGGGTGATGGCCATGCACGCAGGGCTGTGATAATGGAACCCTGACAGTCCACACTCCCCTCTCACCAATCTCTGAGACAGCTGTCGGGATGACTGTGGAGCTCTGGGCTCCCCTGGGGTGCTGGGTCCTGCACAAGGCCATATCCTCCTTCCCAGCTCTCACACCACCTCCCAGTGCCACCTGCACTCCCAGCCCTTGCCCACGGGCACCTTTTAACAGGATCTCCCTGCTAACTCCCTGCTCACCCCAGGGAGCCCCAGGCTGTGGAGCTATGAGTACAGGCAGCATCGGGGCAGAAGCACAATGCAGAGCCCTCTCATGTCACAGCCAAGTACCCCGGGAGGAGGATCCTGGTTCCATGGGCTGAAAGAGCAAAGGCTGGACCTGGAAGGGTGAGTGACCACATCGGAGTCCTGGTCTGTCATCTCCAAGGCTCTGGAGCCAGAGGTGAGGGCAGGAATGTTCTAGGAAGATGCAGGAGGCTGGTAAGAAGTTAGCGGGGACCACGCCTATGGCAAGCAGTGTGTTCTTCACACTTGTGAGTGTTATTCCTGAGCCCCCACACACTGAAGCTCACACAGAAGTTCAAGGGGACCAAGCGTCTCTGCTTACCCGAGCAGACTCAGAGATGCAGAGGGTACCGAGATCAGTTACGGTCTTAAGGCAGGCGATTAGCCACTTTGGCAAGGTGGTAAGAATTTGGCGCCCTGGATGCTTAGGTCGGCTCTGAAGTACCCATGAAGCCAAGGGACTGCGGACTCCAAGTATACCCAGAGGAGAATCTGTGTGTCTCAGTTAAGCCTAACAAGTTCCTCATCACAGCTTGAGTCACATCAAAACCAGCCATCTCAGAGCCTGGCACAGGAGAGCAGCAAACAAATGCCAGGAGAGCAGTTTCTAACCATGCAGCGCACCTGTTTCATGCAAGTTCAGGTGCCCACAGGGCTGAGGGGGCCAATAAAGTAGCTCCTCTGAGTCAACGATATTCGTGGAGAAACACGGCCCTGGGCACTGGCAGCAGGTGAAAATTAAACTTAGCTCATTTTATTCTTGCTATATCTGAAAGTGTTTTCACATTCATTATCTCATAAAATCGTCACCGCAAATATTTTAAAAAACTAAGTAGAACAGGCACAAACAGCCCCACCATGGGTTTTGAGAGAGAGACTTGGAATGCATGACAATGACCAGCAAACTCTGGGCCAGAGGCTGCCCAGAAGCAGAGCTCTTTCAAAGTAGAAAGTATATTTACCAATTTGATTAAGAAGGACTCAGAGGACAGCAGAGGAGCAGGAACTTCACCGTAGCCACTGTCTTGAGCTGTGAAAGGTGTCACATTTGTGGGCCAGAGTGATGGGATAGCAGGGAGAGCGTTTACCTTGTACATGGCAGATCTGAATTCCATCCCAGGCTTTGCATAGGGTTCCCTGAGCCCCACCAGGAGTAATTCCTGAGTGCAGAGCTAGGAGGAAACCCTGAGTATCAGAAGGTGTGCCCCCACCCCAAACACACACAAAAACAAAATAAGTATTTCATTCCTTCAGAAATGTGCTCAAAGCATTCTGCAGAGAAAGAAAAACTAAGAGAGAACTGCAGGTATGTGAAGGAGGAAATCACACTGATGAAGGGGCTTTGGAATATAGTCCCACACCCTTCCTAGACTCAGCATCTGAAACGGGAACAACCACTCTTTCTCTGAGATGAGAATAGAGTAGGAAAGCCCATCAGGGCTAAGGGAGGGAACCCACCAGTGGACCAAGGAGGAATGAGTGCCACATTAGGCCAAGAGACTGGAGAGCCCACCAGGGCCCAGAGCTCGTCTCTGCCCCAGGCCTGAGCTAAGGATAGTCCTCAGCTGATGGTGAAGGGTTGGGTGGGAACACCAAGCCAGGAGGGGACCCTGCCAGTATCACGGTTCAGAGGTGCAGAACTCTCTTCACAGTGCTCACTAGGGGGGCCTGGCCTGCTGCACCCACAGGCTCCAGGATCTTCAGGAGGCAGAGGGACCAGGGGACTCTTGGCATTGAGCCCCACTCAGCCTCAAGGCTGAGAAGAAGGAAAAAGAATCTAAGAATCATTTTTATTTTTCATTTGTGATAATTCATGAATCTTGATTAACTTTATTCCAGCATAAAATTCTAAAGACAAGATTCACCACATAGATAAACATGTTTGGTATAATCAAGCAAAATCATCTTTATTACTAGTATCTGGTAAATATTGAGGTAGTATTTCCAGAGAACTCACAAAAACCTATATTTATAATTCAGATCTAAAAATTAGTAGAGAAAATAACTTATTTTTTTAATTACAAAGAGTAGGAAAGTTAAGAGTTACTATTTATGAAATACAAACATTCATTCCAAGACCAAATCAAGATCTCAAGAAAACTGCTTTTCTATTAAATACTCTGTCTCAACTGACAAAATAAAATGAAAAAAAATTGAGTGAACATTTTTATGGAAATCATTATTAGGCATATAAAATACTTAGCCAAACAAACTTCATCTCTCACTTCACATTTCTCCTATTCAAATTTAAAGACTACAAGCATAGTATCAATCCAGTTTTACCTAGAAAAGACAGCAACTAAAGAAAGTATTAATTATCAGTAAATTAATAAATCATTAATCAATAAAATATTAATAAATTTCAAAATGAACTCTTTTTTTAAGGGAAGCACAACCTCTCTTGGAAATGGCAAGAGAAGATTTGATTCAAAATAGAGCTCTAAAGAAGCACAACAGTATTTGCTGGTCTCGCGTGGTATATGGTGGGAAAGAGGAGTAAGAAAGACGGCAGGGATGTGGGTCAAGTAACCAAAAGGTTGGAAGCACCACAAGCTGATCCAGAGAAGAGAGGAAGGGCAGGCCCAGGAAGACAGGACAAGGGTTACCGTTTGGACGATGGTGATGCTAAGAGAAGCTCATCTGCAGCCAGACAGACTGTGATGGGTATTCAGACAGACAGACAGACACTGCAGATATTCAGACAGACAGTGGGGATAGAGATTGGAAGTCCACAGTTCTACTGGGCAATATTTCCCCCCTTGTCTAGCTATTTTAAAAATCCCAGTGCTGCACTATAATTCTAAAAACGAAACAAAACAAGCTTCTTTGGGACAGTTCTGCCTGTAAATGTTGCTTTTGGTGACACAACTGATTGTAAATAAAGAAAAAGTCCCATTAGAGCAGGATTGATTCATGTCAAGGATTTTACATCATCTCTAACCATTTCTTATTGTGAGATAAAACAGAAACTAGATTTAGCAGTAAGAGGGTGTGAATCACTGTATAATGACTTAAATGGAGAAAATTTTCCTCAAATCCATGAGGAGAGTGTCTCCATAGTATACTAACGATGTGCTTATATTGCTGGTGGAAGCTGCAAACATTTTGGCATAAAGTTTTGTTCAAATAGTGTGTGTGTGTGTGTGTGTGTGTGTGTGTGTGTGTGCGTGTGTGCATGCACGCATGTGTAAAATGTTGAATGAATCTTTCCCTCTTGGAATTGTGAGTCACAAGTTTCATGTGAAGGCCGGGAGAGCCAGTGGAATTCAACTGTTTCTCATCAAGAGCTGCAGAACCCAGCACCCAAGCTGCTGTCGGCTGCTTCCCTAGTGGGGCAGCATGCTCTGTCCCTCCCCACCCCTGCCAATGAGCAAAAACCTGAGCCTCCCCTAACTCTCTCTCCGTGGTCTAACTGGGGAAGCTTGGGCAGATTCACTCAGTGAACAGCACTGTTTGGAAGAGCAAGCTGCGGGACGGTGCTTTTGAACTTGCCAATGTTGCCCCTGAAAGAGGGAGACACAGCCCCTGGGCCTGAGAAGCCGGCCTGGCCAGCCTGGTTCTGCCCTGGGGGTCTCCTTGGAACTTAAGTTCTGCCCCAGAGTCTCCATGACACACAGATACTGAGACCCCCGGAGCACCAAGAGCAGCTCACGGTCAGGGCTGCAGCCACCGCCTGGATTGACCTTCTGAAGTTTTGGTGCTTCTCATCTCACCCGGGGAAGACAGGGGAAGCTATGCGGGGCCGATTTCCCTCTGCTCCTGGGCACTGGCGTCCCCTGCAGCCCCCCCCCCCCCCCACCCAACTGAACTCCATCCATGGTCATCACCAGTCACAGCCCCCCTGGCCTAGCCTCCCTCGGCCCCACCACCAGAGCCAGCTTGCTCATTTGTGGCACCCACTGGTATCTGTGCTTGGGGGTTCATGGTGCACCTGAATGGCTCTGAGAAGGAGACAGAACCCCGAGGAGAAGAGGAGACATGGGCAGTGAGGTGCCATCAGGCAGCCTGGGTTTCCTCAGCAAATGGAACAGTGGCCAGACAGCAGCCACCAACCCAACAGTGGACACCAGAAGACCCAAGCCATTGGAGCTCGGACTGACAGAGTGAACCTAATAGAGAACAGTTTGGGGGGATGAATACAAGGTGGCTCTTGGATGGGGAGCCCTTAGCAATGGATGCCCGGACACAGAGAGGACAGCAGAGGTGAGCAAAACTGAGAAGAAGGAGTGGACACTTCTATTTCCTTCCCTCCCTCCTTTCTTCTCAGACCATGATGAATGGGAAGGGAAGGGAACACAGAGTCAGAAAAGTGGGTGCAAGAGACTCAGACCACACCTGCCCTTTGTTTTCAGGTAAATTCACACCTTCGTCAAAACCCAAATGTTCAAACAGGCACAAGACAGAGATCTGTCAGTTTCCTAGACAGGCATGGGTGTGTTCTGAGGGCCCAGGGCCAAGAGATCTGTCTCTGAAGACTAGAAGGTGCCAAGGTCTCTCCCAGGTCAAACCGATTTCCGGTCATTTCATTCTATCTCATGCAAGATAAATGATACTGTTTTCTCTGTGTCACTTCCCAATATTTGTTTGCACATAGAAATGCAACAGATTTGCATGCTTATTTTGAGGCCCACCACTGTATCTTTATTTCTAAAAACGATGAACACAAGTGGGAAAACATTTCATGTTCTGGGACCAAGAGAATTGACATTACTAAAATTTTACCTAAAGCAACATACAAATTTAATACTCTCTCTGGGGTTGGGCTGGGCTCAATGACCAAGCTTATGTCTTGTGTATGTGAAGACCAGGATTTAATCCCTGGCACAGCAGAAAGAAATAAAACCCAGTGACATTCTGAATATCAACAGAACAAAAAAATCTAAAATTTATATGAAAAGACAAAAGACCACAGATAGCCATAGAAATACTGAAAAATATAAACTGTGATGTCAAGGTTCCTGAATTTATACTACAGAGACATAATATTAATGCATGGTACTGGTATAATAACAGGTATAACCATCAAGAAAAGAGAATGGAACACCCAAAAATAAGTCATATGTTGTGCACAATTAATTTACAATAAAGGAGATAAATATATATGATAGAAAAGGGAAACCTCTCAATAAATCAAAATTATCTAAAATCCACATGCAAAGGAAAGAAACTAGCCACTCTTTCATGTTATATGTAAAAATCAAAAATAAATTAAAGACTCAAAGAAAGATCTGAGGCCCAGGGACACAGTTTAGCCAACAGCAAAGCATATGTTTCATGTATGTATGAGACCTGGGTTCTATCTTGGCACCATGAAAGAAAAAGAAATAAGACCAGAAACCAAAAACTACACCAGAGGAAACAAACTATTCTAGATAAACCTTAATTATGCCTTTGTGTATTCATCTCTGACAAGCAAGATAACCCCCTCTCCTCCCAAAAAAGACCAAATGGGATTACATCAAACAAAAAATCTTCTGCACAGAGAAACCAATTACCACCAAAATAATAATAATAATAATAAAGTTAATATACAGAAGAGGAAATGTGTTTGAAAATTGTACATGTGTGTTACAAGAATAAAACATGAGTGTATGTATACTCATACAACTCAGCAACAATCCAAAATCAAGAAAAAAATGAATAGAGGATTTAAATGACATTTTCCCAAAGAAGACACACAAATGGTCAACACATGCTTCAAAGGTTCTCAGCATCATTCAACATTAGGAAAATGCAAATCAAAACCACAACGATATCTCACTTTAGATTAATCAAACCAGGTCTTTTAAAGAAAAAGCAAGAAATAATAAATGTTAGAAGGAAAATGGAACAGAGAAAACCCTTGGACAACACTGGTGAAAATGTAAAATGGCATTGTATGAAAATAAATCTGAAAGAGCCTTAGAAAGTTAAGGCTAGAAATGGCAACTGGGGCCAACTGTAGAGAGCGAGTAAAGAACCAAGAGTTCCTGGAGAGGGGAGGAGGGAAAGGTGGTTCCCAGAGGACTTTTGAGGCAATGAAGCTATTCCATATGCCGCCATCACATGGTACATTTGTTGGTAATACTTAGTATAGTACATTTGTCAAAACACACGACCTGATGCACTCGGGGAGAATTGCCAGGTGGAAGGGAGGCTGTGAATGATAAGGATGTGCCAGAGGAAGCTCCATCGGCTGTAAGGAATCTGCCGAGCCTCTGACTGGCGGGAAGATATGTCTGGATAGAGGGCGGGGGCTTGAACTCTCTGTGCCCTTCTGCTGAGAATCTCAGTCTGCTCTGAAAAATGACACCTGCCTAAAAGGAGAGACCTGTGTTCCTACATGTGCTTTGGGGAGAAGCCGTTTTATCTGTGGTTCAGTCGCTTGATGAGAGATGACCTTTAGTTTACCCCGTTTCTGCGTATCCCCAATATCTAGCATCAGCATAACCTGAACACAGGAGATGTCTTTAACTCTCTAGTGAAGAGAAGCACTTGCGATAAAAATGGTCTTGAGGGTGTTAAGGAGGTGGATCTTAAATAAAGAGGCCTGTGGATTTTCTGACACTGAACAGATGTATCTAACCAGCAACAAGGTCAGCAACACAGAACTATCCACCACACTGCATGAGGCCACTTGTTCTATCCCCAATGGCACTGGTCCTCATCTCTAGGAGGGTCACACTCTGAGTGAAACTTCTCTCCAACACTGTGCTAGTGAGATGAGTCGTAGTACTGCATGGAACTTCACATCCCAGTGATTGTTGCATCACTCCATGGCCATCCCTATTCCATTCATTTCATAGAAACTCATATATTTTGAGGGGATAAAGGGTGGCAATTACAAAAAGGGGTAACATTAAGATGAACTTCTGTTGAATAATATTCCAAATGCCTAGAACTTATTTTTAATCATGTAGCACATTTGCCTCTGATATATACATTTTTCTAACATTGAAATAACTTTGACACAAGACACAGTGTTATACTTTCACCTGGTTCCATAGCTTCACTAATTTCTCAGGACTTATGTATTTAGCATATATTATTAATTGGTAGATATTTTTCTGCATCTTATATCTCTAATGTCTGTACTGTTCCACTTCACATGCGAGCAATTTGTGAGTTCTTCATTTTTTTCCAGCAATACTACAAAACGGTTAATCTTCATTAATCATAGTTAAGCATGAACTCTGGTTGATTTTCTTTATTTTATATCTCTTTGCCCTTTGCTATATCCACTGTATTTTGCTTAGCTGGCTCTTTCCTGAGTTGCTTGACCAAGGTTAAATATAATGTTTTCCTGACTTTTTTTCTTCACTAAGTTATAATCCCTCTGCCCCCAGACGCCACATAAACTGCACTGAATATTTGACTTTCTCTTCACTCTTAATTGGTTAAATAGTTTCTATGACATACTGACTCAGAGAATGCAGAAATATAAGAGATGAAAGAAGACATCACTCACCTGTCAGTTCTGCTTTGTTTTTTTCTTTGAACCTTGGGTTGCTTCGAAGTGAAAAGTTCAAATGCCAAAAAAAAATCACTTTTAGTTAATTTTTAGTTAATTTTTTAGTTAATCACTCTTGTAATTTACTGATAGTCCAAGACGGTGCTGTGAATAGTTCCAGCCTTTTGGATGTTGTTGGCCTGGTCTCAAACCTCAGCATTTGAGGTGGTGTTCATTTGGTCAACACTCAGGTGTGATGCGTCAGCCATGAAACTCAATTCCGATCTGCTCATGCATGGAACAGATGCCATCCTCCCCCTCACTTCTGCTGGATGGCATAAAAGTCCCCCACTGACCCTGCAATATTCCCTCTCTCTTTTTGCACACAGTACTGTAAGTGATGCTGGTTGCTACGTCTTGATGGAGAATCAGAGAACTTTCAGTGGAGTCTCCTCTTCATCCCAATGGAATATCTGAGAAGTCTTTCCCAGTGTCAGTCCAGTATTTTCCAAGTGGGGCAGCCATTCTCCCAGGGGCCCAGGTGGGTGTGGGGTGGGGGTAGTTTTGCGATTTGGGGAGCTTCCTGTTTGTTTTCTTCAACAAGGTATATGGGGGGCACTAAGGAGTTCTTATTCTTCATTTAGGCCAGATTTCAGACAGTTTCATCCTAATGAAGATATTGGGCCACAGAACTATTCAAATGATATCATGCTAAATAGATCAAGAATCAATCAACTATATATGGCAGGAAAAATGGAAGAATGAATTTATGAGAGAACTGGGAAATAAAAATTTTCCCTGACATAGGATCTTTGTGCAAAAATAAAATAGAACAAAGTTTCTATTGGTTTTTTTCCCTTAATTGCAGAATAGAGTATCCATTTAATATCTGCCTGAGGAGCCGCCTGTAGAAAGAAAGCCAGCAAGTGTACCAGCTCCTGCGTCAGACTCGGGAGGACGAGGAGAGAGGGAGGGCGCCCATCCCCATCAGCCCTTTTGTCTGTCTGTGCCAGGAGAGTTGTTCTGGGTCCAGCTCAGCAACGTGGAGCCGGTAGCCAAATGCCTTCTTGATTCATCCCAGCTGGAGAGTTGAATTTCAGAGAAGACTCTTCTGCCTCCAGGAAAGATTGGGTGGCACAGGAAGAAAAGGCCATGAAACCATTAATAGTGGAAAATGGGCACTGGTGGAGGGATGGGTACTCGACCATTGTATGACTGAAATGCAAGCACGAAAGTTTGTAAGTCTGTAACTGTACCTCACGGTGATTCACTAATAAAAGATTTTTAAAAATTAAAAGAAAGAAAGCCCATGAAGCTTCTCAGGTTCTCAAGCAAAGAAAAGAAAGGCTCATCTACCTCAGTTCAGGCTGCGAAGTCAGCCCTGGGAGCCCCCAGCTGACTGTTTGGTGTCTAAACTTTCAACCAGCTGTGTGAAAAAGAAAGGAGATTCAGGACTTAAAAAAAAAAGGAGTTATTTATTCTGGGGATGTGGCTGGACAGCTCCTCCTGTGGCCCCCTGTGACCACCCCCTGCAAGAGCGAGGTCCATGGACAAGCCCATCAACAGCGTGAGTGCCCACAGCAAAGGAAGCAGCAAACATCTGAGGCAGCTTTGGGATCATTTGGAAGCAACTGTCCTAACGGTTGAATCATTCATGATCCTTGAAAGAAACTTTCCAGTTGTCAGGAGTGTCTGATGAGCCCTAATGGGGTATGCCTTACAGACGAGCACCAGACAGGGGCCAAAGGCATGTCCGGAGGAAATGCTGGGCAGAGCTGAGCAGGAAACACATCTCTGCTGCCCCTACCACAATTCTGACCCCAAACCGGGGGCAGGAGGGTGAGTAGGACATTGTGAATATGGCTTTCCACACACAGCCAAGCGAGACATATGGATTTTATAAACGGGCAGACAGTGCCCAGGGCTGCTGTGAGTGCCCTCTGGGCTGAGCTGCAGCTACCCTGGGGCTGACTGGACTCTCCCAGGAGGGGCCTGTGCACCTGAGGTCAAAATCTGTAGTTTCAGAGCCAGGCAGCGACCGGTAGAAGACAGCCTTGGGGTCCTCAACCCAGGAGGCTGTCCCAGAGAGAAGGGCTGTGTATTTTTCTATGAGTGACCAGAGTCCCGTGTTGGGTTCTGACAGCTCAGTCTTGGAAATGTCAGCAGTGTTCCCTTTGGGTCTCTGGAGGTCTATCCCCAGGGATCCCGGGCCATGCAGATGTTCTGGTCCCACGATGAGGTGCTCCTGGGATGCCCAGGGCTGTGATGGGCATAGAGGTTGGGGACAGTTTGGGAGCTCTGTACAAGTGGGGTAGATGCCTCCAACCCTGTGCAGTATCCCTGGCCACACGGCTCTATTTTTTATGTAGCTACAAAATTCATGAGAATGAGTTAGAGTCCAATTCCGAATGGAGTCAGAGATGAAAAGGCAGTCAGTTGGGATTTTACATTTGGGATTAGCTGACCCAGGCCTATTGCAGTTGGAGCAATAGTATTTTAATTTTTGGTTTTACAGTGGGATGGGTTCCCAGAATTGGTTTCTGCAGGAAACAATGTTAGGAAGGGGAAAGAAAATTTGTGCAGAGACTGATGGAGGTAAGGAGGATATCAATTCTTTATAAGTTTTACAACACCTTGATGTAGCTTTCAAAGATGGCAGTCCAGCATCCCAATGGTAAAAGTGGTAACTGAGCATCTTAAAAAAAAAAAAAAGAAAAAGAAACGATCTTTCAAACTGAGAATTGATTATCCTATAGTATCTCTCCAGTATTTATATGTTTATTTATTTACAAAATGGGCAAATGCCAGTGAAGGGTGTTTCACAGAAGAGGTAATATGATGCCCAGAAAATATAAGACAATTATTCCCTTTAAAATGCATGGAAACAACTAATTGAGTCAATTAAAATAGGATGCTATTTACAGATGTCGAGCATGCAAAATACAAGTCTGGCAAATCAAGGCCAGCTAGGAGATGGAAGCAGAGAGTCATCAACAGTCGTGGGCATTGCTTCTCTGGTTCTGTTTGTCCAGCATGCCTTATATAAAGTATTTGAAATAATCTCGTCAAGTAAATGTGGCCAGAATACCCACAGTGGATTTTACCAGGCCACTGTGGGATTAAGCAATGACAGGAGTTAATTGGCACTGTAGAATTTACTGCGGCATTCGAGCCAGAAGCACACATGTAGCGCTGTGCATGCTTTGTTCTGTGAATTCCTCATTGCTCTGCTGACCAATATTTACATCATAGAGATAGACACACTGTGGAACAGAGAAGTACTTAGCCCTGCTGCACAGTTCAACAGAGAGGGTTGGGTTGCCTTTGGGATACCCTCAGGAGCACCACTGGTCAGAGATGGATAGGACCTGCTATACCACACATGGATATTTCCCAGGGATCTGAATTTGTCACACAGGGGCCAGAAGGAGACCAGCCTCAGCTGAGACGAACACAAGCTGATTTCACACGTGCATTCCCCAATTAGTGGGTCTGCCGTGACAGACCCTTGACCAGATACAGTGCAAATCTATCCTTACACTAGGTGTTTGGACAGAAATGATTCCTGAGCATTTATCTCTGTGGAGCCCAGTTGGTTGTTGATGTCCTGTATGTCTACCAGTGGCAATGAAAATACAATTACAACCCACCTCCCGTGGTTATTATAACCATCTCTCATAAAAGTTATCTAAAAGTATTTTAGAAAAACAAAGTTTTGGAGGGTGGAAGTACACCATACTAAAACAAAACACATATGCTTAAAAGGTATTTTTTAATAATTACAGCTATCATTTAATTTAAATAAACTTGCAACCTAAAATAAACCTGGCACTAAAACTGCTTTCATATCAGAATGAATGAGTGTTTCCCCCAATAAAGCAGGATAAAGTCATTTAATTGTGCAGTTTTAATTTTACCACTATCGGGTAACTTAAATTAGCACTGATAGGTATTTAAATAAGCAAATTCCAATTACTATTAACATAAAGATAGATGGTCGGCAACTACACCACCTCCGCTTTGCTGATGACATTGTTTTAATAACACCAAACATCAGCCAAGCGGCACAAATGCTGGCCGACTTTGACCGTGAGTGTGGAAAGGTAGGACTACAGCTGAATCTTACGAAGACAATGTTTATGAGAAACAGCCTTGTTCCTGACGCCCCATTCGCTCTCAATGGAACGACCATCTCCGAATGCAACAGCTATGTGTACCTAGGTCGAGAGGTCAACATGACAAATGACCTGGCACCCGAGCTGCGCAGGAGGAAGAGAGCGGCTTGGAACGCCTTCAAGAACGTCGAAGAAATAGCTAAGAGGACGAAGAACCTCCGGCTCCGGGCACATCTCTTTGATTCCACTGTTCTTCCTGCATTAACATATGCCTCAGAGACCTGGGCCCTACGCAAACAAGATGAGAACGCCATTCAGGTCTCCCAAAGAAGAATAGAAAGAGCTATGCTTGGAATATCACGTTTCACTCAAATGAGAGAAAGAATCCGGAGTTCTGACATCCGTCGACGATCAAGGATCAGGGACGCTGTCTCTTTCGCCAAGGTGTCGAAAATCAGATGGGCTGGTCACGTAATGAGATTTAAAGACGACCGTTGGACTAGAGCTGTTACTGATTGGATTCCACGGGATGTCAAGAGACCGCGTGGCCGCCCACCTACCAGATGGTCAGACTTCTTTGTCAAGATCATGAACGATCGGTTTGAGGCCCTCCATGTTCCCGGAGCGAAGAGATGCCATTGGGCTACACTAGCACGCGACAGGGACAAATGGAGACGTTACTGGCGCCCGCTCGAGCAAATCGACGACTAACGGGAAGTTAAGTGATTAAGTGATTAACATAAGCAATTCATTATTCCAAAGGTAATCAATGTAGCTATCAAAGGACTGTAAACAAAATCATTATCAATACGAATTCTGTTACTATACCGTAGACAGTGCAATAGATATGTGCTTTTTTGAGAATTTTATTTTGTGTTCTTTGTATAAGTTAGGTACTTCATATACTACGAGTATGTAAATATGTATATATATGTGAACTACATGTTATATGTATATATTTATGAACTTTGTCCTCTGTGACTTTTTATTTTCAGGCTTATAAACAAAAGCTGAAAGAACTTTACAGATTTTTACATAACACAAGCCAGCAAAACTTACCCTTTTTTTCACTAAAACCCATTGGATGAAGCTGGCTGTGGCTCTTAGGACTGACTTAAAGTTCTATGTGGTTTCTAGGCTTCATCCTCACCTCTTTAACGAGGGATCACAGCATCAGAAAGCTATCACTCAAGAGGCTGGAAACACACTTAGTCTAGATTAAGTTATGACTCAAAGTCTGACTTATCAGATATTTTGAATCTGAATCTGTCAGTTCAGAGAAAGCAGTTGGTGGCGTGACTCTGTGTGAGTGTGTGTGTGTGTTTGCATGTGAGTATGTGTGAATGTCCGTGTGGTAGACCTGGTGGTGGTATGTATTTGAGTGTGAGCATGTGTGGTTGTGAGGTAAGCACAAAGTTTATCAAAACACGTAATTCCCCATGGGCCCCCATCACACCCAGGAAATTCACACACCACACTCATGGGACCTGAGAGGCAATGAATAAGATTGAAAGAACAGGCATTATTATTTCTGCTGATTCTGGAAACTATTTAAATGTTATTTTTCCAAAGTCGTTTAGTTTGTCTACATAATGATAGCGAAACATTGAAATTTAATTAGGCACTTTATTGACTATTAAAGATAAGAGAAGAATTCATCAAATGCTGAGCAGATATTGTAGGGAGAAAATATGGAAAATAGTTTTCCAGGGAGCAGTGGGGTGGACAAGATGATCTAGAACCACATAATTATTATTTTAGCGAAGTCTTGATGGTAAGAAAAAGCACAAGTATTGTGATGATTTGTTTGGGCTTATTTTGGAATCACCATCATGGGATAAATGCCTCATCCAGGTCTGTGACTCAACACAGCCATAGACTGCAAAATACAGTTTCATTGTCTCCAAACCAGCGGCACTGGGATTGCTTCAGGCTAGTATTGGAAGCAATCAGGACTGAAATTTCATTTCACCAACTTGAGTTACTGCCTGTCACGGCCCCACACCACTGCTGTCCTAAGGCTGGTAAAGCGATCATTTCAGAAGCTGTAATGGCTTAGTGAAGAAGCCAACACATTTGGTCGACCAAGTGGGACTTAAGTTCAAGATCACCAGGAATTAACAGGAAAGGAGGCATCGTATCTTCTGGCTTGCTCTATAGACCCATTAGCATCCACAGTATTTTCATATTATTTTAAATTACCACACTCGATAATTTAGATTATATTGGGGTTTTGACTGTAGCAGATGTGACTCTCTCTATTAAATTTTCATTTGGTTTTTAATTAAAATTTTAATACAAGAAAATAACCAAATAACACCAAGATGGTACCACCCTGTATTGGGAGCAGGCCAGTTAAATCAGGATTCACGGTCTCTCTGGTTCTCCTTACTAGAAACAGGAGAAGGGGAAATCAGACCCTGTCCAATTCCCACTTGCTCTCAATGCTAACTGACTGCCAGACCATCTTTCGAACTAAGTGGTAATTACAGGGAGAGTCTGGTACCAAGCTTGAGGTGAGTTTCTGTTCCCTTCATCACTTCAGTTCAAATGCATGTAAATCAGCGAGTTCCTAGGAACTGAAAATAGCTTGGAAACTGGGTTAATTTCCCCTTGTGCTTTCCACAGTGATGACAAGGGCTCAACAAAATTAGTGGGAAGGCACCAACAGAAAATGTTGGATAGCATTCTCCTCCCATTGGACACGGATTGAAGATGCTGGCCACGCAGAGAGGAATAAAAGCACCAAATATTCACCTCAGAAAGGTGGGGGCGGGCCTTGCTGGACAGTTTGGGTTTATCTGGGAAACTGAGTCATGCAGGGGGCACCAGACACCATAAACCAGTTCTGAGCGAATGCCCAAAGCTGTGTTCTGGGGATCAGGTCCTGGGGCTGAAGAGGGTGGCTCAGGCTGCACCCCTCTTTCCAGGACCCACCCAGCCTCATCTCTGAACCTGCACTTCCAGGAACCCTTTAGCATTTCTGAGTTTTGTTCAGTATTCCTACATTTCTCCCTTCCGAAATCCGACACTCCATTTCGTCGGTAAAGAAACAAACAGCACCCAGCCCAGACAAGGTCAGACCTGAACACCTGAAGAACCTGCCGTCAGTACTCATCAATACACTGGCTCGGCTCTTCACTCGCTACCTGTCTGAATGCAAGGTTCCGTCCCAATGGAAAACCAGCAGGACCGTACTACTGTTCAAGAAGGGAGACATCCATGACATTGGCAACTATCGCCTGATCTGCCTATTGTCTGTCATCTACAAGTTGTTCACTCGAGTCATCCTAAATAGGATTGGCAGAACACTAGATGAAGGACAACCATGCAAGCAAGCCGGGTTCCGCAAAGGATTCAGCACCATCGACCATATCCACACGATAACCAAGCTCATTGAGGTTTCTCGGGAGTTCAAGATGCCACTCTGTTTAACGTTCATTGATTTAAAGAAGGCCTTTGATTCTGTTGAGACGGAAGCGGTCATTGAAGCCCTAGTCAATCAGGGCATTCAAGCCCAATACATTAGGATCCTCCTTGAGCTGTATTGCGGATTCACTACCAGGATCTCACCATTCTACAAAGAAGTGATCGTTGATATCAAGAGAGGGGTGCGGCAAGGTGATACCATTTCACCGAAACTCTTCAGTGCCACCCTCGAGAACATCATGCGACGACTGGAATGGGAAGGAATGGGAGTGAAGATAGATGGTCGGCAACTACACCACCTCCGCTTTGCTGATGACATTGTTTTAATAACACCAAACATCAGCCAAGCAAGCGGCACAAATGCTGGCCGACTTTGACCGTGAGTGTGGAAAGGTAGGACTACAGCTGAATCTTACGAAGACAATGTTTATGAGAAACAGCTTCGTTCCTGATGTCCCATTCGCTCTCAATGGAACGACCATCTCTGAATGCAACAGCCATGTGTACCTAGGTCGAGAGGTAAACATGACAAATGACCTGGTACCCGAGCTGCACAGGAGGAGGAGAGCGGCTTGGAACGCCTGCAAGAACGTCGAAGAAATAGCTAAGAGGATGAAGAACCTCCGGCTCTGGGCACATCTCTTTGATTCCACTGTTCTTCCTGCATTAACATATGCCTCAGAGACCTGGGCCCTACGCAAACAAGATGAGAATGCTATTCAGGTCTCCCAAAGAAGAATAGAAAGAGCTATGCTTGGAATATCACGTTTCACTCAAATGAGAGAAAGAATCCGGAGTTCTGACATCCGTCGACAATCAAGAATCAGGGACGCTGTCTCATTTGCCAAGGTGTCGAAAATCAGATGGGCTGGTCACGTAATGAGATTTAAAGATGACCGCTGGACTAGAGCTGTTACTGACTGGATTCCATGGGATGTCAAAAGACCGCGTGGCCGCCCACCTACCAGATGGTCAGACTTCTTCGTGAAGATCATGAACGATCGGTTTGAGGCCCTTCATATTCCCGGAGCGAAGAGATGCCATTGGGCTACACTAGCACGCGACATGGACAAATGGAGACGTTACTGGCGCCCGCTCGAGCAAATCGACGACTAACGGGAAGTTAAGTGATTAAGTGATTAAGTGATTCCTACATAAAGACAGAATTCAAGTTCATATCCTTGCTGAGTTCCAATCAGATCAGACACACAAAGGGGGAACTTCAGGTCATCAGTAGTTTTAAAAATACATTTTTAAATCATTAGTATTAAGAATGAGATGTAGCTGGAAGATATATACAGACTCGCTTGGCTTATGAATTCAGTCCATGCCACCCAGAAGAAGCGGGTTCTGCTGAACTGCACCCCTGGCTCTTTGGTGCCCTGACGCATTAACCAAACAAAAAACAGTCATGGCGTCGGCGGGGGGGGGGGGGGGGGGAGAGACTTTCCACCTCACAGAATCGGGGCGAAGCTGCGTTTCCTTTAAGAGACACAATGGTTTCCCATTTCCTGCTCTATACCACCTCTGTGTGGTGCTCCAGGACCCAAGGAATAGATTCATCTGCCCTGAAGGTAGAGATTATTAGTTGTTGACTTCATCAAGGGACGTCTGGCTCATTAACAGAAGGCTCCCCCATGCTGAGGGAAATCACGGCTGTGCCTTCAGCAGAAAACTTCATTAAATCCACATTTGGACGCTCTCTTTTTACCTTCACATTTGGAATTTATGAAACCAGCTTATTCAACTCCCTCACCTTTGAATAATTCACACTGTCGGTGAGTTCATTAAATGCTACTGATACCCGAGTCTGTTTTCTCTTTAATACCGCAAATCTGAAGCAGGGGCCACACCCCAGAAATTATAGAACTGTGTATCTGGAAATCAAGTATTGATCATCACTGGTGCTTTCAAAAAAGTTTGCTGAGTCCTTCTGCTCTCCTCAAAGCCTACTCACAC
This sequence comes from Sorex fumeus, assembly GCF_029834395.1. Lineage (NCBI taxonomy): Eukaryota > Metazoa > Chordata > Mammalia > Eulipotyphla > Soricidae > Sorex > Sorex fumeus. The sequence continues at coordinate 8,433,170 of NW_026606085.1, read as the reverse complement.
CTGTCACGGCAACACTATTGGTCTTAACTGTTTGTATAACCTCTTTTGTTTTTAAAAATCATTATCTTTGATGAAAAAAGTTCAGTATTATAGAAGATACTCCATCTATGAATAACAAAATAAAACGATGATTTCTATAAAGTGTTAGTCCCAGGCTAGAGCAATAGTGTAGTCGAGAAGGCACTTGCCTGGCATGAGGTCAGTTCAAACCCCAAAACCAAACAGGGTCCCCTGAGCACCACCAGGAATGATCCATGAACACAGAGCCAGGAATAACATATTCAGCACCGCTGGACTGGGTGTAGCCTCCAATAATACCACTTTAATCTGCATAGATATGGAGAGATATGGATTTCAAGGTGCACAGACAGTGCCTGCAGTATATGTCGAGAGCACTTCCTTTGTGAATCCAGAGACCATTTTTTGAGGGTTCTTCGAGTAACTGGCTTCATCATGAAAGGCTTATCATGAATAAAGTTCAAACAGCGGCAGCCACGACAGAGGATCATAAGAGCAACTTTCTCTGCACATCCTGCAGACATGGCCACCGAGTCTCTGACAGAGCTGGGGCTCCGCTGGGCATCGCATGACTTTAAAAAGGGTCTTAGTCTCACTTGACATTTCTCTATGTCTCCAGTATCGCTCTAGCAAGTCCTTTGTCACTGCTTTTCAAACCCTATCCTGGTTGCCAGCTTTCCTTCTTGCTTCTCCCTGGGGAGCAGCCAACCATGATTGTCCCAGCTCCAGGACCTGGTGGTGCAGAGATGGGTCCCTTATCGTGACATCAGGTGTCATCACCCCAGATACACACTGACACCAGGCTGCTGTGCCCCCTCGTCCTTCTGCACATTTCTCCTACGCGCCCAGCGTTCCCCCATCAGAGCTGGAACATACACTCAGGGTCCCCCTAAACTCCCAACTGAAACCCTTCCGCCTGGACAACAGCCAGAGAGTACAATCATCCTGGGCACTCGGCCTGCCCGCTGGCCTCCACGCCCAGCCCTCTCCATACAGCTACTGCCAGATCAGCAGCCACTGCAGTGTGCCCACATCTTGGAAATTGTTTATTCCGTTTTCTGGTCCTCTCTGCTTCATTTACATCCTGCTGAATCCCTGCCTGTGAAGGGTGTAACTGATGGCTCCCAGGGGAAGAAATAAAATAGTCTATTTAAATAAAGAGAGCCATCTACTCCATGTTTCTAAAATAATGGAAATGTGGCTTTTTAGGAAGAACAAAATTTTCAGAGGCTTTTGTGATTTCTCTATAAATAAACACCCCACAAAAGCAGCGCACAAGAGCAACTGAGGGGCTAGGGTATTACGTTTTCTAGTCCTTTCACAGAGAGAAACTGTGTGTGAAGAACAATAAGGGAAGAAAACTAGCTTTCAGATCAGACCTTTAGTCTGAAGGACTCTGATTCCTGCCTTCGGGTGATTTCTGTGATGTGTCGCCTGTGAAACCCAAACGAACCTGCCCCTCTACACAGCGACACGACAGTGAGTCTCATTCTTTTACCTCTGCTCCTCCTCCCTTCCAATCCAATTCCTCTCATTTAATCACCCCCTGCTTCCTCGGGAGCTTTAGCTCACTCTCCTTCGCTTGTCTAAATTCTCTTTCACCTTTGAGAAGGCCCTGGTAAGTGGATGGCAAAGGTCCATCAGCAGGACTCTCAAATGTTAAATGCCACCATGACATTCAGAAATCGCTTTAGGAATAAGTGCCGCCACTCAGAGATCAGGAACACATGTGTGAGTGAGGCGTGGGTGCCTGTGACCCCAGGCAGCAGCTCTGGAACAGAGAACACAGACCAGAACTTTCTCAGAGAGAGGCTCAAGGTCACGCGCTGAGTGGGTGGGGAAAGAAATGGTTTTATCAGCCTTTGCACAAAGCACCCTTGCCACCAAGGTCAACCCTCAGACCTGCTGGTCCTGGTGCCTGTTACCTCAGACGACAGATCTGGTCAGAACAAGACAGCAGTGAGGGAGGAATGGACGTGCTGGGCGCTCTCATCTCCCGCATCCTCCAGCAACAAGGGGCAACGAGGTTATGATATAGGAACTTTAACAAGCCACAGTGCCACATGCGAGCGTGTCTTGACCAAAATGCTGAGCTCACTCTTTGCGTATGTGACATGACTCCAAACCCCAACAGCTCGTCGGCCCTGAGCCTCGCCATGTTTTGCTCGGTCCTGCCATATCTGGCATGTACTCCCTTCTGGAAAATGACTATCACAATGGGTGTGACACCCCCCCAAACCAAAAGCCAAACCAGCAAACCAAGCAGCCCCCTCTTGGCTTTTGGCATATTCAGGAGGGGCTGGTCCAGAGCTCCATTCACCCCCAAGGCCATTCTTGTCCATAGAATCTCCCCAGTCCTGGCCTTGCTCCTGCCACTGAACCCCCGCTGGAAGAGGAAGCTGTTTTTGGCTCTGGGACTAACCCTGCTCATCCACCATCTGGCCCGGAGGTGGTGGTTCCCCAGGGGGAATAAGTCACTCAGCGGCATTGTAAGGACCATGCCTGAGCTACAGCTGCTGGCCAACTTCATGCATTGTTAGGGAGTGAGCAGGGAGATTTCTGTTCGGAACCGTATACAGGATGGCAGTAGATGCTCACCCAGCACCCCTTGGTGCACCCTCTCACTCCTGCTTCCGCCACTGATCACCGCAGTGGCACCGGAGAAAAACTGTTTATCAGAAACTTTGGTCCTGCCACACAGTCTCCCATAGGGGGGCCCATCTTTACAGAAATCAAAGTCTTCCCCAAGGCGCCCATGACACAGGTTGGATTCAAGCACGTCCCGCTTTCCAATTAGTCTCTTCAGGGAGATTTATTAAAGACACTTTTTCCTTGCCCCGTGCCAGAGAAAAAAAGTGAGCGAAAATAGAAATAATAAGACTGACATTTTGAGCTTCTTGAAGTTGGGGACCTTTGAATAGAGCACCCAGGACACGGACTGACCTCAGCTATTAGAAGTGATGAGCAGATGCAACCACAGCAACCGCTCCCTCCACACACCATCCACTCACTGCACACTGTTTCTTGTCTTCCCTCTGGCAGACATTGCCAGGTCCCGTGATTCTTCAGCTAAACCTAAACTGAGTTTGGCACCTGCTGGAGGGGGAGTCAGCCATCGGATCAGAGGTTCTCTGGAGTCATCTGGGTTCTTGCCCACACCTCTCTCAGTTTCCGTAGACTTCTCATTATTCTGAGAGAGGCGTGGCTCAGGGGGAGGCACAAAAAGTGTCCCTTACAGGGCTGTGTGTTTCCCTTCACCGCAGGCTGATGCCTGCTGCTAACCTAGGACTCTGGGAAACACAAAGGCTGCAAGAGAGCCCACAGCGGGTGTATGGTTGGTAAATTGTGTCCAGACACTCCCTGCAAGGGCCATTGCTGTGACTTGGTGACATTCTCTACAGCTTCTCAAGAAACCCCCAAATGGCACATCCCCAATGAGCCATGACTCCTGGGCGTTTAGTGACCTGCACTAACTCTACAGAAACTCATCAAAATACTCTGCAGAAACTCATCAAAATCTGCTGATACCCAGATAGTAACAAATGTGAAACTGAGAGAAAATGAGGCTAAAAAACAAGCAAGCAGCCTACCCCCATGCCATGTTCAAGAGAGTGCTGTTAGTTGAGCAGAGGATAGCAGAGGAGACACTCAGCATTCGTGTGAAGGGCACAGACGCCTCCTGACCCAGCTGCCCTCCCCTCGTGTTTCCCTGGAGAAACAGAACACAGGATAAAGGCACGGTTTATCTAGGTCGATAGCCCCCAATTTGCTTTTTTTCGTTTTCAAGGTGAGAGAGGTTAAGTGGGCTGAGAAGATCACCCGTCATCCCTTAGAGCTGAGCCGGAATGTTGGTGTCTAGGAACCCTGAGACCAAAGATGGGAGAAGTGGACACAGTGCAGCTACACTGATGTGAGTCCCTGCAATGTCATACCCCAACATGAGGAAGAGCAGTGAGGGCCGGGGCCCTGTCACAATCAGGTTGAAGGGGCCATGCTGTTAGTGTGAAGGAAGAAGACAGAGGGTCTAGATCTAGTACATGCATGATCTGAGCATTCTACTACAACTGTTCATGAGGGCGAGTCAGCACTGCAGAATCAAAGCCAGTGCACTTCTCTGTGGGAATCTGGGAAGTCAGGTGAGAGCATTGAGGAGGAGGGGAGAGAAGCAGCAGCCAAAGTCTGGACTCGTGTGGAGTATTTCTTGAAGATGAGAACCATAGCCCCTAGAGATGCCTCCAGACCTCGCCCAGGTTGAGCCTCACATCTGGGGCAGCCCAGAGCCGGGCACGTGGTGGGACTCACCTGCCCCAAGAGAATCCTGGCAGCGAATAAACCTCCAGAGCCCAATCACTGCTACGCTCACAGTCAATCTCCACAGGCTCAGACAAGCATCATCCATGAGTGAATCTGCTGAAAATCTCACATATGCAGGTTTTTGATCGAAATCTCTAAGCTCCCCCAGAGTCAGGATGAGCAACTTCCCCGCCCCCCCATCACCCTGTTTTTCCTGGCACCTGGCAGTGACGTCCACGAACTGCCTCTGAAACCATATGAGCTTATTTAATGGGCTCATATGGTTTAATAATCCAGACTGAAAAGAGGAATAAGCTGTAGAGATGCCTCCAGACCCCAAAGTCACCATCCAGTTAAAAATTTACCTCCAGCTGTATCACCCTATTTAGAACTCCTGGAGACATCTCATACTCTACACCACTGATACACTAGAAGTAGCACACCACATTGGATGGAGTGTAAAGTAGAAGACAACTGTTCTCAATTAATATATATATATATATATTCTGTGTATATATATATGTATGTGTATATATATATATGCACACAAGCTTCAATCTGTAATAGCATGTTAGTAAATCTCTTGTACAAGGACTTTATGGCTCCAGGCTGAGATATAACAATCTTTACAGACTTTCTTCTAAGGAAACTTTTTTTGATAATTATTAGCAGATTATTTATAACAAGCAGTACAAAATAAATTATTTAGGGCCTGCTATTGGGACAGGCTTGGGTGGTAGTTGGGAAAATTTGAAATATTGGTGCTGAGAAGGTGTAATGGTGGTGGGATTGGTATCAGAATATTGAATTCAATACATTATTGTGAACAACTTTATATAAATAAAAAATTAAAATTAAATTTAAAAAATTATTGTTTGTTCATTGCAACACTCTTTACAATAGCCAGAATCTGGAAAAAACCTGAGTGCCTGAAAACAGATGACTGGTTAAAGAAACTTTGGTACATTTACACAACGGAGTACTATGTAGCTGTTAGAAAAGACGAAGTCATGAAATTTACATACAAGTGGTACTACATGGAAAGTATCATGTTAAGTGAAATGACTCAGAAAGAAAGGGATAGACATAGAAAGATTGCATTCATCTGGGGAACCTAAAGTAACAAAATAGGAGACTAACACCCAAGAAAGGCCGAGATTAGTACCAGGAATTTTATTCTATGGCTTGGAGGCCAACCACACATGCTAGGGGAAAAGGGAGCTCAGATAGAGAAGGGAACACCAAATAAAGGTGTTGGGAGGATCCTCCCAGGATGGGAGAAACATGCTGAAAGTAGACTATAGACCAAACATGATTGTCATCCATTGCCTCTTTTGTAAACCACAACACCCAATAAGAGAGAGAGAACAAAAGGGAATGCCCTGCCACAGAGGCAGGGTGGGATGGGGGGGGATGGTGGGTGGGAGGGATACTGGTGGTGGGAAATGGGCACTGGTGGAGGGAAGGGTATTTGATCATTGTATAATTGAAACCCAAGCACAAAAATTTGTAAGTCTACAACTGTACCTCATGATGTCTCACTAATAAAAAAAAATACAAATAAATAAATAAATAAAAAAATTTTTTTAAAAGCTTACGGTGGCAATGGAGAGTAACATTTACTTTGAATTAACTTCAGAAAGTCAATGTAAAATGGTAGATTATACAACACCAGCTTCATTCATTTTATTTTTCTGTATCAGACCTAATGTAATGAAAATGCATATTCTATGCATATTTGCTCTACATGTTTAGTAATAATGCATAATGCCAGATCATCCCTATTAAACATTGAAGTTAAATTTAAAAGTTTCCAATTTCTAGGGTAATTTCTCCCTGAGAGGACAGTGTTCTATGTCATAAACTGAGTTTATCCAGTGGCCTTTATTTCTCATTGGTAGGAAGCCACTGACTTTGGCTCCCTACAATGTCACACACATGATGAGTCCCCAAGTCTATCTACTGGCATCCCAACAGGAAATCTGCTTTCCTCAGGTCCACTGGCAGCAGTTGAGGCGAGTGACCTGTTTTCTCACATTGTCCTCTTGCATGCTTGAGAGAAACTGGCTGAAGTGCAGAAGCTTATCTGCACTTCATATTCTGGTCTTCGTGGGACTGCTTTTTGTGGGAGGCTGTCTAGTTACTGCAACTGAAGTCCACCTCCGTAAAGTTTTAAGAAATGAGAATTCTACCTCACTGTCAAGCAAGGGCTTGGAGCTTTAAACAAAAGTCAACTTATTTTTAGCCTATTATATAGGATCAGATTTGGAGTGGAAACATTCATGTTTATGCATTGCCCTCATTAAGTCATTTTAATCAACAAACAACACCTTTAAGCAGTGCATTCTATTAAAATGCTGCAATGTAGAAAAGTGAGCACATTAACACAAAATCAACATGAAAACCAAGCATCACAATTGTTTATTAAACTCTTTGAATTACAGGCCCTATTTTTATTTTCCACCAATTATACTTAATGTCGCCAATTTCTATAAATGCATTTTAAACTTTTCTCTAGTTCAAAATTCCCAAATTGGGGCAAATCGGTCTACATGGAAGTAGCTGTATCCCTACTCGCTTACAACTAGTCAGAACTTGGGAAATTTTCATGTTTCCTTTGTGGGATTTTTTTTTTTTTTTTGCCTTTTGGGTCCACCCTACCCGCTGTGCTATTCCTCCAGCCCCCTCCTTTGTGTTTTCAATGAAGAAAAAATGAGATCAATGACAATGTCTACTTCACCAGTTTGTTATAAAAGTTTTCTCTGATACTATATGTAAAATGTTTTAAATATTCATCTTATGCCAGAAATTCTTAATGGAATTTCATAGTTGACTTTGTTATAATCAATAATAGGGGGTTATTATACAAGTACCCCCTTTTTTACTATTAAATGTGATTTAAGGTATATTTTAGAAAAATCATTCAACTTGAAAAGATAGACATGCTCTGGGCTTTTCAGAAACAAGTAGATGAGCAAAGACTCAACTTTGAGGCCAGTTTCCTGACTTGGTATTACCACGCTTCACTTCAGCACCTCTCTGAAGATGTGGAATTTAAGACAACTGTGAGCAATGGAAGATAGATTGTGATTATTTTCTCCACTACACGATGCATGGTTCACAATCCTCTTTGCTATTATATATCAAAACTAACTTCTGAACTATCAGTAACTACAACTGGTCTCATTCACCTGACCCTGAAGGCTTCACCGACATGGCAGCACTGAGAAGGATGAGAAAGGAGAGGCTAACAAAATCTCAGGGCCGAACTAGGCTGCCACAACGAAGGAAGACAAAAATGATCGTCTGTACTTTCAATGCACGTACGCTAGCATCAGATGCATCCATCGAGGACCTGATGGTACAAGCGCGAAAGATCAAGTACGACATCATTGGTCTGACCGAGACAAGAAGACACGAATCTCACCATGCCGTTTTCGACACTGGAGAAGAATTGTTCCTCGGAACAGGCAATAAAAGAGGTGTCGGAGGCATCTGTGTCCTTGTCAACACAAACTTGGCCATGAGCATTGATTCATTCGAATGCTTAACAACACAAATCGGACGTTTACATTTGAATAGATGTGGCTCACTGCCAGCAGTTTCTATCTTCATTGTCTACGCACCAACATCTCGTTATGATGAAAGAGAAATTGAGAAGTTCTACATGGAGCTGGAGAAGTTCTATAAAGAAGACCACACCTTCTACAAGATCATTGTGGGTGATTTTTTTTATTTTTTTTTCTTTATTTTATTTTATTTTTTTATTAGTGAAAAACCATGAGGTACAGTTATAGGCTTACAAATTTTGTGCCTGGGTTTCAGTTATACATTGATCAAGTGCCCATCCCTCCACCAGTGCCCGTCATCCATCCCCACGGGTCCCAGCATCCCCCCCCACCCCTCATCCCCCCCTCCCATCCTGCCTCTGTGGCAGGGTATTCCCCCTTGTTCTCTCTCTCTTCTTTTGGGTACTGTGTTTTGCAAGAGAGGCTTTGAGTGGCAATCATGTTTGGTCTATCGGCCACTTTTAGCATGCTTCTCCCACCCTGGGAGGGCCCTCACAACACCCTTCATTTGGTACTCTCTTCTCTATCTGAGCTTCCTTTTCACCTAGAGCCTGTGGCTGGCCTTCTTTAATGGAGCAAAATTCCTGGTACTAATCTCAGCCATTCCTGGGTGTTAATCTCCCTTTTTGTTGCTTTATGTTCCCCAGATGAATGCAATCTTTCTGTGTCTATCCCGCTCTTTCTGACTCATTTCGCTTAACATGATACTTTCCATGTAGTACCACTTGTATGTAAATTTCATAACTTCATCTTTTCTAACAGCTACATAGTACTCCATTGTGTAAATGTACCAAAGTTTCTTTAACCAGTCATCTGTTCTTGGGCACTCAGGTTTTTTCCAGATTCTGGCTATTGTAAAGAGTGCTGCAATGAACAAACAATTGAAGATGTCACTTCGACTATACCTTTTTGCCTCTCTGGGATATATTCCCAGGAGTGCTATAGCTGGGTCAAATGGCAGATCAAATTCTAATTTTTTGAGAGTCGTCCATACTGTTTTCCAAAAGGGTTGGACCAGCCGGCATTTTCACCAGCAGTGAAGGAGGGTCCCTTTCTCGCCACATCTGCGCCAGCACCAGTTGCTTTTGTTCTTGTGGATGTGGGCCAGTCTCTGTGGTGTGAAATGATATCTCATTGTGGTTTTGATCTGCATCTCTCTGATGATTAGTGATGTAGAGCATTTTCTCATGTGCCTTTTTGCCATTCGAATTTCTTCTTTGCGAAAGTTTCTGTTCATTTCCTCACCCCATTTTTTGATGGGGTTGGGTGATTTCTTCTTGTGGAGTTTAACCAGTACCTTGTATATCCTTGATATCAACCCCTTGTCAGATGTGTACTTGGTGAATATCCTTTCCCATTCTGTAGGCTGTCTTTGTATTTTGGTCAATGTTTCTTTTGAGGTGCAGAAGCTTCTTAGTTTAAGATAGTCCCATTTGTCTATCTCTGTTTTCACTTGCTCGGCCAGTGGCGTGACATCTTTGAAGATACCATTAGCTTCAATATCATGGAGAGTTTTGCCGACTTTGTCTTCAATAAACATTATGGATTCTGGTCTGATGTTGAGGTCATAAATCCATTTTGATCTTACATTTGTGCATGGTGTTAGACAGAGATCTGAGCCCACTTTTTTGCATGTAGCCGTCCAATTTTGCCAGCACAGTTTATTGAAGAGGCTTTCCCTGCTCCATTTCACTTTTCTTGCCCCCTTATCAAAAATTAGATGATTATATGTTTGGGAGGAAATGTCAGTATATTCAACTCTGTTCCATTGGTCTGCAGCTCTGCTTTTGTTCCAGTACCATGCTGTTTTAATTATTACTGCCTTGTAGTAGAGTTTGAAGTTAGGGAGGTTGATTCCTCCCATTTTCTTTTTCCCAAGAATTGCTTTAGCTATTCGTGGGGGCTTATTGTTCCATATAAATTTCAGGAGTGTTTGCTCCATTTCTTTGAAGAATGTCATGGGTATCCTTATAGGGATTGCATTGAATTTGTACAGTGCTTTGGGAAGTATTGCCATTTTGATGATGTTGATTCTCCCCATCCATGAACAGGGGATATTTTTCCATTTCCTCGTGTCCTCTTTTATTTCCTGAAGTAGCGTTTTGTAGTTTTCTTTGTACAGGTCCTTTACTTCCTTAGTTAAGCTGATTCCTAGATACTTGATTTTCTGGGGCACAATTGTGAATGGGATTGTTTTCTTGATGTCACTTTCTTCTCTTTCACTATTTGCGTATAGGAATGCCATGGATTTTTGGGTATTGATTTTATAGCCTGCCACTTTACTATACAAGCCTATTGTTTCTAGGAGTTTCTTGGTAGAGGTTTTAGGGTTCTCTAAGTATAGTATCATGTCATCTGTGAATAGTGAGAGCTTAATTTCTTCTTTCCCTATCTGGATGCCCTTAATATCTTTTTCTTGCCTAATCGCTATTGCAAGTACTTCCAGTACTATATTGAACAGTAGTGGAGAGAGTGGGCATCCTTGTCTCGTCCCTGACCTTAGGGGGAAGGGTCTCAGTTTTTCCCCATTGAGGATGATGTTTGCTGTAGGTTTGTGGTAGATGGCTTTAACTATATTGAGGAAAGTTCCCTCTATCCCCATTTTGGCAAGGGTTTTCATCATGAATGGGTGCTGGATCTTGTCAAAAGCTTTCTCTGCGTCTATTGATATGATCATATGATTTTTATCTTTTCTTTTGTTGATATGATGGATTATGTTGATTGATTTCCGAATGTTGAACCATCCTTGCATCCCTGGGATGAATCCCACTTGGTCATGATGTATGATCTTTTTGATGAGTTGTTGTATTCTATTGGCTAGTATTTTGTTGAGAATCTTCGCATCCGTGTTCATCAGGGATATTGGCCTGTAGTTTTCTTTTCTTGTGGTGTCTTTGTTTCCTTTTGGTATTAGAGAGATATGGGCTTCATAGAAGCTGTTTGGGAGAGTTTCTGTTTTTTCAATTTCCTGGAAAAGTTTGAGAAGAATTGGCAATACGTCCTCTTTAAATGTTTGGAAAAATTCGCTAGTAAATCCGTCTGGGCCTGGGCTTTTGTTTTTGGGAAGACTTTTGATTACAGTTTCAATTTCCTTGATGTGAATAGGTCTATTCAGGTACTCTATATCTTCTTGATTCAGCTTTGGGAGATGGTAGGAATCCAGGAATTTATCCATTTCTTCCAGGTTCTCGTGTTTCGTGGCATAGAGACTTTCAAAGTAGTCTCTGATGATCTCTTGAATTTCTTTAGTTTCTGTTGTGATATCCCCATTCTTATTTCTGATTCGATGTATTAGGGTTCTCTCTCTCTGTTTCTTTGTGAGTGTTGCTAGTGGTTTATCTATCTTATTTATTTTCTCGAAGAACCAGCTCTTGGTTTCATTGATCTTTTGGATTGTTTCTTTGTTTTCCATTTTGTTGATTTCTGCTCTAAGTTTTATGATCTCTTTCCTTCTGCCTGATTTAGGCTCTTTCTGTTGATCCTTTTCTAAGGTCTTGAGCTGTGAGGTCAAATTGTTTATGTGCATCGTTTCTATCGACTTAAGATATGCTTGCAGAGCTATAAATTTTCCCCTTAATACAGCTTTCGCTGCATCCCATAAGTTCTGGTAGTTTGTGTCTTCATTCTCATTTGTTTCCAGGTATCTTTTGATTTCATCCTTGACTTCGTTCCTGACCCACTCATTGTTCAGCATCGAGTTGTTTAATTTCCAGGTGTTTGATTTGGTTCTCCGTGTCTTTGTGTGATTCACTTCTATCCTCAGTGCATCATGTTCTGAAAAGATGGCTGATACTATTTCTATCTTCTTGATTCTGTTGAGGTATGTTTTGTGTCCTAGCACATGGTCTATTTTGGAAAATGTTCCGTGCGCACTGGAGAAGAATGTGTATTCTTTCTTTTTGGGGGTTAAAGCCCTGTATAAGTCCATAAGCCCTTTCTCTTCTATTACTTCTTTCAAAGCCAATAATTCCTTGCTGGGTTTTGTTCTTGTTGATCTATCCAGAGGTGATAAGGCGATGTTGAAGTCTCCAAGTACTATTGTGTTGGTAGTGATGTTCTCCTTAAAATCTGTTAGCAGTTGTTTTAAATATTTAGCTGTTCCCTCATTAGGTGCGTATACATTTAAGAGTGTGATTTCTTCCTGTTGTACGTATCCCTTGATGAAGAGAAAATAGCCTTCACTGTCCCTTCTAATCTTTTTCAAGGTGAAATTAATGTTGTCAGATACTAGTATGGCCACCCCAGCTTTTTTGAGGGAGTTGTGTGCTTGCAGGATTGTTTTCCATCCTTTGACTTTGAGTCTGTGTTTGCTCTGGCTGTTGAGGTGAGTTTCTTGTAGGCAGCAGAATATTGGGTTCTGTCTCTGTATCCATTTTGCCACTCTGTGTCTCTTAACAGGTGAATTTAGACCGTTGACATTGAGAGAGAGAATGGTTATGGGGTTTTGTGTCATCTTTCTGTGCGGGTGTGTTGTGGTTGTAGGGTTTGTCTTTTCTTATAGTAGCCCCTTTAGGCCTTGCTTTAGATTTGGTTTTGAGTCTATGAAGTTCCTGAGCTGCTGTTTATCTATAAAATAGTGTACTGTTCCTTCGATTTTGAGGGAGAGTTTAGCCGGGTAGAGTATTCTTGGGGAAGCATTCATTTCCGTGAGTTTTTTGACTATATCTCGCCACTGCCTTCGGGCTTGTAGGGTTTCCTCTGATAGGTCTGCTGTGAATCTAAGGGATGCTCCTTTGTATGTGATTTCCTTCTTTGCTCTTGCTGCTTGCAGTATTGTGTCTCTATCGGCAGTATCAATCATTCTAACTATGATATGTTTTGGAGTGTTTTTGTTGGGGTCTCTTTTAGCTGGCACCCTTCAGGCTCCTTGAACCTGAATGGCTGCATTGTGCAGCTCTGGGAAGTTTTCAGCAATGATTTGTTTGACGGTGTTTTTTTCGTTGGGATTGTTTCCCTGAGGTTCAGGTAGTCCCATGATTCTAATATTGTTCCTCTTGGAATCATCTGCTAGGACTCTGATTCTCTGTAGAGCCATTTTGAGGTCCCTTGCCACTGTTTGTTGTTGCGTGTTGGCTTGTTGCAGCTGATCTTCCAGGTCACTGAATCTCTCTTCAGCTACGGTCATTCTATTTTTAAGAGAAGAAACTGAGTTTCTCATTTCATCTATGGAATCTTTTAATCATGACATTTCTGCCCTCATTTCTTCTCGTAATTTGTCGATTTTTTCTGTGGTGTTACTGGCTGTCTGTCTGACTGTTTCATTGAGTTGATTGAACATCTTGATGACTTCGTATCTGAATTCTATATCAGAGAGGTCCCTTAGGTGAGCTGTATTGACAGAATGGTCTAGATTGTTTTCGTTGTTCTCCCCTTGTGTTGGAGATTTTCTTTGTTTCTTCATATTGCTGAGTAGGTTGGGAACTAGATTCCTTGGGGACTAGTTTCCTTAGTATGGAAAAACAACCTGCGGCCGCGTGAGCGTTGGCCCACTGGAAATTAAGCCACGCCCACTTTTGAGGCCACGCCCACTTTTGAGGAGGCCACGCCTCTACAAAACCCTGGGTTTGGGATGAGATGGGCACCGCCGTCAGGAGTGAAGAGGGCAGGGCAGCCGCTCAAAACTGCTTCTCTTCAGGCATCTCGGGGGACACCTGGGGTCCTGCAGGGAAAGATGGAGGTCCCAGGGTCGTGAGCCGGCAGCTGTGCTGACCTAGATGAGGTGGTGAAGAATCAAGTTATATAATCAGGCATGCAGCTTTATATGGTGTAGTAATCAAGTCCTTTTCTAATTTCAAAGATTCTGTTCCTCCTGGTTCTTTATACCTTCAGTTCTGATGAATACAGAGGCACTATGATGAACCACGCCATAGGATCCTTACAACGAGTTCTTTCGAATAGTCTACTCAAAACTGCCTTAAAACACCTGACAGCGCCATTGGTGGATGTTAGTGGAGTATGATCTCCTCTAAAATGAGGGATAATGGAGAAGGAGGAAAAATGGATCCAGGACACTCAGGATCCAATACAAAGAACAGGAAATAAAGAGTCCATTGTGGGTGATTTTAATGCCAAGATAGGACCGAGAAGATCAGCTGAAGAACGTCACATCGGGACCCATGGCCTAGAATGGAACGAACAGGGTGAGAGACTGTCTGAGTTCATCATGTTGACCAAGACCATCCATGGTAACTCACAGTTCCAGAAGGCAGAATCTAAACATTGGACATGGGAGTCTCCCGGTGGACGATTCCACAATGAAATAGACCACATCATATTCAATCAACGGTTTTGCCTGATCGATGTCGCTGTTGTCCCAAAATTCTGAACGGGATCGGACCACCGTCTCCTTCGTGCAAAATTCTACTACACAGAGCGGGGAGAAAGGGATGAAAAGTTTAAAAAGAGAACTCCCAGAATGACCACCAACTGGGAGCTCTTTGGCACTATTGCGGCAACATGCGAAGATGCCATTGTTGACAACATTGACGAGGAATATGATCGACTGGGACAGCACCTCCATGAATGTGCGAGGAACGCCAAGAGAGAGATAGCCACAAAAAAACGCCTGTCTTCGAAAACTCTTGAGCATATTCGCCAGCGTGGTTTGGTGCATGCCTCAGGCAACCGCAAGCTAACGTCCGAGCTCACAAAGAAATGCAGAGATGCGATCAAGGAAGACCTCAAAGAGAGAAGAGCAGAAGTGCTGGTAGATGCGGCAGAAGCCAGGAAAAGTATTCATAACGCCCACCTGTACTTTGCTAACTACAAGACCAAGATGACTGCCCTCCAAAGTCCTGATGGATCTATCACATCCTCCAGAACGGCAATGGAGAAAATTATCCATGACTTCTACTCAAATCTCTTCGATAGCCATATCCACTTGCCGACATACCAAATTCCACAGGATGGATATGTCGTTCTCAACGTTCTCCCTTCCGAAATCCGACACGCCATTTCGTCGGTAAAGAAACTAACAGCACCTGGCCTAGACAAAGTCAGACCTGAACACCTGAAGAACCTGCCGTCAGTACTCATCAATACACTGGCTCGGCTCTTCTCACGCTACCTGTCTGAAAGCAACGTTCCGTCCCAATGGAAAACCAGCAGGACCGTACTACTGTTCAAGAAGGGAGACATCCATGACATTGGCAACTATCGCCTGATCTGCCTATTGTCTGTCATCTACAAGTTGTTCACTCGAGTCATCCTAAATAGGATTGGCAGAACACTAGATGAAGGACAACCACGCGAGCAAGCCGGGTTCTGCAAAGGATTCAGCACCATTGACCATATCCACACGATAACCAAGCTCATTGAGGTTTCTCAGGAGTTCAAGATGTCGCTCTGTTTAACGTTCATTGATTTAAAGAAGGCCTTTGATTCTGTTTAGACGGAAGCGGTCATTGAAGCCCTAGCCAATCAGGGCATTCAAGCCCAATACATCAAGATCCTCCGTGAGCTGAACTGCGGATTCACTACCAGGATCTCACCATTCTACAAAGAAGTAATCATTGATGTCAAGAGAGGGGTTCCGCAGGATGATACCATTTCACCGAAACTCTTCAGTGCCACCCTCGAGAACATCATGTGACGACTGGAATGGGAAGGAATGGGAGTGAAGATAGATGGTCGGCAACTACACCACCTCCACTTTGCTGATGACATTGTTTTAATAACACCAAATATCAGCCAAGCGGCACAAATGCTGGCCGACTTTGACCGTGAGTGTGGAAAGGTAGGACTACAGCTGAATCTAAAAGACAATGTTTATGAGAAATAGCCTCGTTCCTGATGCCCCATTTGCTTTCAACGGAACGACCATCTCCGAATGCAACAGCTATGTGTACCTAGGTCGAGAAGTCAACATGACAAATGACCTGGCACCCGAGCTGCACAGGAGGAAGAGAGCGGCTTGGAACGCCTTCAAGAACGTCGAAGAAATAGCTAAGAGGATGAAGAACCTCCGGCTCCGGTCACATCTCTTTGATTCCACTGTTCTTCCTGCATTAACATGTGCCTCAGAGACCTGGGCCCTACGCAAACAGGATGAGAATGCTATTCGGGTCTCCCAAAGAAGAATTGAAAGAGCTATGCTTGGAATATCACGTTTCACTCAAATGAGAGAAAGAATCCAGAGTTCTGACATCTGTCGACGATCAAGAATCAGGGACGCTGTCTCATTTGCCAAGGTGTCAAAAATCAGATGGCCTGGCCACGTAATGAGATTTAAAGATGACTGCTGGACTAGAGCTGTTACCAACTGGATTCCATGGGATGTCAAAAGACCGTGTGGCCGCCTACCTAACAGATGGTCAGACTTCTTCATCAAGATCATGAACGATCAGTTTGAGGCTCTTCATGTTCCCAGAGCGAACAGATGCCATTGGGCTACACTAGCACGTGACAGGGACAAATGGAGACGTTACTGGCGCCCGCTCGAGCAAATCGACGACTAACAGGAAGTTAAGTGATTAAGTGATTAACTTCTGAAAGCCAAGAATAGAAGAAGCCAGGTGAAAACTTAGTGTACCCATCCCATCAGTTTGGATGTTACTTGAATATGTATAAATCTGTAAACATACTCTTATCAGATGGATGACTTAATTAAATTAAGTTTTATAATTAAAATGCAGATATTTCATTCGCAAATTTAAATATGTTATGTAAAAAAGTCTAAATTAAAATTTGGGGTTATTGTAATAAAGGCTTATGCATGGCTAAAGAGAAAATTATGACATCTATTTTTGCATATTATATTCATGAGGGGACAACATACACTATTATCAACTTCCACGCAGGGATTTATCACTGAAATTAATATGTTTTGAAGGGATGTATTCCATGCAAAGTTTGAAACGCAAGTGACTTTAAAATGATGCTCTATTTAGCTAAAATGACAGTCGCCTGTACTTCTCACAGCTCTGAGATTTGTGTTGTGTGATGATGGCTCCCAAAGACGTCTCCCCATGTTTTGTCAGAGGTGCCACCCGTTTTTGATCAGGGATGTCTGTGTCCTTCTGGGACTTCTTAACCTATGAAAAAGGAAGCTGGCTGCTTCCCTTCACTCAGTCATAAACTTGAGTGTTAAGCTCAGGGTCAAGCGACTGAAGAAAGGAAATGAAGCGTGGAGGCATCCAGCCCCGTATCCCTAAGACAGTGAGAAGCGACCTTATTCTGCCCTCTCATCACATCCACTCTGGGGGCAGTTCCTGGTATTCCTCGAAGTTATAAAGCATCATTCCTTTGAGATGGATTGGGTGTTAACTTGATGGCCCCAGTAAACCCAGATTAAACATTATTTTCCTCCCCTAAGGAGGATAAACATCATTCCATCCCTTGGGGAACCAATATAGAACAAAAGACAGAGAAAATCGCTTTTTTTCTCCCTTTTCTTCCTTTCTTCCCAGGTTCCAAAAGTTCGTTTACACCTGCCCTTGGCTAGGATTTATCTTACTGACTCCCTGATTCTCCCATCTTTGGGCATGAACTTAATTATGCCATTAAATTTCCAGCTGGCTTTTTTTGTACCTGCATAAACAAAAGTTTTAAGAAAATATGTCTGTATAGAAATAGTTCGAAGTACATTTTCAGTACAAGTATAAACATAAATTACATTGAAAATTATATGTCTTCCCTACTCAATATTATTACTAAGTACACAAGCAAGCACATTAAACATCTAATCAAGGATTAGAATATAGAACTAGATAATCTCTAGAAGGGTCATCTCAACCCTGAAATATATTGATCTAGCAGTTGGTAAAATTACCAAGGGTAAAATACTTATTTACAACTTTTTTTTAATACCAGGCAATCTATGAATGATGTTACATGTGCAATCTCATTTCATTCTAATAGCAACTCCGATCGTGCAAACATAATATTATCTACATTCCATAGGTGAGATAGGTAAAGAGACAGAGCCAGACCACATCCAGCTTGAATTAGTGATCACCATGGGAACTAACTCAAGATATATTGACTCAGACACTTAGCTTTTAGTGTCTGATGGCCTTTGTCTTTGTGCTTCTTTTGTACACTCAGTTTTTAAATGGAATTATTTATTCTTTTGAGTTACCTAAAAATAATTGCTCCTCTGCAGGTATGTGAGAACCAATAAAACAAGTCACATAGATGTTATCTTTTATCAGTGGGTGATTTGTATAAATGAATCGGAGCTTTTTCCCCTTTTAGCATCCCCTTGAAGGCAATAGTCTCAATTCCAGACAATTCAGGTGAGTGAACATTTCTTTCCCTATGTGTTTTTATTAATGGTGTAGCAAACAGAAGCAAACTTTCAAAAGGCCTTACTAAATCAGCACCTAAATGTGAATTTGTGTTTTTCAGAAATTTACACATCTATGAACAAACTATCCACCGCATCTATAAACAAACATGAGGGTCCAGAAGGACAGCACTTCAAGATGGCAGAGAAGGTAGAGACAATATCTGGTGTGCAACTGTGGTGCTTACTTGCTGTCCTGTCACTGATGTCATTCCCAAATCTCATGGAAAGGAGAGCAGAGACGGCACCTAAATTTCTGAACTCCAGGGATCCGGCAGGGCATTTGCATAGATTTTATGTAGTCAATTATTATTTCATATTACACTGTTAACATAAAATAAAGAAACTATTTTCCATAGTGAAAAGCTAGTCAGAGTCTCGGCTAATGAGGTTTTTGTCATATTAGTGAAAGCAAATGCCAATATGATATAAAACTTTTATGAGTAAAGTAGGGGCCCTCCTAATGTAACAAAGATTCTGAACACAGCACAAAGACATGGTTTGCGTGTGAGAGAGAATGAAAGAAATCCTGAGTTGTCATTACAATCACATCAAAGCTATAGAATCAAAAGCAATTATGAAAAATGATATTAAGTACACAAAAAGAAAAGAGAAATGTCAAGGAAAATTAGAAATGATCTCTCCAAATCATAATATACGTTCTGGTAAAAAATTAACTTTTGATTTATATTTCTTAGCAGGAATGAAGTAAAAAAAAAAATTAAAAAAAGAAAACAGGAAAAGCATTTGACCAGAAAACTGTCTTGTCTTTGCTAATATGACTCATAAGAAGAGATTCTTAGGAGATAATACATCATATCTCTGATCAGGTCAGTGCTTTTTTATCCTGATGAAAACAATTCATTTTCCTTACTTTGCAATTTGCATCAATTTAATTATTTAGAGAAATCTGAAAGCTGGAAGGTCACAGAAGAGTCTTCGTTCATGTTGTACATATTCTCTTTGATTTACTCCCTACATTAATGCTTCTGTTATAATATTATCTATCAAAATATTTACTTTCACCTGACAATATCTTATGTGGAAATTACATGTAAAATCATGTATGCTAAAACTTATTACTGATTGACTACCAATTGCTAATGCTATCAATACAAAAGTGAATTTATGAATTCTGAAAAATAAAGTTTGATCTTCCTCGCTAAGACAAAATTAGGGCAATACAATCTTCTACTAATACCTGAGAGCCAGGAATAATTCAAACAAGGCTTTATCTGACCTGGAATAAGGAACTGATCCAGAAGAAGAAACTGACCCAACCCCACCTGACTTGCCCAAGTCTTCCTGAAGAATGGGGATAATGAGACAGACACAGCCAGGATGTGGTGCCCAAAGGACTAAGATTTAATCATATAATTATTTAATGTGACCCATTACATAATTTAACAAGATATCCAAAAGAAACCAGTGAGATAATATCAATACTTAAAAATTTGTGAGAAGACGTAAAACAGGAAGAAATCACACTCTTAAATGTATACGCACCTAATTAGGGAACAGCTAAATATTTAAAACAACTGCTAACAGATTTTAAGGAGGACATTGCAAGCAACACAATAGTACTTGGAGACTTCAACATCGCCCTATCACCTCTGGACAGATCAACAAGAACAAAACCCAGCAAGTAATCATTGCCTTTGAAAGAAGAAATAGAAGAGAGAGGGCTTATAGACCTATACAAGGCTTTACACCCCAAAAAGAAAGAATACACATTCTTCTCCAGTACACACGGAACATTTTCCAAAATAGACCATGTGCTAGAACACAAAACATACCTCAACAGAATCAGGAAGATAGTATCAGCCATCTTTTCAGACCATGATGCACTGAGGATAGAAGTGAATCACACATAGACACAGAGAACCAAATCAAACACCTGGAAATTAAACAACTCAATGCTGAACAACGAGTGGGTCAGGAATGAAGTCAAGGATGAAATCAAGATACCTGGAAACAAATGAGAATGAAGACACGAGCTACCAGAACCTATGGGATGCAGCGAAAGCTGTATTAAGGGGAAAATTTATAGCTCTGCAAGCATATCTTAGGTCTGTAGAAAGGATGCACATAAACAACTTGACCTCAGAGCTCAAGACCTTAGAAAAGCTTCAACAGAAAGAGCCTAAATCAGGCAGAAGGAAAGAGATCATAAAACTTAGAGCAGAAATCAATGACATGGAAACCAAAGAAACAATCTGAATGAACAATGAAACCAAGAGCTGGTTCTTCGAGAAAATAAACAAGATAGATAAACTACTAGCAACACTCACAAAGAAACAGAGAGAGAGAACCCTAATAAACCGAATCAGAAATGAGAAGGGGGATATCACAACAGAAACCAAAGAAATCCAAAAGATCATCAGAGACTACTTTGAAAGTCTCTATGCCACGAAACAAGAGAACCTAGAAGAAATGCACAAATTCCTGGACTCCTATAATCTCCCAAAGCTGAATCAAGAAGATCTGGAGTGTCTGAATAGACCTATTAACATCAACGAAATAGAAACTGTAATCAAAAGTCTTCCCAAAAACAAAAGCCCAGGTCCAGATGGATTCACTAGCAAATTTTTCCAAACATTTAAAGAGGACCTACTGCCAGTCCTTCTCAAGCTTTTCCAGGAAATTAAAAAAATGGAAACTCTCCCAAACAGTTTCTATGAAGCCCATGTCTCTCTAATACCAAAAGGAAACAAAGACACCACAATAAAAGAAAACTACAGGCCAATATCCCTGATGAACACAGATGCGAAGATTCTCAACAAAATACTAGCAAATAGAATTCAACTACTCATCAAAAAGATCATACACCATGACCACGTAGGATTCATCCCGGGGATGCAAGGCTGGTTTAACACTCAGAAATCAATCAACATAATCCACCATATCAACAAAAGGTAAAGGTAAAGGTAAAGGCCCTCCCATTGATCGTCGATTTGCTCGAGCGGGCCCAGTAACGTCTCCATTGGAGACTTTGTTGTTACTGTGTCTGGCATATCGAATACTCTCGGTAGCTTGCTGGGCTCTCCAAGAGGGGCGGAGGAATCGAACTCGGGTCGGCCATGTTGGCCGCTTGTAAGGCGAACGCCCTACCCGCTGTGGTATCAACAAAAGAAAAGATAAAAATCATATGATCATATCAATAGATGCAGAGAAAGCATTTGACAAGATCCACCACCCATTTATGATGAAAACCCTAGCCAAAATGGGGATAGAGGGGACTTTCCTCAATATAGTTAAAGCCATCTACCACAAGCCTACAGCAAGCATTGTCCTCAATGACGAAAAACTGAGAGCCTTCCCTCTAAGATCAGGGATGAGACAAGGATGTCCACTCTCTCCACTGCTGTTAAATATCGTACTGGAAGTACTTGCAATAGCGATTAGGCAAGAAAAAGATATTAGGGGCATCCAGGTAGGAAAGGAAGAAATCAAGCTCTCACTATTCGCAAATGATATGATACTATACTTAGAGAATCCTAAAACCTCTACCAAGAAACTTCTAGAAACAATAGGCTTATATAGTAAAGTTGCAGGCTATAAAATCAATACCCAAAAGTCCACGGCTTTCCTATATGCGAATAGTGAAAGAGAAGAAAGTGACATGAAGAAAACAATCCCATTCACAATTGTGCCCCAGAAAATCAAGTACCTAGGAATCACCTTAACTAAGGAAGTAAAGGATCTGTACAGAGAAAACTATAAAACGCTACTTCAGGAAATAAGAGAGGATAAGAGGAAATGGAAAAATATCCCCTGTTCATGGATCGGGAGAATTAACATTGTCAAAATGTCAATACTTCCCAAAGCACTGCATAAATTCAACACAATCCCTATTCGGATACACATGACATTCTTCAAAGAATTGGAGCAAACACTCCTGAAATTTATATGGAACAATAAGCCCCCACGAATAGCTAAAGCAATTCTTGGGAAAAAGGAAATGGGAGGAATCAACCTCCCTAACTTCAAACTGTACTACAAGGCAGTAATAATTAAAACAGCATGGTACTGGAACAAAGGCAGAGCTGTAGACCAATGGAACAGGGTTGAATATACTGACATCTCCCCCCAAGCAAACGACCATCTAATCTTCGATAAGGGGGCAAGAAAAGTGAAGTGGAGCAGGGAAAGCCTCTTTAACAAATTATGCTGGCAAAACTGGATGGCTATATACTTAAAAATGGGCTCAGATCTCTGCATAACTCCATGTACAAAAGTAAGTTCTAAGTGGATTAAAGACCTCAACATCAGCCCGGAATCTATAAGGTACATTGAGGAAAAAGTTGGCAAAACCCTCCATGACATAGAAGCTAATGGTGTCTTCAAAGATATCACACCGCTGGCCAAGCAAGTGAAAACAGAGATAGACAAATGGGACTATCTTAAACTAAGAAGCTTCTGCACCTCAAAAGAAACAGTGACCAAAATACAAAGACAGTCTACAGAATGGGAAAGAATATTTGCCAAATACCCATCTGATAAGAGGTTAATGTCAAGGATATACAAAGTACTGGTTGAACTTCACAAAAAGAAAACATTCAACCCCATCAAAAAATGGGGAGACGAAATGAATAGAAACTTTCACAAAGAAGAAATCTGAATGGCTTAAAGGCACATGAGAAAATGTTCCACATCATTAATCATCCGGGAGATGCAGATCAAAACCACAATGAGATATCACTTCACACCACAGAGACTGGCCCATATCCACAAGAACAAAAGCAACCAGTGCTGGCGCAGATGTGGTGAGAAAGGGACACTCCTTCACTGTTGGTGGGAATGCTGACTAGTTCAGCCCTTTTGAAAACAGTATGGACGATTCTCAAAAAAACAGAAATTGTGCTCCCATTTGATCCAGCAATACCACTCCTGGGAATATATCCCAAAGAGGCAAAAAAGTATAGTTGAAGTGGCATCTGCAATTGTCTATTTATTGCAGCACTCTTTACAATAGCCAGAATCTGGAAAAAACCTGAGTGCCTGAGAACAGATGACTGGTTAAAGAAACTTTGGTACATTTACACAATGGAGTACTTTGTAGCTGTTAGAAAAGAGGAAGTCACAAAATTTACATACAAGTGGTACTACATGGAAAGTATCATGTTAAGCGAAATGACTCAGAAAGTAAGGGATAGACATAGAAAGATTGCATTCATCTGGGGAACATAAAGTAACAAAATAGGAGACTAACACCCAAGAATGGCTGAGATTAGTACCAGGAATTTTACTCCATGGCTTGGAGGCCAACCACTCATACTAGGGGAAAAGGGAGCTCAGATAAAAAAGGGAAGAGCAAATAAAGGTGTTGGGAGGATCCTCCCAGGATGGGAAAAGCATGCGGAAAGTAGACTGTAGACTAAACATGTTTGTCACCCATTGCCTCTTTTGCAAACCACAATACCCAATAAGAGAGAGAGAACAAAAGGGAATGCCCTGCCACAGAGGCAGGGTGGGATGAGGGGGCTGGGGTGGGAGGGATACTGGGATCCGTGGTGGTGAGAAATGAGCACCAGTGGAGGGATGGGTATTTGATCATTGTATAATAGAAACCCAAGCACAAAAATTTGTAAGTCTGCAACTGTACCTCGTGATGTCTCACTATTAAAAAAATTTTTAAAGATGAAAAAAAAATTTTGTGAGAAGCACATTCTGTCTAAGAAAAACATGTTGACCCTGGCCATCACAGCAGACACAAAACAGATCACCCACCAGGCAGACCACAGACTTCAGGTGCAAGCCAGGTATCCAAGTCCTCCTACTATCACCCCACCCTCGCCTCAGTCCTTAGAACTAAATAAATATAGTACATCTGGGGTTCAACTAACCACAAAAGTCATGCCAAGACACAACAGAAAGGAAAAACTAAAACAGTATGAAGAAACAGTGTCAAAATTGACCAAGATGTGTCTCATATTGGTGAAGTACCAGATGGGTATCTAAACTAACCACAATTTATACCTTAGGGGTTCTAGAGGCAAAAGATCTAGGACAGGCAAGCACAGCTATTAACTGCACTGAAGACTGGAAGGCTTCCTCACCATCCCCTGGCTTTCAGGGTACAGTTGAGGACACCCAGGAGCATATGGAACACAGACAGTGACCACAGGAGAGGAGATGCAACTCTCACTGAGTCCCTGAGACATTGGTTAATATGCACATTAATCTCTGACATATGTTCATACATAGACAACTGGGTTTTGTTGTCATTGTTTTTTGAGCACCATATCCCGGTACCCGGGGAACATTCCTGCTAGTGCTTAGGAGACCACATTTGGTGCAAAGGATAGAACAAAGGGCCATGGGCAAGGTAACCGCCTCATCTCACCAGCTTTAAACCACTGTTTCTAATCATGAAGAAATCTCTCATCACTGGTTTGTAATGACCAAGTTGAAATGATTTTGTAGCAAATGAAAATGAGTAGTAAATGAAACTACTCAATTTAAATGATTAAAGAATTTATAAAATTTAAAAGAACTATTATACTTGGGCTGGAGCGATAGCACAGCGGGTAGGGTGTTTGCCTGCCACGCAGCTCACCCGGGTTCGATTCCTCCATCCCTCTCAGAGAGCCTGACAAGCTACCAAGAGTATTCCGCCCACATGGAAGAGCCTGGAAAGATACCCGTGGCGTATTCAATATGGCAAAAACAGTAAAAATAAGTCTCGCCATGGAGACGTTATTGGTATCCACTCGAGCAAATCGATGAACAACGGGAGGACAGTGATACAGTGCTATTATACTTGGGCACACACCACATAAAGATGTCAATTTGGGGGGTATCAAAATTAAAAGGAAGGAAGACCCCGTAAAGGGGCAGAGGGCTCCACACTACTGAAGTTTCTCTGCTATAAATTCAAATGAACACAGTACATTTAAGATATTAAGATAACCCCAATAGTGACCATATAGAAACAGCTGTAAAACACATGTAAATGGAAGTAGAGAAGGAATTTAAATGTTTCACTACCAAAATATCAACCAAACATGAAAGACAAAATAAGGTGGAAAAGAGAGCAAACAATCTGCTGAGCTTACAGAAGACAAAGAGAGAAATGACACAAGTCCATCCTTATCAGCAATTACTCTAAATATAAACAGTTTAAGCTCTACAACCAAAACACAGGAAATGAAAAAGTGGATTAAAATTTTTTATCCCATCCATGCTCGAGCGGGCCCAGTAATGTCTCCATCATGAGACTTGTTGTTACTGTGTTTGGCATATCGAATACGTAATGGGTAGCTTGCCAGGCTCTGCCGTGCGGACGAGATACTCTCGGTAGCTTGCTGGGCTCTCCGAGGGCTGGAGCGATAACACAGCGGTAGGCATTTGCCTTGCACGCAGCCAACATGGCCAACTCGAGATCGATTCCTCCGCCCCTCTCTGAGAGCCCGGCATGCTACTGAGAGTATCTCGCCCGCACATCAGAGCCTGGCAAGCTACCTGTGACGTACTCGATTTGCCAAACACAGTAACAACAAGTCTCATGATGGAGACGTTACTGGGCCCGCTTGAGCAAATCGATGAACAACGGGAGGACCGTAATTCCATGATTCCGTGATCCCATCCATAAATAAATGGATTAAGAAGATGCAGTATCATTATTGTTTCATACAGTTCTAGAAGGACAGTTGTAATATGGATGGAAGCTCAGAATATTATACGAAGTAGAGAAAGACAGAGGAAGAAAAAAATTTCCCTAGCACATGGAATCTAAAACAGCCAAGTTCATAAAGACTGAAATGTTGGTTGCCAGGGGACAGCGTTGAAGAAGACAGGTGGTATGCAAAGTTGCAATGGGTAAAAAGTAAATCACCGAGAATTAATGCTTTGTAAGGGGGCCATATGTAAAAATCTGGATTTATAATCAAACATGCTAGGAGACTAGAACTTACTCTAATCACTAAGAAGAAATAATTTTGAAAAGGGATAGAATTCTGGTATGCTGATTCTCATACAATGAGCCTCATTCTGACATCTAATGTATCAAACTAACGCCCTGTGCACCTTCTACTTTCACAATGCTATATGCATCATATACACTTTACTGAAAAAACACTCAGAATTCAATGGTGAATTGAAACTCTCAGTCTTATTTCTTAACCAAATTTCTTTTTATTTTTTTATTGATAGACCATTACAAAGTTATTCATTATTTCCCAGGACCAGTGTCCCCAGTTTTCCTCCCACCCATCGCCAACTCCCCCATTCTCTGTTTGTCTGTCTTTGTCTGTCTCTGTCTCTGTCTCTGTCTCTCTCTCTCTCTCTCTCTCTGCTTTTTGGTTTTCAATATAGATACTGTACTCAGTTCTTGTCCAAAGTGACCATTTCCCACTATTATTGTCATACTGGTCCATTCTCTATCTTCCAACCTTTCACTCCACACATATTTGTGGTAGATTCCAACTATTGACCAGTCCTCCTGAACCCTATTTTCCTTGGCCTTGGCTATTAGTCTCACGCTGCTTTTTATACCCCACAAATTAGTGCAGTCATTCTTTATCTGTCCCTCTCCTTCTGACTCATTTCACTCAGCATGATACTCTCCATATCCTTCCATTTATAGGCAAATTTCATTACTTCATTTTTTCCCTAAGAACCTCATAATATTCCATTGTGTAGATGTACCACAGCTTCTTTATTCAGTCGTCTATTCTCGGGCACTTGGTTGTTTCCAGATTCTGCTTCTTGTGCCATGAGCTTAGAAATGCAGATGGTGTTTCCACTGTGTCAAAGCCCCCATGCTATATTCCCAAGTCGCTGTATTGCTGGGTCAAATTCTTAATCAAAATTTTAGCTTTACCACTTTGTCTATAGGATTAAGATTATTACCACACCTATCCACCCCCCAATGGAGGCATGTTGGGGTTTATATTTAAGTAAACATTTGATCTGTCGGTAGGGGATACAGCATGAAGCTGAATCCAGTCGCCAGACACAGCCTAAAGCTCGGGCTGGTGGGGAGGGTCCAGCCTAGGATGCTCCCAAATTCGCCGAAGGTTTCTGTTTAACATGATGATTTGTTGGGGGGGGGTTAAAAATCCCAGGAAATGTGGGCGTTTCTCAGGCTACTGACCATAAATTCACTACAAGCATCTACAGATTTACAGAGACAAGAATCTCTAAGCGCTGTGCTTGAAATGTGTCTGTGTGTAAAATTTGCAGCTCTCTCCCCCATCTACCTCCCTATTAAGGGTAGAGGAGAAACAAGGGCACAAAGACCATGGGTAGTGTGGCTGTGTGAGTATATGAAAGTTGTGGTTACAACTAAACATAAAATTCTAATCTAGAAATGCCAACTACCCACCCCTTCTGAGTCATGGCACAGGTATGTCTCAATTTTAATGCAGCATATCTGCTTTTATTGAGAGCTAATTGGCACTTCTGACTTTTAAGTCTGTCTTCCATTGTTTCGAATGCCCAGAACCAGCAATGAGCAGTTGTGGGAGTGCAGAGGGGTGCTTTGGGCAAGGAATGCAAACAGCCAAGCCTCCCTGCAAACTTCTGAGGAAATTTCTGCAGAGGCAAATAACAAATCTCTCTCTGAACACATTTCCAAACAGATTCCTATGGCATCCACTTACAAGCAGCTGTCTTGTCTCAATACTAGCTCCTTGTCAAACCATGGGACAGCTGGCTAAGGGCAAACCATTGACGCTTTGTAGGTGTTTGAAATGTTTTTATCTTATCAGATTATGGTTGAAATATCCCCCACTTAACTAGGCATTGTCAACTCAGGGACTCCAAAACATCTCCTGGAAATGGTTCCACTCTTCACTCATCTGGGGAGCAGGATAATTAAGTCATCCATCACTGCGGATGCTGGCATGGCTGTGTGATGTTTCCTTGTTGTCCTGACCTTGGTGTGTCTGGTGTTCGGATAAAGCCTTTGATGGATATGTGGTCGGCCAGGACTGCCTCCAGGCTCCAGCAACTCTGCAGGCTCTGAGTGAGGAGTATATTTATCCTTCTGTTTTCAATCATCTTGACTTTCTCCTGCAATGCGCTGCCACAGTCCAACCACTCAAGCTAGAAGAGTAATTTCTTCCTGCCATTCCCATGATATTCTTTGATATTCTTTGGTCACCCCTGCTAAGGTCCTCCCTTAGCATTCTGAGCCCCACTGTTCTCCTCATCTGATGGTGCTCTCCCTGAAGCCCTCCTCTCATCTTGTTTAGTTCCACTCCCTTTGCCCAAAGAGACACATTTCTGTAATAATGAAGTAATTTTGTGCCTTGAATTACCTGATATAGACACTGCTAGAAAAATTATATCCTCAAAAGGAAAAATGGAAATTTGAAAAATTGAAATCTAACTCAGTACCAGTGGTGGGTCAAAAATAACTTAGAAATGAAGTGATCTCCCTAGGTTTCAGACCACGTCAACTTGTTTACACCTGGACGATACCAACAGAGAGAGAGCAGAGAAGGCCGGGAAAGTCACTTTCACTCCCCGTCTGTGAGACAGGAAGGGCTCACCAGGTCTACCATCCAGGACCTCAATGAAAATGACGTGAGGACATCATTTCAAGTGATGGACAAACTTGTGAAGAACCAAAAAGCTGTGATCTTGTACATGAGTCCTGTGGACATTGTGGGCATTCCTTCCTGATCATCCAGCAGCCTCTGCACAGCCACCCTTCCCACTCGTCCTCCACATTGCATCCCCGTCTCCACCGGTTACTCTAGTAATGACCTTGTGACACCCCAGGCTTCTTGATCCCCAACTCTGCTCTCACTTCCTCATCCTCCCATAGGTTGAAGTGATCTTCAAATGCTGGACCAACTCCCATCTGAATGCGATGTAAATATACATATATATATATATATATAATGCCAAAACGAAGAAAATCAAAAATGATTGTCTGTACTTTTAATGCTCGTACACTGGCATCTGCTGCATCCATTGAAGACCTTATGGTACAAGCACGAAAGATCAAGTACAACATCATTGGTCTGACCGAAATGAGAAGACATCAATCACATCATGCCATTTTCGACACTGGAGAAGAACTGTTCCTTGGAACATGTGATAAAAGAGGCATCGGTGGTGTCGGTATCCTTGTCAACACAAACTTAGCCACGAGCATTGACTCATTCGAATGCCTAACAACCCGAATCGGACGATTACACTTGAATAGATGTGGCTCACTACCGGCAGTTTCTATCTTTGTTGTCTATGCACCAACATCCAGTTATGGTGAAAGAGAAACTGAGAAGTTCTACATGGAGCTGGAGAAGTTCTATAAAGAAGATCACACCTTCTACAAGATCATTGTTGGTGATTTTAATGCCAAGATAGGACCGAGAAGATCAGTCGATGAACTCCACATCAGGACCCATGGCCTAGAATGGAACGAACAGGGTGACAGACTGTCTGAGTTCATCATGTCAACCAAAACCTTCCATGGTAACTCACAGTTCCAAAAGGCTGAATCTAAACGTTGGACATGGGAGTCTCCCGATGGACGGTTCCACAATGAAATAGACCACATCATATTCAATCGGCGGTTTTGCCTAACCGATGTTGCTGTTGTCCCAAAATTCCAAACGTTATCAGACCACCGTCTTCTTTGTGCAAAATTCTACCTCACAGAACGAGGAGAAAAGAATGCAAGGTTTAAGAAGAGGACTCCCAGAACGACCACCAACTGGGAGCTCTTTGGCTCTGTTGCGGCAACATGGGAAGATGCCATCATTGACAACATTGATGAGGAATACAATCGAATGATTCAGCACCTCCATGATTGTGCAAGGAATGCCAAGAGAGAGATAACCACAAAAAAACACCTTTCTTCGAACACTCTTGAACTTATTTGCCAACGTGGCTTGGCACATGCCTCAGGCAACCACAAGCGAACATCCGAACTGGCAAAACAGTGCAGAGAAGCCATCAAGGATGACCTCAAAAACAGGAGAGCAGCAGTACTGGTAGATGTGGCAGAAGCTGGGAAAAGCATTCGTAATGCCCACCTGTCCTTCACCAACTACAAAACCAAGATGACTGCCCTCCGACATCATGATGGATCTATCACATCTTCCAGAAGGGCAATGGAGAAGATTATTCATGACTTCTACTCAGATCTCTTTAATAGCCACGTCCACTTGCCCACATACCACATGATGGATATGTCGTTCCCAATGTTCTCCCTT
The DNA here is from genome assembly GCF_029834395.1 of Sorex fumeus. Classification (NCBI taxonomy): domain Eukaryota; kingdom Metazoa; phylum Chordata; class Mammalia; order Eulipotyphla; family Soricidae; genus Sorex; species Sorex fumeus. Next base: position 8,402,832 of record NW_026606085.1, on the reverse strand, counting down.
CCGAAATCCAACATGCCATCTCGTAGGTAAAGAAACAAAGAGCACCTGGACCAGACAAGATCAGACCTGAACACCTGAAGAACTTACCATCAGTACTCATCAATACATTGGCTCGGTTCTTCACACGCTACCTGTCTGAATGCAAGGTTCCATCCCAATGGAAAACCAGCAGGACTGTACTACTATACAAGAAGGGAGACATCCACGACATTGGCAACTATCGCCCAATCTGCCTATTGTCTGTCGTCTACAAACTGTTCACTCGAGTCATCCTGAATAGGATTAGCAGAACACTAGATGAAGGACAACCATGTGAACAAGCCGGATTCCGAAAAGGATTCAATACCATCGACCATATCCACACGATAACCAAGCTCATTGAGGTTTCTCGGGAGTTCAAGATGCCGCTCTGTCTAACGTTCATTGATTTAAAGAAGGCCTTTGATTCTGTTGAGACGGAAGCAGTCATTGAAGCCCTAGCCAATCAGGGCGTACAAACTCAATACATCAGGATCCTTCGTGAGCTCTATTGCGGATTCACCACCAAGATCTCACCATTCTACAAAGAAGTAATCATCCATATCAAGAGAGGGGTTCGGCAGGGGTTCGGCCATTTCACCAAAACTCTTCAGTGCCACCCTCGAGAACATCATGCGACGACTGGAATGGGAAGGAATGGGAGTGAAGATAAATGGTCGGCAACTACACCACCTCCACTTTGCTGATGACATCGTTCTAATAACACCAAACATCAGCCAAGCAAGCGGCACAAATGCTGAACGACTTTGACCGTGAATGTGGAAAGGTCGAACTACAGCTGAATCTCAAGAAGACAATGTTTATGAGAAACAGCCTTGTTCCTGACGCTCCATTCGCTCTCAACGGAACCACCATCTCCGAATGCAACAGTTATATATACGTAGGTCGAGAAATCAACATGATGAATGACCTGGCACCTGAGTTGCGCAGGAGGAAGAGAGCGGCTTGGAATGCCTTCAAGAACGTTGAAGAAATAACTAAAAGGAAAAAGAACCTCCAGCTATGAGCACATCTCTTTGATTCCACTGTTCTTCCTGCATTAACATATGCCTCAGAGACCTGGACCCTACGAAAACAGGATGAGAACACTATACGGGTCACTCAAAGAGGAATCGAAAGAGCTATGCTTGGAATATCACGATTCACTCAAATGAGAGATAGAATCCGGAGTTCTGATCTTTGTCAACACTCAAAAATCAGGGACACTGTCTCATTTGCCAAGACATCAAAAATCAGATGGGCTGGACACATAATGAGGTTTACAGACAACCGCTGGACTAGAGCCATTACTGATTGGATTCTACGGGACATCAAAAGATCACGTGGATGCCCACCTACAAGGTGGTCAGACTTCTTCATCAAGACCTTGAATGATCGGTTTAAGACTCTGCATGTTCCTAGAATGAACAGATACCATTGGGCTACACTAGCACGCAACCGGGATGAATGGAGACATTACTGGCACCCGCTCGAGTAAATCGATGAATAACGGGGATAAAGTGATTAAGTGATTAAGTGATATATATATATACATATATATATATATATATATATAGCTTGATTCCTTCGAGTTCGATTCCTCTGCCCCTCTCGGAGAGCCCGGCAAGCTACTGAGAGTATCTCACCCACACGGCAAAGCCTGGCAAGCTACCTATGACGTATTAAATATGCCAAACACAGTAACAACAGTCTCACAGTAACAACAGTCTCACAGTAACAGTCTCACAGTGGGCCCGCTCAAGCAAATTGATGAACAACGGGAGAACAGTGACAGTGACAGTGATCCTCTCACTTGTAGAACAGAAAAGGGAGATTATCATTTTTGTTAGGAAACCCTAAGTGTTCTTCTCACAAGGAAACAAATTGTTTTCTATTTACCAGTGTTTTTTTTAAAAATGTACTTTACATCATAAAATCACTCCATAAACATAAATGTATGAGATATTGCTGTTTATATTTAGATGTCTTTATTTTTTTACAGAAAATCTCCATGTAAAGTGTACTTACATCTATAAACATACATAATGCACATTGAAATGGGCCAGAGAGCTGGCATTAGTCTGAAGCATGGCACATACCACAGTGCACCAGGCTCACCTGACTATTTCATCAGAACCACCATAGTGGGGAGAAGGCTTGGTGGGAAGGGTGTGGTGGAAGGTGAGTCATGGCTGAACCACACACCTGCTAGCTAGGGCATCACCATGTGAGAAATCATTTTGGGAACTTTCAAACTCTATAGCGTATCAAATTAAATAAGCATCACAGTCATCAACCTGCAAATAATTTTATCATTTGCATCTCTTGCTTATTTAGTAGAGGAATATTGTAAAAATAAACTCCAGAGATCATCGAATGTTACATATTAAACACAATACCACACGCAGCCTACCTCCCTTAGCTATAAACCAGCTTCCCAAATTATCTCCTTAATTTTTACCAGACATAATAAAGCATTTGAATTCATACTAAAAATATGTATTTATAGACACTCCATGTGAAGAACAGCTGGTATGCCCTTAAAATAGTATATTATATGCATTACTCCTCATAAATGTTTTAAAACTCTCACAAAAAGGGGGAAAAACTTTATTCAAAGAATCCTATTTCTATATTGTAGCATATTTGTAGAAGAATATATCATAAATCTATATTGGAGTTCTATGCAACAAGCAGGACGGCGACAAATGAGATCGATTGGGAAACTACATATGAATCGCAGTCCGCTTTCACTTTGGGGTTGTGATGACCAACAAAGACCCATAACTGGTCACCCTCCAACAGCACTGAGCCTCGATCTGATGGAAGGAAGCCCAGGATACAGCCCAGAGATGCAGGCCTTATGCCTAGTAGTGCATCAGGACAGTCACTTCAGCTTCCAATGGATGCAAAGCCTGGGATTCTGGGGACATCATCTGGATGACTTTCTTTTACCAAAAACATCTAAAACTTAACCACATATCTGCCATATTTAAAAACAGTCATTCTAGGTACTTTGGGCCCAAATACTATGATCAATGGACTTTCTGAATCCTTAGTTTATCTATATTAATCCTGAGGTCTTTACCTGCAGTTTCTCCTCTTAAGCATGTCACTTGCAGATAGAGGATTACTCCTCATGTGGTCACGTGTCTCCCTTGTTGGGATAAAGAATCACCCCTCACATGGCCACGTGGCTCCCTTGCTTGGGTATGCCTCAAAGCATTTCCTGTAGCTGCCCCCCTGTGTTTCCTTTTAACAGGGAGTCAACCCAAGGCCTGGTTTCACCCTGAGCTGCTAAGAGTGAAACACCAGGACTTGCTCTGTAGCTCATGGTTGAAGATTTGTGAGAATTATGTGGGCCTGAAGTGAAGCCTGGGGGTGTAATTGTGCAGCTCTCTGTCTTATCTATCCTGTGAATGCGAACATTCTGTCTCTCAGAGTGAACAGGGGTTCCGCTGAAGCCTAAACTGGTGTCAGCTGCTGTGAAATAAACATTATTAAGAGGAGAGGCACAGGGTACATTCTTGGGCATGAAATGATAAAGTGTGGGAAGACAATTCAGTTAATGAGCTGCCGAACAAAGCAATCTCCTAGGCTGTGGTGTGGGTGTTGTTATTTTTCGCCAAACATAAGTAACTTCTATATATATGACACCTTGTTTATTTTTCCTATAAAAATAAAAGGTTTTGTATGAAGGACAAGAGAGCTATATTTCTGTTTCTGGAGGGAAGTATAGTGAAACTCTTTCAGTTCCTTGGTGAGATAGTTTTCATTGCACCCAATTCACTTTGCTGATGTGGTGTGACCACAACCATGGACATAAAAGGTGTCTCTGTCTTCCAATCGTCCATTTAGAGAGATGGGGCTGGGCTGGGTGTGGACCACCAGCTATACATCAGGTGGGACTCTTGGAGATGCAAGAGAAAGGTAAAATTCTAAGAATGACATCAATGTCTTTCACCTGGGTTTGATCTCCCTTGAAATACAAGTGGAACCTTGTACAACATGATGGAAAAAAAATAGCTTGAGCATCATGAAATCACGTCACATGGCAGAAGAGAGGCTTTCTGGATAGACCCATCCAAGCATGGGAGCCCTCCATAGCTCAAAGGTTTTCTCAGCTAAGAACAGGAAGGAAAGTCAAAGAGATCCAACCACAGGTGGGATGCAGCAGGAACGAAGCCCTATTGCTGAGATGGAGACTTGGGACCAGGAGCCTCTGTCCCTACAGCCCTGAGACAGTCCTAGGATCATGGCCAGCAACAACAAATACAGGCACAACTGTCTACACTCTTGATCTATGAAATGTGAATCAGTGAGAAATAGAAAAATGAACACGTTGACCTTCCTTATGGACACAGCCTTGAGGCAGTGTGACAAATGGTTTAAGGGGGTCAGTGGTGACTTGAGTGAGCCCTCCTTTGATTTTACACACAATATATCTAACACTTTTGAGATCCTAGGCTCCCAGGACACCACCTCCAAGTTCAACTGGGATCTGGTGAAACAAATTTTGACTGTGGATTTAGAACAACTTAGTTTTCCTCTGCTGGAAACAAGTTTGCTATGGTCACTATAACCAATCTGATGACCAGATTCTATTTTCAAACTAAATAACTAAGTATTTTCTCCATAGGCTCTAGGTACTAGCTCACTAAAAGCAAAACCCATCAGGGATCCTGATGAGATGGTGAAGGCAGCAACGTGGAGATGGGATTTTGATTTAGAAGAATGACAAGGTGGCAGGAGTTGTAGTGGATTAGTGACACCCACATTCAAAGGAAACCTATCCCCTAAGTTTAAAATTGGGGTTTGATGGATAGCTTTGAGCAAAGGCAGGCCAGAGTAGAAAGGATAATTGCAGGGTGGGCTACTGGGAAGCACTCTCCATTTGGGTCCTCTCCCTGCTGGCTCAGCTGGACAGTTAATCTCTGGCTCTCCATTGCTGTCCTCACCAAGTGTCCCTAGCAACAGGAGTTTTCCTCTTAGCCTTTAAGCCTTCACAAGTCCTATCTTTTATTTATAGAATGCCATCTAAAAGCTCAGCGGAGAACTGTCATTCTGGAAGGCTGGTGACTTATCACTCTAGCTTTCTGTTTTGCCAATAAAGTTTACCATTTCTGGTTTTAACTCAAGTATAGGCTGCAGAGAGCCGTTGGTGTGGGCATTTCCAGTTGCATACCTGACTTGGGGAAGTCAGAGGATAACTCAGAACTCAAGGGAGGCTGTGGCTGCCAGGCCCCTGAGATGGAGCTAGAGCTCACTCTGATTCCCTGTGAGGGTGGGTAGCCGGGACAACTCTTCTACCCTCTGTCCTTTAGTATTAAGGATGTGTGTTTTAAATTATCTGAGTCCTTCTTAGTCATCCTGATCAAGGCTCAGTTGATCCTTTAAACTAATGTTTTGGTATCCATGGAAACAAGAAAGAAAAGGACCAACTGATGGAAATCAGACAGCTCAGGGATAAGCCCATCCTGAATTTCTACTTCATCTTCTTCATCCACAAAAAGTGTTCAACACTGCTCCAGTTGTTGGTGGCCATGGATTTCAGCAGGGTCTCCACAAACCCCAGCTCTGAGATGGTGAACAATGCTACCTGTCTGGGAAGTGACAGATTATCACAAGACAAGGCTGCTAGTTCGAGTCCTAGTTGCCTCTGGGTCATTCTAACAGAGAGTAGCACAAACCAGGCCTAGAACCATTGTCTTTGATCCTTTTCAGAAAAAGTTGAGGTGAGGAAAGCAGGGGTCTCAGCCTTCCTGAGCCCTCAGCCAGTCCTCCCCCTTACCTGGGTATTTGTGAAAGAACACTTAACTCTTCTCCGTCTTGTCTCTCTTGGCTCAAGTGTGAAATGATGCCCAAACAGTGTCATGGCAATACTACCACCTGCATGCTCTTGGGTGAGCTGTTCCTAACAGCATATGCACTAAGTGGTTCCCACACCATCCAGCGGTCTTCTTCTCTGTTAGGTCTTCTCCAGAATGCGACCACCCTAACTCCCATTCCCAGGCCCTGTCTGTCCCAGCAGGGTATAAATGACACCAGGCATATTTCATTCAACGCCCCACCCATCACGTGCTCTCATTTTCTGTTAATTGCCACACCAGAACAAGCTGCCGGCGAAGGCTGGTGTGTGCTTGAGGCAGGAGTGCATTCATCTCTTGTCCCAATTGCTGACATACTCAGGCTCAAGAGACCTGCAATTGTGTCCTCTTCACAGTCCTCTGGAAAGGCGAGCAAAGGAAGGATGATTGGGGTTAATATGCCCCTGCACACTTGGTTCTCAAGCCATGTGGAATCGCTGACAGCCCACCACTCTGATCAAAGCAAAGGTTAGAGACTCAAACCTCTCCAGTGACATGGTGTCGGGGGCATTCCCAGGACTTGGAGGGGTTCGTGAGCTGTTGTGGGCCTCAGAGGAATGAGGCATCTGAGCTGTGACCCATTTGAAAACATCACTTTAAAATCATCAAAACTGGGGTTTTCACAGTGATGTTTCCCTAGTCACGGAAGCCAAGTGTCACAGCCGATGTAAACTTCATTTTCTGTTCCTTAGCATTTCTCAACGCTGCCCCCAGGAAGCCTGACACTGTGAAACTCAGACAGGAAGCAAGGAACAGATCGGACATGTCCCTTGTACTTATTAAGGTGGTGCGACACGAAGGCTGGAGTCATTTCTCTCCACCCCTCCTTGGAAGAGCAATGACTCAGGGCTAGAACAGTATCCCCAGGGTCAGGGGCTCGTGCCTTGCAGGCACAGGGGGTCTCAGTTTAATCTCTAACACCACACGATCCCGCAAACTCCGTTGGGTGTAGACCTGGAGGCAGAATAAGCACCGCCAGGCTGCCCTGTCATCCCCGAGCACCCCTGGGCCCAAGCAGCGCATTCCTATTCAAGCGAAACTGAGTCCTCTGGTGTAGCTAGATGGTCAGGTCCCTGAGCACTGCCCCCTGAGCACTCCCTCCTGCTCCCCTCCCCAACGCATACACACAGGAGCATCTCTGTCAACACCATGGTGCTCCATGCCATGATACTGAGCCCCCGGCAGCTCAAGGTCATCAGGAAATGAGTGAGCCCCAGAGAGGCACAGGGGACAACGATGGCTCTGGGCCAGCAGGGTGTTCTCACATTCTGACACTCCACAGTGGCCCCAAGGTCAGCACTAATGTTTCTACCCTGCTGCTCTCTGGCCGCTGTGGTTCAGTACGATGCTAGAACCAGTTGCTTAAACATATCGATCCCAGGCGCTGTACTAGTTTCTTTATACTTCTATGTCAACATTCTCTTGAATTTTTAGAAGGCTATTTACATTTACTGAATAAATACTACTTTAGAGTCAAATGTTTAGTGCAAGAATAGGATGTATAGCTTCCAAATATGATGGAAAATTATCAGAGATTAATAAATTGCAGATGCAATTTACCCCTATCAAAGATATATTGGACCAGACTGTGCAAAAGTTGACTGGTACTTACAAACGCATCTATAAATCAACAATAAAAAAAAGTTTCCAATTAGATTATAGATGATGGACTTTGTAATTCCTTACCTTTTTTCCTGATTTTATGTCTAACATAAAGAAATCAATCATGATAATCCCATAAAAAGCCAAACCAAATGAAATTCAGTATGGAAACGTTAATCTTCATAGTTAGTACAAATGGTATAAATTCTCAGCTATCATATAATTCATTTTATGTTAAAAAAGAAAAATCATTTATTTAGAAAAATTAAATTTTATCCCACATGACAACTAGCAGTGAAATGCATCCAGATGTTCAGGAGCAAAGTTCTCGTACTTGAAGCCGTGAATATCACCCCCCCCCACAAAATACAGGTCAAAAAGCCTGCCTGAGTATACAAAACATAAACACACACCCCAAATTTAGGAACACCCCAAATAACCAGACAAATCTGGATTATGTCCCGATCATACTGTTACCAGACAATGCTGAAGACAGCGGAGGCAGAGCTGCAGAGATGGCAAGCAGAAGGGCGATCCGGGGCAAGGAGGGTGCTTGCGGGGGGGAGGTGGTCTTCCTTAGGCTCTAGCCTGGCTTTTCTTTCTCACAGACCCCTTGAGAAACTGAAGAGTGCTCAGAAACAATCCCCAGCTCTCGGGGCCTATGACCACCCTAAATACCATCCATAGGCCCGACGTCGCAGACGCTGCACTCAGCTTCCTGGTAAACAGAGTTCTTCACACACATTGGGGCACTTCATGAGAAGGGTCCATCTGTGGGGGCCTTTTGTCTTAGTACAAATATTAACGGCGCCAACCCTTCTGTCTCGCTGTGTGTGCCACTCGTGTACACAGAATACCTAAGAGCTATAGTGTAAAGGGGAAGCACCAGGTTTATCCTTAACTGCTATGGCTTAGAAGTGAATGACCCTTGGCTGTAGAATACACAGGCTCCAGCAATAATGCTTGTCCGAAAAATTTCAAGAAACAATCTTCTTGGGTTTGGGGTGTGGGTGTGTGTGTGTGTGTGTGTGTGTGTGTGTGTGTGTGTGTGTGCGCGCGCGCGCGCGCACATGTATGCGCCCATACACACACATATGTTGTTGGCTCATGCCTGATGGTACTCAGTGGTTACTCCTAGCTCTGTGCCAGGAATCACTGCTGGCAAGCTTGGGAGACCATATGGGATGCCAGTGATGGACTCCAGGCAGCCACATGCAGAGCAAACCAATGCTCACCTGCTGAGCTATCACTTCGTACCCTCAAGAAACAATCTTCTAAGGTAGCAGCTGTGTCAGTGAAATTTTTGAAATATATATGTGTATATATATACTTCACAAAAATATGTTTTATATATATGAAATGCATTTATCATGTATGTGTACTTTTAATGAAAAGAACTTTTTACTGAAGAATTTTTTATAAATTTTTGCTATTTAAATCCTGCAGTTCTCACCATGGGTTCAAGGAAACTATTCAGTTCATCTGTGTGGGCTGTTCATGTTGCTAATATTTTCCCTCATCAGCAATTACATTAAAATTTTTTTTAATTTATTGGGCCACATTTGGCAATGCTCAAGTTTTCTCCTGGTTCTGCACTCAGGAATTACTTCTGACAGTGCTCAGAGACCAAATGGAATGCCGAGGATCCAACTGGTTGGCTGCATGAGAGGCAAACACCCTACTCGCTGTAGTTTCTCTCGAAAGAAATATTTTTCTCAGACAGACCTCAAAGAAATAGCTTTTAAATGTTCATAAAAATGTATACAAAGATGCTGCCTTACTATGGACACCATTTCATTTCGTTCTGGGTTAAATAAAACACAGAATGTGAAAAAGGGTCACCATTTCGATCACTTACGTGTATGTGAACCCACTCATCTGTGTGTCCTGTGTAGGAACACACGTATGATGAGCAAAGTTCAGTTTGTGAAGGAAAAGAACAGAAACTCTCTAACCAGTCAGCCCCTGGCAGCGAGCAGCATGGTATGTACAGAATCTGTCACACAAGTCGGGCCAGCTGGGCATAATGCTTCTACTGGGAGCTGGGCCACAGTAATAGGATTTTTTTTTTCACTCCAAATTGCTACCCATCATCAGTGGAGAGCAAGAATATTGGGTCACCAGCCATTTCCGTGAGAAATGGCCGAGCCCCCGTCTGGCCGACTCTGGGGGTTTGTTTCTTACCACTACAGCGTTAGGGAGGGTGAGAACAGAGAGCAGCTTGGTAAAGATGAGAACAGAGTGGCCATCCAGGGAGCCGCCTCCAATCCATTCTGAGGTGCTTCCAACACCAGAATCCAGGAGAAACCGGAAGGGATGGCAGGGCCAGGCTCATGAATAAAGACCAGATGGTCAATTTTAACACACCTGGTTAAATTTCCTAGGTCACATACCAGTCTCTTAAAAAGAAAACAAGAAACATATCAAATCCTCCCACCTGTGATTGCTCCTCGATCATTTCCTGCTCAATTCCATCTTCTCGCCAGCTCCTCGCCTAGGATTCTCTGTTGTCAATGGAAGTGTCTATGCCCACACTGACAGTCCCCACAGGAACAGCTTATCTCTCCTGTTACACACACGCAGTTTCCGGCACCTGCCCAGTGCTTTACTTTTTCATTGCTGAATACACATAAATAAACCTCATCACCCTAAATTGGTCACTTAGATTTCGGGCACACATTCTTCACCTGCCTTCACCTTGTTCCCACCAGCCTCCTTTGTTCCTGAATTAAAAATTGCAGGAAGAACTGATGCTCGTAGGGACCAGAGAGACAGTACAGCAGGCAGGACACTTGCCTTGCATGCAGCTGACCTGGGTACAACCCCCCAGAACCCCCAGATGGTCACCAGGACCCACCAGGAATGACCCCTCAGAGGAGAACCAGGAACGAGCCCTGAGCACAACTTGGTGTAGCCCAAATACAAAACACAAATAAAAACTGCTACCTCTGGGGACACAAACATTAGGAATAAGGATGAAACCCGCAAATCAGCAATGAAAGCAGATCCCTGTCTCCAGTTTGCTCCCAAACCTGAGCGCTGCAGATTTGTTGGAACCCACAGTCCCTCTTTCGGCCTAGAGCTCTTTTGTTTTGTTTTGTTTTGTTTTGTTTTGTTTTGTTTTGTTTTTAACAAACTCCATGCATCTTTCGAGTCTTCTAAGATAGAGTCTCCATGATACTAGGGACTAAATCTGTCTTCTTGAAAACTTCCCAACAAAGCCAACTGAAGATCTATAAATTGATTGATTGATTAAATGAGCATTGCTGTCATCTCTTTCAAGGAGTTTTCTCCATCAGCTTTAAATGCCTCTCCCTCATGCTGACCTCTGACCATTTCTTTGCCATAACTTATGACACTGTCCTTTCTAAATGTTGAGAAGTTTCCTATTTCTAAAGCAGAGGGGGGAGGAGGGACACTAGGCCTGAGGCGCTGTCCAGGGGCCCTCGCTGGCTCCGTAGGACTAATATTATCACCATTGAAGAGACCCTCTGACCATGCAACTACTGTCTGCCCCTGAAATACTGCCAGAGACCCTCAGAGACCAAGCGTTTCTGCAGCACTGCGTGCGGCATGGCGCCCCATGCACCCACCAAAGTTCTCAAAGACTGGCCTTCCCCACCCTGAATCATTGAGTCACCAGAGAGGAGAAACATGGGCCGGTGGTGGCAGGAATGCCTCTCCTGAGACTCACTTTCTCAGCTCAGATTTGGGGACACAAATGCAACCGAGATACTCACGCAACTTTCATGTCACAGCTGACATTTCCTACTGAGCATAGGCACTCACCGTGCTGAGTGACCCACAGATATCTCACACAGGCTCAGAGCATGCATGCGTCCCCGTTTGGCCACCTCTGCTGGGTGGCTGAGAGGGAGAGGTAAGCCTGAGCCACCTGCCCACACCGGCCTAAGAGCAGGCAGGGCCCCCAGAGTGCAACACTCAGCCGGCAGCAACTCTCTCTCTTCCTCCACACACTGTGAATCGTTCTTCCTGGGGAGCACAACAGTGAAGTTTCCCTCCCCGCTTCTTAAAGGAAGGTTGAGGCTTTCCCCACCATGACCATCAGAAACGTGCAGAAACCCCGAGGCCAAGGATGGGCCACTCTGTCCTTGGGAGCTTCCGTGTTTCCAAGGTCTCTGTGGGAGATTCACCGGCTCTCCATTCTGCCGATGCATTCACCTCTGTGGAGACACCACCAGTTCAAAGCCGTGTCTGCAGGGGTGACCCAGGGACAGACTCAGCAAGCAGCGATCTATGTGCTCCTCTGGGTCCCACCTCTGACCACTCACCTCAGCATCTGCAACATCCGCACAACTTTGATACCGCCAGCTGGTCTCAAAGGAAGAGCCAGGTCCAGGGGACTTTCCACAGGAAACTGTTCTGTGTGCCCCCCCGGTCACAACATAGAGCCTCATTTCTTCATGCAGAACCAGGGGTCACTGCTGAACTTGGGAAGTGTTTGCTCTGAGGCACAGTTCCAGTGCTTAAGGGCCTCTTATTTGTTGTCTCAGTGGACTCAAATATCTAAAGCTGACACCAGTTTGGGTTTGGGTCTAGTCCTCAGAAATGCCAGAGAGTTGGGCTCTTGGGATCAACCCATCAAAAACTGGAACAGTACATTTGGTAGGTCCCAAAGTGGCCAATGGTGCAAGACTCATGTTTCTTAAGGACAGTGTAGACTGAACAGCCCGTTGGGTGGCAAATACTCAGAAGACCTGCCACACTGACACACTGGCACACAGCTGACACCTCTGCTCACTGATGCACGGGGCGCGGGAGGCACCAGCAGGACCTCAGCCTGCCGAGGATGTGAGGTAGACACAGCTAGAACCCTCCTGCCAATGACAACCCAAGGTGGGCGCAGAACTGGAAGCATGAACTCTAAGGAAACACTTCACGAGCGGAAGTGTGGTTCTTTCCAGAACGCTCTGGGACTGCCTTCCGTCTGCAATGGACCAGAAGCTGGCCCCTCCTCACCCCCAGCAGCTGCCATCCCTCATGCAGTGCTGGATAAATACCGAGGGAGGGTGTAGGAGGGTGGGGGAGAGGCAGGCAAGAACTGTGCCCGTTTCTGGAGCCAGAGACGGTGCCCAGGGGGACCACACCTCCACTTCTGCAGGCAATGAAGACGCTGCAGGCCCCCGCCAGGCCCCCAACCCAGAAGCACCTTCTAAGGAGCACCACCAACTAAGGACATGGCGCCCCACGCACCCAACCAATGTCGAATCCACTGCCTGTCCAGGTTCTTGGAGTGCTGTTTCTGCCCAAATCCTGCTCCCATTCCCAACGAGCACTAATGATTGGACGGGCACACTGGAGCTGCCCCCAGACTGGGCAGAACCATATTCCTCAGGCCAGGCCTCTCAGGCTCCCTTCCCTGCATGGCCTCACCCCACAGAGTCCCAGGGGACTCGCCTCTGCCAACTTGAGCCCTCCCTTGCCCCTGCAGTGTCCTCAGCGAATGGGCTGGGTCCTGCCAAGGCTGGACAACCAAGCTCCGCAGTGGCTGGGGTCTTGGGGGCGTTAAACGCTCACTTCTGTGTTTCCTTGTGTGTATGACACAGCGAGGGGTCTCGGCTGAGCAAACACCCCGAGGCATTCCCACCCACCACTGCAACCCAGACCACATCCCACCTACCTGGCGAGTCTCTCCAGGGTACTCACCAGCCTCACTGGAGGGGAGAAGCAGAAGGCAGTGGCACCTGCCAGCACACACAGCAGCGTGGGGCACTGCCCCACAAGATTCTAGGGCGGGCTGTGCGGAGTTTAAACCCCGAGTGATGCCACTCGTCTGGAGAGGGGGGAAAGGCTTCTGCCCCCAAGCCCTGAGCCCCCAGCTGCGGCCACACCCAGCAGGACTGCCTCTTCTCTCCGGGTGCTATATTTCAACCAGCACGTGAGTGGCACCATCGAGAAAGTCCTGCCTGGGGGGAGGGGGTGGTTCTAGCTCTGGGCCCTGAACCAACCCCCACCCCCTGCCCCTCAAGCCTCTCACTCCCAGGGCCTCCCTGTGTCCGGCTGCAGAGCAGGGCTGCCACCTGCTGGCCAGGACGGGCTCTACAGTGTCCCCACACTTGTCACTCTCACCTGTGAACTGAATTTTTGGGGGTGTGCAGAAACGCTGAGAACACACACACACACACGCACGCATGCACGCACACGTTAATCTCAAAAGTAAAGAATGAGAGGCCTTTTCACCCACCCCGGGGGCTGGAAGCCTGCTTCCTGAGTGCCCTTGGACAGAAGGGCGCCCTTGCCCCATCTGCAGGCTTTGGGGAAGGTCAGGACAGCACTAGGGCCAGGCACCAGCCCCACCTCTGCCAACTTTACCCCAGCCGTGGCCCCTTCCCGACATCCTTCCCTCCCATGACTCCCAGGGCTCCGCCCTTTGCTCCCGACTTTCACAGTGTAGACCCCAACCCTTGACTGTCAAGGGACAAGGTCAAAGCCAGTTTTTTTTTTTTAATTTTTATTAGTGAAACACCACTTGTAGACTTACAAATTTTTGTGCTTGGGTTTCAGTTATACAATGTTCCAGTACCAATCCCTCCACCAGTGCCCATTCTCCATCATTTACATTTTTTAAAAATTTTCGTTAGTGAAACACCATGAGGTACAGTTTTCATTCACCTGAGCAGGTTTGCCTCGGACCTTATCCCTCCAGGTTCTGTCCTGCGCACAAGTCCTCTGGGCTTTAATGTTTTGTGAAATCCGGTTTCGTTGAGAACGATGTGCACCCCCATTTATGGTCCTGCAGAGTTTCTCCACACATACAGATCCACAGCAATGGGAAGTGAATCCTAATGCCATTTTCTATTGTGGGGACAAACCCCACAGTTCCGGCCTGAATCTGAGCATGGACACGTGCAAAAGACAAGTGAGAGACAATTTTGGGGAGGGCATGACATGTCAGGGGCCTAGGGATAAATACCGAGGGGGTCCAGGAGTGTAGAGTGCCCGGGGTATGCTTCTAGATACAGAGGTGTCTCTAATTTTGTGGGTGATCATGGAACTCTTTTAAAAAGATGGGCTCCAGACGTTTGTGCTCGTGTCCCGCTAAGACGAGCACCCAGGGGACCGGAGCTCCCCTCATTCCTATGCTCCTCTCTCAAGAGATACACATGGGCTGTGTGTCCCCTGGGAGGGAGTGGTGGGGAGTGGGCCAAGGGCTGCCTCACTGGAACTTGCCCTCATCCGTTTCCTCAAATCAGCCTCCATTTTCTCTTCCAAAGAGAAGAGAATTTCATACAACCAGACCTTTCTCCGAAAGGCAGCAGAGACCAAAGTGCTACCTCTGTAACATATAAAGTCTTGGAAATATCCATCAAAATCGGGGTCCTGGGGGTAAGGAAGCAAACGCAGTGTCATCACTGCACCGTCAGCATCCCTGAAGCTGCTCAATTAACCATCCACAGCCCATGTGGCTGAGGTTTCTTCCTAACAATGAATATATTTGCATCTGTGCTCCTGTGAGTAAGCCCCAGGCTTGGACAACCAGAGGGTAAACTATCCAGTGAAATAAAATGCTTGAGCATAAGAGAGGGTCAATGGGAATATCCATGTCCTAGTGAAATGGTGCCAGGTCTATGGGCGATGACAAGCAAATGCACGTGCGCAGAGCAGACAGCCGAAGGGCGAGCACACGGGGCGTGTTCAGTGCCCTCCCCTGTCCTTTGATTCCATGGCACAAGTCGTGCTCACCTGCACTTATTTCTGTGAGCAGATACAAGCAGGAGCCAACACAGTCAAAGGCTGGGGTCAATAGGAATAAAGTCTCCCCGCTGTTAGGAGAGAAAGTCGCAGCTCTCTGAAATGGGATCATCTTTTCAAGACCAATTAAGGCTGATCCCAGCTCTCCTGGGAACAGGTCACGGCATCTGGTGCCACCCCTGACAGCTTGCATTTCAGCTAACCTGACCCTGAACTGGACTGTCTGGCCCCGTGGGCTGCCGGCCATCGTGGACCTGTCGCCAGTGCAAGCATGTCCACTTGCCAATGTCAGGGGACCGCTGGGGGCTGTGTGTCCCCTGTGAGGGAGTGGTGGGGAGTGGACCAAGGGCTGTCTCACCGGAATGTGCCCTCATCCATTTCCTCAGGGCATTGCTGCAGGTGGCTCTGGAGAAAGTGGTATGGAGTGACCAAATGACCCTGACCAGGGCCCCTAAATGCCTGCCCGGAAACCTACCCGAGGCCACTAGCCTCATCCTGGTGACCTGATCACCACACCCCCAGCAGCTCCCTGCCTTGTGCTGTGTGTGCTTTACTGTTTCCTGTCCCCTTGGCAGAGGAAGGATTCTGTACGGGGTGTCTAGGTTGGTCTTCATGAAGGAGATCCTGTTCCTGAGAGATACTGCAGGTGAGGTGTTTGCATGCATGCAGCCGACTTAAGGCCAATCCTCAGCACCCCACATGGTCCTCTGAGCCCCACCAGGAGTGAGCCCTGAGCACCACCGGGGGTGGCCCAAAAACTAAAAAATAAGCAACAACAACAATGAGAGAAGCTTGGGGGGCAGAAAAATGGGGGTGCTCAACATACACAACAGAAAGACAGGCAGTGATGTGAGAAAACCTCAGATGGCCACGGTGTTTGGGAAACAGAGGGTGTTGGTGGGGTAGGCCCAGGCACAAAACAGACTTGTGTGGGACTGGCTTAAACCGTGTCCTGCAGGAGCAGAAGAAATACTGGAGGGCCCATGCTCAGGGCCCGGGAAGAAAGCACAGGACAGACTATTGGATACAGACAGTCTCATAGAGCCAGTCACTGCCCCTTAGAGTTGGCCACTGCCCCTTAGAGCCAGCCACAGCTACAGTGGCTGGAGGGTGGTGGAGAATGGGCAAAGGGATGGAGGGGTTGGGGGATACGCTTAGTGGTGGGGGAGGTATGGCCTCAAACTTCGAAGAGATGCACAACTGTACCACTAACTTTCTCAGTTGTGCTTAGGTATTCAGGATCATTTTTGGTTGTGCTCAGGGATCACTCCTGGCAGTGTTCAGGGATCACTCCTGGCTGTGCTCAGGGTTCATATATGGTGCCAGTTGTAAGGTTTTCTCAGGACCGAATGGCAGCTGGCAGATGAAATGACATTCTCAGAATCAAGAACTGCCCTGTCCCCAGAGCAGAGGACAGGATTTATGGTCCAGCTTGTGACAGGGAGCCACGAGGCTGAATCCATGCTTTCTCACATTCACTCTCCACAGATAACAGGCTAGACCAAGTGCACCGATTCCACCGGTCTCTATTTCCTTTGCTAGCCCAAGACAACTTAAAAGCCCCCTTAGTCTCTCCAGAGCTCAGCTCTACCCTGGTCATCCGAGGTCTGTAGAGTTCCGTCCGGGAGCCCACTCCAATAAACTTCTCTTGTTTCCTTCATTTTATGTGTCTGTCCCTCTGTCTGCACCGGACGGGGCTCTTTAATCTCTCACAGGGATTGAACTGGGGTTGGCTGGAGTCAAGGCAAGTGCCTTAATCCATGTACTCTCTCTCCAGCCCATAGAATTTATATATTTTAAGCTAGAATTTTAAATCTAAAATTTTATTTGAATTTATAAATCTAACTGATCTATATACTCACAATCATTGAACGATTCTTTCATAATTATGTTTGAAATTTTTATGCTTGTACTTTAAAAAATAGGATGCCTTTCTGAAACTAATTTGGTATTCTTATAATTTATAAACAAATAAAACTGACTTAGCTGGTGGTTCAAGTCATCTATATTTGGTTCTGTGTTTTCCTATTTTCAACAGGGTTTTCAATGATTCATGTGCCCCTAAATCACCTTTAAAATGTATTTGTTAATATCTGATTTGATTAAGAGTGGAAGTTCATTTATTTGTTTCCACAGACTTGGGGGTTATTCTGGTCCCTGGTGGTTCTTAAAACCAGCTCTTCTTTAAAAGTTTTCCCCCTGCTGCTATTTAAACTGATTTTTATGTTACTCCAAATTAAAGCCATTATTTCTAGTCTATCAATTTTCCAACTTGAATCAACACCCTTGAAGGTTCCCATCTGCTATCTTGTGAAGCCAGTTTTCAACCCTGTCTCTCTGCGCTCCCTCACTGGGATCCCCCAGGCCACAAAAACGCCATTCACAGAAGCTTCAGGTAGTGTTTCTGAGCTGCTCCGGACAGAAACCAGAGTTTGGCAGCGGAAGGTGCCACTGGTGGACAACGTTAGATGTTTGCATTCCAAATGCTTCGGGTCTGGAGCGCAAACTGCTGCACCCCACAGAAACCTGAGGCACCCTGGGAGCATGACACAGCCTGTGAGAGGACTAAGAAAAAGTCGGGGCTGAGGAGCAAAGGGAGGCAGAGCAGGCATCTGTGGCCCATGTGCTCTGCGCTACGGGGGCCCAGAACCACTCAGGCCATCCCTCAAGACTAAAATAAGAAACATGGGCCGCACCAAATCTGTGGTCCAGTCCCACTGGATTTTCACATGTGAATCTATGCTTATAAAGGCACTGCATGCACCACTTACAGAACCTTTAGAAAAGTTCTCTTTCTTTTTGGCTTTGGGGACATGTCCAGTGGTCTTCGGGGCTTACTCCCAATTCTGCACCCAGGGATCATTCCTAGCAGGGCTCAGGGGCCCATCTTGGGTACCAGGGATCAACCCTGGCTCAGCAACATGCAAGGCAAACAGCCTATCTGCTCCACTATCCTTCTGGCCCTTGAATCTTCGGATATTTTTAAAACACATGAAACAGAAATAGCTATAATTCAAGCCCCCACTGTGTAGAATTCAAACCATGGGTATCTAGCTGGACAGCACTAAGCCCAGCTACAGCGGACGATGGGGAACAGGCAATGCAGTAGGCTTGGCAATCGCTTTACTGATGGGAAATATTTAGGGATCATTTTTTTCCCCAGGGAACTGTCATTTGGAAGCCCTTCTTAATGACAGATGCAGAGATGGGCTGCCCTGTGAATGCCTCAGCCTGGAGCGTCTATGCTTTCAGACCTGAAAGGGAAGCTTGGTAATGCTCTGAGCTGTTTGCTTCTCTTCGACTTTCAGAGGACTCCTGTGGGGTTTGAGAACATGCCACAGGGTCCTCCGTTCTTAGCAGATTTTTCTGGATAGGTCTTTAGTGTCAAGAGTACCCATGTCTGGTTATCCTCACCAGAGTCTGAGAGCACAAGAAAACAAGATTTGGTGTGATTTTAAATAGTTTTCCTCTTTCTCCTAAACAAATAAGAACACCCTTTTAAGAGACTATAGCTTTTATGTAGCTCTTCAGAAATAATTCTCCATGGTTACCTGGCTCTCCTGCACAACCACTGCCAGGCCCGCTGGGGCGTGGACTGTGGCCCAGGGCTAGGCTGGGGCCGAGACCATCCTTCCTCAGCACAGAGACACACTCCACTGTTCCTCGTTGGGTTTTTTTGTTAGTTGTTAGTGGGTTTTTACTCTCTAAGACACATAAAGTCGCCCCCCCCCCCACCTATGTGGACTTGTGGACATCTAATGGGGTGAAAATTCTGTGAGCTGCAGTAAATGTCTACCTGGGGCCTCTTAACTTTACCCCATGGACTTGGGATAGAGGAAATCCACGGGGAGTGTGAATTCCATCCCAATTCTGTGTGCCTGGGACTCAGCACTTTCCTCTCCTGCCCGCATTCCCAAGTGTGGCAAACAAACCTCTCAGCATAGCTGGGGCTCAGCCTGGAGAAGGAAGTTGCATGATGAATTGTCTGTGGAGGATTCAGTCAGCAAATGGGGAGGCAGCACCAACCTGAACCTGGACGGATCCCTGGCACCACCTGGCCCCCCAAGCACCACTGGGCCTGGCCCAGGAAACCCTCAAGCACCACCAACATGGCCCAAGTAATCCTGGTCCTGATGATGCACTGAACTGCTGATCTCAGTGGCAGGAGTCCTGAGCACCGTGTCAGAGGTTCCCCAGATTTATTTCCCTAAGACTCAATAATTACACTGGGCACAGGGAAAGTGTCCCTTTTGTCCTGATTTCTGGGCATTACAATTTTGCTACTAAGTCTTGTTAAACTACCAGAAAGTCATGAGCACTCAGAACTGTGTGATTGAGCTTCCCTTGTGTTAGAAAAGAAACTTTGAGTCATAAATTTTCTAGAAAAGTTACTGGAGAGGTTCTCTGCATTTTTACAAAAGCAGAGCTAGAAGGAAACTTCAAGTTGACTTTCAACAAATAACAAAGTCATAAGTTTTTTTTTAAAAAGAAGCTTTTTTTATTAATTTGCATATAAATCCTTGTACATATTGAATGATGCTATTGTGGTCTTGGTGTGCAGGGACTCTCCTAAAAAGAGGAGAGTCACACATCACACCATTCATCATCCTGAGAGATCACTCAGGGTGCCTCCTGAAGAGGCATGCCCTGTCAGAGACCCTGAGAAATCTCTCAGGGTCACTCCTGAAGAGGCATGCCCTGGCAGAGACTCTGGGAGATCATTCAGAGTCACACCTAAAAGAGGCATGCCCTGTCAGGGTCACTCCTGAAGAGGCAAGCCCTGGCAGAGACTCTGGGAGATCACTCAGTCACACTTAAAAGAGGCATGCCCTGTCAGAAACCCTAAGAAATCACTCGGGGTCGCTCCTGAAGAAGCATGCCCTGGCAGAGACCCTGAGAGAACACTCGGGGGACTCCTGAAGAGGCATGCCCTGTCAGAGACCCTAAGCTGCACTGAGCTCTCTCCAGTCGAGCCTCATAAAATGCTCACTTCCCTATCAATCACATTTTTAAAAGTCATCGTTGTAATAATCTTCCTAATTTATAACAGCTTCTCTCCGGGGGTCCGAACACTTTCTCTCTCCTCTGAAGTGGAAGTCTCTATGCCATAATCAACAATCAGCACTTTCAGCACAAAGTACAGGTGGGGTCTTTACTGCCCTGACCCTCCCACCCCCCAGAGCACAGTGTCCATCAGCGAGCAGCACAGGGGTCTCGACTTAGAGGCCCACTGAACTTTACAGTCTCTTTGTGCTGGAATCTTCAGTGGCAGATGATGAAATGGAACCTTTTGAGCACCAGCAACCTGTCCAGCTCACAAATAGATTCATTCCAAGATATCCCCAGCAGAGAACGCCAGAGGTGGAGGAGAAAATAGGTTTCAATATTAACAGGGAGACTCTTGGGAGAGTTTGGGAAGCCTTGACTCCAGGAAAGCCCAGGTAGAAAGGGAAAGTGAACAATAGATACTGGATCATCACATCTGGAACTGCAGCATCTCCCTCAGCTCCCCACAGCTAGAAAGTCACTTCATAATTATTGAAGTCGGACCCATGGCACACTTTATCCATATACCCCATGCAGCAATCACACTTTTATTCTGAAAAAAAAAATCTGATGACAAATGATCACAGCCAAAGAGGTAAAAATAAGAATAAGAACAAAACTTGCATTCATTTGGCAAAGAAAACAATGGGAGGTCACAAATATCCAAACTACTGGCAGGTGCTGCCTGAGAGACAGTGAGGGCAGTCCAGACGTGTGCCCAGAGTGCGATGCCCACTTTGTTTCCGGGTCGCAGAGGCTGCCGCCCTTTCCCAGATGGGTGACAGAGTGGAGGCCATGAGAAGTGGACTTCAGGCTGTCTTGGAAGATGGGACCGAACAGACAGACCTGGGGAATAATGATGAGGAACATGAGGTGAAAGCCAGGGGCCAGCAGTTGCTGAGGGTATGTCTACAGTGAGACTTGGCGCCCACTGTCCTGAGGTCCCTGGACTTTGGGTATTCCACATGCAGGGCAGGGGGCAGCGCCAGAAAGTGATGCCAGTGGTGGGTAGCAAGACACAGACAAACTCCAGCGTGGACTCTAGGGTTTTGGAGAAGCTACCTTGCTCCCAGGCCATGTGGATCCAAGTCACAGTGCTCCGTGCTGCAGAGCACCGTCAGCAGCTAGAATGAACTGGATCCAGTCTGCAAAATCTCTGCTCCTTAGCACCACTGAAAGGAAATAATGTCTAAACCTCCCCCGCAGTGTGGCTCCAGACACTGAGAGACCCTGGCATGTCCCTTTCACTAACCTCTCCAATTTCTCCACTTTAATTTGTTTATTGGGCTTCATGTGCTTGGGACCTCACCCAGTGGTGCTCAGAAACCCTGTGTGCAAGGATCACTCGGGGATATCTCTTGGTGGTATACTGGGGAACAGACCGGGGGTGGGGTTCAAACCTGGTCTGCTGTACTATCTTCCACCCGCCCCAAGTCCCCCACTTTGAATGACCAGCTCCTGCACTGTATAAGAAGAGGAGGAAACTGACCTATAGGCTGGAGCTTCAGCCCTTCCTCACTGACCAGGGTCATGATCTGGATCTCACTTTCTCCCTAATCAGCTGCCCAGTGGCAGCTACAGAAAGGGGGCTGTCTATGCCCCCAGGACTGGATGCTTCCAGCTCTGTACTCTGTCCTCCCAGAAGGGTCCAGCCATGCCAGCTGGCCAGTTGGCAGATGAAGGGGGCCACCCTTGTCTTTAGAGGCACCCAGTGGTCCTCTCTCTGACCCAAGTGCTCAAATCTGGTCCTAAGGTCACCCCGAGTTTCTGGGCCCCAGGAAAACTGCATGAGAGCCTGCCCGAGGGCTGGAAGGGACACTGAGTGTCCCCGTCACCCATGATGGCTCGATCCTAGGACCTTACAGGCTCCTTTGTGCAACTGGGTTTGGGGTGCCATGGAAGACCACTTTCATCTCAAGAGCAGAGAAGATCTGAAAAGAAGAAGAAATCAGGTACTCAAGATTTCTAATGGCTTTTGCCAACTGGGCCCATTTCCTATTCATGTATTCAGATTCTAGTGTGGAGTCAGCATCTTTGCCAGCGGGACCAAATCCAGACCTGCCCCTTGCTCTCCCAGGGGGCAGGAATGATGGACACGCAGAGGAGACCAGGGCCAGCTGCCCCACCCAAGACCTCCGGGAGGAGGGTGCCAGCTCCCCCACCCCCTAATTCACGAGCTGACCCTTCAATTCCGGGCACATTCCTGCAAACTCATCACCTACCTTCCTCCTGACAGTCTGTGGAGTTAATGGACTTCAAATGACGATTCAGCAAGCTGCATGTTTACAGAGCCAGGTAGCCACCGTTAAGGCTTAGATTGGATTAATCAAATTATATTCCCAAGGAGACCAAACACTGATGCTCTTGTTAGCTGACACTGAACATTGTGTCCCCACTGGTCGCTCTGATTCATCTCCTTTCCCGGAGGATAGTACTCCCTACACCCCACCCACCCCTGCTCCCGGGAGCCCCACCTGCAGATGGTCAAAGCTGCAAACACATTCTCCCCAATTCCCTTCTGTGTCCACAGCAGGGGTCAGGCCCTGGGAAAAGGGTGCCATTGTCCAGGGTATGTAGAGCCAAAAATTTTTCTCCCCTGAAGATACTTTATTTTTCTTGCTTAAAAATTCCTTGATGACTCCAAAATGCCATATTTCCCTGAAATCTTTAGCAGATTTTATTTTTTCTTTTTTATAAATTTATTTATTGAATCACCATGAGAGCAGGTACAAAGCTTTCAGGTTTACATCTTGGTCATACAATGATGAAACCCATCCCTTCACCAGTGCCCATTTCCCACCACCAAAAACCCCAGTATACTCCCCATCCCACACCCTCCCCCTACCTGTGGGGCAGATGTTCTCCACATTACTCTCTCTCTACTTTGATTACATTTAATTTTTAGACACCAGACCCACCATTATTATTTGGGATTTTACTACCCCAACACTCAGATCTGCCAAAAAGGAAACCATAGACAATTTGTTTTCTTTGCTGATTATGAATAACATATGATTTCACGTGGCCACAGTAGTGGCTGCGTGATTTTGGAATTCTGAAATTTTAACAATTAAATCTGGAGGGATTTCTGCCAAAACCTGCTGGGCTCTGAGGTTTGTTCCTGAGTCTCTGGGATCATGGCCGTTAAGCAGCTTGATCAGGAGCCAGAGAGGCCATTTGTGGGCGGCAACTCGGGGTCTGATTGGGTCAGGGAGGAAAGATCCAGCTCCACTTCCATCCTGTGAGGGCCCGAATGTCTCATTACTGCAGGCCCAAACCTGACTGTCCAACGACCTCTGGAGGATGCCAGCCACCGTTGGCAAATTTTGGATTTTTTTTATTGTATCAAAGCATATGGTATCGGTGCACAATTTTACTGCAGCCTCCACCATTGAAGTGCCCGCGGCTGTCCACCACTGAACTTATGTTACCTCTGGTTCCATCTTAATGACCATCTGTCCTCCTGCTGTCATGAGGACAGGCTTGTCACCATTCGATGTGGTCTGTTCCCTGGCCCTGTCCTAATGTCCACCTGAGTGAGATCACCCAGTATTTGTCCTTTTCTCTAAGACTAATTTCACTTAACCTGCTACCTTTTAAATTATCCTGAAAATTTGGAAACTCAGATATAAGGAATCAACCCTTCCATTTGCTTCAAGAAACATGAAGATCCTGATTACCAATGAAAATTTTGCTGGGTCCAGAAATGCAGTGTGAAGGGAGCGGGGGCCATTGACCTCCACGTAGAGGGTCTGAGACACAGACCGCGGGCTATGTTGGCAACCCATCGAAATATGTGGGGTGAGGGGGAGGGACTTTTCTAGGGAAAGTGGTCAGAGTCATCCACAAAAGAGGGCTCTGTGTGAGGTCTTTGCAGCACCTATATAGCCTGTGGTCTCGCATCTTCTCAAGGAAAATCTGTGTGCATGTTTGGGGGTGGGGAGAGAGCGAGGGTGAGAGAGAGATAGAAAGGGAGAAAGAGAAAGAGAGAGGGAGAGAGAGAGAGAGAAAGAGGGAGGGGGAGGGGGAGAGAGAGCATCTTTCAGGAAGAGATATGATCAGTCATTGGTCACTGGCGAGTGACCAACACTGCCTGAACAAGAATTCTAGACAAGCAAAGTTCATCTCCCGTCAATGTTGTACTGTCCCATCATGTTCTGGTCTTTTCTGAGCTGTCGTAAGGAACAGAGTCCACAATTTGCCCTCCAGGAGCAGACCAGCTCCCCCCACCAGGCGCAGCCTGTGGGAAGGAAGAGACACTTGGAGCCTGCAGCATCTCTCTCCCTCCCCCATCCCGCCTGCCCCCCTGCCCCCCTCAGAGCTTTGGGCTGCAAGAGAAACAGGAACCAGTCCAGGGCACATCACAGAATGACTCTCTCCTCTGCCAGGGGTGTACCGAGGTTGGAGAGAGGAAATAAAGTCATGGAAAAGGAGCATCAAACGTGAACTGACATGGAAATGGAATCAATGACTGACATCCTCCACAAAGAAGAAATTGCATGTACTTGGGGAAAGAAAGCAAGACACACACATACATGGCCTAAAGATGCCTCTCCAGAGAGACAGAAGGGTGGGGAGACCCATGTCAATTCCGCTCATAAGTGGGAAGAAGGGGCAACCGCATTCCATTCACAGTGCTTTTCAGTCCCGGTATCCATCCCTCATCAGGAAGTTTTAAAGTTAAAACATAAGTAAGAATACTTAAAGCAATTATACAGATGGGTAAACAAGTCTCACTTCAGACTGATGAATTGTACAAAGTAAAAAGCTAAACAAACATGCAAACAGAATTAGTTTTTTTTTTATTTACATAACTACTGTTTAGATCAACCTGGGTGTTCCACAATGGGGCTAACGCCAAGATGTAATTAACTATTCAACATATTAGACGCATTTTATTAAAAGGGAAATTTTTAGTGACAAATCTTTAAAATATTCAGTGAATGGAGGAGCCAAGATACAGTGCAGGAGGTAAGGCACTTGTCTTGAATGTAACCAACCCAAGTCAATCCCAGCACCTTGTGAAGTCCCACAAGGACTGACAGGATGGAGCCCTGAGTACTGAGCCCTGGGTCCCATGGGGAGA